>NC_140587.1:508716033-510016150 GCF_964204655.1 Triturus cristatus
AAGGGGGGCCCCAGGGGGTCCTTCTGGGACCCCCTAAGCAACACTAGAGGGTCAGAGTATTTCTACCCTGCCCCCTTTACATCTTTCACACACTTATTTACCTTACTTAATCAGCCTCGCTTCTATCGAGGCACAAAATGGCTGCCAACAGTTCCTGGTTTCGAATGTAGACAGACATGTGACAGCCAATTAGCATTCAGCGCGTGATCGGGAGGGTGCGCGCTCGGTTCGGGGAGGGTGTGCTTCGGGTGCGCATAGGGTGCACGGATCCTCCGTGGCCATAGATATATCTATCTTTTTTAGTCTAATATTCTCAGGAACTACTGAACGGATTTACACCATATATGCAAAAGGCACAAGTCTGATCTGAGGACTACCTCTTTGCCAAATTTGGTGTAATTCCGTTCAGCAGTTCGGGCTGTAGCTGCGTCAACAGGTCCTATGGGAAATTGCATGGGGAAAATGTGTTTTGGGACACCCCTTTTTTCTCGGCCCCCGCATGACAAATCACCACGAAACTTTCAGGATAGGAGCGGACCGGAGCTGGCCAAAAGTTTGGAAAATTTCGCGAAGATTTGTCAACCGGCGCCAGACTTATTGGGAATAGAATGTTGCAGATTTCCTATGGAAAATAGGTCCTAACTATAACTACCTACTGGCGACCGCCAGTTGGTAATATATATACATCTGAAGCGCGTCCCTTGTGTAGACTACCTGTGGACAAAAAGAGAGGACTATAGGTTAATCCAGTCGCTATCTTGCTTATAGATTCACAATGTTTTAATTCATCCATGCCTGCATTCCACATAGTAATATTAGCTGTATGCTATAATATAAAATCACTCTCCAATGCATATATGACCTATGGTGTGCTAGTACAGCGAAGTCAGTTCAATAAGTCTAAGGCTAAAAATGTATATTGGTTCTCTCACTTAATCTTGCTCTCTATGAGTTGTCCATTGCCACCTCGGGGACATCGCTTACTGTGTATGGGTACCAACACTCAATCCTGTGTGTCCATATACATCTCCATTATGGAAAAATCCAGATAAAATAGATGCGCCCCTCACCCATGCCACAGACGTTGATAGCCATAGCCTTATTGAACTGACATCGCTGTGCTTGCTTACTTGGGTGAGTAAGATGATGAGTGATGGGGTGAGTCAGTTGCTGAGTGAGTGGGTGTCTGAATGACTGTATGAGTGAGTGACGAGTGACTTGGTGTGTAAGTGGCTGTATAGGTGAGTGAGTGACTGAGTGGGTGTTTGGTTAAGTGAATTGGTGTGTGAGTGGCTCTATTGGAGGGTGAGTGTGTGGATGGCTGTATGGGTGAGTCAGCAGTTGTGCTTCCTGCTTGGACCACAGCCACCCCTCGTGTGACGAAGCGTTTCCTGTCTTTGCTGTGTGCCTGCAAGGTGTGGGCGTAACTCGTATCCTCCTCCTGCCCGGCACGACAGCTGCAGCGAAAGGAAGCAGAATCCGGTGCGGCGCAGTAACAGGAGACTGGGAGCGAGGAGAACCCGCTGGTGCCCGCCGCGAGCCGTGAGCCGTGAGCCGCGACCCGTGACCCGTGACCCCCTGGTGTAAGCCGTGAGCCGTTCCGAGCTGCCGCAGGTGAGGGATTACAAGGGCAGTGGGAGCGGGAGCGGCGCTGGAGTAGAGACGCCTGCCCGTCTGCCTGCCTGCAGCGACGCGGTGTTGCGGTGCTGCGGGAGGCTGGAAGCCGGGCGGGTCCCGTGAGTCTCGTGAACCCCGTGAGTCTAGGGAGCCCCAGGAATCCCAGGAATCCCACACCCAGGATCTCCAGCACACTGCGCATTCGGCAGCAGCAGCAGCTAGCCGCTAGCCGGCAAAGAGGAACAACCAAGGCCTGGGTAAACTGCTACTGATTTATATCAGATATCAGCTATCATCAGACATTATCAGACATCATTAGACATTTCCCAGACATTTTCCAGACACCTGTGGCGTTGCTGGCACCCTCCCACAATCCCCACTATGCGCCAGGAGGAGTTAGTGCAATGTTTGGCTGACCCTCCTCCCTTTCTTCTATCTGGCTTGAGGGGTGGCTTGCTGGTTTGGTACGACGGTCGGCAAGCTCTAAATTCCATCTGAAGTGTTAATGAGCTTTATGAGCTCACAGAAGAGAGTTGCCCTCCAGCACGGTCTGCAGTGTAGTATACTTAGTATACTCAGTACCATCAGAGTAACTCAAATAGGAGAAGTCGATTAAGCAGTGGCTTTCTGAGGCTCCTTTCTCACCTTACTCCTATCTTCTTTCCAACTCCAAAACTTCACCTCTTGTGGGCTGTAGCAGGTTTCTTTAACTTCGGGGTGGCAACAGTCCGAATGAGATCCGGAAGGATAAGGAAAGAGATGCCGATATTGCCGTCTAAGCCTAGGCGGGGGAGAGAAAAAAAGCAAACCCACGCCCAGCTCAGCTCAGCGCCTGCACTCATCAGCTGGAATCAAGAGCATGACCGCGCGCAAGGTCAAGCAATAGCAACAGCAACAGTAACAGAGCAAGAGCAAGAGTAAGAACTTAGTAAAGGTATGAAGCAGTGCGTATCTACCACTGCCACCGTCACCAATGCTACTCGTTCTAACCAGCCCAAGATCTACACAAAGTTTCACTTTTTAAAAGATATTGGGTCAGCGCTGTACTCAAGTAACGTCGCTCTTACAGGATTACAATCTCCCATGTTGCCTATGCAACTCAATGCCTCAGCTCAAGTAGGCAAAGAGGACTTACACCAGGTTAATCAACCGACCAAACAACTGTCAACTAGTTTCACATCACAAGAAGGGCCTCCGCCGGCTCAATTGGATATCATGGCTACCAAATTAACTGTGACCCCAGGGCCAACAAGCAAGAGGCCAAGAACAAGCACGGGCCAGCTAGGGCGGTCTCTAGGTTCTCCAAGGGTCCAGCCCGTGGTCCAAGTGCTAAAATAATTCTTAGAAACTATGGAAGCCCCAAACCCTACGCAGAAGGATGGCGTGGGACCAGGGAAACACTCTGCTAACGAATGTGACACAGAGTTAACAGAGTCAACAGAGCCCTCAATTGCAGAGGAAAAAGAAATAAATAGTGCTGCAACTATCATCGGCCACACTAGTATAAGCAACAGCTTATACTTTGGCAATCTCAGCGACGTTAACACCAATCTAAGCATGGGCATTGACCAGGGAAGTGGAAATTAAAGTGGTAAACCAACAGCAAACCTCTTTTTAAACGTACATCAAAGAAACGAACCGGAGGATTCAGGGCCAACAGACACAACCACGATTAGGGAAAGGAAGACGATCACGACCACGATTGCCTCATTGACAAATACAAGCATACCACTACCTGACTCCCAAGAGCATGAGCAGGATAACAACCTGGAGGGCTACCACCTAAATTCAGAAGACTCACCAGAGCTAGGGCTGTTCAGCCATCAAATCTCCCCCAAATACCCAAGCAGTACAAATCAGACGAACTTTATCGCCATCGAATCTGAATTGGCAAAGGTACAAAACATCAGCGCTTGGGATTCTTTACTAAACACAATTCAATTGGCCGTAAACGCCTTGCAATTTCAATCAGAAAAAATGGAGATTCAGCTAACATTACTGAACACTCTGGCCGTCTTCACAGCTGGTATAGATGAAAAATTGGGATACTTAAACAGCCTCATTATAAGAGCCCAAACAACTTCTAATCTCAAATGCAATTGTGACCAGGTTGTTGAAAAATTATCTACTTTACCCTTAATGCTTAACAGCATGCTAACGGAGATTAAAAGTGTAACGACAAAAGCAACAACGACAAACACAAAACACATGCCGGTGGTCTCAAATACCGTGGAGGGACTTGAAACCAATAGTCTGGCAGAAACTCAAGAGTAGGGCAGCGTCACTAAGGCAATTGCAAGGGCTACCTCTAGAGTCTTCAAAAATGGCGATGAATCAAAATTAAATGCCAAACAGCGTCGTCAACAAAAAAGGAAAGGCCGGAACCAAAAGCCAGACAAAAGTACGTCTTCCTACTTCCCTATCTTCACCTATCCGCATAATAGTCATGCCAACCATGAAAACATCCTCGACACCATAAGAAGTCCATCAACACAAGATCTTTCTCTTGTGAATACTTCAGAACAACCCCCGGTACCTGTAAGCTTTCAAAATCTGAATTTGCGCCCCTGCGCATATGTAAACAAAGACAAGCCAAATCAAACAACAACTATGTCAATTTCCCAACAAGAAGTAGGGAGAAGTCAAAGAGACCCAACTGACCTAAAAACAACAAAACATCCGGTGACAACTCAAAACAAACAACAAAAACAGAACCCTGATCAAAGGAGTTCACCTGGGACAGCTCAAAACAAACATACGCTATCGAAAGAAAAGGTCAGTCCTCTGTGCGCACCTATACATGACAATCTACCCCAACACAACCAGAATCCAACACAACTCCAAGGGGAATTAAGGGACGCCCAGGGAAGGAAAGTGATGCCTGACAGGCTAACGCAGGCGCTACCATCAACTGAGTCTAAGTACCAGGAGCAAGCCAATGAATGCATCAATTTTAGGTCACCGGCTAACAAGGTACAGTTTAGGTGGGGAGGACTAACACAAACCAACCCCATACAAAGAACCTCTGAGTGACCCTCAGGAAATCACAGCACTGAGGATGCAAGTAATAAGGGGGAAATACAGCACAATGCTATAACTAGCGACCTGTTCCAAACCGATCAAACAGAAAGAACAAATCCAACGCATCTGGAAATAAAAAAACAAACGCAAGAGCCAAAAATTCTGGTCTTTCATCCAACATATGTCTCTCGGGGACCTCAGGATATACTTAATCGTGGCAACATCCTAAAACTACTTAAAGCAATCCCAACTTTAGCCGCGACAAGATCAATGGATCTAATATCCATAGAATTTGTAAACACCATCAATCCTCAATCAATGGAAGCAACAAAAACAACATAGTCCTCCAGCGGTACTGCGAAACTAATCCTGGCTGAATCACAAATCTTCAAAAAATGGGGCATCGAGATTTTTCCATTTCAAATTCCAGCATACCCGGCACCACTAATAATTACTGAAGGCATAGGTCAACAAGCGGATGATACACCACCAACCAGCATCCTTAAAGGCGCCCGTGGGAGATCGCGCCAAAGGAGCATTGATGACTACAGGTACCAACAGGAACTAACATCACAATCACGGGCTCCAATTTACCAGGATCATAATATGGAAGCTATATCACGCACCATAAAAAGATGCACAGAGCAGGATTGACCATATCAACAAGTTGGAACAACAGGCCGGTCGAAACTCCCTTTTCTTAAAGTCTGTTCTTGGAACATAAATGGCCTAGCAGCCAAAATAACTGACCCAGACTGTCTAAACTACATCAAGGCCCATGACATAATACTACTCCAGGAAACCTGGCTCACGTCCCGATACAAATTGAGGGATATATGTGCCATTTTACACCAGCAATAAGGTCCGGAAGATTTGGCCACAGTTCTGGGGGGTTGGCCATTTACATTTCAATAACCCGCATATCATCTGTAACAACGATGGATCTAAATTCAAATGTATTTTTATCAGTGAAAACTTCAATCTTTATCGAGGACAAAGAAACAGAGGTGATCTGGATAAAATCATACATCCATCCTAAACGCAAAACAAAAGACGCCACAGAGTTAATGAAACATGTTACAGAAATCTCTATGGCGCAGGAGAATCCACTGATAATTCTGACAGGGGATTTCAATCAATATCTTATAGGATCGGCCCAGGGACACGAGGTAGCGCTGCAAACAGGGTTATACAACATACCTAAACAACACGCTCCACAGCAGAAGAAGAAGAATCGAAGTAATAACCATCTATTAGACGATCTGGAACACTTAAATCTGCGTGCACTAAACTGTAGATTCCCAGACGACATTCCACCCGTCGCCTCATATTATTCTTCAACAACCAGCTCAATCCTGGACTACTCCTTCGCAAATCTCGCACTTTTTGAACATATTGGCGGATTTAGAATGGGGGACAAAGGAGACAGTGACCATCGCCCACAAGAATTTCACATTTCTTGTACAGCAACAAAAACGATCAAGCCGGAAGCAACCCAGGAGATTATATATACCTCTAATTTATGGAGGATTAACTGCACAACAACAAACGCAGCTATTAAAGCAGATGCTGCAATCCAACTCTTCAATGAACTAGTAGATGGCCCAGGAAATCAAATAGAAATCTGGGAAACATTTACTGACATATTTACAAGTCGACAAGCAGTAAACTACAATAACAGGCGGAAGCTACAGATCGCAAATAATAAGAACAACATCTCGAAAACAACTCGAGCAGAGATAAAGTCTCTTAAAAAAACAATAAACGTAGCTCTGCGCAACCTAAGATACTCACCGTGGAATACTCCTCTTCGAACAAATTTGAAAGAGCAAAGGGCAAAACTGAAGAGATTAAAATGGCACATCAAAAGAGATTCAGAAAATGAACATTGGGCAAAATTACTAAGCGACATAAAAAGCAACAACAGTAGTCGCCTTTGGAAAACAGTCAACGGAATTATCCGTCCATATCACACCGGAATTGGGTCAAACATAACAGAATCAACATGGGTGGACTACCTGTCAAGCCATTTCAACTATACTACTGAAAAACCTGGCAATTATCAAACAAGCTTTTTTACCCCGCAAGATCTTGTCAGTCAGCCCTCAACTGAGTCGTGCAACCAAGAATTCGAACATAATGAAAACAGCCGACTAGGTCTCATCAGCCATTCCCCCCCGACAATAATAAGAAAACAAATCGCAAAAGGAAGGAGTGAAGGAGCACCAGGCCCAAACGGCATCCCCCCGGCACTCTATAAGGCTAAGTCCGACGCCTGGGTGGAAATCTTTCATTCTTTATTCTCGGACATCAGGCGGTTGGAAATAATACCAGAACTTTGGAAAGGGTCAATTATAGCACCAATCCACAAAAAAGGGGACAAGGCTGATCCTAACAACTACCGCCTAGTAGCACTGATAGACAATGAGGCAAAATATTTTTGAGGCACAATACTTGAAGATTTAATATCCTGGGCAGAGGTTAGTTCTGTTATACCGTAGAATCAGACTGGGTTTCGTAAATCAACAAGTACCACTACCAATATTCTTACACTATCCTTAATAATCGATGCAGCCAAAATTTCTAAACAACCATTACATCTGTGCCTCATTGACTTCAGTGCTGCCTTCGACAATGTGGATAGAGGCAGACTATGGAGGAAATTGGATCAATGGGGTGCACCAGCGCCTACTGTAAATATGCTGAAGATTTTACACACAAACACCTGGGTGCAGGTGAAATTAGGTGATGGCACCCACATCTCCAAAAAAATCTACACCACAAAAGGCTTGAAACAGGGTTGTGTGCTCGCACCAACCTTGTTTAATTTATATCTGGCCGATCTGCCAAAAGTACTCAATGCTTGTAATTCTCATTCCCCGAGGTTAGGTGGGACTGTACTGTCCAACCTAATGTATGCAGATGACGTAGTCCTGCTTAGCCACACACACGTTGGACTACAGAACTTCCTGACGGTAATGCAGAACTACGCAGACGAGAATAATCTAAGGATAAATCTGCAAAAAACACGGACGATGACAATCCACAACAACAAAATGACACGCCAGAGAAACTGGTTTCTCGGTGATAGAAAAATCGACGTGGCTGACGAATACAGATACCTAGGAATAATAATAGACAAAAGAGGCTTGTTTAAATCTCAGATGAAGGAGGAAAGAAGAAAGGGCACGCTAATGGCTATAACACTAAAAAATCTTGCATATAAACTTAAGGGGCCGCTTTTGACCCCCTTATTAAAGGTTGCTCAGGCGAAACTTCTTCCCACAATTGCATACGGCAGTGAAGCAATGCGGGGCAGAGACGCCAAGGAACTAGACAACCTACAGGTCAAAGCATACAAACAAATGTTCTGTCTTCCGAACTACACCTCTCCAGCCCGGGTTAGGTTGGAGTTCGGGCTCCTACGACAAGACCTCGCAAGACAGGGTGCATATATCATCTGCTGGTATAAGATCAAAAGTTCTCCGTCCCATATGCTTAACAGTCTGCTGTGGCAAGATCTGCAGCACAGAGACACGTCTCAAGCCAGAGCTTACCTTCAGTCAGCTCTGGAACACACTAAACTACAGGAACTCTGGGATGCCCAAATCGGATATCACGTATTTAAAAAACTGGTCTGGAAAGCCATCAAACAAACGTCACTGATCGAAGATAAGGCAACCTTTTCTAACAGAGCCCATGCCTGGATGACTCTGAATACATATAAGTCACTGTCCCCTCAAACATATTTTAATCAGGGGTATTCTAAAGCAGCAAAAATAAGTTTTCTGAGGTTAAGATTAGGAATTCTACCTTGTGCCCAGCATCTTCCGCCATGGCAACGGCTGACAGCACAAGACTATTGCAGCTTGTGCAAAACTAAACAAGGTGACATACTACACTTAATTTGCCTATGCAAAGACATGGCTCAAGACCGGCAGAAACTTCTAAAAAACCTATTCAATATAAATGGTATTCGAACTAGGAGACAAGCGGTACTAGCCTGTTTCAATCCAGAAAACACTCAGCTAAACTGCCGCTTAGTAAAATTATTAATGCTTGCAGAACAAAAACGGCTAAAAAACTTGGTAGTTGACCACAGAATCATTAATGCTCTTCAACATTCTGAAGGGGACACGGATTTGTCTCAGCCGGTCTGCAAGGACTCAACATCCATCTATAACGGGACCAAGCCACAGCTAGCACTTACGCAGGAATCAGCTTAGATTGTGTTGTGCGGCGTGTAAGATTCATTACAAACCCACTTACAAGAAAGCCTTTTTTGAATGAACTAAGAACTTGCCTGCTCACTCCTCTGTTGTTTTATACAAACGTTATATACAGCTCTCTTAAAATTTTAATTTTTGCACACAACTTACACCATCCATAAGTAAATTGCAAAAGGGTATGTTTCAACAATAAGACAATTGCACGACAGCACTTTGGAATAAATCTCAGGTATTAGTCTATTTTTACTGTCACACTGACTATTTGCACAAGGAAATGTCTTAAAATGTTGTGGAAAAAGCAACTTGTTTTATAACACTTTTTTAACTGTTTTGATATTACGCACTGTTAACAAATGTTATATTGTCATGGTTTTAATTAACTACACAATGAATTATTCTGATTCTGATTCTGATTCTGAGTGCTTGTATGGATGTGCAAATGGGTATATACGTGGTTGTGTGGGTGTCTGAGTGAGTGTATGAGTGCTTGTATTGGTGAGTGAGTGGCTGTGTTGCAAGGCTGTATGGGTGTGTGAGTAGGTGTGTGAGTGGCTGTTTAGGTGAAAAAGTCTGTGAGATTAGCTGTAATGGCATCTGTATGGTTGTATGAGTGGCTATATGGGTGAGTGAATGGTTGTGTGAGTGGCGGTATGAGTGAATGAGTGTGTGAGTGGATCTATGGAGGAGTGAGTGGGTGTGTGAGTACTGGTACAGGTCTTTGAATGGGTAAGTGGTTGTGTGGGTGTGGGTGTGTGCGTACTAGAGGTTGTATGCGGTGTGAGTGGCTCTGTCGATGATGTCATCAGTGATAGCATTTGAGATGTCATCAGTGATGTCACTGACCATGTCATGAGTGATGTAATCTGTGAGGTCATAAGCAGTGCATCATGGGGGCATATGTTATAGTTGGCTTGGGTAACTATAACTGCTGAATTTCACTGGTTTTGTACGAGTAACATCTGAGCCTAACTATAAAGTCCCTGTAACCTTTGTTTTTTTCAGTGAATTTTTAAGGTTTTTTAAATTCTATTTTCTAATTATAACGTCCTGTAACCTTTGTTTTTTTCAGTGAATTTCTAAGGTTTTCCAAATTTTATTTCCTAAGTATAACGTCTCTGTAACCTTTGCTTTTTTTCCTGTGAATTTCTATGGTTTTTTAACTAGTAGTCGCATTTGCAGAGTGGTGGAGAAAGGAGGTGGGGCTTCCAACCAGCTCTTAGTATTGGCGCTGTGTGGGGCTTGCTGCTGGAGGAGGCATTTAGAAAGGTATCCATCATTATTTGTTTGAGTGGATTAATAACTGTATTGTGTTTTTTTTATAATTTGTTTTATGCTCGCGATGACTTTGCCGTCCCCACGGTGACACCAAGAAGAGTGTGTGCTTTTGAAAGAGTCTGAAACATATATTAATATATATAGACATATTTTAATCAATGTTTGGTTCTAGTTGTTTCAAAATGCATTGTTTAAAGTTGCGTTTCTGTAATGCTTATTAAAAAACCTTTTTTGGGTGTTTTAAGTGTTCGCCGTGACTCTAGACGTCGTGGGGTCATCGGTATTCGCAAAGACCTCGGGCCTCATGTAGGTAAATTACATTTACCACTTCATAAATACCGAATCATACCGAATCGGTATTTATGAAGTGGTAAATGCAATGTAGGTAAAAAGTCGGTAAATATTACCGATTCGGAAAAATTCGGTAATTACCGAATCGGTATTTACCGATTCGGTAATGAGGCATACCTTCCCATTGATTTCTCAATGGGATGGTATGCCTCATTACCGAATCGGTAAATACCGATTCGGTAATGGGGGAAGCACATTCAAGGGTGGCAGGGTGTCACATTGACACCCTGTTGCACCCCTGATTCCTGCATGTGTGCACATGTGGCACACATACATGCCCTGAGGGCATGTATGTCTGCCACATTGCACACTTAAACGTGCACAAAAATGCTTTTTTTCACCTATTCGTCATTTACCACCAACCTTTAGTTGGTGGTAAATAACGAATCCCCACACCCACGACACACTCCCCCTACATCTCATTTCATGATTCGGTATTTACCGAATCGGTAAAATTACCGATTCGGTAATTTTACCGATTCGGTAAATACCGAATCATGAAATGAGCCCCCTACATCTCAAAAGCCCAAATACCGGTCGGTAACGGTATATTTACCGAAAATCGGCCGTTACCGACCGGTATTGGGCTTCCTACATGAGGCCCCTCATGTTTTTGAGAATCTCTGAAACACATATTTAGAAATATTTCAATTAATCTTTGACATTACTTGTTTAGTGATGTAGTCCTTAAACGTGATGCTTTGTAATGATTTCTCAACAAAATTTATTTCACTTGATGTTTTACGTTGTCGCAGCGACTCCGGAAGTAGTGATCACATCGCGAAGAGTGTGTGTTTTTGGAAAAGTGTATAGTAAATATTTCTACTAATTAGATTGTATGTTGAACATTAGGATGTTAATATGAGTAGGATAAGACTTATGTTTGAGTACTTAATTTGAGCAAAATCTTTTTTTATTTTTATTTCCGGTCTGCGTCATAGCAAACATTATGTGACCGGGAAAGAAAGAAATACGATTGGTTGATACACTTTTCAAGTAAAAGAATAGCAAGAACACACCCATTTACCTTTCTTGAACATTCTTTGAGAGAAACTTTACTGGGAGGACGTGAATAACATTTACTGCTGTGTTTCTTTCCAAGATTGTTAGAAAAAATGGCAACTCAGCCTCCAGAAGGACAACGGGTGGAACCCAGGAGCAACAGGACGACTAGGAAGTCCAAGAGGTGCACTCTGGGGATTCTGAAGATGAGGGGCCTCCTCAGAAGAAAACTAGTATTGAATAGGAGCTCTTCTCCATTCCTTCAGGCGAATCAAAGACTGTTGCAAACATTGTGCAATGCAAAAATTATCATGGGGCATAAATATGAAATATTCTTACTGGACTACATCCATGCTTTACCACCTCAAGACGTATTATGGAAATCGATTAAAAGCAGCATGAGGACAGCAAGAGGCTGAAAGATCCTCAACTGCTTTGGCAGCAGCATCAACACCAGAACAGAGAGTCCCTTCACAGGAACAAACTCAACCCAAATGCTTGGCTCCAAGTTTTGCTGGATGGCAACATATTTCATGGACTGCGGTGTTGTGCTCAGTGCTGGAGAGCAGTTCATAACAGCTCTACACAATGATAGAAGGACCCACAAATGTATATTTTTTGGGGGGCTTTATAGTTTTTTTTTTTTACATTTTTGAATGTGTGGTGAAGTTTTTGCACTTTTTGTTAACATAAAAATAAATTAAAGTTTAAAAACCACAAAAAAACTAAAACCTCTAAAAACAAGCATTGGCATAGCCAATAGGTCTCGCCTTTCGGACTTTATAAATGTTTAGCCATGCAACAGTTGATGTTGTTGCACCAAGGATATTGTGCTGCATCACTAAATACTTATAAGGTCCCAAAGGCGAGACCTATTGGCTATGCCAATGCTTGTTAGAATTGCCGGTGCTGAGCACCAACAAGACCCGGCCCACTTAAAGCCATGATTTTGAGTTACTGAAACTATCTTGAACTGCATTCACTGGAATGGAATGGTAACTTTAGCTGGAATTCTCCATTGCTTGTAATGCTCCTCCGGGAGTGTTTAGTCTTCCGAGCGCTGGAACGGACGTGCACATACCTGTTACTTCTTGCCACCGTGACGCACACGTCCAGGAATGCACACAGTTGAACCAGCCGGGGCGTATCCTTGCTTGTAGGTTACTGAAACTCCTACAAACTGCAATTATCACAGTGCACTGGCCGGGAGCTTGCGCAGCACACGCGTAGTGTCAAGTAGTTTCAGAGCAACGAGACGCACGCACCTGTGACCCTGCGCTTTTTCTGGAGAATCTGTAGAGACCAATTTTGCTTTGTCAGTCAGAAGTGGGGAGCGCAAATGCGATGGTGAAATTCTTGTACATTTTCTAGGTGCTCTAACACAGATAAATGCACAAAACATTAACGCAGAAGAACCGGGATGAAACCGTTGTCTCCCAGCAGCCTTCCCTGCGCTTCACTCGGCGTCTCCCCCTCTTCAAGGCGCTCGCTGCCCCGTGGACGTAAAATAAAATTCACACAAATCCAAAGTGGTCCCGGGACGGAAAAATAAAGAAATAGACTTGAAAGGGTAAATATATGAAAATAATGACGGGGGTCAGAGAGACATGGAAGAGAAGACTGGAGCGACAGGGAGAGGGAACAGGAAGAAAGGTCCGACCGAAAGACAAAGGAACACATAATTGTTAACAATAAGTAAATAACAGGCTGCGCTATCAGGCCAGACTAAAAACTAACAGGCAAATCGTGTCTTGCCGTGAATACATAATTAAGGGTGGAGTCACATAACAGCTCTGCTGAACACACATTAACATTTGAAGAAGAGACGCCGCCGTCACCAGTTCCAGGACGGATTGTGTGTGGAGGGAACATGCGGGAGTGAATCTCTAGTGAGGTAAGTCATGCTGTGCACGCGTGAGTGTAGCTCCCACGTGCAGCTGCACCGGCAGATCGCGCACACTGGAGCACAACTAAACAGCAATGCGCTGCGAGTCGGAGAGCTCCTTGAACACGTACGTTTTAAAAATCCCCTCTTTACAATAGCAATGGCTTGCTGATTTGAGGTAGCAGTGATGAAATTGAGGTAGAAGCGATGAAAAAATTCGACTATAAGATGTTTTCTAATATCAGATAAAAATGCGTCAACGAATTGGACGGCTTCATTCATTTCTTAAACAAGCATTAGCAAAGCAAATCTTTCTGACATGGGGTGTCAGCCCCGCTTTGGCGTGGCAAGTGCTTGTGTCTTTTGTGGTTTTAGTAAAGCTTTACTGTTGGGGACCCGAGGAGCTGCGAAGCCCTCGCCAATTTACAAAACATACATTGGTTAACAAGCCCGGGAGTTGTGTGCGCGCGCGCTAAAAGAAAAAATGACGCGAGTGGTGTGCGCGCATGCGCGCACACAACGGCAAGAGTGAAAGCAGGCTGGCGAGTGGTGTGCGATGTGCGCACACCATGACAAGAGAGGAAAGCCAGATGGCGCCTCTGCTTGTCATTGTGCGCGTAACTGCACGCTCGAGGCCAGCCAAAAAGCTGTGGTAGGACTTTTAAAAGCCCACAAACTAAATGTCTCACAGAGCAGCGCATGCGCTGGCTCAGACGAGACCTAAAAAACATCTTTACAGTTAAAAAAATACCCAGAATAAATGATTGTGTGTATAAGTATGTCTACAGTGATTGAAAAAGTGAATGATGCTGTATGGATGACTGAATGTGAGCAAGAGTAACGCATGCATGTTCGAATGAGCGCATCAGAGGTGCATGGGTTTTAGAATGAATGCATGAGTGGTGCATGAGTGATTGAACGAATGCATGTGTTGTGCAGGAGAGATTGAACGAGTGCATGAGTGGTGTATGGGTGATTGAATTAGTGCATGAGTGGTGGATGGATCATTGAATGAGTGCATAAGTGGTGCATGGATGATTAAATGAGTAGTGCATGGATGTTAGTATGAGTGCATGACTGATGTTTGAATGTTAGAACAAGTGGATGAGTGGTGTATGGATGTTAGAAAGAGTGCATGAGCGGTGCATGACTGTTAGAGTGAGTGTATGAGTAGTGTACGTTGAGTGAATGAGTGGTGCATGGATGTTAGTATGACTGCATGAGTGGTCCATGGATGTTAGAATAAGTACATGAGTAGTGCATGGATGATTGAATGCATGAATGGTGCATGGATGATTGTATGAGTGCATGCATGTGTGGTGCATGGATGTTAGAATGAGTCTATGAGTGGTGCATGGATGATTGAATGAGTGCATAAGTGATGCATGGATAATTGAATGAGTGGTATATGGATGATTGAATGAGTTCATGTGTGGTGCATGAATGATTAAATGACTGCATGAGTGGTGTATGGATATTAGTATGAGTGCAGGAGTAGTGCATGGATGTCAGTATGAGTGCATGGGTGGTGCATGGATGTTAGAATGAGTGCATGAGTGGTGCATGGATGTTAGAATGAGTGGTGCATGGATGTTAGAATGAGTGCATGAGTAGTGGATGGATGATTGAATGAGTGCATAATTGGTGCATTGGTGATCAAATGAATGCATGAGTGATTAAGTGCATGAGTGGTGTATGGATGATAAAATGAGTGGGGCATGGATGGTTTAATAAATGTATAAGTAACGTATGGATGATTGACTGAGGGTGTGAGTGGTGTATGGGTAGTTGAAGGAGTACATCAGTGGTGCATGCATGTTAGAATGAGTGCATGACTGGTGCATGGATGTTAGAATGAGTGCATGAGTGGTGTATGGATGTTAGAATGAGTGTATGAGTGGCAGATGGATGTTGGAATAAGTGCTTGAGTATTAAATGGCTGAATGTATGCATGAGTCGTGTATGGATGATTGAATGAGTGGTGTATTGATAATTGAATGAGTGCATAAGTAGTGCATGGATGATTGATTTAATGAGTGCATGAATGGTATATGGATGTTAGTATGAGTGCATGGATGTTAGTATGAGTGGTGCATGGATGTTAGAATGAGCATATGAGTGGTGCACGGATGTTAGAATGAGTGTATGAGTAGTGCATGATTCATTGAATAAGTGCACGAGTGGAGTATAGATGATTGAATGAGTCGATGACTGGTACATGGGTGATTGAAAGAGTGAATTAGTGATACATTGGTGATTGAATTAGTGCATGAGTGGACTATGGAGGATTACATCAGTGGGACATGGATGATTTAATGAGTGCATGAGTGGGACAACGGATGATTGAGTGTTTGAGTATAGATGTGTAAATTGCTACATATGTGTGTGAATGGGTGTCTAAATGGGTGTATAAGTGCTTGTATGTGTGAGTCAATGGGTGCATTAGTTTGTTTATGACTAAGGAATCTGTCTATAATACAAACCTAATTTGACATATACAGTCTCACTGAACTCCAGCCACTCTGGAAAAAGAAAAAATATGTTAGCATTTGATCTTGAAGATTAGAAAATTATAGCAACATACATTACTTATACGGTGCCAGTTTAATACAATATAACTGAAATAATATTTCCTCTTTTTTAATGTTTTCAGCTTTCATATTTCTTCACCATAAACAGTGGTCTGTATGAAGCATCATCAATGAACAGTGGGGAAAAATATATTGTAAAAAAAACAATGCTGCATGGTACATCTTTACAAATAATTAATATTTTGCACAACACTTACTACAATTAGCAAATTATTGATTTTTTCTAAAGTTACTACATCAATCTCAACAAACATAGGTATCAACTGTTTCTTATATTGTTATATCTGGTACAATATGGCATATAAGTGTAAAGCAGTATTTAATTTTCCAGATCCTTTTGAAAACATTATTTCCTGTAGGTAAAATAATATGGAAAAAGGTGATGATCCATGTAGACAAAATACCACACAGTAGTATGTAGACATTTTTGTTGCAGAAACAACAGTTTTTTTTAATCCTCAAGAACGTTTTAGGTGGTAACTTAAGACTGCTGGTTTTGCACTATATTCCTACAGTATTCAACTGTAATAAGAGAATTTAGTGTTTAGATGTTATATAAACTCCTTTGTTGAACGTAAAAGGACTGTTTCATTTCTAACAATATTCTGAAGACATTGCCCCCGTTTGGCCAAATAATAGACCATAAAAGCCGTAATAAAAAAACAATGCGCACCAGTCTTTATTTACAGATAATCATCAGAACTTTGGTTGAAGAAATAGCAGATATGAGTTTGGTAATTTCCTAGGTAGTCTTGGTTTTAATTTTCGATTAGTGTTGTTGCATTCTATCCATCCAGATTGGCATCTTAAATACACAGTGTAGTGTCCAAACATTGTATTTAGTCCTTCGTGAAAGATGATTGCCAAAGTAGTAAAAGTCCTTGAAATTTATATTTGTCCAGCTAAAAAGTTTATTTCAGTAATTAATTTTGAACCATCTGGTCTGCAACGTCGTAACATTATTATAATGTATTTTACTGTTCCTTGTAGAAACAATGTACATATAAGGTCTAATCTGCAGTTTGGGCAGGTCATATTTTGGTTGGCGTTTATGGTCACTTGCTGAAAAGGCACAGTTTTACAATTTGGTAATGTCAAGTACAGGAATCGTTCTGAATTGACTACAGTAGTGGAGGTGTATTGACAATCTTCACACTTATGCTCTCGTCTGTAACTTAATACAAAGAAGTCATTAATATTTACTTCTTCTTCCTCTAATACTCCTATCCTCACTATAGCAAATTCTTGTGCATCTTGTTGAATATTGAGAGAAAATGCTACTGATCCAGCAGACATATCTATATACAATCTTGTATTCCTGAAACAGAATGTGTTGTAGTTCTGTCACTGTGTGAACGTTGCAGTGAACCATAGAGTGCATTAGAAATTCTCTTATCTCTTTTTTATTCGAATTCAGTAACAACATCTTGCAAATGGAAAAGTACATTGACAACATTTGCATAGCAGTTGACCCCTGTAGTGTTGTTGAATTGGTAGCCTACAATGTCTTCATCATTTAGTAGATTCCTCTTCTTTGATTGTTGGGAATTTTCCTACTGTACTTCCTTTAGTTCATCATCTATATTTTGTTTTGTTATCTTTCATTTTGGACAGATTACTAATTTCTCATAAACTGGGTCCTGGCCTAAATGAGGAGCAAATATACTCCTTAACCGATTTTACTCCCTTACACAGCTAGCATTAGCAAGTGAGCAGCGGGATAGCATTTTATTTTGGCAAGTAATAAACAGACCCTGTTTTGCTAATCCACTGAAACCTGCCCTATGTCAACACATTACCCCAGAAGATTGGATTGCCCATTACGAAGGGGTCTATAATTATGGAAATTGTGAGCGAGTTGACAGGGTCAACTCAGTTGGACACCCCTATAACCTTCACCCTGGACGAAATAAGGGTGGGCATTGAGGGACTGGCCTGGAGTAAGGCCCTGGGTCCAGACGGGGTTCCACCGGATCTTTTCCAGGATAACACTGATGTATGGGCCTCGGTTTTGACGAGGGTGTTAAAGGCAGTAGTAAGGAACTGGTTACCATTGTCGTGGTCTACTGCCATGATCATGCCGATCTTCAAGAAGAGGGACAAGAATAATCCCCATTGTTACCGCCCTATCTCTCTTATTGACTCTACAGTTAAAGTGAGTGGGCCGACTTAAATAATATCCTCTCTGACGTGCAGTATGGCTTCCAAATGGGAAAATCAACCATGGAGCAATGTTTGAATCTGTATTTGACAATTGCTAAATACACGGTTGCTCAACCTGGTGCCCTTTTTCTGGGTTTCATGGATCTCACCGCAGCCTTAGACCAGGTGAACCGCAAACAATTATGGACCCTACTTGATTCCCAGAGTATCGAGCCTGCTATTGTAAATTTACTTAGGACCCTCCATGCTCACACTACAGCCGTAGTTAGATATTCACAGGGGGCGGGAACCACTGATTATTTTAATTGCAACAGGGGGTTCGCCAAGGGTGCATCTTAGCCCCTTTTCTATTTACTCTATACATTAACGGCCTAGAGATGGATCTGACATCTTTGCAGACAGACTATCCCGAGTGGGTAGGAAAGCAATCCCAGTTCTTTTATATGCAGATGATACGGTCCTGATGGCATGCACTGCGAGTGACCTACAGTCCCTGATTGATGGATTTGTAGCTTTTGTGAGCGGTTGGACCTGTCGGCCAATTTCACAACGTCGTACATTTTGGAAGTTGGCCCCCGGGGGACCCGCTCTAAAACATTCAAAGCAAATGCCCACACTTTAACTAAGACCCCGGCTTTTCATTATTTAGGAATCCTATTCGATGAGAAATTGAAGTGGAAACAGCTGGTAGAATGAAGGTAGGTGATATGAATAAATCAATGGGAGCCATTGATAGCTATGCCTACAGACTAGGTACATGGAACCCGGTGTGAGGATAAAGCTCTATCAGTCATTTTGTGTATCCAAGGCCTTGTACTGAAGTGAGGTGTTGGGCTATATAGCGACCAACAAATTCCAGATCACAGAAAATAAGTTCCTGAAACATATTTTAAAGGTCCCACAGGGCACCCCATTGTTTCAGATGCATGAGGAACTAGGGGTAAATTACATAGCGGACATGGGGGCAGTAAAACCCCTGACCTGTTGGGTGAAAAATCGGGTCTAATAACGATTTGGTCTTAAATCGACTGATTGTATCAGATTGTTTATCACTAGACCTTGCACTAAAAATCCCTTGGCTCCGCTATATTAAAGAGAAGTCTGCTGCTTTGGGCAGGGCAAATATTTTTCTTAAGCCTGACTCAGTGAAGCCCTGGGACACGAGCATAGCGAAGGAACAATTTTTAAAACACACCATGGCTGCCCCTGAAAACACAGAGATAACCAAGCCAGCGGTGCGGGGACATGCTCTCCTAAAATCCTTCCAGGGCATGGTCAATTAACTATGTAGGCTGAGAAATGCCTCTGATAGATTTTTAATATCTCGTTTCACATTTAACCAGCTTCACCATCTTTTAGCTCAGCCGGCTGGTTTTGTTTTACATGATGAGATGAGAGGCCCCTGTGGTTGCGACAATAGGTCCCCACAGGATACCCTACATTTTGTACTTTTATGTAAATATTTTACTAATCCTAGGAAAATATATCTTAAACCTCTTTTAAAAGCAATGAGTTTTAGACAAGCCTGTGTTGCCTTAATGTATCTGCAGTTGCAGCCTAATGATCATATGCTTTTTGCAGTTATGAAGTTTTTGAGAGCAGCACGTAGATTTAGAAATACCAGATGTATTAATGGTTGATTGGATTTTGCTCTTTTGCGCATTACCTAGACTGACACTCAGTTCTGCTGATGAAGTGTTTTAAGGCCTGTCTCTGTTTTATCATTGTATTTTTTATGGATGTGAACGATTAAGTGTTTTAAGGCTAGTCTTTGTTTTATTATTGTATCTTTTATGGATGTGATTACCTCTGAATAAAGATTATTATTATAGCATCCGCACACAATTTGATCTCATCAAAGTCAATCAAAAACAAACCAGACAATGTTCTAATTCATGATAATGCTACATATGACATTCCTTCTTTAAATACAGTACTTCTTTAATTTTTAGTCCTGGATCATTAATGCAGCCCTAGCACACATTTGAAAGTGTTATTAATGTTTGCTGTTTGAAGTATGAACAAGTAAGTGCTAAAAATACCGGTGCTTTTACTTATTTTTGTACTGGCTGGGACATCAAAATACTGGTGGTGCCAATATAAATCCAATCAGTCAGCAAACCTAATCAGGAGACTGAAAGTGTGTTGCGGAATCAGCACATTATTTATTTCCTCTACCCTCCCTCTCTGATTGATGCCATAATAGCAATAACTTATATCTGAAACCTTACTCCAGCCGTCAATATAATGCTGAGTTACTCCAGTTGTCTTGGAATACATCCTGGATTCAGACATCTCCCTCATCTTTCACAGTGCTCACCCTTCACTTTCATGTTCACCTTACACTCACAGTGATGACACTGCACTCACTCTGCTCACAATGCACTCATGCCATTCACCCTCCTCCTATCTTGCAATCACACGATCACACCGCTCACCCTGCACACACGACACTCCACTCACTTGTCACTTTCACCGCTCACCCTACACACATAGCGATCACACTGCTTTCAGGCGGTTACCCTGCACTCACACCTTTCATCCCCCTCTTACCCTGCGCTTACACGTGCACACCCCTCAACCTGCACTCACAGTGACCACACTGCACTTATGCCCCTTTTGCCATGAACTCTTGTTGTTCTCCCTCCACTTACCCTGTGGTCACATGAGCACACCGCTCACCCTGCCCTCAAAGTGATCACACTGCACTAACAGCACTCACCATGCACTCACACTTTCACCCTGCACTTACACAAGCACACTACTCACTCTGCACTCATGTAACACTTCACTCACCTGTCACTCTCACAGCTCACTCTGCAATCTCACTCAAACAAGCACATCACTCACCATGCATTCATTCCACCCACTCTGCACTTTCACCTGCACCCAAATTCATGTCACACCACTCACCCTGTAGTCACTCCTCTCACCCTACTCTCACAATCACATCACTCACTATGCACTCACATAGGCACTCCTGTCACTCACACAGCTCACCCTTTACTCACATTGGCCCAGCACTAACACCACGCAAAAAAGCACAGCACTCACCCTGCACTTCCTCCTCTCACCCTGCACTCACAAGGACAAACCTTTCAGCCTGCATTCATACAGGCATTCTGTTCATCCTTCCTGCACACAGGGATAATAGTCTTCCGGAACTCATAGGGACACACCAGTCACTCTCCACTAACTCCACTCACCATTCACTCTCACAGATCACTCTTCAGTCTCACTGCTCAACCTGCACCACACACAGGCACACCACTCACCCTGCATTCACACCACTCACACTACCCTGCACTCGTTCCACTCACTCTACATGAACTCCTCTCACCTAACGCTCACATAGGCCCTCTTCTCACATTGCATTCATACAGCTCACCTGACACTCACATCAGCATATTTTTCACCCTACACTTAACCCACTCATGCTGCACTCACACTATTCACCATCACTCAACACTTACATGAGCACACCTCTTACTCTGCACATATAAAAATTGCACAACTATCATGAACATCCACATATTTCTACAAAGGCACCCACAAAATACATGCTCTTTCTGTAATTCTAGATGCCTACTTAATTCCATCTGAAACAATGGGGCTGGTATAAGTGGGGAGAGTGGGCTGAGAATGTGGAATAGTGTGAGAAGGTAGACTAGGGCTGAGGCTTTGTGGTATGTTAATGGACTGAGGATTGTGTGACACCTTCAGCCATTCCTGGCTTTCTATTAACCACAATGCTTCATTTCGGAACTTGTGATTTTTTTTTATAAATTGTAAATTGGGGCTCAAAAACCCAAAAATGCAAAGTGGTACTGGATAAAATCCAGGGTTGCCGAAGAAGTCAAGCATTTCATAAGATCAGTTGGATGCTGTGATATTACGTATTAGAATGTGGATTTGTTCATTTCCGATCCTGTAACTGGTTGATCCACACATGAAACCAAATATAAGCCCCGTACAGCTATTTTGAGGAAGTGTACTTTTTATTCACATCATACTTGTAACAAACATTGACAAGGCAATATATAATCACGTTTTAATATCGTATAGAGAATGTTTTATAAAGCTTCACTAAAAGGCAAGGTAGGTATAGAAGAAGCAGCTGGGCAAGCTTTTCTAACAGAACAAAAGCAGATTGACTAATGGAAGTGTGAGTGGCAATGTGTCTGTGTGTGAGACAGAGTACAAATATACAAAAGAGTGCAAGAGATATTGTGAGAATGTGTGTGTGAGAGAATGTGTGTGTCAGTGTATGTGTGTTATGCATGCAAGTGTGCTGCTGGTCTAACATATTGGAGGTTATTCTTGCCTTATGGACAAGGTCACTAATAGAATATGGATGGTCTATTTTACCTGTGCCAAACTGCAAGCCCTGACATGCTTCTATTATGACACCATCATTGGCTGTGGGGACTTGAACTGACTAACTGAGAAAGCCGCTAGCCTAGTCATACCCAGTGACAGGGACACAGAACACGCGCCACCACACCTGGCCGAAAGCCCTGACATGATGCATGTAATTCTTAGCATATGGGGTGAATCCATAGCAAAATGTTGTTATGTTATGTTACAAAACTCTTATAAAGCGCACGTTCACCAAAACGGTTCCTTGGCGCTGGGAGAATCATGAGGCGGCAGAGAAACAGGAGCTAGTTGGCATAAGCCTGGGAGAAGAGCAGAGTCTTCAAAAGTTTCCTAAATAAGGCATAGGTGGGGGCAGTTTTTATCTCCAACGGGAGTGAGTTCCAGAACTGTGGTGCCAGTACTCCAAAACGAGCGCCGCCCGTTTTTTTACGCTTGAAGGTGGGGATGACTAGCAGGTTGTGATGAAGGGACCGAAGAAGCCGGTTGGGAACATATCGTATTATTTTGGACGAGATGAAAGCTGGTGAGCTTCCATACAGAGATTTAAAAATGGTGCACCCCAATTTGAAAAGACCTCGTTTGGCCACAGGTAGCCAGTGGAGTTCCTTCAAGAGAGGCTGGATGCGATGCCATCTAGGCTGATGGAAGATCAACCTGGCCGCCTGATTCTGGACAAGTTGGAGGCGTCTGAGCTGATAAGCTGGGATGCCTACGTAAAGGCAGTTGGAAAAGTCCAGTCGGGAAATGACCAAAGCTAGAATTACCAAGGTTAAGGCTTCTTGAGATAGGAATCTACTAATCTTTTTGATTCGGCGCAGTTGGAAGAAGCCGGCTGAGACCACGGAGCTGATCTGGGCCTTCATTGAAAGATCGTTGCTGATTAGTATTCCAAGGCTCTTAGCGGAGCTAACAGGAGAGGGGGGGCTACCCAAGTGGTGAGGCCAAAAGTTTGAGTTCCATGGGTTAGCAGGGCCACCCGTGAGAATTAACTCTGTTTTATCAGGGTTAAGTTTCAGCTGATTTCTATTCATCCATTCGCTGATGAATGTCATAGTATCCTGAAAGTGGTTTAATGAGGAGGGGAGGGTATTAATATTAAAAATCAGCTGAAGGTCGTCCGCATAGTTGTAAGTTACGACTTCCCTGTCCCGAAGAGAGGAGATTAATGGGAGTAGATAAAGATTAAACAAAAGCGGGGAAAGGGAGGAGCCCTGAGGGACTCCACAGGCGAGTTTCCTCTTTTTAGACGAGAAATTGGCAAGACGAACTGATTGAGATCTGTTGCTAAGAAAAGAGGAAATCCAATCCAGAGCCCGCCCCTGGATCCCGGCATTATTGACACGGTCTAAAAGGATGTTATGATCTACCGTGTCAAAAGCCGCAGACAGATCCAGGAGGACCAGAGCCTGAGTAAGCCCTTTGTCAGCACTCCCTCTAAGCTCATCCATCACTGTCAAAATGACAGATTCGGTAGAGTGAGAGGGGCGGAAGCCAGCTTGGTGAGGATCTAAAATATGATGCAGCTCCACAAAAGAGCTTAGTTGTAAGGAGACATGGGCCTCAAGGACTTTACTAAGGTATGGTAGGAGCGATATGGGACGGTAGTTGCCAGAGATGGAAGGGTCGGCACCTGGCTTCTTCAATATAGGGATGATTTCCGCATGCTTGAAAAGGTTGGGGACTATGCCCTCTTGGAGTGATTTATTTAAGAGGGAGAGAGAATGGTCAGGACACCTGGAAAGGATCTGCTGGAGGATGTGAGGGGGACAGCAATCTGTTGGGGACCCTGAGCTAACTCTATTTAGTAACCCCAGGAAGGTTTCCAAGGAGATAGGAGGAAGCTGGGTCATCGGAGGTGGCAGGTCCTTAGATTTGGGGGGAATGAAAGGGGTACAGGAGAACGGGATGCTGGCTTTAATATTCGTAATCTTTTCCATGAAATAAGAATTAAGTGAGTCGCAGAGAGATTGAGAGGGAATGATCTTAGGCACTATTCTGTCAGGTTTAGACAGCTCACTGACTATAGAAAAAATGACTTTAGCTTTATTGGCTGAGTCTAGCACCTTTTTCGAAAAGTAGTCTGTTTTTGTTTGAAGGATGGCGCTTTTATATTCCTTTAATAGGGTAATGTAGAGATTTTTGTCTACTGGGTGATAGTGAAGTCTCCACTTACGCTCAGCTTGTCTGAGAGTAAGTTTCTTAGTTTTTAGGTCTGCAGAAAACCACCGCTGAGCGTCATGTGGTCTACGGGTTTTAGTATAATTAAGCGGGGCGACGTGCTCACTTGCGGATTCAAGCCAGAACTTAAGATTTGTGGCCTGATCGTGGATTGACTCCGAGTTAGAAGGGGCCGTAAGAATAAGATGGGAGCAAAGAAGGTCAATGTTAACATTTTTCCAGCTTCTTGACTTAAGATTTTTGGCCGGTTTAGGTCTAGTGAGTTGAACTTCCGGTAAGGTGAAGGACACAAAATGATGATCCGACCAGGTGCATGGGTAGATCAAAAGGGACGAGGGGGAAATGTTCGTTGTCCAAATCTGGTCTAATATATGTCCCTTAGTGTGGGTGGGTGCCTGCACGTGTTGAGTGCAGTTCATACCCAACAAAAGGTCTGTAAATTCAATAGAGCTAGCGCTCTCCCTGGCATCTGAGGGCCAATAATTGAAATCCCCTATAATAAGGAGTCTAGCGTGAATAATCGCCAGGTGAGAGATCATTTCTCCTAGGGCCTGGGGAAAGGTGGGCATACAACAAGGGGCTCTGTAAAACAAGGCGCAAGTAAAAGATGATTTGGGGGATTCTAGTTTTATAACTAGACTATCGACAGAAGATATGCCCTTAATCTCCAAGGTTTTGAATTGGTGGTCCTTAAGGATAATGGCGGCAACCCCGCCACCCGCTTTCCCTGAGGGGCGGTTAGTTTGCAAGATATAATAATTATATGGCAGAGCTGCCAGAATGTCTGGTGTAGATTCATCCGTCAGCCAGGTTTCCGTGAGGAGAAGTAAATCAGGCCTCTCCAACTGTAAGAGTTGGAGGATCTCAAGTTGGTGTTTCGCCATAGAGCGAGTATTTAAGTATATAACAAAGAGGCCCGCTGGGCATTGAGTCCTAAAAGTGGGGGGCGAAATGCCATTTGTTGGAATTGATATTTGAGGTAACTGCTCATGAGAATTCCTGTACTTATTTTATAGGGGTTGTCGATGGCAAAATGCTGACGAAATGCTGGGAATTTTTATAGGTACCCATGGCTGTGGCTGACGTATTCATGGTAAATTTCTGGCACTGTCATATTGAATGTACTCCTAGGCATAAGGGGATCACACATGAAACAAGCATTGGCATAGCCAATAGGTCTCGCCTTTGGGACCTTATAAGTGTTTAGCCATGCAACAGTTGCGTAACTAAATACTTATAAGGTCCCAAAATCGAGACCTATTGGCTATGCCAAGCGGCCTTGAGGCCGCAAAAGTTAAAGTGATCGCGATTGCGATCAACATCAAAGCGGCCTTGCGGCCGCGAAAGTGAAAGTAATTGTGGTAAAACGCAGCGTGCGCGCCCGCGCACATGCACTGTAGCTCTAGGCTGGCCTGGTAGCACTATTTGGAGCCCTCTCAATAAGTCTCGCCAGACCAGCGCATACGCTGGGTCAGGCGAGACCTAAAAATGATGACCTTGGTATAAAGGAAGTAATTTCTAACTTAAAACATTTGAAAAAAGCAAAATCTACTCCTAGGAGAGCCCAGACTTCCCTGGTGCACCATGAAAGTAATGGAATATTTCATGAATGACCATAAGGGTCTGCCGCGTTTTAGCAAATTTTATCCCAGAAGTTTCAAAACATTATCAGGGGAGAAGTCTACTCTCCCTTAAATCATCTACAAGACATCTGTTAACTTGTTTTGCTTACTGGAATTTGGAAGAAGTATCACACCCCTCAACTTACATAAATCTTTTTCTTCATATAAAGGTTATGATGTTAGCTCTCACCCAATTTCTGGGAATGTTTGTCCTGCCCCATTGCTGGGAGCAGGACTAGCTTTAGGGTGGTGCAACTGGTGCAGCCGCACCTGTCGTTGACGTTGGTGGGGCGGCGCTGTGTTTAAAAATAATTTTTGGTTTAAAAGCACATGAACTTCCTTGTGCATCAGGTAGTTTTCAGGCAACAATAAAAATATTGAGATAACTCTGGTGGTTAATGTTCCTACTAGTGAGAGTTCCAAATTTTGTGTAGTTGCAGTTTTGGCTCATCATAAAGTAGCGCAGAGGGTTATTGTGCCTTCTGCAAAGAACGTGTACCATGCAGATCACAGAACATAGGCATATCAACAAGGGCTTTATCTCTGCTTTTTTGGCTTTAAAAGCCAAAAAAGCAGAGATAAAACTAGCACCCTATCAACAACAGGGAGCTAACATGCAAATTGGCATGTTACCACCCTTTTACTCTACGCTTTCCCTTGCATCTCTAATGAGATGCAAAGGAGGCGTTCCAGAGTAAAATAATAGGAGAAATGTCGCTAAGCGACATTTCTCCTATTATCAAGAATATCGCTAACCCTGTTAGAGACAAAAAAAGCAGCGCTAACCTCGGTTAACGCTGCTTTTTTACGTCTGGTATTTTTCTGACTTAGCCATGATATCCTATGGAAGGAGGATATCATGGCTAAGTTTGTCTGTCCCTATCAACAATCTAACGTGAGATTATCGCTGGGTTTCCAGCGATAATCTCACGTTAGCCACTTAGCGTGAGGATTTTTATCGCTATTGAGATAAGCGTTGCTAAAAGCACGCTATCTCAGCGATAAAAATCCACGCTAGCCGGCGATAATTATCCTAGCGCTAAGTGCGCTTAGCGATAATTATCGCCGGTTGTTGTTGATATGCCCCAGAGTGAACTATGAGTAGCGATATAAAAAGAAAATGAAATGTACGTCAGAGAGGCTATGGAGAGATGAGGCGCACTGTTGGAAAGTGGTAGTGAGGGAATTCATGGAGAAGGAGGATATGGGGAGGAGAGCACCAAAAAAGTCTGTCATAATGGCCGCCACCAGTTCTCGAGCTGGCCCCGGCTGGGTGTCTTAGCCCATCCCTCCCGCCCCTGAAGTTCGGAAGTAGTTGCGCCCTGGGTTGGGTTTCAACATCAATCAAAGCACTGCACCGAGCCGCCTGCAGCCACATACAGAGCTGTTCATACATGAAGAATTCACAGAGGGTTGGGGTAGTAGAGGGTGTAGAGACCAGGCACTGCCTGGTGGCATGTTCCGCACGCAGAAGTTAGTCTGATAAAAACAGTGCACTTCACAGGCAGCCACCATATTGAGAAGAAAAGGGGATTGCACGGAAATACATGTGATAAAAACACAAAAAGACAATGATGTTATGAGATGTTAGGGAAGCTAGTTCAAAGAACAGGAAAGGTACTGGGAAAATAGATTATAACCACATGGATGGGGAGGGGTGTGGGGGGGCTAGTAAAACGTGTTTTGTGCTGAAACAGACAGGGGCCCTGACGATATTAAAGGCATCAGTTTCCGACTGTTTAATATAAGGATAGTCATTGAGCCTTGCTTTATTGAACCTCAGAATCTGCAGCGTTAGAGTCCATGTGTGGATGGCACTTGTCCTACGTCAGTTTCCAATGCAGAGGCACTTCGACAATCTTTGGTCTCTGTAGCCGCCCCTACCTTTGTATATATCCCTATTAAGTGGACCGTATTTCTTTGATAAACTAAACAGCGGAAGGCCTAGGGGGCCAGCGCGTTGACAGCGCAGGTTACAGTGATGTATGGTGTACACATTGGATCGGAGTACACCGTGTTTCCGTTAGGTAAGCGGCAGCCTGTGTCCTCGTTCTCAAGGTTGGATAAGAATGCGTCTGGGGTTCACTGTCATCCGTAGACGGCAGCCTTAACCCATCTGCACGAAGTGGAACAAGGATTCAAAGCTCTCTCGGAACAACATGGCGGTGCAAACAGCCAGAGGGCACAGCGAAACTCTCTCTCCTCATTAACTGTAATGAAAGAAAACCTCTCGCGAGAATAATCCATCATGCAAGGACAAGCTTTTTAAAAATGAATGCCAGAGCCGAACATGTACTACGGACACTTTTTAATGAGCAAGAACTTTTTTGGGATTCTTACTGCTTGAAAGGTTTCTGCAGCTATCGTAAGAAAATATGAAAATATTGCCATCATACTAACCTTTTTGTATTCTTCTATTTAATTGACATTTCTGAGCATAGTTTATCATGTCACTCTCTGCCTTTATTAGCCCAAAGGAAAGCAGGAGTAAATGTAGCCCAGGGAGCAGTAACGGTTCACACAGGGACAGACAGCCACCGGTAGGTCCGCATTCAGGCACCACGAGGACTCAAGTTAGTCCTTCTCGCAACTTCCAGCGAGTAACCGCGTTCCGCTCCTACTGGGGCATTACTATCTCCCTTTTTAGGTGCATTATTTTGCAGAAGGTATACTTATACCTCCAGTAACTCGTTTTTCACCTTTTTCACACTTTCAGGATTACTATCGAATCTAGTCTTAAGGGGACGTGACACATAGTTCCTACTGTCGGAATACTACTTTCCGCCTCCTTAGAGTAGATGAGGATTTTAAGGTCCTGAAGAATTGCCGAGATCCTATCAGACTGATTGAGACAAGAAACATGTTGACCCCCTGCACAACTCACTACGACTGACACAGGTTTAGTTCTCCCTTCCCAGCCCACAACTCTTTAGTCTGTTTTTATTCATGGCCAAGGTACTCCTCGAATAAAAGGGTTTTGGAGAATCGAGGAGCCATTTTTACTGCACACTCACCATCCCAGTTCTACTCACTACATAAAGGCACCCTCACATTAATACCATCTAGCTTCATGACGGCAAACCGAGAAGACCTCCGGCAAAGAGCCCCCTGCGGGGCCCGTTGGGCATTGCAGTGCCGGCCCAACGAGGAGCTGCCCTATGATGAAGCATACAGCGACATAAAGGTACCTCTCCTACCATAGATCAAAGTAAATATTTCAACATCAGGAGTTAATTATATTACGTCCGAGTTTATTCAATTAATGTGCTTTGTTTCTTAATAAACTTTTCCATTTCTCTCCTGAGGCTAAGAGCAACAAGTTGAAATACCACTCTAAACAACAAACAGTCAGGGCTTTATTAAATAGGTGTAGACCTAGAGCTCTATACGTGTACTCTGAGCTCACTAGGACTATACGCAATAAAAAAAGTATCGTGGGGATAAAAATAATAAACCCCGCCATTTAGAAGTATATTAGGACTCATTAGTTTTATTTTAGCCTATAAAATGTGCAATTTGATATTATTTGTGATTTGTTTGTAATATTTGAAGGATGTATTTGTAACAACAAATTTGTTGTCTGTTTAATGTTACAGTCTTGTCTTGAATACTACTTTGTTTATTATATTAATGTGTAAATGTTTTGTTCCACTCCCATTCATCTTTTAAGAAGATAACTCGTTTGATACAGCCAAAGGTTCTGGCATAAAAGTAAAAAATTGACACAAGCTGTATGGTTTAATTCAAGAAATGGAAAAGTTTATTAAGAAACAAAGCACATTGAATGAACTCAGAGTTATTATAATTAACTCCAGATGTTGAAATATTTACTTTGATCTATGGTTGGAGAGGTACCTTTATGTTGCTGTATTCTAATAGATTCCAGCCTCTCCACTTCTGAATTGAATCACTCCCCGTCGCGAGACTACTTTGATGAAGCATGACACCCCCCGGGCGGTGTGAGACCATTGCTCCTTATAGGAGCTATCCCTGGACGAGTTTTCCCGTCCCTGCTCTGTCCAGCACCTTGCGGAAACCAGCCATCACTGACGTGGCCCACCCCCTTCCTTCTTTCATTACCCCTATGAACAGCGTACTTCTTCTCTTTATCAAGCTCTATTCAGGGCCAAACCAGCGTTTGGGTTGTCTGTGTTTCAGTTCAAGGAGGACCAGGCCTGGCAGTTCGGGCTATTGGTGCACGTTCAAGACTGATTTGCATATGGCTGAGTCCAAACTGAGGTGGTATGGTGGGAAAAATTGCAACCATTCTTCCCATAACCATTTCTGTTTGATGTACCACCCTAAGTGCCTTTCGTGGTTGCAGCCAGGAAACCTCTGATGGGCCGAACTAATCCCTGTGCGCACATAAGCAATCATAGGTGCATGTGGGATCAGTGCATATATACAGCCCAGATGTTGGTGTATGTAACCCAATGACACAACCTGCAAGCTAATCCTTGCCTTTCTCTAGTATATTGCATTTACAGGACAGTGTTGTCATGGTAGTTGCCTGACAGCCCTATGCCCCGTTATGTGTACTGCTAGTTCATCTAGATTGACAGTCATTTGTAGATCACCATGCAGCATAGTTATACCATCAGTAGGTCCCTTGCCTTTGGCTGATGGGCTTGGCTATTGTAGATCTGTTGATACAGAAACATAAAGTAGTGTTTAATTACCCCAACACCTTGCTCAATGGTGTATCTTGTGCAGATTCAGAGTATGCTATCTCTCTTCTGTTCTTTGATGGTAGGCTTCTATTACAGTGTCTTCAACTAGACCTTCAACAGCTAGCCACTTACACTGTCATATGTTTTGCCTTATTTCCACCTTAGAGCCCCCTTTTAATGTTATGTTATGTTGATTTGTATCACCCAAGAGGGTATTCATCTCTAATGTATATCTGGTTGTCTGCTCTTCGTTGATTAAGGTGTTGCATATATTTCAAACAGATCATTGCTTCTTCCTATTTCGTTTATATGCATATACAGTATTCCAATGCTTTCTCATATGTTGATAGTATGTTTCTAGTTCATACATTTTATAGGCAGCTGTTTCAGTTGATTGTGTAAAGGACTTCACACACTTCTATTGACACCCTACATCATAGATCACAGGGTTAATTTTTCCAAAATAATGTTGAAAATATTATATAGCGCTTGTTCTAGAGCTTCTGAGGGAGAGAGAAGCTTCAGACGTTCCAGAAGGAGCATCTATGACAAACAAATCACCACGGTCGCATCCCATCACTTGCTATTTAGCTCTGTTAGGAAGAGCAACAAACTAGAGAGGACGACGGGCCGTGCAATGGGTAGAAACTGCCATGCAAAATAAGAATACAATGAACAAGTGTGAGTGTGTGTCATTTAGGACGCTCGTATTTTTGGCAATATTGTTGTGCTAATGTAAACATTATATATGGACTAGAGAAGGAAGGACGTGATCACATCACAGATTGCAACGAAGATCGGCCGCAATCATGTTGGCAATTTTGATTTTATTTTCCAGTATTACATTTATTTTTTCACCATAATACTTATATGTGCAATAGCACTTTTTCATATATTCTGAATTGAAACCAGACCTTAACATTATTAATGCCTTTTAAACATTATAGTGTGTTTTTTTCCTGTATGTATGTGTGTATCCTTCGTGACAAAGCATTCCAGTAATACCCAAAAATGTAATGCATTCAGGTGCAGTGTTGTGTGTCTGTGCATACATGTAGTGTGGAACTCACCTAACTTCACACGATCTCTGCATGTGAGTCTTTGAGTTTCTCTGTATATTCAACTCATCAGTATCCTGCCATGCCTCAGGAAAGAGCTTTGAGTAGGCTGTGAAACATAGGTGGGCATAACATATCAAAAGGATGCTGGAGCATGTGAGGAATTTCAGTAGCACAGCAAGGCAGCCATGAGCACTGGTGCAAGTAGGCTTGTAAGGTAGTAAAAGACAGTCATAACTGGGGTACAGTGGGCCCTCAACCCCTGCACCCCGGTGTCAAGGCACCTGCTGCACCATTGATAGGTACACAGCCATATCTTTTGCTGTAATAAGGGGTAGGTCGAGTATTTCTTGAGAGTAAAACATGTTACATTAATTATCCTCAATAACATGAAGGAAGGCACTCAGTGCTTGTCTTCTTCCCTGTAATTTGCATGCAAAGGTACTCAGCCATGCAGGGTATTTCTGTGACTTGTCTGATGGATGGTTCTGAAACACCATGGGCCCAATTTAGCAAGACCTTTTGCTGGTGGAAAGCCACCAAAAGTGTCACAAATCAGTGAAAAGTGTTGATTTACTTACTTTCCAGTGGCCTGGAAAATTGGCTAAAGGTAACACAAAGTAGCAAAGTTGCATTCCCACACTATCACCCATGTTTCTTTTAACATAATGTTCTATGTATTAATAATGGTAGGCAGGGCTGTGTTCCAAAACACAAAACATTATGTCTCCTCGAGGCAGGCGCAAAGTTGAAGAAATATGTTAATTTCCCCAAACTTTGCATGTGAGCTGCACTGTGCAGCACACACATAACGTGGTAAACTGTAAAACATCAACTAAGCATATTTTCTTGTTCTGCAAGGGTACCCTTCCAGTATAAAACCTATGATTAACTCACACACACACCTTGGGGCCATGGTACAAAGGTGTGTGCAAGTAGCTAGGCAGCCTGATTGTGCACCAGAGCTTGAGAAGAGCTCATCAGTGCGATATCTGGGTACATATGGCAATTACCTTATTTCTCCCTTTTGCGCAATAAAGCCCATAAACGTTGGTTGCTGTGCTGTGGTGTGCTATGCTGCATTGCATGAAATAATAGTAAATTCACCCAAGTGTATTTTAAAAGAGTCTCTGGGTGGAACCTGTGGCATAGTATGAAGGTGCATATAGTAGGTTTGACTTGAGTCTGATGCCCTGTTGCCTCTTGTGTTTGGCATATATATGACAAGGTATTTGGATACACAACATTTGTGTCTATGAATTCTGAAAGTGTTTTTTGTTGAGATGTGTATGATCCTAGCAAAGCTGATGAGCATGTGCGCCAGTAGCCGTATGTGCATTTCCATTTGGTCCAGCTCAGTAGCGGCTGGCAGGGAATGGGAGTGGAGAGGCAGGGGGTAGGGGGGTGGTGACGGGGACAAAATAATAAAAATAAAACACCACTTACCTTGTCCTCCCCGTCTTAGGAACGAGGAAGCACCAGAGGCTCCCCATAGCCAATAACAACGCTGCAATGCAGCATTGTGATTGGATCCCTAAGCCAATCACAACACTGCAATGCAGCATTGTAATTGGTCTGAGTTCCATGGATCGACACTCAGATGGGGGCTGGAGGCCTGGGCATGTTCTACACCAGACTGTGTTAAGCCGCCTGGTGGGGAACATGCAAAGTGTGCATGACTGTTTGGCCGGGCCAGGATGGTCAGCCAAGCAGTCATGCTCACTCAGAGTGTGCAACCTACTCCTCCCCCCTACTCCTCCCCCTGTACATGCAGCCCCGAACCTGTGAAAAATTAAATGATAATAACTACGTTATTATCATATTGTTCTTCCTGCTCACAGAGCAGTGGGACTATGCTCCTCTGCCTTAGCGGAGCAACTGCCCCAGGTCCAGTTCTTTTTAGACGATGTCTCTAACTTCAGGTCCCATTGTAGGCAGCACTGTTTCACAAGTGGGCATGTATATAGAGTACACCGTGCCAGAAAGTATGCCATGTCATTGCATTAATGCAGGCATTTCCATGTATTTTTCCCATACTCACTTTTTTGCCATGTTGTTTTACTTGCCATACAATATGTTGCCTATTGGTTATTAAATGCATCTATGATGTTTGCTTCTGGGTGCCGATTTATACGTTCTATTCTCACAATTCAGTGTGAATGTTTCCGTGGTCTATGTAGGATGAGGCAATTCAGAACTCTGTAGAAGTGGTATTTTTCTTGATTGCATTAAATAGCTGATGGAGCGGACATTGGCAGTGGCATCCCTAGAACTGATTTTTATGGGGGAGCACAAAATGAGCCTCCGATATAATTGGTGGGGCCACTGGCAAAGGGCAATTGTGAAGTGTGTGTGTTTGTGTCAGTGTGCATGTTTCATGTAATATAAATATATATAAATATATATATATATATATATATATATATATATATATATATATATATATATATATATATATATATATATTACCTACTGGCGGTCGCCAGTAGGTAGTTATAGTTAGGACCACGTTTCCATAGGAAAACCTCAACATTCTATTTTGAATAACTTTGGCGCCGGTCGACGAATCCTCGCGAATTTCTCAAAATAGGTGGGGCGCTACGCTCCGCTCCTACCCTGAAAGTCTCGGGGGGATCCGTCAAGCGGGGGCTGAGATAAAAGGGGGGTCCCAAAACGCGTTTTTCCCATGCATTTTTCCATAGGACCTTTAGAACGAGCTACAGCCCGAACGGCTGAACAGAATTACTCAAAATTTGGCAGAGAGGTAGTCCCTAGGTCAAGGAAGTGCCTTTTGTAGGTTTGGTGTAAATCTGTTCAGTAGATTCTGAGAAAATAGCCTTTAAATCAATATATATATCTGAGCCCGCTTACGGTACGCTTACCGTACGCTTACGGTAAGCGTACGGTGGCGTGCGCGAGCGCGATTCTGATTGGCTCTTAGATCTTAGTAAACATTCGAATCGGCCGAAACCAGGAAGCGGCGGCCGCCATTTTGTGTATTTCACTCTGAAAAAAAAGAGTGAAAACAAGGAAAGGGGGCAATGAGGAGAGTTACAGACCCCCTAACATTTGTAAGGGGGTCAAAGAAGGACAGAAAAGTACAAAAAAAACATTTATTGATTTTAAAAAAAATCACGGGGTACGCGTACGGTAAGCTTACGGTAAGCGTACGGTAGAAAAAAAAAAAAAAAAAAATGAAAATCAGATTTAAGTGTTTAGATATTAGGGGGCTCTAAAAAGAGCCGTTGTGTTTATGAAATGATTTTTTAGTGGTACCTACAAGTAAGTACCGATGCAGAGTCTAAGGTTCAAGAGGAAGACTCTGTTCCCTTCATCATTGAAGTGCACACCATCTCCTCTATAAATGTCTTGCATGTCATAACGCAAGTTGTTGTGGTAAATGGCACCCATACCATAGTCACGGAGGAAAGCAGAAACAGATTTGTTGACGTGCTTTCTTGCTTTGTCATCGCACCGCGTGTCCACCGTGCGTGCACGGCACTAACTGCGTAAAGTGGGCGCGCGGTGCGCGAAGCGCACCGCGTGCTCACTGTGCGCGCACGGTGCGCGAAGCGCACCGTGCGCGCACGGAACGAACTGCGTTAAGTGGGCGCGCACGCCACGAATGGCGTAAAGTAACTTAGCATTTAAAAAACCGTACAAATTCACTGAAAAAACCATAGGTTTCACACACGTTATAGTTAGGAATTAGCATTTAAAAAACCTTGCAAATTCACTGAAAAAACCATAGGTTTCACACATGTTATAGTTAGCGGAAATTTTACTGATAAAAAAACCAATGAAATTCCCCCGTTATAGTTAGTGCAGGCAACTATAACTCACGCGACCGCAATCTTCTGCTGATGACATATGTGTCTTTATGAAAAAAAAATATTTGTAATATATGTATAGCTAAAAATGTATGGAAGAAGACATGGGCAAATAAGTGTCTAAATACAGTATTAGCATCAGCAGAGGATTGCGGTCGCGTGAGTTATAGTTGCCTGCACTAACTATAACGGGGGAATTTCATTGGTTTTTTATCAGTAAAATTTCCGCTAACTATAACATGTGTGAAACCTATGGTTTTTTCAGTGAATATATATATATATATTACCTACTGGCGGTCGCCAGTAGGTAGTTATAGTTAGGACCACGTTTCCATAGGAAATCCGCAACATTCTATTTTGAATAACTTTGGCGCCGGTCGACGAATCCTCGCGAATTTTTCAAAATAGGTGGGGCGCTAGGCTCCGCTCCTACCCTGAAAGTCTCGGGGTGATTCGTCAAGCGGGGGCCGAGAAAAAGGGGGGGTCCCAAAACGCGTTTTCCCCATGCATTTTTCCATAGGACCTTTAGTCGCAGCTACAGCCCGAACGGCTGAACAGAATTACGTGAAATGTGGCAGAGAGGTAGCCATAAGGTCAAGGAAGTGCCTTTTGCAGGTCTGGTGTAAATCTGTTCAGTATTTCCTGAGAAAATAGCATTTAAAAGCATATCAATATCTATACGCGCACCGTGCGCGCACGGTGCGCGCACCCTGCCGTGCGCGAGCACAATTCTGATTGGTTGTTAGATGTCGGTAAACATTCGAATCGGTCGAAACCAGGAAGTGTCAGCCGCCATTTTGTCTCTCGCAGTCTGAGGGGGTGAAAAAAAAAGGTGGAGAACGTGAAAAGGGGGCAGAGTGGACAGTTCCTGACCCCCTAGCCTTGGTCAGAGGGTCACAGAAGGACCCCCAAGGGCGAAAAAAACTATTTTTATTTTTTTTAAAAATCGCGAGGTGCGCCCACTGCGCGCGCACGGTGCACGCACGGTGAAAAACCTGAAAAAAAAATTAATTTATAAATACATAACTTAGCATTTAAAAAAACGTACAAATTCACTGAAAAAACCATAGGTTTCACAAACGTTATAGTTACGAATTAGCATTTAAAAAACCTTGCAAATTCACTTAAAAAACCATAGGTTTCACACATGTTATAGTTAGCTGGACATTTCACTCGTAAAAAACCAATGAAATTCCCCCGTTATAGTTAGTGCAGGCAACTATAACTCACGCGACCGCAATCCTCTGCTGATGACGTCAGATATTACATCACTGATGACATATGTGACATATGAAAAATAAATATTTGTATTATATGTATAGCTAAAGATTAATGGAAGAAGACATGGGTAAATAAGTGTCTAAATACAGTGATGTAATATCTGACGTCATCAGCAGATTGCGGAGAGAATTTGATGGGTTTAGACTTGTTAAAAAAAACTGCATGATACGATTTTTGCTCCCCAGCAAGCATTTATATACCAATGGGTCCTGATGTGGTGAGCGCTAAGCAGTGTCTATACAAAGATGCACCCCTCCCTGCTGATTTTAAAGATGTGCCACCCACACTGTGGGCAATGAGCGACACAGATGTGGGATTGTGCAGATATCGCCTGTTTCGATACATGTGAATAGACTAGACAATTTGTTGCGGAACCTAGAACTAATTGCAATACAATTTCTGTGAGTGGATTGTTATTGAATTTTTTCTGTAGAAAACGATGGTGAAAAGTCTACCACTCTATCATGACGCGTTAATCCAATATGGTGGATTTTTCAAAATGGCTGCCCATTATTTGAGATATAGGGTATAACAGTTTATATGCCCATGTGTGGTATCATTTTATATGTTTTTAGGGACGGGAAAGTGAAAAATAACATCAAAAATTGTTTCTGATGACCATAATATCAAATAATCGCGGAATATGTCAGATAGACAAAGTTTGTACAATTTTTTCGTTGATTTATATGACAAAGTGTGAAGGAACGTAAATATTACAATTAACTTTTGAAATAAAAAGTTTGCTATTGTTTGTGTTTTGTTTTGTAACTTTGTTGTTATTGTTTGTTTTTTTGTTAATCAAAAATGTTTCATTTATGTGTTACAGGTTCTTGCGAGTTGCTGTGAGATACAGTGAAAATGGACGTAGAAAAGTGTTTCATTTGTGATGTGGTGTTTCAAGAAGATGACGATGTATCTGTACTCACTGAAAGAGGAGTGACTGGAATTCAAAAAACATGCAAGGAGAGAAAAATATCTAAGTTTCACGTTTGAGTTGGGCAGAAAGTTCACAAGAAATGTAAAGCGCGTTTTGTTAACTTGAAAACTCAGTTCCAGGAGAAAGAATCAGATCCCACAACTTCTCGTGTTCTACGGTCATGTGAAACCCCGTTTGATTTTAGATTTTTTTTTTTTTTCTGTGGTACTGAGTTTAGTTTATACTTCAGGAAGAGGAAAAAAAATGCATGGTTTAATGCACGAACAGTTGAATTCAAATCATCAGTTTTACAAAAATGCAACGAACGCAATGATGAATGGGCAGACAAAGTTAAGAGACGTATCCAAAATGTGTCTGATTTACATGCCACCACAAACAGTGTTACGTCAATTTTTATACTGGAAAATTCATTCCCGGGCAGTTCACTGATAACCCTCCAATATCTTCAGGTCGACCAGAGGACTCAGTTCGCCAGGAAACTTTTCTTCTAGTAGTTAAATACATGGAGGCAAATGATGAAGAACAAACTACTGTTAAAGAACTTGTTAATAAAATGCGAGAATTACTGCCAGAAGATAGCGAACCATACAGTTCGAAGTATATGAAACAAAAACTCAAAGAGCTGCTTATGTATTGCAAGAGTACCACAGTCATAGCCATGAAGATGTTGAAGAGGATCGAAACAATCTCCTTATGGCAGCTGCTGAAATAATAAGAAATGATATTAAAGACATCCCTGTAGAACCAGAAACATTTCCACCCATTGAAAGCATGAGTAATGTTGACTATAATGTGAGCTATATTCCTGATTCGTTAAGGCTCTTATCAGTTTTTTTACTGATAAAACCAACAGAGATAGAAAAGTAGCTTCTATAGGACAGACAATTATGCAAGCTGTGCGCCCACGAGTCTTAGTTGCACCGTTGCAGTTAGGGCTGGCAGTTCAATTGAATCGGCCAAAACTCATGCTACAGCCATTGTTGGCGAGGACACTGATCTTCTCATACTACTCCTTCATCATTTTCAAGAAAACCAATTTGATATTTTCCTTTGCCCAGAACCTAAGAAATCTTCCAAAAACATAACTGTGTATGATATTAGGAAATTAGCAAAAGCTTTAGGTAATGATGTCTGCTCTCACATCTTATTTACTCACGCCGTATTAGGAAGTGATACCACCTCCAAACCATTTGGATTAGGAAAACGTGACTCCATAAAATTGCTAAGAAAATCAGGCAGCTTCAAAGAAAGTGCTGCCGTATTCCAAACTTCACAAAAATCAACAGAAGAAATTGAAAATGCTGGTCTTAATGCTATTATAGAGTTGTATGGAGGAATAATAGGAGACAGCACACTACATGATATGAGACTTCAAATTTTCACTTCAAAGGCAACAAATTCAACAATACATGTGAAACCGGAAGTCTTGCCTCCTACAGAGGATGCCTGCAAATTTCATTCACTCAGAGTATATCATCAGGTGCAGCAGTGGATGGGTATTCATATGGATCCATTACAGTGGGGATTTGAAGTGAACGATGGAAGATTGGCTCCCATTAGAATGAGCCAAGCACCAGCACCTGATCATTTATTAAAATTTGTGAAATGTGGCTGTAGCAAGAGTCAATGTGCGACTCTGCAATGTATATGCAAAAGACAGGGAATAGTGTGTGCAGATGCGTGCATGGATTTTCAAGGAATAAGCTGTTGCAACTCCATGGAAGTGGACATGGACGATGATTGAAATCATACTATTCTTATACTGCGGAGTGCTGTTTGAACTTATCTCTTTAACAATTTTTATTTGTTAGTGTCATATTGAGAAGTGCTATATTATCTAGTTGAAGTTTGTTTATCCTTTTCACTTTATGTTAAAAAAATGTAAATAAAAAATAATGTCAAAACTATGTTTGGCATACTAACATATAATTATCGTTGTTTATTGTATTAATCCCAATTTGAGATTATGGTCATCAGAAACAATTTTTGATGTTATTTTTGATTTTCCCGGCCCTAAAAACATATAAAATGATACCACACATGGGCATATAAACAGTTATACCCTATATCTCAAATAATGGGCAGCCATTTTGAAAAATCCGCCATATTGGATTAATGCGTCATGATAGAGTGGTAGACTTTTCACCATCGTTTTCTACGGAAAAAATTCAATAACAATCCACTCACAGAAATTGTATTGCAATTAGTTCTAGGTTAGCCCATTTTTTGAACTAATTTGACTAGACTAGAAGGAGGGTGCTATTTTACCCCGTATCCCTCAGTATAAAATTCCACAGGTAGGTGAGCGAGCTTTGATACAAATTGTGCAAGACTTGATTGAGAAAGAAGTGGTTGAGGAGATGACTGCTAATGTTGGTAACAACCCTATTCTTCCCATCCTCAAATGGACGCCTTGGGGTCCCTCTGAGTATCAAGAAGATGTTTATCACTTTGTGATTGATTTACGTGAAATTAATAAAATAGTGATCTCCCAGTTCCCGGTAGTCCCTGACATTACGACTCTCTTGACAATGATTCCTTCTTTTGCTAAATTCTTCTCTGTCATTGACCTGAAAAACCCATTCTTCAGTATTCCCATTCATCCTGATAGCAGATATCTGTTCGGTTTCACCCTAGCTGGTAGAAGATTCAGATTCTTTCGTGCTCCTCAAGGCTATATAGAGAGTCCGAGTATTTATAGCCAGGCATTGAAAAGTCAGCTGCATTCCTTGTCACTTCCTACAGGTAATGTATTGCTCCAATATGTTGATGATGATACAGAGCAAGGTTGCAGAGCAAGGTTGCAGAGACAGTACCGTTAAGTTGTTGCTACATTTAGCTCAACATGGACATAAACTATCCCTTTCCAAATTTCAGTATTGTCTGTAGGAGGTCACCTTCTTAGGTCACCTACTGCCGAAGGAGGGTAGGAGATTGACCCCTGAGCGCATCAGCACCATTGTTAAAATGTCTGTTCCGTGAACTGTGCGTGCTGTCATAGGTATCACTTCCTATGACAGGCAGTAGATACCTGGCTATTCACTGCTTATTAAGCCCCTGCTTGCATTAACACTAAAAGATGTGCATGAACCCCTACCTTGGCGCCGGAGTGTCAGCAGTCTTTTGAGCAATTAAAAACTGCACTTTGCTCAGCCCCAGTGCCTGATACCCCTAACTACGCAAAATGCTTTGTATTGTACGTCCATGAGATGGGTGGTTGTGTGCTTTCTGTTTTAACACAAAAGTTCGGGAATAAGCAACGACCGTGTGCTGATTTCTCTGCTGTACGTGACCCTGTCGCCCGAGCCCTCCTGAGCTGTCTACAAGTGGTTGTGGCCATCTCAATAAGAGAATCGGCTGGACTCGTACTCGATACTGACCTCACAGTTATGGTGCCCCATGCTGTGGATACACTTTTGAATGAGACAAGGACACAGCACCTCACCAGTGCACGTCTTACAGGTTACAAGCTAACGCTCTTTCAAAAGCACATTATGATCAAATGCTGTGCCACTCTGGATCCAGCCACGTTACTATCCCTCACTTCTGAGAATGAGGAGACTGACATACATTATTGTATCTTCCGGAGGGAAGAAGAGACCTAACTGATGTTCCCTTATCTGATCCTCAAGGAGAACTATATGTCGATGGCTCTTGCTTTAAGTTACCAAATGGCACTACAACTGCTGCATACGCTATTACAACACTGCGCAGGGTAGTTGAGACATCACGAGTTCCCTATCAGTCGGCCCAAGCTGCAGAGCTAGTCGCTCCTATTCGAGCCTGTCAATTGAACGAGGGACTGGTTGTTAATATTTATACTGATAGCCAGTACGCCTATGGAGTCGGACATAATTTTGGCCAGCTCTGGGCAGAGAAAGGGTTCCTTACTTCCATGGGACGAGACTACAACACAGCCCTCTCATATATAGGCTTTTGTCTGCACTCCCTAAGAAATTGGCAATAGTGAAGTGCAGCGCCCATAATAAAGGTACTGATGATGTGGGTAAGGGGAGCGCTTTTGCAGATCAGACAGCTAAGGAAACAGCCCGAACTAAGATGAAAAGAATGTTTGTAGCAGGTCCTGCAAGGTGGGTGCCCGAGTTCTCCATGTTGGAGGATACACTTGAAAATGTAAAGGAAATACAGAGTGAGGCCACGATGGAGGAATTAGCTGTGTGGAATGAAAGTACAGCAAATATGAATGATGAGGGATGTTGAATTTCCTCGCTTCGGCTTGCCCCGTTTGATCTGGAGTGATAACGGAAGTCATTTCAATGCCAAGGTTATTCAGTTAGTTTGTGAGGGACTACACATCAGACATAAGTTTCATGCTGTGAATCACCCCCCAGTCAGCAGGTTTGGTTGAGAAGTACAATGGTACTCTCAAACTGAAATTGGCAAAGATTCAGGAGACCACCGGGTTGCATTGGCCAGATGCTTTTCCACCAGCTCTTGTGTCCACAAGAACTACAGCATATTCTAGGACAGGATTGTCACCCTACAAGGTTGTGTTCGGATGCCCGGCGAATGTCTGGGGCATCCCGCACCCGCGTAGGTTCTCAGAGATTAAGTATCCTTTGTTGACCGATTACCTGTGTCAGTTCACTGAAAGTTTGCGTTCTAGTCACCAACAGATTCGAGAGTCTCTTCCGCCCATACCAGAGGGGCTGGTCATAACATCCAGCCAGGGAATTGGCTGTTACTCTGAAACTTTCAGCAGAAGAAGAGCTTGGAGCCCCGTTGGAAGGGGCCCAAGTTTGTCCTCCTCGCTACCAGGACTGCTGTGAAAGTCGCTGGCCGAAAGAATTTGATTCCATTCCAGTCACGGCCACAGAGTACCCTTGTCATTAACGTATGATGAATGGGTGAGGGAAGGTATTGGGGACACTGATGGTGAAAAGGTACCTTAGTTCGTCCCTTTTAGTGAAGTGCAGCTTATATGGACCCAAATGGATGCTGAGAATGACAATGTACTAAATGCAGCGGTCCCCCCTGAAATCAAAGCCTTAAAAAGCCCCTCTTCGTTGACCCCTCTGTGCCTGGAGTCACCAGGTACAATTTGCATCCTCGGCTGAAGAACGGTGCACCAAAGGGGAAGTCAGATTAGTTAGGGATGGACTGTGCAAGTCAGGGACCTTGTCATAGTACCAACGGTGTTAGTTTAGGGTGAGGCGAGATTGGTGCATTGTTCTGACATTGGACAGGATACATCGAACGTGCTCTCTTGGAGGGGGGTACATTATCCTGTGCGATATTGTATTTCTCGAGAGCTAGGACTGAGCAGCTCCACCGCCGGTGCTCAAGAGTGCCAACGTTGATGAACAATAGGAGCCTGTACCAGTGAGGCTCAGACGGACACAGGGAATTGTTATTAATTTTTACTGCATTCCCTTTTTTAGCTTCATAATGCATCTGGTTGGTCGGCCTATTAATGAGGAGGAACAGCCATTTGCACCAGCGCGGGGTTGGTCAACAAAGAGTAAAATAGTTTTTTCCTTAATAGTAGGGATTGCCCTGGTAGCGATACTTGGAATACCTTGGTTTCTAGAGAAGTATCCTGTGCATTCCTTGGTTGATACAACGCCCATTCCCCCTGAACACATTGTTGTTACTTTGGCCCTCACAAAGGAGAGCACTGAAAGACTTACACAGATAATGTCTTTATACAAATGTTACATCAAGCTCATGATGTGTCTAATACAACAAATTGTTGGGTTTGTGGATTGCTCCTCTCAGTTACTCATAAAAGCAATAATTTGTTGTCCATGCCTTTGTCATACCTAAGAAGTTGTGAGGGGTGGTTTGAATTGTTTGTCATGGTACACTACCATTTCCAACTCTCTACTCAGGTCATGACGTCTGCTGATTCTCGCACTGTGTTTGGTTATATATGTTTTCATCATGGGTTTACTCACATAGGTAAGGCAGGAAAAAACATCTCTTGTACCTTGTCCCAAAACTCTTGTATTAGCAAATATGATAAGGTGAAGAACAACACATTGCTTCGAATGGAAATGGCTGATTTCAAAAAGTTTAACACCTCTTAGTATTTCCAGTCTTTCTAAGATCGTAATGTCACTAAGGACAAACAAATAACGGTGTCTGTGGTCAGCTCAGCAGCTGCTTTCTGTGTCCAGGGGAAGGGGGAGGTAGAGGTGGGGGAGAGTAAATACAATTTCACCTATGCACTCAGCACGATTAATAGTCCGCCTTTGATTCTGCCCCCTAACATCTAGTTTGTCTGTGGATCCCAACCTTATGTCTGGCTTCCTAGGGGATGGTCCGGCAGCAAGTGTTACCTCTCTTTTTTTCTCTACCCGGTGTATGTTGCTCCGCCCAATTACCATAAAGATCATCAGCTGCAGCGTAGGAGTGTATACCTGTCCCGAGTTAGAATGGTCATTGACACAAAGGATATAAATCAGACGGATACCACCTTTCAACAGTTTGAGGATGCATTGAATGGTACCGTACCCTTTTGGGGACCCATGTCTAATAGCCTTAACATTCGTTGGTTAACATGGGTTGTTTAAGGGTTTATTAATACAACAGCTGGTAGACTGACAAACATTCCTGCTGAGCTTCAGGCTACGAGGTTAGTTACCTTGCAGAACCGAATGATGTTAGACGTCATACTTGCAGATAGGGGTGGGGCCTGTCGTGTCATTGGTAGTAGCTGTTTTGTGTACATACCTGACCACGCCCCAATGTGTATGCTGCCATACAGAAGTTGCATAGACTCTCATCTGACATACACCAAGAAAATGGTACTTGGACTCTATATGGGTGGTTCTGGGGTATGTTCACGTCCTGGGGTTGGAAGATTCTTGTGTTTCTAGCTGTGATTGCTGGCATCTTCTTCACATGTTGCCTTTGTATACACTGTCTCCCAACATGCTGCACTTATTGTAGAAGTGTTCTCACCCCTAAACCGAAGAAGTCAGTTCATGACACTAGTGCTATGGTCATGCTCCAAAAGGACATTCATGACATGATGCAGATCGATGAGGGTATTTCTGTTTCCACATCATCCCTTGCTACTTCTATTCCCGATACAGAGTATATGGATTGCTCCAAATGTTGATGTCCTTTTGTTTCTTAGAATACTATACCTATTTTACTTCACACTTTAAAATGGTTTAGCAAATGCTAAAAGGAGGGTCTGATGAAATGAAAATGTTTTGCTATTTTGTGTGTGCCTTGTTCTGTATTAAGTTAGCATTCGTGGCACCATTTTATGTTTACAAAAGTAGAATAAGGTGGACTGCCATCCGTGTACTGGATGAAAGCACTATACACTTTGTTATTAGTGTACACACTTTTGTCAAAAAAGAGAACTAATGCATCAGCAACAATTCAAATTGACATTATTTATCTTCCGTTGATTTTTGAATCATCCAGAAATTATGTATTATTTACAAATAAAGGTTGTACATATATACATAAAAAATGTCGTAACATCAGCAATTTTGTGTGCATCAAAGAAACATCAACAATAAATGCAGCTAAGTATTAGCAGTTAAACAATCAATTATTTTGGTCTAATTTCATGAGTGCGCTGACTATTTCAACATTTTCATTGTACCATTTTATGTTTAGCCACCATTTTGAATCATGTTGTCAGCCATGTATTCCCTGACTCGAGAAGCAGGCTGTGGAAAGTTTTGTTTCTCCAAGGTTAGGCCTTGCTCTGCTAATGAATACACTGGGGCATATTAACAAGGGCTTTATCTCCGCATTTTTTACTTTAAATGCCAAAAATGCGGAGATAAAGCTATTGCCCTATTAACAAGAGGGTGCTAGTGGGCGTTCCACACCTAAATAATTTGAGAAATGTCTCTAACCGACATTTCTCCAATTAAGAAGCTGCACGCTAAACAGCATAGCGATAAGAAAAGTAGCGCTAACCTCGGTTAGCACTACTTTCCTTACGCCTGCTTTCAGTCTGACTCAGCCATTATATCCAATGGAAGGTGGATATAATGGCTAAGTATGCCCTGCCCTGGATTCCCAGCGATAATCGCAGTAGATTTCCATTATAAGTGGGACGTTCTTGGTTTAGACATGCACATAATGTATCTCTATGTTGGCTGAAGTTAGTCCCTCTGCAACAATCCTAGGAGGCAGGTCAGACTGGACTCTGCTTGAGTGTACCTGAATAAAATATACTTGGTTTGTATTCTCTACTGTCTGACCGACTCTTCATTTGAATGGAAGGCTGAGAGGTGGTCGCGAGTGACCCAAGTGGCCCTAATCATATCACTTCCTTCATCTTCCATGTGGGTGGTGAGGCGTGGAGGGTGCTTTTGTGTACAATGGAGATGCCTCCCCCTGGTTTGTTGACACAGTCCTTGTGGAGGATCTTGTAGCCATCCGGGATGGCGTTGTCGATGTCCGGTGTGGAGTTGGAGTTCATCCAGGTTTCCGTGAGGAAGACCATGTTGTGGTCGACGGAGTAGAGCAGGTCCCAGATCTCCACGGCGTGTTTGTTGAGGGAGCGTGTGTTGAGCAGGATGCGGTTGAGGTGGCTGGGTCTGGTTTTTGTCGTTCGTGCGATGGGTGGGGCTGGTGCGCAGTGGCAGGCGAAGGTGCGGCTGCAGTTCCGGCAGAAAAATGGGCCTTGGGTGTCCATCGTGATGCTCGGTGGCAGGCGGAGTGGCATCCTGTGTTGAGAGCATAAAGGGTGTTGGCGTAGTAGCGGTGGATGGTCCGAGAAACAGGGTCTGTGGCACCGGGCACCGTCAGGCATGAACGGGAGCAGATGGGCTTGCTTTGGTGCGCCAGCGGTGCGGCCACGCAGCGGCGGACATGATGAGTGTGAGTGGGAGGGCTGGACAGCTAGGAGGTGGGAAAGAGGGAAGGCAGGAAGCGGTGTAGGAAGGGGCGGGCTTCGGGGGACGAGCAGGGACACTGAAGGAAAAAAGGCACAAAAGTGGAAAAGACGCAAGAAAGAGTGAAAAGTGAAAAAGCACAGAAAAAAGAAAGCAAAAGAGATCCGAAGGAAAAGAGATCAGAACTTAAGTCAGATAGAGAGAGGGCAGAGCAGTGGCAGAGCAGAGAACCACCAGGGACGAGGTGCAGGCAGGTGCCTGCGGGTGGAAGAGGGCCTCGAACCACTGACCAGAGGGTCAGCAGCAGCAGCTATGGGGCAGCAGCTACCAGGCAGAGTTGTGCAGGGAAGGTAGCAGTCCACTGACTAGATCAGTGGATTGCACCTTCACTGCGCAGCAGCCGCCATAAGTAGTGTGAGGGGCAGGGCTGGACAGGTGGGAGGAGGTATAGCAGAAAGTGGGAGTCGGTGCTGAAGGGGTCGGCCACACGGAACGGGCAGGGACAGGGAAGGAAAAAAGGCACAAAAGTGGAAAAGAGGCAAGAAAGAGTGAAGATGGTAGAAGCACAGAAAAAAAGGAAGGCAAAAGAGATTAGAAGGAATAGAGATCAGAAGGCAGAGCCATGGTAGAGCAGAGAAGCTCCCCACTGGACCACCAGGGAGGAGGGCCTCAAACCACTGACCAGGGGGTCAGCAGCAGCTACGCGGGCAGCAACTACCAGGGGGAGCTGTGCAGGGAAGGGAGCAGTCTTCTGACAAGAACAATGGATTGCACCGTCACCGCACAGTGGCCACCATAAGTAGTGTGAGGGGAGGGCTGGACAGCTGGGAGTCAGGAAAGCGGGAATCGGTGTTGGAGGGGGACAGGGCTGCGGGGGACGAGCAGTGGCAGGGACAGGGAAGGAAAAAAGGTGCAAAAGTGGAAAAGAGGCAAGAAAGAGTGAAAAGTGAAAAAGCACAGAAAAAAGGAAGGCAAATAGATCAGAAGGAAAAGAGATAAGAAGGCAGAGAGGCAGAGGGCAGAGCAGAGAAGCTCCCCACTTGACCACCAGGGATGATGCACAGGCGGGGGCCTGCAGGTGAAGGAGGGCCTCGAACCACTGACCAAGTCAGCAGCCTCTATCGATGAGTATGTGGATGAATGAGTACTTGTATGAGTCTGTGAATGAGTATGTGACTGGTGGTTGAGGGGGTGTCTGAGTGGGTGTACAAGAGGTTGTATGAGGGTGTGAGTGGTTTTGTGGATGATGTCATCAGTGATGGGAGTGACCATCTCATGAGTGATGTAATATGTGAGGTCATAAGCAGTGGATTGCAGAGGCATATGTTATAGGGCCAGATGCATCAAAGGGTTTTGCCCATTCTGTTTCTATGGAAAAATGTGTTCATGCATATAACCCATAGTTAGCTCAGATAACTATAGCTGCTTAATTTCTATGGTTTTGTCAATGAACTTCTAAGATTTTTTAATTCTATTTCCTAACTATAACTTCCCTGTAACCTTTGTTTTTTTAAGGGAATATATATATACAACTTGAATAAACGGGCCCAAGGGGCCATGGTCATGCAGATGTGTCACTGTTCACCTGACCTGGCCTTTCATGGCAGTTGCCAAATATTAGACCTGTATTACATTTTTAACTAGAATAGTAAAAAATGTATGCCCCTTCCCCACTCATGCGAAATATTTAGAGACATACACACTGATACAGAAGGAGCGTATAAGTATTGGAACAAATTATTAGTATTTCAAAAAATCGTGTACAAAGTCCAAAAGAAAAATCTTCCAGTAGAATGATGTGTAGTTTTTTGTCTTTTATTCGGTTATTTCATCAATGTCAGCTAACTCGACAAATAATGAATACAATAAACAGCCGACGCGTTTCGTCCCCATCTGGGACAACAACAGGGCTTCAACTAAATACAATCTGTGGGTCGATATCTAAATCCGGATTTATTGTGCTGGAAGCGAGGAACCAGGTGACATTCTGTTTCTGAATGTAGATATTCAAATTTCTGATAAAGACAGGAGCATCATATAAGTTGTAATGCTTTGATCTGCTTATAGAAGCTTGCATAGGATTGGATCAGCAGCAATATTGGATCAGCCCTAAAATTTGAATTATAATATTTTAATAGACATTGCGAATTGGGTATATGATGAAGATGTGGATTTGATTGGGGTACATAGAAGGATTTTTTTCGATTAGTAATCTGGTTCAGATGTTTCAAAGATAACGACCACCATCTAAGAAATTTCTCGCTTTTGTGATCGATCGTTGGCAACGGTATTAAAGATTCAAGGTCAGATATCGACCTACAGATTATATTTAGTTGAAGCCCTGATGATGTCCCAGATGGGGACGAAACGCGTCGGCTGTTTATTGTATTAATTATTTGTCGAGTTGGCTGACATTGATGAAATAACTGAATAAAAGACAAAAAACTACACATCATTCTACTGGAAGATTTTTCTTTTGGACTTTGTACACGATTTTTTGAAATACTAATAATTTGTTCCAATACTTACACGCTCCTTCTGTATTAGTGTGTATTTAGTGAGTAGTGGTTGGTGACGATGGGCCACCAGAAGTTGAGCGTGATCATATGAATATTTAGAAGGTGTTGACTACTCTTAGATAGCTTGCCAGTGCTCTCAGAAGTTGGCCCCCATTGTCCTGTCCAGATTACATTTGTATTTAGAGACTTAGGTGCCGATTACGATACGGCAAAAAAATTCCCCGTACGACTCGTATCCGGTCTTTTTACCGTACGAATCGTACAAGTGCCGTACAAACTGCCAATTACGATTCGCATGGTAAAAAGTCCATACGAATCGCATTGGGGGGTTCGACACGTACAGGGGTGTACATACACGGGGGTTCGACACGTACAGGGGTGTACATACACGGGGGGTTCGACACGTACAGGGGTGTACATACACGGGGGGTTCGACACGTACAGGGGTGTACATACACGGGGGGTACGACTCGAACGTACACGGGTGTACATACACGGGGGGTTCGACACGTACAGGGGTGTACATACACGGGGGGTACGACTCGAACGTACACGGGTGTACATACACGGGGGGTTCGACACGTACAGGGGTGTACATACACAGGGGGTTCGACACGTACAGGGGTGTACATACACGGGGGGTACGACTCGAACGTACGGGGGCTGGGGGGGGTCGGCGCGTACATACGGGGGCTGGGGGGGGTCGGCGCATACATACGGGGCTGGGGGGGGGTCGGCACGTACATACGGGGGCTGGGGGGGGTACGGTGCGTACATACGGGGGCTGGGGGGGTCGGCGCGTACATACGGGGGATGGGGGGGGGTACGGTGCGTGCCGGGCCACCTACTCTGGTCGTTTCGCGCCGTACTTCGCTTTTCCGGCACTTTTTGGGTGCCGTGAAAATTTTGCCGTCCGGACTGCTGTCGGTTCGATTCGTAATTCCTGGGTCGTGAAACGCTGCCTGAAAGCGTCCCGACGTCACGTCGCAGCATTCCCGGATCACATTCGTATGTATATTTTCGTCGGTCGGTGTTTTTTACGATTCGTATGGAAATGGTGTTTCCGTGGGAATCGTAATTCCATGTTTGTAAAGTTTTACGACCGGGTACGAGTCGGACGGAGAAAACGCTCCGACCGACGGTTCGTACCCGGTTTTTACCGGATCGTAATCGGCACCATAGTATGTTGCATCTTTACCGAGCACTTGCTATCCTATGTTGAATTAAGCATTTGCTGTTTCATAGTAACGTTACGTACGATGTGTGTTACTATTAAACCAACTCAGTGGTTCCCTTTTTATTTACAATAAACTGATATAAAGCTGTGACATTCAGTAAATTGCCAACTCTCAGCAGCTTAGGGTTCTGGGAGTTTAAGTCATTGGTTGCTTTCATTAAGCCACTTGAACTGAAACATGAGATATCATTAACTTGTAACAAAGAATCCGAGAGTTGGAAACATGGATTCCTGACAACAGGCGGCTAACCTGCATCCGTGGAACACTTAACAATGACACTACTGAGCTACCTTACCTGCTCGAAGGAGCAAGCTAAATTGCAGGATCTGTAGAACCTAAAAATGTATCTTGTCCTTAAAGATTCATTAGACTAAAGTTCAAACAAGTTATATGTCATATTTTGTTTCAATAATTCACATGCATGACAGTTTCAGTCAGTCTTCTTTTTTTTAACCAAGAGCACTTTGCACTCTGGAACTTGATTTTTTCTGCGAAGAGAATGGCCGAAAGTCGAAGCATGGAAATAGTCATTGTTTTAAAACCCAGCACGCTTTTATGGTGACATTTGTTTAATCCAGGATGCTCGTTTTTTGTAGAATTGTATTTGTTATTGGTGGCAAGAATGCAGTGCTATTTTAAATACCACAACATGCCACACCCGCTAGCTCCTGAAATGGACTTGTGCATAGAGCGCTATGTTTTCTGAATGCGTTGGCATGGTCAGCAGCGCCAGACGTGCGCTGTGTGGGCACACATAATGTGTTTCCTCCGTCTCACATTGTGTGCCTCCTGCTGCGCAGTGCTTTTTTTAAAAGCTATGGCGGTCCTGACGAGAAATGTCTGGGTTCTCTCCCTCGTTTAGAAGGGAGCCCTGAGCACACAATGGCCGGGAATTCTTTACCGCACACATACGCAGCTGCGAGCCCGTATGATGATGACTTTTCGCGCCCAAACCAGGGCTATTCGTTGTAATGGGGACAGCTCAGCGGCAGACATAGTGCCAATATCGGCAACCGTTATCATAGCACACATCAGTACATAATCATAATAAAACACATGACACTGAATGTAAGTGGAGAAATATTGCTGCAGGTTTATTAGCATAATAAATATGCAAACACGGTGGGTTATCTTACGGGCGATCCCAGGGCAGGCCAGCCCCATGCCGCCTGCCCGTCTGATAAGCCTAGAGTCACCATGGCAACGCCAATTGGTGACCACCAAATGTTGGGAGGGTCCCCCCCTCCCATCCGTGGACCTCCAGTCCACATGCTTCACCACGCCCCCCCGTGATGGGTGGGCGGAGCATACATGGCAGCCCCCGGTTGCTCAGACCCACAACCGCCTGTCGGTTAGCGGGGCGCCGTAGGTCTTCCAGTGGACACGCTAAAAGATCCCTGGGTATCCTGGCTTAGCACCACACGGTGCTGCTGCATGCTATACCCCTTGGTATGTGCAGACCCTGGATCGCCCTGTAACTCCTCCTGCAACACAAAAGTGAAAGTTGTTAGAAAAACCTTCCCCCCCCTTCTTGTCCCTCCAGATGCCGGGTAAGCGGATGGGCGGGCAAGGCAAACGAGCGGACAAGAGGGCGAGGAGGGGGCGGGGACCGAATATGTACCCCCCCCCTTGGCTCCTCCCCGCCGGAAGCAGCTACCTGACTGGGGTCTCCCTAGGTCAAGCCCAGGGACACGACCTCCCACCCCTGTGCCTTCCTGTGGCACTAAGGCGGCCGCCCTCGAGGGGGCGGGCCGCTGCGCAACCCCCACCCCGGGCAGCCTTACATAGTGCCAATATCGGCAACCGTTATCATAGCACACATCAGTACATAATCATAATAAAACACATGACACTGAATGTAAGTGGAGAAATATTGCTGCAGGTTTATTAGCATAATAAATATGCAAACACGGTGGGTTATCTTACGGGCGATCCCAGGGCAGGCCAGCCCCATGCCGCCTGCCCGTCTGATAAGCCTAGAGTCACCATGGCAACGCCAATTGGTGACCACCAAATGTTGGGAGGGTCCCCCCCTCCCATCCGTGGACCTCCAGTCCACATGCTTCACCACGCCCCCCCGTGATGGGTGGGCGGAGCATACATGGCAGCCCCCGGTTGCTCAGACCCACAACCGCCTGTCGGTTAGCGGGGCGCCGTAGGTCTTCCAGTGGACACGCTAAAAGATCCCTGGGTATCCTGGCTTAGCACCACACGGTGCTGCTGCATGCTATACCCCTTGGTATGTGCAGACCCTGGATCGCCCTGTAACTCCTCCACAGCCTTGGGAGTGGCCACCGTCACTACCAGGGCCCCCCACCAAGGTAGACCTATTTCCTTACAACCTGCTGCAGCCAAAGCTTCCCCTAGGACCAGTAGGAAAAGAACCGTGCCTAAACTAGAGAGGTGCACCCCATCTCCCTCCCGGCACCCTGTGGACTTGGCGTGTGTACGGCCATGCCTGATGAAGCCCAAAACCTCTTTGCTCTGCGCAACTGCGCATGGCTTCAGGTAGACCTTTTTACCTACAGCAACTGATACCGGGCTTCTCCCAGGTCCAGCCAAGACACTCTACGCCCAGCTGGACCGGCGGGCGGCCTGCCCCACAGGACAGGTGCCCTCATCCTTTCTAACTCCCCCGTGGATTTTGACTGAAATGACCGTAAACCTAAAACTAGGCGTTGGTCCAATGTAGCCTTTGAATGGTTGAAGAACAATCCCCTTGACAAGACACTCCTGCCTGACAGTGCCAATGCGGGAGGGGTAAGGGTTGACAAGCCCGCCTTACCTCCTCCTTCACTCAGTTGGAGTATGAACATTGCATTCCCTCAGTCACCACCAAATGAGAAGCCTTGCCCTCCCAAACTTTTGCTAGTATGCAGGGAGAGACAGGACTGAGTGACCACAGAGGAGGACCAACGTGTAAAATTCTTCACTATCTTGGATACTGGGTACGCCAATTGTTCTCCTGCTAATTGGTAGCCCAAAAGCATTACCCCGGGGTTTCCCTCAATCATGTGGACATATCGCCCCCGAGGAAGGCCACCTCCACAACCTGCATAGCTGCCAGCCAGTGCTGGAGGGCAGGATACGTTACCCGGTACCGATACTCGCATCCATGGTACCTGTTTCGTCGAACTCAAGGACGGGCTACTAAGTGAGCAACCAGGCTCCGCCCACTCCTGCCTGGCAGAGCCCTTGCGGGAGGAGGTAAGGGTTGACAAGCCTACCTTCCTTCCTCTTTCACTCCGATGGAGTACGCCCATCGTATTCCACCAGTCACCACCCAATGTGAAGCCTGGCCCTCCCAAAATTCTGCTATTATACCAGGGAGAGACAGGACAGAGTGACCACAGAGGAGAACAACGTGTAAAATGCTTCTCTATTTGAATACTGGGAAAGCCAAATTGTTCTCCTGCAGATTGTAGCCCAAAGTGTTACCCTGGTGCTTCCCTTAATCATATGGACCATGGCCCTGTTGGAGGCCACCTGTATAGCTGCCAGCCAGTGCTGGAGGGGGGAGAAATTACCCGGTACTGATGCTCGCATCACGGTACCTGTTTCGTCTAACTCAAGGGCGTGCTACTAAGTGAGCAACCAGGCTCCGCCCTAGAACCCCGAGGCCAAACCCAAGCCCCTCCAAGTTCTGCTGCCTCACCTGCCTGTTAACACGAATCCCAGGGCAGACCACCGGCCTATAATCCATGCTTGGCCATGCCTGAGCTAAAATACCTCTGAACAGCCTGACAACAAGCTAACCACCAGCATTGAGTTATGAATGTTTCTGACGCTGCCAAGAAACATGCGCATAACTAAAGCAACTGGCACCATGCCATAAAAGTAACAATTCAACCTTCTATGAAACAAACGTGCCCTTGTGGCTATCCGAGTAGTGCTCCCTCCAAGCCAGCAGCCCTACTCAGGCAACCCGCACCCTCTAGGCACTGACACACCCCCGCCCCAGCTGCCCTCGAGTGCCTGGTCGAGTGTAGCCACAACCTAGGTTTCATCACTGCGTCATACCGGGGTATGATGACCCATCTAACTCGACTGCTGAGTGCCTATTGCACCATCGCAAGTATGCCTTTGCCTGCTCAGAGTCTGGCTGTAAAGTTGGAAGGCATTGACACCCCAGCCCAGGGTGAAGATGATGTCAGCATTACAGTACCTGGTGCTAAAGGCGGTCCCTGACCCTGATGGGACAGAAAGCAAATCCCTTGCCCCTGTTGAGCACGAACCCAAAACCAATTGCTCACCATGGTTTAATACCTTCCTGCTGCTAATCATTCCTAGCTGAATGTTGACAAATCCAAGTTCTGTAATGGCACTACTTCGCAGCCTGCACCATTCTGCCAGTGCCGAAAAGACCTTTGTCATGCTGCCTGGCCTCATCAATCTTGCCCTGTTCTAGCAGCGCCCGCTTCAGCCGTGGGGCAAACAACTCGCCGGTACCCCCAAACTGGCCCTGATGCGAGACAAACCGGGCCAAGGCACAACAGAGAGTGTACTAACTAATAGCAGGTCTAACAGTGTCAACAGGCATCCTCAGCTTACAATAGGCGTGATGGAGTTCACCTGTCACTGCCTGGTCGACGTGACCTAGGTACATGGTCCCCTTGCATGGCGGCATGCCATTGAGGCCAACATCCAATCCCCAATAAGTTCCACTATCTGCCTACGCTACAATCCTGCCTGGCGTTCCTTCATGCCCAGATATATAATGTGATGGCTGCTCTCCTCCGTCCTTAGACCCAACCACACCTAGAAGAACAGACACAGCGAGAAGAAGCGGCCTGTGACCTGCCCCAAGACTCTACGAAATCCTCCTACCGCATGATGTGAGAGCTCGCCACCAACCTCTGTCCAGGCCTGCCAAACCCACAAGTGTTTGGACCCCTAGTGCTCCAAGAATTGGAGGAGGGGGGGGAGGGGAAGTCCTGTCTGGAGATGTGTGTTATGGAGGACACTATTATTGTACCTATTGTTTGGGTGCAATATCAGTACCACGCGTACCTGATGTGTTTAATACTAAATAACAGTACTAACAACTCAATCAGCACAGGGCTATTTGCCCCCCGTCTTACAACCGTGTGTGGCAAACAAGGGAGATTAAAGGAAGGCTAACCCCCGTCAGACACAGAAAGACCACCACGTGGCTGTGCCCAAAGACCACCATCCCAGATCAAACAGACCCGACGGAAAGACAACCAGAGCCTAACGCTCTACACCCGCGGATGACCCCGGAAAACCAATCGTTTAACAATCGAGTAAATAACAACGGACATCCTTACAGCATCTGAAGGCCTAACCATTTCAGAAGTAACCTGGGACCCCAATGCCAGGCTTCAGTGCAGGCCTCGGCACCTGTGGTGTGTGTGATATTTGCCCACTTCCATGCAAGCCAGGGCCCGCGATGCATACTCTCTTCATGATCGCAAAAGCACACGTCAACCACCCTAGCTGTTCCAGTGTAAAATTACATTAACAATAAAATTCATAAAGAATGTTTCTTGCTGCTACTGATTGCGGTAGTGTGCAAGTCTGTCACATGTAGTATGGAGGTCCATGACTATTTGCTACTTTCCCAACTGTGATCTTACATTTAGTTAATTTCCCTGATGTAGGAATTTAAGTCAGGTGGACCCTTGTTATCACACACAAAAGGACCCAACCCACCAAGCATTAGCTGTAAATTTCAGACAAAATCAGCTTACAGGTGAGCTCCAGTTACATGATATACAGGCACGTGTCATTGCATCCCTATATTACTACAAAAGGCACTACCTACAACAAGCTCCTCTATTGCTAATCAGTGCTTCTATTTGCATACGGTGAGAAGCCACATTATAGCTCAGTTGCAGGCAACCGAGAGCTAGCCGCCCCCACTCCTTGCTCTTGCGCTCCACCAGAGCCCCAGACCCCCAAATAAGAACAAGCCAAGGCCACACAGTCTCAGTTACAATGAACAAAACACTGCGGTCTCGGTTCCACTGCCTAACCCATAAATACTGAGCACATGTCATGCATCCCTATATTAAATACGCCCTTTCTGAACACAATCACTTATAACAGCATCGCACCATCTCTGGAAGTAACCAGGTCCTCATAGTGAGGAGGTCTTGCCCTCCCTGCTTGGCCTTGAACCCTGATTTGGAGGGGCTAGTCGCACCCAATGCTGAGAACCTTGCCTCTGAGGCACGGTTGCTGGTTACTCTCAACCGGCCCGAGCTGCTGAGCCACGTAAAGGAACTGCACTCTGTATGTAGATTCAAAGGTAATGAGCGGGCATGGCAAAGCATTTCATAGAAACCCGCTTACTGCCACAGTTCCAGCGTAGCTGTGAGATTCACTTCCCTTGCACCATTACAATAAGTTAATAGAAGGTGTCCGTCTTCCCCCGGCTCAAGGTACTTCGCTAGCAAAATTATATTGGTGAACGTGACCTGGCCTGTGCACCTGCCGGGCTGCTGGCGAATCGCAGCGGCACTGGTGACCCGACCACAGCTGCGCACATGAATTACATAACAATAACCTTAGCATCACGGAGCGTGCTGTGTGGCCCAAGGACCGACTATCTGGGTATCATCGGTTACATTCGTGTCCAAGTGAGTGCAGCAACGTGAAGGCCTAGCCCAGGAATGCGCCACTGGAGAGGCCTGAGGGAAGAGAGGACTACTGATGGAACAAGCTATCAATGAAAATAGTAAGCTGGGTGATCTAAGGGAAGTGCATATCCTAGCAGGGTAATCATGTAGTTCCAAAAGTCCTAATTGTTCCCGTACAGAGGACAAGGCTTGTAAGTGATGCACATCTAAAGTGTAACAAGACTGAAAGCACCCAAAATTAAGTCCCTCCTCCTGCCGTATTCAATATCTAATAGAAATACTATACTCTCTTCTGAAATGAATGAACGTACTCTTAACATTGGCATCTGTTATATAGCGCGAACTCAGCCCGAAGGATAGGAGCGGTGTGCATGAGCACCGTAATAACATTACATGCTCAGTCACGGGGATATTAGGTGATTTGCCCTGAATCACAGGATGTGGACGCGACCTCGAGGCTCGGGCCCTGGTATCCTGCACCAAAGTAAGCAGCCTGAGCCTCAGGGCCCTGCACAAACGAGGCGCTCCACACCCCCCACAGCCGACATTGCGCCTCCATCAACGCGGGATGTCTGGCGACCCAGGGCGGCCGAGGTGAGCGTCGCCCCGCAAACGAGGCAATGCGGACCTCACAGTGCCAGTCCTCTCTACTGTGAGAGTGCTAACATGACTCCGTGGTCGCAAGGAGCGAGCCACGGGTGTCATATAGCGCAGTCTCGACCCGCAGGATCGGAGCGCTGTGCAAGAGCACCGTCTATTGAGGGTCTCAGATAAACCTCCTCTCGCCACCGGGAGAGGCGACTGTCGTGCGGGCCCCCACAGAGCAGCCCGTGGAGGAGGCAGGCCAGCGCGCGTTGGCCGTGGACAGGCTTGCACGAAATGTGGCTCGTGGTAACAGCCAATGAGTTACATGATACCGGAGGTATTGGAGGGCTTACATAGCCGTACATCACAATTCATGAACGTGGAGGTAAGTGATATGTCGGAAATCACAGAAAGTGGACGCCCACGCGGCTCGAACCCTGGTTCCTGCCCCAGAGGCGGCAGTGAGGCGATTTGGATTGCAATATGGTGCCGAAGGAGCATACATTTGACAGGCCCAATGCGACGTACTCATCTCTACAAGTAAGGGCTGAGACTCCCTCAGTCATCCCCCCCCTGCCACATCGGCGTCATTGTACAGCGGGTCATCGTGGGAACTACTTTCATATATGTTAGGGGACAGTTCACACACGTCACATGCTATGGAATTACATGTTCACCGCCTAAATGTGGCATATTGTAATCTACTGTTGGTTCTCCATCTCAGGTGAGGTGTGCTTGTGCATGTCTACTTCTGACATGCCATTTGGGGCCAAGTGGCGAAGGAGAGATTTGCCTAGAATCACGGGAGAGGACGCAACCTCGAGGCTCGAGCCCTGGTTCCCAGCACCAAAGACGGCAGCCTGGCTGTTAGGCAGCCAGGGCTCGTGCACACGCCTGCTAACATAACTCGACACAATGGCCTCACTAAAGGCACACTGTGCTCACTAAAGGCACCTTGTGCTTCTACTAGCAGGGAACGCACATCGCACCCCGAGCCCACTGGATGCAGTGGAACATAATTTCTGACTTGCCACCTCCGGCGGCGTAGCTACCTCGTTCAGGCCGTTGCGGTCCCCCACTGCGGTGCCTGCTTGTCTGCCTGCAGTCCGGGCGCTGCGCCCCAGCACATCGGAAACATTGCTGGGCCGGGCTCCCTGCCCCTGGACCAGAGACTTAACCCCAGGGGAAGCCCGCGAGGAACCCGCTGCCCCCTGTCCCGTCCTCCCAGGAAGCTCTGATTCGCCCCAGAGGGAGCCCGCGAGGAACTCGCTGACCCCCCCCCCCTCTCCTCCTCGGGAACAATGACCCTCAGGGACGGTCGTGTGACGCTATACATGAGCACCGTAGCAGTGCCGGAGATGGAGCGCTGTACATGTGCCCCGAGAAGTTGTACCGGGGCACATTAAGATGAATGATTCACCCCGGACCACACTGCCTGTGAAGTGGTGAAGTCGGGATTAGAACTCGAGTCTCCCGTTTCCCCAGTCAACTATTCTCAAAAGGCCACCGGATCCCCCCCTTTTAATATGCAAGTCCCTCTGAGCACCCGTGAAACATTGCACAGGGTAGTGCCTTATATTTAAACACCGCATAATTACTATTGCTCAAGATCGGAGCGCTGCACCTAAGCCCATGAAGGCATTACACATGATTGGAGCGCTATACGTGGGCATCGGGAAACAATCATGAGTCTGACACGGGTGTGTGCGTGCTTAAGCCCCGGCTCCCAAAGATGTGGACGCGCCCTGGCACCGAACTCGGCAAGTTGAGCCGCCGGCCCACACCCAGGCCCATCCCCCCTAGTGCGGGGGGGGGGGCGGGACGATGTGCTCGCCCAGGCCTTAACTAGCTGCCCGAACCCCGCACCCAGAGCTATTGCCACTAGCAAAGGCACTGCTCTGCAATCCAGATTCAAAGCATGACCGGGCTCTGGGTTTGCCATGGAAAGCTGGGGGGGGGGGGGGGGGGCGTGATAATCCCAGCTCCCGGGTGAGGACTTGCCCTCGAGACTCGAGTGAGTATACGGCAGATGTGCCGAGCAGCAGTTGCCGCGCGCCGCCTTCTGCGCCGAGGGGACCCTAAATACCCAACTCGGAGTCGTCCGGTTAAGCCGACGCACCACATCCGAGATGTGCAGCTAGGCCCTTCTAGAGCGGCGTAGCTGATTACCGAGAGCCCGCTGGGAGTTCAACATTTTTTGCCGCGCTGTCTGCCCCAACCCCCCGCACATGATAGTGGGAGGACTCGACCCATACTGCGATAGGATCACCGCAACAATGGAGATGGGGAGTAGGGGTGAAACTAACCTCGATGTCCGCGGTGTAGCAAACAGTGCGCGACTCCGGCGACCACAGGCGAGACGGCGAGAACGGCAAACGAGCGGACAAGAGGGCGAGGAGGGGGCGGGGACCGAATATGTACCCCCCCCCTTGGCTCCTCCCCGCCGGAAGCAGCTACCTGACTGGGGTCTCCCTAGGTCAAGCCCAGGGACACGACCTCCCACCCCTGTGCCTTCCTGTGGCACTAAGGCGGCCGCCCTCGAGGGGGCGGGCCGCTGCGCAACCCCCACCCCGGGCAGCCTTACATAGCATCGACCCACCAGCGAAGGCGGGCGCTTTCACTGAGCCGCACATGTTTACAGGCGGCAACCTGAGGGCGTAGTGGAGAAAAGGGAAATCCCGGACCGGAGTCCACTGGGAAGCCAGGAGCGCACCGTCCACTTAACGTGTTCTATGCTGGCAAATGAGCTGTCGGAATAATACACGAACGATTCACTTTTTGTCAATACCAATGTTTCCGTACACGTGCACTCCGAGATAGAGTAGACGTTGCCTTCCCTACAGTGTCAGACGTGTCCAGGTGCAGATAGCATCTGTATTGTGCTAAAACAAGATGTAGAACACAGTATGAAACAGGGTGTAAATTCAGTTATTCTAACCTTGCTGATTGTGCCAAAAATCCTCAAAATCTGATGCAAAGGAAGACCCCTTTCTCATATGAGAGTAAACAATCCTGGAATTAGCCTCAGTACTCCAAGAATACCCCAAATCATCTTAGTTTTAGGAAATTGCTTAAGCTGGGTTCTTTAAGCAGTAATGTTTTTATTACTCACCTGTACTCTTCATCATACAAACACAGCCACTGGCAGCACGGACCTCTATTCATCGACATACAGAGAAATCTAGGAGCAATCATTTACATACATTTCAAATATAACAATAAAGACCAATGGCGCTGCACAGAAAATGACAAGGAGACTTGTAATGAGTTCTAAAGGATTTATTGACTAATTTAGTTCAATTAAGGTAATTAATTAATTAAGAATTCAGACTTAAGCATCATTATTACAAGTTTAAATGGTTCAGGAGCTGATATTTCCAGACGAGGAAAAATAGAATATTAACAAGCACTACATAAAGAATACAAAATATCCAAAAAGTGTGTTCCATAAAGGAAATCCCTAGTCTAAATTAAGCAAGTACTAGTGGGAAAGGGCCCTTTGGTTAGACAAATAAGGTAAGGTGTCAGCTTCAGAAAACCACACACTGGTCTCTGATGCGAGCATATCAATGCTTAGGCATAAAGGGGCAGATTTATGAGCCCCTTGCGCCACTTTTGCGTCACTTTTAACATGGGAAAAGTGACGCAAAAGTGGCGCAAGGTGCTCATAAATCTGCCCCAAAGTCTTTGCACTCAGGCAGTGGAGATCAGCAGAGCCAAGAAGGGTCTTCTCAGTTCGAACTCAACAAGCATCTCTTTTCTCGTCTAAGGAACGCACACTATTAGTATTTCAAAAAGGCACTTGTTTGCAACATCATAGGTTGTTCTCACTCTTGGGGGCCAATGATTTTATTTTAAACTCTGGGAGCAGGTAAACCGTCCTCTTTCTCAGGGCAACACGATGGTTCATGCATGGCTATGTCCTTGGATTGTTACACTTGACAGACGACTGTCGGGTAATGTCAGCTCATCTCACAAGTCACTCTTTCATCCTCGCATCTTCGTCTTTTGATGAGAACCATCTAATACATAGCAATAAAGTATTCACTAGCTAGCAAAAGGCGTCTGGAAAAACACAGCATTTGCAATGGAACAACACATAATGTGCAAAACAAACGGAAATGAAATGTGAAGGCTTCTCATCCTTAAACCTGTAAAATAAGACACTCAAAATCGCAATAAAAATATGGTAAACTTAAGTTACAGAGCGTGTTAACTCAGGAGCTGTTCATAGTGGCTAAATGCGGTCACCTACTGCAAAATATTATATGATGAGTATGCACATGTTGTTTAGCTATGCACGAGAAAACAAAAACAGGAGTGAACCCGTTACCCCAGTTGAGACCGGGCAAGTATAGTAGCAAAAAGACAATCTCTCAACTGGTCAATCATGTAAAGGAACCATTAGGTATTGGAATTAATCATATCGAACAGGAAAAGGACAAGGGAGACCAAGGAGAAGGTGAAAGGTTGTTATTTGTAGATAGAAGCACACAATACAACTAAATTACAGTAACCATAACAACCATGTGTGCACTGGGGGTGTTGTGGTGAGTGAATGGCGCAGTGACACAAGTGTGAGAGAGCAACGTGGGGCGGCGCAGGGTAAATGAACAATGAGGGTCAAACAAAATATTTACAAAATATTAACAATTACAAACATTATTTCATTATTAGAGAATAACTCTTCTCAATGCCGCAATTGGCGTTGTAGAGTCGACTGGCGTTTCGACCTCTTTAGCTTGAGGTCATCATCAGGACAAAGGTTACACGATTCATTAGGTACTTCTGCTGGCAGGGAGGGGTGGGTTGAAATTTCAAAGTAACTCAATCAATGGGGAGCAGTGGCATCGGAGCAACAGTAATAGTATTACTGTGGAATGTGTCAGCAATGGAGGGTTTTGGTCACTTGTGAGGAGCTAGAGCGTGGGTCGAAGTAGACGGCGCTCAGAGGCGTTGGTCCGGGATTTAAAGATTCGTGTCCGGTAATAAATTCCAGGTTGGGAAAACCGGGATCAGTCCGGTGTCAGGGAAGCGAGTAGACGAGTGAAGCGTCTACTGTAATTTAGTTGTATTGTGTGCTTCTATCTACAAATAACAACCTTTCACCCTCTCCTTGGTCTCCCTTGTCCTTTTCCTGTTCGATATTATTAATTCCAATACCTAATGGTTCCTTTACATGATTGACCAGTTGAGAGATTGTCTTTTTGATACTATTTAGCTATGCAAGTCACACTTTGCTAATAAATGCATTAATTATGCAATTGTAAAATTGCCTCTTCCCTATAAACTCCTACTTCACTTCCTTGGCCAACCTGCAAGTACGAAGCAAATTAGGTTTAGGAAATCAAAGGTAACAAAGAAAATGAAATCTGGGGGAAGGGAGGGACGAGGAAGAATATAACTCCAGGTAATCCTGGATGTAATATAACCAGGTCCATGGAAGAAACATACATAATGATACCTAGCTCCCTAACCTCCTAGCTGAGGTAATTGCCACAAGAAAAGCTACCTTTGCTGACAGCCATGACAAAGAAGGGGTTTCCAAGGGTTCAAATGATGGATCCTGAAGTCCTCTTAGCATTGTGGACAGGACCCAAGGAGGAAGGGGATTAGAAACTACAGACTTCCTCAATCAATAGCTTGTAAGCAGTCTGATATCCAGAGGGAAAATCTTAAAAATATCTTTCCAAGATTCCAGAACCCCCTGCCCCCACTGAATTTTTACCCATTGCTCAGGTACAACAGAACGGGACGAACCTTTCAAAAACTCCTCCCTTGAAAAAAAAACATTTTGAATGGATTTCCTGATCTAGCTACTAAACCTCTATCTTTGCACCAACTCTCAAAATTTTCCAGTGCTTTGCATACATACGTAACATAGACAGCTTTCTTGAGACCTGAATGCAAATAGCCTCTTAACAAGACTACCGTAACTACTAGACACCGACCCTCTCAACTTCCACTCTTCTGCCCCACGGACGTCGCGAAGGAGGAGGTGGGTTTGTCAAGAGGAGAGAAAGATGCTCCACTGAAAGCTGGGGCAGAGTATGGAGCCATGGGTGACAAGGCCAAAAAGGAGCTGCCAGTATCACTGTGACATTCTCAACCCAAACACCCTCAGGAGAAAGGGAACCGAAGGAAGTACATAAGGAATTCTCTCAGCTTAAGGAATTGCTATAGAAGCCATCAACCATGCATTTCCACAGTATCCATTATCGTCTCCTGAGGAGGATAAACTGAAGCAGGTCGACCAGGGAGGAAAAGTGGAAGGATATATAGAAGGGGCTCGGCTTAGTGGGTAATAAAAGGAAGAAATTTGCATTACAAGCTTGTTTTCTTCTTTTTGCTATGCTTTACAATGGTGTCTATCTCAAGGGTGTAGGGGGTGGGGAGCTACCTCATGTAATGGGACAAGAAAGACGGACAAAAGAGTAGCTTCTATAAAAGCCAGACTGTTCATATCACAAGGACACCTTTACAGATAACGCAGCGCTTGCTAAATACCTTAAATATATGACTAAATCTACAACTCTGTTATCAAAGTGTCTGCCTGAGTTTAGATATAAACCAAAACAAGTTGCACCCCTCCTCCATTTGTTCACAGCAGTATCCTGCAGGTACCCCGTTCGCTGGCTATGTCACTGCAGGCTGTCATTTAGGCCATAGTGTAAAGGGTTATTTTATGTCTAAGCAGGTCAAGCAGGTCTATCTCACCCTTAATTCCTAAAATTGCATTAGAGGGTGTTTCCAACCAGTAAATTAAATAATCACTCAAGTGACGGAACTGTTAAAAAACTTGAGTTGTGTATTTTTAAAACAATTTCAAACACTGCTGCATCGGAATGGAACAAGGATTATGGGCAACACCCACTGCCAAAACTTATGACTGGCATGTAAGGCAGCAAAGAAGGACCTCCACTTCTGTCTGTCTTGGGCAAGTCTGTATATGGTACCCCAATTGTGGTTCAGGGTCTTCATTTCTGTTTCCACAGTTTGCCTCCAGGTGTTCTCTGGCCTGACTCTCTTCTGTCTGCCTTCTGGGGTTCTGTGCAAAACTGTTCCTGTGATGGAGTCTTCTTCTCTTCTGATGGTGTGTCCTATCCATCTCTATCTTTTTCTCAGATGGTGTTCATGTTTTTTTGCTTGCATCTAGTGAGCAGTTCCTGGTTGGAGGTGGTTTGTAGACAGGAAATGTGCATGATTCTTATCAGGTTACTGGTGTGGAAGGCTGGTGGTTTGGTGATGTCACTTTTCGTCATCTGCCAGCATTCTGATCCATAGAGTGTGGACATAACATAGCTCTGGTATAGCCTAGGCTTGATTTTGGTGCTGTACTGAGATGATCTCCACACACACTGCACCCTTAAGGCGTTCCTGGCCTTGCTCAGTTTGCTCTTGATGTCACTGCATGCCCCTGTATCATGTACTACCTAGGTAGATGAACTCTTCATTCACGGCTAGGTCCTCTTCATCCACCTTAATTGGTGAACAGTTTAGGATACTGAAGGACATGACTAAGTTCTTCGTGTTGCTCTTTAGAGCCTCCTGCTGTCCATAAATGTTGAGCCAATGAGCCTTTTCCTACATATGCTTGTGTGTGTGAGAGAGCAAAGCTAGGTGATATGCATTGCCAAGGTCCTCCAGTGTAATGAATAAGGTCCAACGTATGCCTCTGGCTTGGTCTTCAGTTGTGAGTTGCATCACCCACCCAGTCAATGGGTTGAATACCAACGCTAATATCACAAATACATGTCTCACACTCCTCTTGATTTCAAAGATATACCCACTATCTTCCACCAGGCAGGTAGATTTATCATAGACGCTCTTGATGAGGAGAGCTATCTGCTAGGTTATGCCATAGGCTCTCAGTATACACCAGAGGATGTCACAGTGGATAGTGCCAAAGACTTTCTCAAAATCAATTAATTTGATGTATAATTGTCTCTGCCACTCTATATACTGCTCTAAGATGTGGTAGAGTAAGGATCTATTAACCACACCCTCTGCCCGTGTGAAAGCTAATCATTTCTTACCTGCTTGTCCACTACATCAGAAATGTACTGTATGATTTTTGCCAGGAATTACTCGGCATTGACAGAAGGGTGATTCCATGCCAGATGTTTCAGTGGTTAATGCTTCCTTCTTTAGAATCTTGACAATGATGGCTTGGTTTCACTCACCTGGTACTTTCTTTCTCTCCCAAATTGCTGTAAACAGTGGTTGGAGGATTTTATCTGATGTCTCGTGATCTGCTTTGAACATTTCTTCATTCAGTGTGTCTTGTCCAGGAGTTTTTCCATTCTTCAGAGATCAGATGGCAGTGGATTTCTTCTTTCTGTGGTAGTGTTCTCATCCAGGTTTTCTCAGCTTCTTGGACGTCTGCTTCGCTTGTAAGTTCTAGTCTGTTCAAGATCTCGTTGATGTGCTTGGCCCAGCCTGCTTCCTGCTCTTTTTCTGTTCTGAATAGTCTGCTTTGCTTGTCTATTATAGGAGTGTTATATGTTGCACAAGATTTGCCACTGATAATCTTCGTAATATTAAGACCTTTCCCAGATCTCTTCTAATGGCTGTATCCTCTGCTTGGCTGGCAAGATTATGCATGCATGCTCGCATATCTGCTTGTGGCATTCATTCGACTGCTCTGCTTGCTTCTTTGTACTGTTGCCTGTACTTCTCCTGCAGCCTCTCAGCCTCCACAAGTTTCTCTTTTGCTGTCCTCCTGACTATAATAGCTTGCTGTGTGCCTTGTCTTAGCCATTCTTTCCTCTTACTTGTCCTGATCTTCAGGCATGCTTCGCTGCTCTTCACATATTTTGAAGAGACCTGTTGCATTTGGCTCAGGCTGATCTTCCATGTTTGCCAATAATTGGAGACTGTTTCTGATTCATAAGACAAATGCCTTCTCATTCTCCGAGACCTGTAATAAAAGGGCTGTTGTCCTGATGTTTTGCATCCCTTTTCAGAAAAAAGAGGAAAAGAGACCTGGCAATATCTCTAAAAGCAATGCAGGAGCTCAGAGGTGGCTCCTCCGCTAAGGAGGAGGAGCATCGCCCCACTGCTTCCACTGCAAGCTCAATACAAAAAAATAAAATGATAATAACGCTTCCTTATTATAATAAACATTTTTGTATTGAGCTTGCAGTTGAAGCAGTAGGGCGGGGCTGGGCTCCCTATGCCACAGGGAGGAGTGGTGGCTGCATCTTAAGTGCACATGTAGGTTTGGCTAGCCCACTTGGGCCGGCCAAACCTACATTCGCACTTTGGTGGAGAACCTGCCCACGCTCCCATTCCCCATCTGAATTCCGAACCACGGTGCTCAGACCAATCACAATGCTACATTGCAGTGTTGTGATTGGCTGGGAGCCTGGGCGCTTGTTTCCTGGTCCCTGTGTGGAGAAAAGGCAGCGGCTGGCAATCGGTGCAATGAGTAGGTAAGGTTTTTTTTCTTGTCTATTTTTTTTTACCTGCCACCTCCTCCTCCCCCTTGCCACCGTTCCCTACCAGTCTCTACTGCAGGAGCTAATGAGGTCTCAAGATATTTCACTGGTGACAACGCTCCATATGCAAATAATGTTTGCTGGGGACTCTGCCTAGCAGAACCTACCTGATACTGTGTACATTATGGTGTAAAAACAAGTGTTTTTCTTGGCAGAAGGCAAGGTATATATAAAACCGAGTTAAGATGTGTTTACTGCAGCAATGTGTTCCCTGATTAGACTTTCCAACTGACAAAGGAATGAAAAAGTGCTGTAAGCCTGCGATAATGAAGGTTGATTTCAGGGGGAAGGTAAAGTCTAGCATTTATTGAGGCATGTGAAAACTGTACACTACAATGACATCACTCTCTTTCTCTAACAAGGAGTATGAGAAGATATTTGTGACCTCCTTGACCAGGAAAGAGCTGAAACTAAACTAATCTTCCCATAAGTGCAGACAACCATTCCAGGATTAGATTTCATGACACTCATAGACAATGGCATGACCATATGGGTTATGTCAGCTGTGATGTCAGAGAAACATTCAAGTTGAAATCAGGGCAGCATCCCACGGCAACATGGATTTATGACTAGACATAGCCCCTCTCATGCCATGACAATACAAGGCACAGTTGAATCAAGAAAGACATAAGTGTCCATAAAAATATTAACAGATAGAGAAACCATCAAAGTGTTGCAGCTAATCTACTTTGTGAGTTGGAAGCCATTCTCTGTAAATAAACAATGCATATTTAAAGATATGGACTGTCTACAAAACAAGTAAGTGAAACAGCCTGTCAATGAAATGGAGTATCCAGTAGTTCTATATCCAATTGCCCACTTTGCTCATGCCTTAAAATGCCTCTGCCTTTTAAAGTTGGTCTATTGTTTCATGGCAGAGCACATTTTCAAACTTAATAAAGACGTTAATTACTGCTACAGGAGGGAATTAATCCAGGAGAATCATTTTACTTCTGCTAGGCTTTCAGACAGCACAAAGTAAGAGTTACCTTTCCACTCTAGATATAAAATAATCACTCGCACCGCTGAACTGGAATTTTGTTAAATAGAAAAAAATAACTTTTGTGCAGGTTGCTAGCATTTTCCTGGCAGACATTGGAAATAAATAAACGTTTATGCACAATCAGACCTCTTTAAGGAGAAATGGCACTTTTTTCAGAAAGACAAACAACAATTCTTAGATATCCGCTGTAGGGAAATATTTTTCTTTAATATTTAGCCCTTCCCACTTTTATTCATCAAGTATGCAATCTGTGTGTTTGTAGGGAACACATATTGTGGACTCAGCCAATGTATAACAGTAGGTTTTATGCACGAAGAAGGACTTTTCCTGATGTGTTACTACAGGGTTTTAAATTGCAGTCAGCCAATATGAAGACATATTTCTCGTAAAAAAACAATGAAATTCCCCCGTTATAGTTAGTGCAGGCAACTATAACTCACGCGACCGCAATCCTCTGCTGATGACGTCAGATATTACATCACTGTATTTAGACACCTATTTACCCATGTCTTCTTCCATTAATCTTTAGCTATACATATATTACAAATATTTTTTTTTCATAAAGACACATATGTAATCAATGATGTAATATCTGACATCATCAGCAGAGGATTGCGGTCGCGTGAGTTATAGTTGCCTGCACTAACTACAACGGGGGAATTTCATTGTTTTTTTACGAGGGAAATGTCCAGCTAACTATAACATGTGTGAAACCTATGGTTTTTTAAGTGAATTTGCAAGGTTTTTTAAATGCTAATTCTTAACTATAACGTGTGTGAAACCTATGGTTTTTTGAGTGAATTTGTACGGTTTTTTAAATGCTAAGTTATGTATTTATTATTTTTATTTTTTCAGGTTTTTCACCGTGCGCGCACCGTGCGCGCACCGTGCGCTTCGCACACCGTGCACTCGCTGTGGGCACTCGCTGCGCTTCGCGCACCGAGCGCCCACGATGCGTTGTGCGTGCCGTGCGCGCACTGTGCGTGCACCCCGCGCTTTTTTGCCAAAAAAATAAATGTTTTTTTCACCCTTGGGGGTCCTTCAGTGACCCCCTGACAAAGGCTAGGGGGTCAGGAACTGTCCATCCTGCCCCCTTTTCATGTTCTCCACCTTTGTTTTTTACTGCCTCAGACTGCGAGAGACAAAATGGCGGCCGACACTTCCTGATTTCGACCGATTCGAATGTTTACTGACATCTAACAACCAATCAGCTTGTCGCCGAAACGTGTCACAGCAGTTAATAAAATATAGCACAAATCGCAAGAAACGTGGAGGGATGTCTTTGCCGGCGTGGATGCCTGATTCGGAGATGAATTGGGATTGGTAGTTTATATATATATCAAACAACGAGTTGCCTGCTGAGAGAGGACCACACACAGGTAAGTTTTCTTTAATCACCCTTCATTGAGCGAAGGCAATCACAGCCACGAACATCGTTCCACATTACATAGTCCTCCTGAAGCGTTTCGTGCTAAGGAAGCACTTCTTCATGAGGTTCTGGACTACCAAGGAATGAAACCGGCAGTTTTAAGCATGACATTTGTATGATAATTTTCCCACCCTGATGGGCGTGGCCACCTCTGCGGCCTGATGGTCGATGTAGTGCTCGTCTTACTCCAGTGAGTTGCGCATCAGAAGGACTATGTGATGTGGAACGATGTTCGTTGCTGTGATTGCCTTCGCTCAATAAAGGGTGACCAAAGAAAACTTACCTGTGTGTGGTCCTCTCTCAGCATGCAACTCGTTGTTTGGTTGTTTAGCGGCCCTGCCTGAGCCGCGAGAGTAACCCAGCTGCACCTTGCGCAGACCCGCTGAGGTGTCAACCGGCATTTCGACATAGGAACAGGAAGGGTAATTGAGCGAAGCGAAGCTGCAATCCTGAAACCTGCATGCTGTTTTGCACACTGCACTTGGGATTTCATTTTAATTAACAAGGGTGGAACCATGCAACCCACTGTATTATTTACACTAAACAACAAAATAAAAGTAGGTGCAGCTATGGCGTGTCATCCCTCGACAATCTGTGAATCACAGCCTGCAAGACAAAAAGCAAGATAAGATTGTGCGTCATGCGCCCATCAAAGGAGAGAGAGAAAGAGAGAAAGAGTGAGAGAGAGAGGAAGAGAGAAAGAGTGAGAGAGAGAGGAAGAGAGAGAGAAAGAGAGAAAGAGTGTGAGAGAGAGAAAGAGTGCGAGAGAGAGGAAGAGAGAGAGAAAGAGAGAAAGAGTGTGAGAGAGAGAAAAGAAGAGATGGAGAGGGAAAGTGAATGCTGACACTGCGGACAAAACCCTCACGGCTTACCTTTCTGCCACCGGTGTGTCTGCAACCATGTGCTGGGACATACTGCAGCCCTCAAGCTCACTCATCTGAAACATAGTATAGAATCAGTAATGGCAGAGTACATGCAACTGCATACGCGTTCATCGCTGTCCCGCCCCTGCGCACCCAGGCAGCTGCATCCCATCCAATCCCGCCGCCCAGAAGTGTCTGCACGCCCCTGCACACCCAGTCTGCTGCACCCCATCCACTCCCGCCACCCTGAGGTGTCTGCCTGCCCCTGCGCACCCAGGCTGCTGCACACCATCCACTCCCACCGCCCAGAGGTGTCTACCCGCCCCTGCGCACCCAGGCTGCTGCACACCATTTACTCCCACCGCCCAGAGGTGTCTACCTGCCCCTGCGCACCCAGGCTGCTGCACACCATCCACTCCCAACGCCCAGCGGTGACTGTCCGCCCCTGTGCACCCAGGCCTCACTGCTTACCTTTCTGCCACCGGTGTGTCTCTAACCATGTGCCGGGACATACTGCAGCCCTCCTACTCACTCATCTGAAACATAGTATAGATTTGGTAATGGCAGAGTACATACAACGGCACACGCCTTCATCGCTGTCCCCCTCTGCGCATCCAGGCTGCTGCACACCATCCACTCCCACCGCCCAGAGGTGTCTGCCTGCCCCTGCACACCCACGCCTCACTGCTCACCTTCCGCCACCTGTGTGTAGAAAAGAGGGCCCACCATGTGCTGCTGCAAGCCCCAAGTCTGGGACCCGCGGACAGGGCACCCTCCACATCATGCAGTCCTGCTCCGCAGACCACCAGGTCTCACATTTGGTGCTGGGTCTTGATTTTGCCTTGGCAGAGGACATACCAGTGCAACCGGCATCATCGCAGGCTGCACACCCGCTCAGCCCTTGTGGTGCCACTAACTCTGTGACCAGCGAGGCCACGCCACGTGGCGGTAGGCCCTCGCTGTCCGATGGCTCAGGCCTACACTGCGGTCCAGTAGGGCACACAAAACCTGAGCTGTCTGGACCACCAGGATGAGGCATCATCGCAGGCTGCACACCGGCTCAGCACTTACGGTGCCCCTACCTCAGTGCACCGAAAGTCACTGTCCTGTGGCGATATGCCTGTGCATGCCGCATTGCATCCGGTGCCACCAAGTCTGTGCCCCAAAAGTCATGGAACCTCTATGATTGGGTAACATGGTGCGGACGCCATCATGTCGCCTCCGGGCCGGCGGAATGTGATGTCTCAGGCACCTTGGCCCACATGCACACCACAGGGATACACCCCGAGAGAGGTCGGAAATGGCGTCGAGCACGTGCGCCTGGCCCTTTTTAATGCAGGGTCACGTGTCCTGTGACGCATGTGCTTGATGGGTGTGGTGTGGGTGTAAACCAGCCGTGAGGGAGTGGCTGTGGCGTACGGACAACTAGACCTGTGGCCAGCAGATCACTACAATGAAAACCTGGGCCATGTAGCAATGTCATTCCTCCCTGTAAGTGTAGTGGGCTGGCCTTGTGTATGCCAGTCCTGTGTGAGGCTTTGAACAATGACTCTCTGGGCGTGGTTCTGTCCTGGGCTGTATGGGGAATCAACTGATGCGGTGTCCCTGTTGTAGTGCTGCCGCCACCTAGGCCGCAAGCGCCAATGTGTCACCCTGTGACACAAGTCCCACAACATGGCCAACATGGAAGGTAGGGGGAATCACTGACCCTATATTCATCCATACTTCCACACATGAAAGATCGTGGACATGACACATCTGTGTGGATATGAATGTTTATTGCACATTCAGTGGAGTATTGCAGCTGTAGCAATACAGCCATGCAAAGCCCAAATTTCAGTTTTTGGCACATGGAGGGCAGCCAATTAGAACCAAGCTCGTGCTTGGGGGTTAGGCTCTGCCAACATATGTACTTATCCAATCACTCCACCAATCCCCAAGCACTTATAAATTTACTATACACTCTCCTTGCAGTACTCTAATGATCCAGTCTCTGCCCATGTACTTATACAATGACCCAAAGTTACATAACCAAAGTCTTCCCCACTGCCAGAGGTAAGATGGTGCGTGCGCAGTCCACAGCACAATGTGTAATGTGGTAGGGCCCAGGGGCATCATGCATACATAATGGAGACACCGACACAGTTAGATAGATAGTGAAATTGGGTACGGGCACGCTCGGCCCCTTTTTATTAGCAGGGTCACATGTCCAGTGACGTCTGTGCTGGATGCGTGTGAGGTGAGTGTAAACCAGCCCTCAGGGAATGGTTGGTGCTGGCAACAAGTAAAACAGTAATAATCGGATCACACACAGCGATTCAATCATAAAGGGTCCATGACTTGTGCTGTACTAAAGTAGGTTCACCAGATGTGAAATACCACACAAAATATTCTATCGTAAAGGGTCCATGACTTGTGGTGCACTGAGGTAGGGGCAGCAGATCTGAAATCATACACAAAAGATTCTATCGTAAAGGGTCCATGACTTGTGGTGCACTGAGGTAGGGGCAGCATATCTGAAATCATACACAAAAGATTCTATCATAAAGGTCCATGTGTTGTGGTGTACTGAGGTAGGGGCGTCAGAAGCATTCAGCGTGTGCACAGCCAGCGATGATGCGTGGTGCGGGCGGGCTGCACTGGGAGCAATGTCTCTTTCCTACTGGACTGCGTCATCTGCAATCGCGACTCGATCTGAATTGTGAGCCCTGCTGTCCGCAGTGTAGATTGAAGGCAGTAGTCAGCACAGACATCGAGGAATGGTTTTTGTCACTTCCTCTTAACAAAATACGAGTACATACAGTACAGTTCAGTCTGCAATTAATAAATCAAAACTGAATTTGAATTGTGAGCTGTGCTGTCCGCAGTGTAGATTGCCATTCAGTGTTCCTTTGGACTTGCAAGATGAATTTGGTCATTGTACTAAAGCTATAACTGATATAAAACCAGTTCTTGAAGCAAGGATACTGTTTGGATACACTTGGAGGACATTGATTTGATTTTGGTGCACCTTCCCATTTGTACATGGATTACCTTATAGTTAGTTGCCTACTGGACTGTGAAATGAATGAATCAAGATTACATTCGAATTGTGAGCCCTGCTGACTGCAGTGTAGGCCAGAGGCAGCAGCCAGGAAGGGCCCACAGCCAAGTGGCGTTGACTTGAACTGCACAGTTAGTGGTACCTGAAGCACTCAGCGTGTGCACAGTCAGCAATGATACGTGGTCTGTGCTGGCCGCACTGGGAGCAATGTCTGTTGCCTACTGGACTCTGCAATTAATGAATCAAGACTCAATTTTAATTGTGAGCCCTGATGACCGCAGTGTAGGCCGGAGGCAGTGGTCAGCAAGGGCTGACAGCACGTGGTGTTGACTTGAGCTGCACAGATTGGGAGCATTTGGTCTTCTTAACCGATTATAGTCTCTTACATAATTTGCATCGGTACTAATCTTGAATTGTGAGCCCTGCTGACTGCAGTGTAGGTCAGGGTCAGTGGTCAGCAAGGACACACAGCCATGTGGCGTTGACTTGAGCGGCACAGAGTTAGTCGCACCTGAAGTACTCAGTGTGTGCGCAGCCAGCGATGATGCGTGGTCCGGGCGGGCCGCACTGGGAGCAATGTCTGTTGCCTACTGGACTGCGTCATCTGCAATCGCGACTCGATCTGAATTGTGAGCCCTGCTGTCCGCAGTGTACATCAAAGGCAGTAGTCTGTAGAGATATAACTCTGCGATACTGCGCCGCTGGGTTCACAGGGGGCCCATGTCGAGGAGGCCGGCACTCACGGCGGCGGCCTCCTGGCAGGGTGAGGGCTGCCACTCTGGCAGGGTGACATGTCCTGTGACGCCTGTGCTGTATGGGTGTGATGTGGGTGTAAACTAGCTGTGAGGGAGGGGCTGTGGCATGCTGAGAACTAGACATGTGATACATCCTTCCCTGTAAGCGTAAGCGGAGTGGGCTGGCTAAAACGCGCATCCTTCACGACCTCCCCAAATGGCGGTTTCAATCCGTGCACCTACCAAGATAGGTACAAGATTGCTATTATATATTTTAGTATTTAATAAAAAAGAAGACATTAAATATATTTTTTAATTTCTAAGGTTTTTTAAATGCTAATTTCTAACTATAACGTCCCTGAAAACTATGTTTTTTTCCAGTCAATATATATATACATACATATGGTGTATATATATATACATACATATAGTGTTATTCTATTCCATGCAATGGACACACTTCCTTTGACAACTTACCATTGGCCTTACCAGGAAATTAAGTAAGGCAATTGGGACTTCATGCACAGACTAAGATGACAGCGATTAGCAAAAGTGTACATGCAAAATCCCATATATTTAAAGTTGGGTGCTTAACCATCCAAGTAATTTCATTTCAATGACTCCAATTGTCTCATGCAAAACTAGACACAGAAATTTGTAATTCAATTGAGTGTTGCCCAATTTACCTCAATTTATAGGGACAGAGCAGACACACATTGTGGGACAGAATGGCAGCTTCTCCAGACTTACACACATGATAGGCACATGAATATGCTTAGGACTGGAAGGGTTTTAAACTCTGGAAAATAGGTCTATGTAAACTGAAAGATCACACACACTAGAATACACAATGGAGTTTTGCCTTCAGAGATCCACTTCCTTGTTAAGGGTCAAACAGTATGAAACAGATGCCTGGCAACATGTTGTTTACTTGTTGTGGCTAAGAGCTTCACTCAGTTCTCACCAAATTATTGGATACCCCCACATTTGTTGTCTTTGCAATTTTCTGACATTTAGGGCTTTCCCCAATTGCTTTGTTTGTTTTGTCAACATCCTTCTGGATATTTACTTACTTTTTTGCCTTCTCAGCTCTGGTCTAGCTGGCCTTCTTGGTGTCTTAGGGCCAGATTCACAAAGGTAAACTTACACTTTTGTGTAGGTTTAAGAGTGTTTGCTATTCACAAAGGAATTTACCAGTTGTATCGTTATGAGTGTGGAGATAGGTCTTTTTATGTGCAGGGACTCCACACTCATAAAGATACTACTCGTAAATCTGAATTTCTGAATAGCAAACAATCGCATATTTACACAAAAGTGTAGGTTTACCTTTGTGAATCGGGCCCTTAGTGTCTGCAACTAGTATCCGCTGTGGTTAGAAACTCGAGATAGTGACTTCTGCTGATAAGACAGGTGAGCCTGATTCAACCTCTGCTAATAATGCTCTCACTCTGATGGGTACATGATATTCAGTGTCATTCATGACCTACCCATGCCTGAGTCAAATCTGTGGTCCTTGAAATTCTGTCACTTACCTGTACCTGAGACGATCCATCAGAGGGAGACTCCATTCCATTGTTTCTCTCTTCCCTCACTTCCTAATGTCTGCTTGTTGTTATACTTATATGTCCACATAGAAATTCTGGGCTGACAGGGTCATTCAATATGTCCATTAATTTGGGACCTAACAGTGTCACACGGCGGGGACTCAAAATATGAGCAAATATCAATCTGAAAAAGTGGGTAACCACTCAAAAAGATGTACTTTCTCATTTCACCTGTTTGTAATCTGCTGACTCTCAAATTCCAACAGGATTCTCAATTGTAACCTTGTCCACAGAACCGCTGTAGTCATACCCACCATTAGATCCGGGACTACTAACCATTCCTAGGCTGTCACCAGGGCTTTAAGTGGGCCGGGTCCTGCCAGTGCTCAGCACCAGCAGTTCTAAAGAGCAGGTGCTGAAACGGGTCTCTATTGGGCTCTCTATTTTAGCTCTCACCCTCAATAAAAAAATAAATCTTAACCCTGCAGCCGTGCCACCCTTCACTGCCTTTGATGTAACTTCAAAGAGACTCGTTTTAGTTCTTTCACAGTCTCATCATTTCAGAACTGAAGCATTTTCAATATTCTATACAACGAAGCCATAGTTGTTGCTTATTTATCTTATACAACTAACAACTATTGACAAAGTCAATTGTTCTGGATTGTTCTAGGTGTAATTTTACTTGTTGTATTTTATATCTGCATGCAATGATGACAGAAGCAGCAAATTACGAGTCGGGCGACACACTAATCTAAGCGCAGATTTTTAGCTTACTTTTTAAGTCACGCCCCTTTAAGAGACCCCCCCCCACCCCCCCAGTTTTTTAATCCCACTTAAAGCCCTGGCTGTCACTAGGAGTTTCTTCACAAGCTACCTCAGCTGATTCCCCAGTTCCAGAACCCTGCCCCGTGGAGTAATACTCACCATTCTATGGAGTTAAAGAAGGTGCTTATGAACAGTAAAATTACCAATGGGCCCAGCTATGCTTCCTGAATGTTAATTATTTAACCGAATCCCTTGAGGAATGCACCAGCCATTTGAACATCCGATGTTGCCTGCTGTTTAGAATCCCCATGTACAAGTCAATCATCTTAGTACAGAAACAGTGTTATTACCTCAGAATGCATGACTCTTAACCCCTTCAGTGCCACGCCCTTTCCCCCTCCTGTGCCGGGCGTTGTATTAGTGGGTGGGGTTCATGACGAGATAGTCTCGTCATGGGCACAGCGCAACCGTGCTCCATGACGAGACTATCTCGTCATGGGCACAGAAGAGGTTAACAGATGGGCAAAACATTTGGTGAATAGTCGGGGAGCCATGGCTATCTCAAACAGCAAGACTTTGGATTGAAATGCCGGCAAGCAACAGAAAATGTAATTCTGATAACTATGGTGGAACTGAACATGGAAGCAGGCATCCTATACGTCCATCGATACTAGAAAATCCATCAAGCACACAACTGTCCTGCTGCATTGTAATTTGTAAAGATGATGTTTAATGAACCAGTTTACTGCGTTAGGAACATTCATTGGTCTGAATTCGCAGGAAGGATTCTATAACGACAAAAGAATTGAATAAAACTTTGGGCCTCATTAGGATGGCGGGCGCATCACGCATTTTTAAGATTGCGGTGAGCGGTGCTTTTAGCAACACCTGCCGCAATTGTAAAACTGCATGTTGTGCATTTGCATGCACAAAGTGGCAGGCACCGCGTGGTGCCTGCCGCATTGTGCATGCAAATGCAGGGGGGTACCATAGGTACCCCCAATGTGCAACCCCCCATCCCCCCAATACCCTGGGGGCACGCAACAGGCCCCCGAAGTAACTGTCCGCATACCTTTCCGTGGTGGCATTGCCGCCATTAGGAAGGCAGCGTCCCGCTGCCTTCCTAATATGGTTGGCGGTGTCTGTTAGACACCGCCACCATAGCAGGCCCCTTTTCCGCCCGGTCACCTGTGTGACCGGCGGAAAACTGGCGGACGGTCTTTCCGTCCACCGGGGTCCATACTAATATGGCGGGGAGAAATGAGTGGCGGGCAGGGAAGAATGTAGGGCGGATCGCCACCGCCATGCGGGTGGTGGCGATCCACCCTACATCCTAATGGGCCCCTAAGTTCCTCTTCCTTTGAGATTACTGGTATTGAAGTATGTTTTCTCTTTTGCAGAAGCCCTGATTCCATACCATCCATTAGCGATTTTTGGTTCATTGGATCACTTGGAAAGCTGTGGCCATGATTTCTGTGTATGGCGGCACATAACTGAATTTCCTAAGGTGATAACCTCTATAATACATTTATGTGTTGTTCGTGTGCACCAAGCATGGCTAAAATATACATTTCTTCCTCCCACTGGGAAAAAGTTAGAATGAGGACTCCTACCTTAACATGAGTATGTATTGGTTAGGGCGACAGGCTGTTGCCACCCAGAGTTAGTGATAGTGGCCTCCCCTTTCTCGTAATCTCCACTGAAAGGAACACCAGTCTGCCTGTATAATCACACACCTAGACCCTCACCTGGAAATCTGGAAATTAACAACTTGTATTGTCTTTGGTGGGGCACAAATGGGCAAACAAGCAAGGAATCAAGCCTCCAGTTCCATCATTTCCAGCATTTCCATGGACCTGTGCTGCCTTGAAAAAGCACTTGAGATCTACCTAATGAAGAGAAACAAGATCGCTCTTCTTCTCCTCGGGAGCCTGGTTGAGCAATGGTGTCTGCTATGGAATTTCTACAGGTGCTGTCCTTCCAGCTTCTTCTGCAAAGACGACCATCATCTGCCATGATCATGCCGAAAAGTAACAACTCAGCCTTGCCGGTGGTCTTCCCATTTGATCATGATGCCACATCCTATCCGGCACAGGCGGAGGAAACTCAGGGGTAAGAAAACGCTTCATTATGCCCTGGGTGACCACCAACACAATCAGGATGTGCCCGAGCAGAAAGAACGTAATTCTTGTGAGCAGGCCTTCCATACGTGAAAAAATATTACCCACCAAAATGCTTTTACTTGTATTTTGTGATTCTCTCTGCGCATGAAGAAACAATTTAGGACGTCATAAGGGAAAGTTATTTATGGACAAAAGGGGGAGATGATTGTAAATGTATTTTGTAAATGTATTTTTTACTACCTTAATGGAGGAACATGGTCAGGCCTCTGAGGACAATATCTCCCCTCATTTTGAAGATTGTGACTAGAAAGAGGGACAATATAATACGGTCTGGTGCTTAAAAAAACAAGTCAACAAAACATCTCTGCATGGTGGCTTTTATTACATTATTGTACGTTCACAACTGCTTCTTCAAATGGTTAAAGCAATGCAGACGCATGCAGGGCACTAAATAAACATTATCAAATAAATGGGTTTCTGGGTTTTTCTGTGTAAGTCGATTGGCCCATGCAATGAGCGGCAGAGCCAGTTTAATTTCGGACCGCCAGCATTGTAATGTGGCAGTCGGAGATTAAACCAAGATGTGGCCCAGAAAGTCTCCGACCGATGGTCAGAGCCTTTTCGGGCTGCATCATAATAAGGCTCTTAGGGCCATATTATCAAGAATGGCGATAACATTATCGCCGCTTTAGTGGCAGGAAACTGCCGCTAAAGCGGCGATAAGGCGCTTGATAATATGCCCTTGAGAATTCCAATAGAAGCTCATGCTGACACCAGAACCTGAGCTTCTATTGGAATTCTCTGCGGCATATTATCAAGCCCCTTATTGCCACTTTAGCGGCAGTTTCCTGCCACTAAAGTGGCGATAATGTTATCGCCATTCTTGATAATATGGCCCCTAGTCTGATCTGCTGCGCCCCTCCACAGCGCCTTGAGATCCTCATGGGTGAGTAGCCTCGGTTTAAAAATCCCTGATTGATTGAATGATTGAATCGGAAGCACCAGACGAACTTCTCGAGATCATAGCAGTGGGTTAAAAGAAAATACCGAGACAGAGCTAACACTTTCAACTTCAGAATCGTTCCAAATTTGCATGAGGTATGCATGTCTGGGCACGCCATGGAGTCCTGACGACACAAAGAATTTACCTATGTGAGCTTCTCCGACAGTGAGTAATGACCACCGGCAAGGAACACGTCCAATAAAAACCCGTTAATATGTGCAAAATGTAAAAACACAGTTGTCAGACGATCATAACAGACGATCACAACATAAGAATAATACACCTAAAAGAAAGCGTTAGGTCCTAGGTAATTAGGGGCGTGTCCTAGAACATGTGTTTTAGAATCCTGCGCTTCACACAACTACCACCTGGCCAGTATTAAGGTGTATCGTTCTGTGTTTTCTGTTAATGCATCCAAACATATTACACAAAAGTGAACACAGGCACCTACAACAGATCAGATCATTTGGCTTTACCAATGCTTGTCAGCATTGAGGTTTAGTCAAGTTCAGATGCATGAGTAATAATAATGATATTATTGAGAATATTTAAACTTGAAAATGATTTAATTTTGAAAGTATGAGATTGTGAATTAAACATTACACAGGTCTATTTGAGTGGGTGGGAGGATTTTGTAAGTAGCTCGGTAACTCCCATTCTCCCCTTCACATCGCTGTACTTTGCGGTCTACCATTTTACATTAATGACTTACATTACTTTTCTCCACAAATCTCTCTTTTTGAAATCCCCATTTGTGCACGGCTCACACTTCTTTTCCTTCCTCTTCATTTTTGTCTATTAAATCTCTCCTCTGACATGTACTTTCTTACGCCACCTCAACTTCACATTCTCTCTCTCCCAAACTCATTCACATGCAGTCTCCTAACTTGCAAACACAGCATCTTTTTTCCCTTTGGCACTGCCAATATTTCAACAGCTCCTTCACACTTTTACATAAAATGTTAATTATATTTTTCACAAAGGTGTCAGTCACTTTGGGAGCTCTGCAGAGAGGCAAGGACTACATGACCATGCACCGCCTTCAGCCTCAGAGATCTCAATCGTGCTCCTTTATAGTATGTGGTAAGCAAGAGTCTTATGTTGCATGAAAAAAACACAGAACCACTTCTGGCAAACACACATAATCTTACGGAATGTAAGATGAAGTGAAACCTATGAAATGTAATCAGGACTGCATCACTGGCATGGATTATTTTATTGGTTTTTTTTTAGGTCTTGCCTGCAGGCAGCTTTTAGATGTCAGTTTGCAAAAGACCTCGGGCATATTCACAAGGGAATGGTGAAGCATGGCATTAAGCAAACATTGCTAACGCTACTCTCCGCCATTCTGAAAATGCAGGGATGCGCCTTATTCACAAGAATGTGGCGCACCCTTGTGTTCCCCCTAGCTCTGGGGGTAAATCTAGCTGCCTAGCGCCAACGAAGGCACCCTTGCACCATAGTGCAAGAGTGCCTGCATTGGGGGGCATGATTGTTTATGTGCAGGAAGGTGTCCCTTCCTGCACATAAACAATCCAAAATGGCGAATTGTAACTTCTATGTGTGCTGTGTTGTGCAGCACACATAGAAGTTGTAAATCGTAATTTTTTATTTAAATGATTGTTCATGTGCAGGAAGGGACACCTTCCCGCACATGAACAATAATTCATGGCGCTTTGCTGTTTCTATGTGTGCTGCACAATGCAGTACATATAGAAACAGCAAAAACTAAGAGAAATTAAGCATTTCTCCTCTTTTCGCCATGTTAAGACCAGGTTTTTCGTGGTCTTTATTTTGGTGCTGCCTCCTATTTACCCCACCCTTGTCAATAGGGAGCAGCATAAAAATCAATGGGCAGAACACCCACCTTAACACCCATTGCACGCCCCTTTCACTCTAAGGGGCATATTCACAAGGAGCTATCGCCAAATTTTAGGCATTTTATCGCAGCCAAAGTAGCGATAAACTTATCGCCCCAATCACAAGCTGGTGTTAACATCCCACATCACCGGTTTACCCGCGATAGCAGCCGCAAAAAACATTGCCACAGATGACCCCCGCAAATTTCGCTAATGAAATGCAGAGTAGGCATTCCCGTGCCAAAAGCCGCGACAACACAACTCCACAACATTCTCAACGACCATCCAGATCTGCGATAAGAACACAAAACAGGCGATAAGCCACGTTAGCACCAGGAAACTAACACCTGCTCTGACCTGGTGCAAAGTCGGACGACAGCCTGCACCACAAAAGGGAGCCCAGCCCAGAGCCACACCTGAAGAACAACAGATTCACCCGGGCAACTGAACATGCAGCCCGGAGGGCTGAAAGGGCAACAACACTCGCCGCCACCACCCCAGGACCCCCCTCCCCGGCACCCCCCGACCAAAGACATGCCACATCAGCTACACCCAAACTTGTACAAAATAATCTGCATGATGTCGCACAATCACAACTGGTGACATGCGTGTGTTGTCACAAAACTTCCAACGGTGATGGAATTATATTCTGTTAGGTAATATAACCTTTAGGAGGGAGTTTTAGGATTTTAGCAATATAACTGGCTACACAACATGGTACTGGACTCACTATCAGGGTGACTGCATAACGGACAGACTGTTCGAATAGGACTGCTTTGTAAATCTGATCATCTGCAAACATTTTAGGTTGATATGTTGTATATATATGCTTTATTGACAGGTACTGCCCCTGACGAAGGGACCCTTATCATCCCGAAATGCATTGGGCGAAGATCCTCAAACATCTATAACATAGAAATGATATTGTTGAATGATTGTAATTTCTAAATTGAGGTTGTGTATGCAATGAAATAGAAAATGAAATGTATGATTAAATACATACTCCTGTGTAAATAATAAATGATGATAAAAAGAATATGCAATTAAATATTCTCAGAAAAGTTTGACTAAACATGGTGAACTTGTGATATAATGTCAGTATAACGCTTATGCAGTGCATGCTTGTGCCCAGGTTAATAATTACTTGGCCCCCATTGAATTTGTTGTACGTGCTTGGCAGGCATAAGACAAGCAGAGCACGCTCATGTTCTAGGTAAACAATATGAAGTACTATTATTAGCTTGTTTAAAAAAAGTAAGGAGTGCTGAACTTCCCCCCCTTTAACTCAACAAAAATGAGTATCACACATTCACTTTCGAAGCAACAAATGAAACTTTATTAAAATGAACACAGAACTGAAATGAAGACACATGGCGGCTCCCCTCCGGACAATCTGTAGGTCACAGCCTGCAAGACAAAAATCATGATGAGAAGGTGTGTCCTGCGCACATCCAAGGACAGAGAGAGAGAGCGAAGGAGAGAGAGAGGAAGGGAGGGAGAGAGAGAGATAAGAAGAGAGGGGGAGAGAGAGAGAGAGAGAAGAAGAGAGGGGGAGAGAGAGAGAAGAAGAGAGGGGGAGAGAGAGAGAAGAAGAGAGGGAGAGAAAGAGAGAGAGAGAAGAAGAGAGAGGGAGAGAGAGAAAAGAAGATAGGGGGAGAGAGAGAGAAGAAGAGAGAGAGAAGAAGAGAGGGGGAGAGAGAGCGAAGAAGAGATGGGGAGAGAGAGAGAGAGTGCCGGCCCTGCGCACCCAGGCCACACTGCTCACCTGCTGCCACTAGTGTCCAATACTGTTGTATGTGAGGGGAGGCCCAAAGGATATTTGTGAATGTGCCGGTCTGATTGCATTGTCGGAGGTAAAGTGGATCAGGTCTCCTACCCAACCTAAATAGCAATTTGGCATCAAAATAGACCCGGTGGAGAACTTTGAGTTGGACCAGTTGAAGTCGCATAGGGATCGCCACCTCTCAGGGAAAAGCGAGTGCATCTCTCCATTCCTCGTCATGTATATCCCCCTGATCCGTTTCCCAGCTCGACCTCAGTTTTAGCATTGGGTCATTTCGGTTATTCACTAATTTTTTATATGTGACGGAAATTGCTGTGCAGTCCATTGGGTCTAGTAGTAGTCGGTCCTCCAACGGGGAGGAATCAGGAAGGGGGGGTACCCTGTGGAAGGGCCGAATCAATGGCATGGCTAATTTGGAGATATTGAAACGTCTCCGACTATGCAAGTTGATACTTAGCCTGAAGATCAGCAAATGTGACCTTCTTCCCCTTCACCCACATGTCCCCCACTGTGGAGATCCCAATTGCGTCCCATTTATCAAAATCTGGACAGGTGCTGAGGCGACCCAATATATCAGGTTCCCACAGAGGAGTTGCCTTTGTCAGATGGTTATGCCAACCCAGCCTACGCTGGATTCCATGCCACACTTCAATCGTGTGAGACGTGGGGCCAGTCAGTTGTGGTAAATATTTAAATTACCTGTACTATTTTTATGCGGAAAAGTCTAGTAAGAATAACTCAGTCAAAATAAGAGGCAGAATCCGTGGTATTAGAGGTTCTGAAAAGGGCTTTATTCCTTACAAAGGAATTATGGTTCGAACCAGGCAATCCTATTCCATCACCACGAAGGTTCAGGAAGGGATAGACGATACATTATTGACAAGTAACAATATATATATGAAAAGCATTGCATTAAGACAGATGCAGGAGGCGTAACAGCTGATAATACAGATAAGAATACACATACGTAATGAAAATGGGCGTAATAACAGGCGTATACTAGAAACGTCATTTAAAATGATGTCACAGGTGGGTGGATCCATAAGAGAATCCTGCAGTGTCAGCAGAAATATTTGGCAGAGATGCGCGCGCAGCCGCATGACGTGTGATTGACGTGCAACTAGAGGGTGAAGGGGAATTGACATTTAGCTCTACATGTGGAGACAGAAGTCTGGGGGGGTCAGGTCAACCTAATCCCAAATCGTATCTAATATCTTTGTTTAGGGAACTGTTTTATCCAAAAGGAAAGGTCTCTCGGACAGAATCTACTCTATACTGACTGTTAGTGCATGTACAAGCGTCTATGTGTCTACATGAGATGCGAGGGGGCAGGAATCTTCCATGGTAACAGGGGCTATGAATTACTTGCATAAAGACAGCGAGGCCGAGCTCTTTGCTCGGTAGCTGGAAGGATGTTTACCTAAACTACTAGACAGGAATGCATTGGATGAGGAGCGGAGCAGATAACTTGAAGGCTGAATACAGTTTTTGGCAGGCAACAGGCCGCGTCAGGCACCGTTAGCCGCGCAGGGAGTAGGACAAAGTTCAGGGATACGGATGCAGGTCCAAGCTGGAGCATTTCAGAGGCAGAAGCAGGAAAAGGCTTGATGGCAGAATTCAGGGCCTACTCGCCTGAACTGTAAAACTAGAAAAGTGAACCATATAAAGTCGGTGGCCAATCATACTTAGGAATGGAATATTCGGCCCATTCATGGCGGATCTGAGAGAGGACATGTTGACGTTGGACGCACATGTATTTGCGTCTTCATAGCTGGAACTGGAGGGAACATACATGTACTTGTAGCATGTACATGGAGCCGTTGGGGTCTAAGATAGGGGACACAATTGACCATAAAAATTCATATTTCCTCATTCCCTCCTTGTCCCCTACGGACCCTTATGAAATATCCATCTTCATCAATCCATCAATCTGTTCATATAGCATCATTTGTTCTTCTTTCTTCTTCCGGGATCTTGAGTGAAAATTCGAAGGCGGGATACACGATGTGGCACACAGACCACAAATCGCTGGCCCACATTGTAGACACAAGCAGCAACTGAATAGAATGAGAAAGCCAATACCTAGGAAGGATACGATCCTCCATCCCCAGGCTGACAACACGCTCCAGAACCAACCGGACCAAGTCCAGGTGCCTGGATTCTGGTGTATCTGGCTTACAATCTTATGAAGTCGAGTTATGGCTTTATATACTGACGGCGCGTTTTCTGGTATGAAAACACAGCAACTTGATCCGATGACCCTGCAAGCTCCGCCCCTATCGGCCAGGATGACGTCAAGGACAAGACGATTTTGAAGAACAACAATCCGCATCGCAGACTGCTCCTCTGTTAAGTTGCCTAAGGCGGAAGTAGTTTCATTCACTACTGCTTCAAGGGTTCTAGTTAATCTACGTATCAACTTACTATTAGTGACTGTACCTATGTAGGGAAAGAAACCTTTATTGAAATCTGTGTATTGCTCCCATGCTGTTTCGGTGTAGTCGACAATCGGGAGATCTCTCTGCTGTCTATTGTGTACTAAATGGGTATCCCTATGGTAATCAGGCGGGGCTAGGAAAACAGGTGGCAGAAGGAATGCAATGTAACAGGTACCATCCCAATCTAGGGGTAGGCGTATGTATGCGGTGTGACCACAGATGAAGTAGGAGTGACGAGAAGCTCTAAATGTAGATTTGCCTTTATCACTGAATTCTATTACAGTGGTACATTTACTATGGCCCATGTGTATTGAACCATTCTTTCTTACACATAATTCGCCTCTAACTGGAAATACTGACATAGCGGGCAAGATTGGTGTAGCTTCGGATTCAACATTCAGGATCATGAGATTAAGTGTAAAGTTACCTAATCCATATACTTCATTTTCTAGATCAGTTCCTGTTCTTTTGGGAAGTCCCTCCTTGTTAGGGTAGCAGACTTTAAGTAAAACTAGGTTCAGGTTTCCCCAAACCCAGTTGTCTTGATAAACTACTGAATTTGAATCTAGGGAATTAATCAAACTAAACCATGCTCCACAGGAGCCATTGTGTGTGAATGGATACGGAAAGAGAGGCAGAACTCCCTTGTATTTCTGATAGGGAGGGAGTCGGCCACATATCCAACAATTTGTAGCATTGCTGGTCTGATGAGAATGATGTAACATACTAATGAATGTATTGTTGCGCAGCGCAAATCTATAGGACAACTCATGCGGGGGTAATTCGCTAAAAGAATGTTCGGCAGTAGCATTGAAAGCACGCTGGGAAATAGGGTAATACATGTGTAATAATATACTGACAATGATAATCAGAAGACTTAGAAAAAACATAATTAACAATGTCACTATACAGTGACTACGAAGTGATTTACAGTACGCATGTTTCTTGAGCTGTTTCTGTCTATTTCTCTCTCTATTTCGGTCTAGAGGATACATGTCAGAGACAAATTCAACCGATTCACCTTGGAGAGGACTTAAACAATCAAATTGTCTGACTTGCTAGACCTTAGTTTCAGTTTATAGTTTTCCTTTTCTGTCTTGTCAACCAGGGGGAGTTTTGAGTCAGTCTGTGAGGGAATGCAGGGCTGATAATTCAAGTCGGAAGATAGTCCATGAAATTTTTTGATATGGCTCGAGTGCAACCACCCTTTACGTCCCTCAATCTTCACAGCTGTCCTTGTGGTCAATAAGACGAGTTTAGGCGACTGCCAGCGAGGCTCCAGCGGGTTCCTTCTGTCGAAGTTCCTTATCAGTACAAGATCTCCCGGAACCACGTCATGGGGCTTCACCTCAGTGTTATCGGGAAAAGCTGCAGCTACCTGTGAACGACAAGATTGTAGTGCAGACATCAAGGAAGCCAGGTAATCTGTCAGCATATTACAATCAACATCAGTTATTTTACGGGGTATAGGCGTCCCCCACATATTTGGTGGTCTACCGAAGATCACCTCATACGGGGATAGCCCTGTTCGAGAATGTGCTACCATTCTCATGTAAAAGAGCGCAACTGGTAAAGCTACTATCCAGTCGACACCTTTTTCTCTACATACTTTGGACAGTCTAATTTTCAAAGTTTGATTATGCCGCTCCACGAGACCTGCTGCCTCGGGATGTCGGACACAGTGGAATTTCCATTGATAGCCTAACAAAAGTGAAACATGTTTCATTAGCTCGGATGAGAATGGCTGGCCATTATCTGAGTACACAACACAGGGCAAACCATACCGTGGGAAGAATTCTCGAACTAACTGTTTGGCAGTAGTCGGGGCAGTGTAATCTGAGACGGGATACGCCTCTGTCCACCGGGAAAGGGCGCATACAACTACGAGGACATATTTGAATCCTCGACATCGTTCCATCTGGATATAATCCATCTGGAGGACTTCAAAAGGGTGATCGGGGGGTTGAAATCCACCCTGCTCTACAGGTACGCCTTTTCCTGGATTGAACTGACAACAAATCATGCAGGTACGTACTTTCTGTTTAGCTGCTGCTCGCAAGTGTTTATTGAACCAAATGTGTTGAATACTGTCTAGCATAGCTTTCTCTCCTAGGTGCGCTGGACTATGGATTGTGTTAATGATGACTTGAACCATTGAGTCGGGGAGAAACCATATAGATTTTCCCTTCGTCATCCATCCTTGATCCGTTTGGATCCCTCCTAATTCAGTCCATCTCTTTATTTCTTCTGGCGTAGCATGTGTTTGTATGTCAATTACATCAAGAGCGGGATCCTTAACTGTCATGCAGTGTGTTGGTGTCGGAACTATTGTCTTTGTCGTGTCAGTTGTATGAGTCTGATTCTGAGCAGTCTGTTTAGCTGTTCTGTCAGCTAGGTCGTTACCCTGAGAAATAATGTCAGTCACTTTTGTATGGGCTTTACACTTCATAATCGATATTGCAGTCGGCAGATGTATTGCAACAGAGCTTGAATAAGGGGACCGTGCTGGATGTGGGCACCGTGAGAAGTTAAATAACCTCTCTCTCGCCAAAGCACGCCGAAGTCATGGACGACTCCGAACGCATAACGTGAATCTGTGTATATGTTGACTTTCTTATTTTTGGCTTGAATACAGGCTTGTGTCAGAGCGATGAGCTCTGCTGCTTGAGCTGACAAGGTATCTATACAATTTGTTTCAATAACTTCAGTGTCTGTTGTGACTGCATAAGCGGCCACTAACTCTCCTGTACTTGTTCTCATGCATGAACCATCTACATACAATGTCAGGTCTGGATCTGATAATGGAATATCTGTCAAGTCTTGTCTGGGTTTCGTCGTAATAGTGATGACTTCAATACAATCATGTGCCAATGGGTCTGTTCCACTTAATGGCAAAAGTGTGGCAGGATTTAATGTACTACAACGTCTGATTTCTATATGTGGCTGGAACAATGTCAATTCATAACCCGTCAGTCTTGCTATAGTCAAGTGTTGTGTTTGGGTCCGGTTCAAGAGAACCTCTACTGCGTGTGGTACTTGTACTGTCAATTGATGTCCTAACACTATGGCATCACTTTGTCTGATTGCTAAAGCTGTTGCTGCGACTGATTTCAGGCACGCAGGAAGAGCCTGGGCTACGGGATCTAATGTACTGGAAAAGTAAGCACATGGCTTGTGTGATCCGGCTTGTTCCTGCGTGAGTACTGACAAAGCAGTACCTTCTCGTTCTGTAACAAAAAGTGAAAAACGTTTGCTGTAACATGGTGTTGCTAAAACAGGTGCTTGACATAAAGCTTTCTTTAAGCTTTCAAAAGCTTGTGTATGTTCCTGAGCCCAAGGGAGGACAGTCGATGTCGCTGCCTCCTGTGTTGTCAACTGAATGAGTGGTTTTGCTAGAAATGCATATTGAGGGATCCACTGCCTACAGTACGAAGTGAGGCCAATGAATGCCCGTACCTCCTTTTGTGTCTTGGGTGGCGGCATGTTAACAATTAACTGGATACGGTCGGGTGTAAGCTGTCTTCCCCCCTTGGACAGCAAGTGCCCAAGGTACACAACTTGCTGGACACAGAATTGCAGCTTTGAAGGGGACACTTTGTGCCCCTTGTCGGCTAAGAAATGTAAAACCGTCAGTGATGCTTTTTCACATTCAGGTTCGCTTCGGGCGGTGATCAGCAGATCATCGACGTATTGAAGCAGGGCAGTGTTAGCAGGCATATGGATACTGTCAAGTTCTCTTTTCAGTGCTTGGCTATAGATGCTGGGGCTTTCTGTGAATCCTTGAGGTGCGCGTGCGAATTTAAAACTTCATCCATTTAAACTGAATCCGAACAAATATTGGCTTTCCGGATCGATTGGGACGCTAAAGAAAGCGTTCTTGAGATCAATTACAGTAAAGAACGTTGCTTCTGAATCTATGGCTGTTAGCAATGAAGAGATATCTGGGACCACGGGGTATTGTGGTACAATGCATTTATTTAATTCTCGTAGATCAATAACTAATCGATATACTGGTGGTGCTTTTGGATCAGTTCGTTTAAGAATCGGAATTATCGGGGAATTACATACATTGGAGTCCGTTTCTACAACCACTCCTTGTGCAATGAGCTCGTCAATGATTTGCAGTAAAGCCACTACAGCATCTGGGGGTAACTTGTATTGTCGTATTCGTGGCAATACCACTCCTGTTTTGAGTGTGACTCGATATGGTGTAATGTGCATACAACCTACATCAGTGGGGCCTTGCGCCCATAAATGTGTGGGTAAATTCTGTAACCGGTGATCCATGTCTCTGGACACATAGTGACCTTTGAAGTCACGCAAAAATAGTCATACTCCTTCCGGAGAACAACATATTACAGCTCCTAGAGCCTTCAATGTTTTTATACCTAACAAGTTTTCTGGGCATGATTTTGTGAGCAATAGATCTGTAGTCCGTGTTAATGGACCGACTGTGAATGCAAGTGGCTGCGATACTTCGTTAATAGTGGGCTTTCCTGAAAAACCAAGGGAAATATTTTGTGAGCCTGAGAGGGGTACCCCTGGGACTTCGCTGTGACGGATAGTGGTTCTGCTTGCCCCTGTATCGAGTAGAAACTTTCTGTCTTCCCCTAATACTTGACTCTGTACGTAAGGACCTTCTTGATCTACGGGAACCTCAATAAGGGGTAGGCCAACTTCCCTCTCTAGGCTATTTCATGTGTAGCGCTGATACTCTGGATAGTCATTTTGTGCATACTGATACATCTGTTGTGTCGTGTTTTGTGTTGCAGCAATAGGCTGTGGCTGTTGTTGTTGTTGTTGTTGTGGTTGTGGTGCGGTCTGTTGTGGAACTGGCATAGGTTGCGCATGCTGAGGGACTTGTTGTTGGATCTGATCCTGTCTAGGCGGACGTGGTCTCTCTTTCGTTATACCCGTAGAGATATTATGTTTTAGAACTGCGCAATCGTGTATATAATGACCTGGCTGTTTACAATAGTTGCATGTCCCTCTAACAGGACCTACTGAATCATTGGACTGTGTCGTACCCTTTTTATGACCGTCAGCTGGAACTGACTGAGCAACAAGCATTTTCATTTTCGTGTCTTTCATACGTCTTTGTTCATGTTCTTGTTCTTCTCTAATTCTATTGTGATGATATTGTAACATTTGTAACATCTGTGACGGTGTGTTACCTTGCCAAGTACTCTCGAATTTTAATACTCTACTCTTAACTTGGGGCAGGGAATTCTCAACTAATTTTGTCACAAACAGATGCGGATACGACTCACTACTTGCTTTTATGCCACTATTAATACCAAAACATTTTTCAAATCGGGAATAGAAATCACTAGTGTCTTCATCTTGTTTCTGTTTACAGGCTGAAATTGCACCCCAGTCTTCCTTTTTCGTAGTTAATAAACGTGGTAGTACCTGCACTAATAATCCTGGTAATGCTGTAGTCTTTTCCCCAAGCCCTGAACCTGCAGCTCGGGCTTTTTCTTCGTTTTCTAATGCTGTCCACTCTATCTTTTGGTCTCCCACCTCCCATTCCTTTTCTTTGAGTTTCTCGTAAATACCGGCAGGCAATAAAACTTTTAATATTTTCATAATGTCCGGATAAGTATACTCTCCCATGAGTAACATGTCTTTTATCTCACGGTGGAAACCTGCTGGGTCTTTGTCATGGCTAGGTACTACTTTCTTCATTTCTAATAATTCAATTTTTGTTATGGGCGTGTACACAAACACGCGTTTAAAAGTATTGTCTTCACCTCTGATTGGGTGTACTTCGCGTAAGGGATTCTGTCTGTCTATGTGATACGTTTTTCTTTCCAACTTGGGGGGAACTGAAACATGTTCTGGGCATACGAAGACAATGTACTGGTGTCGATATTCTAGAATTTCTTTAATTAAATCAGTACCTGAACCTCTCCATTTATTCGTGAGTAATTCTATCAATATATCAGGTAGGGGACCAGGATCGGAACGTTGGCTTCTATACAATATAACGAGGTGTTGTATCATGTATATACCAGCTAAACGCTGTTCGTCTGGGGTAAGATTCAAAAACGTGTGTGCTAACGCATCATCACTGTATTTTTCAGAACTGTCAGCCCATTGTACTGCTGACCTGGCTAATTCTTGTTCATCCATAGAGTCGAGCATATGATACCCCCTTCGGTCTCGGAGTAATTTATCAGCAGCCTGGAATAAGTGTTCAGGGGACTTCGTATTTAGCATAGGGGCTTGAAAATGTCTGTTACATTCTGGACGTATCGGACGTATCGGGTCATTAAAGTATCTGGTATTGTTACAAGGTCTTCCCCTACCTACATAAGCAATCGTTTCTAATTGTCCTGTGGGCATTTCTGATTCTTCCTCCTCCTCTCCCTCTGATTCAGTTTTGTCTGCCTCCGATCTGGCTTTATGTGTTCGTTCTACTTCCTTGCGGATCTTTCGGCACATAGCTACTATACATGTCTGTTTATCGTGTTTTCCCTCTGATATATTCTGACCCCATCTGGTAAGGACTTGCATTTCATCCTGATCTACCTCGGACCTATCTCTGTCTCTGATCAAGCAGTTTATGAAGAAGCGTAACAGTAGTCTCTGTACATCCACTTTCTGGTATTCCATGGCTTCGTCAATACTTTCAGGGCCTTGCCCCGTTTGGACAAAGCGATATATATTGTCTAAATGTTGAATCATTCCTGGTAGTGTCGTTAAATACATTGAAGCTCGTCGTATACGTAGTGATGATAGCAGCATTCTGTCATTTTTACCGGGCACTGGATCATATCTACAATCTACAAGATGTTCCTTAAACATGTCGGACGTTGCTATTTGGGGTGTACGTTGGTTTGCTAAATCTCTAAGAGACGATTTACTTCGTAATGGTGGCGTGGCGAAAATTGCTGCCGCACCTCCTGTCGCACTTTCTGAGGTGCTAGGCATAAAAGGATTTGTGGGATGTAAGGTAGAAACTGTGTATGCAGGAAAAGTTGGATTGTGCGGAGGAGTTTGTGGTTTCGGAGTTGGGGGCGGATGATCTCGGCGTTGAGCACCATCAACAGGTGGTGTGTGTGGTGGAACATTAGCATATTCGGGAGCTACATCGTCTAAATAGGAGGAAAGGAAAATATCTTTTGCGGTCTTGGGATGTGCTTTAATCGGGAGTAAAGGGGGTGGCAAATCTTTCGGTATTTCCGGGGTGGCCTTAGGTAAACCTTCGGCCAAAAGAGGATACATACCATTCATAAGAGTGTTTCGTTGTCTGTCTACTTGTTCTGTTTTTACTCGGGTACCTTCCTCAATTAACATATTTTCTCGGGCTTTATTTAAGTTCTCCCTACTTTTCTCTTCCAGTCTGAGCGCTTTCTCTGTGCGCCTATGCGATTCTTTACGCCATAGTTCAATGGCATCTTTCTGTGACTGTCTGGCTTACTTTTTCCATAATTCTTCTTCTACTCTCATGATGCAATCTGCATCCCATGTCCCAGCTGCGGGCCACCTCTGACTTTCTGCTAGATCCTTGGTATAGTCCACCCATAAATCAAGATATAATACGGCATCTAGGCCATGCTTATGGTACATAAAATACCCTGGAGTGTCCCTAGGTGGAATGGGAACAGCTTCTTCGAGTACTCCTTTTCTAGTTTTGATCTGTCTTAATTTTGAAAAGAACGGCATCTTTAAACCTTGCTACTTGATTCTTACTTGAACTGGGTTTGAACACAATTTAATACAATAAACACAATAATGAACACTCATTCATACCACAATTTTAAACACTGTAAACATTTAACATTTAACATTTAACGAACAATGATAATTAGAAGAAAACTAGTTACTGACATAATACTAATACTAGATAATACTGAATTATATACAACACATACTGGATATACTGCTAAACAGTACAGATACACTGCTAAAACAGTGCAGACCGGATCTGTGTACCCAAACCCGTCAGGACTGGCACAAATTAATGTGCACGTCTAACTGCCTCCCCAGCAACGGTACTCACCGGGTAGCACGGAACGGAAGGCCTCGGAACTGAACTGAACTGGACCGGACTGGACTCGACTGGACTCGGAACTTCGGAACCTGGTGGGCCTCTGTATACCTCGGATCTTGCTCTCTCAGCTAGGCTCTGGTCGGGATACTTCGCACTTCTCACCGCCTCGTCTGGGTGTTGATCGCAGCCTCAGTCACCCCCGCTTGGCCGGAGGGAGATACAGGAAACCCTGCGGGTACGCGTTTTTGTCCGTTCAGCTGTGGCAGGGGACCGGGCCTGCAACGCACCTCCGGCGCGTGAGATGAGAAAGTGTCCCTGTTCGGGCGCCAATTTATGTGGTAAATATTTAAATTACCTGTACTATTTTTATGCGGAAAAGTCTAGTAAGAATAACTCAGTCAAAATAAGAGGCAGAATCCGTGGTATTAGAGGTTCTGAAAAGGGCTTTATTCCTTACAAAGGAATTATGGTTCGAACCAGGCAATCCTATTCCATCACCACGAAGGTTCAGGAAGGGATAGACGATACATTATTGACAAGTAACAATATATATATGAAAAGCATTGCATTAAGACAGATGCAGGAGGCGTAACAGCTGATAATACAGATAAGAATACACATACGTAATGAAAATGGGCGTAATAACAGGCGTATACTAGAAACGTCATTTAAAATGATGTCACAGGTGGGTGGATCCATAAGAGAATCCTGCAGTGTCAGCAGAAATATTTGGCAGAGATGCGCGCGCAGCCGCATGACGTGTGATTGACGTGCAACTAGAGGGTGAAGGGGAATTGACATTTAGCTCTACATGTGGAGACAGAAGTCTGGGGGGGTCAGGTCAACCTAATCCCAAATCGTATCTAATATCTTTGTTTAGGGAACTGTTTTATCCAAAAGGAAAGGTCTCTCGGACGGAATCTACTCTATACTGACTGTTAGTGCATGTACTAGCGTCTATGTGTCTACATGAGATGCGAGGGGGCAGGAATCTTCCATGGTAACAGGGGCTATGAATTACTTGCATAAAGACAGCGAGGCCGAGCTCTTTGCTCGGTAGCTGGAAGGATGTTTACCTAAACTACTAGACAGGAATGCATTGGATGAGGAGCGGAGCAGATAACTTGAAGGCTGAATACAGTTTTTGGCAGGCAACAGGCCGCGTCAGGCACCGTTAGCCGCGCAGGGAGTAGGACAAAGTTCAGGGATACGGATGCAGGTCCAAGCTGGAGCATTTCAGAGGCAGAAGCAGGAAAAGGCTTGATGGCAGAATTCAGGGCCTACTCGCCTGAACTGTAAAACTAGAAAAGTGAACCATATAAAGTCGGTGGCCAATCATACTTAGGAATGGAATATTCGGCCCATTCATGGCGGATCTGAGAGAGGACATGTTGACGTTGGATGCACATGTATTTGCGTCTTCATAGCTGGAACTGGAGGGAACATACATGTACTTGTAGCATGTACATGGAGCCGTTGGGGTCTAAGATAGGGGACACAATTGACCATAAAAATTCATATTTCCTCAAAGTTGTAGCTTCCAATAATTTGTATAGAGTGCCCTATTGTAACCCCCCTTCCCCATGAGCCAATGATCCGTGCAAAAATTTGGATCATCGTGTGGTCCGAACACCCATCTGTTAATGGCCGTCAACTGCGATGCCTGATAATAGAGAAGTATGTCCGGCAACCCTTTACCTCTGTCATATCATCCCATGGTAAGTTTGTTCATGGCAATTCGTGGAGGTCGGCTCTCCCACAGCAATCCCTGCACCACTTCTTCAATTTGCGAAAAGTATGACTCAGGGACAGGATTGGGAGCGTTTTGCATTGCGTAGAGAAAGAGCGGGAGAGCGAGCATTTTAAACAGTGAGGCACGTCCCAAGAGAGTATGAGGCAGCGATCGCCAAAGCGCAACGTCTGACCTCAAACGCTGAAGGGGCACCAGCAGATTCCGCCCGAAAGAAAGATTAACGTTGGATGTAATAAAAATGCCCAGGTACCGAAAACCTTGTCTCGCTACTGGAGTGCCATAGCCTCGAGGACTGCATGGGGGCTCACCCCAGAGTGCATACATCTGGGATTTGGACCAATTTAGCTGATACCCTGAGTGCGTGCCAAAAATATGAAAGATGTGCAATACCCGTCGCAGCGAGTGTGCAGGAGAGGCCAGGTAGAGGAAGATATCGTCCGCGTAGAGCGATATTTGGTCCTCATGGTCATTTGTCCATTTCATGCCCCCCACTGATCCAGACAGCAAGCGACTCCAGCACCATGGCAAGAGATGCAGAGACAACGGGAAAAGAGGCGGAGCGATGAGTGTTTACCGTGACGTGTGCCGTGGGCTGCGCATATAGGAGCCTGATCCATCTGATCAGTTTGGGTCCAATCCCCATGCGAGCCAAGACAGCAAAAAGAAACTCCCATTCAATAGTATCGAATGCCATAGTGGCATCAAGCGACAGTAGGATCGCTTCCTCCTCTAGGGTGTCTATGCGCCCCAGTGCCCCGTGTACGCGGATTCCGAGCCATATTTCTACCCGGCATGAAGCCTGATTGGTCTAGATGAATCAAATCATTAAGATACAGGAGTAGTCGGTTGGGCAGGAGTTTGGCTAGGATTTTTGCTTCCACTGTAAGCAGTGAGATAGGACAGTACGATTTGCAATCCTCCGCTGGATTACCGGGTTTGTGGATAACTACAATGGCAGCAGTACGAATATCAGCTGGGAGAAGCCCAGATTCATAGCATTCATTATATAAGTTCAACAAGTGGGGTTCTAGTTTCGTTGCCATTGGTTTAAGAAGCTCGATAGGGAGTCAGTTAGGACCCATCGCTTTACCAGACCGAACATCTTGTATTGCTTTTTCTGCTTCAGAGATGTCCGCCTCCAATGCTTCTCTATCCTGTTGTGGGATACTTACTACCTCTATGGTGGTGAGGAGCTCTTCTGCCATTGAGGCTTGGGAGGCCTGTGGGACCCCATACACTTCCTCAAAATGAGTCGCAAAAACATCAGCGATTCCCTGAGGGTCAGTTATCAAGACGCCATCAGGGCCCGTTATTGCTCATACCCACCTCGCTGCCTGTTCCTTGCGTTCTAGCCATGCCAGGAGTTTACCCGTACGCTCGTCCTGTTCATAAATCCGGTGGCGAGCAGCTAGGGAGTGCATAGTGGCCTCCTCCATGAGGAGCCGTCTGTAACCCTGCCTTTTTATTTTAACACTGTGTTGGGTGTCAGGGTCAGGGGCCTGAGAGATCGCCATGTGCAATATGTCCCTTTCCAGTTCGACCACCCTCCTGTTACGCTCGGTTCTGTGGCTCACCATCAACGACAATGCCCTGCCCTTTATAACCGCCCCATATGTTCAGCACACATTCTTGTGAATATACCCATAAGTGTAGCATGAAAGAGGGCCTTATTTACAAGGCGGTGTTAAGCAATGTTAAGTGGCTTAACGCCGCCTTGTAAATATGGCGAAGGGTTTATCGCCATAGGAATGTCAAAAAAGTGATGTTTCTGTGGCAAAAGGGGCTTGTAGATATGCCCTATCTTGTGGACCATGCCAAAAACTTACAGCTGGCTTAGAACCTGTGCACTACTTTCATTGGTTGGTATTATTGTCACTCTCATTTGCTTGCTTCTTATTCGACAGTTTGATTTACTCTTCTTGTGTTTATCTCTACCTTCGAGTATAGTTTCTTTATCACCCGTTTGATTGTCTGACAAGTTTGCTTCCACACTCACATTAAGGGAACATTTTATTTAAGCACCCCTTGAGAGTGCAGGTGTTTCTTGGGTTCTCTCATGTATTTCTTTCCACCACGTACCAGGCCCCCACCTGCTCCTTTTTGCTCTCATCCTCGTGTGCTGCTTCTTGTGTTCCATTGCTGACCTCAATCCCATATACTCCATGTTGCTCCCTGCTGTCTATTGCTTTGTTCTTTTTCTGTTGTAATAATTCTTACCCCTATGTCTTGTCCATTGCTCCTCCCATCCACTCCCTGTTGCTCCCCGTTGCTCCTCCACCTCTTGCAGTCCATAAAAAAATATACTTTTTTGGAGGGTCCAGCAGCTGCCATTTGCTGCCGAGCTGCTCTATTTTCAGAAAAGTACAAATTCTTTTGCTATATTCGCCGCATCAAGTGGCGTCTGCTAGTACGTGGCGCCTGCTAGTATGGACCTGTAAACAAAATAAAAATGGCATCTTCGTCAATCCAAAGGCATGGGCATGCATGGTAATGCATATATGCACATACAGCATCACATGTGCAAACACCTATGGAATGTTGTATAAGAACTCCTTTGTGTCATTGGAACTTATTTTGGTGATGCAGTGCAGCATTGCTGATGCATAGCAATGGAAAAAAGCATTGGCAACACCAATAGGTCAAAACAGGTCAAAAATTTATCAGTGTTGTTCCTGTACTGTTAAGGACTTAAACATAGGGCCCAATAAAGACCAGTTTTACAGCCTTGTTCTAATTACTGTGGGATCTGGCCTAGCAAGACATGACGAACTTTAAGCCCTGAACTGAACAAAGCTGATATCGGATCATTTTAGTTAGCATTTTACAAAATTTATTTCATTGTAAAGTGAAGATTTTAATGTTAATCAAGCACCATCTGGAATGCTGGAATGTGATCAAACTCATTCAAAAACAGATATTAAGGTCCACATTTTGATTTGACACATAGCACACTTTCTTTAAAAGCAAGGTATTGCAAATGATGTTCCATGCATTTAGGGAATGTTCTGTGTGAAGTTACCCTGTTTTTGATAGCCTAAGTTGGCTCTCCCCTGCCGCATGATTCCAGTGGCACTGATACTAAGGTAGTAAAATGACCTCTGGGGAAAATTGCTACCTTTTCCTGTTTTCCCTGTGCAAATTCATCTCTGTCCTACTTGAAAAATGTGCACGGGATAGCTCTGCTTCGGTGTGAAATCTGTGCCTGACTAGAGCCCTTACTGTTTGTTGACCAGACTTTGGTGCAGTGATACCTGGGAGCTGGAATCTACTTTACCAGCTAGTATCTCTGTATCAAACTCAGGCCACTATGAGTTTATCCTCGAAATTGGGAGTAACTGCTCAGACTTGGAGTTACTGAGTTGTTTACCACACAGTTTTTAGGTCAAGTCTAGACATAATTTGTGTTGTGCATTCAAAACATATTGTATATACTTTGTGAACTTGAACCCCCTCCATTGCTTTTCATTTTTTTATTTCACTGTCCTTTAAAAATCCTTGCTTCCAAGTGGTTAATCTTTCCTATTTGTCCCTCCTTTTCATTGGTTGTTCACTCCCATGGAGCAGCGCCCCATTACTTGTAGCCTTACACGTGTCCTATTTCAGCCACTGTTTCAGGGACTACATTTTCCTTATTGCTCCGAGTGCTCTTTGAGCCAGAGGCTATGTTGTTGTATCCTCCAAGTTTGTACTTATTTTTGTATTATATTCCCTAAATCACTTCATCACTCCATGCCCCCCCCCAACACCACCTCACGCCCGTCGCTGCTTGCCATGCTAAACCTCTCCCCGACCCTGCTTTAACCATTTTCTTTGTAAACACTCATTTTTCCAAGCCCCGAAGGCCCTGTAAATCTTTTTTTTTTATTCTTGTGCTTTCAGTCTACGGGCTCCGATGGCCCTGTAAATCGTTTTTTATTCCTGCGTAATGTGCAGTGCAGCTTATGGTGGCTTCACAGGCAGGTTGTGTTTCCGAGCACTGACGGCCCTGAAAATCACAGTAGTCTCACCGTGCCCTGAGGTTTCCACAATTCCACAGTCAGTAATGCACAAAGTACAGATTGAGTAGCACCTTACCCCACACCCCTTCCACCCTTCAGTTCCATGCTGAGGACTCATACTTGTATGGGCATATGAACCCTTTCATACAGAGTGCCAAGTGGTTACACGAGCATTTGCTGCAGTGTATTGATCAATGCATCATAGTGACTAGATGTGGCGTACTGCTAGAGTGGCCGACTTCAAATCTGGGGAACCATCCTGTGATTCTGGACAAATCACTGACCTCCTCTCCTGCATGCCTGCAGACGTACTTATTTTTTTATTATAGTCCAAAAATCACTTCATCTCCCTGTGCCGTCCCCCATCACCACCTGCACATTGCCGCTTGCATTTTATTGCATCTTCCTTAATCTCCCCATGACATCCCCCACCACCACCTCCCTGTGTTGCTGCTTGTTTGATTGGTTACAAGTGCTAGTATACTTCTGTGCTCTCTCTGTTTATAGGTAAGTTTGCATAAGCACTGACAGGCTGACATACAGCCTAAACAGAATGACTCTATGTTACGTCCATTACCTTGGTGATTGCATACCAGAAGAAGATACCTAGGGCCAGATACGGTATACTTTCTCATCTCTAACTTCCTTCGCTCCATTGCAAGTTATTGTCGAAATATATTCATCCCTCATAGTGGATCCAAGATGTTGGCATGCGTGTTTGTGTGACTAGAGGCCCACCAACCTGAGCGTTCTCGCAGGTGAAAGTCAATTTATATCTAATCTGAAATTTGAGCGCTTTGATCATGCTTTCTAGGGCAAAAAAGAATTCACAGAATTCATCAGTTTCACTAGCATAGTCCAGGGACCACACAGAGGATCACCAATGTATCCCAATACTACACTGCAGCGCCCCTACTATTGTAGTTCAGAGTGCTCACAAGCCCTGCCAATGCACCTCAATCTTGGCCTGAAGTGATCCCTACCATTTTAGATTGGAGATTTCAGAACCCGGTCAGAGCATGTCATTCCTGTTCTATAGCATGGTTGAGGAACCACACAAAGCTCGCTGAGTGTGCTTCAGCACTGTCCTACAGCCCCATTTGTTTCTAGCTTATGGACCACGTATCCTTCAAAGCCCTTCACTTCTTATATGCAGCAGCCCTGCTAGTCAATCTATGATTGATTTTCCAGTGCACACCGCTTCCAGCTGCAGACGTTCACGTTACGTGTTACTGTACTGACCCCTGAATCAGCCCTGCAAGGTACTCTACCCTTGATCTACACCACAATGTGCAGCCTTGCTGCTTTAGTAGCTGGTCCAGGTTTTAAGAAAAACAAGGGTACCCCAATACGTGAACCTGGGGTGAAATATGCAGTAAAAAAACAATGGTTCGGGTGTGGCCAAAAGGTCCAATAATAAAGTGATCCTAATGAGAGCATTTATGGTTAGAGAGTTGAAGATTAATTATTTTAAAGGAACAAAAAAAATAATAATGTACATAGGGACATAAGTCAGTTCATGTGAAAGGAAGAGTTTTGTTGTAAAGGGTCAATGGCGTTTCGATCTCAACTGTTCGAGATCATCATCAGGACATATAACGGGTGTGCAAGCTGAATCTAAAATGAGGAAAAACGGGCAAATAAATAAGCCATAGTTTGATCCCTACATGTAGTATAATTAATACAATCAGAGGCTCCTTTTTATAAAAAACATAATGACATTTATAAATGTATATTACTCCTGAATTATTCTGTATAACATGTCTAGGGGTCAAGGTTCCTCATTTTATATTCAGCTTGCTCACCCGTTATATGTCCTGATGATGATCTCGAACAGTTGAGATCGAAACGCCGGTGACCCTTTACAACAAAACTCTTCCTATTCTATAAAGTTGCTTGAGGAGTTTTACACTATTGTTGTCAATGCAATGCCATTATTTTAAACTTCACCATCACTCGGCACGTCACGCCGCTTTCACTTATTGTGTGAGCACCTGAATTCTTTTTTTTATTTTTTATTTCCATGACAGTTCCAATGATATACACATACATGACTTTAACCATGACAAATGGAGTTAAAAAAAATTCAAAATACATACATAAATCAGGTCTAAAGAAAAAAAGGGAGAGAAACCTAGTCTCAGATACTACGGTGTACGTGTACTACCAAAAAAATTTGTGAGTGCTCCCCAGATTAACATTCCTATACGTTTCTTCCGAGCGCCCTTCAACGCATACAAATTCAATTCAATTTCATAAATACGATACAGCTTGGTTCTCCAAAATTCAAAAGTCAGGGGCTCAGATGAAAGCCATTCCGTTGCGATACATAAGCGAGCAACAGTCATTGCAAGGAATAGGAAATACCTATGTTCTTTTAAAACAGGATGACTGTATGTTTGACAAGTTCCCAATACCATAAGCGTAGAGGAGATCTTCAAAGGGCATAACAATACCGATGACATAAATCTTTCAAATTATCCAGAAAATGCGACAATTTGGTACAATTAAAAAAAATATGCAACATGTCAGCTTCCGGATCCCCGCATCGAAAACATTTCCCATTATATTTATCTCCCCAAGTTGCCATACGTTTAGGAGTATAATATAGCCTGAAGACCGTTTTATAAACTTGAGCTTTTAGATTAGCGGCCAAGCAAATTTTTTTAGCGAGGGATAAAGGTTCCAAGATATCAATTTGGGGATCTCCTAGCTGATTTATCCAATACTGATTATATTTTTGAATATCATCAGATCTATATTCCGTCAAAATCGAATAGAGTGGGCCAATCCTTGTTTGAAGACGGATCCCCTCTATTAAATTATTAGGGAGAGCCTCAATCTGATTTTTCAAACAGAAGTCACGAACTTGAAGATATTTAAAAAACGACGCCTGTGGCAGCTGATATTTGTCGACCAATTCTGCATATGTTACTAGCGTTGCTTTATTATCATATAGATCACCAATTTTTGCGATCCCTTTTCTAATCCATAACTTTGCATTATCGTCCCAAAACACGGAGGGGAGTATTTTATCAGCTTCAAAAGGGGTATAATATGTAATTTTACCCAATTTAATCATTTTCTTGACATTTCTCCAAACTTTAAAGGCTGAGGCCAATACCTTAAATCGAGTATGTTTGTAGTAGTTGCCCTCAAGTTCCTTTAATAAACAACCCTTTGCCTGTTCTCCCAGTAGTAAAAAGAAGATAGATGGGGCATCTGCTTCAGTTTTTGGAGGCTCCCCTGTCAATATATACCTCATTTTTTGTAAAAAACATATATAATAATAACATAAAAAATCAGGCAAACCGCGACCTCCTCTTTCTTCCGGTAGCGTCAGCCATTTCATGGCTCTACGAACTTTGCCTGGAGCCCAAAAAAATTTCCCACAGATATCTTGTAATTGCTGTATATGCTTAAGTGAAAATTCCAGTGGGACACTTCGAAATAAATATAAGATCTTGGCTAGGATATTCATCTTAATTATATTCCCCCTTCCTATTATTGATAGTTGAAGTCTGCTCCATCTATCTAATGAATGCTTAATTTGAGCTATAATCTCCTTCCAATTACTATCAACGATCTCTTGCATTTGGGTTTTAATTTTAATGCCTAAGTAAGTAACCTCGCCTATAAGCCGAAAATCGTTAAATTGTATGTTCTTTGTGCAGAGAACTTGGGTTTTTGCAGAATTTAACTTATACCCAGACATAACTCCAAAGATTTTAGCTAATAATTCAATCTCCCCTATTGCCTCCCTAGGATCAATAGTCACTATAGCTATATCATCTGCGTATGCAAATACTGTATATGATATACCTGTAACAAAAAAAGGTTTAATACGAGGAGAATTCTGTAAACTAATAATAAAAGGGTGAATATATAATGCAAAAAGCAAGGGAGAACAGGGACACCCTTGTCGTGTGCCTCTAGTTATATTGATCTTTTCAGATTTTAGACCCATAGCCGCAATCCTAGCATTTGGAGCATTATATAATACCTGGATTGCCGTTAAAAAAGCTTTCCCAAAACCCATCCTTCTCATCACTTCCCATAGATAAACCCACTCTACACGATCAAAAGCTTTTTCTGCGTCAAGCAATATCAAAGCTAAGTCCCTCTTTTCCGCGTCTGCGAAATCAAATAAAGTGACAACTTTATTAATATGAGAGACCGTGCCTCTTTTTGGTATAAAACCATGCTGATTTGTGGTTACTAATGAGGATATAACCTTAGATAAGCGATTCGCAATCATTTTGGAGTATAGCTTACTATCGCAGTTAAGCAAAGATATTGGCCGGTAGGATCCAGGTAACTCCGGGGGCTTCCCTTTTTTACTAAAAACAACTATAGAAGCGTCATTCCATGTAATTGGAGCTGTTCCAGTTTGTGCCATCCTAAACGTTTCTAACATCACATTCTTCAATCGCTCAAAGAAGCATTTGTAAACTTCCCCAGGGATAAAATCAGGGCCAGCTGCTTTTCCATTTGGTATGTGCCTGACAGCCCCCTCTAGTTCCTCCATAGTAAAAGGGCTGTCTAAAACGTCTGCCTCGATATTGGTTAGTTGATTTAATATGGCCGCATCCGGGATCTGAACTGTAGAAAAATGTGATTGCCGAGTGTAAAGCTCCGAATAAAATTGATGAAATATTTCAAGAATTGCTGACGGAGCTTCCCGAACCGCCCCAGATTGATCCTGTAATTTCGGAATCAATCGAGAAGTCGCCTTCATTTTCAGTCTTAATGCCAGAGACCGGCCAATGGATTCGCCATATTCATAAATATGTCTTCTATTTACAAGATATTTACGAGCAGTCTCTTCAGCCCATACCTGAATTCTATTGTTGTGGAAATAAATGTTTCACATGAACTGACTTATGTCCCTATGTACATTATTAATTTTTTTGCTCCTTTAAAATAATTAATCTTCAACTCTCTAACCATAAGTGCTCTCCTTAGGATCACTTAATTATTGGACCTTTTGGCCACACCCGAACCATTATTTTTTTACCGCTTAGTAGCTGGTCCAGCACTTAGCTCTGTTCAATTACCTTCATCTCAACACTTCTGCTATGATGATGTTGGGACCAATACATACCTTTGTCAGCAGATCAGTATCTTTTCATAACTCCCCATATTTTAGACTGGGCAGAGAGTGGAGTATTCCATAGTGTTTACAAACATACTCTCAGCAGTATTTGCTACTGCAGCGCTGAGAACTATGTGCAACACCATTCAAGAAAGCCACACGTGACTCTAAGCACTGCTGGAAAATTCCAATATTCCAGTAATGGGGCCAAGGCACTCCTCAGTGATGCACCTCAATCTTGACCCTCAGCAGTTCTGCTAGTAGTTTGGTGCTAAGACCCACACCCCACCACCCTCACACACACACACGCAACTATGCCAATGCACCTCTATCTTAACCAGTCCCACTATGCTAAAGTTAATCTGATTAAAACAGACCTTTAAAAACACCTTTTATTAACAAATTCAAAACATAAATCAAATCATCAGCAAAACATTAAAAACTATTGGATTACCACAAACAATATACCCTTAATAACCACACAACTACTGTAGAACAAAGAAAACAAAATAAAACCTCTCGCAAAGGCGAAACCTATTGGCTTTGCCAATGCTTTTCCTGATTGTGGCCAAAAAAACATGCTGACATTTTCCAAGTGTGTGGGGAGGGAGGGCCAGTGGTGGTGTGGGTTGCATGAAACGCCTGTGCCTTTTCAGGGGAAGCACTGTTTGGCCTAGTCTGTAAAAGGAGATGAGTGGAAGCCAGACTATGCTGCTGCCCACAGCCCCTATCCTGCAGAACATGTGTCAAGCCTGGGGTTTCCAGGCCCAGAATTATTAGGTCTGGAGTTTTCCTGGTGATATTCCCCGAACTAGTAATGATGTCATAAATATGGATTGGGACAAAAAACGCACAAACACCTCTTGTTCCTGAATCCGTATGTAATGACTAACCAAGGATGAGTGGCCTAAGGTTTAGGCCCTGTCTGACCGACAATGGGTGTTTTCCAGCTACGGCCTTCAATTTTTCTTGACAGCCTCAGAGACCATCATTCACCCCTGCTCTTGATTAAGACTACAGTACATTTTATTATGTAAAACAAGCAAATGTGTCATCAATTGGCCCTAATTTATAGTGTCAAAAACTACTGTCTGTGAACATGCCTACGAACTAGGACCAGTGCTTTTTAGGTCTCGCCTGAGCCAGCGCATTCTCTGCACTGGGAGACATTTAGTTAGGGCTTTTAAAAGTGCTGCCCCACGGCCTAGTGCTTGCGTTCACGTGCGCGTGCACGCGCGCAGCCGCCAGCTTTCTCCACCCCGACGGATCGCGTCACTCTGCTGGCCTCCACTCCCCCCGCCTCTCTATACTGCGCATACAGCAGTCCGCTCTGCTTGTACCAGCCCCCGGTCCCTGTACCTCGTACTTCCACGTGGTGTCAGCCGTGTCCTGTTGGCTCTCCAGTGATCTCCGCTGTCCGGGCTTGTGGATACTTTCCACGTTGCTTCCGTGACGGGTGCTCGTTGGGGGTTCATAAATACTTTTCTACCGTGTTCACTTCTCTTACGTCATGGTGGCCGCAGCCACGCTCCTCTCCCACGTCCTCTTGTGCTTGATTTCTGCTGGAGGGCCGCCGCTTTGTTATCGCCCATGTCCAGGCGTCCAACGACCTCTGCTGTCAGGGCTTGCTGAGACCTCTCCCGCTTTCTCCCTGACGGTTGCTCGGAGCAGCTTCTCAGGATATTTATGCCGCTGCCCTTTACTCACGCCGTGGAGGCCGCAGCCATGCCCTTCTCTCGCTCCCCAGCCCCACGCGCTTGACTGCTGCAGTTCAAATGAATTTGTGCAGCAGTAAACAGAAAGCACAGGCCTCAGCTTTGTTGAATCTATTCTGGGCGTTCTAGCCCTACAGTGAATCTGCCGTCCCCTGGCCTTAACCTTCTCTCTGTATGCTGGTTCCAGTGTTCTATCTGTATGTTTGTTACATGACATTGAGTGAGAAATATGAAAGTAACAAAAAAGGAATTAGCAAAGCAGCACATTTGAATGAGCGGTTTCACACAAACTTGCAATGTGTATTCAACCCCAGCAGAAGTTTAATTACATTTCACAGTCAATAAATGAGAAATTAGTTATTTGAAAAGACGCTTGCTTCAGTTTTGGGCAAGCATTTTCCGTGCAATTTTCGCAATTGACTCAAAAGCATGATCCAAGCAGTTGTGTTAAGAGTAAGAAATATTTTTTAGGAGTGTTATTTTTTTTTTATTTTTTTTTTTTAAAACCTTTATTTCTTCAAGAGTCTGGACACAGCTATTCAGCCGACAACCCGGAGGTTCGGCAGCTTCGATAGGAGAATACAAAGAATCGTCCACAGTACATTGAAGGAGCAGTGAAAAGGTTCCATTTTTAATAATTACAAACACACAACAAACCCCAGCAAGGCAACAACACTGAATGCCCACGGTGGTAGCCCCTCAGGGGGAGCCGGACCCCAATCGTCTAACAGTCACAGTACTATAATAAGAGGAAAAAGGGGGAAAAGCAGAGGCCCAAGAAGTCAATTAACCATCACATCTGCATACTGAGCTGGAAAGGTCAAGAAGAAAGCTGTTCCTCGGGAGGATCCAGATCAGGGGCAAGACATATTCCCCCCCTGTATTGATTCCACCGCCCCCAGATGGCATGCCACTTCCGAGGGTGGCCTCTGGCGCAATAGACTGTCTTCTCCCTGAGCATACTCCAGTCCATATTTTCTTTCCACGCAGTTAACGTGGGGGGCCCCCCGGAACCCCACAAGCGCGCGATGTCCCTCTTAGTAACCATGTTACCCAGGGTCACCCACTGGGTCTGTGCCTCATCATGGTCAGTAGGCCCCCAGACATTCAGGAGACAACACCGCGCTTCCGGCTGCATCGCAATGCCCGTCACCTCCCCCATCACCGCATGGACTCGCCTCCAAAATTCCGTGATGACACCACATTCCCAGATGATATGTAGGAAAGTACCCACCATACCGCATCCCCTCCTACATAGGCCTTCCTCAGAGTATCCCATATGAACCAGTCGCGGCCCCGTCACATACACTCGATGCAGGATCTTGAGCTGCACCAGCCTCAGACGCGACGGGATCGCAACCTCCTTAGGAGAGGAAACAGCAGACTGCCAGTCCTCATCATCCAACTCGAGTCCGTCCCTAGTCCACTGGTCCCGCAGCCCCAGTAGCAAATCAGCCCGAACATTTATCAGTTTCTTGTAGATGAGCGAGATCGTGCTCTCCGGCATATGGCCATCAAGGATCCGGTCCTCCAAAGGAGAGGACTCAGGCACCTTCTCACCCTCCACGAGGACTGACCGCAGGGCATGACGCACCTGAACATATCGGAAAAACTCAGACGCCCCCAACTCGTACTCCTTCTGCAACTCTTCAAAGGACTTCACCCTACCCTTAATCAGCATATCTCCAACCCTGGAGATGCCGATCAAGTCCCATTTGTCAAACCCTTTCGTATGCCAAAGCCTACCCAACCTTTCAGATTCGAACAACGGGGCTGCTAGGGTGAGCCTATCCTTCCAGCCCAGAGAGTCAGTCGCCATCTTCCATACACGCACCGCCACCCCAGTGGGCCCCGTGAGGGACGAGTCGAGGGACCGCGAATACAACGCCCTAAGATAGTTTCCCCCGCGCAACAACCATCTGTCCATGGCATAACCAGGGCTGAGGGCCGGGCCATAGAAACCGTGGTTAATCGGGGACAACTGGGTGGCCCAGTAATAGCGTCGGATGTCTGGAAGCGCAATACCCCCGTCATACCATGGAAGCGTCAATTTAGCAATCGCTATCCGCGGCCGCCCATCCCACAACAACGTCCGTTGGAGGCTTTCGACCTCCCGAAAGTACTTGGCCGGCACCCAATCTAGAGTGTTTTGCAATGCGTAGAGGAACCGGGGAAGGGACATCATTTTGAACAAGGCAGCGCGCCCGACGAGGGAGAGCGGCAGCCTCCGCCAGCCCTCAACATCCCGCCGCAGGCGCGCCAGGGGGGGGAGCAGGTTTCTCTCATACCGCAGGGCGGGGTCCATGGAGATAAAGATCCCCAGGTACACGAAGCCCTGCAGAGCAATCTGGATCGAACGAGTTCGCGGGACCGGCGGAACCTCACCACTCAGGAAGTATAAATACGATTTACTCCAGTTGATGACGAGACCCGAATTCCTACCGAAGGACGTAAGAACGTCACAGACCACTATGAGTGAGTTCTTGGGCGAGGCAAGGTACAACAAGATGTCATCAGCATATAGCGAAATGCGGTCCTCGTGTTCGGGCGACCACCGAAGGCCACGTATATCCGGGTGCCAGCGTATCCACGCCGCCAGAGGTTCAAGAGCAAGAGCGAACAACAGAGGCGACAGGGGGCAGCCCTGCCGAGTCCCCCTCCCAAGCCGGAACGGAGTCGATGCCCGGCCATTTACCACCACACTCGCAAGGGGTCCCTCATACAGCAACCTCACCCAGCTCACAAAACCAGGGCCAAAGCCGAACTTGGCTAGCACAGCCCACAAATACTCCCATTCCACCGTATCGAAGGCCATCGTGGCATCAAGAGACGCCACAATAGCCGGCTCTCGCAGCGTGCCAGCCCTGGCGATCACCCCATGAAGGCGCCGAAGGTTCAACGCGGTGTTGCGATGCGGAATAAAACCGAATTGATCAGGATGAATCAAGTCTCCAAGTACCCTGACCAATCTGCCCGCCAGGATTTTAGCCAGGATCTTCGGCTCGGCGTTGAGGAGTGATATGGGCCTATATGAGGCACACTTATCTCGGGGTTTACCATCTTTATGTATCACAACAATTGTCGCCAGCCTCTGGTCCAACGAGAGGGTCCCACTCCCCCGCGCCTCCACGAACATGGCACGCAGGTGAGGGGCCACCTTATCCGGGAACAGTTTATACAGGTCAATCGGCAAGCCATTCGGGCCCGAGGCCTTGCCCGAGTTCAGCGCGCGAATAGCTCCCGCCACCTCATCGACCGTTAAGTCTCCATCAAGATCATCTCTATCTACAGCAGAAAGACAGGGCAGAGCGATATCCCGCAGGAGGTCACACGAGTCCTCGGGCGGCCTATCCGACACTGAGGCATAAACCTTACGGAAATAGTCCGAGAAACATTGAACAATCCCCTCAGGTTCCACAATCACCTCTCCCCCCTCTCCCATCAGCTCCGGCACTACTCTATTAACCCGTTCTTTTTTATCCAGCCAAGCTAAGAGCTTCCCGGCCTTATCACCAACATCATACAGGCGGCCCTGCTGTTCCCTACTGAGGGTCTTAGCGGCATTTGTCACAAGGTCCTTATACTCGGCTTGCTTCAAGCTCAGCTCATGCAGTGAGGCCGCTGTTACCTCCTCCTCTAGCGCTCCCTCCAAAGCCACGATCTCCTCCTCCACCTGCATAACCTCGCCATCTCTCCGCCGCTTGGCCGCCACTACAAGTGAGAGGGCCTCCCCTCTCAGCACGGTCTTAAATGCTTCCCAGAGCGACACTGCAGAGTCCACGGACCCCTGATTATCCTTGAAAAAATTATCTACTGTCTTTACCAGTGCGCTGCGCATCTTGGAATCTCGAAAGTACCAGGGGTTGATAGGAGCCACCCTTCCCCCTCCCTCTCGGCCGACATCCAGCCTGATCCACACTGGCGAATGGTCCGATATGCCACGCGCCATGTGCCTGGCCTCAGACACCAAGGGGGCGTGCACAGCCAAAGTGAGCAAATAGTCAATCCTAGAAAGGCTACCATGCGCCCCAGAGTGGAAGGTGTATTGACGCTGTGTGGGGTGTCGGAGCCTCCAGCAGTCTATCAGGCCGAGTGTGTCTAGGAAGTCTGGAAGCCACTTCTGAGCCCCCCCTGTGTCTCTGGGCGGGTACCTATCCAGCAGTCCAGAGCAAACAGCATTGAAGTCCCCCCCTACCACTAACATACCCCCGGGAGATCCAGCAAGGCCCTACCCAGATCTACAAACGTGGAGGCCTGCAGGGCTGGAGGGACATAAACCGAAACTAAAACCAAAGTTCTACCTTCCCACCTCCCCGCCACCGCCACAAACCTCCCCCTATCGTCAACAACGGTGGAGTCCACCTCAAATGGTAACGAGGCCCTGACAAGGATGCCCACACCCCTAGACCCAGAGGAGAAACCCGAATGAGCTATGAATTTGTAACCCTTCCTATTAAGAGCAAAACACGTGTTACCTATAAGGTGTGTCTCCTGCAGTAGGGCAACATCTGGCATTGACCGTTTCAAGTGTTGCAAGACTATCCCGCGCTTAATGCGATCCCCCAAACCATTAACATTCCAGCTAATAACACTTAAACCTCTACCCCCCATACCCAACCACAAGGAGGCCCCCCCCCCCCGAAGAGCCACCATGGGACAATACCGAAGATGATCACTACGCCTTGCAGAAACAGACCCCCCAACAACAACCCCAAAATCCCAACCATCCCCCCCACCCTGCACCCCTGCTGCAGCTTACAAAGCCCCCCCAACTTGCAGTGTGCCTGTCGCCCTACAAAACCCAAAATCTACAAAAAGCACCCTAAGGGAGGAAAGAGCTCCCCTCGTCCTCCCGCAACCCTCCGCATATACTGCACTCTGATCAAGTCATCAAATAAAGTCAAATCGAGTCAGACCGGCTCCGAAAAATCAGCCCTGCCCATCCCGGCCATTTTCCCCATCCGCGGCAGTGTCCTCTCCCGGCCGCCGCCGGGGCAAAGCGTCCAGCCATTCATCGGCCATGACAGGAGACTCAAAGAAGAATGTCCGATCTTCGTACACCACACGTAGTCTGGCAGGGAAGAGCATGGCATACTTCAGATCCCTCTCCCGAAGTCGCCTCTTCACCCCCAGAAAGCCTTGTCTCTGCCTCTGCACCTGCTGGGTGAAGTCCGGATAGAAATTCACCGACGCGTTCTGGAAGGGGACCGGGCCCGTCACCCTCGATGCTTGCAGGATAGCGTCCCGATCTCGAAAATGAAAGAGCCGGGCGACAATCGGCCTCGGTGGGGCTCCCACCTTGGGCCTCCCACCCGGCACTCTATGGGCCCTTTCAACCGCAAAGAACTTTCCAAGACCCTTAGGCTGCAGATGGTTAAGCACCAAGTCCTCGACGAGCAGGTCAACCGAAGCCTCATCCGAGGACTCCGGGACCCCGATAACGCGCACGTTGTTGCGCCTGGCCCGGCTCTCAAAGTCCTCCAGCCGGCGGGCGGCGAGATCACTCTCGGTCCTCAGCTTACGAACCTCGGTCTGCAATTCCGTGACATCATCGGCGAGGCCCGTGGTCTTGAGGTCCAGGGTTTTGACCCGTTCATTCGTTTTGCCCAAGTCCGCACGGATCAGGTTAACATCCACCAAAATGGCATCCACCTTATGCGCCAGGGCACCAAACTGTCTCCCAATCGAGGTCTGCATCCCTTCGAGCGCGCCCATGACATCCTGCAGCGAGAGCTCCGGGGCCAAGGGCGAGGCCTCCTTCTGGGTATCCGGCGACTGGCTCGACCCACTCGGTGATCCCTTCTGCAGAGCATAGCGGTCCATATTATTGACTTGAGTATAGGCTCCCCGCCTGGTAGACTTAGGCTTCAGCCGATCCATCTCTGCTTTGCCCGACATGGTTGGTGCCAAGCGGGTCGGTTCAGATAAGACGGCCCCCTCTCAACGAGAGGAATCAGGAGTGATCAGTTCTGCAATGGGCCGCCAGAGTAGCATGTAGAGCGTCCAAAGGATAATAAAGCCACCAAGAGCTCTCCAGGGGCAGGGCAGACAAAGGGAGAGAAAACGAAAGTGAAAGGACGGGGACCTCCATCCGACAGTTCACACCTCGCCTGGCCGTTGTTGTCCAACTAGAAGTCGGGCATCCTGCCAACTCTAGCCCCTGGCATCCCTCGGAGATGGGCCGCAATCTTCCGCCATGCTTAACTCCGGTTCCCGGTGGGCGATTCGACCGCGGGTAGCATCAATCGCCTCCCTGACAGGTCATCTACACGATGCCATGCATACAGACAGGATTGGAGACAGGATAGTCGACGGAGGGCGCGAGGGTCTCGGGAGCTCAGAGCTCACGCGGCCATCTTGGTCAAGCGCTAGGCTCCTCCCCCCAGGAGTGTTATTTTTTAACCTTCGCATTCGCCCTCATTTCTTCTCCGCCCTCCATTCTCGATGCGTTTGCCTTCATCTGCCTCTGATGAGTCCTGTTCTTCGTTCTCTCCCACTCACCGGCATCGCCCCCTCCTTCTTGGACTCACCCTTTACACCCCCGCCTCCAGCTCCCCGTGTTATTATCATATCCACCTGCACATGGTGAGGGGAGGGCTTTCACTCTCGCATCCTCTGCTGCTTATGCTCGCTACCCCGCTTCACTCTGTCCTTTCACCCATCAATGCCTCCTCCCTCCCACCTCTCTTTACTCCAAGTCCACCCACTCCTCTCATGCCCCTTCCTTTTCTTTTAACACCCCACTATTCCTTGTCCCCTCGCCTTCTCTCTCCGACTCCTCCCCTCTTCTCTCAAGCCTTCCCTTTTCCTCTCCTCGATTCTCTTCCCCTTTCACCCCTCCCCATTAATTTCTCCCCATAAGCAGCCCTCTTCCCCCTCCCCTTCTCATTGACTCCAGTCGCTCACCCACTTCTGCCCTAGCCCCCACAACCCAATGAATGACACACGTGAGGTACACACCCTCTGTGTCCCCATCACCTCCCCCCTCTCAGGTTTGCCTCCCACTCCATCACCACCACCGAAAGCAAGGCGCAACCACTCCCCCCAACTTACATGGTCCCGTAACTGCTTGGAAAGTGCTTTGGGGCTACACGTCTGGCATGAAGTACTATACAAACTTAATCTACCACGCTCTCTGTGCCCTCCATCTGCCCCATGCCCTTGCTGGGAGGCACGGGTGGGGTTAACTCCTCAAAGGACGAGGCACACCCCAGACATGACACAGAGGGCATCTTCTGGGTCCACGCGAAGGCCTTGGTCGCAACATAAGACGCCGAGACAAGGATGGGCAGGGAACAACGTGTCTGGTGGCGAGTAAAGCTGTCATTGAGAAATCGCTTTTGCTGCTCTGTCCCATTGTACGTAGCATTCAGCGCGACAAAGGCCTCAAATTGATGTTGTTGTCAACAGCTAAGAAATGCACAGATGCCACGGTTCTATGATCACTGTTCCTGCAGCTGCATACTTAATTCCTGAAGAAATATCAGTTTACCATTTAAACCCAGAGTTAGCTTTTGTGGCTGTGTCCTAGACATCATGGCAATTGAACTGTATAAACGTTAAGATTTTATAGGTATTTTTATTTTTTTTAATTTTGCATAGCGCAAACTTGACCCTAAGGTATTTGAGCGCTTTACATGAGCATCAGCTATATTACACAAGTTGGGTTTTTTGCACTGAAGGAATAATTGATTTGCCCAGAATCACAGAATGTTGAAATGACTGTGGAGACTCGAACCCAGTTCACCAGTTCCAGAGTCAGGAGATCTGGCTGTAATGCCACAATCCTCTCCTACACGCATAATGGGATTTGATCATTTGCAATGATTTGGTGTTTCTGTAAGTTTAGTGCTTTGCAGTTGGTATGGGAAACTCCCAAATAAATTATGTAGTGTTTGGAAGCCACAGGTGTGGCAGAGCTGAGGGAAGTAAAATAGTGCTGGTATGGTAATGGGAAGTCTCTGAAGGTGGTAATCTAGGGCTCACCCTCGTATGAGGTCTAGCTTAAATAGCAAATCGCCACCACAGCATCACTGAGCTCCACCTTAGCATCATTCAGCACCACCAGAGCATCACTCAGCACCACAACAGCATCACTCAGGGCCACCACAGCATCACTCAGGGCTACCACAGCATCACTCAGGGCTACCACAGCATCACTCAGCGCTACCACAGCATCCCACAGCGCTATCACAGCATCACTCAGCGCCACCACAGCACCACTCAGCGCCACCACAGCATCACTCAGCGCCACAATAGCATCACTCAGGGCTACCATAGCATCACTCAGCGACACCACAGCATCACGCAGCACCACCACAGCATCACACAGCGCCACCACAGCATCACGCAATGCCTCCACAGCATCACACAGCGCCACCACAGCATCACTCAGGGCTACCACAGCATCACTCAGCACCACCACAGCATCACTCAGCGCCACAACAGCATCACTCAGAGCTACCACAGCATAACTCAGGGCTATCACAGCATCACTCAGCGCCACCACAGCATCACTCAGGGCTACCACAGCATCACTCAGTGCCACCACAGCATCACTCAGCACTACCACAGCATAACTCAGGGCTATCACAGCATCACTCAGCGCTACCACAGCATCACTCAGCGCTACCACAGCATCACTCAGCGCTACCACAGCATCACTCAGCGCTACCAGAGCATCACTCAGCACCACCACAGCATCACTCAGCGCCACAATAGCATCACTCAGGGCTACCACAGCATCACTCAGGGCTACCACAGCATCACTCAGGGCTACCACAGCATCACTCAGTGCTACCACAGCATCACTCAGCACTACCACAGCATAACTCAGGGCTATCACAGCATCACTCCAGGCTACTACAGCATCACTCAGCGCCACCACAGCATCACTCTGCGCTACCACAGCATCACTCAGGGCTATCACAGCATCACTCAGCGCCACCACAGCATCACTCAGCGCCACCACAGCATCACTCAGGGCTACCACAGCATAACTCAGGGCTATCACAGCATTACTCAGCGCCACAACACAGCATCACTCAGGGCTACCACAGCATCACTCAGGGCTACCACAGCATCACTCAGATCTACCACAGCATCACTCAGCGCTACCAGAGCATCACTCAGCACCACCACAGCATCACTCAGCACCACAATAGCATCACTCAGGGCACCACAGCATCACTCAGGGCTACCACAGCATCACTCAGTGCTACCACAGCATCACTCAGCGCCAACACAGCATCACTCAGCGCCACCACAGCGTCACTCAGGGCTACCATAGCATAACTCAGGGCAACCACAGCATCACTCAGGGCTACCACAGCATCACTCAGCGCTACCACAGCATCACTCAGCGCTACCACAGCATCACTCAGCGCTACCACAGCATCACTCAGCGCTACCACAGCATCACTCAGCGCCACCACAGCATCACTCAGCACCACAATAGCATCACTCAGGGCTACCATAGCATCACTCAGGGCTACCACAGCATCACTCAGCGCCACCACAGCATCACGCAGCGCCACCACAGCATTACGCATCGCCACCACAGCATCACACAGCGCCACCACAGCATCACTCAGGGCTACCACAGCATCACTCAGCGCCACCACATCATCACTCAGCTCCCCAATAGCATCACTCAGGGCTACCACAGCATCACTCAGGGCTACCACAGCATCACTCAGTGCTACCACAGCATCACTCAGTGCCACCAAAGCATCACTCAGCACTACCACAGCATAACTCAGGGCTATCACAGCATCACTCCAGGCTACCACAGCATCACTCAGCGCCACCACAGCATCACTCAGCGCTACCACAGCATCACTCAGGGCTACCACAGCATCACTCAGCGCCACCACAGCATCACTCAGCGCCACCACAGCATCACTCAGGGCTACCACAGCATAACTCAGGGCTATCACAACATCACTCAGCGCCACCACAGCATTACTCAGGGCTACCACAGCATCACTCAGGGCTACCACAGCACCACTCAGCGCTACCACAGCATCACTCAGCGCTACCACAGCATCACTCAGCAGGACCACAGCATCACTCAGCGCCACAATAGCATCACTCAGGGCTACCAAAGCATCACTCAGGGCTACCACAGCATCACTCAGTGCTACCACAGCATCACTCAGTGCCACCACAGCATCACTCAGCACTACCACAGCATCACTCAGGGCTACCACAGAATCACCTCTGCACCCCCTGAACACCAGTGCAGCACCACCACCTCGGCATCACTCAGCACCACATCAGTATCACTCAGCAGGATCATGAACCTTCTGGCCTCCTGGATGGGAACATTGCCCGGGGCATTCGAGCACTTCGAGGCAGTATGGGCTTTTGGGCCACGCTACCGCTCTCGGTGGCTGGGAGGATTGCTTTGCATAAAATGGTGGCGCTCCCCCGGTTGTTATATTATTTCCGGACACTACCGATCTGGGTCCCACCGACCACGTTTCGACTTTTACGATCCATGATTGTCGGATTCCTTTGGGGTTCGGGCCGCCGGCGGGTGGCCCTCAAGACCCTACTGAGGCCGAAGGAGGAGGGTGGGCTTGCGGTGCCGGACTTCGAAAAGTATTATTTAGCGGCGCAGCTCCAGGCCTTCACCCAGGAGATCGCCCGGGAGTTCCGGGGCCCCGAAGAAAAGAGGGGAACGGGCATGGCCAGGCATGTTCTCTCCTTCATAGCGATGAGACAACGGTTGGCCTTGCAGGACTTGTCAATGGAGGAGCGGACTGTCCGCCTGTGCTGGAACCGAGCTCACGCCCGGGGCCACCTGCGAACACCGTACGCGCCCGAAATACCGCTGGGGATGCTAACGGCTCTGCCCCATGGGGGTGATTGGTCGCGGCTGGCGACCTGGGAGGACGCCGGTTTGCAGCTAATCGGGGATCTATACGAGGACGGGTCGCTCTTGCCCTTCCAGGAGCTCATCGAGCGCTTCGGGATTCCCCGCGGCGACATTTTGCTGCACTCGGCCCTTGTTCGAGCGATCCAGGCGCACTGGAGACGCGGGCAGGAGGAACCTCCTTTATCCCCAGTATGCCAATACGTGATGATGTCTGCGGGCACGGTGAAGGCGGTCACTTGCCTTTACGACAGACTGATCAATGAGGGGATGGCTCCCCTCACCACTTTGAGAAACCGCTGGGAGGAGGACATTGGCAGGGAGATCCCGGAGACGACCTGGGCCCAGCTAGTGCGGAGGGCCTGGAAGGGCACACGCCACGCCCGCTTTCAATTGGTCCACTACTACGTGCTCCATAGAGCCTATTTGACCCCGGTGAAAATCAGGCGATATTTTGGTACGACTTCGGCGGAATGCCCCAGGTGCCCGGCCCAGGAGGCGGACCTCCTCCATATGCTGTGGGCCTGCCCGGGATTGTCATCCTATTGGGAGGAAGTGGGGAAGACCCTGGAGGGGACGACGGGGAGATCTTTATCGCTTGACGCGGCGGTGGGTCTCCTGCACTGGTTCCCTCATACCCCCAAAAACAAAATTTCTAGCAAGTTCATTGATCTGGGGCTACTCCTTGCTAAACGGGAGGTGACCAGGAACTGGAAGGCACGAGCTGGTCCGACGGGAAGCCGGTGGCGCAGCGAATTTTTGAAGTGGGCGGCGGGGGAGAGTACGCTCAGATACCAGCTAGCTTGGAGGCAGCGTAATGAGAAGGCACAGGAGGCAGCGCTGGAATGGGAGATGTTGGTGCAGGCCCTTAGGGATTATGGCGCCCCCAGTGACTCTGAGCTGGAGGAAGAGGCTCGCCCTGAGTCCCGATAGACGATTGCACTTTTCAGATCTATTGCTTTCCCCGTGGGTCCTTTTGGAGATCCTGTGGCGGTTGGTGCCGCGCGCTGATGGCGGGGGGAGGGGGAGGGTTTACCTGGGTTTGGGGTGTTTTAAGAGTGGGGTGTTATTTTGGGTTTATGGGTTTGTTTGGAAAAGCAGATGACGGATAGCGGGTTCTCCGGGCCAGCTTCGACATCCTCCTGAGCCCCCATTGAATTTCGCCGCCCGACCCTAGGGTTGTGGGCTGAATGGCTGTGTAAGTAACTTACGGTGGGGGAACGGAGGGTTGTGTCTCATTGATCGGGCGTGATATATAATGTTGGCCGGTTATGTAACGATTTACGGATTCCTGCAATAAAAATATTTTAAACAAAAAAAATCAGTATCACTCAGCATCGCCTTTGCACTAGTACACCACCACCTCCGCATCACTCAGCAACACCTGAGTATTATTCAGCATCACCTGAGCATCACCTCCGCACCAGTCACCACCACCACCACCTCAGCATCACTCCCTTAGCGTTCATCCGCTGCTAGTGTTATAATACAGGTACTAGTTTGAAACCTTCGCCCTCCGATTGTTTATGCCCCTCAAAAAAAACTATAACAAACAACCATTGAAACAGGCAGAAACAAGTTGCCAGCATTGCAAGGACAAAAGAAAACTGAGGACATTTTTATTGTAAATACGTTTTCTAATAAGGTAACAAAAATGCTTCTGACACTTTTTTATTATAACTTTTCAGCATGCTGTACAGCATCCACACTTCTCTACAGCACAGCTTAAAGACATTGGCAAAGTCAATAGCTCTGGCTAAACACTTATAAGGCCCCAAAGGCGAGACCTATTGGCTATGCCAATGCTTGTTTCACATCTTGTAGTGTAAGGCTTCGTAAAGTACGGCAAGTCGAAGTTTCAAGAAACATTTTTAATAGAATGGGGTTATCAAATCTCTCGGTGCCATAGTGTGTTCTAGTTTGTTGACAGAACGATTTAGAACCAGACGTGGTTTTCAAAATACCAACTGCATCCTATGAACACACCCATCGCCGTGAAACAACCGCGCCTCGGGGCTGTTGCCTTTTGTTCAGGCTTCAGTGCTCCCAGCTAATACTGTAACATACACACACACAGGCACAGACTAGCACTGATATTGTTATATGGCAAGCAAAGACATGCAACGCCACAGACACACAGAGAGAAGATACATATAGGCCCACACTCCAATACTGCAGGTACACATAGACAGAACAAAAATACAGACAGGCACAAAGGCTCAAACGAACATTGCCAACGTATTATTTAATTTGTGGTGTGAACTTTACAATTAAACAAACGGAGGTAAACATTTTTTATGATTAAATTGTTTTAGGTGTAGCTTAAAGACAGTTTTAGCTGTATACCAGACTTTTTTTTTTTTTAATGAGGGTGCTTCCCCCGAACTCTGTAAATCCAGTGTTTGCCCGACTTTAAACAGAGCAGTGGAACTGCAAGTTTGGCGTGGATGGTGTGGAGGGGGCGGGAGCACTGCCAAGATCTAAATGACCCCTTCAGTGCTTTTATAGTGTTATGCCTTTAAAGTTTAGGAAGCTTACCTAGGATCATGCTGAAAAGTAAACACCTTCAACACTTCACTGAAACCTTGAGTGATTGATGTTTCATTGGTTGCTAGAACTGTGATGTAGGCAGCTGCTTGAATGCCTGAACAACACAGTATTGTGTATTGTGTGTGTACAGCACCGTGTATGCGTGCAGCACTATGAGGCTTGTTCACAAACTTCCCTTTGTACTGCGTTTAGCAGTACTAAAATAGTACTTCTCACATACTACAAAATCCTATTGACAAACCTAGATGCAGAGGCCTCCATCTCCCTCTCTCCTATCTTTTCTGTGCAGAGTTTACCACCTAGGTTCAGGAGGTCTAAGCATACATATCTATATGTTTTAATAGTAAATATGAGAGGAACCTGGAGCAGTGGCTGGAAAATGTGGAATTCTTACTGCAAAATATGAGGATTAAGGAAAGGTAAGGAGGGGTTTAGGAAGGAGTAAGAAGGGGCTTAGCGAGGAACATGCAAATGCGAACACTCAACCACAAAAGAGTAAGCCAATTGCTATTCACAAACAGCACTACTAAATTTACCACAGCCAAAACAGACCTAAAACTGTCGTAAATGTACTCCAGCCCAGCCCGTGAAGTAAACCCAGCACCACACATGGCCACTCACATGTACTGCAATGCACACGCATAGAAAAATAATGGATGCAGGGATGTGAAAAAACAGCCCCTAGGAAAAATGTTAAGAACAGTAAATGTTTTCCAATTTTAAAATACATATTAAAAGTTATATTTATTTTTTTACTTGAATACATTATTTCAATCTTAGATTAAAAATAATTTAAAACTTTTGATAAACAAAATACAATTAATATCAAGTAAATAGTATGATTTTAAAATTATTGTATACAATCTTAATGATAAATGTAATTAATATATTTTATTTATTGAACATTTTATTTGATGAGTTATTATATTGTAACATGTTTTTTGTTCTGTGCTAATAATTACTTTAAGTTAATTCACATTTCTCTTTTAATATAAAAATATCTTTAGTATTTTTTAAGTTAATTCTTAAACTTTATTATTTTTTCTTTTACTTTATCATAGGGAGACTTCTGTTCTGGTGTTGCCGACCTCCGCCCTCATATGAAAGGTTACTAGTAGTAACTTTTCACTCAAATCCTGTTCAAGAATTCTCCAACACCTGTTTTAAGGGGGTGAAGACATGTAAGTCTGCACCTAGTAGTACATTTACACCTTGTAAATGGTAGGTAGCAAAAAAGTTTAAAGTTACTACTAAGCACAGTAGTAAGTTTACACATGAGTAAATCTATACATAAACATTTATTTTCCTTTCAATGGGCTCTATATGTGTGGTTGTTCATACATGTATTTTGAGTTACGCTAACGTTTCCTTGAGGTTACTTCATTGTGTAAGAAGACATTGTCTGCTAAGAGATACATATGGATAAAGTTGCCTATGCGGCACAGTTGTCATATACTATGATTTAATTCGGCCTACATGGAACCTGTGTCCTTTGGTGTTTAATGGAGCTTTCCAAGCATGTTAACTGCTCAGGAAAGTTTTCTTTCAACAAGGAAACTGTGGGTACATAGTTGAAAGATGGATGAATATGGATAGCTCTTAGATTTGTGTCCAATGTTCCAGAGAAAGGCATCCTAAGGCGAGGCACAACCTGCCACTACACATCAGAGCCTCCTCTTCACTTCTTGAATTCCGCGAGAAGCTGAAGACCTGGCTTTTCAATTAGTCCCACTAGGCCCTAGGTGTGCCTAGACTCACACCTGCTCAGCGTCAGAATACCCTCCTGTGTGATTGTGCGCTTTACACATCTGCATAACTGTTGTGCCTGTCGCATTGCAGGACGGCGCGAAGGATAAAGCCTCCCCGATCCTAACTCTGAACGCTGTGCGTTCTAGCGTTTCGGGATTAGGCCGCTTCCTCTTCTGGTTCACTTACCCGTAGCGGGCTCCTGGCGTTCTGCTCGGCTTCTTCGAAGCTTGGCTCCACATACTTACCTGCATACGCCTTGTTCCTGCGTCGGATGCTGGCATTCCTCACGGTCACGACATGACTCCTCCACGTTGGATCCTAGCTCCTCGCGATGAGATCTTGGCATTCCTCTGGGCTCCGTCAGGATACACACACACAAAACCTGAATTGCGTCATGGTCCTGCAAAGAAAAAACAAAAAAAAGGCAACAAGTCACCAGAATGCTCTACCAAAGTTCTTTTGCTAAATCATATAAGTTAACATACTTATCTAAATTTGGTATCTTCGTCTTTGGAGATCTGTTTCTTTTCTTTCGAGTTAACCTCGCCGAACCAAGATTTGTTCCTAAATAAAAAGAGGGACGATATTATTTCTCCTTGAATTTATACAGTCAGGATATTACTTTCTCCTGAAGTTAAGTAGGAGTCATTCATAGTTTTTAGTATTGAGTTCCCACATTGTACTAGCAAGTTGCTAGGGGGACATTATAGTTTACTGAAGATCTCCTGATACAAGGGAATAATACAAGAAAGACATAGGTGGGTGTTATTGAGTTTGCCTTTCATCTCCTTTCCTTCTATATTATTGCATTGCCTCTGATGCTGCTACTTTGTCTTTTCCTTAGACAGAATCAGATGTCGCACCCAACCAGTGGTGTGATGTATAATGGAAGAAGGGAATTACTAAGGTATTTAGCGAGAGATAATCTTACCTATACTATCATCTTAATATAGTCTATTTTGAATACTCATATACTCTCTCTCTCCTATTAGGAAGTCCTCCTGCTACCTGGTCATGTGCCTGGGTTGGGGAACATCGTGGGACACCTTCACTCTTTCTTCTTCCCTTCCCTTCTTTCCCTGGTTTACTACTGGTGCTTTGACTTAGTTGGGTACAGTGAGTGACTAGAGGAAGTTGAGAGCTTTCACCTTGCATATCGCTCCTGCAGAATCATAAGTAGACTTGACAATAACATACCATAACAAACATAACTTCCTGCCTTCTTATGCTGTTTTTTCAGCCTTGTATTGGTGCAGCACTGCATGTGTGCATGGATGTGAAGCATGATGTTTATGTGTTTGTGTAACAAAGGAGCATGGCGATGTTAAATTATAGGGTGAGTGTGTAGCATGTGTGTGTACAGCATGGAGTGTGTGCTCAAAACATGGGGGTTATGTGCACAGGGTGTTTGCATAGGGTGGTTGCATGTGCACAAGGCTCAGGGTGTGTATGCATGATGTGTATGCAAGGGCTGGATGTGTGTGTTTGTGAAGAAAGGAGCATGCGCAATGTTAATTATTGGGGTGTGTGTGTAAATATGAGATATGTGTGCATGTAAAGCAGAAAGTGAGAGTACATGCTAATTGCAGTGGTTCTGTTCACAAAGCACAGATGGTGTGTGCATAATTAAATGAAATGAAAACAAATTGATCAAGCGCACTATATCCAGAGACATCAAAGAGCTGAGCTAAAAAGGTAAGAATCTCAACAAAACCTGGTAAGCTTTAAGGGCAAATTTTCCAAACAGAAGAACCGCGTTTTGAGATGTTTCTTGAACAGAGAGACTGATTCCACCTCTAAAATGTGAGCTGCCAGAGTTTTCCAAAGCTTTGCTGCAGTGACCGAGAGGGAGCGTCCTCCCCATCTGGCTTTGCGCTACCTGGTAATAATCACATTTCTGCAGAGATGATCTAAGGGTCAACGTGACAGGTACCATTGGAACAGAGAATTTAGATGGCTGGATCTTTTATTGTGCAATTCCAGGAAGTCTATGCAAACACTTTAAAGGTTATCCGCTTTTTAACTAAGAGCCAGTGGAGAGCATGAATACCGTCTCTAACCGAGAGACGCTTAGGAATATTCAAAATGAGGTCCGCAGCCGCATTCTGAACCACTTGAAGTTTGTTAAGAGAGGAGCTGTTGATGATTAAATAACGTGCATTGCAGTAGTCTAATCGCGATATATCAGAGTGATGACTACTGATTGACGCCTTTCAGGAGGAATGAAAGGAACAGTTTTTCTTACTGCCCTAATGATATAAAAACAAGTATTGGTGTTATGACTGACCTATGAGTCAAAGTTGAGAGTGATGCAAAAAATGATTCCAGAATTTTTAGCAGACTTCACTGGGGTTGGTAACGGACCACAAACCTCCGGCCACGAATCATCATATCAGATGGAATCCAGACCCCCAAACACCAGCAACTCTGTTTTGTTCGCATTCAGAAATTATCTTTCATCCAAATAATGATGCTGTACGTACAGTGTTTGAATTTGTCAGCCACAAATGGCAGATTGTCAGAAATAGACACAATAATTTGTGCATCATTTGTATAGGATAAAACTTGGAAGCCGAAGGATTGTACTAACTCTGCAAGAATGGAGACATACAGATTAAAAAGTGTCGGACTAAGGGGCGAACCCTGTGGCACCCCACACTGAAACCTCAATGCCTTAGCCTCGAATCCTCCACAACCGACAATTTGTTGCCTATCTATGAGAAGTGAAGAAGATTAAGAGCAATGCCACTCACTCCAGCATGTTGTAATCGTTGGACCATGATCAATGGCGAGACGGTATTAAATGCTGCTGCAGTCAAGCATCACTAGGATAGCCACCCTGACCTGATCTACCTGGCACCGGAGACTGTCTGCTGCCACAATGAATGCTGTCTCTGTACTATGTCCACTCCTAAACCCATCCGGTGATGGGTCCAGGATGTCATGAGTGTCAATCAATTTAACCAATTCCTGGTTCATGTACTTCTCTAATATTTTGGCCTGTGAGGGCAGCAAAGAGATGGGGCGGATGTTTTTCATATCATCAGGATCAGCGTTGGGTTTCTCCTGTAAGGAGACAACTATGGCTTCCTCCCATAATCTAGGAAAATATTCCAGTTTGCAGCGTGTAATTGAGAACTCTCTGCAGATATTCTGCAATACATTTGGGTGCCAATTGCAAAGGTTTGTGCGGACAGGGGAACCCGATTAAATGTTCATCAAAAATTCCTTAGTTTGCCAAGCACAAATACGGAGGAAAGCAGAAACCAATGAGGAATAGGCAGAGGTAGTAAGAGTCTCAACTGGAATGTCCCTAGCCAATAAGATTTACATTTAGAATATATTTTGAGCATTTTGTCTATGAAGTGAGCTGCTAGTTTATCGCAGAAAACTTGTGAAGTGTCTGTGGACACATTGAATAGGAGGATTAGACTGCTCCTTAACCACTTAAAAAAGTTCATTATATACTTTGTATAAAAAGATTTGGCTTCACCTAATGGCACATTTATAGCAAAGTAAGAGAACATCTCTGTTACTGTCTGTGGCATTGCTGTCTTAGGCTCTTAATTCTTCTGGGAACCCAGGTGCTGTGGGTTTGCTTCTAGTACTAAGTTTGACTGTCAATGATGCCACATTATCTAAAGCTGCCTTATTCCACCCTTGAAGAAATATTGAGCGCCTGTTCCAGGCCTGCTGAAGTAATCCTGCTCAAATTCCAGCAGGATAGGGATTTAGATTGGGCAGGTCCTGCGGTTACCGCTGATTGCGGGTAATAGACCTTAACAATAACTGCCTGATGATCTGCCCAACTAAGGGGGAGTACATTCTCAACAAGGCCATTAATATTAGTAAAAATACCATCCAAGGTATGACCTTGGGTGGGTGACTTTACCAACTGGGAAAATCCAAAATTCATCATTAGCTGTCACAATGAGGTCAAGTCTCTACAAGAAGGGTCTTCAAAATGAAAGTTAAAATCACCAATCCTCTGGAAAGTTAGCTCATGGATGATACACCAAAAGTCCAGAGAAAATTGTTCTCATAAAGAATTTAATTCTGAAAAGAGCCACCTCACAAGAATCTAATGAGTTTTGTAACAAGGGGTTCAAGTGTAGAGTTAGGAGAATATTTGGAATCTGTGGATATAATCGCCAGTCCACCCCCCCCTTCGACCATGATGATTTAATCTGGAGATAAAATACCCCGGCAGGACCGCCACAACAAGATCGGTTCCAGAATCCTCTGTAGCCCACGTTTCTATTACATGCCTAGGCATGCCCAAACCACCTGCTGTTCTGCACAATGGATTGTGTGTACCCACAGCACAATATGGTTGTGTCCACAGCAAAAACAGAGTGCAGTAAGGCGTATATGTAGTACACTGCAAGCGGTTTTGTGGATATGTCTGCAGTACCGTCAGGGCTCGAGTCGGGGTACCACGCAGGTGGACGGCGTCCCCCCACTTATTTTACCAGGTTTTTACCGGGTGGATACCGTCCCCCCTGCCCAAAAGCTGGACTTCACTCTTTGGCCTCTCTGGAGCGAGATCAGAGTTTATTCAGAATGTCTGTCTACCTGCATTCACTGCGGCGGGATTAAACGCAGCCTCCGCGAGGTAGGGTGCAGACCACCTTTCATCTAAAGGCATATGAATACACATGAGATTCCTGTTGTGACGTCCCTTCCGGTGACAGCGTCCCCCCACTTCTTTTTTTAGGACTTGTGCCCTGAGTACCGTGTCCAGCAAGTAACAGGTTCATATAATGCTGTGTGTTCCTTTATCACAGGTGGATATGTACATTTCGAAGATGCTCAAAACATTATCAATCTGATGAAGCACTCCCTAATTGTTACATAATTTAAAGACTGATTTTATAATCAGATTTTGCAATCTTCTGGGTGCAATTGTGTGGCACTCCAGTACTTAAGTGCCTAATTCAGCTGAACAAATAAACCATCCTCAATTAAGAACCGTGGGTGTGCACCATGCACTGTGCATTCCATAGGTTATTGACTGAACTTGGTTTATTAATTGATCAATCAAAATACACAGCCAAGGCTGTGTACACAGCACTGTAGGATTGTGTTCAACAGTCGTAGTTGTGTTTATGTGGCTTAGTGAGTAGAAATGCTGTGAAGCTTAATGTGTAGGTATCATACCTGTCAACTTGAAGAACAATCTCACCGTGTGATGAGGGGGTAGGGCCTTAAAGGCGCGGGCCTCATGCCAAGAAGTACCTACGAGGTAATTTTGAATCCCACCCCGCCCCAAGCCCTCTCCTTCCCAAAAACAAAACAGGCTTGTGCCAATGTCCTGGGGTGTTTTCACACCCCTTAATGGACGTCGGCTGTTCAAAGCCTCGGAAAATAAGCTGGAAAACCACCATTTACAGTGGTATTCACCTTATTTTCGCTGCCACTGTGTGATATCCGCTCCTCACTGGAAGGCCATGTGATGAGGGCCGATATCGTGTGTCACACAGTGGCACTGTGTGAGCTGGCAGGTATGATGTAAAGCACACATGGGCGTGTGCCTACAAACAGAAAGCAGGCCATAGCAGCAAATTGCTTTGGTCTAATTAATGCGAATATTTATCCAAGTTCTACATTTTAAAAGAAAGATATTTTTCTAAAGCACCACTACTCTGTATTAATGATCGTGTTTACCTTGATATTTATGAAAAAGCATAGTTCTTCTAGGGACAATATACCTCAATAACTCCAAACTCACGAAAAAGATTGGACAGAAACATGTTTGGGCAACCAAACGGAGGGCACATTCTGGGTCTATAGATTATACAATGTTGTGGATGATTGTAGGCTGATGTGTTGATATAGAAATAAATGGCCACTGTCTTTTTGGGTATCTATTACTAGGCTTTATCTACTAACCAACTACACCTCAGCAGAACCCCTGCCTTTAAAGAAGTTAAAGCTGTCTCAGGATAATTACAGATATCGAAGCATCAGGTGTATTAGTTCTGAGCTATTTCACCTGCATGTTATCTGCATACAGCATGAGGCCAGGGGCCAGATGTATCAAGGGATTGCATTGCCGTTGCGTCACGCAGCATTTCGCAAGGGCAATGCAATCCCTAATTCAAATTTACCAAGCAACGCAAGTCCACCTTGTGTGGCCCTGCGTTGCTTTGTAAATCTTGAGTAATGCAAGGCATGCCAGTCGCTGCATTGCATTACTCTGCGTCAGGGAGGCATTCCATGGGTGGAGCATGGGTGTTGTCACACATCCATTGAAGGATTTTGGTGCATCCCAAGAGTTGCCATGAGCGGTGGACCTGGGAATGTATTAAAAAGCTATGCCTTCCCAGGGGAGGTATAACGAGGGGAAATTGTCCTCTTTCTGCAGCCCATGTACAAGGAGAAAAAAGCATCTGAGGATTGTTTTTGTGCAGGAAGATGCCCCTTCCAGCACAAAAACAATCCTGACTACAAAGCAGGCACACTTGCACCACGACACAAGGGTGCCTGAGTTGGAACAAGGAAGCACATTGTGAACCAGAGCAAGCAAAGGATGGGAATGAGCTATATATTGTTAAATATAGCGCATTGCTGCCCTTTCTGACAGAGCAGCAAAGTGTCTTCCTATGGTACATTGCATGAAGTTTGAAAAATCTGGGCCCAGATGTTTAACACACATTTTGCCCTTAAATTTAAATGCCCAGGTTTATCAAACTTTGATGCAAAACAACGCAGCAAAACACCTTGCTGCAGCGCGTGAAAGAGAGAGGGCGATAATGCGTCATATTTAACTTGATATGGTGCATTCTTGTCATCGCATTGTGCTGGTGCACAATATGCTGCCTTGAACCAATACAGGCATCTTATCGCCGTGATGCAAGAGTGCCTGCTTGAAGCAGCATTGTTTTTGTAATAGAAAGGACACCTTCCTGCACAAAAACAATCATCTGAGGCTTTCCCTCCTTCTATGTGTGCTGCAGAATGCAGGCCGCGTAGAAAGTGGAGGAAACCAGGAGAAATAAACCTATTTTTCCTTGCTACGCCTAACCTGGGAAGGCATAGCATTTTGATGGAGTCCCAGGTCTACAACTCATGGTAACTCTGGGGCTGCACCCAAAATCCATGGGTGGATGCGTGGAAACACTCTCTCCACCTGTACGACGCCTCCCTGAGTGCAGAGTAACGCAAGGCAGACAACTGCGCTGCTTTGCGTTACTCCAGATTTACTAAACAACGCAGGGCCATGCAAGGTGACCTTGGGTTGTTTGGTAAATCGGATTTAGGGATTGTGTTGCCCGTGCGACAGCCTGCGTGACGCAAGGGCAATGCTTTCCCTTGATAAACCTGGCCCTTAGAAACATACTTGAGAGTGTTCAACAAAGCAAATACCGCGATCATATAACTACGCTTTCCTTGCTTGTTTTGTCGTTGTTAGTAAAAGTTTCCATAATAAAAGGAAGATGGAATGTTTTATTGTTTCTAAATAGCATTCATAATTTATTCAGGCCACTTACGACGATAAGGTAAATCTTGGCATTGTGGTTTATGCTGTACAGAAGTACAGACAAGGTCAGGTTCTTAGGAAAGCGCACATTTTTAGGTAGCCAGGTATAAGGTATTTGTGACCTGGTGGTTATCAGGGTTTTACCCCAGGGGTGCAGATGGAGTGGGGTAAGAAGGGGTTGAGGAGGAGGGTGAATGGGAGGCGTCAGCTTTGGGAGGGACAAAATAGATTCTATGGTGATAACACAGTGATGACAATAGACATGAGTGCAAAAGCAGAATGCTATACTATTGTTTACTATATGTCACATATAACAATATAAGTAAAGTGGTGATGTCTTGGCTGCAAAATCACAGTCTACCAATTGTTTTAATGCATGAGAACACTTGTACAAGAGGAAAGCTACCAAAATGTCGGTATGCTTAGTCAATGCAAACATTGTTTGCTTTAGCAGAAACAGCTCATAGAGGGATCACCATTGTTTTGAAGAAAGGGCTGCATTTGCAAGTTCTCCGGTTAGTGATTTAAATGGCAGTACTGTTAGGTATGGACTACCTGCACTTCTTTAACCCCTTCCCTGCGGGGGTAATTCCCCGACGGTGGGGGGGGGGCGTGGCGCCGCTGTGCTCGTGACGAGCTCAGCTTGTCATGACTCACAGTGGAGCTGTGCTCATGACGAGCGGCCATTATGACGAGCTCAGCTCATCACGAGCACAGCTTCACAGTGACTCATGATGAGCTGAGTTCGTCATGCGCATGGAAGGGGTTAACTTGGAAGGGATAGAACGGGCACTTCCCAGGATTGCTCCAATGCTTTTAATGAGAGAGTACTGCCACTTCTCAGCAGCAAAACAGGTGCTCTGGGACAAGATGTATCTGCACTTCTAGACTTCCATTCTAAGCACTTCCTCCGGTATGTAAGGGCAGGAGATTGGGGTTAATATTCCCATTTAAAGTAGGGCCCTTATGATTGTGGGTTATTATGGGCCAGTAGATCATAATCTCCAGTGGGTAAACGATCTACTGATTTCCTAGATGCCAACAAAAAGAGATAATAATTGAACACGATGGCTATCAGCGACCAATGAGCGCTCCAGAGGAGAGGTCGACCTAAGAGTTTCATGGCAGAGACCGTCATGTTAGGGTTCTCTGTTTGATCTCAGAGAACAAAGGTGGGGCCTCACTGCACATCCCTGTATGTAAATCTGAGGCAAAGATGGTGCTTACTCCAGCTTGAAAGGTGATGTGGCTCCTGGGGTCCTCCTTGTGTGCTGCTACAGACAGACTTGAGAAGGATCACTCAGAAGTCACTGTGTATACAGTCATACAAGTGGATCTCATTGGAAAGTGCAAACTTCATGGGGACGGAGGAAGAAGCTCGCCTTATTGTGGGGACCCTGAATGTCCCAGAAAGAGTTAATGTATGCCACTCTTACACACAACCGCTCCCTGGAGCTGTCGCCATGTGGTAGGGTCATGCATAAAGATATAGAGTGTGAGTGTGAGTCTTACAGTGCCTAGAAGAGGCTGACACATCATCATATTTTTGTGAATCTTTAACCTAGAAGAAGATGGCTTTCATGCTCAAGGAGGAATTAATACCATAGGTTCAAGTAGACCTCTTAAGGAGTGACCTATGGTTGCTGTTGCATAAGTCTGCTATGAAACACCTTCCTGTTTCCCCCAAAATTTGAGAAATGAAGTAGTGAGACGAAATCACTGAACGTTACTGTGGCACAGCAAGGTCCATGGCGGTATGAGGAGGCATGTGGAATCCATGTAATGCACAAGGCAGCTGCAGCATCATAGGCAGAGTAAACTGAGGAATAAAAAGAGCAAAAATCCTCCCAATCACATTAACAATCAGGGAGCTCCGCAAATAAGCACCATACAATGAAGGAGCACAATATCAGGGAAGTAAGTATTGCCACTCGGACAGATCTCGCTGGGCGCACTGGAACAATATGGCGCAAGTGCTGAGGGACTAAAGGAGATGGAAGCAGTCCTTGTTGAGCGCAACTTTCAGAGCAGCCAGTCCTGTGTGGAAGACTAGAGGCAATGATGCCCTGGAATGGAACAGTGGGGAACCTGTGCAATGGACTAGCTTCAGTGACAGATATACTCTAATGCTAGATGAGGCAAGTTATAGAAGACAGGAGTTGTCGTGGAGGAGATTCATTCTGAAGAAGTCAGATTAAACTTCTGGAATCTGAGAGGAGACTAAGAATTTTGTCCCATTTGTTCTTCCTTGCTCACCCTCCTCCAATGGGTTGATATAGACTTTCAGATGATCTGACAGGTTGGTGACTCTGTGGGTATGTACATTGGACTCACTGAGGTTGGTCTCTTTAAATGCAGTTGAGGCAGATATGTGCCCACCCGGCCAATAAACAATGCCATTTCTCTCTGCCTCAAAGTTTTTCTTTCTACCCTTCTTTACCCTCCTTTCGTTTACGCTTTCCTCTACCTAGTTGATTGTAAATTCCCTTTCATGGTCCATGTCACTTAAATGCACCCTCCCTTGTCCCTATGGGAAAGATTTTCCACCGAATAAATAACACATTTGGAGACATGAACTGTTTTAAAGGGGAGGGGGGGCACATGCTGAGCTTTTTCATTTATATGATGGTGCATCAAGTTAGGTTAAACGAATGTGGAGGCAATGGAACCCCATATTGTCCCTAATGTGAATACAAATGTTATAATATCTAATAAAATGGCAAGAAAGAAAGTAAGAAAAAGATTATTCGGATATTATTATATTAAACCTCTGCAGTGCCGACTTACAATGGGCACTTCGTCAGGGGTGCCCATTGTCAGTAATCCTCTTTGATCCATTTATTGAGTCATTGGGCATCAATATGCTTATCAGAATTAGTCACACCAGCATTTGCTTTCTCAACTAAATAAAAATTATATGATGCTGATAGATTATTTTTCGAAATTGACAAAACAGAGGTAACATTCATACCATAAGGTTACATTCATTTGGAGTTATAAAATGAACCAACATAAAACCAACTCTACAGCTAGGGCACGAGCTGTTCAGGCCATGGCCTCTTGTATTTGGTTCATAGACCACCCTACTGCATACCATTACTCCATTACCTATTCCCACTAAAGAGCACAAAGATGTAGGCACTCTGCTCTATTGATAAACCACAATTTTCAATTGCCTAAAGAATCCAAAGATGAGGGAGCTCTCCATCTAGTGATAAACCATCATTTTCGATGGTACAGTTCATGGTATAAACATATTTCGAGATACTTGCCATCTACTTCTAGCATGCGGACAGATGGCAACATCATTTAATGGACACTAACAGATTGTTTAATAGATTGTTTTCTGAAACCCTCTACTTAGTATGTGACTTATAAATAAATATACTGCCTTGAAAAAGTGCCAAGCGTGGATGAAACAAGTGTTGGCTGTTGATGTAAATTCAAGCATTGCTGTTCTCTATATATGGATATATTATTTGGATTTAACTTTATACATTGACTGATATGGTATAAACCAAAACATTGTTGTTTGCAAAAACATATCCATTATTTCTAATTAAATTTGGATGGTTAATTAGCTGTCAAACAACAAAGAATACATCAACTGCCTTATAGAAAATGAAGATATTGGTGTGCCTCTGATAATTGTTAACATATTTTACCACTCTTGAAAAAGGCTAACTCACTTTTCACGTTGTCAGACACTTCTGCTTCCTGTAACCTGCAACGTGGGCCTTAATATTTATGGTGTGGCTTGACAGTGCAGCTGTTGCTAGACAATGATGTGAGCATCACTAGAAAGGGGTCAGCAGTACACGTTTTGATTTGGCAGAATTTGTGTGCTTCCACAAAAAAGGATTTACCCTCCACATAGCTTTGATCATTTTATTTATCCATCTGCCAGAGCTTGAACTTTCACAGGCACACACATTACTTTGACAGTGCTGTAAAAGTAAGTAATTAAGGGGCCATATGTATCAAAAAAGAGTTTTGCGATTCTCAAATTACGATTTTTAGCGAATCGCAATTAGAGAATCGCAAAATGCAATGTATGTAGGATTTGCTAGAAATTTTGCGAATCCTACGTATTCCTTATTTGCAAATCGCAAATTGAGATTCGCAAATAAGGAATACCTTCCCATTCATTCCTAAGATTCACAAGAGAGGTCTAAGATACAAAACCGCCCTTATTTTTGTCTTGGGGATATTGCTGACTTTTGGTGCGAAAATCAAAGGAAACAAGACCCCTTAGTTTCCTAAGCTATTATGTAATCATGCAACCAGAACTTTATTGATGGACTGGATAAATTGTGTAAATGACTTCGTTCATACACACAATCTGGTTTTTAAAAAGATCTTTAATATTGTATGTTGTCTGTGTTTTGTAGCCCTGAAGAAGTCCTTAAACAGGACGAAACGCGTTGGCTACTGTGAAGAAAGAAATCAAAATAAAGGAATGTGTAAATCACGATACTTTGGTGGAACTTTATTTTTCAATGTGTGCGGATCAAACCTTTATGTTCCCATTCATGAATGGGAACACTCTCAATTTGCGATTACCAATTAGAGAATTGCAAATTGAGAATTCAATTTCAAGGTTGCAAGGGTGCCAAAAGGACACCCTGTTGCACCCGTGAAATATGCATGTGTGCACATTTTGCAAACATACATGCCCTAAGGGCATGTATGTGAGACATATGGCACTTTTAAAAAATTTAAAAAGTGCTGTTTTAAAGAAAATCGCAAATTACCACCAACTTGAAGTTGGTGGTAATTTGCAATTCCTTAAGGCCAAATAGCAAGTTTCTGGTGCTTCCAGAACTGCAATTAAGGAATCGCAATTTGCAATTCCTTAATTGCATTCGCAAAATAGAGAATCGCAAATTTTGCAATTCTCTATTTTGTGATGGCCTTTTGGGATGATACATCCCAAAAGGCTTTTTCCAATTCGCAAATGGGACGATTCTGAGAATCTGCCCGTTTGCAAACGGGAAAAAGGTTTGATACATATGGGCCAAGGTATATATAGAGCGGGCAAATGCCGAGGTGCCTTACATAACTAGATAATCTATGGTGTTTGTCTTCATCTGGTAGCAACAGAGATGAGAGGAAGGCAGCCATGAGAAATGTATACCATTCGGTATGTTGTTGAATTTGTGTGTGTTTTATTGCAGTGTGGTAGAGGGTGAATGCAAGAATGAGTCAGTGAATTCTAAGGTGAGTGACTGAGTACAAGTATGATGACCTGCCTAAACCCATCAGTGACACAAGGTACTTTCATTCATAAACCATACCTATTGGCATCACAAATGCTTGTTTTGTTTTCCTGACTGCCATGTTACCTGCAACCCACATTTTTCAAGCATTTGAAATACTTTCTGTCAATATTTGTATGGGCCAAACCAATCCCAAATGTTAGCCTGCTGAAATACTAGTTCTTTCACAGACAGCATCTTGGATATCCTGCCATTAAATGAGATAGGGAAACATCAGAGACCATTAAAACTCTATTATCTTAAAAGTTATTTTGTAGGGAAGAAGACAAACAAAATCTTACATTCAACTGATTTGAAGAAATAGTTTCACAATGGGGCAAAGATACAGAGTTAGTCATTACTTTGCCAAGCTGGCTCCATATTACATAATGGGTATATTACCCCTGTTTGCACCATGACACGCCTTTAAGCAGGTGCACCAGGTGCAAACAGGGACAGTGCACCCTACTATAATAAATGCGCTTCCTCAAGGGCAACCACAAATTTGGTGTGTCCTGAGGGCAGCACATTCAGTGAAATGCGGAGCAGCCACATTCAAGCAGCTCCGTGTTTCACAGTGCAGACTGCAAACACCTGCAGAAATCCCCCTCTAAGGAGATGTCGGGGGGAGGGGTCCTTGGGACGCCCCTTTCTTCTCTCTAGAGGGTTGCCCTCAGGGGCACATTTTGTGGTGTACTGTCAGTGTGCCTTTTAAGGTCTCGAATGCCTCTGTGCCCGCATCTATAATAACGCGTGGGTGGGGTACGCCACCATGCAAATGAGGGAACTCATTTCTGTGAGGAATGTGGTGTATTATATGGTATGTTTGTGCTACTTTACCGTGTAATACACTTGCAAAACTGTCTTGGGTCCAGTTAGGCTCATTTGCAAAAAAAACTTTTGCTCAACCCTGGGTAGCTGTGGCTTCGAGCATCAAGGCTTAAACAAAGGAACTAGGGTAGGGCATTTAGAAGCACCAAAAAACTAAATAAGAAAGTTACACAACATGAAATAAATCCGACACCAATTTATAACAATAGATTACATTTTTATGAATTTAAAGACAGCAAGATTAGCAAAATCCACTGTAGGGTTCTGGCGATATAGATTTAAGAGTAAAACATAAAACTCAGCTTTTTAGTCCAAAGCACAAACAAGAGTTTATAATCGTAAAGTTTAGAAACTTCTGGAAAGTTTGAAAGAGTTGTGTTCAGCTACTCTGGCCCTAGTGGGGCAATCAGATCCAGCAGGGAGAAGGTCAGAAGGGCCACTAAGGAGTATTTGGATGGTTACCTGGTCATCAAAGCAGTTTTACATCAATACCGCCATAGACGTTGATGGAGTGGTCCTGATTCATGGGATGCAGGATGCTGAGGATGCTCTGGGTGCTGTGCAGTCACCAGGGGTATCCTTGGGGGTTATTCCTTGCTCCATAGATGAGGTGGGGTACTTTAGTCACAGAGGTTGGGGTCCTTCGAAGTCCTCTAGCCAGTAGAAGGCCAGCTTTTGCTGTGATACCCGTCTCTGTCCACACTGGGTCCAGCAGTATCCTTTTGTGGAGGCTTGCGTACCTTGGGGGGTGATCAAACTGGGTCCAGCGCACTTGGGTGCAAATTTGGGCCATCAAGGATCCATCTCTCAGAGTGCCTAGCAGCTGTTTGAGGATGATTCTCGGAATGTGTCTACCAACTTGCAGGATGGGGCTTTTTCAGCTCTGATGGCCCTGGTACAGGTTTCAGGGGGTTAGCCGACTGACCCTTGGCGACACGCCTTTGTTCTGGGGCTCTGGAGCAACTTTCTCTCAAACCAGGAGCTACAGGTAGAGTCCTCTCTTCTCTAGCCCAAGGTGTGGCAGGTGCAGTCCAGCAGATGGTGCAGCTTCTCTTGCCAGGTTCAGGGGTCATCAGGGCAGTCCTTCTTTGGTCCTTTTTCCAAGTTTTGGTGTGATCTCAGGGTGCTAGGGGTGCCATATTTATGCCCAGAAAGTGCCTGTGCCGGGGATGATGCAGTCACTAGCTAATAGGCTACCAGGATCCCTCCCGCACTGTGAAGTACTTTACAAAAATCCCAAGGGCCACACTTACCGATGGCCCGCAATATCTTCTCTAAATAATAGTCAGTTGGCAACGGAGAAGGTTCAAACTCTTTATTGGCCAGAACAAACTCTATATAGAGGAGCCTCGTCGATCCTCACCCATCAGGTGCGCCGAGGAAGACTGCTGGCTCATATTCAAACATGAGGTTATATACTTTTCAGTTCAACACATATAATACAGTAAATGGAAAAACACCAGTTGGCCCTGGAGCTCCAGGAAAGGACCATATATGGCACAGCTTGGATAAGAACAAAGGTACAGCTATCTATTACTGGGGAGGGCAGGAGGGGTGACTCCCTGTCGTCTCTGTGCTTGGGAAAGAAGAGGCGGCGCCTTCAGGAATGCTCTAATCACTCCCAAAGCCAGATGCAACCTTGAGTCTAAAACAGTAAAGTAAACAGGCTACCTTCAGCTGCTACCAATAACTCAGATGAACAGGGAGCTCGAAAACAGCACGTGATCAGCACATGATCAGCACATGTTAAGAAAATGGCGTTGGTATGGTTCTTGGCCGATTCGTCTAGCAGCAGATTAACATGGAAGGAAAGGAGGGTTTCTTCCTAGCAAAAGACATGTATATCAAGCAGAAAGTATACATATAGATACATCATGCTAACATAACATAGGTCCAATACCACTTGTGCATGGGAAATCTAATTTTTATCCCTCAGAACGGCCCTTTTAGCATGATGTAGCTAACTAAAGCAGTTCAGTCTTCACATATCTCTCTATCAGTTTCATTGCCTGCAGAGGGGTGAGATCACAATTACCTTGCACAAAACCATTATTCATTTAATTAATTATTTCACTGAAAGCCAAGGAGATTTCATGAGGAAAATACTAATTGAGGCCTAAGGCCTAGGTCAACTTATACTGTTGGATGAAATGTATGAATTAATATTGTTCTGCTTGATTATATGCAGATATCCGGATACATTTTCAAATAATGACATTTCGCATTATATATGTCTAACTGATTCAACTGAATACACACGCTATTACACAAAAACACTGCATACCTGTTATGATTAAAGGTAGATGCCTGAAGTTCATGAATATGAGGCACCTATACAAATAGAGTGCGGAACGCGCTCTATCAGTTCCCCCCTTAATGACTTGTGTCATAACACCAACACTCTTTTACTTTAGTGTACTTCTCTCTGTAGAACTGACCGACCTAAACAGAGGGTGTAGCTTGCTGTCCCTGTCTAAATCTCTCTAACCCTTTCAGATGCTGGTAATGACTGTTCTGTAGTCTTTCCATTTGCTATTCTCGTTTCTTTAAGACATTTTCTTGATGTCTGGCTCTTCGCCATTTACATGCTTTGATGACTCCCAACAAAAGAATTGACAAGTATGATAATTGGATGGGGCTAAATGAACTGAGGGTAGGAGAAATTAAACATAGCACAACCTGAACAATCTACTGAAAACGTGACATCAACATGGGCATTTCAGACAATATGCATTCAGGGTGTATGTACAAGGATGGGCTATTTATCATGACTTCTTCCTACAGAAATACTCCCAACCCCTTCTGCGCAGAACAGGGTTTCTGTATCCATTACTAGGATAGGTATGACTTTTCTCATGAGAAACACTCTGCTCATGTAAAGACCTGAAGTACTCAGTGATGTTGAACCACTGAAAACCCTACACTTCATTTTCTTATCTAGCCAGGAAACATTCATGCTTCCCTCATTACATTCAGGCAAGCACTTAGATGCACAATACCCTTTTCTCCGTCCTTCTTTCAGGATCTAACTCTAATGCAATGCACTGTACTCCAGGACATCTTTATAACCTAATTTACTTAACTTAGAGTGTAATAAATACATACCACCATAACTAGGCCTCTCAACCTACTCACATATAGCAAGAATAGGGACAAAACCAGATCATCTTTTGCTAATCAGAATGGGAAGCAATCCATGGGCCCTACAACTATTAGATACTATCATCACTCCATCTGTGTCCGTCCTTGTGCGGAATCAAACGTGTCATAGATATACTAAGGTAAAACAGTGGCGATCCTTATTAATGCTCTCAGGTGAAATGGAGATACTCTTTATCAGAGTACGGACTTGATGCTTTCCTACTAAACAGAACACTACTCCAAAACAGTGCCAGCAGGACAGTAAGAACGGTCACACAAATTCACTTCTGGGGGATCATTTTGGATGCTAGGGGCGGAGCTACTAGAGGCCATTCCTCTTCCATGGCGATTCAGTCAAATGAGAACATATCTAACACCTATTTTATACAATTGCACTGGAATCACTTGTGCAACTATGCCCAAAGTCCGTTCTAAGCCTCTTTGGTAGGCTTCTATCGTCCATCAAATCTGCTTCCATTGTCTTCTTCCACGCTGGGCCTCTCGATCCAGGCCTTTACATGAAAATAGTGCTTCTTAGTATCTGTTGCAGTGCCCTCCTGGCAAACATGCACAGCTCACTCGAAAGTCTCAATGTCTCAATGCAGTGCACCAGTATCTCTCCTCTTGTGGCAGGCACTACAGATGTGCTTTTCGTTGGTCCTGGGCACAGATCATATCGTGCAGACCCAGGTACTGCTTAAACAGGAAAAAGCAATAAAGTTTCAGGTTCAGCTACACCCTCAGACTCCAACACTCATTATTCAGTGTCAGAGGACACTCGGGCTGCTCTTTTAGTTTATTGTTCCTTTCAACATGGGTACCACAATGTAGTGCCTTTTGCCAATCTTGTATCCTCCAGTGCACTGCCCTCCCATTGGAGCAAAGGAAAAGGGGGGGGGGGGTTGGCCAAACCTAGGCCAAGGGATTCAATGTACTACGGGCTGTCAGAGGTTACCAGCACATGACAGGTAGAAAAACTGAAGCCTCAAACCAGCCCTGCCGTCAACAACAGGGATCCTTCTCTTTCGCTCTTTTGCACGGAAATTCTGGTTCTGTGGCAAACAGGGAGCCAGACCCTTCTTTTTCTCTGATGTCCAATGCCGTCTGGTGGAGCAAGCACGATGCTTTGGAGATGCCATTGATGGTGCACTGGCAATCGCTGTCCAGCCTTGCTACTTTCTGGGTGCTGGGACTGTAGGTCCAAGACATCCGCCCTTCATATGTAGCTGACACTGATGGGAATTAGGACTCATCTTAATCATCGTTCTGCAGGTTATTATGACTCTTCCTTTTACTCTGGAAGATCCTGCAGAACCTGGTGATATAAGAACGTGACACAGTTGTTAAGTTTCCTTCAAATTAGTACAAAAAGAATTCATTGTATTTAACAATAGGACTGCAGGCAGGTGGCCTGCAATCTTCAAGGGAGTGGCCAGAAGCCATGGGACAACTCTGGTTTAGAATGCACAGTCACTCTCATAGGATGCAAGGGCAAAGGCAGTACTTCTAGTCCAGGGGTCTCCAACGAGTAGCTTGGGAGCCACTGGTAGCTCGGTCTTATCTTCAAAGTAGCACTCTGAGGTGAAGTCAAGCACAGAATCAATTTCAGAGTAGGTGTCTATTAAAGAAAGCTCAAAGTCTGAGGAGAACAGGGTATGATACAGACCAGAGAAAATTAAGAGACTTTTAGAACGGATCACCATATTAAATGCTCCAAATAGAAAAAAAAGTTGCTCCAAGGGGAGTGTGAAAAAGGAAAGTGCTCATGAGGTAGGGCAGATATAAAGGAGGGGAATCCAAAAGGCAAATTCAATAACCAATCAATTAAACATTCTGGTATCATTAGTAAAACTGGATGTGGCTCATAGTGGCAACAGTTTTACAGATAGGCCAGTCCCTTATGGATTTACAAATATTCATTTCATGATTTTCTGATGGGCACAGAGAACCTTCATCTGTGAAAAGGCAGGCTGTGATGATATCGGGTACAAGCCCACTGGGGGAGACCCTGGTGTAATGAGGGTAAGTTATATCCCCTGCAGGCGGGTCTTCCCCAGGGGCTGTATCCTCACTGTACCTCACACACATGGCAACATTATATAATGGGATAAACATCTCTTAAATTACTACATCTGTGTGTCTCTACATTCCTTATCCAGAACACCTCAAAAGGGGGAAACGCATGATACAAATTATCAGGGGCATGCAGATACCTCCCTTGAATAATTGTGCATCAAGTGCACTATGCAATACACAGGCTAAACAATGTCTCCTCATGATCACTGAGAATACCTGTCACCCTAGTCTAATAATTCTCAGGTCTCTGGTGTCTGATCTACAATTTATCCTTTCCCTAGTCACCTGTCCGGAGGGGGAACTATACCCACTTAAAATCACAGTCCTGCTACTCAGGACAGCAAATAAGAAACTCTTGGTGTCTCTTATGACTACATGTAGAAGTGCAATATCATAAGGAAAGTTAGGTCACCTCCAGCAAGAGCCACAGATTTATAGTTCATCCTTAGGGTCCAATCAGGGAACATCAATCCAGGCTGCTCGTCCCCTTAAAGAAAGGAGCAGTAACATGACTAACTGCAGGTGACACACCTTTAATCCTGTATATCTCTTTTGTTTATTTTTCAATACCATTATGGCCAAATAGACATGCACTGGTGAAGTGTTGTCTGTCATGTTCACAGCATGAAATATCATATCTGTGAAATTTAGTAACCAGAACAAGTCCAACCAACAGTTGCGTAGCGATGGGCATCGTCATGACCATCCCCTCACAACACAGGGGAGCTTGTAATAGTATTAAAAGCAAAAGCGTAAAAACAACGCAAAAAACAAAAAACGTGCATAAAATAAAAACACACATGCTAAGCCATCAGGTATACTTGCTATGCTAAGCCATCAGGTATACTTGCTGTATACCAAGCACAGAAAGCATAGACAAATTTCAATATAATATGTAAATGAGCGGTGACGCACAACACTATGGCATGCACCTCATGCACAATGAACCTGCAACCCAACAACTAATATTCTTGTCTGCTTAATTTGTCAGGCTCAAAAATAATATTCCATTTCCTTACTCCCCTCTTTGACAGCAGGTCACCAAAATGGTGACCGGCTGTCAACACAACTTACTGTGTCGCTTCTGACACACAGGACCAGCAGGAACAATTCATTGAAAGACACAATGCACAAAAATAAACACAAACATTTCTTTCCAAAGAAGTTATGCAAAAAACACATCTGTTTCAACAAACAGCTGACAGCACCCTCCTTTTTGCAATTTGCACATTGATTAGGTCCCACAGGTACATATGGAACACTCGTTCCACCACCTCATGATATGGACCATCGCTGTTGTGTTTGCTATTGACACCTGCTTTTTTTTTTCACTACTCCTCTGCACCTACTGTAACATTCTCAGTCTGTTCTAGACTTCTCTCACCCTGATTTCCTGCCTATAGCCATTCAGGGCGCTCATTTCACCATTATCCTTTCACAACTATGACGTCTTCGTCAAACCAACTCACGTGTCCAACTGTAGTCTTGCCAACCCCATAACCACCCAGAACAATCCATGAATGATCTGAGGGCAGAAGCAAAAAAAAAGAAAAAAAACACAACACACAAAAGAAAAACACTTCACATAACACACCAAAAATATCAACTGTAACTTTTAATCAGAAGACACACATAACACACATTAACAAAACACAAAATAGAAAATACAAACCTAGTGGTACTTAACTGTAACCATCTTGTCAATTTTGCAATGACTAAAACATGTAAGCATGTTAAGCCACCTTAATTTTGACTGTCTAAAAGGAAAGCATTTTTACAGACACTCTGTGTTCCCTTGCGCCACAATTCCTCCTGTGAAAAATGAATCTTAATTTGCTGATCGTTTTTACCTAGGCATGTAGCCCACAAAATTCTAAGAAAGAGCTTCATCTTACTTTTTGTCTAAGGATAATGCCACATTTGTTAAATGAAGGCAACTACGTGGACATTATTTTTCAAAAGCAGAAATACGAATGTATCTTTTTCTTCTCAGCACCCTTTTTTTTAATTTGTCTTGAAAAATATGGGAACAGACAGGGCTCCGTAAGTTTCGATTCTCTGCTGTCCTATCTTATCAGAAAAGCTAAAAAGAGCACCTCAGTACGGAACTTTCTGGGCTGTTAGCCAGTCACTGCAAGCACTCCTGGCCCCCACCTCTTTCCAAGGCTCTCCTGCTGCAAGCATTACACATTTCCATGTCAGAGAAGCTTTCTAAGCAATGATTTCACCTCCTGGTTTACTCGCTCCTATTTCTAGCCCCCACCTTACAGACTACAAGGTCAAAATCTGCCTTCAATTTCTGCATCGCATTCTGCGCTCTTTAGCCCCCACCTTCTCCTCACTCTGAAACTGTCAAAGACAAAAAGCCTTCATAATTCTTTCTAACCTTCAATAATTAACCCTATTTAAAAATACACTTTTTCTTATTTTATTTTTTATATACTGTCTCCTTTTAGGGGCCTCAACTTATTTCTATCCTCAAATTATGAAAACCCATTACTGTGAATAATTCACAGAACATAATAACTTAACATACCAGCATAGAACAGATGTCTGTTACTACCCCACGCAATGGTACTCATTTGATCAACCTCAAATTGATGAAAGTCTCAGTAGGTCCAGCTAGAATTAGGACCTACAACCATGATGTTAAACACAAACCTCTACACCAGGCACGTTGGCTCACTGAGCCACCAAAATAAAAAATAACCCCAGATGGGAACAACATGCAAATTCCAAATGCACACATTTTTTTTCTTAAACTGAACTTTTGATCTGTCCATATTTACTTTTCATTAGCACTTTTTGTACATCAAGGGTATCATCAAGTCACAGGGGGTGCTCTTTTCCTAGCTACACCCCTTTTAATTACCTTTTGTGACGCATTGATGGCGATGAGGCCAAATTAAACTCACTCCTTGACAATTTCACTTCTCCACTTCTCTCACACATTCACAGCCCCAATGCATTAAACAAAAGGAGCTATTCCATGTTTTATGTACATATAATGGCTAGGACTGCCTTTCGGTGGGGCAGGCTGGCTTTCAGCCAGACGAGAGCCACTAGTCTGACAACAACAACCAAAACAATTCAATTTACTGAAGCACGGCATGTTAGTTAGCAGACAAACACCAACAACATACAAACAAATTCTTGTATCACATATAACACATATTGATTGTTCCTATATAACGTTTTCTGCAGTTCAACCTCAACCTACTTATTCAAACTTGATGCATCCAAGCCCGTCGACTCCCGTTCGTGGAGAATTATTCAAAATACCGGACCGACAGAATCACAACGAGCAGTCTTCCAAAAAAGACTGGCAAGAGGCAGTCAGACAGGTGCGACCATGGACTGGACTACAGACCATCCTATGACCTCCTTGGTTCACCACTAAGACCGTTCTGATGTGGTGCGAGCCTCACCTCAGGTATGTCTCATGGCTACCCAATTACAGCCACAGGCTTTTCCGAATACAATCCGGCCGTGTGTTACACACAGGTAACAACTAGGCATCTGATCAGTGTCTCTAAATCACAAAAGATCCGTGGAGTCTCTACAGTCAGTCCCTACCGGACCACCCTGCAAGACCTCCGTAATTCTCCTAGGGTACTCATGACCCCCAAATCAAAATACAGTTAACTAATCCAAATGCACCGCTCAAAGCGTGCGTCAAGACAAACAAATTACTCACCGGGTTCACCCAGGTACGGATGTTCGTTCTCCGCTGCCAACTTCTTGGGACCAACATGGTCAGCTCCTGGGTTAAGCCCGTAGGACCCCGGTGAAGGGCTACTAGCAGCAGAGGACACCCTGATCGGGAGTGCGGAGTGGACGTGCCCAAAGAAAAATATCGATCAGGGAGAAGGAAAAAATAAAATCCCTCTCCCCCACCCGCCCGACCAGAACGCCCTCAATCCTACCACCCGAATACGGGGGAGGAAAAGACCCTATCACGGGGTCCCGGCGGAGTCTTTACAAAAATCCCAAGGGCCACACTTACCGATGGCCCGCAATATCTTCTCTAAATAATAGTCAGTTGGCAACGGAGAAGGTTCAAACTCTTTATTGGCCAGAACAAACTCTATATAGAGGAGCCTCGTCGATTCTCACCCATCAGGTGCGCCGAGGAAGACTGCTGGCTCATATTCAAACATGAGGTTATATACTTTTCAGTTCAACACATATAATACAGTAAATGGAAAAACACCAGTTGGCCCTGGAGCTCCAGGAAAGGACCATATATGGCACAGCTTGGATAAGAACAAAGGCACAGCTATCTATTACTGGGGAGGGCAGGAGGGGTGACTACCTGTCGTCTCTGTGCTAGGGAAAGAAGAGGCGGCGCCTTCAGGAATGCTCTAATCACTCCCAAAGCCAGATGCAACCTTGAGTCTAAAACAGTAAAGTAAACAGGCTACCTTCAGCTGCTACCAATAACTCAGATGAACAGGGAGCTTGAAAACAGCACGTGATCAGCACATGATCAGCACATGTTAAGAAAATGGCGTTGGTATGGTTCTTGGCCGATTCGTCTAGCAGCAGATTTACATGGAAGGAAGGGAGGGTTTCTTCCTAGCAAAAGACATGTATATCAAGCAGAAAGTATACATATAGATACATCATGCTAACATAACATAGGTCCAATACCACTTGTGCACGGGAAATCTAATTTTTATCCCTCAACTGTTATGACTTCTGGCTACCTGTGGCATCTAGCAATTCCACAGTGCACTATTCAGCCCTCACCTAAGGTGTTGGAACCCTTCCTTGGTTGTTAGGAGCTTGGTAGCTCACTCTAGATGTGTGGCTACCTGTGGGTGACATGCCCACAGGAAAACCAGTTTGTGCACTGGTTCACCCTCTCTGTTCCTGCCGCCAGCCTGTCTACCTGAACAAAGGGTAAACCCTTTAGAAATGTGATTGCCATTTGCCTGTCAGAGACGGCTTCACCTTTGAAGCTCGTCTTTTAGGTCAACACCCTGCCAGGGGGAGGTAACACCTCTCTCTGTAGCAGGCTACCATTGTTCCTGAGTCTAGGAGTCATACACCCTGCTCCCCAGGGAGGCAGAAGGCTGTCTGGGGGCCAGCGACAGTGTGAGTCTACTGGACAAACTGAGCTAGAGTGGCTGAGCTACAGAGTGGCAACTTTCTAAAATTCACCCTTCCATAAAAGTGACATTAAATTTGACTTGGGATTCAAGGCGGGTTTAATGCCACAAATAATTTGATACCTTCAAGTACCCATTTTAGTAGTCCTATTCAGAAGTTAGCCAGGTGGAGTGGTCACCTGGTCTGTGTTAGACAATGGGGTTACTAACTTTTCAAAAGCAAAAAGGACAGTTTGGACATTTTGCTGTTAGGACATATGAAACGTGTATTTCCTACTTATACTTAATAATACACAGCTCCCAGCCTCAGGGCTCCCTAGGACTTCCTTAGGGGAGACTTACATATATTTTTATGGGAAGTAGGGCCTTTGCCATTGGTTTAAATGGCAAAGTCAAACTAGCAATTCAAAACTGCTCTTCCACCCCATGAGACTACGTCTGGTCTAACTGAAGATCCTACATCAAGTTTACCTTGATGCGGGTGTTTTAGTCAAAATGGGTAGACGGGCAGACCCCTTGTGTCTTAGACAATGTCGCCAGGAGGGAACCTTTTATCACATCATCTTTGACTGCCCAGTTGTGCGATCATATTTGGACAATATTACCAAACAAATGGAAAGGGCGGGGGTAAGACTTTGACGACCTCCCCAAAACGTTGCTTACTAAATGTTTGGGAAGCCACAGACAGAGAATACATGGGCCTCACTGGGCTGGGCCATTGCAAAACGTAAAATCGCACAGAAATGGAGGGTGGGTGTCATTCCTAGTGTTCGTGACTTGGCAGTTGACATGGATAGAGCCATGATAGCTGAAAAAGATGTCTTCAAGTACAGGGGATGCCCCAAAAATGGGACCGCAATTGGGGTAGGTGGAACGAATACAGGGGGAATATATGTCTGTCTCCAACAATTGAATTGCAACGTGAAAGAATGAAACTCAATAATGTGTTCGATATCGACAATCCACCTCAAAATGGGGGAATGTGATGCTATTGATTGAATGTTGACCAGCTCACAACGTCTATATGCATATTATGACCTTAATGCATTGCTGTTTTATGTTTTTGATCAATTAAAAGTTTATTTTAAAAAACTGCTCTTCCAGGCTGCAGTGGTAGGCTGGAAGCCATTTTGAGCTTGGTCACACACAGGTGGCAGCCCTGAGAGACACCCTGTCTTACATGCCCTGAGTACCCTTGTACCACATACTATGGACGTATAAGTAAGCCAGCTTATGCCATTTGGGGGTAATCAATTCAACATACACTTTTAAAGTTTTAGATCACTGGCACTGAGTCTGATTAGTAGGCCCCAGTGCACTCTCAGAGTCGAGAAACCAGCAGCATCACTCCAAACCTTTGGGGGTGATCATACAAAACGAGTCATTTCCTTACCATTTCCAAGTTAGCACTGGTGCTACATATGCACTAGCACTATCAATATTACAGAGGGGGCTGAACAAGTGTCTTCAGCCCCTTCTGTAATACCATAGTGCCCCATGGGTGCACAAAGTTGCCTGTTGTGCCCTCTGGGACACTATGTATAATTTGGCCACTGGACATATACTTGCAGATTACATTTTAAATACATTTGGGGGGCTAATTTTAGGCAAAAGCAGATTTTATGCTAAATGGAAGTCATTCTACACACCTAAATATTTCAAAAGGCTCCATCGCGATATATGTGTTCTTATTGTCTTAGATTGTCTTACATGTCAGAACAACAATATTGATATTGGCTGCACATGGATTGGTTCTGCCCTTATTTTGAGCTATGCTGGTGAGATGTTTATGACTTTATACGTGTATTGGTCACCTAATTGAACCATTCCCAACAACCAGTTTATTTCGCAACAGTTGGCATACACTGGTACTCAGCAAAGGTATACTTAAATGTATTGCTCCTGCTATGCTGAGCGCTCGTTTAATCGGTTAGAAAACTATCTATCTATCTATCTATCTATCTATCTATCTATCTATCTATCTATCTATCTATCTATCTATCTATCTATCTATCTATCTATCTATCTATATGCATTCTGTAGCACAGCAGGTGGAAACTGTAGTAACATTCTGGGCTACTTTAATTCAGGAATATCAAGGGAAAGAAATTAAGGAATATGGAAATGTGTACTAATGTAATCACGGAATCAATGATTTAATGCAATTACCTAATGGACAGTATATTTGCACGAGGCTATTATGAACGCTTCAACAACCAACAACAGTCTGTGGTAGCTCGCTTGAAAACTAACTGTTATTGTATTAGCTAAAAAATAAAAAAGGATTTCAAGCCAGAACATCTTTTGTTTTTTGGTATTTGTATGAATAACATTTATGTATTCCTGATGCACTGAGGCGATCACTGCTTGTAATCTTGCACTTGATGCTTATTTTCATGTGCATGGGTTTTCTGTTTGTGCATTGAAATGTATCACACAACAAAGCGCAACCATTGCAATAGAAAAAGAAAACTCCTACAGACCTACCAGCTTTGCAAATGCTTGTTTAGACTTGAGCCACCAGTTTAGCTGTTTTTAAACACTGCTACTATTACCCAATTGTAATGGTACTCAGTTGACCAACATTGGAAGGCTATAAGGCTAAGCTGGCATGGCCGGCCTTCTCTCTTGTTTCAGCTCACTGAGAGATCCTCCTGGATAGAACTGCTGTATTATGCTGCATAGAACTGATCTCTTACTTTCAGTTCCTCGTGGATCTTTGACTGCATAGGCTGCTGATTTAACTCAACGGGTAATGTACCTGCTTCTGAAATATCTGTATAACTTCACATCACAATTATGAAAACCAGCAGGATAAGGGGAATCCCTCCAAGCAGGGTAATACTGACAACTTCTATATAAGGTGCAAATAAGTCACAACACTATGGCAGCAAGGACTGCAAGTAGTTAGATCTTGTGGACCTGAAATCAGGAGAGCTGTTTTATGTTAAATAACACAGCAGTTCTGAACGAACTTGAGTTTGTAGGTCTTGTGAATCCTAGTTCCCTCATCAAGGGAGGAATCCCTGGGTCTCAGTGATTTAGACACTTCTGCTGAAGGACTACACTTTCCCACTGGCCACTACTGCAGAACTTGTCAAAGATAAGATGCCATAAAAATGACTATTAAGTGAGACATATTTAAAAGCCTGTTGCATACATGAGCTGCTATATGACATTCGGAAACAGTCAGTAACCTTGCATTTGCAAGCCTTAGCCTTGTAGTGCATCTGCTAAACTGCACACCAAGCAAACGATGAGAGAGTGCACAAGGATAGTTGTTAGTATCAGTGCACTCCGGCAGCTCATCTTCAATGAAATCTTGTTAAGCACGTACCCTTTTATACAACTGCTACCTCAAAAGCTGAAAAAGGTGGACAGCAGAGACCTGCTAACACAAGGGAAAATAAAGAAAATAGCTCTCCCTCCTTATGTGTACTTGTCTTGTTGCTACACCTACAAAAAGGCACAATGCCGCTTCTTGGGGTCAATAGTCAAAACACAACAGTACAATTTATGAACTAAGAATGCGTAAGAATGACAAGAAGAAACTCCATCCCGTACTAGTGATGGAGCATGATTATTTTAGTGTGCTTTGCTCCATCAATTCCTGCTCACTGGGTGTGATTACTAATACGTACTTAAGAAACAATGACTAACATTGTGTCTTGTGGAACATATGAAAGTTTAAAACTGCATCATAAAAGCATGCAGAAGAGTCGTAAACATGTGAAAGTTGCAAACTGTATTGGAGAAGCATGCAGAAGGATCGCTAACTGGTTTGAGATTGGGTTATTCATAACAGAGAGAAAAACCTACAAATGTGCTATGATTATAACATGAAATGTAATATTGCGGACTGTGGTTTTAGCAAAAAATTATTATAAAAATGCTAAAGTAAAATTATTCCTGCTCATGTTCTTTTCCAGCACATAAATTCTGAAAGAAAGTGCTGCTCATTTATTAATGAATCATAATTAGACAATGCTTATAAGAATAATGAAATGGTGTTTTTTATATTAATTCTTATGCATCTTTATTTTTCTAATGTTTTAACGTTAGCACATTTTTTTTTAGAAAATGGTGATTTAGTGGTTTTCCATGTAGGCCTCAATATGTATTTTGTCCTTAATTGTTTCCTTTGAATAGACTAAATTGCTGACCAGATTGCTTTAGCTACGAGTATTATCGCTGAAGTTTCTTTCCTACAGTTTGAATAATGAACATCCTCTCTCTTAGTATAAAATTGTGTCAACTGTGTTGCAAGTTAACTCGGAAGCGAGCGTGTGGACATAATATGTTGCAAATGTATTTCCTATTTTCAAGGATTTGATAATACACATTCTTAGAAAACAGTAGACAGCGAATAAGGGTATTACGTGAGGGTTCCGGACAAGTTGGACGGGAGAAACAATCATGCCACAATCGCACCATGGATTTTGACCAATAGAAATCATGCAAACTGTGAAAAAGTTACTTTGTGAGCAGGAACTGTGAACGTTTGGAAGTATAATTCCCTTGTGGGAAAAGGATGTGTGGCGGCTATTTTCCTTTCAATTCTTGGGCACGACATACTGTCGGACTGAACTTTGATTTCCCTGAATTGAACTCTCCTGATTTCCACTGCGCTTTACGGGCTGGTGAAGTTGAGCAGGCTAAACCTTTCGGCTGAAGGGTTGATAACTCCTGCTATTGCACGCTGTGCTCTAGTCCATCTTGCATCTTGGTCATGTTACTCTGCAATCGAATTTCGATTTGTACAATTCCTGAAATTGCATACTGAAATTGCAATGTATATTCTTTCTCTCTCTCTACCCTCTTGGCAGCATTTGATTTGTGATGAATTTTGCTTTGAACTATGATGTTTTGTGAATTTACTTGTATACAAATGAATAACCATTATTAAATGATTCTAATGTATTTTTCTGGTTTGACCATTCATCTTGAAGTTTAGATAAAGGTTTCTTGATAACTATTCCATGTGTTTGTCCTTACTTATTGATGATTTTATTGGCAGTGTGATTATTGTTACTAGATAGGCACTTCTTTATTACAGGAACTCATGAAGGAATGGCTTCCGCTTCTAATTATCTGAGTCCCTATTATCTCTTACAAAGATCCATAGGAGGACCTTATGATTTGTAAGTGGTTGTAGAGTTTCTATGGGCCAAACTCTGAAATATTGTGAATTGCATTCTTGAGGTTTGAGTTTATGGTGTGGTGGGTAACTCATGTCTGTCTCCACAATTTTACACTGCTTCCGCTGGATCACCAGAGACCACCAACTGGTTACATGCATATACAAAGGTTGTGCCAGGACACATTTCCCCCCTAGGAGTTCATCCTTAGTAGAAGCACCCCCACTCACGAAATTGTTGAGATGGCTCCTCCACTTTGTCATTGCCAGTTAAATTATTTGACATCTCCCGTCAGTCTCATAGGTCACCCGTTAGGTTATCATCTGATATCACTCTGGAGATAGGCAGGGCTAAACTGGTATGGGTCCTGCCGCTGATGAGTACCAGCAGTTCTAAAAAGCAGGTGCTGAGACGGGTCCCTATCGGGCTCTCCATTTTTGCTCTCAAACTCAGGAGAGAAAAAATAAATCTTAACTCTGCAGCAGTGTCACCCTTCACTTCCTTTTTATGTAATATCAAAAAGACTCATTATAGTTCTTTCACAGTCTCATCATGTCAGAACTGAAGCCTTTTCAATGTTATGTACCATGAAGCCATAGTTGGTGCTTTTTTCTATCTTATGCAAATAACAACCATTGACAAAGACAATACTCCTGATTTGTTGTAGGTGTAAAGTTACTTGTATTATATATCTTGATGCAATGACAGAAGCTGCAAAACACCAATCAGGCAGGACGCTATGCTAAGCAAAGGTTTTTAGCTTATATGTTTTCATGCCACTTCCTTAATTACATCAGCCACGCCCCTTTGCGAGGACCCCTGCCCCCCGCCCCACCAGTTTTTTCATCTTGCTTAAGGCCCTGGAGATAGGTCTCTCCTAAAAGGTCACCTCTTGTTTGCGTTACGGTACCTTGCAGAAACGGGCCATTCACAGTGGATCTGGTGGATCATTACCCACCTCTTGGGGAGCAGCAGGGACATGGCTATGAATCTAAACATTACTTGGCCTAGGACGTAGGCCTAATATGCAACGTTTTGGTGACTGAGTGTCTATATCTCCTTCCATGCCTCTAAAGGCACTGGTTACTTGTTTCCAATCACTGGACACGTCATACCCTGAGGAGGAGGTCTGCTTCACAGTATTCGCATCTTGGGCAAATGTTTGGTCTGGTTGGATACATTTTACTTAGCATCAATGGGGTGAAAAAAGCTCTATGTACGATTTTAAACTGCATTAAATGGGATCTTGCATTGCTTGATGCTATCTTATGATAGGCTACAATATTATCCTTTTCTCTGTAAATTGTATATCAAGGTCTCTTTCCCATTTATCCTGTATCATTAGGAAATGTCGAGTGCTCCTTGTTCAGTGCTCTGAATATTGCAGAAATCGGTTTACCCCCTTGTGTTGGTTTATGGACAATAGTCAAGGAGGGTGAGTCTGCTGGTCTGCCAAGGATCCCCCCCAAAGACCTGTTTACAAGAGGGTCGATATATTCCGAAACACTGGTTGGAATTATGAGTTTGACTGTATTTAACGCATCTGAAAATTATTGGTTGTGTTAAATACCTCAACTGTTGTTATATTTTGGCAGGTCAAACCTGCCAAACTATAACATCAGAAAGTCATATGGTGTTTACCGTACCATGCGTGTTTTGGTGCGTCAAACACCAAAACCGGCAAGTTATTCCCCACAAACTTATAATGGGTGTTATTTATCGCACCCGAAGAAAAACATAACCCGTGGTTTTGTTGCTTATCCGGTGCTATAAATAGCACCTAAACTCGTAATCAGGGCCCAAAACTCAGACTGCTCTTGCCTACACAGCGTGAAACAGGAACTGTCCTGCCCCTACTTCAAAGTAATCTCTAGCCTCTTTAAAAGTCAATACTATACCTCCGTCTTATAAGTAGTCTACTATACCCTGTCCACCCTGGATTTCTCCTGTTATTCTGGCATCATGCCACAATTCCTGAAAACAGAGAAGGCCACCAATTTGAGCATCTGATGTAATTGGAACCATTTTCAGCACCTTTACAGTCCATCCAACTCAAAATTATGATTACCAAAACAATTCAGCAGGAAATTCTGCTGCTCGCCCGCCTCCTTAGTGTGAGTGAAGTTCTCAATTCTATGTTATGGAGGCTTTCAGCAAATAGTATTCTGGAGGGCTAATCCAAGTCTATCACAAAGATATTTAAGGGTGTTTAAGTTAATGCTAGGGCGAGAGCCTGCCCCTGGAATAGACCTGGACAGGAGGCACATCATTTCATGGAAGACGTATGTAGCCATTTTGACAGTTCTATCATTTTCACTCATGCAACGTGGGTCCTTGAGGGACCAAAAGAGTTTTGTCCAGAAGGGGACAGATTGCCCCAGCCAACATTCTGAATGGTTTCTGTCTTCTTATGCAATGACAATAATTGACACATCTGGAATGAGCTTAATGTCCCCATCTGAGAGGCAGCTAAAGCAGTCTCTTCTACCAGAAGGGCACGACAAGCTTCATGAAATAATACCTACAACTAGAGAGTTAGTTACATAAACTGTTTGGGTTGAAAGGAAGCAGATCCCAGATCTTAAATAGGTTTTTGGGAAAAATAAAGGATGGAGCTGAATTGACTGATAGGATTTTGCATTTGAGGACAGGTTACTTGCAAGAAAAATGTAAAACAAAAGAGGAAGCAAAAATGGACCGGAAATTGGTCCAGGTCATCTTCTCTACTCACATCCTGTTTCTGTGCCTGGGCCTCTGGAATTCCCAACACTAGCTCAATATTTCTGATCTGTATTCTAGACTGCATCCCTTCCACTCTGCATTCTGCTCCAATTATGTACTCATGAACTCTCCTACTAATGCTACTCTGTGATCCTCACACATAACTTCCTGTCCTTTTCCAGTCTACCCTCAGTGCTTCTCAAGTTGAAGTGCCTGAACACAAGAGATTCAGGACCTTGCAATTCATAATATACTTGCTCTTCCATCACTACATTTTCCAACATGATATTTTTTATACTTAAGATAGTGGCAATCCCTTTCTAAGTTTGTTTCTGTCTACTTCTGAATCAGAACTTACAAAATCAGGATATCACACAGCTTGCTTTAATGCTTCATTGCATCTCAGAAATGCTACAGCCGATGCACTTTGTCCCAGTGGCTCATGAAGCCTCCTGAGCCTGCTATACATATGGGGCACTGCCCCAGTTTGCACTGCAGCGTGTCTGTAACCAGGTGCATGCAGCACAGAACAAGAGTGTGCCCCCTATTACATAAAATGGGCTCTCCCAAGGGAATCCACCAACTCACAGATGAATTTCCCATCATCCATCTGCACAGGAACTGTCATAACTGGATTTTCTACTAAAGCTATCTTTAAGCGAAGAAGCCAAGCAAGAAGACTGCATTTCCCATCTGCACAGGAAGTGACATCATGGTATTCTGTGCTCCTCCCTTCTCTCAGGACCTATTTCATGGACGCTGCAGCATGAACGCACAGCAGACGTGTGCAGTGGGTACGCCTCTGGTATATCAAAAGCAAAATCCTCTGCACCATTCCAGCCTTGGATCATTGCCAGAAAACCTGGTTCTCCCAACAAACACCGATTACCTGCTCCACTCCTCCATGTTTTTACTCCCAGCCGCTGCTTGCAGCAATGCTGCCACACAGGATGACTCAACATGGAAGGAGCATTTGCATGCGCCTCCCACAAGTTCTCAGGCACTCTCCCACACCCAACCCCCGCTAATCCTGTACCAACAGCACCTCACACAAACCAGCCACCTACTCACCCTCAAAGAGACCAAACACCACCTAAACAACACTCCATACTCGCATGCATGCTTCTCAACACCCATTCGCTCATCAACCATTCCATGGAGATATGGAACCTGCACGATCACACTCAGGACCTGCTCTTTCTCATGGAAACATGACTAAACCTACCCTGGCACCGGATATCACAAGAGCCATCCCTGCTATGAACACAATCATTAGGCAAGACCATCAGCACTAGTCGGGAGGCGGAGTCACCATTATATTCAAAGATACCATCAGCTGGACCACCTACACAAACACCTCATGTTCAAGATATGCAACATAGCCAACTTTTCCCTGAACAGAACACATCTACAGATCACCAGGACTTAGAATACTGCACTGATCCAAACTACAGCCCGTCGAGGAACTCATGGCCTCACCCAGCACGTTATTGAACCTACCCACACCACCGGACACCTATTGGACCTGATTTTCTCCTCAATCAACAACGTCATGGTCAACGAGCCAGCAACTGTGACCTGGACAGACCAGGCCCTCTACAGTTTCAGAATACCCATCCCACACCATCACAGACCACCAGAACCACAGCCAGTAGCCAGAAAGACATCTCAGAAGAGGAGTGGAAGTCCGTCCTCTATGAGCACCGGCCCGAGCACACCAGCGACTTGCTGAAAGACATCAAAAACATCAACTGCTGGATCACCTGATACATTGACACCATGGCTACCCTGAAGCACAACCCAATGACAAAAGGATGACCACAGGCCCTCTGGTACACAGAGGAACCTAGACTGAAGAAACGCCACTGCAAGCAACTGGAGCACAAACTGGGAAAAAGTCACGGCACCGCAGATAAAGACATCTCCAAATCAGCCCGAAGACGCTAACACATATGGATATGGAAAACCAAACCTACAGCTCTTGCAGATCGCATCAATGCCAGCACTAACAGCAGCATGGGAATCTTCCCCAACAAAGATTTCACCGCACCTCCGGCCACCTCCAGCAACATCAACTTCTCACAAGCCCTTTGCAACAAGTTCTCTGAATTCTTCTGCAACAGAATCACATCCATATACAGCAACATTGACCCTCAACCAGACCCCATTACTGTTGAAACTCAACTTCCCATCATGGCGTATGAACAAACCCTGACCTCGTGCCCTGCAATCACCACCATTGAAATTGCTGCTACCACGAAGACCATCCACTCAGGGGCTTCATCTGACCCTTGACACCACCACGCTTTCACCAAAAGTCTTCTACCCATCAGCGAAGTACTAACACCTGTCCTCAACACCTCCATTGACTCATCTACATTCCCAGACAACTGGAAGCATGCCACCGTCATGACCCAGCTCAAGAAACCATCCACTGACCCAGCCCCGTTTTCCAACTACAGACCCATCTCCCTCCTATCATACCCAGCAAAGGTCTTGAAGAAACTAAACAACCGACACTACACCGACCACCTCAGCAACCACCAGCTCCATGATGCCACGCAGTCTAGATTTAGGCCTAACCGCTTTACAGAAACAGCACTCATCGCCGTCACAGACAACATCCGCATGATCCTTGACAGAGGAAACACAGCAGCACTCATTCTCTTGGACATATCTGCAGCATTTGACATGGTCTCTTATGCATTCCACATCAGGCATGTGCAAAAGATTGGCATCCAGGGACCCGCTCTCCACTGGATCTGCTTCTGCTTCTTCTTAACGGATTGAACACAAGCTGTAAGCCTACCAGAGGTCCATCGCTCTACCCCACCCTCTTCAATGCATACATGATCCCTCTGGACAACGTCAACATCTTCTTCCGTGCAGACAACATGCAACTCATACTCTCCCTCTTGGACAAGAGCCCCAACACATGAAACAAGTTCACCACATGCATGTCCAAAGTCTCTAACTAGATGAAAGCGAGCTGACTCAAGCTCAAAACCAACAAGACAGAAGCAGTGATCTTCAGCAAGAACACATCACCATGGGACTACAACTGGTGGCCGACCGAACTTGGACCCACACCAACACCTAGAGCCCATGCCAGGAACCTCAGAATAATGTTCAACAGCAAACTGGACATAACAGCACAAATCAACTCTGTCAAGGCATCCTGCTTCCACACTTTGAAGATGCTCAGGAAGATCTTCAAATGGCTTCCAAGCAACAGTAGAAAAACTGCCACTCACACCCTAGTCACCAGCACATTGGACTATGGGAACACCCTCTATACCAGGATCTCCAAGCAGCTATTAGAATACTACAAACCATCCAGAACTCAACATCCAACCTCATCCTCAATCTCTCACACAGAACTCACATCCCACCACACTTCAGGGAATTACACTGGCTCCCAATACACAAATGCGCTCAATTCAAACTACTCACAGACACATTCAAGGCACTACACAACTCAGGCCACACCTACCTGAACAGTAGCATCTCCTTGCACCAACCACCCAAACACCTCCGCTCCACAGGACTTCTAGTTGAACACATCCCATGCATACACAGAACCAGATCAGGAGGATTGGCTTTCTTTTACATCACCCCTAAAGCATGGACAACATTCCACTCCACATCAGAGTCTCCTTTTCTCTTCTTAAATTCCGAAAGAAGCTGTTAACCTGCTTTTCAATTAACCAACCTACCTAAGGCAGGGATTGGTACAAACACCCGCTCAGAGCCAGGATGCCCTTGCGGGTGATAGCGCTCTTTACAATTCTACCTAACATATCAACATAACATAACTCAGACCTACTCTGGGTGTAGCACATTAGTATAAAGGTGGACTGGTTGTTTGAAGCAGGAGGTCCAACTTTCACTTTGTAGATGACAAGCTGGCCTGCATTCAAGGCGGCCAGAGATATCCCTGCAGGCAGGTATAGTGAGTCAATGCATCTGCCCAAAGTGCGGTGCCTGGGTGTTTCGTACGACCCCCTTTCCACCTTCGGAAGGGCATTCTTGTGTAAGGGCACTAATTGTGCCCCACCTCTTTGTGAAGTCCAGTCAGTGCATCTCCTAACAGAGCCTTTATCTCTGTGTTTGGATCTTTTATACTCCTCCTAATATATCTTAAGTCCCTACTGACTCTAGAGTTTTCTTCATATGCTTGCACCTGGATCTGTATTACAGCGCAGGTGTGGAAGCAAAGTATTTCCTAGCCCCAAGCAAACGAGGTAACGCCCTGTTGTGAATGCAACAAAATGTGGACCATTTCAATCCTTGTTAAAGAATGGGCCACACAAGTATCTGCAACCCTTCTTTAATAACAAAGTGCCCAGGGGCGAAAGATGCAGAAGTTAGCCATGTCATTTGCCTAGGGCACTTATCCTAACATGGCCCCTGGTATACTTTTTTCTTCTGTGCCTGCTGCTGTTAACCTAGCCATTCATTCTTGAGGCCCTCCTTAGCTGTTCTCTTCAGCAGAAGGCTCTTCTTTGTTGTCTGCTGCAGTTAGCCTACATATCATTGTGCAGGCTCCACCTCTCCGCCTTTTGCCAGCTTGCCTTTACCTATTGGAGACTCAAGATTCCTTCCAGCTATCGACACCCTTGAACATCTGAAGGTATATCCTGGTCTTTTTTGTGGACCTCAAATCTAGTTTTCTCTTAGAAATATGGCTTCTCACGGTGGTTTTTGATTCTTACTGTGTTTTTGGTCGACCTGTTTCAGCTATAACAGAATAACCCTAGAAAAGGCAACTGCTGACCCCATTTATGTTTTAAAAATGCAAGAAATCACTAAATAGGTTAGACTAACCCCAGTAACCATCTTTGTAATCTCCAGCACTCAAAGATGAAAGAGCTTCTATTATTTCTGTTGACTAAAAACGTGAGGAAAAGTGCATTGAGACAAATAAAAAGCAACAGGTGAGCTTGTTACAAGCTGTTATTGCACTTTGTTGACATCATTTGGTTAGGATTAAAACTAAACTATTGTCTTTTATTTTCACAAAAACCACACTGAAAAGATTTCATATGAGACCATATAACAATACTAAGTTATCCTTTGGCATTTATATACCTTAACTTCAGGCGCTAATTCACACATAAGTTGGGTAACACAGTCTTATGAGTTCTGTTTTCCATCACAAGACACGTTTACCAACCTTTGATTTGTTGGATTCCCATGAACAAGCTATAGATGTCTCAAGGTGAGAAGATTCTTATTTAGCTTTTTTTTGCAGACAATCCCCAGATTATTGTCAAGATGACCTTGGCTCCTCTAATATACAGCTCTTCTTACAAGAACTAATATTGGACCATACCATTATAAATCTAGATCTGCTGGGGGGCTTGGCTTGATAGCCTAAGATGGCAGACGCGTGAGCCAGAAGCTCCGCAAATGCCTGCCAATTATCCTGATACAGCCATGGTAGCTGGGGGCCCGGGCACTCGGCGGGGCAGTCCCCTAAACAGGAAAGGAATCCAGAAGTCACCCAGGGCTGCATGCTGGTTGAAGGAACCTGAGCGGCCGAGACCTGAGAGTGAGTGAGCGGGCCTCAGCTTCCCAAAATTGCAGTCTAGATCTCCCGTGGGACGAAGGTAGGGGAGCGGCACGGTCGGTAATGGGTTGGAGACGCCTGATGCGATTGCCTACTGGCTAGGACCCAAGACAGGAGGAAGGCTGCAGAACTTGGGCCTACAAAACCGGGGTGCCAAGGTCTGACCCTGCAAGGAGTAGATAGCCGGAGGAGACCTGACCAGCTGCCGTGACCTCCGGGAAGTCCCTACATTATACAGCCCCTGACTAGAATATAACTGGGGGCGACCCTACTGGGCTGGAGATACTGATCGGCCTGAATAGAAATCTTGAGATGGGCCGAATGACAGAGCGAGAAAGAGATTCTCCCCCCATGAGATTACGAAGAACAGCAGAGGCTAGACCGGCCCTGGACCCCTGCACTCCTGGATGTTTCTGCTGGAGCTCCGGACAGGGCTGGCACGGTGGGGCCTCCACTTGGTGAGCACTTACAATCGCTGGGCAGGAGGACTTTAGAACTGTGTGGGGGTGACCTGGGTTAGTCTCACAAGCTTACCTGGCTACACGCTACTACATTGGACATTGGGCGTTGTAGGTTGGATTGCCCCACACCACTGTTACCTCAACCGCTTCTGAGTACACCCTGTTATCCAAGATAGACAGATTGAGGCCACTCAAGATCAGGAAGATTAATCTCATGAGCAAATACAGAACGACCACGGACCCGTCCCCGAGGAAGATCCAGTGCAAGAACAGTTGGCCAAAATATTAGAAGCCATAGCTGACACCAAAGCAACATTGCACCAAGATATAAGCACGGTGTCAGTGGGACTGGGTCTCCTTAGGGCGAAACATAAAAAACTGCCCGAAAGAGTGAAATTGACGGAATCTTTAATAGCGGACCTCACACCGGTACATCAAGCACTGTCTCTAAAGGTGATTGAACTCTCCAACAGGGTCCGCACAGTGGAGCGCAGGGCTGAGGATGCAGTAGGTCGGAACAGGAGGAATAACATCAGAGTCCTGGGCCTACCGGAGGGAGTGGAAGGAAGCAACATGATCCCCTACCTGGAGCACTGGCTCCGCATGGTGGTCGCACCGGAGGGACTTTTAACATTCTACACTCTAGAAAGAGCCCACTGGGTCCGGGCCAGGCTACCAGCTCTGGGCCGGCTCCTGTGCCCAGTGGCAGCCAAACTACTCCACTTTAAAGACAGGGATACTGTGTTGCAGAAGGCGCGCACCAACGGCCTTATGTGGTGGGAAATAGTAAAGTCTTCTTATTCCCCGATTACACACTAGAGGTCCAGAGATGACGTGCCTCTGTTCTTGAAGTCAGGAAAGCACTGAGAGATGAGGGACTCCAATATGCTCTAATATTCCCAGCCCGACTGCGTATACTCTTAGATGGGAAAGCCCATTCCTGTGAAGACCCCAAATTGGCATGGGAATGGATCGAAGCCTACAAAACTGAAGGCACAGGGACTTGCGGGCCGCTCCCAGTTCATGAACCCAGGAAAAGAATCAGGAAACGACCCAGGCGTGGTGCTCCAAAGAAGCCAAGCCCATCGCAAACAAATAGGGAGAGAGCCGGGGCGTTGCAGGCTGTGGCTGAGATTCTGCAGGACTGACAATCCCCATCAGAGGTGGGATCACGCTCAGCGAGAGGGACAGAGGGATCAGAATCTGACTCCTCCCAAGGAGATAGTATAACCCTTAGTTTCAAAAACAGAGAGAGAGGGACCCCAAGCCAAGGGAGAGGGGTACCAGGCAAGACCGTAGTCAAAAAAGAAAGATCTCCCTTGGATCTATGAATATCACCTGTCATTCAAACATACAATTATCACATTAAAAGGATGAGATATGGCATCAACGAAGTAAACCAATTACTTGATAGCAAATTTATTTCAAACATAAACTAATATACACATACATAAAATAGGTAAGCACTTTACCAAATATTAAAAACAAAAGTTAAAACTTTCTTGAAATTGGGGGGAGGAGCCTAGCGCGCAACCAAGATGGCCGCGTAGGTGCGAGGCTCCCGAGGACCTCCGCGACCTCCTGCATAAATCCTGACAGAATCCTGTCCCAGATGAGGGGACTGTATTTGTGAGCCCGAGCAGAGGTGACGCCCGTTTTCCGTTTTTAAATCGGACCTCGGACACCGGCAGGAGTATCGATTGAGGTTTGCGGCCTTCTCCACACGGGCCCCCCGTACTGGAGTTGTGGGGCGATCCGGACACAAAGTGAACAACAGCGGCGGGCAAGGCTGGGTGACTCGCGTACCCTGCACTTTCACTTTCGCTTTTGCGCCTTCCTTGCTGCCAGGCGAGGTTGGGTTGCGGGGCGGTGTGCGGTGGTGTGGTCTCGCTGGGGTGCCCTGCCGGTCCGCCAGCTGCGGTCCGTCCTGCGGAGCGGTGGTCGCTCCCCCCTGGACCCCTTGAACTGGATTGTCGGCCCCCCCCTTTCTTGAGGAGACTGACTCGTCTTGGGGATCGAAACCATGTCCACAAAACAAGATGGCGATCGGGCTAAGATAAAATCGACCCGCCGTGGCGCGGCCCAGCAATCCAACAGTATGGACCGCTACACCCTCCAGAAGGGATCCCCAGAGGCGCCGCGTAGGTCCCCTACGGGCCCGACTGATGCTTCCGCTCTGCCCACGGACCTGACCCTCCGAGACGTCATGGGCGCCATCGCCGAGATGAAGGCCTCGGTGGACCAGCGCTTCGACACTCTGGCCCAGAAGATTGACTCGGTCCTCGTGGACGTGGGCCTCGTGAGGGCTGATTTGTCTAAAACCAACGACCAGGTCGACTCTTTGGCCCACTCTACCACGGGCCTCACAACGGACGTGGCGGCCCTCCAGCAGGAGGTGCGCAGGCTTGGCCAGGCGAGCGCCCTGATGAATCGTCGGCTGGAGGATTCCGAGGGTCGGGCCCGGAGGAACAACGTTCGCATTATCGGGGTGCCGGAGGGACGCGAGGCGGAGGCGGCGGATCTATTTGTTGAGGACCTGGTTCTCACCCATCTCCAGCCTCGGGGGCTGAGTAAATTCTTTGCGGTGGAGCGTGCCCACAGGGTCCCCGGGGGTAGGCCTAAGGTTGGAGCCCCTCCGAGGCCTCTCATCGCCCGGATCTTCAATTTTCGGGATAGAGACGCTATCCTACAGACTTCCAGGCTACAAGGGCCGGTCAAACTCGACAATATGGACATCAATTTCTATCCTGACTTCACTCCGGCAGTCCAAAAGCAGAGGCTGAGCTTTCTTGGTGTTAAACGTCGCCTAAGGGACCTGAATCTCAAATATGCGATGCTTTTTCCAGCTAAGCTGAGAGTGGAGGTGGATGGCCACACGCACTTTTTTGATCGACCCGAGGTGGCCGGGGACTGGCTAGACACTTTGCCCGGAGATCGGGGCCGGGGGGGTGGGGGGGGTGCGGTTGGTGGGGAGGGCCCGCCGGATCAGGACTGAGAGACTAATGGTAGGCCTTGCTCTGGACTCCGTTGTTGTCACTATTGACTGTTAGGGTAAGTTCCCCTCTTGTGGAGGTCGAGTGGGGTCTCTTGGGGGATCACCCTCCTCCTCTGGGGGACTAGTTAGTTTTCTTATCTATGGGGCGACAGGCACACTGCACTTTGGGGGGGCTGTTTGGGCTCATGCAGGGGTGCAGGGTGGGGGTAGTTCTGTTGGGTTGAGTGGGTTGGGGTGGGGTGTGGTTCGTTTTTACCGCAAGGCAAACCCGTTATTGTATTGTTGTTTTTGAGATGCTCTGGGGGGGACAACTGATGGCTTCGTTACGTGATGGGGGGTAGGGATTTGACATTGTTGTCCTGGAATGTTAACGGACTGGGTGATAGGATCAAGCGGGGTGTGGTCCTGCAGTATCTGAAACGGATTTCGCCTGATGTGGTCTTTCTGCAGGAGACACACCTTATTGGTAATTCCTTTTGTGCCATGAATCGGCGTGGCTATCGCTTGGTGGCCCACTCGGGCTTCACGTCGGGCTCACGGGGGGTGGGCATCATGGTGAAGAACTCGCTCCCGTTGGAAATAGACGAGGTGCGCCATGATGAGAGGGGACGCTACACTGTCTTGGTGGGGAGGATGGAGGGCAAGGTGGTTGTCTTTGTCTCTGTGTACGTCCCACCGGGGCTACAGTCCACCACCTTTGCAGATCTGGGGCGCCTCCTCCTTGACCTCCCGGGGGGGCTTCTGGTGGTTGGGGGGATTTCAATGCGGTGGCTTCTGGGACTATGGATCGTCATCCCCCTAGGGACCTCCCCCGGGCAAAGGCGTGGTTAGCGGGCCTTTTAGACACACTGGGATTGGTGGACTGCTGGCGTTTAAAGCATCCCACCCAGCTGCAGTACACCTTCCATTCGGGTGCCCATGGTAGCCTCTCGCGGCTTGATTATGTCCTTGTCCCTGCGGCTTATGCTGGGAGGGTGGGAGAGGTGCGCCATCTGGCGCGGGGTATTTCGGATCATTCCCCGCTCCTACTGCACTTGGGTGTCTTCCCGAGGGGAGAGGGCAGGGTAGCCCCAATCAATGCTTGGTACCTGCGTGACCCCACTATTCGTGCTGACCTGATTAAATCATTGCAACGGTATTTTGAGGAGAATGTGGGGTCCGTTCCGTCGGCTATCTCCCTGTGGGAAGCCTTTAAAACAGTTCTCAGAGGGGAGGCCCTCTCCTTTATCTCCCATGCCCGCAGACGCGCACAGGAGGAGGTGACCCGGGTGGAGGCCGAAATTACTGAATTGGAGGGTGGTCTGGGGAGTGGGGTGACTGACGCGGCGCTGCATGTTCTACACCTTAAACAGGCGGCCTATAGGGCCCTCGTCACGGAGGCGGCCAGGGGCCTTAGCAGAGAGCAACAGGGGCGACTGTACGATGTGGGTGATAAGGCTGGCAAACTGATTGCGTGGTTGGATAAGAAGGAGAGAGCTAGTCGTGTGGTCCCGCTGATTGAGAGGATGGATGGTGTACGAATTACTGAGCCGGAAGGCATTGTTTCTTGCTTCGCGGATTATTTCCGCGAGGTATATTCTCCGGTCTCTCCCTGCTCGGAGGAGGATTCCCATGCCCTGCTGCGGGACATTGCGCTGCCCTCGCTTTCAGTGGAGGACAGGGATTTGTTGGATGCCGCTCCCACCTCGGATGAAATCGCCCTCGCCATACGCTCGGTCGCCTCGGGCAAGGCCATGGGCCCGAATGGCCTTCCTATCGAATTGTACAAGCTGCGACCGGATGTACTGGCACCTCACCTCCGCGCGATGTTCCTTGCGGCCCACTCGCGGGGCTCCCTCCCGCCGGACCAGCGTCTAGCTACCATCGTGGTTATCTACAAGGAGGGGAGACCGCGAGACCGGGTTACATCCTATCGGCCGATCTCGCTCTTGAATGCGGAGCCTAAAATCCTCGCCAAGGTGCTTGCCAACCGGCTGGTCGGCGTGGTGGGCGATCTGGTCCACCAAGACCAGTCCGGCTTTATTCCCCATCGCAACACGGCCCTTAACCTGCGGCGCTTGCACGGGGTGCTCGCGCGTGTTCCATTCGTGCGGGAGCCGGCCATCTTGGCGTCCTTGGACGCCACCATGGCGTTTGACACGCTCGAGTGGCCGTACATCTGGGCGATGTTGGCGAAATTTGGATTTGGCCCGGGATTCATCAGCTGGGTCAAATTGTTGTACTCTGACCCATTGGCGCAGGTGGTGGTGAATGGTCGAGTCTCGGCCCCATTCGTGCTGGGACGGGGCACGCGACAGGGTTGCCCCCTGTCGCCGCTCCTGTTTGCACTGGCCTTGGAACCCCTGGCGGAGTGGCTGCGGTGGCACCCCTCTATCCGTGGTCTCCGTTGGACCCCTGAGTATGAGGACCGCGTGTCCCTCTACGCCGACGACATCCTGTTGTACTTAGCCTCCCCGCGTAAATCACTGATTGTCCTGGTCGATGTTCTGCGCTCCTTCGGCCGTAACTCAGGTCTTGTCATCAACTGGGCTAAATCCTGTGTCTATGTGCTTTCCGGGGAGGCTCCTGTTCTTCCGCGGGGCTGCTCGATCCAGATTGCCTCGCAGGGGTTTCGTTACCTGGGCGTCTATATTACGCTGGACCCAGTGGCCCGCTACGAGCGGAATTTGCTTCCCCCCCTCCAGCGCTTGAAGGAGGACGTCGCGCGCTGGCGGCGCTTGCCGCTTTCGCCGCTCGGCCGGGCGGCATTGTTCAAGATGATGTCGTTACCGCGCTTTCTGTACGCCCTCCAGAACTCGATGGACCTGGTCCCGGCGCGTTACTTCCGTGAGGTGGAGAGTTTGCAGCGCCGCCTGTTCTGGGACGGGAGGCCGCGTATCGCCCTGGCAAAGTTGACGCTCCCGTGGTATGACGGAGGGATTGCCCTCCCGGATATTAAGCGGTATTACTGGGCCTCCCAATTAGCTGCAATTAATCACGGCCTCTACGGGCCCGCCTTAAACCCGGCATTTGAAATGGACAAGATGCTCCTGCCCGGTGGCGATTACAATCGAGCGCTCTACACTAGCGTGCCCGACTCCCGCCTGACGGGACCCACGCGTGTCATGGTGCGAGTATGGCACGCGGCCAATGCAGCTATGGGATGGAAGGACCGTTTGACCCGGGCGTCACCGTGGTATGCGTCTGAGAGGTTGGGCTCCCTATGGACCTCGAAGGGCTTCGATAGGTGGGACACGATAGGCATTAGTACAGTGGGGGACCTCTGGACGAGGGGAGGATTCAAAACTTTCGAGACACTGCAGGCGGAGTTTCAGCTGCAGGGCAGTGAATACTTTCGATACCTTCAGGTCCGTCACGCACTGGGCTCTGTCTTCCCAGACGTGGCCGCCATTCCGGAGTCCTCCCCACTGGAGGATAGAGTGCTAGATGGCCACGTTCCGGACAGCACGATCTCCCTCATCTACAAGAAGTTGATTAATGACCGCTCAGGCTTACTGACTGGGCTCCGCGAGGCTTGGGTTGCCGATGGGTTGGAGCTGGACGACGAGGACTGGATTTCCGCGGTGGCCTCCCCGAAGGAGGTGGCCATCCCGGCTCGCCTTCGCTTCGTCCAGCTTAAGATACTTCACCGGGTGTACGTGACGGGGCCAGGGCTTCTGCGTATGGGCTATGCCGAGGATGGACTGTGTAAGCGTGGGTGCGGTGCATTGGCGACCTTTTTACATATTCTGTGGGAATGTCCGAGGGTGGAGCGATTCTGGCGTGGTGTGCATGAGGTCCTGCGGGCGGTTACGCATGTCGTGCTGGTGCCTGAAGCGAGGAGATGCCTGCTGAATGTGTGGGAACCGACCGACTACTCGGTTCCGCAGACGCGATGGGTGACGCTGGGTTATATGATTGCTAAACGTGACATCGCTCAACTGTGGGGATCCCAGAGGCCCCCGGCAGTGTCGGCCTGGAAAGAACACATGGATTGGTGCATGTTCCGAGAGAAGGTGGTGTATGTGGCGCGGGGTAAGCCTGGGGCGTGGCTGAAGGTGTGGGGCCCCTGGAACGCCTACCGCGGGGGTATTTGCGAGCCGCCATTGTTGCCTCCCGCTTCACCAGCTCCGTCCCCCTAGATGGCCCCCTCCCTCAATCCCGGGCACAGAGTTTTCCCAGTCCCAGACCTATTCCCCTTCCCCTCCTTCGATTTTAGTGTATGGTTGGGGTCCCCCCATTTGAGGAGCGTATGTTGTCATTTTCGCTCTCGGGTTGCCTTGCGGGTGTGGTTTTATGTTGTTGTGTTGTATAAAACGAAACCGTATTGTGGGCTCAGAGTCATGTGGCCCACGTTGCCGATACCTCCTGCTTTAGCGTCTCTGTAACGCCAAGTGCCTTATTGTATATATGTCATTTATTTCTGTCATTTTAGCGGCCGGCCGGAAGGTTGTAGGCCCGTACCTGTATATATTTGAGATTGCAATAAACGGTTTAAAAAAAAAAAAACTTTTCTTGAAATTGATACATCAGAAATGAAATGAATCACCATCAATATACATACACAAACATAAAATTGGGAAAAGAAAAAGAACAGGACAAATAATCCTACTCTCACAAAGGAAATCGTTAACTAACAAACAAATCGGTTTTGTCCACAATATAGTTCACAGTGTATATGGCACAAAACCATTGTAGTTACAAATTTAAAGCGATTTCCTTATATTAAAGCATCAACGCGTTTCGGTAGGCCACAGTAGACAGCCAACACCTTCCTCAGGATTAGTTGCAGATCCCAATTGTAATAGATTAAAATCTGAAACAAACATACAACAAAATAATATAATGTAAATGATTCCACAATTGCTTTACCTCAAACAGTATTTGGTGAACTTCGATGACCCTAACTCATCCAATGTTATTGCATACATACAACACAGACATTCCATCATACCATCACTAGTAAATACTAATATAATTAAACAGAGTAAGATTTAAACAAATTCTTTTTGTGATGGTACTCTGCAGGCACCTAATTAGAGAGGTCCATTAACGATATATTAGCCGAAGGATACTCAAACATGCTGTGCTCACTGTACTATAGAATACGGGCAGTTAATGTTTATTAAACCTTATTTATATTGGATATTCGACTCACAGTTTTTGTAAAAAAAGGATGTCAATGAATCACAATCCTTCTTGTCCAAATGGAGTCCACTACTCAGCACCTACGTTTCATCAGGGATCTGTTCAGATAACAAGAGGAAATACTATTGTCTTCAAACAAAGATAGCATAAGTTCTTCGTTTAATAGGCATACTATAATTACCTTATGTATTCTTTAAGTTTATTTATCGTGGTCATTTACACGTATGTTATTTCACAGGTCTCCCCATATGAGTAGAAATCGTGCGAGTACGTTTACCTAATATAGATTAAAAAGATGAATTTTAATCGTATTGCATTACAAAAAAACTGAGAATCTAGATTAATTAGTCATGATGCAGAGAAATTCATATTTACCAGATACTTATGTTTGGTACAAGCGGGTCTTATATCTTTTTCCGCTGTATGTATCTCGGTTCAAGAAATTGCCAATTATTTGTTCAGAAGATCTTTAAAACAAAGAAACGGCTTGTGTGAACCATATTAATCCACACTAATTGGATCTTCTCTATTCAACATATAATGCATGTACAATTACCTAGCAAGCATTATAAGAAACCTAATCACTGTGACGCTATATTCAATCAATGAAAATATGTAGTCATAGGCGTTTCCCACTACATATAAGCCGAACTGTTAAGACATACAGATACACTGATAATCTCTGGTTTAGAGAATATACTCAGAACGACACGCAGCCCACAGGAACTATGCTAGTCTCCAATAGGTCATAATACTATAACCCACCACGTACAAAACGATGTAAGCCGCAGAAGCTACATAATCTAGCAAAGGGAACAGCCCTCAAATTACTTAGTCTCCTCACCCGATATCTTTCAGAAGTCTGAATAGATCACCGTTTTTCTTTCTCCAGGTTCCTAAAGGTAACTTGAAGATGATAAAAAAGAAACTGTCCCAAATCTGGGATCCGGTAATTCCCTGCAAAAAAGAGATCGCAAACATCAATATGATGGTGCATCTCAATTAAATCCCCCAGTAGTTTTCTAGATGGTCTCCCAGTTTACATACCTTATTCGGGTCGGGAAGTTGCGTAACCTGGATTCCTCGGATTCAAATGAACAAGGAACCACCACACCGAGTCGGTTTAAATACCCGCTAGCGTCCTCCAAACCGGAAGAGGAAAAATCCTTCCGGGTTAGAACCTACGCTCTAAATACGATTGTATTGATTTGACATGCGAATAATCCGCCATCTTGGAAGGGTTTTTGAAAGAGTATAGAGTGCACACAAAAACTCCTGTATACCTAGGACATCTTTTTTTAAAAAAACTCAACACGGTTGTGTATATGCCTAAACATCAACTTAATACGATGTACTCTAGTAGCGAGTCATATGGTGTGTCAAAACCTTCCGGATCAACGAAATGCCACAGAGTTCAACTACTTAGAGACACCATCTCGATCAATTCGCCAAACATAGCGATATTTCAATATTTGTTAAGACGTACGCTATACTATTCGATAAAGCGCCCATTTATATGGTCTAATTATCAAATGATGCCTTAATGCAAACAGTCACACTTAGACTCAAATGACAAACTGGTATAATTACTTACAAGAGCCCTCATAACTAGAGCAAGGGTCCTATTCCCACTAACCAGTCACCTGAGCTGTCAAAAAACCTATGATTACGGATTCTTCAATACAAGAAACAATCACTCATGTTCTTTAAAGTGAGTATTTCCCAATTATTCATAAAGTAGCATTATGTTACCCCAAAGCAATGACTGATAAGTAATTAAGCATTTAGGTGTACCTTATTCTACAAAGCATGATTCTAATTTCGAAACAGGTCACTGATTCCTGATTAAAAACAAGCAAAACACAAACTAATCCCTATAATCCGTCCTATCCTCAGACAAGCAAGGGAAAAAAGCCTAACTAACGTACGTGTTTGAAGAAATATGTACTACATTCAAACAACCAGGAGACGTTCCCATTCTTCTCGTGAATTGAGGCCTTTCCGTATAGTATTCAGATGAGAAATATACCATTGTTCCCGTGCTTTGCGTTTACTGGTGATATTACCACCTCTCCTATCAAGTTTTACTTTTTCCAAAATGAACCAAGCGAAGTCATTTTCACCATGTCCAGATTCAAGATAGTGGGGTACCAGCGGTGATGTTAGTTTTTTAGTTTTAATGGCCGATCTATGTTCTTGTAGTCTGACTCGAATCTCTCTTCCTGTTTCCCCCACGTATCCCAAATTGCACGGGCATCGTAGGAAGTAGATAACATTTCTGCTTCTACAGTTACTCAGCGTTCTAGATCGTATAGTGCAACCATTGTAGGTGATTTCTTTGGTTTGTATGCACTGAGGACATACATTGCATGTGCCGCATCTAACATTCCCAAGTGCAGGGAGGTTGGTGATCGTCCTTTGTGTCAGATTACTATCTTCATTATATGGATGCACTAACATGTCCCTCAAATTACTGTTCTTTTTAAATGCGTACAGAGGTCGTTCCAATTTCACCTCTTCATCATGGTTAATGATATGCCAGTTCTTATTTACAATGTTTTTTATCTGGTTGCTTAGGTTTGAAAATTTGCTGACAAACACTACTTTGTTGGGGAATTCTTTTTTAACTACAGGTTTATTAACCAAGGCATTCCGGTCATAAAACCTAGCCCGTTTTAACGAGTGGGTAAGAAGTTTTTTAGGGTAGCCTCTATCCCTAAACTTACGTTTCAAATCCTCTGCGTGTCTATAGAAATCCTGTAAGTCAGAACAATTCCTTCGAAGACGAAGGAATTGGCTGAAGGGAATGCTTTCTCGTTGGGATTTGGGATGAAAGCTAGAAAAGTGAAGTAAAGTGTTTTTAGCCATAGGTTTTGTGTACAACTCAACCTCCAAGCAGCTATTAGAGTCTTTAATGGAGATATCTAAGAAGTCTACCTTAGTTTTACTGTGATAGGATGTAAACCTCAAATTTGGATCACCCAAATTGAGCCAGGCAAGAAATTCTATAAGTTTGTCAGTATCACCTTCCCAAATGAGGAAAATGTCGTCAATGTAGCGGTACCAGCCCGCTACATTTTCATAAAAGGGGGCTACCTCGTTATAGATGTGCTTGGTCTCAAACTGGCCTACATACAAGCAGGCCAGACTAGGAGCACAGGTAGCCCCCATGCTGGTGCCTTTCAGCTGTTTAAAATATTCATCTTTGAATAAAAACACATTATTTTTCAGAATAAGGCTAACACAGCTAACAATGAACTCAGCATTGGCTCCCCCGAGATCCTGATCCATGAGAAGCTCTCGTATGACCTCAACCGTGTCATTTTGAGGGATGTTAGTGTAGAGAGACTCAATGTCCAGAGTAACTAGACACTGAGTCTCTCCACAAAATGGTCTTCCCTCCACAAGAGAGATGATATGAGCCGAGTCTCTCACATATGATCGTAGATTACAAACAATAGGACGTAAAAAGTGGTCCACATATTTGCTGACCGGTTCCAAGAGAGAATTGATACTGCTCACTATTGGTCTCATTGGTGGATCAGTGGCACTTTTATGAATTTTTGGTAGGCCATATATGGCAGGGGTCCTGGGTTCTAAGTTATTAAGAAATTTAAACTCATCATCACAGATCCAGGAATTCTCTTTTGCTTCTCTCAGAAGATCTAAGCACTCTCTGGTTACAGCTTCTAAACTGTGCACATTTGTTCGCTTATAGTGTTCCTCAACATTGAGCAGTTTATACATTCTACACTCATAGTCCTCGGTATTGAAAACAACCACACCACCACCCTTATCTGCAGGCTTTATTGTTATACTTCTGTCAGTTTTAAGGGAATTTAGAGCCTGTCTCTCATTTCTGTTAATGTTCTGTCCAAGATCAGTTCTATTCTGTCTACCAAGAACGTTTGCAATATCGCTCTCAACTGCTTTCTCAAAAACCTCAATGTTTTTCCTAACCATGGCCAAAGTTGGAGTAAATGTTGACTTCGGTTTAAGGCCAGACAAGTTACTCCGTTCAGGGCATTCCCGGTTTTCAAAAAATCTCCTAAGTCTTATTTTTCTAAAAAATGAACGCAGATCTTTCTCTAGCTGAAATCTGTCTATGGTAGTGGATGGAACAAAACTGAAACCCTTGCTAAGGATACTAATCTCTGTATCACTTAAGGGTTTGTCTGACAGGTTAATTACTGGTGCTCGGTCTGTCGCCAGTATCGTTGACTCCTTGTGCGCATGTATTCCTGTTGCTGTGGAGGGCCCCTGTTCATTTGACCCCTCCCCGAGTTCCCATTGAAGCGCTGTGCTCTCCTCGGGCGCGAGTCTAAAAAAGGTAAATATTCCCTTGTATCTCCCCTGTTAGTGGGCTCTTCTCTCATTCCACTATCATCTTCACTACTCGATCCAGATGTCTCTGAGAAGGTGACATGTTTTCTCCCACCCCTATTGTAAACTTGTCTTTGTGGGGGTCTTTCCCAATCATTCTCATTTCTGAGTTGAAAATAGTTTTCTTTAAGGAAAGGATAGATCTTTTCCTGGGAGAAACGGTCCATATCCTTTCTTAATTTATTAGTTTTTTTGTTGAGCAGGTAGTCTCTATAGCCATCCACATCTCTATTTATATCATCTAGTTTTTTCTTTGCTTCCTCAAGGGCAGGACAATTTCTTAATTCAATCTCTAACTTATCTATTGCCTCTTTTTCTATCACGATCAACTCTTGGGCAGTCTCAATAATGAGAAGCATCCAATCCCGGCTGCATCTATTGGATATCATAGCCCATGTTTCAAGGAATTTTTTATTCTCTATGAAAAGGCCAGGTTCATTACGAACCTGCAACCCAATTGGGATAGTGCCAGATTTTACATATTCGATTAGAAATTCGGCATGGGCTTCTGTTCGTATAAGCTTCTTTTTGAGATTTAGCAATTTCCCCCAGTTTTCACCTTTACTGGATAATACAGTAATTTTGTTGCCATTTTTGGTGTTAATAATTCTATTTAGTTGGTCTTCACTAAAACCAAACGTTCTAAATTGGTCCATGAACAGGCAGAAAAGCTCTAGTTCAGACAAATCTATATAGAGAGAAGGCTCTCCAACCACAAAGGCTGTACTCAAAGTTTCAAAACCAGAGAGAGAGGGACCCCAAGCCAAGGGAGAGGGGTACCAAGCAAGACCGTAGTCAAAAAAGAAAGATCTCCCTTGGATCTATGAATATCACCTGTCATTCAAACATACAATTATCACATTAAAAGGATGAGATATGGCATCAACGAAGTAAACCAATTACTTGATAGCAAATTTATTTCAAACATAAACTAATATACACATACATAAAATAGGTAAGCACTTTACCAAATATTAAAAACAAAAGTTAAAACTTTCTTGAAATTGATACATCAGAAATGAAATGAATCACCATCAATATACATACACAAACATAAAATTGGGAAAAGAAAAAGAACAGGACAAATAATCCTACTCTCACAAAGGAAATCGTTAACTAACAAACAAATCGGTTTTGTCCACAATATAGTTCACAGTGTATATGGCACAAAACCATTGTAGTTACAAATTTAAAGCGATTTCCTTATATTAAAGCATCAACGCGTTTCGGTAGGCCACAGTAGACAGCCAACACCTTCCTCAGGATTAGTTGCAGATCCCAATTGTAATAGATTAAAATCTGAAACAAACATACAACAAAATAATATAATGTAAATGATTCCACAATTGCTTTACCTCAAACAGTATTTGGTGAACTTCGATGACCCTAACTCATCCAATGTTATTGCATACATACAACACAGACATTCCATCATACCATCACTAGTAAATACTAATATAATTAAACAGAGTAAGATTTAAACAAATTCTTTTTGTGATGGTACTCTGCAGGCACCTAATTAGAGAGGTCCATTAACGATATATTAGCCGAAGGATACTCAAACATGCTGTGCTCACTGTACTATAGAATACGGGCAGTTAATGTTTATTAAACCTTATTTATATTGGATACTCGACTCACAGTTTTTGTAAAAAAAGGATGTCAATGAATCACAATCCTTCTTGTCCAAATGGAGTCCACTACTCAGCACCTACGTTTCATCAGGGATCTGTTTAGATAACAAGAGGAAATACTATTGTCTTCAAACAAAGATAGCATAAGTTCTTCGTTTAATAGGCATACTATAATTACCTTATGTATTCTTTAAGTTTATTTATCGTGGTCATTTACACGTATGTTATTTCACAGGTCTCCCCATATGAGTAGAAATCGTGCGAGTACGTTTACCTAATATAGATTAAAAAGATGAATTTTAATCGTATTGCATTACAAAAAAACTGAGAATCTAGATTAATTAGTCATGATGCAGAGAAATTCATATTTACCAGATACTTATGTTTGGTACAAGCGGGTCTTATATCTTTTTCCGCTGTATGTATCTCGGTTCAAGAAAATGCCAATTATTTGTTCAGAAGATCTCTAAAACAAAGAAACGGCTTGTGTGAACCATATTAATCCACACTAATTGGATCTTCTCTATTCAACATATAATGCATGTACAATTACCTAGCAAGCATTATAAGAAACCTAATCACTGTGACGCTATATTCAATCAATGAAAATATGTAGTCATAGGCGTTTCCCACTACATATAAGCCGAACTGTTAAGACATACAGATACACTGATAATCTCTGGTTTAGAGAATATACTCAGAACGACACGCAGCCCACAGGAACTATGCTAGTCTCCAATAGGTCATAATACTATAACCCACCACGTACAAAACGATGTAAGCCGCAGAAGCTACATAATCTAGCAAAGGGAACAGCCCTCAAATTACTTAGTCTCCTCACCCGATATCTTTCAGAAGTCTGAATAGATCACCGTTTTTCTTTCTCCAGGTTCCTAAAGGTAACTTGAAGATGATAAAAAAGAAACTGTCCCAAATCTGGGATCCGGTAATTCCCTGCAAAAAAGAGATCGCAAACATCAATATGATGGTGCATCTCAATTAAATCCCCCAGTAGTTTTCTAGATGGTCTCCCAGTTTACATACCTTATTCGGGTCGGGAAGTTGCGTAACCTGGATTCCTCGGATTCAAATGAACAAGGAACCACCACACCGAGTCGGTTTAAATACCCGCTAGCGTCCTCCAAACCGGAAGAGGAAAAATCCTTCCGGGTTAGAACCTACGCTCTAAATACGATTGTATTGATTTGACATGCGAATAATCCGCCATCTTGGAAGGGTTTTTGAAAGAGTATAGAGTGCACACAAAAACTCCTGTATACCAAGGACATCTTTTTTTTAAAAAACTCAACACGGTTGTGTATATGCCTAAACATCAACTTAATACGATGTACTCTAGTAGCGAGTCATATGGTGTGTCAAAACCTTCCGGATCAACGAAATGCCACAGAGTTCAACTACTTAGAGACACCATCTCGATCAATTCGCCAAACATAGCGATATTTCAATAGTTGTTAAGACGTACGCTATACTATTCGATAAAGCGCCCATTTATATGGTCTAATTATCAAATGATGCCTTAGTGCAAACAGTCACACTTAGACTCAAATGACAAACTGGTATAATTACTTACAAGAGCCCTCATAACTAGAGCAAGGGTCCTATTCCCACTAACCAGTCACCTGAGCTGTCAAAAAACCTATGATTACGGATTCTTCAATACAAGAAACAATCACTCATGTTCTTTAAAGTGAGTATTTCCCAATTATTCATAAAGTAGCATTATGTTACCCCAAAGCAATGACTGATAAGTAATTAAGCATTTAGGTGTACCTTATTCTACAAAGCATGATTCTAATTTCGAAACAGGTCACTGATTCCTGATTAAAAACAAGCAAAACACAAACTAATCCCTATAATCCGTCCTATCCTCAGACAAGCAAGGGAAAAAAGCCTAACTAACGTACGTGTTTGAAGAAATATGTACTACATTCAAACAACCAGGAGACGTTCCCATTCTTCTCGTGAATTGAGGCCTTTCCGTATAGTATTCAGATGAGAAATATACCATTGTTCCCGTGCTTTGCGTTTACTGGTGATATTACCACCTTTCCTATCAAGTTTTACTTTTTCCAAAATGAACCAAGCGAAGTCATTTTCACCATGTCCAGATTCAAGATAGTGGGGTACCAGCGGTGATGTTAGTTTTTTAGTTTTAATGGCCGATCTATGTTCTTGTAGTCTGACTGGAATCTCTCTTCCTGTTTCCCCCACGTATCCCAAATTGCACGGGCATCGTAGGAAGTAGATAACATTTCTGCTTCTACAGTTACTCAGCGTTCTAGATCGTATAGTGCAACCATTGTAGGTGATTTCTTTGGTTTGTATGCACTGAGGACATACATTGCATGTGCCGCATCTAACATTCCCAAGTGCAGGGAGGTTGGTGATCGTCCTTTGTGTCAGATTACTATCTTCATTATATGGATGCACTAACATGTCCCTCAAATTACTGTTCTTTTTAAATGCGTACAGAGGTCGTTCCAATTTCACCTCTTCATCATGGTTAATGATATGCCAGTTCTTATTTACAATGTTTTTTATCTGGTTGCTTAGGTTTGAAAATTTGCTGACAAACACTACTTTGTTGGGGAATTCTTTTTTAACTACAGGTTTATTAACCAAGGCATTCCGGTCATAAAACCTAGCCCGTTTTAACGAGTGGGTAAGAAGTTTTTTAGGGTAGCCTCTATCCCTAAACTTACGTTTCAAATCCTCTGCGTGTCTATAGAAATCCTGTAAGTCAGAACAATTCCTTCGAAGACGAAGGAATTGGCTGAAGGGAATGCTTTCTCGTTGGGATTTGGGATGAAAGCTAGAAAAGTGAAGTAAAGTGTTTTTAGCCATAGGTTTTGTGTACAACTCAACCTCCAAGCAGCTATTAGAGTCTTTAATGGAGATATCTAAGAAGTCTACCTTAGTTTTACTGTGATAGGATGTAAACCTCAAATTTGGATCACCCAAATTGAGCCAGGCAAGAAATTCTATAAGTTTGTCAGTATCACCTTCCCAAATGAGGAAAATGTCGTCAATGTAGCGGTACCAGCCCGCTACATTTTCATAAAAGGGGGCTACCTCGTTATAGATGTGCTTGGTCTCAAACTGGCCTACATACAAGCAGGCCAGACTAGGAGCACAGGTAGCCCCCATGCTGGTGCCTTTCAGCTGTTTAAAATATTCATCTTTGAATAAAAACACATTATTTTTCAGAATAAGGCTAACACAGCTAACAATGAACTCAGCATTGGCTCCCCCGAGATCCTGATCCATGAGAAGCTCTCGTATGACCTCAACCGTGTCATTTTGAGGGATGTTAGTGTAGAGAGACTCAATGTCCAGAGTAACTAGACACTGAGTCTCTCCACAAAATGGTCTTCCCTCCACAAGAGAGATGATATGAGCCGAGTCTCTCACATATGATCGTAGATTACAAACAATAGGACGTAAAAAGTGGTCCACATATTTGCTGACCGGTTCCAAGAGAGAATTGATACTGCTCACTATTGGTCTCATTGGTGGATCAGTGGCACTTTTATGAATTTTTGGTAGGCCATATATGGCAGGGGTCCTGGGTTCTAAGTTATTAAGAAATTTAAACTCATCATCACAGATCCAGGAATTCTCTTTTGCTTCTCTCAGAAGATCTAAGCACTCTCTGGTTACAGCTTCTAAACTGTGCACATTTGTTCGCTTATAGTGTTCCTCAACATTGAGCAGTTTATACATTCTACACTCATAGTCCTCGGTATTGAAAACAACCACACCACCACCCTTATCTGCAGGCTTTATTGTTATACTTCTGTCAGTTTTAAGGGAATTTAGAGCCTGTCTCTCATTTCTGTTAATGTTCTGTCCAAGATCAGTTCTATTCTGTCTACCAAGAACGTTTGCAATATCGCTCTCAACTGCTTTCTCAAAAACCTCAATGTTTTTCCTAACCATGGCCAAAGTTGGAGTAAATGTTGACTTCGGTTTAAGGCCAGAAAAGTTACTCCGTTCAGGGCATTCCCGGTTTTCAAAAAATCTCCTAAGTCTTATTTTTCTAAAAAATGAACGCAGATCTTTCTCTAGCTGAAATCTGTCTATGGTAGTGGATGGAACAAAACTGAAACCCTTGCTAAGGATACTAATCTCTGTATCACTTAAGGGTTTGTCTGACAGGTTAATTACTGGTGCTCGGTCTGTCGCCAGTATCGTTGACTCCTTGTGCGCATGTATTCCTGTTGCTGTGGAGGGCCCCTGTTCATTTGACCCCTCCCCGAGTTCCCATTGAAGCGCTGTGCTCTCCTCGGGCGCGAGTCTAAAAAAGGTAAATATTCCCTTGTATCTCCCCTGTTAGTGGGCTCTTCTCTCATTCCACTATCATCTTCACTACTCGATCCAGATGTCTCTGAGAAGGTGACATGTTTTCTCCCACCCCTATTGTAAACTTGTCTTTGTGGGGGTCTTTCCCAATTATTCTCATTTCTGAGTTGAAAATAGTTTTCTTTAAGGAAAGGATAGATCTTTTCCTGGGAGAAACGGTCCATATCCTTTCTTAATTTATTAGTTTTTTTGTTGAGCAGGTAGTCTCTATAGCCATCCACATCTCTATTTATATCATCTAGTTTTTTCTTTGCTTCCTCAAGGGCAGGACAATTTCTTAATTCAATCTCTAACTTATCTATTGCCTCTTTTTCTATCACGATCAACTCTTGGGCAGTCTCAATAATGAGAAGCATCCAATCCCGGCTGCATCTATTGGATATCATAGCCCATGTTTCAAGGAATTTTTTATTCTCTATGAAAAGGCCAGGTTCATTACGAACCTGCAACCCAATTGGGATAGTGCCAGATTTTACATATTCGATTAGAAATTCGGCATGGGCTTCTGTTCGTATAAGCTTCTTTTTGAGATTTAGCAATTTCCCCCAGTTTTCACCTTTACTGGATAATACAGTAATTTTGTTGCCATTTTTGGTGTTAATAATTCTATTTAGTTGGTCTTCACTAAAACCAAACGTTCTAAATTAGTCCATGAACAGGCAGAAAAGCTCTAGTTCAGACAAATCTATATAGAGAGAAGGCTCTCCAACCACAAAGGCTGTACTCAAAGTTTCAAAAACAGAGAGAGAGGGACCCCAAGCCAAGGGAGAGGGGTACCAAGCAAGACCGTAGTCAAAAAAGAAAGATCTCCCTTGGATCTATGAATATCACCTGTCATTCAAACATACAATTATCACATTAAAAGGATGAGATATGGCATCAACGAAGTAAACCAATTACTTGATAGCAAATTTATTTCAAACATAAACTAATATACACATACATAAAATAGGTAAGCACTTTACCAAATATTAAAAACAAAAGTTAAAACTTTCTTGAAATTGATACATCAGAAATGAAATGAATCACCATCAATATACATACACAAACATAAAATTGGGAAAAGAAAAAGAACAGGACAAATAATCCTACTCTCACAAAGGAAATCGTTAACTAACAAACAAATCGGTTTTGTCCACAATATAGTTCACAGTGTATATGGCACAAAACCATTGTAGTTACAAATTTAAAGCGATTTCCTTATATTAAAGCATCAACGCGTTTCGGTAGGCCACAGTAGACAGCCAACACCTTCCTCAGGATTAGTTGCAGATCCCAATTGTAATAGATTAAAATCTGAAACAAACATACAACAAAATAATATAATGTAAATGATTCCACAATTGCTTTACCTCAAACAGTATTTGGTGAACTTCGATGACCCTAACTCATCCAATGTTATTGCATACATACAACACAGACATTCCATCATACCATCACTAGTAAATACTAATATAATTAAACAGAGTAAGATTTAAACAAATTCTTTTTGTGATGGTACTCTGCAGGCACCTAATTAGAGAGGTCCATTAACGATATATTAGCCGAAGGATACTCAAACATGCTGTGCTCACTGTACTATAGAATACGGGCAGTTAATGTTTATTAAACCTTATTTATATTGGATATTCGACTCACAGTTTTTGTAAAAAAAGGATGTCAATGAATCACAATCCTTCTTGTCCAAATGGAGTCCACTACTCAGCACCTACGTTTCATCAGGGATCTGTTTAGATAACAAGAGGAAATACTATTGTCTTCAAACAAAGATAGCATAAGTTCTTCGTTTAATAGGCATACTATAATTACCTTATGTATTCTTTAAGTTTATTTATCGTGGTCATTTACACGTATGTTATTTCACAGGTCTCCCCATATGAGTAGAAATCGTGCGAGTACGTTTACCTAATATAGATTAAAAAGATGAATTTTAATCGTATTGCATTACAAAAAAACTGAGAATCTAGATTAATTAGTCATGATGCAGAGAAATTCATATTTACCAGATACTTATGTTTGGTACAAGCGGGTCTTATATCTTTTTCCGCTGTATGTATCTCGGTTCAAGAAATTGCCAATTATTTGTTCAGAAGATCTCTAAAACAAAGAAACGGCTTGTGTGAACCATATTAATCCACACTAATTGGATCTTCTCTATTCAACATATAATGCATGTACAATTACCTAGCAAGCATTATAAGAAACCTAATCACTGTGACGCTATATTCAATCAATGAAAATATGTAGTCATAGGCGTTTCCCACTACATATAAGCCGAACTGTTAAGACATACAGATACACTGATAATCTCTGGTTTAGAGAATATACTCAGAACGACACGCAGCCCACAAGAACTATGCTAGTCTCCAATAGGTCATAATACTATAACCCACCACGTACAAAACGATGTAAGCCGCAGAAGCTACATAATCTAGCAAAGGGAACAGCCCTCAAATTACTTAGTCTCCTCACCCGATATCTTTCAGAAGTCTGAATAGATCACCGTTTTTCTTTCTCCAGGTTCCTAAAGGTAACTTGAAGATGATAAAAAAGAAACTGTCCCAAATCTGGGATCCGGTAATTCCCTGCAAAAAAGAGATCGCAAACATCAATATGATGGTGCATCTCAATTAAATCCCCCAGTAGTTTTCTAGATGGTCTCCCAGTTTACATACCTTATTCGGGTCGGGAAGTTGCGTAACCTGGATTCCTCGGATTCAAATGAACAAGGAACCACCACACCGAGTCGGTTTAAATACCCGCTAGCGTCCTCCAAACCGGAAGAGGAAAAATCCTTCCGGGTTAGAACCTACGCTCTAAATACGATTGTATTGATTTGACATGCGAATAATCCGCCATCTTGGAAGGGTTTTTGAAAGAGTATAGAGTGCACACAAAAACTCCTGTATACCTAGGACATCTTTTTTTTTAAAAACTCAACACGGTTGTGGATATGCCTAAACATCAACTTAATACGATGTACTCTAGTAGCGAGTCATATGGTGTGTCAAAACCTTCCGGATCAACGAAATGCCACAGAGTTCAACTACTTAGAGACACCATCTCGATCAATTCGCCAAACATAGCGATATTTCAATATTTGTTAAGACGTACGCTATACTATTCGATAAAGCGCCCATTTATATGGTCTAATTATCAAATGATGCCTTAGTGCAAACAGTCACACTTAGACTCAAATGACAAACTGGTATAATTACTTACAAGAGCCCTCATAACTAGAGCAAGGGTCCTATTCCCACTAACCAGTCACCTGAGCTGTCAAAAAACCTATGATTACGGATTCTTCAATACAAGAAACAATCACTCATGTTCTTTAAAGTGAGTATTTCCCAATTATTCATAAAGTAGCATTATGTTACCCCAAAGCAATGACTGATAAGTAATTAAGCATTTAGGTGTACCTTATTCTACAAAGCATGATTCTAATTTCGAAACAGGTCACTGATTCCTGATTAAAAACAAGCAAAACACAAACTAATCCCTATAATCCGTCCTATCCTCAGACAAGCAAGGGAAAAAAGCCTAACTAACGTACGTGTTTGAAGAAATATGTACTACATTCAAACAACCAGGAGACGTTCCCATTCTTCTCGTGAATTGAGGCCTTTCCGTATAGTATTCAGATGAGAAATATACCATTGTTCCCGTGCTTTGCGTTTACTGGTGATATTACCACCTCTCCTATCAAGTTTTACTTTTTCCAAAATGAACCAAGCGAAGTCATTTTCACCATGTCCAGATTCAAGATAGTGGGGTACCAGCGGTGATGTTAGTTTTTTAGTTTTAATGGCCGATCTATGTTCTTGTAGTCTGACTCGAATCTCTCTTCCTGTTTCCCCCACGTATCCCAAATTGCACGGGCATCGTAGGAAGTAGATAACATTTCTGCTTCTACAGTTATTCAGCGTTCTAGATCGTATAGTGCAACCATTGTAGGTGATTTCTTTGGTTTGTATGCACTGAGGACATACATTGCATGTGCCGCATCTAACATTCCCAAGTGCAGGGAGGTTGGTGATCGTCCTTTGTGTCAGATTACTATCTTCATGATATGTATGCACTAACATGTCCCTCAAATTACTGTTCTTTTTAAATGCGTACAGAGGTCGTTCCAATTTCACCTCTTCATCATGGTTAATGATATGCCAGTTCTTATTTACAATGTTTTTTATCTGGTTGCTTAGGTTTGAAAATTTGCTGACAAACACTACTTTGTTGGGGAATTCTTTTTTAACTACAGGTTTATTAACCAAGGCATTCCGGTCATAAAACCTAGCCCGTTTTAACGAGTGGGTAAGAAGTTTTTTAGGGTAGCCTCTATCCCTAAACTTACGTTTCAAATCCTCTGCGTGTCTATAGAAATCCTGTAAGTCAGAACAATTCCTTCGAAGACGAAGGAATTGGCTGAAGGGAATGCTTTCTCGTTGGGATTTGGGATGAAAGCTAGAAAAGTGAAGTAAAGTGTTTTTAGCCATAGGTTTTGTGTACAACTCAACCTCCAAGCAGCTATTAGAGTCTTTAATGGAGATATCTAAGAAGTCTACCTTAGTTTTACTGTGATAGGATGTAAACCTCAAATTTGGATCACCCAAATTGAGCCAGGCAAGAAATTCTATAAGTTTGTCAGTATCACCTTCCCAAATGAGGAAAATGTCGTCAATGTAGCGGTACCAGCCCGCTACATTTTCATAAAAGGGGGCTACCTCGTTATAGATGTGCTTGGTCTCAAACTGGCCTACATACAAGCAGGCCAGACTAGGAGCACAGGTAGCCCCCATGCTGGTGCCTTTTAGCTGTTTAAAATATTCATCTTTGAATAAAAACACATTATTTTTCAGAATAAGGCTAACACAGCTAACAATGAACTCAGCATTGGCTCCCCCGAGATCCTGATCTATGAGAAGCTCTCGTATGACCTCAACCGTGTCATTTTGAGGGATGTTAGTGTAGAGAGACTCAATGTCCAGAGTAACTAGACACTGAGTCTCTCCACAAAATGGTCTTCCCTCCACAAGAGAGATGATATGAGCCGAGTCTCTCACATATGATCGTAGATTACAAACAATAGGACGTAAAAAGTGGTCCACATATTTGCTGACCGGTTCCAAGAGAGAATTGATACTGCTCACTATTGGTCTCATTGGTGGATCAGTGGCACTTTTATGAATTTTTGGTAGGCCATATATGGCAGGTGCCTGCAGAGTACCATCACAAAAAGAATTTGTTTAAATCTTACTCTGTTTAATTATATTAGTATTTACTAGTGATGGTATGATGGAATGTCTGTGTTGTATGTATGCAATAACATTGGATGAGTTAGGGTCATCGAAGTTCACCAAATACTGTTTGAGGTAAAGCAATTGTGGAATCATTTACATTATATTATTTTGTTGTATGTTTGTTTCAGATTTTAATCTATTACAATTGGGATCTGCAACTAATCCTGAGGAAGGTGTTGGCTGTCTACTGTGGCCTACCGAAACGCGTCGATGCTTTAATATAAGGAAATCGCTTTAAATTTGTAACTACAATGGTTTTGTGCCATATACACTGTGAACTATATTGTGGACAAAACCGATTTGTTTGTTAGTTAACGATTTCCTTTGTGAGAGTAGGATTATTTGTCCTGTTCTTTTTCTTTTCCCAATTTTATGTTTGTGTATGTATATTGATGGTGATTCATTTCATTTCTGATGTATCAATTTCAAGAAAGTTTTAATTTTTGTTTTTAATATTTGGTAAAGTGCTTACCTATTTTATGTATGTGTATATTAGTTTATGTTTGAAATAAATTTGCTATCAAGTAATTGGTTTACTTCGTTGATGCCATATCTCATCCTTTTAATGTGATAATTGTATGTTTGAATGACAGGTGATATTCATAGATCCAAGGGAGATCTTTCTTTTTTGACTACGGTCTTGCCTGGTACCCCTCTCCCTTGGCTTGGGGTCCCTCTCTCTCTGTTTTTGAAACTTTGAGTACAGCCTTTGTGGTTGGAGAGCCTTCTCTCCATATAGATTTGTCTGAACTAGAGCTTTTCTGCCTGTTCATGGACCAATTTAGAACGTTTGGTTTTAGTGAAGACCAACTAAATAGAATTATTAACACCAAAAATGGCAACAAAATTACTGTATTATCCAGTAAAGGTGAAAACTGGGGGAAATTGCTAAATCTCAAAAAGAAGCTTATACGAACAGAAGCCCATGCCGAATTTCTAATCGAATATGTAAAATCTGGCACTATCCCAATTGGGTTGCAGGTTCGTAATGAACCTGGCCTTTTCATAGAGAATAAAAAATTCCTTGAAACATGGGCTATGATATCCAATAGATGCAGCCGGGATTGGATGCTTCTCATTATTGAGACTGCCCAAGAGTTGATCGTGATAGAAAAAGAGGCAATAGATAAGTTAGAGATTGAATTAAGAAATTGTCCTGCCCTTGAGGAAGCAAAGAAAAAACTAGATGATATAAATAGAGATGTGGATGGCTATAGAGACTACCTGCTCAACAAAAAAACTAATAAATTAAGAAAGGATATGGACCGTTTCTCCCAGGAAAAGATCTATCCTTTCCTTAAAGAAAACTATTTTCAACTCAGAAATGAGAATAATTGGGAAAGACCCCCACAAAGACAAGTTTACAATAGGGGTGGGAGAAAACATGTCACCTTCTCAAAGACATCTGGATCGAGTAGTGAAGATGATAGTGGAATGAGAGAAGAGCCCACTAACAGGGGAGATACAAGGGAATATTTACCTTTTTTAGACTCGCGCCCGAGGAGAGCACAGCGCTTCAATGGGAACTCGGGGAGGGGTCAAATGAACAGGGGCCCTCCACAGCAACAGGAATACATGCGCACAAGGAGTCAACGATACTGGCGACAGACCGAGCACCAGTAATTAACCTGTCAGACAAACCCTTAAGTGATACAGAGATTAGTATCCTTAGCAAGGGTTTCAGTTTTGTTCCATCCACTACCATAGACAGATTTCAGCTAGAGAAACATCTGCGTTCATTTTTTAGAAAAATAAGACTTAGGAGATTTTTTGAAAACCGGGAATGCCCTGAACGGAGTAACTTGTCTGGCCTTAAACCGAAGTCAACATTTACTCCAACTTTGGCCATGGTTAGGAAAAACATTGAGGTTTTTGAGAAAGCAGTTGAGAGCGATATTGCAAACGTTCTTGGTAGACAGAATAGAACTGATCTTGGACAGAACATTAACAGAAATGAGAGACAGGCTCTAAATTCCCTTAAAACTGACAGAAGTATAACAATAAAGCCTGCAGATAAGGGTGGTGGTGTGGTTGTTTTCAATACCGAGGACTATGAGTGTAGAATGTATAAACTGCTCAATGTTGAGGAACACTATAAGCGAACAAATGTGCACAGTTTAGAAGCTGTAACCAGAGAGTGCTTAGATCTTCTGAGAGAAGCAAAAGAGAATTCCTGGATCTGTGATGATGAGTTTAAATTTCTTAATAACTTAGAACCCAGGACCCCTGCCATATATGGCCTACCAAAAATTCATAAAAGTGCCACTGATCCACCAATGAGACCAATAGTGAGCAGTATCAATTCTCTCTTGGAACCGGTCAGCAAATATGTGGACCACTTTTTACGTCCTATTGTTTGTAATCTACGATCATATGTGAGAGACTCGGCTCATATCATCTCTCTTGTGGAGGGAAGACCATTTTGTGGAGAGACTCAGTGTCTAGTTACTCTGGACATTGAGTCTCTCTACACTAACATCCCTCAAAATGACACGGTTGAGGTCATACGAGAGCTTCTCATGGATCAGGATCTCGGGGGAGCCAATGCTGAGTTCATTGTTAGCTGTGTTAGCCTTATTCTGAAAAATAATGTGTTTTTATTCAAAGATGAATATTTTAAACAGCTGAAAGGCACCAGCATGGGGGCTACCTGTGCTCCTAGTCTGGCCTGCTTGTATGTAGGCCAGTTTGAGACCAAGCACATCTATAACGAGGTAGCCCCCTTTTATGAAAATGTAGCGGGCTGGTACCGCTACATTGACGACATTTTCCTCATTTGGGAAGGTGATACTGACAAACTTATAGAATTTCTTGCCTGGCTCAATTTGGGTGATCCAAATTTGAGGTTTACATCCTATCACAGTAAAACTAAGGTAGACTTCTTAGATATCTCCATTAAAGACTCTAATAGCTGCTTGGAGGTTGAGTTGTACACAAAACCTATGGCTAAAAACACTTTACTTCACTTTTCTAGCTTTCATCCCAAATCCCAACGAGAAAGCATTCCCTTCAGCCAATTCCTTCGTCTTCGAAGGAATTGTTCTGACTTACAGGATTTCTATAGACACGCAGAGGATTTGAAACGTAAGTTTAGGGATAGAGGCTACCCTAAAAAACTTCTTACCCACTCGTTAAAACGGGCTAGGTTTTATGACCGGAATGCCTTGGTTAATAAACCTGTAGTTAAAAAAGAATTCCCCAACAAAGTAGTGTTTGTCAGCAAATTTTCAAACCTAAGCAACCAGATAAAAAACATTGTAAATAAGAACTGGCATATCATTAACCATGATGAAGAGGTGAAATTGGAACGACCTCTGTACGCATTTAAAAAGAACAGTAATTTGAGGGACATGTTAGTGCATACATATAATGAAGATAGTAATCTGACACAAAGGACGATCACCAACCTCCCTGCACTTGGGAATGTTAGATGCGGCACATGCAATGTATGTCCTCAGTGCATACAAACCAAAGAAATCACCTACAATGGTTGCACTATACGATCTAGAACGCTGAATAACTGTAGAAGCAGAAATGTTATCTACTTCCTACGATGCCCGTGCAATTTGGGATACGTGGGGGAAACAGGAAGAGAGATTCGAGTCAGACTACAAGAACATAGATCGGCCATTAAAACTAAAAAACTAACATCACCGCTGGCACCCCACTATCTTGAATCTGGACATGGTGAAAATGACTTCGCTTGGTTCATTTTGGAAAAAGTAAAACTTGATAGGAGAGGTGGTAATATCACCAGTAAACGCAAAGCACGGGAACAATGGTATATTTCTCATCTGAATACTATACGGAAAGGCCTCAATTCACGAGAAGAATGGGAACGTCTCCTGGTTGTTTGAATGTAGTACATATTTCTTCAAACACGTACGTTAGTTAGGCTTTTTTCCCTTGCTTGTCTGAGGATAGGACGGATTATAGGGATTAGTTGGTGTTTTGCTTGTTTTTAATCAGGAATCAGTGACCTGTTTCGAAATTACTATCATGCTTTGTAGAATAAGGTACACCTAAATGCTTAATTACTTATCAGTCATTGCTTTGGGGTAACATAATGCTACTTTATGAATAATTGGGAAATACTCACTTTAAAGAACATGAGTGATTGTTTCTTGTATTGAAGAATTCGTAATCATAGGTTTTTTGACAGCTCAGGTGACTGGTTAGTGGGAATAGGACCCTTGCTCTAGTTATGAGGGCTCTTGTAAGTAATTATACCAGTTTGTCATTTGAGTCTAAGTGTGACTGTTTGCACTAAGGCATCATTTGATAATTAGACCATATAAATGGGCGCTTTATCGAATAGTATAGCGTACGTCTTAACAAATATTGAAATATCGCTATGTTTGGCGAATTGATCGAGATGGTGTCTCTAAGTAGTTGAACTCTGTGGCATTTCGTTGATCCGGAAGGTTTTGACACACCATATGACTCGCTACTAGAGTACATCGTATTAAGTTGATGTTTAGGCATATACACAACCGTGTTGAGTTTTTAAAAAAAAAGATGTCCTAGGTATACAGGAGTTTTTGTGTGCACTCTATACTCTTTCAAAAACCCTTCCAAGATGGCGGATTATTCGCATGTCAAATCAATACAATCGTATTTAGAGCGTAGGTTCTAACCCGGAAGGATTTTTCCTCTTCCGGTTTGGAGGACGCTAGCGGGTATTTAAACCGACTCGGTGTGGTGGTTCCTTGTTCATTTGAATCCGAGGAATCCAGGTTACGCAACTTCCCGACCCGAATAAGGTATGTAAACTGGGAGACCATCTAGAAAACTACTGGGGGATTTAATTGAGATGCACCATCATATTGATGTTTGCGATCTCTTTTTTGCAGGGAATTACCGGATCCCAGATTTGGGACAGTTTCTTTTTTATCATCTTCAAGTTACCTTTAGGAACCTGGAGAAAGAAAAACGGTGATCTATTCAGACTTCTGAAAGATATCGGGTGAGGAGACTAAGTAATTTGAGGGCTGTTCCCTTTGCTAGATTATGTAGCTTCTGCGGCTTACATCGTTTTGTACGTGGTGGGTTATAGTATTATGACCTATTGGAGACTAGCATAGTTCCTGTGGGCTGCGTGTCGTTCTGAGTATATTCTCTAAACCAGAGATTATCAGTGTATCTGTATGTCTTAACAGTTCGGCTTATATGTAGTGGGAAACGCCTATGACTACTTATTTTCATTGATTGAATATAGCGTCACAGTGATTAGGTTTCTTATAATGCTTGCTAGGTAATTGTACATGCATTATATGTTGAATAGAGAAGATCCAATTAGTGTGGATTAATATGGTTCACACAAGCCGTTTCTTTGTTTTAGAGATCTTCTGAACAAATACTTGGCAATTTCTTGAACCGAGATACATACAGCGGAAAAAGATATAAGACCCGCTTGTACCAAACATAAGTATCTGGTAAATATGAATTTCTCTGCATCATGACTAATTAATCTAGATTCTCAGTTTTTTTGTAATGCAATACGATTAAAATTCATCTTTTTAATCTATATTAGGTAAACGTACTCGCACGATTTCTACTCATATGGGGAGACCTGTGAAATAACATACGTGTAAATGACCACGATAAATAAACTTAAAGAATACATAAGGTAATTATAGTATGCCTATTAAACGAAGAACTTATGCTATCTTTGTTTGAAGACAATAGTATTTCCTCTTGTTATCTAAACAGATCCCTGATGAAACGTAGGTGCTGAGTAGTGGACTCCATTTGGACAAGAAGGATTGTGATTCATTGACATCCTTTTTTTACAAAAACTGTGAGTCGAATATCCAATATAAATAAGGTTTAATAAACATTAACTGCCCGTATTCTATAGTACAGTGAGCACAGCATGTTTGAGTATCCTTCGGCTAATATATCGTTAATGGACCTCTCTAATTAGGTGCCTGCAGAGTACCATCACAAAAAGAATTTGTTTAAATCTTACTCTGTTTAATTATATTAGTATTTACTAGTGATGGTATGATGGAATGTCTGTGTTGTATGTATGCAATAACATTGGATGAGTTAGGGTCATCGAAGTTCACCAAATACTGTTTGAGGTAAAGCAATTGTGGAATCATTTACATTATATTATTTTGTTGTATGTTTGTTTCAGATTTTAATCTATTACAATTGGGATCTGCAACTAATCCTGAGGAAGGTGTTGGCTGTCTACTGTGGCCTACCGAAACGCGTTGATGCTTTAATATAAGGAAATCGCTTTAAATTTGTAACTACAATGGTTTTGTGCCATATACACTGTGAACTATATTGTGGACAAAACCGATTTGTTTGTTAGTTAACGATTTCCTTTGTGAGAGTAGGATTATTTGTCCTGTTCTTTTTCTTTTCCCAATTTTATGTTTGTGTATGTATATTGATGGTGATTCATTTCATTTCTGATGTATCAATTTCAAGAAAGTTTTAACTTTTGTTTTTAATATTTGGTAAAGTGCTTACCTATTTTATGTATGTGTATATTAGTTTATGTTTGAAATAAATTTGCTATCAAGTAATTGGTTTACTTCGTTGATGCCATATCTCATCCTTTTAATGTGATAATTGTATGTTTGAATGACAGGTGATATTCATAGATCCAAGGGAGATCTTTCTTTTTTGACTACGGATAGTATAACCCTGCCAGTGGTGACCCCGAAAGACGGCAGATGAGATTATCTGACAATGGATCCTCACACCCTCAACCTTGTATCCCCATAGGAGTGGGGGCGCCCTGCTGGCTGCCCGAGGGCCAGCCTGAACTAGGCCAAATCTGTGCCGGAGCTGCCCATGCAGACATTTGTCTTTCACCTAAGTTCTAAATCGGCCATGATACCTCTATGGTTTTCTTGGTGGTTGGTTAGGGCCTTAACTAGAAACTGATGTTTTGCATAAGGTTTGGGTGGCTGGCTGTTGCCAGACTGCTCTCGGATCTGGGAGTTGTTCAATGCGGGTGTTCTTCCAATGGTTTGTTTTTCCTTGTTTGTAGGAGGGTGGGAATTTATAAATTGGGGGCCAGCTTGGCGGGAAGGCCGAAGGGGTCAAAATGAAGGATACACTTAGTTACTATGCCGTCCACACAACACACGTTAAAATTCCTAATGTGGAACATAAAAAGGATGGGATCTATGATCAAATATCACAATGTGTATACCTATCTAAGGCGACGGGGTGTACATATAGCCCTCCTCCAGGAGGTAGAGAAATTGCGCAGGAGCTGGAGAGGGTAGATTTTTGCAACAATTTATTCAGCCTATACCCGGGGTGCGCTGATTTGGATACAGGCTGAAGTTCCTTTTGACCTTACACACACCCTCATAGACAAGGAGGGTAGATAAGTGCTCATCACCGGGAGGCTATTTGGTCAGGAGATAATACTGAGCAGTGTATATGCACCCAATCAGGACCAAGTCAGCTTCCTCACCTGACTTTGGGCCTAGATGGCCGAGTTCATGGGGGTCACATGCAGTACTGTGTGGAGATTTCAACTGTGTTGCTGACACGACAGCGGATCGCTCTCATCCCCCCTGCTGGGTGCGCAGGCCAACCGTACAGCATTGGAGTTCTGTGACTGGAAGAATCATTGTGGGCTAGAAGATATTTGGAGGGTGCAGCACACGGAAAATAGAGAATACTCTTTTTTTCTCTCCTGTGCATCTATTATACACTAGGTTAGACACCTTACTCGGTACACCAAACTTCAATAGCTCTATCACAAATACTGAATACTTGGGGCAGACCTTTTCTGATCATAGCCCTTTATTGATGACCTATCAACCCGTGGGTGAGCACCCCCCCAATCTCCCTATGGAGACTTAACCCTGCGCTGCTAGAAGATACCCCATTCAGAGAGTCCCTTGGTACCCTTATTGATAATTTCTTCCCTGTTAATGCCCACACTGCATCCATGGCATTGGTGGAGTGGTAGGCGGTTAAGGTGGGGGTGAGGGGACATTGCTTGGGCCAGTCAATTGGAGCACAGAGGGAAATCCGTCAGGAACTGACAGACTTGGAGGATGAGCTGTGAAGGCTAAATAATGCACAGGAAGCTAACGCCCACACCTTGCTAAAACTGAAGGCGACACGTACATGCTACAACGAGACCTTAGAGAGACTGGGGTGCAACAACCATAGGTAATACCTCGATAGTGTGCAGAGGGAGGAGGGGAAAGCTGGCTGCCTACTAGCTTGGTTGATCAAACCAGAGACCCGAGGGACACAGATTACACACACTCAGACTGATACAGGTGAAACTATTTATGACCCTGAAGCGACTAACACCTTATTTCGGGAGTACTATGAGATGCTTTATACGGTCCCTCTGCCAGTCCCACAATCAGAATGAGGAGCTGGGTGGCCCAGTGACCCTACAGGAAGTTTGCAAAGCTTTCACAGATATGGCCTCTGGCAAAACACCAGGGCTGGATGGCCTTCCCGCGGAATTATACGCAAGGTATGCCACCAAGTTGGCACCACAGCTGGAGACTCTGTATGCAGAATCCTTACGACTAGGCCTCCCCGAAACTACCCAGAATACGCTTGTGATCCCACTCCCCAAGTCTTCAGAGGTGGGTGCCCGGATGAAGTATTACAGACCACTCTCTATGCTCAACATGGACTTCAAGATTCCCAGTAAGGTCCTGGCACTTAGATTACTGCAGCATTTGAAATCCCTTATACACCCTGATCAAAACGGTTTTATCCCATCCTGTAACACCTCCTATAAGCTACACAGATTCTACTCCATACTCTACCATTCTGAGGCGAGATCCATGCCACAGGCCGAAGTCCTTTCAATCAACCTGGAAAAGGCCTTTGACATTGTATGCTGGGACTACTTGTTCGAGACAATGAGGCGCATGGGCCTCGGGAAGGGCTGGGTGAAATGGGTGCAACTTCTTTATACATGTCCAATGGCAAGGGTTAAGACGGGCAAAACAGTACCCGCACAGTATAAAATCTCACATGGTACCCGACAGCGGTGCCTAATCTCGCCCCTCCTATTTGCTTTAGTAATTGAAACACATGCTGCCTTTTTTGCCAGGGAAGTGATGGTATGGAACTCATGGTAGATGGTCGGATACATACTATCTCTTTGTATGCAGACGACCTCTTAATTTATTTGAGGGAAGCTCTGGTGAGCTCTGAAACAGCCCTACAGTGCTTTGGAACACTATCGGACGTAAAGGTCAACAAATCCAAGACGTACCTACTCCCCGTGGCGTGACCCCTACCCAGGCCTGCAACTCTGCCAGCTGACCTTAACTGAATGCCACACTTATTTAAATATCTAGGTATCCACATCTTTCATTCTCTAGATGATCTAAGAGAGGGAAACCTGGACAGGGCACTCCAGTCCCTTCGGTCATGTGTGCCTTTCTGGTGTACCCTGCAACTACCTATCATGGCCAGGATTCACTGACCAAAATGGTCATGCTACCCTGTCTTCTACATTTTTTGTCAACCTACCAGTCTTGATGCCCATGGGGTGGTTCTGACAGCTAGACTCCTTGCTGTGGGACCTAATTTGGGGAGATGGACGGAGGAGAGTGTCCCTGAGGACGCTACAGTGCCCTCTGATGGATGGCAGCTTGGGGGTACTGAACTTTGAGCTGTATCTCTAGGCCGCTCAGCTGCAATGGTTGACACAATGGCTGGAGGGAGTGAACACAGAGGGAATGTTCCTGATGGAGCGCAACACACACCCCAACCTTCTGCTGGCTAAGTTGTTAGATCCTAAGATCATAGTCCTGTACTGATCAACGTTGCAAGCCATGGCCTTGCAGAGCTGGAAATGATGCCTGGCCAAACTGACTGTCTCCCCGAGGTACAGACGCAAAATCAATATTCACGGCAGACCAATTGTCCCTCTGGACAGAAGCAGGACCAGATAAGGTAGGCGACTGTTACCAAGAGAAAACACTAATCTCGTTTGCAGAATTGGTAGATAGCTGTGGTCTCCCCCCAGGACAGTTTCTACAATATGAGGCAGCTATGGTGTATTGGCAGGGAGGAACCGGAGACACACCCAGTACTGCACTCATTGATTACCCTGGGTGATGGGGGGCACCAGGTGAAATGTTTTTACGCTACGTAGCTGGGCGCATCTCTCCCCCTCAGCACACGTTGCGAGGAAAATAGGAAAGGATCATTGATAGGAAAATCACAGACGCTGAGTGGGGCAAGATTCTACAACCACTGGCGTAATGAAAATTGAGGGGGCGTCCCTGCAAGGAACGTGAAGGGGCCCCCTCCGAGCTCAATCAAGAGCACTCTGGCAAGAGTGCTGTGCTGAGGGGGCCCCCTGGAGCTTGGGGCCCCCCCGCACCGCTGGGGCTGCGGGGTCTGTGTAACGCCCCTGTCTACAACCCCCTAAGAAGATCTCTCGCAACACACAAGTCAAATATATACAATTTAACTTTGTGCAAATGTCATACATGACACCCCATCGCCTCAAAGTCACATATAGGGGGGGAACTGTGAAAGTGCCCGAGATGTAAACACGTTGATGCAGACTTCATACACATGACTTGGGGATGTACAATGGTGTGCAAATTCTGGGATGCAACACTGACTAAGATGAAGGTCTCCTTAGGACGAAAGTTGTCCCCCATGGTTGAAGTCTGTCTGTTGGGACTCTTCCCCCGGCTGCATAAGTGCAAAGTTGGGAACAGGCTAATAGACCTAGCCATGGCCCTAGGATAGCTCTGAATTGGAAATCAGCCAGTGGGACACGTGTCACAAACTGGAATCGCGAGGTAATCAGCTGGGCTGGAGCCGAAGGCAGAGCCCTGAGTTGGGATATTCTATGGGAGTGCGGCAGCACCCTATAGCAGATCAATGTAAAGAGACTCTGTTAGCTTGGGAAAACCCGACACAGACAAGCAGTGAGGGTGAGGGATGCCAGAGCGCATCCAGCCAGTAGAAGTATCCATTCACAGCAGCCCTTTATTAACAAAACAAAACACCCACATACCCATATTGAAGATGTTACCCCCCGGCACCACAGGTGTTTATAGCAATTGCATGAGAGGGGAGCGATACGCTGAGCCCAGATACAACTGGTAGGCCTTACCGGCTAACAGCTGCAGGCTGACCATCACCCCTGAGTAGATACCTCTAGACGCACATTTACTTCAACTCCTGACAAGTTTAGTTCAAAGTTTGGTTTTAATGTTAAATAGTCATACATAAATGGCATTCCTGCACCCTGGTCTAGAAGCTGGAGAGTAAGAGGAACACTTAGGTTGTCATATAAATGTGTTAATCACAGTGTAATAATGCCTCTGTGTATTGACCCAACCAGAAACTGAAGAAACAAAGCATCATTACTTATCATTGTAAACTAGAAACGAATAACTGATTTTATGTCCCATATCCAAAATGATGTGTATAAACTATAACACTTGTTTACATGTGAACTAAAGCACTAATATATAAAATGGCAATCAAAAAATGTTCTTTTTAAATCTAGATCTGCTGAATTACCAGCATGCTTAAGTCAGTTGCTGAATGCTTGCCACATGTCCACGTTTCATGTCAAGCCCTTTTTCATATCACTTTTCTACTTTTCTCACTGTGAAGTTGAATCTTGAATTATGAAACGGAATTAGGAGTTGAAAATGATAGAGATTTCTGATTTTGGCATTTTTTTTTAAATCCTCTTCACTTTTGGTCTTTTACTCTTCAGGTGATTATTCTTTTGAAGCAGCTTCAGCCTTGAGATCTCTTTTGGTTCACCAGTTTAGTCATGTTTTTCCATGGAAACAAGGAGCGCGGGGAAAGTAATAAGAGCACTGTTTTGATATGGTTTGCCCTGATGTGCAACTGGTTTGCAGCCAGGATAATGGTTGTGTCGCTGTCTGTATGCTCACTTTGGGTCTAGTGTTATTCAGCGCTGGACAAACTGTCCCAATAAGCAAAGCGCTTTTAATGAGTAGTAGCATCTTACCCCTGCATTAGATTTTTATTGTAACAGATCATACATGCCTGATTCACAAAGCATTTTCTCTGATTGCTAATTTAAGCTCATGTGTGACCTGCGGGTGTAAATCCAGGAGTTAGACAAGCTTGCTCCTATATAAAAGCTTTGTGAATTATCAAATAATTTCCCTTACATCAGTGTCAAGGACTACATGCTGAGAAGTTCTGTTGAGCCAACTTCTAGATTTGCCCAAAGAAAGGGAGACTAATCCCATTAGCCAAGGTGCACCCCTACCAGATTGGTATACCTAAAATGAAACAAGTGACTCCTTAAGAGCCTCCCAGCTAATAGAAAAACACGGCAAAGGGGAAAAACTTATTTGGCAATCATGTAGCTCTTAGCTGAAGATGAAGATTAGTATTGGAGAAATAGGTGAGGCACCAAACTCTTCCTGACATCATAAAGGGGGAAAAGGCCAAGGAGAATCCTGGTGTAGAATCTAGATAAAGGACTAAGTAGCTAAAAAGCAAAGATCAAAGACAAAAATTACAAAAGTAACAGGTTAATGAATGTGATAAACAAAAATAAGGGAACGGAATAGGTGCAGCACATCCAGCACTTGGAAATGACTCCTTCTATATGATATTAACAGGAACTTACATCACAGTATAGAACTCTGCCCCATCTTGAATTCGCAGCCTTTGTTACATTCTTAGATTGTGAACTTTTGTTATCATTCTATAGGCAACCCACTATCTTGGAGAACCTGGTTAGATGATTTGACCATGCTTTCTTTCTGGAAATCATGGCGTTCACTAGCCAGATGAAGAAGCAGCCAGAGTTTGAAATCTCGTGACCAGCACTATAATTCATAGATCTGCTGATACCTGTCAGGAAGCAGCACTGGATGTATGGCTTACCACTTAAGGACCCAGCAGGGAAATTTTACTCTAAACACACTCAAACTGAGTGCATCTCATGCACCTTTGTAGAGTGTCTGTGCTGTCTGAAGTCAAGCTTCATGTGCATGGAAAACTCATTATCCGACAGTGCTCCGGAAACATACAAAATGTTGCAGCGGGACGTGAATTCTCACGTCATCTAGAAATACGTCCGCCATCTTGGATATCTGGGTATAACTTGCCTCCTGGTTCATGACAACTTTGTTAGGCAATCGTGATCCAATGTTGCTGCAGCCAGGACCTTGCTATGTAGATCTATGACTCCCTTTGCAAAGAACAGTTGCTTCCATTGGAGTTCTATGTCAACGTGCCTATGGATAAGGTATTAGAGAATTAGTAAGAGGTATAAGCGTTGTTAAGGTAGGAATTACAGAATAATATTGCGAACTTGCGAAAACACAAGAGTCAAGTAAAAACTATAACTCACCTCCACAGATAGTGCATAGAACCGAAGCTTGAGGTAGTAATCTTACTCCAAGAAAGAAGAGTACGTGAAAGTACAATATACTCATCTATTGTATGTTTAGTTTCGGAAGCTACAAGTCCAGACCAAAGTACAGAGTACTGGTTACACAGAGATATCACTACGGTATATCCATTCATGGTTACAGTTAGATGCAAGATTTTATGGCAAGTTACTCAAGATATCTCTTTGTCTTTAGACATCCACTACTTCCTGCAGGCATCATATCCCAGCAGAGTTTATATGTAAGAAGTGCAGAGTCCAGTGTCTCGGTTTTCTCTCTTATCCCATTCCTCTTTTCCACCACTGCCCCTCAAATTTGTGTTTGTGTGGTCAGTAGAGGAGGTGGTGAGGGACGGAGAAGTGCATTGTCCCCATTGGATCCCAAGTGCATGGTTATTGCTCTCCGATACTAGAGGGGTGATGAGGATTCCGAAAGAGGAGTTTGTTACTGTTGTATTCTCAAGCTTATTTATACTCCCTGTTGTATGTCTCTTTAAGGCATGTGACATGTGAATTTTCATGTAAACTCTAGGTTCCATTTGGGGCTTCCAGAGTAAACAATTCCATTGTAAGGGTCAGTTACACCGGGATCCTCACTTTGATGGATGTTGTATGCCGTGCTGGTAATAAATTACCTTTTTCTAATACTACTGCTTGGATCACATTCTAATATTTGGCGACAAGCATGGGATTAACTAGAAACTCCTGCCTATCTCCAGCACGGGAGCAGAGTATTTCTACCCACGTTTACATTTGGACTTCTTCAATTTCGTATTACTACTTTTATTCTTCAATTACAAGTGTTGGCAACCATTACGAGGACAAAGACGACGAAATTGATCAATACGAGGAGAAAGACGACGAAATTGATCAATTGCACCGTCTATAAGTACTTTGTTTGTGGAGCAATTTTCAGAGCTGCTTCTAAATTCGTGGGATTTCACATTGGAGAATCAACGATCTGCTTCATCAGAGCTTTGTGAGTACTGCAACTTTTGTGTTTGGCACCGCTAGCGGATATTTATATTGTGTTTTGGGAAAAAGATCGTCTGCGAGAACTTGCTTGAGCGCATTGTTTAAAAGGAAACTGTTAGCGCTCACCTTCTTTGACGCATCACGCCTCGTTCTAGTGTCCGCGCTGCTGCTCCACACTGCATTCTTCTTTAGAATCTGCTTCCAGCTCCTGAACACGCAGCTGACAACGCATACATCATCGCGTTCACGCTGCGTGTACGTCCGGAGGCTATTTTGCTGTTACCTAGCAACGATAACATCGAGAGAGGAATTCAGTGACGATCGGAGGCAGCAATCACAAGAACTCAGCGTCTTTTGGCAAAAGCAGTTAACAATTTTATTGCAAATGTTCAGCAATATTTTAATGGACCACTATTAAGAAAGTTCTTTTATTAATCCTCCATTTCAAGCTTATTTGGTGCCGATTATTATTTTTTTTTTTCTACATTATTTCAGAAGAACCTCACACGTGAGTCAACGTTTGTTAAAATTATTTATTTATTCTAGTGTTTTTTTCCTTAGTTGTTCTCTTGGTCTGCAACACTATTACTCTCTACTGACTTTAGTGGTACATTATATAACAACTCTGTTTGTGGCAAAGTGCTTTTTATCCCTAAAACATGCAATTTGAAGCTCCTGCTAAATTCCTCCAAAACAAAGGTGATCCACCCATACCTTGGCCAAGATGGAAAGAGGAGTTTATTAATTACATGAAGGCCATAGATGGAGAACGCATGGGCGCTGAAAAGAAAAAAAGCATATTACTTCACTGCCTTGGCTCTGAGGGCCAAGAGGTTTTCAGGACTTTACCTCAAGTGTCCCCTCATTCTGGACAAGGAGATAATATGAATGTGTATGTAGAAGTCTTGACTAGGTTAGAAAAAAGATTCAAACCGACTTCTAACAGCGCTCTGAACAGATTTAAATTTTATACTAGGGCACAGAAAGATGACGAATCTTTTGATGATTTTCTTACTGCCTTGAGATCCTTAAATTTACATTGTAACTTTGGTAACATCACTGGCGAAATGATTCGGGATCAAATTATAGTTCATGTAAGAAACAAGAAAATACAAGAAAAATTATGGCTCATGGGAGATCCCAAGCTTGAGGAAGCAATAGCCATAGCTAAATCGACGGAACTGTCAGAAAAATGGATGGATGTAGTAAGTCAAAAATCCAATAAGTCTACCTCTGAGGATGAAATATGTATTGTTAAATCAAAAGGAGAAATAAAAAATCCAAATGTAACACAAGGAAAACTCAAACACAATTACAATAACTTCTCAGGCAGAAAACAAGATCACACTAATAGTTTCTTTGCTTGTTATAGATATGGGAGCAGATCACATATTGCCTCGTTTTAAGGAAGTCCAGCAATTAACAAAGAGTGTAAAGTTTGTGGTAGAACAGGACATTTAAGCAATGTCTGCAGGGATAGACGCTTCAACAATCAAGCACGCAACAGTGCAACTAGTGCTTCCGATACAAATAAAGTTACTAGTGTTAATAAAGGCCAAGACTCTGACAAAGGTTTCGTTGTTTCTATCACACACGCAGGTCCCGAGAAAGGAAACCTTATGGTGTCTCCCAAATGTTCATTTGATGTTTTAGGCACCGACCGGGAGCTCATGGTGGATTCAGGTTCGCCATGGACAAATATTAGGAAAAAGTACTTTGATGATAAATTACAAAATCTCTGCAATATTAAGGATTTGCGGCAATCTGACATCCATGCCGAAAGTTTTGATGGCTCAAAAATTGACATGGAAGGTTTCTTTATAGTACCTTTAGGATTTAGGGGAAGGTCTGCGCATATTAAATTGTACATTGCAACCAAAGGGGTAAATGTGCTAGGCTGGCGAGATCAGTGGGAATTAGGTATCATTCTCAACCCACGTTCCAAAGATCCCATTTCCCTATGCAATGAGCAAGACAAGCTCATGGTCACCACAATAAATCGAGTAGCAGAACTCACAAATAGTATGTCTTATATAACACACAAATATGATAAAGTTTTCTGCGACAATTTAGGGAAGTTAAAAAAAAATTCACATAAGATTGTACTAAAAGATAATGCCATTCCAGTCAAACAAAAATTAAGAGGGGTACCGATCAACGTCAGGGATGAATTAAAAGTCATGTTAGACGACCTTTTGAAAGATAATATTATTGAACCTATTGATTCTGCTGAATGGGTTTCTCCCATTGTTTTAGTACGTAAGCCTGATCAAAAATTGCGTGTGTGTGTTGATTTAAGGGCCCTGAACTCAAATATTATCATATTACCCGCTGCCAAACATCAATGAACTTGTTTCGTTGTTTGATGGTACTCAGATTTTCTCAACGCTTGATCTAAGATCTGCGTACCATCAAATTGAGCTCACAGAAGAGTCAAATAAATACACAGCGTTTATAACACCATTAGGTCTTTTCCAATACACCAGGATGCCGTTTGGGCTTGCATCAGCAGCCTCTGTATTTCAGAGAGTTATGTTTCAAATTTTTAGGGACATTGATGCTTATGTCAAATGTTTCCAGAAGGATATTTTGGTCTTCTCCAAGAATGAAGTTGAACATGAGGCACACTTAAATGAAGTGTGTAAGAGACTCGAAAAGTCTGGTCTTACTCTCAAAGCACACAAATGCAAGTTGTTCAAAAGTTCCGTAGAATATTTGGGGCATACCCTTTCGGGAGATGGTCTTGTTCCCAAGAAGTCCAATGTTGATGCCATTTTAAATGTCCCTGCCCCGACTAACAAAGAACAGTTGTTATCTTTTTCCGGTATGTGTGAGTACTACAGCAAATTTGTTGAAAATGTTGCTACTAAAATGGAACCCCTCAGAAAAGTTTTAAGACAAAAAGCCATATTTGAGTGGGGTGATGAACAACACAAAGCTTTCTTGGTCATTAAAAGTGACATCATTAATGCCCCCACACTCAAACCTTTTAAAATGAAAAGGGAATGTATTGTTACTGTCGATGCCAGCCTATATGGTCTTGGTAGTGTTTTATCACAAAGAGATGGGGGAAAAGAATGGAATGTAGCCTTTTCCTCCAGAACCCTCAACGAAACAGAACGCAAGTACGCGGTAATTGAAAGGGAATTGCTTGCTTGTGTTTGGGCAGTGGAACATTATAGAATGTATGTGTGGGGAAGCAAATTTGTCCACAGAACGGACCATAAACCTTTAGTTCATATTTTGTCAGCAGGTGGTGGTTGGAATTCCACAGCTAGAATAGCTCGTCTTACTTCTAGACTTCAAGAATACAATTTCACAGTTGAATACATGCCAGGAAAAAAAAATGTAACAGCAGATTGTTTGTCACGACTTCCGTGTGAGGACAGTAACAGTAAGGTTAATGTCGTCAATGAGGTAGATTTTGTTTTAAGCATTTCCGATGTGTTTCCTTCACAATACAAAGAAATCACAGAAAAGATTTGGAAGGAGAGCCAAGATAAGGATGATAAATGGGTTCTTCTTAGGAAGTTTGTCATGAAAGGTTGGCCTAGGAAGGATTATGTAGAGTCAAAATTATTGCCGTTCTTTCTGGTAGCTGATGAATTGTTCTGTGAGGGAGATTTTATTTTTAAAGCAGGGAAATGCATTCCTCCACATGGTATTCAAGATTTAATTCGTAAGTTAGCACACAAGACACATCCTGGTATTTCTGCAATGAAACGACTGATAGGATCTTATTTTTGGTGGCCAGGCATGGATAGGTTGATTGACCGCACTGTGAGGGAATGCAATGTTTGTTGTTCTAATGACAAGATGTTAAAGGTTCACATTCCTCCTTTAAAGACAGTTAAATGGCCAAAAGAACCATGGAAGAAGGTTGCATTTGATATTTCAGGTCCGTTTTACATGCTACCTGAAAGTTCACGCTTTGCTTTAGTCATGATTGACTACCATTCTAAATGGCCTGAGGTTAAGTTTGTTTCAAAGGCGACCACTAGCACAGTCATTAACTTCTTTAAGGAAGTTTTCTCACGTGAAGGTTGTCATTCTACCCTTGTTTCAGATAATGGGGTACAGCTGGTTTCAAGTGAAATGGAGGGTTTCCTCAAAAGTTGTGCCATCCAACTCATCTGCACCTCTCGCTATGAACCTCACGAAAATGGTCAGGTTGAGCGTTTCAACCGTGTCCTTAAAAATGTTGTGATGAAATCCTTAAAACAAAAGGGCAATTGGTTGAGTGCTTTCAGAGAAAAACTCTGGGTATACCGTATTACCCCACATTCGACTACAGAAATCAGTCCTTTCAGGTTGCTTAAAGGTAGAGATCCAGCTTCGGAGGTATGTCCTTGGTGGTTCAGAGTAAAATGTAAAAAATTCTTGGAGCACAAAGACGATATACATGAAATTGCTAATAGAGTTGAACACAAACAAGATAAAACCAAATTGTGGTACGACAACAAGTGGAAAACAAAAGAACATGATTGGAGAGTGGGTGATTGGGTCAGGATATTGAAACCCGCACTAAATAATAAAGGTGTTAGTCAGTTTGGTAGACCTATGCAAATTAAAAAAGTGTTCAAGAATAGTGTAATCACCCAAGATGGTAGAGTCTGGAACTCCAGGAGAGTAGCCAAATGTCCGATGCAAATTGGTAGGAATTTTTGTATGTACACTAATGATGTTACTGATGATGGTAATTCACACAGAGTACAAACGGATGGATCTGTTGCGTCAAGAGTTAAAAGTAATGTGCGCATTAGAACTGCGCCGAGATCGCTTTGTGACTATGTTTAATTTTGTTCATACCTTATGTCTTGTTTTATTAATAAGGGGGATGTGTTGTATTCTCAAGCTTATTTATACTCCCTGTTGTATGTTTCTTTAAGGCATGCGACGTGTATTTTCATGTAAGCTCTAGGTTCCATTTGGAGCTTCCAGAGTATACAATTCCATTGTAAGGGTCAGTTACACCGGGATCCTCGCTTTGATGGATGTTGTATGCCGTGCTGGTAATAAATTACCTTTTTCTAATACTACTGCTTGGATCACATTCTAATTGTTACCAAACACAATGACGTCCATCATGGATGTATCCAACTGTAACCACTGGTGCTACATCCAAAAATGGATGGCCTGCATGATAATCTGATTCATATTTTAATGAATCATTGGAAAATCTGGATATTGTCACAAAAGTGAAAAGGTCAGTGCCATCTGAATGGGCCTGATGACAAAGGTAACAAGCATTGGCATAGCCAATAGGTCTCGCTTTTGGGACCTTATAAGTATTTAGTTATGCAGCACAATATTCTTGGTGCAACAACATCAACTGTTGCGTGGCTAAACACTTATAAGGTCCCAAAGGCGAGACCTATTGGCTATGCCAATGCTTGTTATTTTTTGTTCTTGGGGGAAACCGGGCTAGTGCCAGGAGGGTCAAGGGTGAGTGCAAGGGAGGTGAGGAGTGAATGCCAGAAGGGACAAGGGTGACTGTTAGGCCAGGGGGGTGAAGGGTGAGTGCCAGAGAGGTGAGGAGTGAGTGCCAGGGAGATGAGACATAAGAGTCAGGAGGGTTAAGGGTGAGTGCCAGGGAGGGGAAGGGTGAGTGCCGAGAAGGGGAAGTATGAGTGCCAGGGGTGAGGGGTTGCTGCCAGGCCAGGGGGGTGAAGGGCTAGTGCCACGGAGATGAAGGTTGAGTGCCAGGTCAGGGGGATGAAGGGTGAGTGCCAGGGAGATGAAGGTTGAGTGCCATGGAGTGCCATGGAGGTGAGACATAAGAGTCAGGAGGGTCAAGGGTGAGTGCCAGGGAGGGGAAGGGTGAGTGCAAGAGGTGAAGGGTAGCTGCCAGACCAGGGGGGAGAAGGGCTAGTGCCATGCAGGTGAAGGGTGAGTGCCAAGGGGGCGAGTAAGGAATGCCAGGAGGGACATGGGTGAGTGTCAGGGAGGTGAAGGATATGTGCCAGGGAGGGGAAGTATGAGTACCAGGAGGGTCGAGGATGAGTGTCAGGGAGGTGACAGTTGAGTGTCACTGAGAGTCAATGCTAAGTGCCAGAGAGGGAGAATGGTGAGTGCCAGGGGTGAGGAGTGACTGCCAGGCCAGAGGGGTGAAGGATGAGTGCCAGGGAGGTGAGGGGTGAGTAACAAACTGCAAGCAGTAGTGAACTGGGGTCTAGAAGGAGGTGCGGAGATCATCACCCGGTGTGTGCCAGGCTGGGACGCACCAGTGCCAGGCCAGACTTTGTTGAATGCAAGAACCTCTGAAAGGCGGGTACCAGGTCACTCGTAACCTTAGTACAGGAGTGGGGTGCGCAGGAGAGAGTGAGGGTGTGTCCGTTTATGAACTCAATTTGTTTGTTTTATAAAGTGCCAATTTACGACAAGAATAATCTTGACGTTGGAGCACTGCAAAGTAACGGTGCCCGGCTGCTTAGCGTGTGGTGGGTGGGTGGTTGGAATGAACACGATGATGCAATGATTACGTCTCACTGCTAATGTCCCATGTAATGCTGCGTTTCATTGTAAAGCGCATCTTTGGATAAAATGTGCGCTATATCAGACTGCATGAATAACAGTATAACTATAGACCTAAAACTACAGGCGCTCCAGAAAACATGTGAAAACCGAACTTTTTAAACTCACTCACAAGTGAGTACTGCTTAGAAAAGAGGTTGGGGCTGATTAACATGGATACTAGCGACCCTTGGGAGCCACCCTGCAGACCTGCCCCCTGTTGAGAACTCCAGCGCAGCCAGCATACAATCAGCGTATGCTCTAAATATACTACAAATAGAAATACAATATGCATCCAAGGAGAGAGATGGAAGAGTGAGCAGAAAACGGAGAGAAAGGGGTGCTAGCTATATATATATATATAGTGTGTGTGTGTGACACACACACATACATACATACAGAGAGAGAGAGAGAGAGAGAGAGAGAGAAGTGAAAAGGATGGGAAAGTAGAAAGACAATACATAGGCACACATATACATACAAACATACATGCAGGGAGAGGCTAGATAAAAAGCGATTGTTTCCAAGTCCACGAGAGAGGAATACACTTCCTCTCTCATGCACTTGGAAACAATCGCCTTTTATCAAGCCTCTTTAACTTAAAGGGCGACCTTGAAATAGCAGAGTAAGAGGGCAACTCCCAAGCTCCTTGAAGGGCGCGGAGACCGGTCTGTGTTTGGCTGTATGTGATAATCCCTCCTGAATTATGAAGCCATATACAGCGCCCTGATGCCCTCGAGCGTCTGATTTTTGTAGGCACTGCACTGCTCAGCCTCACAGCTGTGCAGGAAATCAAAGCAGTGAATGGGTTTAAAGAGAGCCGGGCAGACACGGGGCTCAGAAGAGAGCAGGGCTGAGGGGCAAGTAATGCTGCCTGGGGGGTACCAGTGAGTGAGATGGCAGGAGGGAGGGTGGGTGGGTGGACACAGGGATGAGAGCAGAGGCGGTTAAAGCTGCCACTGACATTCAATCAGACGAGCCAGGACCCCCGGCCTGCCGCCCGATCTTTCGAATGAGGTAATTGGGCTACTTCTCCCTAAGCGCCCTTTAATTTAAGTCGTGTATCTTTGCTCCCATTTGGCTCCCAGCCTTTTAATCAATTTAAACTGGATTATTGCTTCCTTGCAGTTAACTTCGGTTGAAGAGCCTTTTTTGCCTACTACCCACATTAAGGGATTAGAAGCGCCTGGATTATAGACAGCACTTCGCATGAAATTAGGTGAGCGCCTACCCTGCACTATTCGACCCATTAATCGGCCGATTTGTAGCAGATGATTATTCTAACGTCCCGTTATTATTTATAGATGCAACTGTGGAGCCTCGAATGCTACGTGACCAGTGATTCAACTGCTCTCGCATGCAACATAGGTGAGCAAGTCAGGCTCCCTCCTCACTTTACCTTGATTCTTAGCTTTTTGGGATGTACTTGATATAATTGATCCCTAACTATTTACAGGCCCATCACCACCACAGAATACCTAACTGGAACCCCATCCTGAGATTTATGCTGGATGTTTACCAACTCCACAGGCCCAGACCATTTTGAATTTCTATTATACTAAGGTGAGTTACCTGCCACCCTTAGTACTTAGGTCCTTTCACTTATGCCAACACACCTGACTAAGTCCTTTTGTCACTCACAGGCCGTCACCTTCTATCCAAGTCCTGATGAAGACCCGCACTGACCTATCAGTAGTGCAGTACCAGGGTTGAAACGTCGACTTTACGTTTGGACCAGTATATAGAACCTGCGTTAAAACGAATTCTCTTATTTCGCAGCGTTACTACTAAAAATATTCTACCCACTGGCCAAGTTGAAACTTTCAAGCTTTTAAACTATTGTGTATATATCACGCACGTTGTCACTGAGCACCAATTGTCACTGTGTCACTTATTGTTATCACATTTTTACCTGACGGCCTCTCTAAAATATAGATGTATATATGAATGATGCAATTTATATAAACAATCAGATTAACATACAAACTGTTTGGTGTGTTGCTTACGATATGACATCGCATATTATTCTGATAGCGTTGACTAATGCTTTATGCGCAAAGAAATTTTTTCACCCAACGGAACCACTGTTTTCCTAACAATTTACTGCCCAGGTTCTGAGGGATACTGGGTTACCCCATTGGTTATATAACTGCCACTGACATTGTGTCAGGGGCAAGAGGGTGGGCATAAACCGGAGTAGAGGAGGGTGTAAAGCTGGGACTGTGGTGCCAGTGACTCAGTGAGCACAGGGGATGCAGAAGAGCTGCGAGGGGTAAGGCTTTGACGGGAAATGATGGTTAAATCTGGAGCGGGGTCTGTGCCTGCGAGTCGGTAGGCAGAGGGAGCAACGGGCAGAACGGACCCCAGCTTCCTCACATGCTGTGAAGGGGAAACTGAGCTGCAGCGTCTGAGGGCAGTGCTGCTCCCTGAAAGAGGCGCGCTGAACCTCCAGTGCGTGATCAAGCCTGGCCGGAAGGGGGAGGGGTCCTCTCAAGTGGGAAATGGATGAATAAGAGCTGCGAGGGGTAAGGCTTTGACAGGAAATGCTGGTTAAATCTGGCACGGGGTCTGTGCCTGCGAGATCAAGCCTGGCTGGCAGGGGGAGCGCGCGCTAATAGAATAAAAGAAAAAAAAGGACGTGAGTGGTGCACGCGCGCGACGGGAAAAGTGAAAGCAGGCTGGCGAGTGGTATGTGATGTGCGCACACCATGACAAGAGAGGAAAGCCAGAGGGCGCCTTTGCTCGTCATTGTGCGCGCAACCGCACGCTCTTTGCCACCCGGTCAGACTTTTGAAAGCCCACTCACTAAATGTCTCGCCAGTGCAGCGCATGCGCTGGCTCAGGCGAGACCTACAATTAAAAAGTAGTGGTAAATAGAAGAACCCTGAGACAGCACAAAAGCTATGAAATAGAAGAGTAACATTACAAAAAAGTAATGCCACTCGCATTACAACACAGAACGGGCAATATATAGTCTACTGAGCTGCGTCCAGTAATCTCCAATTGTAGCACTGGAAAGTGGAGGGTATTCAATGATGGAGGCTCTTACTGTCTAGAGATTCTGCCCCATTTCTCTATGCCAATCAACAACAATTTTGACTGGTTTTGAAATACCCCAATACAATTTTGGGCTCTTTGTTAAGCCCCATAAGGTGCTAGAACCTTCTGGTTTCTTTTGGAGTGTCTGTTTCTAACTGAACTACTTTAAATGCACTCCTTATTTTTTATTATAAGATACTGTTGTGACTAGAAATGTATTTTCTTCTGCATAATTGCTATGTCTGACTGTAACTGAGATCCAAACCTCAAACATCTCCAGTAATTACAAACTACCTTTGGAGAGTCATGAGTACTAAAGCAAAACATGGTCACTGCAACTGAAGTGCAATAATGCCAAATTCCTTTGGACCCCAGAGATAAATGGCAGTCTCGACCACGGGTCGTGCCCACTAAAATGCAGCATCTCCAACACCTGGATAAAAGACACCACATATAGCCTAGTCCACTAGTAATAGTTTGCTGCAGATCACTGAAGGCAGTCCCTGCAGGGGTCTTCTGAATGAACTAGTTGTTGAGAGTGCTTCAAGACGATCATTTGTTTAGCAAAACATAGCATGTGTATGTGTTAAGTACATGTTCACCCAAAGGTATCTTGGCACTAAATAACAGATGTTTATTGTTACCCAATGCAATGGTACTCATTTTATCAACCTCAGAAGGATGAAAGGCTGAGTAGACCCGCCTAGATTTGAACCTGTGACCATGAGGTCGAACACAGGCCCCTGAAGTGGACAAATTAGTCCACTAAGCCACCAGACCCAGCACACATGGGACATAAGGGAATGGTCCATACACAAGTATATCTCTAGGAAACTATGTGGTTCCCAGAGATGGCCGCCTTAGTGGAATAGCTTGCTTCATGTGCCAAGCCGCATACAAGCAGATAAGCCATCCTCTATCCAAATGGAGCCATAGAGTGGCACATCGTGGGATAAAGTCAGTGTACAGTTCTGCTCTTCTCCCATTCAGGGCCTCTTTCTATTTGCCATAGATGAGTCTTTGAAGCATCCAGAGGTAGAAATCGCAGTCCCCCCACAGATGCTGCTTTCACTCCATAACATTAAAAAAATCATAGTCATTCCTGAACTTTCTGCTAAACTGAAGATCAACTACAGACCCCCGCTCAAAGGGGGAGAAAGACAATTAATCCATTGTCAACAGACACTGCACACAACCCTTGGTGGTAGCAAGCTAATGGATAAGCTGAAAGATTAACATGCACTAGGGTTTAGATACTTCATATAGCCACCAATCAGCAACAGGATGCTGAAATGGCTATTTACCAATTCCAGAAAGGGTACTACAATTGGTTCACCATCAAAACCCAGGTTGAACCCACTGCAGGCTCGATGCCCATGGTCCCATCCAGGGCTCCTGCAACATTAAGGCAAACACAAAACTATGGGCACAAGCACAAAAACTCGAAGTAAATACAAAGTGTAGGGATGTTCTGAGTGGTAAGACCTTCCAAGAAGAAAATTTCTGCCAGTTAACAGTGAGACACTGGATGTTGGGGGACAGGGATACCAGGCAAGAGGAGTAGGAACTACAGATGAGAGGTTAAAAATGCATCTCAGAATATGTCCCAGAGACCCTGATGAAGCATGGGCTTGTTATGGCTGAGAAGAGTCCTTTCCCATTCATTCGCTTGCAGGACTCTACCACATAAGACAGGGGCAATACTTTATTCCTGTTGGAAGAGGTAAGTTCTGTTGCAGAGACCGAGGACCTGTAATGCTAAGGGCACTAATGTTGTGAGCAGTTGAGACTACATAAATACAACCGTCATGCATCCGGAGATGATGTGGTGCCCAGGATCAATAAAAAGGTTTCCCCTCACACAAGTGGGACTCCAAAGTCATATGTAGAAGTGCTGGTTGATTTACTGCTGGGTCGGTCGAGTACATGAACTGCTTGCTCTGCTCGAACGTTAGCCCTTTTCAGGCATTTTGATTACACATAGTAATAAGGACATATGTATTAAATCTGCCCCAGAGGGGTATTCAGTACTCATCACACCTGATAAAATCTAACACTCAAAGGTTCAGAGACATTGGGTGCGATAAATAGCACCTATTACAAGTTTGCGCCTAACAATGGGGAAGAACATACTGGTTTAGCTGCTTACCCCATCAGAATCCACATGTGCAGGTAATTACATGGCCTTTGTTCCTTTAAAATTCTGACAGGCTAACCTCGTCTAAATTTAAAAGGGACAGTGGACTATACCAGGTCCAATAAAGTCTGCACAACTCACAAATCTCCCCAAAGTATTCTCTTACCTGGGTACCTGCGGTAGGTGCTTCAGACTTCCTACCAATCGGCGTGTACTCTTCCTGCACTAGTGTAAGGAAAGGGATCTTTTTGCATGATCACCCTCCAATTTTGGACTGATGCTGCCGGCTTTTTGACTCCGAAGTTCCCTGGGGTCTGCTGATCAGGCCTCAGTGCATGTGCTCCCGACCCCTCAAAGTGTATGTGCAATTGGCTAATCCCATATTAGCATATCTAACTTATCTATAAGTCCCTAGTATATTGTACAATGTGTGCCCAGGGCTAGTAAGTTAAATGCAGCGCCACTGGAATTGTGTGATTGTGCGGCCGCTGCGTTTTTCACATACATAAGTACAGTTTTGCTGCGTAATTAATCATCGGCCGCAAAGTTTGCAGATTTTGACAATAACATTTTTCTAACTCATACATTTGAAAAGTTACTAAAAATGCAGCAACATGTATTGCAACGCAGAGGAAGGCCCTTTACAAAGGTTGACTGGTCACCTTCTTGTTGCTCATTGCTATAACTGGGTGTTAAACACGTACTAATGAGATACAACCAATCCCCAGGTTGTGTTACTCAATTGTGAAAATGACAAAATAATGAAGTAATGCTATCCATAAATATGCCTCATTACGCCACATAATTTCCCTTTTATGCCACATAATCTACTGCATAATTTGGCCTTCCCCTGCCGCATAATTCCAGTGGCCCTGGTAAAATGTCAACAGTGGACTGCAGCACTTATTGTGCCACCACTGCTGTGACAAAGTGCAAACATGGCTTTTGCAGCCTAGTTGGGAAGCTTTTAAACTGCTAACATGACATGGAAAAATAACCCCTTTGCCTTGCCCAAACCTTCCTTTTTAATATTTTAAGTCACCTCAAAGGCAGGTCTTAGTAGCCCATAAGGCAGGGTGCCAGATATTTAAAAGAATTGCATGTCAAATTTAAACTTTACATGTCCTGACTGAAAAATCGAAACTGTTGGTTTCACTGTAGTAAGGCAGATAGGCCCATTGGCTACCATAGAGTTCAAAAGCCCATGCACTAAGTGCTAACTTCCATATGGGGCCACTGATTATAGTACTCCAGGGTATCAAATTAGTTTTGACATTAAACCCGACTCAATGCAGAATTTGGATTTAAAGTAACTTTTAATGAAAAGTTGACTTTAGAAAGTAACCACTTTCTTGCCCGAATGTTTTAACAGCTGTTTCTGATTAGCTGCACAGTTGTCACCTGAGATAGCCCGCTGTTCTCCTCCCAGGTGGTGTGAAGCACTCTCAGGAAAGGGAAAACAAGCATTTACAATGCAATGGTCTCGGCATTGTTAAAGTTAGAGCTGTTGGCATTGCTCATGACATTCTTGTATGTTTTTGTTTTTAAAACATTTAAAGAAACAGCATTGTTATTTACAATGTCAATAGCTTAATCACTCTCCAATGCGAGACCTATTGCATTTGCACCCACACACAGAGCCACAGAGTGTTTCCCACTTTCTCATTAATACTTTGAGCAAGACAATATAGAGGCATTTCATTAAATGTTGGAGGTTTAAAATCAAAATATACCAGAATTTTGGGCAGTGGGGCAAAGTGGTAGGTGGTGGGCCAGGCCGCTGGGTGGGGGGGCTCCATGTGCTTTGCAGGGGGGCCCCCTCAAGTTTCTTTACCCCACTGGCAATTGGTAGAAACAATGGAAAATAGAGCTGAGCGGCAATAAACTGGTGATGTACAGACGCCATGCGGCACTGGAGCGGATGCAGGCGGAAGGGCCTCTGTGTCACAGGTCGCGCACCGCCGCTCAGGGCGTGGCGCGCGCACCGGGCCGGAATGTCTAAGGATGGGTGACACAGGCACCTTAGAAGCCCCGTTTTCATTAAATACGGACAGTAGTGTTCTATGGACAGGGCAAACATGTATTACGTTTTGACAGGGCAGTCCGGGTGCTGCCAAGCATCTGTAACAGGGAAAATGAATATTATTCACAAAGGGCTCACAAGCGACGTCCTCGCTCTGTATATAAATCCGTAGTGTGACTCGGCCCTCCAGGCCTGCACTACAATCAATGTTTCAACGAGGTGTTCCGAAGTTCTAAATACTGTCTGTCGATGCCTCCTGCAGGAGCCTCCTTTTGTATCCCTCCCCTGAAACTCGGCGTAGCTTTCATTTGTGCAGCAGGTGCGGTGGCACCGGGGCACAGAGGCCTGAGGGCCTACTGAACCCTGGTTACGGCTGTATTTTGTAATTCAAGCAGCAGTAAAGGGTCCCCTTTCCTGCTTTGCGGTGAGTAGGGCCCATGACACAGTGGTTATGCTGAGTATACCCACAGAATTACCCTCAGATGTTCGAGGACAGGGCGGTTTACTATTCTAGCTCCAATGTTTGAGGGAAAGTCTTTTTTTGACCTTCGCCATATTTTCAGTAAATAGAATAAAAATGCCTGCCTGTGCGTACATATGACGTGTTCGCTTGCACGCCCGTGGGCCATTGGCAGACTGGTGCTCCGATGAATGAAGCACCCGGCCCTCTGCTGCCTCCGATAGTAATCTGTATTATAAGTGTCCGAGCTGGTATTTTAGGCAAGCACTCCAGGCCCTGCCTTGTCGGACTATTCTAGGATTATTTCCCGGCTGAGGGCTTTATTAACCGTTAACATCACTCTACCCAGGAGTGAGGGACATGCCACAGATGGTGTGAATCCTTGCTCGCCAAATGATAGCTTGACAGAGACATGGGGGCGCAGCCTTTTTCCTGAACTTTTGGGGTCTCTCGATCTCCTTTGAAACGAATGAACTGTGCCCCAGCAGTGAATAGTCCCGCAGTGAGGTCGAGGAGGTAAACTAACGAGAGGGGGTGTGAGCGACACATTCCAAGAGCTGTCGCAGAACTGACCGTCAAGATGATTTACACACCAAACCGAATCCCTCCAGGCACATCCACGCCGAGCAGTCCGATGCCGCTTTTTAGATAGCGCAGAACATGCAAATTGACACGCCGAGCCAACAGCAGGGGGAGAGGACGCCAGGAACACCACCGCCTTTCTCCGAGGCACAGCGAAAATGCCTCGGAGAAAGGGAGCCTCATTTTCGGATCTGGGGGCGTGTTTTGCTGTTGTCTCCTCCCTGAGACTTCTCGCAAAAAACACGCCCCCCATCCGAAAAAGACGGGGCTTCAACGGAGTGACTGGACCTCTTCTCCAGTGGCTGGCCAGCATTTAAGAGGCCAGCCAATGGAGAACAGGAGCGAAGAGGGGCGGGTGCAAGCCCCTCTTCTCAATGACATTAAATCTCCGGACTTCCGGTCTGCCGACCGGATGGTCCCGAGACCTAAAAAGGACTATTAGAAGGAGGGGTGACCTCCTCCAACAGGATGGCCAGAGGGCTATGGCCACAGATGGCTCAGCTTCAAAGGAGCTACAGCCTCTGATAAATAAATGTAAATCATGCTGCAGCCTACCCTTCCCTTTGTACAGGCAGGCAGGCTAGCATCACTTCCAAGGGAGGAAAACCCCATTGCAGAACAGCTTTTTTCCAGGAGGGGTGACCCATCATGCTGGACACACCTCAGGGGTATGCCCATGGCTCTGTCCTAGGGAAGAAGGGACCCCACGTCTTTGATTTAGGCAAAGAGATGCACTGTGGGATTGTTTATTGCCAACCTCGCAGGAAATTATGTAAGAGTGGGTAGGGCTGATATGTGGGGGGAATTGTAGCCCCATTGGCTAGCTAGTCCTCCCCACCCACAAACTCAAACTTGGCATAAAAGGGGCACCGCAGGCTCCCAGCCTCAGAACACCACTGGACTCGGAAAAAACAGAAGTAGGACTGCACCTACTGAATCTGTGGACCTCTGGGAAAGGCTGCACCTAAAAAGAATACACCAGGGCAACTACTGAGCCAAAACAGGACTTCACAAAGAGAAGGTCTGCTCCTGCTGTTGAACCCGTGGAGAGAGACCCCAAGGGCTTGACCTGCTCCCTCTCATGCCAAGAACCAGTGAGTGGACTCCAAGTGCTGGTTTGCTGGCCTCCTGTTAAGCTTCAGGGACACAAAAGGTAAAGAAGCCCTGCACCTGCAAGGTGCCTAGCTGACTATTTTGCCCTGGACTTGCCATGGACACCGCTGTTGTAGCCCAGAGATTGAATTCTAGCCTCCTCCCCCAACAGGTCCCTCTGATGTCCCGAACCGTTGGCTAGTGCTGAAGTGGACTCTTCACCATCACAGAACTGCAACTTGCCACCTTAAAGCCAAAAATAATGGTTCCTGAGCCTAGAATCAAAGGCTCATAGACTACTGCTACTTGCTGGTTTGGAGATAGCCTCGAATCCTGCAGAGAACCGAGGCTTTCATTGAACCCCTGGACTGTGCCGATCTGTCGACGTCAGCCCCCAGGGCAGACTCCAGGTGCAGGAGACTTTGCCAACCTCACCATAGACGATAAAAAAGTTCCAGAAACCGAGGCTTTCATTGAACCCCTGGACTGTGCCGATCTGTCGACGTCAGCCCCCAGGGCAGACTCCAGGTGCAGGGGAATTTGCCAACCTCACCATAGACGATTAAAAAGTTCCAGAAACCGAGGCTTTCATTGAACACCTGGACTGTGCCGATCTGTCGACGTCAGCCCCCAGGGCAGACTCCAGGTGCAGGGGACTTTGCCAACCTCACCATAGACGATAAAAAAGTTCCAGAAACCGAGGCTTTCATTGAACACCTGGACTGTGCCGATCTGTCGACGTCAGCCCCCAGGGCAGACTCCAGGTGCAGGGGACTTTGCCAACCTCACCATAGACGATAAAAAAGTTCCAGAAACCAAGGCTTTCATTGAACCCCTGGACTGTGCCGATCTGTCGACGTCAGCCCCCAGGGCAGACTCCAGGTGCAGGGGACTTTGCCAACCTCACCATAGACGATGAAAAGGTTCCAGAAAATATTTTAAATGTGAAGCTTGCATCTTGACTGGACCAACCTGATACCCTCATCTGACGTCGACTTCCATCGCGATTGATCTGCAACATTGACTTTGCACCAGGCCCGAGTTTGAGGCTCATAGATTACCGCTAAGAGTGAAAAGTAGTGATTTACAAAACTTTTCCAAACTTTTTGGAGTGAAAAGCGGTAATTTATAAAAACCTAGTAAAATCATAATGCTGGTTCCCTTCATCTGATTTTAGTCGTTTTGGTGTCTGTTTGATTTTTATAAATTACTCAAGACGCACCTTTTTAAAGAACACCACTTCTTGATGCAGTAAAAGTCAATGTCACTCTTAGAAACCAGGTGCTTTTCCGATCACACACTTTGGCTTTGCCTTCGTACAGCGCCCCACTGCCTTTGGACTACTTTTGCAGTTCATAAAAAACATACATACAGCTGTCAAAACCGTGCACTTATGTATGCTACTTTCAAAGCACGAAGTAAAGCTGTGCAGCGAAAAAAGTGCTGTGCAAAAGAAGGGGTTCACAAAAAGTAAAAGGGTACAAGGTGGGGTCGGGCAAAGATTAAGGGCCAAGGGGATACAATGCATGACAGGTTCGAGCATTTCATAGGAAGGGCTTTTGAGAACTCAAGAAGTACTATGGAGATGGGCTACATTCACCCTCCTCAATTCCATGAGAGGACTGACGCTGGAAAAGGCACGCGCTTGATTATGTGGTATTTTCAGGCACGGCTTCTGGGCTCACAGTATCTGCCATTCATTGCGAAAACGCACAGACGTTCCGTTAAAATAATATTCGAGCACTGTACAGTAAAAATATCCGTACCTGATGACACTGGAAGCTATTTTTAGTCTTTCAGCGCCTTAAGGCGCGTTGTTTCTTAATCTTAGCGCGCCCTTCTCGTTCATTGAGCGAGTCTCCGCGTTCCATTGCATTACCTACAGTACCTGTGCGCTGATCAACAGTCCTAGCGTGGTGGCACGGCCGCCAGTTGTTACTTGCAAATGTGGACCGGAGAGCGCGGATCCAGTCCGGGTTTTGGGGGCACTACTCGGCTGCGTGGATAGGAGTGTGTGTAGCAGACACAAACAGAGCTACAAACAGCTGGAGCACAGGGAGCGGGCCACACTTGTTTACATTCTGCAGGAGGCGGATCCCGCGGGCGGGGAGGGCGCTGTGCCGGGCACGGATGGGCAGGGGAGGCTGCGGCCGCACCGGGTGATCGCTGCACTCTCCGAGGGGGCCACACAGTTGCTACAGCCGCCTCCAGGCAGGAGTGAGCCGGGCACCCGCGCAGCATGCAGGCGCGGCGCCTGGCCAAGCGATCCCTGCTGGGCAGCCGGGTGCAGGGCCTGTCCGCGGCGGCCGGGGGGCTCGCCAGGCCTGGCTGCAAGGAAGCGGGGTCCGCGACCACCCAACTCCGGCTGCTGCTGGAAGAGGACGCCCGTCTGACGATGCACAGGCGACGGGAGCACGAGTTGGAGGAGCCGGGGCAGGAGGCGCCGGAGGAGGAGGACATGCACATCCCGGGCACGCTGCACATGGACGGCCAGGGGCCGCTGAAGACTGGCCGCAAGGTTGGTGCTTTTCAACGATGCATGTGCCAGGCACGTGCACTGGGTGGGAGCGGAGCGCCCGTCGCAGAAGGAGCACCGCTGCCCCTGGCATGGGCACGGAGGCAGCCCCGGCCAGCTGGGGCCACGCGCGCAGTGTGTGTGTGTGTGTGCGCGTGTTTTCTTTCTGGGGCATGGGTGGGAAGGGCCCGGTGCGGCATGGAGGCGCGGGAGGTGTGTCCTCTCTGGGTACAACCGCTCACTGGCTGAGCGCAGGCACGGATTGGAGCTCCTCGCCGGCTGCTGTCAGGCCAGATGCTCCCTGTCAAGGGGCTCTGCTCTCTGTCATGTGTTTTTTCTGTGCAGTTTTTGACTCCAGAGTGTCATTGGACATAAGCCTTTCTGTGTGCGATGTATGTTATAGATAGCGAGTGGTTGAGTACGTTCTCTCAGGCAGCATGGGTTTATTTATGTTCGATGGGACTACCAGCAGCATGTTGTGTACGGCAATGACGTACGCTCTCGATAGCAGCACGTGCACAGCAGTGAGGGTGTATGTTTCTTTTGGCAGCACGAGGCGTGCATCATCAGCTGTGATGTATTATCTCTGACAGCTTAACGGCGCGCGCTTCTGATATATATTATTGTTGACTGTTTGCACTGACGCGTATCGTGCACATACATTGTGGATGTAGGCTCTGAATATTGACCTGGGTTTTGTGTCCGTGTTGTTTTTGTAGCCTACTGATGTGTGCACATTTTCAGTCAGTGACTGCAAGGGGCTGTATGTTCTTTCTAGCAGCCTGGGTTGTTTGTGCATCGGTAATGTGTGTCCTTTATGGCTCCTCGCTGTGCGCGTCAGTGATGCACATTATGTGGGACGTCGTGGGTTTTGCATTGTGAATGCGTGTCCCGTCTGCCTGCATTGCTGAGCCCTTTGAGATGTATATTTTCCTCAGCCGCTTGAGGATGGGGTAGTATAGATAGAAACGTGTTATTTCTGGTAGCGTGACCTTTGACGTGTGCGATCATTGGACGCCTGTTACATCGCAGACCGTGTATCGGGGACCTAAGATCTCCGGCAGCGCGGACTTGCACCGCTGATGGGTGCGCTGCGCTGTAACAATAGATGGTGTGCACTGTTGTAGCTGTATTCTCTCTAGCATGTAACGTGCAGAGATGACGCGTGTGCTCTCTACCATCATCATGCACGCCTCTTCTGTCACAGCGTCCGTGTGCTGAATTCTCTGTCCATAAGGTCCCAACTCCTTGCGAGATCTGGGTGGTGGTCTGGAGATGACGTCACTCCTGACTTGGGTCCTGCCAGAATATTGTTGTGTACTACAAGCAGCGGCACATCGACTCTTTTTGACCGTGTCGTCCCGGTGCAGAATGCAGCTCTGTGGCGTGGACGCCTTTGTCTTGCTGTGCCCGGGGACCAGGCGCAAGGTTAGGAGGCCCCGCGCCGGGTGCGTCCCTGTCTTACTGCGTGGCCGTGATACATCACCCCACATCAATCCCAGAGCCGAAGCCGCTTCGGCTGGTGTCGCACAAAGCTCTTTGTCTTGCTGAGCTAGGGATCATCTAAAATGAGGTGTGTGTGTTAAGGTGCGCGGCTCAGATATGAGAGGAGGTGCAGTGTGGTAGTAGTGTGCATTTTTCCCTGCAGCATATGGCTTGAATCCCATCTGGCAGCGCACTGTATGCACGCGCATTCTTTGTAACAATAGACCTGCCCTCACCGCTTCCTGCTCAGGTGTGTCTGCCCACGTGCAGCTGATTTGTTGTTCTTCAGAATACTTGATGGCTTTGGCGCAGAACACAGTTACTGTTCGCAAACTCAGTGATTTGGTAAATTGCACGGTTTGCTACCTATACATGTGTTTTTGGCATATACTAAAACTATGTAGTAACTTGGTAACATGTTGCAAAACCGCTCAATGGTTTTAGGAAACCATTCCGAATCGGTTTTGGGAAGGGAAGGCCCGTGTTTAGGGTGTCCCTTCCAAATACCGTTTCCTTATGTTCTGCATTAAGGTTTTGGGATGGAAATCTGGCCTCAAAACCTTATTTTACAGACTCCTGAAAGGTAGGGCCACCAAGGGACATCTTCCCCTTTGTGAATGGTCTAAAGCAGGGGTACTCACAAACTTTCTGTCGGGGGGCCAAAATTACAGTGTGGTTAGTGGCCGAGGGCCGCACTGGTAGGGGTGGAGTCAGTGGGGGCGCGATCAGTGGGGGGCAGAGCTAGAGTAAAAAAAAAACCTTTCAAAACATCGGTCTCCCTCCCTGTCTCCCTCCCTCTCTCTCCCTCTCTCTCCCTCCTCCGTCACCCTCCCTCATCCGTCTCCCTCCCTCCTCCATCTCCCTTCCTCCTCCCTCTCCCTCCCTCTCTCCCTCTCTCCCTCTCCTTCCCTCTCCATCTCTCTCCATCTCCCTCCGTTCTCCGTCTCCCTCCCTCTCCCTCTGTCCTCCGTCTCCCTCCCTCCTCCGTCTCTCTCTCTCCTCCGTCTCCCTCCTTGAAAAAAAATCGGGGAGAATGGGGCCTTGAATCGGGTTTCTGTCATGTATGGACTTTGGAAGTGTGCTGCTGCAGGATCCGACATTAGAAAGCAAATTCACGTGTTTTTTATCACCTTTCAGAAGCATGGAGCGCAATGGCAGGCAGAGAAAGAGGGGGATGCAAGAGTTTGCACTGGCCTGGCTATTGAAGTGGCTATTTCTTCAACTGCAAAACACTTAAAGGAAATGCTTTTAGGAATAGCAATACTTTTAACTACTGAAAGAAACAGGTTAGCCACAGAATGACTAAAGTCCTCTTAAACAAACATGCCAGTATACGGTGAAACTCTACAGATCAGCAGAGGAGGCCTTTTCCAAGCAATGATGTGCATAAGTAAAATACTTTAGCAGAAGCAACACTTGCCACAGCAAGAAACACGTTTGCAATAGAAAGACTAACGCGTTTTGGGCACAAAGTTTGTCACTTTGTCCATGTCAGCACTGGGTGAATTTGAACCCATATTTGAATATTACATTGCATACACCCCTCCGCCGTCAGCCCGGGCTGAAACAGCTTCGGGCACACACACAGCCGCCGCACCCCCGCCCCCCTCCCCCCCCACAGTACTTCACAGACCATTCCCTTGTTAATGAGGCTTTGTTGGGTTTTCACCTCTTCTAGACCTCCTGCATCGCAATTCTGGCGATTGCTGGAAGAATCAGCACGTTACACAATACCACGCCCTGTCTGCTGAAACCGGAGGAATCGGGTTTTTGCTTGCAGGGATTGGGTGGCGGGAGACTAGCCATGAAATCGGTAGTCTCCCGCCTGAATGGGTCTGCAAGGTCCGCGGGCCGCCAAGAAAGGCTTTCCGGGCCTCTGCCGGCCCGCGGGCCGTACTATGAGTATCCCTGGTCTAAAGACATGTTTTTAGTAGTAGTCAGTGGTCCCTGGGGTCACTGCTTACTCTTAAAAAAGTTTTCAAAACCTTCATTTTTTTTCATTTGTAGGCATTTTACTTTAAGCAAAAAGTGCTGCTTTAAGTACAAAAAGAACAAGAAAGAAGACTGTTTTATTTAAAAGCAATCACAGAACAGACATTGTGGTCTGCTGACTGCAGCACGGCACCACCCCTGCGGTGGCAGCGAATCGTAGTTGCTCGCAATTAGCAACCTACCTCATTAATATGGGTAAACCATTCGCAAACGGGAAGGGGTCCCCAGGGGACCCCTTCCCCTTTGTGAATGGGTGCGCAAATATTTTTTAAGTGGTCCCAGGGACCACTGCCTGCCCTTAAAAAAGGAAACTGAAAAGTTTAATTTTAATTTTTTAAATGCATCCTGTTTCGGGCTGCATTTAGAAAAATAAAAATGCTTTATTGACAAAGCAGTTCCAGACATGGTGGTCTGCTGACCCCAGCAGGCCACCATCCCTGGGAGTGCTAGCCATTCCCAATGGGGCCGCAAATTGCGACAGCCTCATTAATATTCGTGAGGCATGCAATTTGCGACCCCATTGGGAATCGCAAACAGAGTCTGAGACACTGTTGTACATTGACTTTTGCAACTCGCAAATTGCGACTTGCAATTTGTCGCAATGTGCGAGTTGCAAAATTCAATGTTCGTACATCTGGCCCATGGCCCTATGTCTTTTGTTTATCTAGCAGATATTCAAATTTGGAATATATCTCTGGTGTACATACTACCATGTATATCTGGGTGAAATAGATGATCTTGGACCGCGTGATGTGAGTTTGGGCTCTCTGAATACACTGCATCTCGTAGCCCCTCCGGCCGCCCACACACACACCTGAAAATGTGCATCCCTCCCATCCATTTGTGTTTCACATGAACTGTCTCCTCAGACAGCCTGCAGCTCGCTTCAGCGGTGAGTGCTCTCTGGACGCCTGGAGTGTGCGTAGGTGGTGCGTGTGTTATGTGCAGTCTGGCAGCTTTAGCTAGGCAGCAGAGGACAGTGGCACCCACGTGCAGACCCTTTTGCTGCTCAGCGTTGTGTCTCTACTGTGCGCTGTCGGGTATCGATTCGTGCCCCGTCAGTTCGTTGCTGTGAGCATGAATGGTTCTTTCAAGCAAAGTTCACTTTGTTACATTGTTTAAATACCTCGTTTCCTGCTCTTCCCTCATTGACGGCGGATGTTGCTTTATACTCGCGCTGTCCTCCTCCCTCACCCACCCCTTTCTTTCTCTTCACTGCTATTGTGTCATTTTGTTGCCTTAAGTACTTCGAAGAGACATCTTTGTATCGTTTAGCGATATTAAATTACATTGATAATAGTAATGTTGATACTTTTTTGTTTTGTTGTCATTTGTTTAGATTTTAAAAGCATATTTTGGCACTGCCTTCATCCTTCTGAGAGGCCTTGTCCTCTTCCAGAGTTCAATTAAAGTAAGTGTGCCCGTAGTGGGCGGAGTTTATTGCCTTTATTGTTTCAGCACAGGATGTAGCTAGTATATCTGTTCCATCCTCATTAACCAGAGATAACCACACCCTTCCTGCAGATTCTCCAATGGACTTATGCAAGAGTGAAACTCAGTCTGCCATTGGACAAGACCTAAACATAAGAAGTAGTGGTTAAGGTATGGCTTGCTTTGTCTGCTGGGGCGGTCTTTAATGGCCAGACGTGGGCAGTATTGAAGAGGCAGCGGAACATTTTTAGACGTCGTTCATCACTAACAACTATTGAGAATTAAAAAATCTTTGGCCTACTTTCACAAGATCAAAGGGATGTGGTTCTAATCTCATTGGATAGCAAGTGTGAAAAATAAAATGCACACATCTACACCCTCAGACAGGAAGGGGGCGCTGGTCAGAGTTTATGGGCTCACACAGCAGTGTTGTCTCTTAAATTACACATACCAGGAAGACAGTTGATGGATTACTCTAATTTCACTGATTACTGTTTAAGGGAGCAATAGTTGCTATCATTCAAATATCTGCTTTAATCGTCCCAGTACAGTTCATTAGTATACAACTATGTGCATATTTTGCCGTCAAAAATATGATTTTCAGTTTTTTAAAAAAAGAGCCAATTTCCCCCAACAAATGTTTATTTTTTTTCATAGAGAAACATAGCACACATTTTGTGTGTCCTGAAATAAGGGCTGTCCATTTTTAGTAAATGCCTCAATTACTAACCCGGTAATTGCATTACTCTGAGTCCCTTCCCTTGCTTCAATTCATTACAATTTGAGGCAGTCCTACCTCAATAGATGCCCCACCTGCTTTTCACAAAATATAAATGCCCCTCCTGCCCAATGCTCCTCCTGTTTACTAGACAAGCTCTCCCGATGTAGACTTAGTTGTCTTGTCAGTAAAGGGCAGGAGGGAAGTATGAATTGAAGCGAGGGAGTAGGACTCGGAGTAATGCAATTACCAGGTAAGTAATTGAGGCATTACACCCTCATCCCTCCCTCATTTAAATTCATTACGATTTGAGATTTAGCAAGCAAGAACAGAGGCAGACAATTGAGGATGCAATACAATCCCACACCCTGTGTTTAATAGTTGCATTATACATGTTAGACCTCACAAGGACAATGAACTGTTACTTAATTGCACATAGAACCTTGGAGCCTAACACATCCTCTAGATCAACGGTCTGACAAATCCTGTCATGATTCATGAAAGTGGATGCAGATGACCAAGTCGCTGCACAGCTAATCTCCGAAATGGATGCCCCCTGAAGCTTGGCCATTGAAGAAGATATACTGTGGGTTGATATACCCGGAAACCCCTGAGGAGGGTCCTGATTTCTAACCCCATAAGCTAGAGGGATCAGCGTTCTCACCTACCGACTTAGAGAAGTCATAGAAGGTGTTTGCCCTTTCTTTGCATTCCCAGAATTGACAAACACAGATTCAGAAACTCGGAACAGGGAGACCCTTTGCAAATCTATCAGAAGAGCCCATCAGACATCCAGTAAATGGAATCTCTGATCCTCTTCCGAGGATGGAATAGGAAAACTCCTGAGGAATCAACTCCTGCTCTTTGTAGAAGGCAGATTTAACCTTAGGTATAAAGGAAGGTAAACCCATTATCCTGTCCTGCAGAACTTTACAGTAGGGAAATCTACACAAGAGTGCACCCAACTCACCCAGTCTCCTAGCTTTTGTGCTGTAGTTTAATGTCAGCTATCTTAGCACCACCAACTCCAGGGGCTCAAAAGCAGGATCAACTAATGCCTAAGATACACGCTCTAAATTTCAGACTGGGAACTGCCTTGCTAAATCAGGATGAATATTAGAAAGCCCCATAAAGCAATGAAGAATCAAATCCTCATCATCCTTAAAATTACCCCAGGAATTCCTGAATGCGTTAATGACTGCCCATTGGACATTAAAGAGGCAACGTTCAACTCAATAGCTGCTTCGTTCTTCAGGAACTGAAGAACGTGGATCAGATCAGCAGTCGTAGTGTCCAACTCCTGCTGAGTGCCCCTTATTGAAAGGGTCCTCCGATGTTTAGTGGAAGATTTAAATGAAAATGGCCTCCAATAAGCCTTTACTGTAAATGCTAGCTGATTAGGTAAACCCCTGTGCATCAGACCTCTCCTTTCAGCCGCCAAGCCAGGAAGATCCCGGATCGTAAATGACAGAGAAGAAGATGTTAGAGGGATCTTCCAATCCTCCAAGACTCTTAAAGTTAGTAGAAGAGGAAACCAATTCTCTCTGAGCCAAGGCGGGGCTACCAATATCTCCTGAGCAGACACCCTCCTGAGCCGCACCAGAAAGGAGCGAATGAACAAAAATGGAGGAAACACATATAGGAAATCATTCGCCCACCTGCAGGACAGGGAGTCCATCGCCCAAGCCCCCATCTCCTGAGTCTTTTCACAAAACTTTGGGACTTTCGCATTGTTTGCTGTTGCAAAAAGATCCAGCACTGGCAGCTCCCATTATCGAACTGACTGGTGGAAAATCCCAGGATGAAGCGAAAACTGTGTCAAAGAAGAAATCTCTCAACAATACAGTGCCCACTATCGTGTGTGGATTCCCTGAATGTAAATTGCCTATACTAATAACACTGTTCTCTGAGCCTATTGCAACACCTTGTCCAAGATGATGTCCAAAGAGTGAGACCTTGTCCTCCCTTTCCTGTCGACAAAGTCCTTTGCTGTGACATTGTCTGTTCATACCAAAACATGCCTGTTTTAATGAACACGCGGGAAAATGTTTCAATGCTCGCTTTATCGCCTCTATCTCCCTTCAATTAAATGAGTTTTGGCTCTGTACCATCAACCGTGAGCCCCAAATTTGTGGTACCCCCTGCCAAGCTCCCTATCCTAAAAGACTTGCATGTGTTATCACTACCACAGGAGGGGGGATTACATATTTTTGGTTGTTTAGATACAAAGAAAGCTCCCTCTTTATTTTACATGGGATGAGAAGCCTTTTTCCATATTCAGAGATGCCGGGCACCAAATCCGAAGAATCAACCTCGTGAGTAGGTGGAGCTGGAACCTGGCCCAGGGATGCAAAAAGACTGTTGTGGCTGGGTCCCCCTGAACTTGCATCCAAGAGGACACATTTGGAGAGTTATCCGAATTTCAGTAATTTGAACAGCGGGAATCATCTCTCATTTTCAAGTCATTGCAGATTTATTCAAAAAGCACAATTTCTTCATTATTCTTTTGCTCAAATTAATATTCTAACATTAGAGTGTATGAATTTTGATTTCTACTGTGATTTATTTGACTGATTAATCGCTATTTTGGGTTTATATTTTTTAGTGTAGTTTTCATAATATGTGTTTATTTTTTTAAATTAATGTTATAATTAGGTTTTTTTTTTTTGATGTAGCATGGCTTAGTTTCAATCCAGTAGTATGGAATGCACAACATGTTTTATTATTCACGCATTATTTTTTGTTTCAGTTTCATAATATCAGTGTCTGTTTAAACTTTATGGCATGTGTACATCAAATGGGTTTCACCTACGATGTTCACAAAGAATTGATAACTGATCTGATTGCTTTGCACACAGCTCAGCCGGTATCACAAACACTAAAAGCCAGGTGTACGACCCTCAGTGTTTGAAACACTAATGTACAACAGTGTCTGAAACACTGTTTGCAATTCTAAATGGGTTGCAAAGGACCTGCCTCATTAATATTCATGAGGCAGGCTGCATTTTGCGACCCATTGGGAATGGCCAGCACTCACAGGGATGGTGGCCTGCTGGGATCAGCAGACCACCATGTCTGGGGCTGCTTTTTCAATAAAGCAGTTTATTATTAAAATGTAACCTGTTTTCCTTAAAGGAAAATGGGATGTATTTAAAAAATAAAATTGAAACATTTCAGTAACATTTTTTAAGAGCAGCTCTTCTTAAAAAATATTTTTGCTGCCAATCACAAAGCTCTTTGTGACTGGTTTACCACCAATATGAAATTGGTGGTAAATACATTTGTTTTGCAGCATCTTTTGCATGCTCCTTCCTAATAGCGACTCAGAAAACCTTTTCTTGCGACTCGGTAACAGGTTACCAACTCGCAAAAAAGGGCTGGTACGCATGGACCTTGGGGCACAATTAGTTGCATTTCCATTTTATGGTGGCTGTTTGGCATTTATTTCATAGACCGCATGTTGCATATGGTTGAACAGTCTATTTAGGTTCATGTTTTATGAAAGTATATATTGTTGCAAATGGGCCTTTTTATACCACAGTTATCCCTGATGACGGGCGTCCTGTCTGAAATGTATTGGGTAAATATCTGCACAGTTACCTAGGATGAGATGTGACTTCTAACATGCCATAGAAAAAAGCTTGGATGGTCATTTCGCTAGCATTTAAAGTTTGGAATCACGCTGCCTCTGCATGTACTTTGAAACTATTGAAGAATATTGGAATCAACTAGGATTAGTTGGTGAAAATTGCTTATTTGTCATCTTTTGACTTTAATGGCTTATGTGCAGCTTGTTGCGCACCAGTTATTTTAAAAATTCTGCATCGTGCTACTGGGGCAGAGCATACATCAAGCCAGCACGTCCTAACATTACCATTGAGCTTCTTTCAAAAATGTTCGAACAATGAGAAAAATATGGTGTGCACTCAATCATCAGTTTTTGACAAAATAATCCTTTTGCCAGGCCTGAACCTTCCTTTTTAGGTCTCGCCTACGCAGCGCGCATGCTCTGCCTAGGAGGGCCTTTAGCCGTCGCTCTGCTAATTTTCAAGCACACAATCGTGCTTGTGGCGGCATCCACCTTGTTGGAGCAAGCAGGGGCGCGCCACAAGCACGAGTGCAGTGCTTGAAAAGTGAAGTCTGCGCACGCGCATATGCACGTACCACTCCCGGGCTTGTTTTTCTTCTGTCTGCGGTTTATTTTCACTTTTCCCATCTGACCTTGCACTTACACAACCAACACCGGTGAGACGAGTCCGTCAGCCTTACTCGATGACAACTTTAGGCTTAAATGTTAAAAACACAGTTATATGTGCGAGAAAAAAAAGAAAACTCCAGTAAAACATGGTTTATGTGTAAGACTGTAGACTCTCGAGGAAATGGCACACACAAAAACTAAAAGAAGTAAAGCGTCTATCAGATTGGCTGAAATGTTTAATAACGATAGTACCAATCATTTGTTGCTTGGACAGTTTGTTTCCTCCACCCCAAAAGAAATATGAACAGTATTATTTCTGTAAAGACCCGAAAACGAGTAAAATGCCTGTGTTGATATTTGTAAGCCGCATTTAAAATTACGAAGCAAGGGGCGCCACCACGTGGCCAGTCGTTGCCTAGCCTTCTGCTCCTCAAACAGGTGGTTGGTTTATTTATACTTTATTGTGTTTAGAGCGAGTACATTACTGTTTTGTTCATATTCATTTCAATTGGAAGATTGGTGCTTCTTCGATGCAAAACAGACCCGTCGTCAAAATATCCGTGTGATGATGATCCTGGAGACGTCGTACAGGGCGATTCACCATCGAGAACAGCACGTGGGTCGGATGTCCCTCTGTGGGAACACTTGTGTACTAGTGAAAATACAGTAGCCCACTCTGATGTTTTGGCCTGGGTTTCTGTAGTAATGTTTATCCTGCTCTTCCATAGTGAGCATTTGCTTGCCTGTGGTATTAGGGCAAGCACTGCTGCTTCCAACTGTGGCTGCATTTCATTAGCACAGTCGTTTGACAAAACCCTTTCTCTCGTGCAGTCAGATGTCTAAGACACCAGATATGTACATCTGTAAGACTCAGTGCTCTTGCTAGTCCCAGGTGCAGATTCTTGCAATATGCGGACTCCAAAGTGCCTGAAAAGAAAGGGGTGAGGCTGAAGACTGGGCATTGTGGGCAAATGCGGTGTAATGGAGTGTGGCTTCTTGGAGGCATACTGCTGACTGGCACTCACCCTTTTTGTAGTAGGAATTGGTCTCCACTTTAATATTATTGAAACAAGCAGTTATCTAGTTCTCCAGCACAATATCCTTGGTGCAACAACATCAAGTGTTGCATGGCTAGACACTTATAAGGTCCCAAAGGCGAGACCTATTGGCTATGCCAATGCTTGTTAATAAATTTCTTTCCCTCAGGCTAGGCCCTAAACAGCCCATAGGGAATGGTGCAGTTTATTTAAAAAGTTGGACATGTACTATTAACTTTTATATTTACTGGTAGTGAAAAACTCTTGAAGTTGTTTTTCCGTACTTTAAGACCTTCCTCTCCCATAGGATAACATTGGGCTACCTTATTATATTTAATAAGTCATAACTTTCAATTGGGAGCAAGTAGGACTGTCACAATTCTGAAAATGCCACGTTTAGAGAGTTGGCGTTTTCTTGTTCCAACCATTTGGTACCTGCAGTCTGTTTCCTGGATCACATGGCCAGGTGTAGCTGACAGTTGATCTGTGTGTATTGCTCCCAGACAGTGAGATAAGGAGGAGTAGGTGTTGGCAGGATGGGCCATCTCTGACTTGATAGGGGGGCAACACTGTCACCTACCACCCTTTCACATCACAAAGCCTCTGCACACTCAAAGGTTTTGATTCTAATCGTTTGTGTCCCAGACAGTCTGGGGCCAGAGCAGGGAGGCAGGAAATTCCAAGCACCTCTGGGGGTGGAACATTCTAGAAACTTCTCCTACTTCAATGCTGGCACCACAAATAAATAGTGGACCCTTAGACCCAACTTTTCAGTACACCTGTTGAAGACTCAGAAGGATTGCTCTGCTGCCTGAATGAGAACTGGACCTGTATCTTGAACTTAGGACCGCTAGAGTGACTCTAAGGACTAGTTAGCTGGCCTCCTGATCAAAGCCTCAGGGACAGAAAAAGATTTTAACCATCTTGAAACCTGCACCTCAACTACGCCTGCTGTGAGTCCTGCCCCCCTCCCCAAGTAGAGCAACCCCAGCCCTGTACCCTCAGAAGTGGGCCTGAAGGTGCTTTGCTAGTCTAGCTGCGGTTCTCTCAAAACCTGGATCAAAGAAACGCGAAGCCCTGCAAAGCTTCACCGCACAGCTACTAGCTTCATCAGAACTGATGGGAATGAAGCGGAGACCAGCAGAGCCTCGCTGCACAGCTGCCAACATTAATGGATTCGACACCAAGCGAAGCAGCCTCACCAAGCCTCACTTTTCAGTTGCCAGCTTCATCAGAACCGAAGTGAAGCCTCACAAAGCCTCGATTCGCAGCCTCATTGGAACCCACTCAGGGCAACACAACCCAATGCAGGACCTTGCATCATGGCCTGCAAAGTCTTGCAAAGCAATGCTGTGCAGACCGCACATCAGGATCTAAAGTACTTTGTTCAGCGGGCCTTACTGGACCCCTGTAGCCAGCCCACGCTCCATTGCAGTTGGCCTGGACTTGTGACTTTGTCTCGGTCTGGCGCAACCTCATAACCACAGTTGGCGCTTCGTTCGTTATAGGTCGAGCCTGGAGGCAGCGCAGGTGCGCTGCTCTGAGAGACATGCTGTAATCCCTCTGTGGGCTTAGGCCACACCCACCACTTTCCATTTGTTGTTTTGTGTGCCTTTCAACATTGGTTTCTTTTTATTCGTGAAACGCTGTTCTTTGTCACATTTGGGCATGTTTTCACTTTAGTTCGGACACTACCCCTGTTACATGTGCCCTTACTGTCGGGTTGATTTATCGTTTGTATGGCGCACTATTTGTTTTGCTATTAAATGTTCCTGCGCCATTTGTCGTTTGCCTACTGTCACTCTCATTCACTATCTGTAGTCTTCAATCGTGTGCACTGCCTGTTGTCTGTGTTGCCTTTGCTCCCACACCCTCCCTCATCCCTCCTCCTCTCCCTTTGTTGCCGTGTCTTGCTTTTGTTCTGCGTGCACGCGCTGCCATTGATCAAGAGCGGGAATCCTTAAATGGTAGCCCGGCAGTGTCCTGCCCGGCTCCAAACGTTGTTGCACCTCAGCACATTGCTCTTCATTCTTTAAATATGGTGGCTGCACCTTGCTTTGGGTCTGCACGGCATGCCACACACACACAGTGGATACAGCAGGGCTTGCGCTTCTATTGGCTTTGAACGGGAGCCCGGCAGAGTCATGGTTGTTGCACCACAGCACGCCACTCTTTATTCTTTAAATATGGCGGCCACACCTTGCTTTGGGTCTGCATGGCATGCCACACACACATTGGATATAGCAGTGCTCACACTGCTATTGGCCTTGAATGGGAGCCCGGCTGCGTGTTGCCTGGCTCCCATGGTTGTTGCACCACAGCACGCCGCTCTATAGTCTTTAAATATGGCGATAACCTTGCTTCTGTTCTGCGCACCACACAGTCTATTCGACAGGGCACGCACTTTGCTTGCACTGCCATTAATGGACAGCGTCAAGGCTTTGAATGGGAGCCCGGCAGCATCCTGGCCGGCTCCCAGGGAGACTCTGAGCGTGCATGCCTCGAGTGCCTTTTTGACCACACGTGAAAGAAATACTTGACAAGCATTTGCAATGCAATAGATCTCACATTTGCGAGAGTTTGAGCTATTGACATTGTAAATGACAATGCCTTTTATTTATGTGTTTTGAAAACCTACAAGTGGTGCGTAAACACGCACTTTGTACTTATAGTTGTTCCTTACGAGAAGCAAGGCTGGCAGTAACTGTTCCTCTTTTACTGCCAGCTTTTCTTCTCGTAAGCAAGGACTATAAGTACAAAGTGCATGTTTACACACCGCTTGCAGGTTTTCAAAGCACATAAATAAAAGGCATTGTCATTTACAATGCCAATAGCTCAAACTTTTGCAAATGCGAGACCTATCGCATTGCAAATGCTTGTTTGTACAGTTTTCACCCAAATCTATAAAAGTTGCATATCTCAGGTTCCACTTTTTGGATATCTGTGGTTTTGGTCTCAAATAATTTTTTACATTTTACTCATTTTCTAAAATGGTGTGCGATTTTTCTTGTGTTATCACTTTATTACAGTTTGAATGAGTATCTCTGTTTTAGACCCTACCAGGCTTATAGTGCTACAGGTACTTAAATCTTAGAGCCAACTGATGGGTACAGGACATATAGATGATGGGAGACTAGTCCTTCAGTTTAATACACCCCAACATCTAGTGAAGGCAAGTGCATGGCGATAGGGATGAGCATTCTATTTTCATTATTCCTTCAGCCCAGCCAAGATCCCCAGGTCCATGTAGGATAAGCTGCTCCAGGCCATTGATTCATTAGACAGCTCCAAGGTTCCAGGCCTTGATGGCCTTACAGGTGTCTTCTATAAAGCGTACAAGCACCTCCTCGTCCCACACTTTCTAGATATTTACAATGATTCCATTGAAGAGGGCATCCTACCGCCCACCCTAACAGAAGCTGTTATCACATTATTGCTGAAGCCCTGTAAAGACCCTCAGCTCTATACTTCATACAGACCTCTCTCATTGCTAAACTTTGATAATAAAATCCTCGCCAAGGTGATTTCTACAGCTGTTGATGGATCAGATCACCTCACTGATCGAAACAGAGTTTGTCCCCCATAGGTCCACGTCCTTCAGTCTTCGCACTATGTTTGTGGTGCTCAATAAGGTCTTCCTCAAGGTACCGGCAGCCGTCTCCCTTCTCAATGTAGAGAAAGCTTTTGATTCACTGGAATGCAATTTCACCAAGAAACACTGCAGAAACTGGGGCTTCATCTCTCTGATTATGCTTCTATACTCCCAGCTGGTGGCAAGGCTGCAGGTGAACGGCTCACTTACAGGGCCATTTGCCGTAGCCAGTGGTATGCCCCCGTGTCACCGCTACTTTTTACAATTGCCATGGATTTGCTGGCCGACGATCTCTAAGAAAAACATATGCATCGTGGTCTCCACTTTCCCCTGCTCATATCCATGACGATATTTGATTGTTTATCTTGCTCCGCCTATTCGTGAGATCATTAAGTTCAGAAGCTTTTTGGGACTAAATGTCAACTGGGCGAAGTCACAGCTATTCCCCCCTCACAGACTCTGCTACACTACCCCCCCTGTGAGTATTGGCTCAAGTGGTGTGAAGATACCACTAAATATCTGGCCATCATTCTACACCGGGGCAAGGAGCAAATAATCAGTTTGAACTATGGCCCGGCCATGGACAGACTCATGATCCAAATTGAAAAATGGTTGTGTCTACCCGTTTCGATGGTGGGTCATATAGCCATTGTTAAAATGATGGTCCTAAACTGTTTTTTATATCTCTTTTTGAGCATGACTAGCTCCTTCTTCCTCACCCTCTGTGGTCTGCTGGTGCGCCTTATTTGGGCTGGACTCGGATTTGGTGGGATACACTCGTGCTTCCTTACAACAGGGCCGGGTTTGGCGTCCCTGACTTTTCAAATCTATTATCTAACGGCGCAGTGCCAATTTGTGTCCCACTGGTTCTACGAAGACGCACATCTGCCGTATACCATTCCTGAACGTGACCAGGCTGAGGATTTTCTATTGGAATCCATATTACCACAGGGAATCAGATTGGACCCTGCCAATATCCACTCCCTATCCACCACAAGCTGGGCATGGAGGAAGCTCATCCGTCTCCTGGGGAGGTGTCCTTTGTATTCACCCCTTCTTCCATTTGGGAACAACCTGTGGCTCCCACCAACACAGGAGAGGGTAGTACAACACAAATTAAATAAGCATGAACTACACACACTGGGGGACCTGTACCCTGACAGCCATGTCTTCACACATTTTGGTGACATTAGATTTGCACGTGCTACACATATGGACCATTTTCTCCTGCGCAGATTACATGACGTGCTGTGTGCAAGCATCCCCACATCCCCCATAGCCCCTGATGACTTTCCCCTGTTGACATTACTAATATCTAACATGGAAGTGGGGAGATTGATCTCTAGGCTCTACAAGGCCCTCATGTGCATGTGATTTAAATACGATGGGAAAACTCAGGAGAAATGAGAGAATGACCTGGGTCGTGCCCTAACTGACGATAAGTGGCATTACTGCAGTGCGAAGACGAAATGAGTGTCCCCCAAATTACAGGAACAAAATGCTTCATTTCAAATTTCTATACAGGGCATGTACCAACCCCAGCACCCCCGCCCATCTTGACCCCACCAGATCCTTCTAATGCCTGAACTGCAGCATGACAGGGGTGGACTTTACACATCTGAGCTGGACATATCCACACATTGGTACATACTGGGGTGAGGTGTTTGAGTGCCTCTCCTTGATGCCTGAAAATGATTTCCACCCAGACCCCCTAATTGCATTGCTGAGCTATGTGGCAGATGTCCCTAAAACCATGTGCAGATTCACTGCCATAGCAATATTATTAGCTGAGAGGGAGATAGCACTACACTGGGGTAATGGCAGTCGGCGAACCATCAAAGCTTGGCTAACAAGTATGATATACTGTGATACTATGAGCGAAGTGTATGCAACATTACAACCACCTGCCTCGAGACTGAATGATATTTGGCTGCCTTTTCGAGAATACCTCAGAACACTTGATTCAGATACCCCCACTTACCAATCCGATTGCATACTAGTGAACGACTCACACCTTCTATAGTCTGTTGCCCAGGTTGTTGCTAACAACCCCCTGGGCTATTGTACATCTCTGACTTGCTCCTGACTTGCTCCTGAACACTAACCTGCAGGGAAATTGCCTATGATTAAGAAACTTCCAGAACATCATTGCACAGAATGTATCACATGCATGCCCACCTTGTGGGCTGGTTGAACTTGTTTTTTTGTGTTCTAATTAACATTAGAAATGTTTTCATTCTACAATTTTGAGACTGAATTAAATATTATTGAGGTCTGTGGAAGGAGTTTTGGCCTTCAGTTATGTGTGCTTTATGTTAGATATGTATGCCCTTTTCTTTGTATATCTCATCCATCTGCACATCTTCAACCTCGTCTCTTTCCTCTCAGCACCCTTCTTCACCCTTCCTTCACTTCACCACCCTCCAACAAACACTGCACTCACTCACATTTAAGCACCTTATTTTCTTTTACTTTTTCCTTGTAAACATGTTGATGTCTGTGTACCCCCTTTAAGCACATTTACACAAAATTTCAATTGCAAATGGAATACATGACCATTGTTCTGTGTGCTCAAGAGAAAGGCCAACTCACTGACAGGCACTTTGCTTTGCCTTCAGCCTCAGCGTTGAGCTCTCAATCAAAGCCCCTCCTAAACACCTGGGATGGCTTACTATACAAGACTAATAAGATGCACAAGAAAATACAGAAAGAAAACTTGATGAAATAGCTAATGCTCTTGCGGAATGCAAAATTAAGTAATACATGTGAAATAAAAGAGGAACTAAATTGCTGACATGCATTAACTTAACGTCCGTAAATCAATCTATATTTCTCGCATTATTATTCAGGGAATGAAGATAGGGCCAGTTTTAATGCCATACAGCATGTAACTAACTATCTTTACTATAAGCACAAATTTCTCCCGTTGCGCTTGACTCGGGTATTTGGATCAACTTCACAAGGGAACAAAAACCCTACTCGTCTTTTGGATCAATTTTGTGGGGGAACAAATACAGCAGCTTCACTTCTAAAGTGCCAGCGACCTGCAATAAAGGCCTGGGCTGTTACAGTGGGGGACTTTAGTGTGACGAGGGGTCTTAGCACAATATAAATAACAGAAGATTAGCATTATAACAATTATCATTACAGAGGACAAGGCGCCAAATCACACTTGCTTGCATCCAGTCCTACCGTGTGATGAATGAGAATGGGTAGGTTCTATGCCTGTGAAGGGTGGACGTCTGGCCTCACACCGGGATGCAGACTCCAAAGCCCGAAACCATGATGCTGACAGCATCATTGGCCTAAAGTGAATACCACCATAGACTGCAATGGCAATGAAGGGCTTTAGAAAGGTAAGCCCTGCATCAGGCTGGGCTTGCATGATCCCTATCAGCTACTGACATTGGCAGTATGCCACTCACAATTTAGCCAAGACACAAGGAGACAAGCTTGTGCTGCACGCAGCATTGTAAGACATACGTTTTCATTAAGCTGGGAATTCTGGGATATGTCAAGGCTGAAAATGAAAGCCCAGAATTATCTGCAAAGTTCGGAGCCGTGATGCGCTCGTTCAGTAATGTTAATGTTAATGGGATTTATAGAGTGCGTGCCTACCCAAAGGCTTCCCAGCGCTAAGCAGTAGACTGATGAATAACAGCGAGTAACAGGCAGTTAGTAGACCTCGGTAAACAACCATGTTTTCAGCTTTTTTCTGAATGATGTTTCTGAGGATGTGAATCTAATCTCCCGCGGGAGTGAGTTCCACAGCTTCGGCGCCATCCCCAAATTTCGGTCTTATCCACGTTCAATTTCAGACAGCTCCCTGTCATCCATTTGACTACTTCTTCTAGGCAAGGGGCCAGCTGACCTGACTCCCCATTGGTCCTGGAATCCAATAATACCACCAACTGGGTGTCGTCAGCATAAGAAGTAACTGAGATCCCATGTTCCAGTACATTCAGTGTCCACAGCTTGCAAGCACCCCCTATCCCCTTCCAGGATTTCGCAACGTGGGTGGCACATTTTGCCGCAAAAAAGCAAAACGTGTGGTCTCAAAATTTATGCCATTTTAGCGGCAGGTCGATAATGTGCATTTCATTAAAATCCAGCTTGCCTGTGGATTGCCAACTGCTGGAGACTCTGCCAGGTCACTGTCTGTGATCTGGCCGAAGCTCCAGCAGCAGGCATTTGTTTGGTAACTTAGAGTGCAGATTTCAGTTTGAAAACCCTGCCCTCTCTGGCATCAGTCTGCGTGCATGCCAGCCATGCATAGGGCATCACCCACCTTTTTTGTAGATCGTCAAATCGCACTATCACAGGGAGTCTGTCCCAGGTCCATCAGTGAGTCCTCAGCGGAGACAAAAAGCACATATGCAATGTGGTCCAGTTGTCCATTTGATTGCTGTTTTACTTCCCCTGAACATCTATGGTGATGCTGCTGATTGGTGACCTTGCCTGAAGGGGCAGCCAATGGTGGAGCCAGCGCACAGACCTTCCTCCTGTGGCAAGGAGTTATGGGGTCCACAGAGCATTTTCATGTGGGGAGGTTTAGGGTAGGATCCCTTTTCTTTCTCTAAATCTACCCCTCCGTCAGTGTCACAAAGTAGATGCAGAAATTACAAAAAACACAACAGAGCAAAGAGACACCATCACCATTTCAAGCACCACTGACTTGATTACTGAGACTGCTGCCCGCAGGAGCACTTGAATAGTCCCAGTCCCCAGAAATAAGTGCTGGCAGCGCCCACCGGCAATCATGGGCACAAATTAACCACTATTGCAAAATAATCACTATAGTCTGCTGGGGCCAATATTTTCTGTCAACCTAATTGTCAGTTGCGCTGACCCAGTGAACTGGCATACATTATGCTTTAATGTCCATCTTTTAAAGTAATGCAGATAAATAGATGGGCTATCCAGGTCATATCCCCTTTTGAAAGTCTTTTGGAATTACAATGTGATAGAGTCGCAAGTGCTGTGGCCCTATTTTATAATTATTGTAAGAAGTTTCAAATAGGCTTTTAATTTTAACGATTCTGATTTTTATTTTAATCTTTACTGCTGATTTTAAATGCATTGCTTTTTCATTTGTTTTAGTATTTGTAAATGTATATGAGAAGTTATTGTTTAATTTTATAGTTTGCGCATTGGCATTGCTCTGTTTATTTGCACTGAAATGTAAAAAAAACCAATATTTTTCATAAAACATTAAACTTTGAATTTGCATCTATTTTATGCCTCTTCATGCATTGCACTGGTTTGAGAAGTGTTATTCTGTGCCCTTTTGGGGTGTCTTGAAATGGCCTTTATAAGGGACAGTGTAGGCATTGGCTTAGTGAAAGTGTTGGAGGTGTAACATACTTTGGGCCCTATTTAATGGGATTTAGCGTGGGGCAACACAGCAAGTCACCTACCTGTGCTGCCCTACGTCAAAGTGAAAGGGCAGGAATGCACAATATGTAATTTAGACATTCCGTTCCTGTCCTTTTCCCGTTAGGTCATCCTAGCGCCAACGCAGGCCCTCTTGCACCATTGTGCAAGGGTGCCTGTGTTGTTGACAGGATTGATTTTGTGCAGTAAGGGGCACCATCCTGCACAAAGACAATCCTGAGAGGAGCTTTCCTCTTTCTATGTGTACTATGGTAAGAAAAATAAATGAGGAGAAATAAAGTTATTTCTCCTCGTTATGTTTCACAGCGGAGGCGTAAGGTTTTGGTGCTTCCCCAGGTTTACATGGTCTTGTAAATCTGGCAAAGCATCAAAATCCATGGGTGTTGCGTGGGAACACCCACTGCAACACCCATGGAATGCCTCCCAAGCACAGTGGCTTTGCATGACCTCATCAATATGATTTTGTAGTTTGCGCCGCCGGAGCATCACAAAAAAGTGACGCTCTGGTTGCGCAAGGGGCTCATAAATATGCCCCTTTGTCTCTACTGTTGCACTGCAAAGTTATCATTTATTCATTTTCCAAAGTTTGAACATATCTGCCTAAGGGTATTTATGTTCCTCTTTCATGTATAAACAATGATCTTTTGCGATTCTTCTATCCGATGTAAAATCTGCTTTCACTGGTATGTCTCTTCTCAGTACTGCAGGTGGTTATGCATTCATTTACAGTACAGTCAGGTTACAGAAGGGAGCACTAGGGCTAGTGTCCTTCCATTTCTGGTGCTCTGCAGCAGTTTCAAGAAGTTCTTGGAGTTTCTTGTTGCTCAAATGGCTGTAATTTCTGATATTTCGAAGTTTTCCTCGTCTTCGTTGCATGAGTTTTGCGGCGAGAAAGTGTCACTTGTAGTTGTTGAAATGTCACTCATAATTTCACTGAAATTATAAAAATGTCACACATGGCAATCTGAAACCTTGGCAGCTATGCAGGTAGAAGTACACATCCAACATAAGCAACCTTGCAGCCTCAAGTAACGTTTTGTCCGCCCTCATTCATTTAGCCACTTTGCTTAAAAGTGTCTGCAAATAGAAGGATTACTGTTATTTAACAAAACTCTAGATTAAGCACTATAAATAATGTTTCTCAAAATATGCCCCAAATCACAAATGTATTAAAATAAACTGTAGCCCTGTACTGGGGAAACTTAAGGTTTTACCAGCAGCATCGAGAAATCATGTTCACTTTCCAGTGTAGACATTTCAAAGTGTTTCAAACTACACGTACACACTCAACTGCTTCATATGCAGTGGTGTAACAGGGGTGCCATGACTTAACTTCCACTACTGTTGTTATCTGATGAAGCTTGAAATGTGATATAATTTCCCAAGCCACACTCATGTAGCGTATGACAATAATTGAATCACACAATGGTTTTCTTCAAGTGCTCATCCTTGGTCTTTATTCCATATCTTGTAATATTTGCTTGTGCTTCAGTTCTTCATCAAAGCTACCGACAGTCATAGTTTTTGCTAACACGTGTTTCGTCTTATTGGTGATAACCAAAGACTTTGTCAGGGCTAAAACAAACAAATATATGTCCTAATTACATTATATTACATCTACATTTGAGACCTCCACCAACTTCGTGGGTGAGACTACCCAACACTCAGTGCATTATTTAAACCCTATTAAGTAAAACCATTTTAGTGTACTGTGCAGTACATCAAACTGCAGTAAAGCAAGAAATATTTATCTTCAAAAAGAGAAGAAAGAAAAAGTAAAGAACCCTTGAAATATTAGAGTTAAATTTACGACAGTAAAAGAGAGAAGACCTTCCCATAATAAAATCACCCGTGCTAACTTCTAGATAGGCAGGGTAAATCAATATCACCCATGCACAACTCCATTGTGCGAGTCACGCAATCATTAGACTCACCATGAACTGGGAATCTACAGGTGGTGTGGTCAATTTCCACCACGATCAATCATCCTCGGATTCAACTGATCCAGTAGATGAACTCCTATATAGCATGTAAACAATAAAGATAATAATAATGTCCATATATGTAAAACCTCAATATAAGTATACACTTGTGCCAAAACACATCTCCTCGCTATTATCAAATGCAAATAACAAGTACTCACCAAATGTGGCACTTCCTTCAAAATAAGTGAGAGTTCAACTTCAATCTATGTCCAATCTTCACATAGACAATGAATATCCTGAAAGAACACGTGGGAGACTATCATCACATTGTATCCTTCCCTAATCTATACATAGACCAAAGTAATCTCCAACTAACCGGTAAGCATAAGTTGAGTGTATATCCCAATGAGTCACAAGCATTCCCAGATTGCATGGCGAGTGTATCCACGTTATCCCAATCAAAATTGAATAAGACCTGTAAAAAAACAAATCATTATTAAGTTAATAGAGCTACTCGCAGATCGGGTTTTATGAAGAAATGCCCATATAAAGGTTGTATTAAGGGCTACTCACCCCCATGTTTATGCCACAACTATCCCTTAAAAACGGCTATTCCCGCACTCACATATATTCCAAATATGATAAAATCAAATTAAAATTAAAATGAAAAACCTTCATATTGCTATTTACCTTAATATCAAGCAGAGCGACGGAGAGTACTCTGATCCGGTTTTGAGGTCTTGCATTGGTGCCATCTTAACTTGCTATTAATGTGATCTCGCTATAAAACGACATAGAAGACGGCCATCTCCCACCCGAGGTAACCGTCATCAACTGCACTGTGCACCATCTTAAAGTGCACTCTCCGATAGCTGGGAGCAATCTCCAAATTCTAGATCCACGTTTCTAACCGAATTTCTTTTAACTCTAAAGTGACAACATTATTTAGTTTTAATCGGCTATAATATAGAAGAGCCCTACCTCTAATTTATAGTTCCTAAACATTTGGTAAAGAGACAGAGTCATGGGGAGAAAATCTTACACCAATATTGGAGGGAAATTAATCTAAATTTCTTAAAATGTAATAAAACACCTCTCGATATGCCTATAGTTATGTCCAAAATATTAAACCTAATATTTCAGGCCGGCACAAAAAATGACAGCAACCGGTACCCAAGGGGGAACCGAACACCCATCTATCGGGCGCCGTGCCCAACGCTCAATCCTCTAGGCTAACCTGGCCTTGTAATGTGTGATTGGTTCTTAGATTTATAACTTGATTTTCTTTTTTCTTTTTAGACAATCCGCCCATGTCAAAAATCCACAATTGTTACTAGGATCTATAACCTGATTTTCTTATAAGTAGCCTGCCCGTGTCCAAAGTACATGCAGATATCCGTTATATCCCGTCTCAATATCGCACTCTACATCATATATATATATACACCTCCTGATTCTCACATCACTATTTATCAGTGCAATGGACTAGTCAAATATGTAACCCCAGTTAATTCATAAAGAACCATGGAGCGAGGGGAGAGAGAAAAAAGAAGAAGGGGGGAAAAGGGGGCGGGAGGGAAAAATGAAGTAAAAAGTAAAGAAAGGAAGAGAGGGTAATTGGAAAACACATAGCATAAAAACAAAACACCTATGTACAATGTACAACAAGCTGCCTATTCATGGACAATAATAAGTCAGCAATTCCATGACAGTGATATAATCATGTTTTACAGTACGATTACAGACAGTCATAAAGATACAATTATACTTGATGCCTTAAACAGTTTCAGCAGCCTAAAAAGTACTGCAATTCTGAGTCAATATTAATGCCCCTCTCCACGGCACGAAGCTTAAGGATCCAGCGAGCTTCACATTTGCGGACCCTTAGTTTTCTATTACCACCTCTGCTGTTACTTAGTATTCATTCAATGCCGTGGAAAGTGAATGACAAGTGTGTACTTTGACTGGGGCATTCAAGAGCATGTGTAACGATGGGATATCTAGGATCAAGCTTTTTAAGGGCCCTAAAATGCTCTGATATATTTTACGCTAGGCTTCTAATTGTACTGCCTATGTAAACTTTAGTACATTTGCACAGAATAGCATATACAACATATTTAGTTGTACAATCAATATGTTGTCTGATTTTAAATTATATTGAAACTCAATCTTACCCTGCACTGCAAACTTGCACATACTACAGTTACCACACTGATATGAACCCATATTAAGTCTGTGTAACCATGTCTGATCGCCTGTTGTCATTCTCGGGTAACTAGAGCTAACCCAACTACGTAAAGTCCTGCCCTTACGGTAAGAGATGCTAGGATTTTTAGAAATAAATGGACTAAAAATCTGGTCTGATGTTAATAAGTGCCAGTGCTTTTTAAGAATAGTAAAGAGCTTATGTGACCAAGGGTGGTAGTTAGTCACAATCCGCAAGTGTTGAAAATTACCAGTCTCTCTTTTAACTCCCATCTTTAAAGTGTCACTTCACTTCAGCTTGAATGCTCTTTGCCTGGCCTCATGTACAGTATTTGCATCTTAGCCTCTAGCTAGGAATCGTGTTTCCAAATCCATGGCACAATCTACGAGTAGCTCTATTAACTATAATGATTGTTTTTTTACGGTCCTTATTGAATTTTGATTGGGATAACGTGGGTACACTCTCCATACAAACCGGGAATGCTTGTGACTCATTGGGATATACACTCCACTTATGCTTACCGGTTAGTTGGAGATTACTTTGGCCTATGTATAGTTTAGGGAAGGATACAATGTGATGATAGTCTCCCGTGTGTTCTTACAGGATATTCATTGTCTATGTGAAGATTGGACATAGATTGTAGTTGAACTCTAATTTATTTTGAAGGAAGTGCCACATTTGGTGAGTGTTTGATAATAGCGAGGAGATGTGTTTTGGAACAATTGTATATTTATATTGTGGTTTTACGTATATGGACATTATTATTATCTTTATTGTTTACATTCTATATAGGGAGTTCATCTACTGATTCTGTTGAATCCGATGATGATTGATCGTGGTGGATATTGACCACACCACCTGTAGATTCCCAGTTCATGGTGAGTCTAATGATTGTGTGACTCGCACAATGGAGTTGTGCATGGGTGATATTGATTTACCCTGCCTATCTAGAAGTTAGCACGGGTGATTTTATTATGGGAAGGTCTTCTCTCTTTTACCGTCGTAACTTTAACTCTAATATTTCAAGGGTTCTTTACTTTTTCTTTCCTCTTCTTTTTCTTTGCTTTTTTCTTTCTATTTTTGTAGATAAATATTTCTTGCTTTACTGCAGTTTGATGTACTGCACAGTACACTAAGATGGTTTTACTTTATAGGGTTTAAATAATGCACTGAGTGTTGGGTGGTCTCACCCACGAAGTTGGTGGAGGTCTGAATGTAGATGTAATATAATGTTAATTAGGACATATATTTGTTTGTTGTAGCCCTGACGAAGTCTTTGGTTATCGCCAATAAGACAAAACACGTGTTGGCAAAAACTGTGACTGTCGGTAGCTTTGAAAAAGAAGAACTGAAGCACAAGCAAATATTCCAAGATATGGAATAAAGACCAAGGATGAACACTTGAAGAAAACCATTGTGTGATTCAATTATTGTCATTCACTACATGATTGTGGCTCAGGAAACTGAATTGGTATTTAGTGATATAAATGTGGATGGTTTCACATTGATTTTACAATGCAGGGTAGTGGTTGTACTCATTTTTCTTTGAGCACTATCTGATGAATTTGTAGCCAAGTACATTATCACACAACCGTGCGCAGTCTATATCCCACTGCCCAATTTTGTTGACTTGAAATGTGATATGTTTGGGAAACTCAATGGCTATGCTCATAAATGTGGAAAACGTTGCATGATGCCCTGAATTGTTGGAGTGACACTGAAGAGGATTGGTAAATGATGGCAGTGTGGATGCATGATGGTTGATGTGTTGGGTGCATGATGGTTGGTGCTAGGATGAATGATGGTAGGTGTTTTGGTTTATTATGCTGAGTCTCTGGGTGCATGATAGTGGCTGTGTTAACATTTGATAATGGGTGTAGGAACATATTTTGGTTGGTGTGGACATATGAATGTCACATTGTGAATGTCTAATTATAGATATGTGGTCTATATTGGTTGTTGTGCGGACATGTATGTTATAAAGTGGGTGGTCATATGATGTGCGCTTTACAAGTATACAACATGGTGTGTTTTTACCTTATGAGAACCAGTGAAGGTGGTTGTCTAACGTGTTACATTGTGAAGCCTGAATGCAAAAGGGCCACAGTTAAGGCTGACGTAATACGGCAGTGTTAGTACCCAATGTGAATCATATCATGCAAATTTCATGACCTTTTAGGTTTTACGGCAAGTTGTTGAAAATGTAAGGCATGCAGTTGGTAATTTATTTGTAAACTTTAAGCCCCTTTCAACTTTAGTTTTTGGGGGGAATTATATTATTTGTTTGCTTTTGTGTGTTGGCATTTGATGTTGATTTTGTGGATGTATGATAGGTTTTGGACATAGTGGTAACGGTATTGGCAATGGAGCCAGTAATCAGTGTAATAGTGGTGATATTAAAGTTAATATTAACAGTGGTTGCAGTAATGGTGGTGAGCTCCCCTTACCTGTGAAAAGGCAGATTCTAGGGAGGGGGTTCACATGGAACCAAACCCTCTAATTATTTTTGAAACGCTCTTCTAATGTTTGCTAACATCGCAAGAGATTTGTTTGATATATTTTTTTAAGTAGATAGATGTGGAGGCTGCTTTACATCCTTCAAACCCCAAACTACATTTTTAAAATGTGGGTCCCCTGCACAATGTCTCGTTGGAAGCAAACTATACCTGGCTGATGAGCTCTAACTAGGACAAAACCAACCCTGGGTTGCTTGTGTTACAGTTCAGGGTGGACCTGGACTGATATTTTGTGGTAGACTGTTTCTATTGGAGCTGGGCCTGGGCAGATTTTCATATGGGTGGGTCCAAACTGAGGTGGCATAGTGTGCAAATAAAGATGGGCTTTAATGTGACCCGAGTAATCACCAATGGGTGAGATTAATTCAAGCATTCTAACCATCACATTTCTTTTTATTTTAGGTTAACATTAGGAGTCAGTTAAAAATGGGTACAAGGAGGTTAATATGAACCGTGGGGAGGAGAAGGAGACACGAGAGGCCTCCACTCTCCACCATTCTAAAAGGCCATAGGGCTGTTTTCTCCATACTATTCCAAACCTGCCCATGGGCTGAGGTAGTGGGTGCCCTCTTCCCCCACCCCTGTATCTTTCCCAAGGATGCGTGAGGCAGTGCTTAATTGTGGCCGGTGGTTTCTGGTGGGGGGCAGTGGCACATATTTAACTGCACTCTACGCTTAGTAAGAGAGGAAAAAAATGTGAAGCGGAAAGACGCAGGAAGAGAAAGACATAAATACAGTCACAGAGGGAGAAAGCAGGAACCTGCAGAAGTGAGATACAGCAAAATCAGGTGTCTGTTAGCGAATTGTAGATCAATTAGTTGGATTTAGGAATACACAGTCTTGGATTTGAGTGTGTGCACATTTAATTGCACCAGCCGTGTGTTTCAGAGCAGAGCTTTGAGCACTGGCGCTATTTCATTTACAAAATAAGCACTGATGGAGGTGTCTCAACTTAATTGCTCCTGCCTTACACCAGCCATTCGATATGCGAACAGTACCATGCTGACAAAACCCATGGAAATAACTGAAGCCTTAACTGAGGCCTTAACTAAGGTGCTCCTATTTTGAGCATCTGTAGGATTCATTGCAGAGTGAAAACATCGGTAATATAGCGTAGGCGCAGAGGAAAGCGTTTCTCTCATTTGCATGGGGCACGACCCCATGCAAATGAGAGAATGCCCCTGCAGATAGCACTGGCGCTTTATGTGCATCAGCGCTATCCGAATTACAGAAGGGAACACACAAGCCTTTTTGGCCACTGTGGTTATACCAAAGTGCCCCGGGGGCACGTAAAGCGGGTGCAAACACCGGTTGCGCCCCGGGGCACTTTATGTAATACGGCCTCAGAGTGAGGAAAATAATTCCCAGCCTTTTATGGCACTGGCAAGTCACACTAGCACAAGGGCTGTGGGATGCCAAAGACCTAGAAGAAGAAGCACTTGCACCTAGACATCAAAATGGCATTTGATGAGGTGGGATTTAAGTACTTCTTCAGAGTTGTGGATAAGTTTGGACTTTGCAGTCATGGATAACTTTAGGCTGGAATAGGAATTCATTACAAAAATAAAATAGTTATACCAAAATCCATTGGGGCAAAAAAACTGTGGTGGGTACTTATTGGGCATAATACAGATCAAATGCAGCACAAGGCAAATCTGCCTTGTAGCTATTCTTCTCTTCCTCCTAGCCTTTCAACTCTTAGCCATAGCAATAGGGTAATCAGATGTGACCTCAGGAGTACACTTATTTATTTTTAAAAAAGGGTTTAGGTGTGGGTGGTGGTAAAGTGAGGTAGGAGTGACTTTGGGTTGAGACGAAGGTAGAGTTTAAGGATGGTATGGGTAATTGTAGGGTTTAGGCTGGCTAGAGGTAAAGGGAATGAAGGGTGATTTTAAGGGTAGGGGTGGATAAAGTAAAGGAAGGTAAAGGTGATTTGGGGGTTTAGCAGTCGATAGAGGGAAAGGGAAGTATGGGTACTTGAAGGGTTTAAGAGTGAGTAGATGTAAAGGGATGCAAGGGTGATTTTAAGGCTTAAGGAGTGGTAAAAGTAAAGTGTGGTAGGGATGATTTTAGGGTAAGGGGTGGGTAGAGGTAAATGGTGGTAAAAATGCTTTGAGAGTTTAGGGGTGGGTTGCGGTAAAGATAATTAAGACTGATTTCTTTGGTTTTAGGGGGGTAAAGAGAGGTAAAGGCGAGTTTAGGGGTGGGTAGAGTTAGGGGTGGGTAGAGTTAAAGGGAGGTAAGGGAGGTAAAGGTTAGTCTAACCTAACTAGAACTACACAGTGGCAACTGAGTGGCAGTTGCCGCTGTGTAGTTTAAGTTAGTTTAGACTTTTCATTGGAAGATTGTCTTTAGTTTTGCAAATAACGTTGTTGCCATTTGACAAAAAAAATTCATCCACCTCAGCACCTATCTGGAAAGTTTTGGGGTGATCCATCATGCGGAGGACGAGAAAAACGGGGAGTCCCAAAATACAATTTACTTATGCAATTTCTATAGAAGAAATTCAACAATGATACAGAAATATATAACTTTATTGTTATCTGAATTTCTCAGTGACGAAGTTAAACTTTTATACTAAAAAAGACACAGATATTCAGCATTAATAGTTAGTAGCACTAACAATAACTTGTGCTCCCTCCATGCACTGGTTACGACCTCACATACAACATCACTCATTAAATGTTCTATGACATCATTTATGACATCACAAATGACATCTCAAATGAAATAATTGATGCCATCACTGATGACATCATTCAAGCTTTCTTTTCCCACTCATTGCTGTATAATATGCCATGGCTTTACGCATAGCATAGTTCACATTAACAATCAACCACAGATATATGGGAAACCCTCATTGTGTACGATGTTCAATCTGTGTACTAATGTTCATAGAAAGCCAAAATAGTAAATCCCAATTCTAAAACAGATGCCCTATGATGGACAGCTTTTATCTGTATCAAACCGCTGACACACACTAAAGCTACATATAGAAATGAAGTTTGTCAGTAGAGAAATGAGTACTGTAAACAGTTTTTACTTAATGGAGAGTGTTCATTATTAGTACACTGTTTCTAAACAGTGAAACTCTCAAGAAAAATACACCACAAAGTATTCAAAAGAATCTACTAGGATCAGTGTACAATATATATGGCAGTTGTCAAAAAAACAGTATTTGCTAAAAATAACCAAGATCTAAAGGTGCTATAGATCATGCTGCCTGCACCCTTCATACTGTTACGAAAACCTTACAGATGGGCCTTCTTCTGCATAGGTTAATACCTGGTGCACACACTTTTCCATGTTACATATGTTACGTATGAATAATCATGGTGACAATTCTCTCTAATACATCAAGGCTGCTTACAAAAGTTAGTATCTACTAGGTAGAATCTTTCTCTTGAATGCAAACATTTATAACATGTTCAATACCCCTAACAGCTAATGCACACACGTTTTGTAAACAATTACCAACATTGGCTGCACCTAAGCTGTACAAAATTACATTAAATTATTATGGTTGTTACAAGCCACTATGTAAACTGTAAAACAAACTTAAAAACTCATTGGATGATGTAATCAGTGATGTCATAAATGATGTCATGGGCAATGTTGTATGTGAGTGTGTGGCGGGGACACAAGTTATAGTTATTGCCACTAACTGTAACTGTCAAATTTCTGTGTTTTTTTTTGTTTAAAATGTTAATGTTGCCACTGAGAAATTTACATACCTATAACATTACTCTAACCGTTGATATTTTTGTGTGAAGTTCTAAGGGTTATTTTTTCAACGAAAAGAGATCTTTTTATTACATTTAACTGCTTCAACGCGCCAATCGAACGGCCCCTGGCCGTCTGACGCCCACGCCCACGTGACGTCAGACAGCCGGGGGCCGTCCGTCGCATGGAAGAGGTTAAATAGGTCATTTTAACCTTTGTTTTTTTGGTAAATTTCTAGTTTTTTTTAAAGTAAATTATTTTTCTAAGTGTATGTATTGTAGAACAACTGAATAATGCATCCTGTGTGGGCAGATTACTCTGAAAGGGAATTGCTTTCGTATTGTAACTGAACAGGAAAGGGTGCCCACTTTTCAAAATGTTTAAAAAAATGTTTAAGTATAAAACAGAGTAATACAACAATATTTGTGTTGAGTATATCTATCACCTCAGTTCATCTAACTGTCATTTGAGACATTTTCCAACCAAGTCCAGTTATATTGTAATAGGATACTTTTCATAGACTTTGTATGTGTTTTTACAGTAAAGTCACAATTATAATTCAGAAAGAAAGTTATCAGTTTTTAAAAATATTGCATAGTATTAAGTTTCATTATATAAATCTATGTTTTAAGTGTTTGGTTACTCACAAGAGTTCACATTTTTTTAATATGCTGTTCAGAATTCTCTTTCATATGCTCAGTTATTTTTTAATGATAATCTGTAAAAAGAAAGTCATTAAAATATGGTTGTTATACTTTTTTTTTTAGAAAGTGATGACTTGTGGGAGTCAAACCCACAATCCCCTCCATCTACACTGAGGGGAGATGTACTTACTGTTTGGCTCTCGTGAACCTCGCTCAAGATTGGATTTTTGGGATTAAGTTAACAACTGTGTTTTTCCTGAAATTCTGAACAAAGTAACAGATTACAGAAGTTGATTATATTATTGAAAATGATTTTGATTTGTTCGATTGAATATATGAATATATGAAGCAATTATATTTTTCCGATCTCGCAAGGGAGTCAAACACATGCATGTACACTGAGTGGACTGTACTTCCTTTACGACTCTCACGATCTACCCACGAGATTTTGCATTTGGAATTAGGTTGATAACAGTGGTTTCTTGTAATTCTGAACAAATTAACACATTAGTATTGTTGATTAGCCTAAAAAAAATGATTTTGAATTGTTCCTTAAAATATATAAAGAAACATATAATCTCACCAGATGTCCAGGAGAGGACACACATCCTAAGGAAAGATTGTGATTGGTTAATGATGATGTCTTTATTTTGAAGAAAGAAGAGTCCACCCTTTTTGCTTTTTTTCATTATTGGACTTTGGTGACCGTAGACATATTTGGCTTGCTGTTGTATCCTGTCCCTTTGAGCAGAATGATGTCTTCATCTGTTTCAGATTAACACTCAGGGGCTTCTGCACCACCTCAGCCACTCAAGGAATCCTTGGTGTGGCAATTCTTTGAAATGAGGCTAGTTGCCAAGTAAGTATCTGAGAAGTATGTGACCTGTACATTTTAAAGCAAAGAGTTCTGAAGGAGGAGCAGAAATAAATAATATGGTATGAGTACCACAGGGATGTGGCGACACCATATATTCATGCATCTGCAAAGGCTTACATCAGCAGAGTTGGCCCGTGCTGGAGAGCTAGACAACTCTACACGGGCTTCAAGATCATTCGCTCCAGGAGATGCTAGGCCCTCGCAGGTTCTAAGTGCACAAGTAGACAATAACCTTGCTTTTTAAAAATAAAGTGCTATTTTGCTTGCCCAAGAGCTCAAGTGTCCCCAAAGACAGTAATTTTTTTTTAAAATAATGTTTTTGTAAGTTTTTCTCCATTTCGTTTTTAAGGAAATGCTGTTGGTGTTTGTTTAACACCGCAAATTGTATGTTTTTGTCCTGCCTATACCAATTTTTTTAAAGTTAAAAATGTTTCAAAATCACACTTTTTTTTATAGCTGTTAAAAACTGTTATGAAACCCTATACTTTCATGATCTATGACGTTTTTACTATGCCTCCCTTTTTTCCCTTCTCCAAAGCTCTCAGAAGACTCGGACGATAGCCAGGCAGGCAATCTCTCATGTGCAGTCCGAGGTGGCAGTGCTTCCTAGTTTGCTCTTGAGAACTTCTCATCAGAGCGTGCTTTTTATAATGGACTTTGCATTTACACTAAGTATATACTGATGTACTATGTATAATTTATACAACAAAACTCCGTTTCAGAATTGAAAAAATGTCCTCACAAAACGGAAGCAGACCCAAAATGCGGTGAAGAATCCAAGTGATTTATTTAAATATAAAAAACACCATCGCCGCCATTACGCATTTCAGCCCGTCACAGGCCTTGGTCACATGATGCGCATCACAGCGGGTTTACCAATTATATCTGCCTTTGTGAGTCACATGTGCAACAAGTGGTCAAGCATAGAAATAAACAAACAAGCAACATGTCCACTGATAGTCTGTTTTCACATGGCTATACCCAACCTAGTTGTAATCTCTGTATAAATACATTGTGTTACTAGACTAATGCTATTTACAACTTCATCATTTAAAAGGGGAGTTTGCTTGTAAAAAAACAATTACTCATTATAAAAACGTCTGGTGTATAAATCATTTGAATTATCTCATGACACGCATAATGCAACTTAATATCACCATTGTAATTGTTTAAAACCCTTTTTTTTGGGAAAAAGAGGGGATTTGTTATTCACAATTCATTTTCATATATGAAAGACATGTTGCTCCTTCCGTAATATTGCCCAAATGGGCCATTCTCTTTAGACCCTTGCTAAAATAAAGTGACTGTGCAAAAAAAGTGCAAATATGCATATCTGTAACTAGAAGTCACATCCGTGACATCATTCGTTAATAAATATACAGTACAATTATTACTAAAAAATTGAACCCTATGTGCAAAAAGTGTGTATAAAAACTAGCTAAACTTAAATAGTATTACATACAAAACAAGGAAATAGCAGCATGTGTTTGAATCTAGATATAGTTGCATAGTCCTGCAATTAGTATCAGATCAATTGATGACTAGCTTATAAATGGGTAAAAAAGTCCTCACTCGAATTTAATCCTCGAGGACTATTGCTATCCAGCTCCAAAATGTAATCTGTTTCCAATCTCCTAAATACGGCCTCTTGGTTGCCTCCCCTTCTCATCATTGGAATTGAGTCCACCACCCAGTAACTGAAAGCCTCCAGTTTACTGGCGTGGTGCTCCTTGAAGTGGCGTGCTACCGGGTAAGTCAGGTCATTGTTGGTAATTGCTCGCATGTGCTGGAGTACCCGCTTGTGAACCTGCAGCTTGGTGCTATCAACATACCGCAGGCCACAGGAGCACTCCAGCACATACACCGCAAAATCTGTCCTGCGATTGAGATATTTGGAGATTGGAACTGGCTCTGGGAGAAATGGTGACAAATATGTCCTGCAGTTGACTCCATATCTGCACGCTTTGCATGAGTTGCAGAAAAAAAAACCTTTTCTTGCTGTTAACCAGGATTTAGAATGGCTCAATTCAGGACTACTGTTCACTAACAGATTACTCATTGAGCGTGCTTTCCTAAAAGCAATTTTGGTTTTTTTCGGCAGTTGGCTACCTAACACAGGGTCTGCACGTATTAATGACCAATTATTGTTGATGATTTTACGCACAGATTTGTGTTGTTCACTGAATGTCAATATAATGCGTGTATCCTCAGTGGTGCCATCTGTTGGATTGTGTTCAGGGGTTGTTTTCGGTGCCAGTGCCATAGTCCTAGTTATGTTATTAGTTTTCAGCACTGCTCTGGAGAGTATGGATTCAGAATACCCTCTCGCCCTAAAACGATCCCTGCACTCACTCTGTGCTTTAAAGAAATCTGCGTCCATGCTGCAGATGCGTTGCATTCTTAGCATTTCTCCAAAGGGAATGGTATTAATCAAGTGTTGTTGGTGATGACTATATGCATGCAACACCGTATTCCCCGCAGTATCCTTTCTATGGAGTCTGGTTTGTAGTTGGTTGTTTAGAACATATATTTCAACATCTAGAAAGTAAACTGACTGACTGCTGATCTCAAAAGTAAACTGCAAATTCAAATCATTGATGTTAATAGAATCTAGAAACTCACGGGCACTACATTCATCACCTCGCCATATCAGAAAAAGATCGTCAAGGAATATATACCAACAGATAATTCTGGACTCCATGATAATGCGGTATTTGGCCACGAGGACCCGCTCCTCCCAGTGACCCATATGCAAACATGCGTAACTGGGACAAAAGCAAGCCCCCATGGCCACCCCACGTGTCTGCTGGTATACCTGATGTTGGAAAAGGAAGTAATTATTCTCTAAACACATAGAAATCATAGTGAGTAACATCTTGTTATGAGAATACATTGCCATGGCGCTGCGGTTCAGATAATATTCACAGGCCCTGACCAGAATAGTAGCAGTGTGTTAAGTTTAATGAAATGCAATCCATTATATAATTGTGGAGAAAAATAAATCACTTAGATTTATGAAAAAACCCTGCTTGTTTTATCTGAATGAGACAAACGTTGGTACCTAGTACATCTTGATATGCATATATTTACTTTAAGTCCATTGATTATTATTAGAAAAGGTTCAATCACTACTTTTGTTATGATCCCGGGAGAGCCTCGCAAGATCGTAAGCATTTTTTTAGCGGAATAATTTATGCTTTCCTTTATTACAGTATCTATGCCTATAGTCCAATTAGTAGGATGTGGGGAGAAAGTAGACACTCAAATGAGACCTTTTCACGGTGTAACAACAGTGCGCAGTAGGGTGTAAGGAGACACTTGATTCTCACTGACACCTCTCTGTAGCCTAACAACTGTGTATAGTAGACTATGATGAGATACTTGCCTCTCCAGTGAGACCTTGCATGAAGGTGACAAGTGTGTGGAGTAGGGTGTAAATAGATGCTGCCTCTCCACACATGCCTTTTCCGAGGCTCAGCCCCATGCATAGTACGATGGGGAAGGTACACTCCTCACATTTAAGACCTTAACATCCCATAGTAAGTATAACAAGTACTGGCCTCTCACCTGAGACCTCTCTCCAGGAAAATAACCATATATATTAGGGTGCACTAACGGATTTCACTATCCAGTCATATCTCTCCCCAGGATTGCAGACATATACAGTAGTGTGTAATGTAAATGTGAAGTACAGTGTTAGCAAGGAGTAGCCTCTCTGCAGACACCTCTTCCTGGACAAACAAGGATACTTAGTGGTGTCTGGGAAGGGAGTGACCTTGCTGCTAACACATATTATCAGGGTGAGAGGTGCCTGTAGTAGGGTTTGAGAAAATGTATTTCTCTTCTCATACCTCTTCCCACGCTGACAAGAACTAGCTCAGTTCTTTCGCAAGATCCGTTTGAATTTTTTCTTTCATAAAGATTCCTCTATATCTATTGACAACCAAAATATCAATACCGGTCTGAGGAATAAATCTACGTTTAATCCCCTAACAAGTCAGGTTCCTCCCCAAGTTCTCACTTTTGAAAAGGCCGTTACCACACAGGTTACTAACATCTGTACAACGGAGAGCAGACAATATCAGAATTTAAACAAAAAAGAACGACAAGCCCTAAGGTCACTCACTACTGATGAAACCATAACAATTAAGCCCGCAGACAAAGGGGGAGCTATTGTGGTTATGGATACTGCCACCTATCGGACAGAGTGCTTAAGGCAACTCAATGATGTTCGCTCTTATCGTTTATTGAAAGAGGATCCGACCAAGAGATTACAACTCGAAATTAAGATCCTAGTGAATGAAGCTAGCACTAATGGATGGATTACTAATAATGAGGCACTTTATTTGGTTAAAATTTTTCCTGTTGTGCCTTATTTTTATACATTACCCAAGGTGCATAAAAACCAGACACCTCCACCTGGTCGTCCAATCATTTCGGGACTAGGTTCTTTACTGGAACCTTTGTCCTCTTTTTCTGATCACTTTCTATGACCTTTGGTTGAAAAGATGCCCACATATTTGAATGACACCAAAGATGTTCTTCTGTTGGTGAAAGACTTGACTTTCGATTTGGAGACTGATTATCTTGTCTCTTTCGACGTCGAGTCACTTTATACGTGTATTCCTCAGGATGCGACACTATCTGTCATCGAAACTCTCCTGTTGGACAATCCTCCAGATTCCATCACACCGGTATCTTTTATCATTGCATGTGCCAGATTGGCCATGAAAGAAAACTTTTTCCAATTTGAGGAACAGTTGTTCCTCCAGGTGTCTGGTACATCTATGGGGAGCATTTTTGCGCCCAGCCTGGCAAATCTGTATGTCCACGTATTTGAGCTGGAATACATCTTTGGTACCAATAATCCATACAAAGATTATATACGTGTATGGAAAAGGTATATTGATGATATTTTTGTAGTATGGCGTGGTTCTTTATCATCATTTTTGGAATTCAAGATCTGGTTGAATAACTGTAATGCCTTCTTGAACTTTACATGTGAATACAGCAAGACTCAATTACCTTTTTTGGACATCTTGATTTCACCTTCTGAAGGCGGTCTCATCACTGAATTGTACAGAAAACCCATGACTAAAAATTCTCTTCTGATGTATGGCAGTTACCATCCGCAAGCTTTGCGTGACAATCTGCCTTTTGGACAATTTTTACGTGTCAAAAGGAATTGTTCATCTATTGAAAAATATCAGGAACATGCTCTTAACTTGTCCAAACAATATCAAGTGAGGCAGTACCCCAAACAACTAGTAAAAAGATATTACAAACGGGCCCTCAATAACAATCGTGAGGCTTTACTAGAACCTAGAATTGTGAAAGAGACTAACAACAGACTGACTTGTGTTCACACCTTTTGTAACTTCTCCAACCAAATCAAAAAAAGCATCTTGTCTAATTGGAGAATTTTGAAAATAGGTGATGAAACACTACCACGACCCCTGTTTGCATTCAAGCGGAGCAGCAATCTGAGGAACCGGCTGGTACACACTCGTCCTCGTGTTCAAAAGAGAGGTACACAGAACACCTTGTGGGGCCTTTCTCCAATACAAGGACACCATCCATGTGGTTCTTGCGCAGCCTGTTCTCATACATCCGTCACAACAGAGATTGACATAGGATCTTCTAGGCCTTGGGTCCTTCAATGTCATACCAACTGTAACATCGACAATTTGATCTATTTGATCACATGCCCCTGCTCGTTACGATATGTCGGGATGACCACACGACGGGTAAAAACACGCATCCTAGAACATAAAAGCACTATCCGTTGCGTAGGGCCTCAACTAAATTGACCAACCACTTTCTCACAATCAAACATAGTCCTAATGATTTAAAGTGGACAGTTCTGGACAAACCATTTATCCCTCCCCATCTCACTGACATCACTGCTTTTCTGTTCAGGCAAAAACAATGGTGGGTGCATAAGTTACATTCAGATACCTGTGGTTTGAATGATGATATTCCCTGGTTGCGTTTGTAGACATTTGTTCAAACTTAAGCGTCAGGTGCTTCTTTGATACACCTTTTGACCATGCGGATAACAGTGGATACTTTTATGACCCTGGTTCACCATGAAATATCTTTTCTACATTTGATAATACACATACTGATCACTACCAGGCGTGTGTGTGTTTGTTCATTACTTTTTGTACTGATCTAAAAGATTCATAAGCAGGCTTTACACATGTACCATGTATTTATACGTGGGTTAATTACATTGATATGGTGTTGCAAACCTCTCCCCCCTTCCCCCCCGTTTCTTTTTGCTCCATTAAGAAGATTGAACGACATCAATAGAGCTGCCTGTTTTTGCACATGCGCGTTGACGCACTCATGTTATCATCGCAATGCGCATGCGCATACTTCAATAAATAGTGCTTTTCGCTACAGACTTATGACCATTCTATGCCGTTTTCGGTTATATTGGGTCACAATGAAGTCTATGTTTTACCTGCGGATCAACTGACATTGTCGTCCGATTCGGATTGAACGACATTAATGGAGATACTTCCCTTTTGCACGGACGCGTTGCCATACATCTCTAAGCGCATGCTCTAATATACAGGGGTTTTGCTACTGACATGCGCTATAACCACGGCCGTCCAGTGCTGTGATTGGTTACCCGTTGCCAAGGAGGGATTTATAGAGGAAATGGCTTCACCGTCCCGGTACCTCCGGCATCAGGCTCAATACGGCGCCGGCGTACCGACGGACAGGTAAGCCTTGTGAAGTCCTCCTGCTAATAATCGTGTAAAGCTTGTCATTTTCACATAGAGTCTCTTTGCCTAACTCATGCTGAATTATCTGGTCTTCTGCTGAATTGATATTAGATTTAGGCACAGAGACTATACCCTCAGTTTTTGAGTTGGCTTAGTGCTATTGCCAGCTTTCTTGACTATCAAATGAGAGAGAGCATGTTCAACCATGTGATCACTGCATGGTCTTTAACATTTATTTTTCTACCGAATTCCGTTTTTTGTAAATACAACGTGCAGCTCATTATTGAAGTAACCATATGAACATGGTTTTTGTAAATCATTCTAAGGTTGACATTATTGTTTTGTATTGTTAACATAGTGTCTAGTGCATTTTTTTTAAAGCACCTTATGAGCTGCTCACTTGATATTCTCCTTTTGATGAAATATCAGTCTCCCTCAATCAAATCTTTTGGCTCCCTTTTCACATGCTCATTAAAGGGGTTTAGAAATTAATACAATAATCCCCCCTTTGTATGCAGACATCCTTATTAACAATGGATTACCACTGTCTTTTCTAGAGCGGTGCTCCCCTCCTGAGCGGTTGCCAGGTTGAGGTGTGGTGATTTACCCAGTGTTCACGGGTAAGTCAATTTTTTATTCGTAAGATTTTTTCCTGTGGAACACTACCAGTTGTTGGTTATTCTTACATTTATGTTTTTTTACTTTTATAGGTAATTTGCATCAACCTATGGACACACTGAAAGAGTGTGTCTCTGTATCCTTTTGCATTTCTTTTGCACGCACTAGTAGTACAGGTCCTGATGAAAGCCGAGGCTATATGGCAGAAACATGTTGACCAATTGTTCCATCACCGCGGTCTAAAAATCTGTTGACTGTTGGTGCACGATTTTTTAATCCTGGCCAAGAACGTATTCTATTAAAGTTTCTTCACGTTCCTGAGCTAGTTTTATATTTCACCTTCCTCCACATTTCTTCTTTTTTTGCGCTGCGCCCTCACTCATCAATCAATCAATCATAGGCATTTGTATAGCGCACTGCTCACCCGGAGGGTCTCAAGGCGCTGGGGGGGGGGGGGGAACGCTACTGCTCGAACAGCCAGGTCTTGAGTTGCTTCCTGAAGGCGAGATGGTCTTGCGTTGTCCGGAGGTGGATGGGGAGGGAGTTCCATGTCTTGGCTGCCAGGTAGGAGAAGGATCTTCCTCCAGCGGTGGCTCTGCGGATGCGGGGGACAGTGGCGAGAGTGAGGCTGGCGGAGCGGAGCTGGCGAGTGGGCTTGTGGAAGGTCAGGCGGCTGTTGAGGAACTTGGGGCCCAGGTCGTGGAGGGCCTTGTGTGCGTGGGTGAGGAGTCGGAACGTGATTCTTTTGTTGACAGGGAGCCAGTGCAGGTCTCTCAGGTGTCCGGAGATGTGGCTGTGTTGGGGGATGTCCAGGATGAGTCGTGCTGAGGTGTTCTGGATCCGTTGGAGTTTCTTCTGGAGTTTGGCGGCGGTGCCGGCGTAGAGGGCGTTCCCGTAGTCCAGCCGACTGGTGACGAGGGCCTGGGTGACCGTCTTCCTGGTCTCGGTGGGGATCCACCGGAAGATCTTTCGAAGCATGCGCAGGGTGTTGAAGCATGAAGACGAGACGGCGTTGACTTGTCTGGTCATCGAGAGGGAGGAGTCCAGGATGAAGCCTAGGTTGCGGCTTGGGGGTGGCTCCCAGGGCGGGGGGCCACCAGGAGTCGTCCAAGGCGGATGGTGATGATCCCAGGATGAGGACCTCCGTCTTGTCTGAGTTCAGTTTTAGGCGGCTGTTCTTCATCCATTCGGCGACGTCTTTCATCCCTTCGTGTAGGCTGGCTCTGGCGGTGTCCGGGTCGCTGGTGAGGGAGAGGATCAGCTGGGTGTCATCGGCGTAGGTGATGATCTTGAGGTTGTGTTGACGTGCGATGGTTGCGAGGGGGCTCATGTAGACGTTGAAGAGGGTGAGGCTGAGCGATGACCCTTGTGGAACGCCGCAGATGACTTCGGTGGCCGCTGACCGGAACGGGGGGGAGGCGGACTCTCTGGGTTCTTCCGGCGAGGAATGAGGTGATCCACTCCAGAGCCTTCTCCTGGATGCCGGTGTTGTTCAGGCGCTGTACCAGGGTGGGGTGGCAGACAGTGTCGAACGCTGCGGAGAGGTCAGGAGGATGAGGGCCGCAGTTTCCCCGTTGTCCATTAGGGATCTGATGTCGTCTGTGGCTGCGATGAGGGCGGTCTCCGTGCTGTGGTTGGCTCGGAAGCCGGATTGCGAGTGGTCGAGGGATCCGTTGGTCTCGAGGAAGGCGGCTAGCTGTCTGTTGACGGTCTTCTCGATGACTTTGGCAGGAAACGGGAGGAGCGAGATGGGGCGGTAGTTCTTGAGGTCGGAGGGGTCTGCAGTTGGTTTCTTCAGCACGGCACTGATCTCGGCGTGTTTCCAGCACTCCGGGAAGGTGGCGGTGTTGAAGGAGGCGTTGATGATGTCGCGGAGGTGGGGTGCGATGATGTGGTCGGCCGTGTTGAAGATGTGGTGTGGGCAGGGGTCCGTAGGGGATCCGGAGTGGATGGTGTTCATTGTGCATGTTGTGTCTTCGGTGCTGACTGGGGTCCAGGTGCGGAGGGTGGCGGTGGGGGGCATCGGTTCGGTGGTGGGGTTCTTGGTTGGTGGGCCGAAGCTGTTGTGAATGTTGGCGATCTTGTCGTGGAAGAAGGCTGCGAGGGAGTCGCAGAGGTCTTGCGAGGGAGTGATGTCATTGTTTCCGGCGTCTGGGTTGGAGAGCTCTTTGACGATGCTGAAGAGTTCCTTGCTGTTGTGGGTGTTGTTGTCCAGTCGTTCCTTGAAGGCTGTCTTCTTTGTGGCGCGGATCAGTTGGTGGTGTTTGCGGGTGGCGTGTTTGAGGGCCGTCATGTTGTCTGTGGTCTGGTTGGTGCGCCAGGTGTTCTCCAGGGAGCGGCAGTTCTTCTTGAAGGTGATGAGCTCATCGGTGAACCAGGAGGCTTTCTTGCTGCCGCGTCTGCTGGGGGGGTTCTTCTTCAGTGGTGCGAGGGCGTCTGCGCAGTTGGTGATCCACTGTGTGAGGTTGTTGGCGGCTTCGTTGGGGTCCGTTGAGCTGGTGGGGGGGTTCTGGCTGAGGAAGGTGGTGAGCTGGTCGCCGGTGATCTTGTTCCAGCTCCTGCGGGGGGCTTGTTGAGGGTGGTGGTGGGTCGTCGTTTTACTGAAGCTGAAGTGGACGCAGCTGTGGTCAGTCCACTGGAGATTGGTGGAGTGGCTGAAGGTGACGTATTTGCTGGATGAGAAGACTGGGTCAAGCGTGTGGCCGGCGTAGTGGGTAGGGGTGGTTACCAGTTGCTTGAGTCCGAGGTTGGCCAGGTTGTCCATCAGAGCAGTGGTGTTGCGGTCCTTGTTGTCCTCCAGGTGGAAGTTGAGGTCCCCCAAGAGGATGTAGTCGGTGGAATTGATGGCGTGCGGGCTGACGAAGTCTGTGATGTCTTCGCTGAACTGTGTGCATGGTCCCGGTGGTCTGTAGACGAGGGTGCCTCTGAGCGTGGTCTTGGGGTCGGTGTGTATCTGGAAGTGGAGGTGTTCGGCGGAGGTGAAGGTGTCATCGGAGTTGGTCGTGATGTGGATGGTGTTCTTGTGGATGATGGCGATGCCTCCTCCTGTCTGGTTGACGCGGTCCTTCCTGGTGATTTTGTAGCCTTCCGGGACGGCGATGGCGACGTCGGGCGCTGAGGAGGCGTTCATCCAGGTTTCCGTCAGGAAGGTGATGTCTGGTGCTGTCGAGTCGAGTAGGTTCCAGAGTTCGACAGCATGCCTGTGAACGGAGCGGGTGTTGAGCAGGATGCACATCAGGTGTTTGTTGCTGGGGCTCGGTTTAACAGGTGCGGTGTTGGGTCGGAGGCCGGTGAAGTGGCAGGTCAGGCAGGTGAAGGGTCCGTGGGTGCGTCTCGGGGTGGCTCGGTAGCAGGCGGTGTTTCGGCCGGCGTTGAGTGCGTGGAGGGTTTTGGCGTCATAGATGTGCAGGGTGTGCTGGCGAGGGCAAGGAACAGGGGGTCTGGCGCTGGGCGCGGTCCAGGCGCGGACGGGCGCAGACGGGCTTACCTTTGGCGCACCTTCGGCGCTCAATCGGCGCTCCCGCTGAGCGCGTCCGCTGCGCGGTCGCTCTGGGGGCGTCATAAGTAAGGAGCCGGGAGGGAGGAGCAGCTGGGTGGCGGGAGCGGGGCGGCGAATGGAATCACAGGGGGGCGGGGCCGCAGGGAGGCAGCGGCGGGAAATTCCAAGAAGCAGCGGGCAGCGGGAAATTCCCAGGAGCAGCGGGAAATTCCCAGGAGCAGCGGGCAGCGAGCGAAGGAATCTGCAGGCAGGAGGCGGCAAAGGCAGGCAGGAGCGGCAGCAGTGAGTGGGGCGACCAAGCCCTGTGGAGGGCTGAGCGGTCACACCCATACTTCTAGCTCTACATTTGTGGATTTAGAACATCCAACATCATATTACAAAACATCCCTGAGCTCCTCCCTCTCAGAGTGGGGGTTGTAGCCCCCAGAGGAACTAGGTTTTTCCTCTGGGAGGAGAATCCCAAATGATGAAGCATGTCACCTTTGGTGAGTGAGTGATTCCGTCCTACAAAGGGATATGCCCAAAGACATATCTATTGGGCGTAGACATTGGTTGTGTTCCACTTTTTTCTGGATCGGTTTAATTTTGATGTAGTGGTTTCCACATTTTCTTAGCGTTTGATAGACCTTGGGGTTTCGTACTGTTATTTGTCTTGATTTTGGGGAACAAACCCTGTGCGGTCTTTAAACTCTCCCTTAGACCCTCCGGCTTCGAACCGTACTTTGTCACAGGTGTGCATAATGCCCTATTCCCTGACAGATCTCTCTTGCAAGATAAGTCTGCTTAGTACATTGTGAAAAGAGACTGGTCCCTCTCCTGTGACCTGTGTCTTGGATGATCGGTGTGTAAATTAGGGTATGAAAAGGGGCCTACCTATCTGGTCACAGCTCTCCCCAAGGTGGCAGTTGCCCAAGTAAGGTGTAGGAATAAAATTGGATCTATGCTGAGAAGTCTGTGTTCCGAAACAACTATGTAGACTATGGTATGGAAACACACTGTACTGTTGGCTCAGACATCTTTCCAGAGTAACATATGTGCAAAGTAGACTGTGGGTAGAGACTATTCTCTCTGTGCACACATCTCTTCATAGTAACAGATGTCCATAGGAGAGTATAAATTTATAATAATTGTTAAAAAATATTCAAAAGTAAGTTTAAACATTTTTATTAGAACAAAACAATGTAAAAACAATACAAAACGACAACAACTATACTTACAAACTATATGAACAACTATGATACAAATAAAACAAACATCTTTAGATATCTATAACTTTTTCTCTGACTCTCATCAGAAGGCACTAATGTCTCCCCCTTTTCTCTTTATTTGCCTACTGGATTTTGATGTTAGTAGCATTTCTTTTCTAGTCCTTTATACCGACTGACTGACTGATGCATTTATAAAGTGCTCGATTGCCGAGGTGTCATGGCGCTGAGGACAGTTCATATTAACCCAGGGACCTCCTAATTAGGAGCAGTGGGAAACAGCCAGGTCTTGATCTGTTTCCTGAAGATAGTTCTGTTAGATTGCAGTCTCAGCTGAGAGGGGAGAGAATTCCACAACTTAGCTGCTTGTGTGAAAAACTCTTACCACCCCCATCTGGCCTTTTGTATTCTGGGGACCAGAACCAAACCTGTGTTGGTAGACCTCAGACTTCGCAGAGACTGGTACCAAGAGAATAGCCTTTGAATGTCTATGGCTCCGCCACTGTAGAGCGCCTAATGCACCAGGCATAGGGTCTTGAATTTTGCTCTTTCTGGGATAGTAAGCCAATGGAGCTGTCTGATACCAGAAGACGTGGGATAATGTTTGGGGAGCTCGAGCAGCACTCGGACAGCCGCATTCTGCAGTGCTTGTAGTTTAGCAGTTTGGCCTTTGTCTATACTTAAGTATAGTGCATGCCCATAATCAATTCTGGAAAGTACTAGGGCTCCTAGTACCGTTTTCCTAAAGGTGAATGGGATGAGCGGCAAGACTTTGTGCAGAATTTTCAAAGTGAAAAAGCAGGCTGAGGTTACTTGATTGACTTGCTTTCCCATCTTTAATTCACTGTTGAACATGAAGCCTAGATTCTTAGACTTGGTCACCGGAACTGGACAACTCCCAGCCTCCTCAGGCCACCATAGTTGATTCCAGACTGAGGGGCCCTTCCCAAACTCAATGACCTCAGTCTTTTCAGTGTCGAGTTTGAAGAAGTTTGTGCTCATCCAGCCCATAACTGAGTTAAGACAGTTACAGAACCGTGTCTCTGTGATGTCCACCCTCTGTGAGACTGAAACCACAATCTGGGTGTCGTCCACATACGAGACTAGATTAAAACCATGATGTTTAATTAGTCTTGCCAGAGGTGTAACATAAACGTTGAATAACGTTGGCAACAGAGCTGACCACTGTGGGACTCTGCACGGGAGGCACATGTTTGCAGACTTCAGCCCCTCCCAGTGGATCGCTGGTTCCCTGGATGCCAAGAAGGAGGAAAGAAGGGCTAGAGCCGTCCCTCTAATGCCTATTGCCTTCAGCCGCTGCACCAACACCGTATGGTTAACGGTGTTGAATGCTGCTGATAGGTCAAGTAGGATGAGGACGGCTCTGCCCCCTTCATCCACCTGTCTGCGTATTTCTTCAGTTGCCATTATCAAGGCACATTCGGTGGAATGTCTTGACCTGGAGCCATGTTGTGTGGAATCAAGAATTGAGTTATCATCCAAATAATTCATGAGTTCAAGGTTAATTTTCCATAATTTTAGCATAATTTTAGGCGGTAATTTTTGGTCTCAGTGGGATCCAGTGTGGCTTTCTTGATAATCGGCCTAATGCAGGCCTTTTTCCAAGGCTGAGGAAAAACACCAGAGCTAATTATCCTATTAAGCATAGGAGTAAGTTGTGCACTGACTTGCTCAGATACCAGATGCAGTATTGATGGAGGACAGGGGTCCAGATGAGAACCTGATTTTGTCAGTAATAGTATATCATTGACTTTCTCTGCCGCTAAACCAGAGAACTCTGACATACTGCTGTGAGAGGGGTTTACCGCCAGGAGATCTACATTATTTTTTTTATTAAATTTTTTTATTAATAAGCATTATACACCTTTTATCGATACATGTTTCTTTCGTATGACATAGTTTGTTACCTTCATGAGTAATCTTAAACACTTTTTGTAGCACTGTTATGTAGTTATGTCCAACATATTCACACATCGCACATCCCCACCTACAGCTTTTCCCATTCTCTGGTTGTGCCACCCTTATATGGCGTGTTGATGCCCCTATTTTATTCGCTCAGCTCCGACTCTGTGTCCGACTGAGGGGGTTCGCATATATTGCCCCTGAACGTGTTCCACTTACCCCATATCCGCTGCCATCTCCGGGGGCAACCCCTGTTTGCACACACCACCCTTTCTGCCGTCATAGCACCGTCTAGATCTCGGCACCACCTCGCGTAGGAGGGGGCCGGCTGCGCCTCTAGTATTGCGCAATATTCCTCTTTGCTAATGCCAGTCCAACGGCCACCCAGGTCCGGTCAGCATGATTAAGATCAGTAGCGTCCCACACATTCAGCAAACACATCTGTGGCTCTGGCGGGACCTCGTGACCGGTAACCAGGGAGACCGTCGCCATAACCTCTCTCCAATACAGAGTAATGTCAGGACAGTCCCATATGGTATGAAAGAAGGTGCCCTGGAGGCCACATCCTCGTAGACAGAGCAGAGTAACTGCCTTCCCTATTTTATGGAGCGTGTGTCTAGTGTAATATATCCGGTGCAGTATTTTAAGCTGCACCAGCTTTATTTTGGATGGGATCGCTACCTCTTGCGGAGACGCCAGCGCCTCATGCCATTCTTGTTCGTCCATTTTCCCCACGAGATCTACATTATTATCTACTATCTGTGGAACTGATTTCTGCAGTTCGTCATATACTGCCTGTACTATATTTTGGAAAAAGGTGGCAATTTTATCCACAAAAATTTGGTCTGGTTTAAAAAGGCTGTCCTGTGAACGTTTAGATAGGGCTGTGACTGTTTTGAAGAGTTCCCTTAAGGAGTTTTTTGCTTCGTAGATTTTGGTTGTGAAGTAGGTGACTTTTGCCTGTTTTATGGCTTCCTTATATGCCTCCAGGCCCAGATTATAGTCCTTGTTAGGTCTCGCCTACGCAGAGCGCATGCGCTGCTTAGGAAAGAGACCTTTAGCCATCGGTTCCCTTTTTTGCCCAAAAACGTGCACGCGTTCCATTACCTTCAATGGCAACGCGTGCACGTTTGGTGATTCCCTCGCGGGAGTGAGCAGCTGGCGCCATATGTTATCAATTATCGCGCCTTGCTATTCGCTCTCGCAAGGGAATCGCGCAGGCCCCCTCCTCTCTCCCCTCCCCCTGCTGCCGCGCGAGGCGTGTGCGCTTGTGCATGTTTTCTTTTCCTCCAGCCACACCAGCTTCCTAGATTGGAGAGGGAAAGTAGTGAAGTTATGAAGCTTGGATCTCGATTTGGGTGGCAGCTGCTACAGTGATCATGCCTTTGGCACCCCTGGTACTGCACTTGGTACCACTAGTCTCAGTAATCATGAGGGCCGTGCAGGAACAGAAGGTAAACACGATTCCTTTCATTCTTTCTTTTCTAATCCGTACAATGTTTTTAGCCCATCACAAGGAAATAAGAAGCTATTGGTTAGGAAGCTATGGGTAGGGCATGGGTAACATCAATTTTTCACTGAGAAGTCAAATGATGCATGACGTCACTTCTGCTACCCTTGGGCATTTTGGTGATTTCGACTTTCATTTTAATGAGGTGAAAACCGAATGCCAGACGTGCGCCAAAAGCTCTCAACTAACAAGACGTGCGTGAGAGCGGAGCAGTCTGGGTCAGCTTTAAGGCATCGGTGGTGGGCCTAATTGAGAAATGATATTTAACAAGTGCTGAAGAGCTACAGGTCTTTCCGCGCAAGCGGCAAACAATCGTATCTCACAGCGGCTCATTACATATTCCTTTTGTAGTACAAGTGCCTTTAAAAGCGTGAAATTAGTTCTGGCAGAGTGTGCAGCAGAATACCCACGAGAGGAGGCTGAAGCAGTTCTGCACGGCTTCTCCAGGGCTCGACATGAAACGTTAACCCTTTCCCACCGCACGCATTCTCTGGACCCGGGCACTTCCAGATGAATAAGGTTCCACTCAGTTAAGAAATTTAATTATTGCATTTTTGTAATTTATGTGATTCTTCTATTTATGCTTCTTCCACACAATTTTTACCTCCAGGAGAGAGCAAAAAATGCCTCGTAGGCAGTGTGAACATGAAAAGGTGCCATGGGCATATGCACTAGCAAATTTGTATACATGGGCTCAATTTGCCCTTTTCTCAATCTGTATTCAGTACAAATTTGGCAATAAAAACTATCCAAATGAATTCCTCCGGCATGCAAAAGAAACAAACTTTTTTAATGGATTTTATGCTGTTTGTGTGTTTTTCCCCCACAGCTGTGAAGCTGACACACACACACACGCACACACAAACTCTTTCCCAGCTCAGGCACACACACACACACACCCATTCACGGTATGCATGCATGCACGCACAAACACACAAACTTTCATACATACACACGCGCACACAACATTAAAAAAAATATATATTGGGCTGTATCGTGAGTGACAGGAGGGAAGTCTCTTGTTTCCTGGAGGAAGGGACTGAAGAATGATCTCACCACCTCCTCTCGCTGGCCAACCCGCCAATGACAGGAGGACCTTCATTAACCCATCACAGAATGGGATCAGTGAGAGTTGTAAACCCCACACCCTCTCTGGTGAATGTCACTGGCGGACACTCTGCCTTGGGCACTTCAGGGCTTAAAACTGAAGCACTCATGTCTGTGACACTAGCCCTTGTCATGAGGGGAGAGGGTGAGGCTCATAGAAGACTTTGCAGGGCTGAGGAGGTCATGCCCACCGTGCTGTGAAATCTTCAGCCTGGCAAATTTCAGCTCCGGTAGTCATGTTCCTGCAAATATAGCACATGTACAGTGCGTTGATGACTGACCCAAACATGATGGGTGCCTGTCAGATGGACCTTTGCTCAGCTTGACACACATTTTTCATGAGTCAGAAAAATGTGAAGGGGCAGAGCTCCTCCGCTCTTAATGATGGGCCGCTTCTGCAACAAAACTGATTCTGTGCAGAACCACCTATGATGCAGGAAGTTTACTTCTTTGGGGCAGTTCATTGGCTGCCACCTGCCTTTCTTTGATCTGTGGCAGGTGAATGTGGCTCAGTGAAATTTTGCAGGTTTTGCATTACAATGCACTCACCGCAGGATGACCAATAAAACAAGCATTGGCATAGCCAATAGGTCTCGCCTTTGGGACCTTATAAGTGTTTAGTTATCCAGCACAATATCCTTGGTGCAACAACATCAAGTGTTGCATGGCTAAACACTTATAAGGTCCCAAAGGCGAGACCTATTGGCTATGCCAATGCTAGTTATGTTTTTCACTGTATTCCGTCCTCCACCTTAGACTGCCAGAGTCTTTACTTTATGGCTATATCATAGCAGGTGAGGTGGCATTACATTCTCAGCAAAGCTGCATAGCTACAAATTACAGTTCACAAAGCCTAACACATGCAGAGTTAGCACATGCTGCTAAACTATGCAACTGTTCAGGTGCTTACACATCCTTCTAACTTGAAAATACTGTGCTTCAAGAGTTAGTTATTGCTCAACAGTAGAAAAATCTTACTTGTGTTAACTAGGCTCTTTTTTGCTGCTTATTTAAGTTTTCATTTCCTCTGAAAAAAAGACAAAATAGCAAAAAGATGTGTTACCTACTGATCAATAATTGAGAACAGTGATACATCACTATGTTGTCTAATCTTAACTACACTTTTCTCCCACAATCACATATTTATATCTAGTGAATCAGTAACTTGGTATTCCTTTCCCTTGAAAAATTCCACACCCTCAAACAGTCTATTTTCATATTTTCACTATTAAATTATAACCTGGCATGAACTCTGCTTCCATAAAAAACTTACAAAGTAACACATTCATTGTGACACTGCTTTTCAAACACTCACCACAGTGTTTCACTCTAGAAATAGCAATATCACCACTCAAACATCTCATAGGGCTAAAATATATACACAGTGATATTCATAAGAACAGTAGAGCTAGTATTATTACAATCCATGTTCTTTACCTTAAGAAACAGTCTTTCCTTTACTTAAAAGTATATACAGTTGAAAACGTCCTTTTTAACACAATTTTCAATCACATCTATCTACAGTATAATGTGTACATCTCAAAAGCTATAACACATCTACACCTTTTTACTCTGAAAACATGATGTAGAATAAGCTTACCAACATTAGTACACTTACTGACACTTCACAACAAAGTTTATAAAGCATATTAAATACCCGAACTTGCAGTTCTTTCTTAAATGCAGATAAACACACAAGTCTCTTTCAGCTCCATATAAATTCACTTCTTCTGAGCACAAGTCAAACATAATTCCTTCTCCTCCAAAGCACCATGGACAAACTGAGTTATCTCTAGTTCTGAACCCAATCAAATCACAACATTTCTTCAACTATGTTAATGAGAATGATAACTATTAGTTGAGCCTTGGCGCTTTTTAGGTCTCGCCTGGCGAAAGCAGCGCAAGAGCTGCCCTAGCCAGGTGAGCACCTTTTGAAATCAATTCTGGGAGGGCTCTCATGCACGCGTCTGCAGTGGACAAAGATGGCTGCTCTCGCCCTTTGTCCATTGCAAACAGCATGCGCGTGTCCGTGGGACTGTGGACAGTCCCACGCCATTTTGTTGCCATAGCAACAAAATGCCGCTTTGCGTGTTTTTTTTAATGTCAGTCCCCCCGGGGCACAAGCAGGCATCCACTTCTGTCTTTTTGCTCCGATCAGCTGTCCTGACAGAAGTGGATGCCTGCTTGTGCCCCGGGGGAACTCCAGGACAGCCGATAGCATTTGCAATGCAATAGGTCTCGCATTTATGCGAGTTTGAGCTATTGACATTGCAAATGACAATGCCTTTTATTTATGTTTTAAAAATGAAAACAAGAATAAAAGGCATTGGTATTTGCAATGCCAATAGCTCAAACCCCTGTAAATGCGAGACCTATTGCATTGCAAATGCTTGTTTTTATTTCCCCCTATACGATCCCATGAGACTCTCGCAGGATAATAAAATACCTCATGGCATGCCCAGGAATTTTCCATGTGGGTCTTTTGAGTTTCTCGCGGGATCGCAAAACACCTTGTAGCATGCTCACCAATTTTCCATACAGGTCTCGCAGGATCGTAGGAGCCTCATGCAGAAAGCCTCACTCCCTGAAGCTTGGACTCTACTCATGTGAGACTCTTGCGGGATCGCAAAATAATTGTAGGAAAATAGTATATGGGAAGCACACTCTCCACTGAGAACCATCTGTTGGATGATGGGTGTGCATACTGAAGTATGGGAAAGGTCTAACCTCTGCTTTCAGACCTCTCTCTCAGAGGATGTGTGTGTGCAGTAGAGTGTGGGGAGGGCCTGGCCTCCTGTGCCAGATCTCTTTCTCAGATGATGGGTGTGGGTAGTAGGATGTGTGGATGGAGAAAACTCTCCACTGAGACCTCTGCCTCAGATGATGGGTGTGCGTAGTAGTGAGTGGAGAAAAGACTGCCCTTTCCTCTCAGACCTCTCTCCGGGATGATGGGTGTGTGTAGTAGTGCATGGAGAGGGACTGCCCTTTCCTCTCAGACCTCTCTATGAGATGACAGGTGTGCATCTTAGAGTGTGTACATGGACTGGCCACTCCTGTCAGAACTGTCTCTCAGATGATAGGTGTGTGTACTAGGGTGTGTGGAAAGAGACTGGTCTCTCCACTGAGACATCTGTGTCAGATGACAGGTGTGATTAGTAGGGTGTGGGGAGGGACTGGCCTCTCCTTTCACACCTCTCTCGGATGACAGGCGTGCATAGTCGTGCATGGTGAGGGACTGCCCTTTTATGTCAGACCTCTCTCTCAGATGACAGATGAGGATAGTATGGTATGGAGAGCAAATGGCCTCTCCTTTCAGACCTCTCTCTCAGATGCCAGGTGTACATGGTAGGGTGTATGGAGAGAGAATGGACTCTCCCCTGAAACCTCTCTCGTAGATGACAGGTGTGCATATTAGGGTATGTGGATGAGCCTTAACTCTACTCACAACTCTTTCCAAGCTAATGAGCATAAATAGTAGACTTTGATAGACAAAATCGCCAGTGAGACTCCTTCCTACAGTAAGAAGTGTGCTTTGCAGAGGTTTTTTTCAAAGATCACTTACTCTTTCCTATTTTTCACTATCCCGCGAGTGTCTCATGAGATAGTAACATTTAAAAAACCAGAAGTAACATTCCAATCATCACAGTACTCATCTCTTGCACACTTCCTCTCAAAAACATGGGCCACAATATGCATTCCTACTAATGAAGTTTATTGAGAACTCATCTACTTCTTTTTACTATTCACGATTCAGCAAGAGCCCTGTGGGATCCTAAAAGTTATTTAAAAACAATTTGCATTTATTATCTTCACAGTAGCTATCCCTTAGACCTCCTCTCTAAATCTAGGGGGACAGCATGCCTTTCTGCTACCCTCTTATAGATCTTTTTTTAAATTCATTTCCACATCACCTCCAATTTTTCACAGTAAACAGTAATGGCGCCCATTTAATTTCAAATATTCCAACAGCCAATGGAAGTGCTCTCTCTCGTGCAAGTTACAGGAGCCTCCCGCAAGAGCATGAAGGCTCACTGTAAAAATTAGGTTCCTGCCTAATCACAGGGCTACATTTTTGATTTTGCACCCGCGTGGGAGGCTCGCAGGACTCTTGCAAGCCCAACTGCCAAAACATACAATTATTTTTCACCCTTAATTTCCCAAAAACTACTCAATGGAGTTATACCAAATTATGAAAAGCGCAATCTGCGAACCAAGATCTAGCTTCCAGACGAATTTGTTGTAATTCAGTTCAGTCATTTTTTACTGTAGCCCTGCTTAAGACTTCTATGAAAAATGGAGCTGGATTTTACATTTTAAGACCCCCCTTTTCTCTCGGCCACTGCTGGAGGGATCACCTCGAACCTTTCAAGGAAGGAGCAGAGGTGGATGACCTTTTTTTTAGAAAGTTTTGTGAAGATTTGTCAAACGGGGCTAAAGTTGCTAGCAAACCAAAAAACACTCCGTCTATGGAAAATCAGACCTAACTATAACTACCTAGTGACGACCGCCACTAGGTAATATATATAGATATAGCTATATATAGCTATATATATTCACACACACATGTGTGTATATATATATATATATATAAACACACACACACACGTTAAAGTAGTTATATGTGAAGAATGTTTTATTTTAAATTGCGTAAAAAAAGAATCCTACAAGTTCATTGAAAAATGACTACTGCTTAAATACGGTAACTGACAATAGTGTAACTTGTATCATCCTAGATTTCAGTTGTCATCATTGTTCTAATATGTGAGGTCATAAGCAGAGCATCTCAGCGGTGCAAGGTATGCTTTTGTCAGTAACATATAACTTGCTTGATGGATCAGGGTTTCCTTACCAACCAGTTTAAACCCCTTTTTCAAGCCCAGAGAGTGTTTTAATTTCAGTATCCCTGACTTATCATCAGTCTGGCCAGAAACCCAGCAACCAGAGTTTGTACTTACAGAAACCACCTAGCACCTCTTAGAACATCTCTTAATGCGGCCGCCATACTCCTCACAGGTACTAAAAGATTTGACCACATTTCACTGGTTCTCAAGAATCTGAGTAGGCTCCCAATAGACAGAAGCGTCACCTTTAAGACAGCCTGGGTCACCCACAAAGCCCTTCACACCCCAAACCCTAAATATTTAGAAAACAAATTATTGAGAGCGGGCAAAACGTGGGTTCTAAGAAGCTCTGCCGCACTTCTTCTTTGCCCTCCCAAATTAAAAAAATCTATCCCAGAGACGCTCTCTCTCAGGTAACGCCCCATCGATTTGGAACTCAGTTTCTAAAGACCTTTGCTGCAAACCCTCCTATACCTGCTTCAAATGGAATCTCAAAACTATACTACTGAACAAATACCTCAACTTGCCCCCTTGAGTTTGCTAAACTAACAGGACCATCCAATACGGTCATCTGACCCAATTGTTCATCTATGGCTCGAACAGACAATGCTGGATTGTTTGTGACTCTTGGAGATACGTATATTATGTTGCACTGTTCTTTTTTCCCCTCTTGTGATACTATATCAGCAGTGAATCCTTCTATAATTGGTATGTCTTGTAAAGCACTCTGATACCCCCTGGTCTACTCAGTACTATATAAAACTCTCAAATAAATAAATAAATCTTAGCTTAATTTATACAGTAATCAATCGATTCAACAGTTACAGTCTTCACCTCTACAAGATTCAGAATGGTACATCATAAACACTACATGTTATGTTTTGAAAAATCAAAAAGGTGCTTTGGAATGTATACTGTGTGTTACAGAAGGAATGCTTACAAAAGATTTGTGCAAAAACAAAAATACCCTTGCTTTGCCCAGGAGCAGGTGATTAGTCACCAACCCTTGGACCCACTTTGGAAACAGGGAACAGGGCGAGTGACAGCAAATCCATTTGTTCCTCAGAGCAATGTGTAGACCATGGAGGAATGGATCAGCTGGTACCTGCTAAAGCATCCTCTTCTCAACGGAGAGCAACTAGGCCCGGGCAGGTGGGGTGGTGCCAGCTAACGAATATGTCACGTTAGTACGCATGCGTTTTCAACGCATGCAATTACAACGCGGTTGTTACAACGACCACGTTGTTACATCGCATACCTTTATAACGCAAGCCGTAATACCGACTTGCTGTAGGGGGCGCTGGGTGTTGGAATAGTATAATTTACTATTCCAACTATAGTCTGTGCAACAATTGGGAAGGTGTTGGATTTTAAATTATTATTATATTATTATTATTATAACACCTTCTGCCCCCTAACCCAAGTCGTTGTTCCGACTTCCGTTGTAAAGGGATGCGATGTAACAACGCTGTTGTTGTAACAACCGCATTGCAATGGCATGCGTTGTCTCGGATGCATCGTAAACGCTGTTTACCCAGCTAACCCATTCCACCACGCTCTCACAACGCTAAGGGCCACAGAAGACCAGGTCAGCTGGCACGCATCCCTGCAACCTGTTCACAATTCGAAGTTTTTTGTCTTTCTGCAGACAAGGATCATCCACTTGCTACTAAATTGAAAAATCCTGACCTTTCCAAAAATGATATATGTATAGGGAGTTGGAAGTAAGGGTGATTTTTGGGTTCACTAGTGGATAGACATAATAGTGATTTCAAGGGTAGGTAGAGGTAAGGGAAAGTAAGAGTGAATTTTACGGTTCACTGTTGGGTAGCGGTAAAGTGAGGTAAGGATGATTTTTGGGGTTTAGGGGTGGGTAGAAGAAAGGGGAGTTGATGGTGATTTTAAGGATCAGGCGTGAGTACAGGTAGAGGGAGGTTAGGGTGCTTTTAGGGTTTAGGGATGGGTAGAGGTAAAGAGAGGTAAGGGTGATTTTAGGGTTCAGGGGTGGGTAGAAGTAAGGGGAGTTAAGGGTAAGTTTAGGGTTCTGAGGTGGGTAGAAGGGAAGTAAGAGTGCTACAAAGTTCCTACCAACTTGTAATCAAGTTGTCTTGCAAGCAAAACAAAAAAATACATAAATCAATTTGTCTTGCAAGCCAAATAAAGCAAAATGGAACGCAATCCGACTGCAAGCAGCATGGATGAACATTAATGAAGTAGTCAATCAATACTTCCCATGCTCTAGGGAAGAAATTAACACATGGAGACAAACAAAGCCAACATGCTCACCAATGAAAAGCAGGACCATAAGAGTGCCAATAAAGCCAAGGAATGGTAAGCAATGGGCAGGTCTAAAGCCCTTTTTAGTTTTTTAAAGTAACAATAGATCTTTGCAAACTACAGCGCATGCGCTGTCCCAGGCAAGACATAAAAATAGATTCAGTAAAAATCGTCGCAATTTGGACACTGAATTTTATAGAATACACTTGTTTTATGCTAACCAAACTATGTACTAATAGGTTGATACCGAATCATAGTGGGCCGCGATTCATCGTATCTGACAAATATTAATGAGGTAGGTAATAAATTGCATCCCACTACGATTGGCTACAATCAAACGCATGGTGGCTTGCTGAGGTCAGCAGACCATCATGTATGTGATTGCTTATAAATAAAGCAGTCTTTTTTTAATGAAATTGTAAAAGGAAAACAGGATGCATTTAGAAAAGCAAATGAAAATGTTTACAAAAATGTTTTAGGAGTGGGCATGGGACCACTGCCTGCTCCTTAAAAATGCTTTTAGTGCCCATGTACAAAGGTGTAGTGGTCCCTTAAGGACCCCTTCCTGTTTGTGAATAGGCTACAACCTCATTTGAAATGGTGGTAAAATATTAATGTTTTGCTATCAGATTTTGGTCGCAAACTATGAATCCAAACTATTAATACATACAGTAAGGAATCAGCATTTGGAATGGGAGCTGTTAACTCAACTTTTCCAAATACCAATTTCTTTGTTTCCTACCCATTTAGCAATTCAATTAGTACATTTAAAAAAAGGGTTTACTGCTCTCAAACATTCTAATTTACCGAATTCGAGTTTTTTTTTTAACACAAGCATCCTTTTTACGTTAGACCTCCAGTGTCACTAATGAGCTATTGTATTGCTGAGCTATCTCATTACTTGTCAGTGGACTGTGAGAAATAGCAATGGCCATTCTATTACCCCCCAAAGAATCAGTTTACCTGTTGGTGCTTTGTTTTATTGATCCCTGGCCGTCTGTTGGCCCAAAGTTGTCAGACTCCATCAGTCTTGAATTTTGTTTGGTAGCCCTTTGCATTGAGTCGAGGGAGGTATACACAGTCCATGCACACAAAGGGTGCTCTGTGGCACCGGCCAGACACCAACAGGAAGCTCCGATGCTTGAGAGCAGGGGCCGATGCATGTTGTGCTAATTGCCACCACGGTACACCCGTGTGGCTCTCAGATGGGATTTGCACCACCGACCCTGCTGCCGATGGTCAGTCCATCTTAGCAGGCTCGAGCAGCAGTGCAGGTTGAGTAGAGGAGTGCCCAGGGAGCTTTGGTGACCGATTAGAGTCCAGTCACACTGATTGTAACTTTGGGAAGAGCCTACTCGTAGGATCACTACCTGTCGTGTCTTGTGACTGGCACACTAAGGCCTGGCCAGAGGCAGTTCGCATCTCTCTGCTAACATGACTGGAGCACAACCATCCATTGATTAAAGGCAGGACATGAAACTTCTGATATGGCAATGGGATTTCTCAGTGACTTTAACTTTATAACGTTACAAACACAGCAGTCCCTGACAGGAGAGATACACAGAAAAAACGTGTTCACCTTAACACTTGAGGCCTTGCTTCGTATCACGTTTCGATACTCAATCGCAGTAAGCCTTCTACACCCAGCATGTGTTCTATGATGACACCTAGCACACGACGTCGTCTGATTGGATGGATGCTTTACAAGCACTATGCTATGCAGGATGTGTTCTCTATTCCCATGATCTACTCACTGTTTCTTTCTGTTTTGTTTTCCCTTTTTCTACCTCTTGACACTGTTTTACAGGCAAATTTCTCTCAGGCATTAAACCTAACGTCCAGATGATGATCCCAGTTTTGGTTTTACGGGATCGAAACGTGGTCAACCTTATGTACACCATAAACAATCCAAATGATTATTTAAGTGTAACGGTATTGTTACGTATCTTTGCTTGTTTAATTTTATATATGTCTTACAAGCCTTTTTGTCCTACCTGAGCCTTTTGCTAATTGTGTTTTGTGTTAAATGTATTGCGTTGGACGCAGGATTGTGTCCCACTTTATCCTTGTTTTTGTGATCTGAAACATTATTAAAATCACTCTATCCGACTGGACAGCCCTTAATACAGCACTGATTCCAGGTCTATATTTATTGTTTTTAGGTCTCGCCTAAGGCAGTGTGCATGTGCTGCTCTGTGAGGCTTCTAGTAAGGGCTTTTTAACTCGGACCACACGCTTGTGCGTGTGCTTTTTCTCCCATCACCCGCTATTGACCTTTGCGTGCGTCTTTCTAAGAAAAACAGCACACAATTGGCCAAAGGTGTGTGGAAATATGGATTTTTCTGGTCAGTTATGTCCCCTATCTTGGACCCCAACGGTTCTATGTACATGTTACAAGTACATGTATGTTCCCTCCAGTTCCAGCTATGAAGACGCAAATACATGTGCGTCCACCGTTAACATGTCCTCTTTAAGATCCGCCATGGATGGGCCGGATATTCCATTCCTAAGTACGAAAGGCCACCGCCTTTATATGGTTCACTTATGACATTTTACAGTCCAGGCAAGTAGGCCCTGATTCTGTCATCAAGCTTTTCTTGCTTTTGTCTCTGAAGCTCCAGTCCGAGCCTGCATCTGTGACCATGAACTTTGTCTCATCCTCTGCGCGGCTCACGAAGCCTGACATCAGCCTGCTGCCTGCCAAGAACTGTATTTCACCTTCAGAAATTATCTGCTCCGCTCCCTGCCCAATGCATTGCTGTCTAGTAGTTTAAGTAAACATTCTGCCAGCTACCGAGCAAAAGGCCCGGCTTCTCTGTCTTCATGCAAGTAATTCATAGCCCTGTTATTATGGAAGACTCCTGCCCTCGCATCTAGTGTAGACACTTAGACGCTTGTACACGCACTAACATTCAGTATAGTCAGTATAGAATAAGATTCTACTCTGAGAGACCTCTCTTCTGGATAACACAGTTCTTTAAACATAGGATGTTAGATATGATTTGGGATTAGGTTGACTTGACCCTCCAGACTTCTGTCGCCACATGTCGAGCTAAATGTCAAGTCCCCTTCACCCCCTAGTTGCACGTCGATCACACGTCATGCTGCTGTGCGCGCATCTCTGCCAAGTATTTCTGCTGACATTGCGAAATTCTTTCATGTAACCACCCTCTTATGACATCACATCTGATGACGTTCTCTAAACACACCCAGTTACGCCTATCTTTGCCACGTATGAATATATTATCTCCACTATCAATTGTTACGCCTCTTGTATTTGCTTCACTGTAATGCTTATTGTATAAAAGTAATTGATTGTCAATAACGTATGTACTTCACTTCCTGAACCTTCGTGGTGATGGAACTTGGAGCAACCGATTATAATCGACCATTGGAATAAAGCCCATTCCGAACCTCTAATACCACGGATTCTGCCTCTTATTTACTGAGCTATTTTTATTATGTTTCTGTATCAAATTAAGTCCCGGTAATTAAATTATTTACCACATAAATGGCGCCCGAACAGGGACACTTTCTCATCTCACGCGCCGGCGGTGCGTTGCAGGCCCGGTCTCCTGCCACAGCTGGACGGACAACAACGCGTACCAGCAGGATTTCCTGTATCTCCCTCCGGTCAAGCGGGGGCGACTGAGGCTGCGATCAACACCCAGACGAGGCGGTGAGAAGTGCGAAGTATCCCGACCAGAGCCTAGCTGAGAGAGCAAGATCCGAGGTATACAGAGGCCCACCAGTTTCCGAAGTCCCAAGTCGAGTCCGGTTTCCGAAGCGTTCAAGTCGAGTTCAGTCCGGTTCAAGTTCAGTTCAGTTTCCGAGGCCTTCCGTTTCCGAGCTACCCGGTGAGTACCATTACTGGGGAGGCGTTCTGACGTGCACATAGGTTGTGCCGGTCAAGACGGATTTGGGTACACAAATCCGGTCTGCACTGTTTCAGCAGTGTAACTGTACTGTTTAGCAGTATATCTAGTATATCAAGTATATGAATTCAGAATAATTCAGTTAAAGTCGAGTATTATGTTTAGTGATTAAGTTTTTCTTAAATCGTCATCATCATTGTTGCCCAGTTAAATGTTAAATGTTAAATGTTTTAAATACGTTCTGTATATTGTGGTATGAATGACTGTTCATCATTGTGATTACTGTATTAAGTTTGTTCAAGATCAAGTATCAGATCAGTTCTCAATATGCCGCTCTTTTCGAAACTAAGACAGATCACAACTAGAAAAGGGGTACTCGAAGAAGCTGTTCCCATTCCTCCTAGGGACACTCCAGGGTACTTTATGTATCATAAGCATGGCCTAGACGCTATATTATTTCTTGATCTATGGGTAGACTACACTAAGGAATTACCAGAAAGTCAGAGGTGGCCCGCAGCTGGGACCTGGGATGCAGAGTGCATCGTGAAAGTAGAGGAAGAATTATGGAAAAAGAAAGCTAGACAATCACAGAAGGACGCCATTGAATTATGGCGTAAAGAATCGTATAGACGCACGGAAAAAGCACGTAGACAGGAAGAGAAGAGTAAAGAGAATTCAAATGAAGTCCGGGAAAATCTATTACTTGAAGAAGGTGCACGAGTAAAATCAGAACAAGTAGACAGACAAAGACATGCCCTTATGAAGGGTATGTATCCCCTTCTGGCCGAGGGATTACCTAAGGCTACTGCGGGGATACCAAAAGACTTGCCACCCCCATTATTTCCAATAAAGGTACATCCTAAGGGGCATCCTAGAACCGCAGAAGATGTTTTTCTTTCCTCATATTTAGATGACGCAGCTCCCGAGTATGCTAATCCCGCCCCACATAGACCGCCTGCCAGGGAGGTTCAACGCCAAGATCCAGTACCCGTATCTTTACAGCAACAAGTTCTGACACAAGTTCCGGCAAGCACATCTGTTTCCACATCTGTTCCTACAGCTACTTCTATAGCCGTGTCCACACCTATAGTTGCTGTATCACGTTCTACGAATCCTTTCACGCCCGATACTCCAGACGGGGCTACCGGAGGTGCTACCAATATTTTTTCTACGCCACCCAGAATAAATAAACTTACCTTTCAAGAGTCAGCACATTCACGTACCCCCAAACTCATAAATGCCCGTACGCTTAAGGAACTTCTTGTAGATTGTAGATATGACCCTGTGCCCGGCAAAGAGGACGAAATGATCATGGCATCATTACGTATCAGACGAGCCGCGGTGTATTTAGGGAAGTTACCAGGAATGGCTGCGCATCTAGATAATATATACCATTTTGTCCAAACAGGGCGAGATTCTGAATGTATTAACAGAGCTATGGAATACCAGAAAGTGGAGATACAGGGGGAACTGTTACGTTTCCTCATAAATTGCGTAATCAGAAATCAAGACCGACCGGGGGTAGACCCGGAAGCAATGCAGATTCTTACCAGATGGAGCCAGAATATATCAGAAGGGAGACATGATAAGCAAAACTGTATAATAGCCATGTGCCGAAAGATCCGTAAAGAAATAGAACGCCTACACGAAGAGAGATTAGCGGTAGACCAGTTTGAACAAAATGAGGAAGAAGGATCAGGACTGCCCATAGGACAGTCAGACACCATAGCCTATGTAGGTAGAGGAAGATCTTGTAATAGTACCAGATGTTTTACTGACCCGATACGTCCGATATGTCCAGATAATAACAGGAATTTCCAAACACCTATAATAAATATAAGGTCCCCCGAGCATTCGTTCCAAGCCGTTGACAAATTACTCCGAGAACGAAGGGGTTATCATTTTTTCGATTCTATGGATGAACAAGAATTAGCCAGGTCAGCCGTTCATTGGATTGACAGTCCCGGAAAATATGATGATGATACAGTAGCACACACATTTTTGAATCTCACCCCAGATGAACAGCGTTTAGCTGGGATTTATATGATTCAACAACTTCTTATACTATATAAAAGCCAACATTCAGATCCTGGTCCCTTACCAGATATATTGACTGAATTACTCACGAATAGATGGAAAGGTTCAGGTACTAAGTTAATTAAGGAAATACTAGAATCTAGAAGACAGTACATTCTTTTTGTATGTCCAGAACATGTTTCATTGCCCATCAAGGAAAGACCGATGTATTACATGGACAGACAGAATCCCTTACGAGAAGTACACCCAATAAAAGGCGAGGACAATGAGTTTAAACGTGTATATGTATATACGCCCATATCAAAAATAGAATTGTTAGAAATGAAAAAAGTGGTACCCAGTCATGACAAAGACCCAGCGGGTTTCCACCGAGAAATTAAAGACATGTTACTCATGGGAGAGTATACCTATCCCGACATTATGACAATATTGAAGGTATTAATGCCTGCTGGCATTTATGAAAAACTCAAGGAAAAAGAGTGGGAGGTAGGAGACCAAAAGATAGATTGGACAGCATTAGAAGCAGAAGAAAAGGCCCGAGGTCCAGGTTCGGGGCTTGGGGAAAAAACTAAAGCACTGCCAGGTTTATTAGTGCAGGTACTGCCGCGTTTATTAACTACGAAAAAGGAAGACTGGGGTGCAATTTCAGCCTGTAAACAAAAGCAAGATGAAGACACTAGTGATTTCTATGCCCGATTCGAAAAATGTTTTGGTATAAATAGTGGTATAAAAGCAAGTAGCGAGTCATACCCACATCTGTTTGTGACAAAATTAGTTGAAAATTCCTTGCCCCAAGTGAAGAATAGAGTGTTAAAATTCGAGAGTACATGGCAAGGTAATACCCCATCACAAATGTTACAAATGTTACAGTATCATTACAATAGAATTAGAGAAGAACAAGAACATGAACAAAGACGCATGAAAGACACGAAAATGAAAATGCTAGTCTCTCAGACAGTTCCAGCTGAAGGACATAAAAAGGGTACGACACATTCCGGTGATTCAACAGGACCTGTAAAAGGGACATGCAATTACTGTAAAAGGCCAGGTCATTACGTACACGATTGTCCAGTTTTAAAACATAATATCGCCATAGGTAATACAAAAGAAAGACCACGGCCACCCAGACAGGATCAGAATGAACAAGGAGCTCCGCAACATGCCCAAGCCATGCCAGTTCCACCACAGTCTATACAGTTTGTGCCAGCTGCACCAGCGCTGCCGGCTGCTGCCACACAAACCACGACACGACAGCTGTACCAGACCGCACAGTATGATTATCCTGATTATCAACGATACGCATGAACCAGCCTGGAGAGGGAAGTTGACTTACCCCTTATTGAGGTCCCTGTAGATCAAGAAGGACCTTATGTACATAGTGAATTATTAGGCCAAGATAGAAAATTTTTACTCGATACAGGGGCAAGTCGAACAACCATAAAACGTAGTGAAGTTCCAGGGGCACCCCTCTCAGGCTCACAGAATATTTCCCTTGGTTTTTCGGGAAAACCTATTGTTAATGAAGTGTCACAGCCTCTTCCACTTACGATAGGACCTTTGACCCGAACTACAGATTTATTGCTTACTAAATCATGTCCAGAAAACTTGTTAGGAATCAAAACACTGAAAGCTCTAGGAGCTATAATATGTTGTTCTCCGGAAGGAGTAAGATTGTTTTTACGTGATTTTAAAGGTCATTATGTGTCTCGAGACATGGATTCCCGACTGCAGACTTTACCCACACATTTATGGGCACAAGGCCCTACAGATGTTGGTTGCATGAACATTACACCATATCGAGTCACACTAAAGGCAGGAGTGGTACTACCACGAATGCGACAATACAAGTTACCACCAGATGCTGTAGTGGCTTTACTGCAAATCATTGACGAACTTATCGGCCAAGGAGTGGTTGTGGAGACCGACTCCAATGTATGTAATTCACCGATAATTCCGATTCTTAAACGAACAGATCCGAAGGCCCCGCCAGTATATCGATTGGTTATTGATCTGCGCGAATTAAATAAATGTATTGTACCACAATACGCCGTAGTTCCAGACATCTCTTCATTACTGACAGCTATTGATTCCGAAGCAACATTCTTTACTGTAATTGATCTCAAAATTCCTTTTTCAGCGTCCCAATAGATCCGGAAAGCCAATATTTGTTCGGATTTAGTTTAAATGGACGTAGCTTTAAATTCACACGCGCACCCCAAGGATTTACAGAAAGCCCCAGCATCTATAGCCAAGCACTGAAACGAGAACTCGACAGTATCCACATGCCAGTTAACACTGCTTTGCTTCAATATGTCGATGATCTGCTGATCACCGCCCGAAGCGAACCTGAATGTGAAAAAGCATCACTGACGGTTTTACAATTTCTAGCCAAAAAGGGGCACAAGGTGTCCCCTTCTAAGCTGCAATTCTGTGTCCAGCGAGTAATTTACCTTGGTCACTCGCTGTCCAAGGAGGGAAGGCAGCTTACACCCGACCGCATTCAGTTAATAGCTAACATGCCAATACCCAAGACACAAAAGGAGGTGCGGGCTTTCATAGGCCTCACTTCATATTGTAGACAGTGGATCCCTCAGTATGCATTTCTAGCAAAACCACTCATTCAGTTGACAACACAGGAGGCAGCCACATCGACTGTTCTCCCTTGGACTCAGGAACATACACAAGCTTTTGAAAGCTTAAAGAAAGCTCTATGCCAAGCACCTGTTTTAGCAACACCATGTTACAGAAAACATTTTACACTCTTTGTTACAGAACGAGAAGGTACTGCCTTGTCAGTACTCACACAGGAACAAGCAGGATCACACAAACCGTGTGCTTATTTTTCTAGTACATTAGATCCCGTAGCTCAGGCTCTGCCTGCATGCCTGAAATCAGTGGCAGCGACAGCTTTAGCAATCAGACAAAGCGATGCCATAGTGTTAGGACATCCATTGACAGTACAAGTACCACACGCAGTAGAGGTTCTTGTGAATCGAACGCAAACACAACACTTGACTATAGCGCGACTTACAGGTTACGAACTAACATTGTTTCAGCCACATATAGAAATCAGACGTTGTAACACATTGAATCCTGCCACACTTTTACCTGTAATCGGAACAGACCCACTAGCCCATGACTGTATTGATGTTATTACAATCACGACGAAACCCAGACAAGACTTGACAGATGTCCCATTGTCAGACCCAGATCTGACGTTGTATGTAGATGGTTCATGTATGAGAGCAGGTACAGGAGAGTTAGTGGCCGCTTACGCAGTCACAACAGACACTGAAATTATTGAAACAAATTGCATAAATACCTTGTCCGCTCAAGCAGCAGAGCTCGTCGCTCTGACACAAGCCTGTATTCAAGCCACAAATAAAAAAGTCAACATATACACTGATTCATGTTATGCATTCGGAGTTGTACATGACTTCGGCGTGCTGTGGCGAGAGAGAGGTTATTTAACTTCTCACGGTGCCCACATTCAGCACGGACCCCTCATTCATGCCTTATTAGATGCAATACATTTGCCCATTGCAATATCGATTATGAAATGTAAAGCTCATACGAAAATTACTGATATCATTTCTCAAGGCAATGATTTAGCTGACAGAACAGCTAAACAGACTGCTCAAACTCAAACATCCGACATGACAAAGACAATAGTCCCGACGCCAACACATTGCATGACGATTAAAGATCCTACTCTTGACGTAATTGATATACAGACACATGCTACACCAGACGAAATAAAGAAATGGACTGAATTAGGAGGGATCCAAACAGATCAAGGATGGATGACGAAGGAAAAATCTGTGTGGTTCCTTCCTGATTCAATGGTCCAAGTCGTTATTAACACTGTCCATAGTCCAGCGCATCTAGGAGAGAAAGCTATGCTAGACAGCATTCAACATATTTGGTTCAACAAGCATTTACGAGCAGCAGCGAAACAAAAAGTTCGTACCTGTATGATCTGTTGTCAGTTCAACCCAGGAAAAAGCATTCCCGTAGAGCAGGGTGGATTTCAGCCTCCTGATCACCCTTTTGAAGTCCTCCAGATGGATTATATCCAGATGGAACGATGTCGAGGATTCAAATATGTTCTCGTAGTTGTTTGTGCTCTTTCCCGTTGGACGGAGGCATACCCGGTTTCAGATTACACTGCCCCGACTACTGCCAAACAGTTGGTTCGAGAATTCTTCCCACGATACGGTTTACCACGTGTTGTTCACTCAGATAACGGCCAGCCGTTCTCCTCCGAATTAATGAAACACGTTTCACTTTTGCTAGGATATCAGTGGAAGTTTCATTGTGTCCGACACCCCGAGGCAGCAGGTCTCGTGGAACGACATAATCAAACTTTGAAAATCAGATTGTCCAAAATATGCAGGGAGAAAGGTGTCGACTGGGTAGTAGCATTACCAGTTGCGCTCTTTTACATGAGAATGGTAGCACACTCTCGAACAGGGCTATCCCCGTATGAAGTGATCTTCGGCAGACCACCAAATATGTGGGGGACGCCTATACCACGTAAAATAACTGATATTGACTGTAATATGCTGACAGATTACCTGGCTTCCTTGATGTCTGCACTACAATCTTGTCGTTCACAGGTAGCTGCAGCTTTTCCTGACAACACTGAAGTGAAACCCCATGACGTAATTCCGGGGGATCTCGTCTTTGTGAGGAATTTTGACCGAAAGACTCAGCTGGACCCTAGGTGGAGGTCGCCTCAGCTCGTGTTATTAACGACGAGGACAGCCGTGAAGATCGAGGGCAGAAAGGGCTGGATTCATTCAAGTCATATCAAGAAATTTCATGGACTACCAGCAGATGTGAATACCACACCTCGTGTGTCTTCACCCATTGACTCAAAACTTCCTCTTGTTGAAAGAAGTAATTCTGAACATTATAAACTAAAGCTCAGGACCAATCAGTCGAGCAATTTGATTGTTCAAGTCCTCTCCAAGGTGAAGCGGTTGAATTGTCTCTGACATGTATCCCTTGGACCTGAATAGAGATAACACCCGAAAAATGTTGAAACGACAGGCGTACAGTAAATCACTGCAGAGTCATTGCATAGTGACGTTATTAATTTTGTTTTTCTTAAGTCTTTTAATAATTACCGCAAGTATATTGTTGCACATATATTATCCTATTTCTAGACATGTTTACAATGTTACTGCTGAACATTCTTTTAGTGAATTACCTCCGCATGAATTGTCATACAGATTTGCGCTGCGCAATAACACTTTTATTAGTATGTTACATCATTCCCATCAGGTTAGCAATGCTACAAATTGTTGGATATGTGGCCGACTCCCTCCCTATCAGAACTATAAAGGAATTCTACCTCTTTTTCCATACCCGTTCACACACAATGGCTCCTGTGGAGCATGGTTTAGTCTAATTAATTCCCTAGACTCGAATTCTGCACTTTATCAAGACAACTGGGTATGGGGAAATTTGAACTTAGTTTTGCTTAAGGTCTGCTATCCTAACAAGGAGGGACTTCTCAAAAGAACAGGAACTGATCTAGAAAATGAAGTATATGGATTAGGTAATTTTACGCTTAATCTTATGATCCTAAATGTCGAATCCGAAGCTACTCCAATTTTGCCCGCTATGTCAATATTTCCAGTAAAAGGTGAATTATGTGTGAGAAAGAATGGTTCCATACATATGGGCCATAGTAGATGCACCACTGTAGTAGAATTCAGTGATCAAGGCAAGTCGACATTTAGAGCTTCCCGCCATTCCTATTTCATATGTGGTCAGACGGCATATGTACGTTTGCCTCTAGATTGGGATGGTACCTGCTACATTGGATTCCTTTTGCCACCTGTTTTCCTAGCTCCTCCTGATTATCACAGAAATACTCATTTAGTACACAATAGAGAAAGGAGAGATCTCCCAATAGTCGACTACACTGAAACGGCATGGGAAAAATACACAGATTTCAATAAAGGTCTCTTTCCCTATATAGGTACCGTTACTAATAGTAAGCTGATACGTAGATTAACCAGAACCCTTGAAGCAGTAGTGAACGAAACTATTTCCGCCTTAGGCAATTTAACAGAAGAGCAGTCTGCTATGCGGATTGTTGTGCTTCAAAATCGTCTTGTCCTTGACGTCATCCTGGCCGATAGGGGCGGAGCTTGTAGGGTCATCGGATCAAGCTGTTGCATTTTCATACCAGAAAATTCGCCATCTGTATATAAAGCTATAACACACCTTCATAAGATTGTAAGCCAGATACACCAGAATCCAGGCACCTGGACTTGGTCCGGTTGGTTTTGGAGCGTGTTATCAGCCTGGGGATGGAGAGTTCTATCCTTCCTAGGTATTGGCCTTCTCATACTATTCAGTTGCTGCTTATGCCTGCAATGTGGACCAGCGATTTGTGGTCTGTGTGCCACATCGTGCATTCCACATCAAGATTTTCATTCAAGATCCCGGAAGAAGAAAGAAGAACAAATGATGCTATATGAACAGATCAATGGATTGATGAAGATTGATGTCTCTTGACGGGCAAGTAGGGGACAAGGAGGGAATGTGGAAATATGGATTTTTCTGGTCAGTTATGTCCCCTATCTTGGACCCCAACGGTTCTATGTACATGTTACAAGTACATGTATGTTCCCTCCAGTTCCAGCTATGAAGACGCAAATACATGTGCGTCCACCGTTAACATGTCCTCTTTAAGATCCGCCATGGATGGGCCGGATATTCCATTCCTAAGTACGAAAGGCCACCGCCTTTATATGGTTCACTTATGACATTTTACAGTCCAGGCAAGTAGGCCCTGATTCTGTCATCAAGCTTTTCTTGCTTTTGTCTCTGAAGCTCCAGTCCGAGCCTGCATCTGTGACCATGAACTTTGTCTCATCCTCTGCGCGGCTCACGAAGCCTGACATCAGCCTGCTGCCTGCCAAGAACTGTATTTCACCTTCAGAAATTATCTGCTCCGCTCCCTGCCCAATGCATTCCTGTCTAGTAGTTTAAGTAAACATTCTGCCAGCTACCGAGCAAAAGGCCCGGCTTCTCTGTCTTCATGCAAGTAATTCATAGCCCTGTTATTATGGAAGACTCCTGCCCTCGCATCTAGTGTAGACACTTAGACGCTTGTACACGCACTAACATTCAGTATAGTCAGTATAGAATAAGATTCTACTCTGAGAGACCTCTCTTCTGGATAACACAGTTCTTTAAACATAGGATGTTAGATATGATTTGGGATTAGGTTGACTTGACCCTCCAGACTTCTGTCGCCACATGTCGAGCTAAATGTCAAGTCCCCTTCACCCCCTAGTTGCACGTCGATCACACGTCATGCTGCTGTGCGCGCATCTCTGCCAAGTATTTCTGCTGACATTGCGAAATTCTTTCATGTAACCACCCTCTTATGACATCACATCTGATGACGTTCTCTAAACACACCCAGTTACGCCTATCTTTGCCACGTATGAATATATTATCTCCACTATCAATTGTTACGCCTCTTGTATTTGCCTCACTGTAATGCTTATTGTATAAAAGTAATTGATTGTCAATAACGTATGTACTTCACTTCCTGAACCTTCGTGGTGATGGAACTTGGAGCAACCGATTATAATCGACCATTGGAATAAAGCCCATTCCGAACCTCTAATACCACGGATTCTGCCTCTTATTTACTGAGCTATTTTTTATTATGTTTCTGTATCAAATTAAGTCCCGGTAATTAAATTATTTACCACAGGTGGGTGCATGTCCTGCCTTCTCTCCCCCCTGGCCTAGTGAGCTCGGGAACGAGCAGCAGCGCGGCCGGGTGCCTGCTGCATACCAGGCATTCCTTGCAGTGCGCTTTTTTTTTCATCACCCGATTTTGGCCTTTGCGTGCGTCTTTCTAAGAAAGACAGCACGCAATTGGCCAAAGGCGGGTGCATGTCCTGCCTTCTCTCTCTCCTGGCTTAGTGAACTCGGGAGCGAGCAGCAGCGTGGACGGGTGCCAGCTGCATACCTGGCATTCCTTGCAGTGTGCGCGCACCTCGCTTGTTTTGACTTTGTGGTCTGTTCTCTTAGTAACAGGCATGTGGGCCAGTCCTATCAGAAATGACATGGAAACTGTCTTTTTGGCGAGGGAAGTGGCGGTGTAAGCAGTGGTAGGTAGTGCGTGTCTCTGCGCGGTACTTTGCCATGATTTCGCCCTTATCTTTTTGTTTTTTATTTTTTGGTACACGACAGTCCGGGGGATTTACTTTTCTAAATACAGGCTGGCTTAGGACCGGGAAGAGGATACAGTGTGTACACATAACACTGCAGCAAGCATGGTGAAACGCCATGAACAATTTCAGAAATGTTGCTTAAGTCTGCCAGCCTCCACCTTTCATCGGTTGGCTCCCTCTTTCATCGAGCAACAAGCCAACACAAATAAGGAGGGTTAGAAGCTTGCCTCTTAGGTAGCTTCAGTGAACAGGTTTGGTTTCAAAGCCGCCCCTTTTCCTGCGCCGACTCGCCTTTGGTCCTCGGCGCACAGTGATTATCGCGGTTAAACAGAAATGTGGCTGTAGTGACAGCTGCTAGCTGCTCTTTTCCCCTTGTCGTGCCGCTACATTTCCGAAGCTAAACATTTATTCACAGAGGGGGCGGGGGTGGGGGCGCCTTAGGAGAAAGATGATTAGATTGGGTTCAAAGTAATCAGAGCTCATTACAACCATTTGACAAACCACACACCACAAGGTGAACAGTGCTGGTAGACCAGACTGCGAGCAGCAGCGTCTCTCGCACTCTGCGTTTTGAATGTACTGTGTATTGCAATTCCATATATGTAGTGCTTATTATCCCAGTCAAGGCGCTTTTTGGGGGAAAAAGTTTGCTCTTACACTGAATAAAACATTTAATAAACATAATTACGTTATTTTAGAAAAGCAAGGTGTTCTTATGGTGGTTGATAATTATTCCACACATCTAGGTGGATGCTACACCGATATGTGGCTAAGAGTACAATGTGGATGAGGCAATTGGGTGAGACCGGATCGCAACGATACTGGCCACCACGTCAACGTCACTAGATTCATGCTTGACACTAATGCCTCATCGGGAAGTGCTATATAAAGCCAACTTTGGTCACTGAAAAAAACATGTTGACATAGACACAATACTAGGTCCTCGTTCAAAGGCAGTCTAAAACAAACGTCACGCACTACTGCCGGTGACATCCGCAGATACTATAATCATAATAGTAATAGTACTTTAGGCACGAATGTTGTCAAGAATACATCACAGAAACGGTTACTGTACAAGTCAATCAAATGCACACTTTTGATGCTTTTTACTTTTCACTCCCCTCATGTTGGAGCCTCGTCAGCCCTCCATATATCCTGGGTAAATGAATAAAGTTTGCTCCAGTAACAGGAGCATAGCCCAGTAGCCCAGGCCCGCTTGCATGAACACACCCTTAGCATTTGTAGTAAAGTACTCAAGGCAGGCCAGGCTACTGTAAAACACTCCACTAACCTTAAAGTCAGTAGGCAGAGATATGTTTTATGAATGTAAAATCATTTTCGTGAGATCCTGGTCCTGAAATAAAATGTTAGCAGAGATGTTTAGTCCCCCACACACCGTGGTGTTCACACTGTGCACACATCCGGAAAGACACGCACAGAGACGCAGACAGGAACTGGGCACCAGAAGCAGTAGTGTTCACACGGTGCACACAACTGGGGAGACACACACATATAGGCATACACAAGAGCTGGGCACCGGAAGCAGTAGTTTTCACACTGTGCACGCAACTGTGGAGACACACACATATAGGCATATACATGAGCTGGCACCAGAAGCAGGCTGCGGTTATAATGAAACTTATCTTCTTTGTTGTCCTTTAGTCACGATCGTTACGCAATTTTTATTGAAGGATCAAATACGAAATAATAAGGGCTCAATGGGCCCCTCTGGCCTCTGGGAACCAGTGCCACTGCACCTGCTGTACTTATGGAAGATTCCCCCCCCCCTCCCCTCCCGGAGCGGGAAGGGAGGGGCATAGGGGATTGTATCGGAAACAGAACTAGCGTCACAGTTGTAATTAGGAACTTGGACCTGAGAAAAGTGCAGCTGAAAAGACAACACAGTGTGGGAGTGTGGGGCAATGGACTTTAAATAAACCTCAGTTTGTGTAAGATAGCGTGGTGGGCTAAGCTTCTGCTAATGTGATCTTGTACAACCTGCAAGTTATCTTTTTTGCTCGCAGCATTAGATAGTATTTGTGATTGGTTCGGAGAAATAGTGATCAAGAACAACTAGTATTTATAGCGCCATGAACTTGCAAGCACATGTGAAAAGTCGGCCGCGCCTCTATGCTAATTGCTTCACAGAACTAACTCTGAAAATGAGCCTGTCTGTTAGAAATTAAAATGTTCCTGGCACCGAAACCGACTTGCAGCTACCAAGAATGTTTATGGAGGTATTGTATGTGCGTGTGTATGTATGTTTGCGTATGCGGAGGGGGGCTCACAACTAGCCGTATTTTAGATGAAAAGACTTATCCTCATATGCTCTAGGTAAGCCCGTGGAACAAAGCACACTGAAAATACAAAACAAAGTGTTGGTAGGCGCTATGAGCTCCCAGGCCCCTCGGGCGTTATTAGAAAAATAGCTCAAGGGCAGTGCACGCGCCTACTGTAGCCATTTGAACCCGAATGATGCAAAGCAGACTCTGCCTTTCATCCTTTTCAGGTCAATGAATTGAGAACACTTGAGGTTGGCAATTGTTACTTCTGTTTCACGGGCGCTGAGATACCCAGGATATTATTACTGTTGAAAAAGGGGCCATTTATTTTTGTTTGAAGACAGGCGCTGGTACGCAACTTGCAATCACCCCCCCCCACCCCCCAAACAAACACCGGACTCTTAGTTGCTGAGCTGTTAGTGCAGGAGGTAGGAGGTGGGCACCTTTGCTTAGCCTTACAGACTCTCCTGCTCTTCCACATTCGAAATGGGAGGGAACGGGGGCTGCAGTCTGTAGCAGTCTAGTTGTTTCCCTAAAGACTGCCTCCATAGGCTGGAAGGGCACCCACACATTGTAGCACTCTCTGGCCAGGCGTGACCAGAGAGCTTAAATAAATGGGCGGAGGTCGCACTGGACTTCCGACCCATACCACAGTCCTTGAGTGTGTGTGTCCTTATTTTCCTTGGGTCCCACATTCCAAGATAAGTGCGGCCACAGCAAAACTATACACTGGCGACGAGGGTGGGCACCCCTGTCCGTCGCGTGCTGTCTGCCTACCTCTGTGTGCAGCCGGCCAGCAACATCGACAAGGCGCCGGTTCCCCATGCCGAAGGCTGCTGTGGTCCCGCTGCATCCCTCAGCGCATTGGAGGCCACATGTGAGCGGTGAAAGTTGTTGGCCACGTCTATCCTGTGCCGCACTGACCAAAGTACTGCCCAGCTGCCTTCTGCGCACCACCCGCTGGTTTCCCCGGAGCGTATATAAGCTCATGCACAGCGCTGCCTCGACATCGCGCACATGCGTGCATCGTCCCGCCCGGCACTCTGGCCCTCCCGCTCTGCTTCACGGAGCGCCACCTCGCCACCTCCTGGCTGAAGTGAGCTACTGCATGTTGCTGTCGCGCTGGGAGTATTGATTTAACGTCGTGGGAGGATTTCTTTTGCACGTGAACTGCAGCCTGCGAACTGGGCATCCCTGCCCACTCGTCCCTGCCCAACCCTTCCTGGTATCTGTGAAGGAGAAGTGTCCTGGACAGCTAAGGGTGCAGGTTATCGCTCTGACATATTTCCAAGCCTGTGAGGGGGAAGTGTCCTAGTTTGCTGCAGCATCCTGATGTTGTCCAAACCTGCAAGGAGTAGGGGTCACTGAAGCAGCCTGTTAAGCCCAATGTGCAACGCCTCTCAGCTGGGGAGGAAGTCATCAGTCCCTGCAGAAGGTCTTGTTGTATTGACACCACGAGGCATCACCATGTCAGTCCCCGCTGGGGCAGCCGTGCCCACGGCCCAACAAAACGTGCCTCCTGCACAGCAAGTGGCACAGCCCACTTTGCAACATGCGCAGATTACAGCGCTGCCCCCGTTCAGCGAGCTCATTGAACCTGCGACAGCATCACCGAGGTGGACAGTTTGGATTGGCAGGTTCAACAACTATTTTACTGCCACTCGTGAGACGGATGGCACAGTGAAATGGTCGCTGTTGCTCCATTTTGGAGGGGAAGAAATATACAAACTATTTGCACACCTCCCAGAAACCAGTGCTCCTACCGGATGTATGTCGTTACAACGCACACTTTTACAACGCATGCACTTACAACGCATTTTTTACAACGCACAATCCATTACAACGCATGACATTACAACGCAGGACACTACAACGCATTTTTAAAAACTACCTTTACAACGCATTTCCATTACAACGCATACTACCTTTACAACGCATACCATTACAACGCATAATATTAAATTGCATTTAAGGTAAGTATTAGATAGTATAGGGTTAAAAATTACTATTCTAACTCCAGGGGGTGTAACAGTAGGGTAAGTGTTGGATAGTATAGGGTTAAAAATTACTATTCTAACTCCAGGGGGTGCAACAGTAGGGTAAGTGTTGGATAGTATAGGGTTAAAAATTACTATTCTAACTCCAGGGGGTGCAACAGTAGGGTAAATGTTGGATAGTGTAGGGGTAAAAATTACTATTCTAACTCCAGGGGGTGCAACAGTAGGGTAAGTGTTGGATAGTATAGGGGTAAAAATTACTATTCTAACTCCAGGGGGTGCAACAGTAGGGTAAGTGTTGGATAGTATAGGGGTAAACATTACTATTCTAACTCCAGGGGGTGCAACAGTAGGGTAAGTGTTGGATAGTATAGGGGTAAAAATTACTATTCTAACTCCAGGGGGTGCAACAGTAGGGTAAGTGTTGGATAGTATAGGGGTAAAAATTACTATTCTAACTCCAGGGGGTGCAACAGTAGAGTAAGTGTTGGATAGTATAGGGGTAAAAATTACTATTCTAACTCCAGGGGGTGCAACAGTAGGGTAAGTGTTGGATAGTATAGGGGTAAAAATTACTATTCTAACTCCAGGGGGTGCAACAGTAGGGTAAGTGTTGGATAGTATAGGGGTAAAAATTACTATTCTAACTCCAGGGGGTGCAACAGTAGGGTAAGTGTTGGATAGTATAGGGGTAAAAATTACAATTCTAACTCCAGGGGGTGCAACAGTAGGGTAAGTGTTGGATAGTATAGGGATAAAAATTACTATATTATGCATTGTAATGGTATGCGTTGTAATGGTAGTATGCGTTGTAATGGAATGCGTTGTAAAGGTAGTTTTTAAAAATGCGTTGTAGTGTCATGCGTTGCAATGTCATGCGTTGTAATGGATTGTGCGTTGTAAAAAATGCGTTGTAAGTGTAGTGCGTTGTAAAAGTTGCGTTGTACAGGTTGTTCCCCGCTCCTACCGATTATGACGCAGCAGTCAGGGCATTAAATGCCCATTTTGACCCACAACTTAACCCAGATTACGAGTGTTTCAAACTCCGTGAGAGATAGGGCGAGACCATGGACGCTTTCCACGCTCGGCTGCGAGAATTGGCCAGTACCTGCACGGACGACGACCAGAATAAGGAAGTAAGAGCCCAAGCAATCCAAGGGTGCCGCAACAAACATCTTCGGACCCTCATACTGCGACAACCAGGAATCACTCTGGAAGACATTCTTATCCTAGCAAGGTTGCACGAACTTTCCGATGCCAGAGCTACTGTCATGGACGCCGCGCTTGCCCAGCAAGCAGAATAGCCAGTAACAATAAAGATTGAATGAGCGGATGCAATACGAACCCCATCCAGAGGCACTCGAGGACGATGGCCGACCAGAAACCCGCGAGGGTCACGCTGTGGCTACTGCGGTAATGAAGAACATCCAGCCGAGGAATGCCCTGCACAAGGTCGGACGTGCTGTAAATGCAGCATCCCCAATCACCATGCAAGCGTCTGCAGAGGAGGGGCCTGAAGCAGAGGAGCTCGTGGAAGACGTCCGCCATCCAAGACAGTACAACAGTTGTCGCTCAATGAAGCGGACAAGACTAAAGGGGCAAAAACTCCAGCCAACCAGAGGCAGTACCTAGAAGACTAATCCACAGATGACGAGGCTGAAGCCTGTATGATATCCTTTGCAAGTGATCTAAAAAGAAGACGAGGACCCCAACCGACGTGCGTCATCAAAATTGCAGGAACACCAGTAACGGCTCTAATTGACACAGGAGCACCCATAAATGTAATGGGCTGCCAGCAGTACAAACAACTGAAGCAAAAACCTGTGTTAACCCCGTCGAATGTGAAAATCCTGACGTACGGAAGCCAGAAGCCACTACCTCTCAAAGGGAAGATGATGGTGCAAGTCAAGTCAGACACTCACGAGGTTACCACAACGTTCCACGTCATAGAAGCAGTCATCTTAGTGAGCAGCCACACGGCAGAAGATCTGGGGCTGGTGACATTCGCCAACGTGGTCAAGACCCTACAGGCCGACGATATACTTGAGCTGTTCCCACAACTCTTCAAGGGCCTTGGATGCATGAGGAGAAACCCCGTGAAGTTGCACATTGACAAGGCTGTGAAACCAGTTGCCCTACGACACCGTCGCATACCTTTTTATCTCAGGCCACTCGTCGAGCAAGAGCTGTGGAACCTAGAGCAGCAGGAAGTGATCGAAAAGTTCACGGTACTGACGCCATGGGTATCGCCCATGGTCAATGCCGAGAAACCGAAACAGCCAGGGACGATATGTCTCTGCATCGACATGCACATGCCGAATCAAGCAATAAAGCGGGAGAGACACCTCACACCAACGGTCGATGACATACTAGCTGATCTAAACGGCTCCCGATGGTTTTCCAAGCTCGACCTCAACGTGGGGTACCACCAGCTGAAGCTGGCAGAGGAAAGCAGGTATATCACGACCTTCTCAACTCACCTGGGGCTACGCCGCTACAAAAGACTAAAGTTTGGCATATCTTCGGCAGCAGAAATCTTTCAAAATGCAGTCTGGGAAATGCTATCTGGACTCCAGGGAGTTCATAACATCAGTGACGAAATATTCATTCACTCAGCAACACTCGAAGAGCACCATCTTCATCTCCGAGCCACTTTGCAATGCTTAGTTGACCATGGTGTGACACTCCACCGGGACAAATGTCAATTCTTCCAAAAGTCCATTGAGGTCTTTGGCTATGTATTCAGCCAAGACGGAGTGCAGGTGCACCCCAGGAAGTCGCAAGCTATTCAGCAAGCACCAGCACCCAGCACTGCATCAGAAGTTCGGAGCTTTTTGGGCATGGCCACATACTGCGGACGGTTCATACCTAACCTGGCTACGGTGGCTGAACCTTTAAGAGCTCTCACTAAGAAGGATGCAGCGTGGCAATGGGGAAAAGAAGAAGCATTCCAAAAGGTCAAGTCGACCCTGTTGAGCAAAACCACCATGGCCTATTTTGACACTACACGATGTACGGAAGTAGTAGTGGACGCCAGCCCCGTGGGATTAGGAGCACTCCTCGCCCAAGAAGTAGAGCCAGGGAAGTGGGTTCCCCTAGCCTTCGCAAGCAAAGCGCTCACACCAACCGAGGCTCGTTACTCCCAAATTGAACGAGAGGCGCTAGCCATCAAGTGGGCTTGTAACCACTTTCATCTTTACATCTTCGGACATCCCTTCAAAGTTGTAACTGACCACCGGCCACTACTTCCGCTGTTCAGAGGCACCGCTCCGCATCCCAGGATCGAAAGTTGAGCAATACAGCTATAGCATTACCAAATGGACTTTGGGCCATATGTATCAATGTTAGGTTTTGCGATTCTCAAATAGCGTATTTCTGGGAATCGCTATTTGAGAATCGCAAAATGCTATGTATGTAGGATTTGCAATACATTTTGCGAATCCTACATATTCTTTAATTGCGAATTGCAAATTGCAATTCGCAATTAAGGAATACCTCCCCATTTATTCCTATGGGCCTAGAGGCCCATACGATTGAATGGGAAGACATTCTCAATTTGCGATTCTCAATTAGAGAATCGCAAATTGAGAATGCAATTTCAAGTGTGCCAGGGTGTCAAAAGGACACCTTGTTGCACCCCTGAAATGAGCATGGGTGTACATGTGGCGCACATACATGCCCTAAGGGCATGTGTGCGCCACATGCCACTTCGAAAAATGCAAAAATATGCATTTTTGAAAGAAATCGCAAATTACCACTAACCTATTGTTGGTGGTAATTTGCTATTCCTTAAGGCCAAATTGCACTTTTTGGGTGCTTCTTACATTGCATTAAGGAATCGCAAAATTTGCAATTCCTTAAATGCAATTGCAAAATAAGGAATCGCAAATTTTGCGATTCCTTATTTTACACGCAGATTTGCCTTCATACATACCACTTAGCAAAATTGCGATCACAAACACCGAAATTCGGCGAATTTCGGTGTTTGCGATCGCAATATTGCTTGATACATATGGCCCATAGAGTTCAGACCCAGAGCCAAGAACCCTGCTGACTTCCTGTCTAGACACCCGTTAGACGTACTCCCAGGAAGTACTAGACAAGAACAACGTACCGAAGAATATGTATGCATGCTGTCTCAATGGGCATGTCCATGAGCCCTTACGGTAGAGGAGATAAAAACAAAAACGGACAATGACGCAGTACTTCAAAAAGTACTAGAAACCATATGCAGTGGGTCATGGGAAGGTTTCATCCAAGGCATCACAGGATGGAACGAACCAGACCGAATCCGGCTGGGGAAGATGTGGCGAGTCCACGGTGAACTGAGCACTTCTGACAGTGGTGTTGTATTACGAGGGTCACAAATCGTCATCCCGGTAGGCCTCCAGGAACGAGCAACAGTTCTAGCGCACGAAGGCCATCAAGATACAGTGAGAATGAAGTCACGAATGCGAGAGAAGGTGTGGTTCCCTGGCTTAGAAGCAGCTGTGGACACCGTTGTGAGAAATTGCCGGGCCTGCCAGCTCACCAGTAACCTAGAAGTACCAGCACCGGTGATAACAGAAGATCCAGCACCTTCCCCGTGGTCATGGGTGAGCCTAGATTTCGGGAGCTTCCCAGATGGAAGAGTCACCGCTGTCCTAGTCGACAGTTACATGAAGTACCCTATTGTAGAGGTCATACAGTCCACATCATTCAACCATCTGCAGCCAGTGCTTGAGAAAGCGTTTGCTCTCTTCGGACTTCCTCAAGTCGTAAAAACCGACAATGGACCTCCGTTCCAAGGAGGAGAGTTTAAAGAGCTGTTAACGCAACTAGGAATCAAACACCACCGCATCACTTCACAATGGCCTCAAACCAATGGTGAAGCAGAACGTTTTATGCGAACACTAAATAAAATCCTTTGTATATCGGTAGCTGAACAATCTGACCCTGAAATGGCGCTTCACCGATTCTTGAAAGAATATCGCAGTACCCCACACTGCACTACACAACGGTTGCCGTGGGCACTAATGCTAGCCGGTCCCCGGCGAGATACCATTCCAGTGGCCGATAACTGGATATCTGAGCCATACAATCCTGTCGATACGCAAATTCGACGAAGAGCCACTAACAACAAAGCAAGCAGCCGGAGAAGAGCACGGCCAAGAGTCATAGCGCCTGGATGCGCCGTCCTAGTGCGCCACCGTCGCAGCGGAGGGAAATTCCACACAGCATATGAGCCTGGACTGTGGACAGTACTAAACATCAACGGAACAGTCCTCACCGCTGAGAAAGGAGGAGAGATCATCACCCGGAACATCTCCTGGTTTAAATAAGTACAACCGGACGATGCCGATCTGGTACACCCCGGCGGACCAGAGGATGAGGACCCTCTAAGCGGCAGTCTGTCACCACGATCTGACAGCACTCAGGGCCCAGCTCCCGAAACTGTCACTCAAGCCACGGATGGTTGACAACCCAGTGTCATGGAAACACCACCAGCCGCCAGCACGATAAGAAGTCAACGAGATGTGCAATGCCGGTACAGCCTAAGGCCAAACCCTAGGCCGAGCCAGAGACTGGCAGACTTTGCATGTTGATTTGTCGTTGACATCTCCGTTGAACACTGATTTGGGATGGGATGTAGCAGTCTAGTTGTTTCCCTAAAGACTGCCTCCATAGCCCCGAAAGGCACCCACACATTGTAGCAATCTCTGGCCAGGCGTGGCCAGAGAGCTTAAATAAACGGGCGGAGGTCGCACGGGACTTCCGGCGCATACCACAGTCCATGAGTGTGTGTGTCTTTATTTTCCCTGGGTCCCACAGGCCAAGATAAGTGCGGCCACAGCGAAACTCTAAACGCTCCTGCTGAGGAGATCTGTATACAGTGGCATTAGCTTTGTATCTCCCTTGACTAGATTAGTCTGTCATCCTTCTGAAGTCCATACAATGAGACCTTTTAAGACTGCGTGTGATTTTATGAATATGCAAGACTTCCGTGCAGGCGACATAAAGGACATTGGCATATTGTCGACCAACTTCCCACCACCGCACCCCCAGAGGCAAAGGCTGCCCTGCTTGGGAGATGGAACCACGGCCTTGGCAGCAGTACCCAATGCTGGTTGGACCCGGAGACGGCACAGCTGGCAAAGGGGCCTCGTGTCATGGATGACGCTTTTATCCAGCCCCAGATTCGTACCCATAAACAATGTCGGATTGGGACAAAAGACAGCGGGCACCAAAATAAACATGCCTCCCTGTTAGTGAATCACATAGCTTAAAAAAGTGCTAAAAGTTGCCCATGTGCTCAATTGGGGGCAGTTTTAAACCTATAAAGATAAGCTACTGAGGTGTTTTTGCAAAGTAAGGGAGAATGTCTGCATGTGTGCTTGCGGCAGACAATGTGTGCGGTAATAGCAAACAAGTGAACAGCAAAACCCACCCAGACAATAAAATGGGACCACAAACAGCAAACAAGCATTGGCATAGCCAATAGGTCTCACCTTTGGGACCTTAAAAGTGTTTAGCCATGCAACAGTTGATGATGTTGCAGCAAGGATATTGTGCTGGATAACTAAACACTTATAAGGTCCCAAAGGCGAGACCTATTGGCTATGCCAGTGCTTGTTTCTGTGTATCTCCCCTGTCAGGGACTACTGTGTTTGTAAGTACTACTACCCAAGGTCCCTGACCATTACAATTGGGTTCCCTTGTTTCTCAAAACACGTTTAACTTTATAACAGCAGGAAATCAGGGTTGTGTTTATCTATGGCACCATCCAGAAGGCTCCCATAAAATCTTGCATTCAGTTCCATTTTAGAGATCTCGTTTCTCTCCCAGCCTTAAATCTGAAAGACGTTTTACAGATTGGCAATAGGATAGCAGTGCAGGGCATTCTTATTTAATTTTAATAAAGAAACAGCTCTGCAGGCAATAACTTAGTCCACTATCCTCTGAAGAGAGAAGAGATGCAATGCTTCTCTAGTCGGTAGGGCCCATATATTCAACTAGTTAAACTTCCTGGTTAGGTGCTTGAAAGTGCCTCACAGGGTCTACACACCCAGGAGTGCCTGCCAGGGTTTGTGCATAATTATCTTCATATAAGATTATAGAACAGGAAACTTTTAAAATGTTTGAATTTTCTTACCGTTTGGTACTACAAACTAAACTGTGAATATATTAATTTGATAAAATATATCGAAGATAGGAAATATTACATGAACAACCTAGCCCTGAAAAATAATCCCACAATTCCATCTCCTGTTTTCCGAGGACATTTGTAGCTTAGCCACCAATGTTTTGTAAAAAGGGTGAAATTATTGACGATGCCTCCCCATCCACTTCCCCAATAGACAATTGTCAAGCAATGAGGACCGAGTTAATGGGTGAGCAATGACATTATGCATTCACAACTATTTAACCAAATAGTTAAACATAATGCTGTCCCAATAAATAAAGTTGAGTAAATTCATGTAAGAAGAAATGATGTTCAATAGATAGAAACAACTGGAGATATTAAGATAGTTGGGCGCCTATCCTCATATTTTCTCAATTTATCTATCTGAAGGGCCTGCATTTCTCTTTCATTGAGGCTGCCGTAGGTTTTGCTGTAACATTTTTTATTTTCATTTAAGGCTTTGGTGTAGAAAACGTTACAGATCCTGCATCATTTGCAATATAGACAGACACCAGTTGCTTAACAATTTGTTTCAATGATCACCAAATAATTTAGGATTCAATATATAAAGTTTTAGTTTTAGAATAGAATATTTATCCATTTATAAAAGAGAGTAATCGGTTTTTACTTACAACAGCTTCACTTTCCTCCGTCTATAAAAATCCTTTAGTAATACAAGAAAGTTAACCCTTCGAATTTTTATGCATAGATTAATATTGAGATTAAGTAGTGACTGAGTGAAGGAGAAATGACATTGACACACACTATTGTGATTTTGTCAAGAGAAATGTAAATTCTAGCCTGAAAAAAAGTCACAGAACTTTTCGAATGGAAAAGATGCAGATTTAAAAAGTTCAGGAAAGTAATCTGGGAATATATTAAGCAGATCAGAACTGGAGGAACACATGCAAACAATGTGAACCACATTCAATGTGAACTCGTACTGATACCCTCTAGAATTCATGAACCATTGGAGTGATGTGAATCACAGCGACAATACAACTGCGAGCACAGAAAAGTTGAAAGCAACTGGCTGAGCGGAAAGGACAAGACAAGTTAAAAAGGAAGGCATCTTACACCATAGTTGGCAATGACGATTATGGGCCAGTGTTTCATCTCTAGCACAAATGAAAACCGAAGATCTGTAGTTGAAAGGAGCTTGGCTGCTGGATACACTGCTGTTAAAATCTACTGGCAAGGTGGATTTAGCAGACAGCTTCTTAGGGAAAGTGAGTTTTTTCAATGTATTTCTTTTTTTAAAACAATGGAAAGATGTTAAACTCTGCCTATGCATGTTACCAGCTGATCTAAAGTCCAGAGACCGGGTTAAAAAAAGCGGGAGGAAAAGAGCATATTAAGCATATTGCGGTTTAGTGATTTCCATCAAATTTTGCAGTAGAGTTGATCTTGTCGAATCATCCACTGTTTACCTTTTTATGTCTTTTTCATATAGCTCAGTTTTCGCCTACATACATGTCTAGTTTGTGCGCAACGAAGGACAGGGTGCCCAAATATTTAGGAAATATAGTTGCATCTTCTCCACCTCTTGGGCAGATGTATATATCCTTTTACCTTTGATTATGTTTTGTGTATTTCTGGAGCGCACAATCACGCGGTTGAGTATTCTGGCACTGAGCAGGTGTGAGTCTAGCGGGCAGAAGGGACTATTCGAAGCGCCAGGTCTCCAGCTTCTTGAGACACTCAAACAGTGAGCAGGAGGCTCAGAGGTGGACTGGCAGGGCATTCTGAGGTCTAGGAGAAATGTAGGAGAAGTCCTGACCATCGGATTTGGCTCTGCGCATGGGTGAAACAAATGTGGAACAGAAAAGAGGAGGCACAAAGACCGGAAGTGGCAACTCAGAAAAAAGGCAAAACTAATGGAAATGAGCAAGAGTGGCCAAAGATAGAGTGAGCAGAATGAGCAAGAGTGGTGCATGAGAGAGCACAAAAAAAGCTAGAATGGCAGAAAGAGCAAGCAGAAAGTGAACAAGAGACGATCAATAAGGGCAAACAGTGGCAAAAAGACATCAAAAAGTCAGCAAAAAGTCAACAAAACTAACCTGAGAGAACAAAGTAATAGGAGAGCGAGCGATAGAGCGGGAAAAAGAGGAGCAGGAAGAGCAAGGCTTGGATGCACAGGGGTGGGATCTGAAAGGGGCTAGCTTGGTGGAAGGATTAGGCACAGGTAAGTCCTAGGTGGGGCTACGGGCACCTTCTTAGTTGCTGATCCGCACTGTGGCTCTGTTGATAACATGCTGGATGAAAGAAGAAGAAAAGGAATGGAGATGTTTTGATCTTTTGCCAGGCCCGGTGTGAAGAGAATACATCGTACTACTACTTGACAATAATTATCTAACACGGGGAAGGTGACATTATCCTCCCACTTGAGATTGCTTGAGTATTAGCCATCATGAAAGGCTTCCATTGGGGTTGCGTAGTAAGATATTTGTATCCTTCGCCATCTTTTTGTTCAGCATGACATTTACATACATGCAGGTTAAGTATACCCTGTGTGGAAGTCAGTTTCCTGTTAGGGAATAGTGTGTAGATCATTTTACCATCTGTTGTCTACACAGCAGGAGACTGTTTAATTTACCATTGAAGAGTAGGCAAGAGACAGCTTCTTCCCACAGTGGTCTACATTGGTAGGGCAGTGAGGCTTGCAGCGTTCAACTTCTGTTTCTCCAATTTACATACCTGTCCTCATAATCCTCAGTCTAATGTTTTTTGATGCAGAAATATATATAATCTTCAGGAGCATTGGCAAAAGAAAAAATTCTCTTTAGTCTTCTAAAATCTGCCTCCTCACATTCCTACGTGAGGAAAGCATGCATTCATTTCAGTTGTTATTTCCAGAAATACTGTTGAACTTCTGGGAGTGACCATCCCTTTCTTGGCTTAATGCCCCAGTATTTGAGAAAAAAACGGAAGTCTGGATTTTTAACAGGAGTGTGTCCGAGAGGAAGTATGGTTTGGTAGATTATCCGTATTTACAACTTTAATTTGAGAAAACATTGATGTAGGTACTTTGGTCTAGCATGCCAGCCTCTTCGTTATATTTTTAGGAACCTTAAATATTTTAGCACTTATGGTGATTTTAACCTCCTAACATAATAAGCCCCCTAAATTCTCATACTTGTTTTTCCAAAGCTGTTTCGACCATTGTGTGGTAAATATTTAAATTACCTGTACTATTTTTTATGCGGTAAAGTCTAGTAAGAATAACTCAGTCAAAATAAGAGGCAGAATCCGTGGTATTAGAGGTTCTGAAAGGACTTTATTCCTTACAAAGGAATTATGGTTCGAACCAGGCAGTCATATTCCATCACCACGAAGGTTCAGGAAGGGATCAGCAATACGTTATTGACAAGTAACAATATATATATGAAAAGCATTGCATTAAGACAGATGCAGGAGGCGTAACAGCTGATAATACAGATAAGAATACACATACGTAATGAAAATAGGCGTAAATACAGGCGTATACTAGAAACGTCATTTAAAATGATGTCACAAGTGGGTGGATCCATAAGAGAATCCTGCAGTGTCAGCAGAAATATTTGGCAGAGATGCGCGCGCAGCCGCATGACGTGTGATTGACGTGTGATTGACGTGCAACTAGAGGGTGAAGGGGAATTGACATTTAGCTCTACATATGGAGACAGAAGTCTGGGGGGTCAGGTCAACCTAATCCCAAATTGTATCTAATATCTTTGTTTAAGGAACTGGTTTATCCAAAAGGAAAGGTCTCTCGGACGAAATCTATTCTATACTGACTGTTAGTGCATGTACGAGCGTCTATGTGTCTACATGAGATGCGAGGGGGCAGGAATCTTCCATGGTGACAGGGGCTATGAATTACTTGCATAGAGATAGCGAGGCCGAGCCTTTTGCTCGGTAGCTGGAAGGATGTTTACCTAAACTACTAGACAGGAATGCATTGGATGAGGAGCGGAGCAGATAACTTGAAGGCTGAATACAGTTTTTGGCAGGCAACCGGCCGCGTCAGGCACCGCTAGCCGCGCAGGGAGTGAGACAAAGTTCATGGACACGGATGCAGGTCCAGGCTGGAGCATTTCAGAGGCAGAAGCAGGAAAAGGCTTGATGACAGAATTCAGGGCCTACTCGCCTGAACTGTAAAACTAGAAAAGTGAACCATATAAAGTCAGTGGCCAATCATACTTAGGAATGGAATATTAGACCCATTCATGGCGGATCTGAAAGAGGGCATGTTGACGTTGGACGCACATGTATTTGCGTCCTCATAGCTGGAACTGGAGGGAACATACATGTACTTGTAGCATGTACATGGAGTCGTTGGGGTCTAAGATAGGGGACATAACTGATCATAAAATTCATATTTCCTCATTCCCTCCTTGTCCCCTACGGACCCTTATGAAATATCCATCTTCATCAATCCATCAATCTGTTCATATAGCATCATTTGTTCTTCTTTCTTTTTCCGGGATCTTGAATGAAAATTTGAAGGCGGGATACACGATGTGGCACACAGACCACAAATCGCTGGCCCACATTGTAGACACAAGCAGCAACTGAATAGTATGAGAAAGCCAATACCTAGGAAGGATAGGATCCTCCATCCCCAGGCTGACAACACGCTCCAGAACCAACCGGACCAAGTCCAGGTGCCTGGATTCTGGTGTATCTGGCTTACGATCTTATGAAGTCGAGTTATGGCCTTATATACTGACGGCGCGTTTTCTGGTATGAAAACACAGCAACTTGATCCGATGACCCTACAAGCTCCGCCCCTATCGGCCAGAATGACGTCAAGGACAAGACGATTTTGAAGAACAACAATCCGCATCGCAGACTGCTCCTCTGTTAAGTTGCCTAAGGCGGAAGTAGTTTCATTCACTACTGCTTCAAGGGTTCTAGTTAATCTACGTATCAGCTTACTATTAGTGACTGTACCTATGTAGGGAAAGAAACCTTTATTGAAATCTGTGTATTGCTCCCATGCTGTTTCGGTGTAGTCGACAATCGGGAGATCTCTCTGCTGTCTATTGTGTACTAAATGGGTATTCCTATGGTAATCAGGCGGGGCTAGGAAAACAGGTGGTAGAAGGAATGCAATGTAACAGGTACCATCCCAATCTAGGGGTAGGCGTATGTATGCGGTGTGACCACAGATGAAGTAGGAGTGACGAGAAGCTCTAAATGTAGACTTGCCTTTATCACTGAATTCTATTACAGTGGTACATTTACTATGGCCCATGTGTATTGAACCATTCTTTCTTACACATAATTCGCCTCTAACTGGAAATACTGACATAGTGGGCAAGATTGGTGTAGCTTCGGATTCAATATTCAGGATCATAAGATTAAGTGTAAAGTTACCTAATCCATATACTTCATTTTCTAGATCAGTTCCTGTTCTTTTGGGAAGTCCCTCCTTGTTAGGGTAGCAGACTCTAAGTAAAACTAGGTTCAGGTTTCCCCATACCCAGTTGTCTTGATAAACTACTGTATTTGAATCTAGGGAATTAATCAAACTAAACCATGCTCCACAGGAGCCATTGTGTGTGAATGGATACGGAAAGAGGGGCAGAACTCCCCTATATTTCTGATAGGGAGGGAGTCGGCCACATATCCAACAATTTGTAGCATTGCTGGTCTGGTAAGAATGATGTAACATACTAATGAATGTGTTGTTGCGCAGCGCAAATCTATAGGACAACTCATGCGGGGGTAATTCGCTAAAAGAATGTTCGGCAGTAGCATTGAAAGCACGCTTGGAAATAGGGTAATACATGTGTAATAATATACTGGCAATGATTATCAGAAGGCTTAGAAAAAACATAATTAACAATGTCACTATGCAGTGACTATGAAGTGATTTACAGTACACATGTTTCTTGAGCTGTTTCTGCCTATTTCTCTCTCTATTTCGGTCTAGAGGATACATGTCAGAGACAAATTCAACCGATTCACCTTGGAGAGGACTTAAACAATCGAATTGTCTGACTTGCTAGACCTTAGTTTCAGTTTATAGTTCTCCTTTCCAGTTTTTTCAACCAGGGGGAGTTTTGAGTCAGTCTGTGAGGGAATGCAGGGCTGAAAGTTCGAGTCGGATGATAGTCCATGAAACTTTTTGATATGGCTCGAGTGCAACCACCCTTTACGTCCCTCAATCTTCACAGCTGTCCTTGTGGTCAATAAGACGAGTTTAGGCGACTGCCAGCGAGGCTCCAGCGGGTTCCTCCTGTCGAAATTTCTTACAAGCACCAGGTCACCTGGAACCACGTCATGGGGCTTCACCTCAGTGTTATCGGGAAAAGCTGCAGCTACCTGTGAACGACAAGGTTGTAGTGCAGACATCAAGGAAGCCAGGTAATCTGTCAGCATACTACAATCAACATCAGTTATTTTACGAGGTATAGGCGTCCCCCACATATTTGGTGGTCTACCGAAGATCACCTCATACGGGGATAGCCCTGTTCGAGAGTGTGCTACCATTCTCATGTAAAAGAGCGCAACCGGCAAAGCTACTATCCAGTCGACACCTTTTTCTCTACATACTTTGGACAGTCTAATTTTCAGAGTTTGATTATGTCGCTCCACGAGACCTGCTGCCTCGGGATGTCGGACACAGTGGAATTTCCATTGGTAGCCTAACAGAAGTGAAACATGTTTCATTAGCTCGGATGAGAACGGCTGGCCATTATCTGAGTACACGATACGGGGCAAACCATACCGTGGGAAGAATTCTCGGACTAACTGTTTGGCAGTAGTCGGGGCAGTGTAATCTGAGACGGGATACGCCTCTGTCCACCGGGAAAGAGCGCATACAACTACGAGGACATATTTGAATCCTCGACATCGTTCCATCTGGAATAATCCATCTGGAGGACTTCAAAAGGGTGATCGGGGAGTTGAAATCCACCCTGTTCTACAGGTACGCCTTTCCCTGGATTGAACTGACAACAAATCATACAGGTACGTACTTTCTGTTTAGCTGCTGCTCGCAAGTGTTTATTGAACCAAATGTGTTGAATACTGTCTAGCATAGCTTTCTCTCCTAGGTGCGCTGGACTATGTATTGTGTTAATGATGACCTGAACCATTGAGTCGGGGAGAAACCATATAGATTTTCCCTTCGTCATCCATCCTTGATCTGTTTGGATCCCTCCTAATTCAGTCCATCTCTTTATTTCTTCTGGTGTAGCATGTGTCTGTATGTCAATTACATCAAGGGCGGGATCCTTAACTGTCATGCAGTGTGTTGGTGTCGGGACTATTGTCTTTGTCGTGTCAGTTGGATGAGTCTGATTCTGAGCAGTCTGTTTAGCTGTTCTGTCAGCTAGGTCGTTACCCTGAGAAATAATGTCAGTCACCTTTGTATGGGCTTTACACTTCATAATTGATATTGCATTAGGCAGATGTATTGCATCTAACAGAGCTTGAATAAGGGGACCGTGCTGGATGTGGGCACCGTGAGAAGTTAAATAACCTCTCTCTCGCCAAAGTACGCCGAAGTCATGGACGACTCCGAATGCATAACGTGAATCTGTGTATATGTTGACTTTCTTATTTGTGGCTTGAATACAGGCTTGTGTCAGAGCGATGAGCTCTGCTGCTTGAGCTGACAAGGTATCGATACAATTTGTTTCAATAATTTCAGTGTCTGTTGTGACTGCATAAGCGGCCACTAACTCTCCTGTACTTGTTCTCATGCATGAACCATCTACATACAATGTCAGATCTGGATCTGATAATGGAATATCTGTCAAGTCTTGTCTGGGTTTCGTCGTAATAGTGATAACTTCAATACAATCATGTGCTAATGGGTCTGTTCCATTTAATGGCAAAAGTGTGGCAGGATTTAATGTACTACAACGTCTGATTTCTATGTGTGGTTGGAACAATGTCAATTCATAACCCGTCAATCTTGCTATAGTCAAGTGTTGTGTTTGGGTCCGGTTCAAAAGAACCTCTACTGCATGTGGTACTTGTACTGTCAATTGATGTCCTAGCACTATGGCATCGCTTTGTCTGATTGCTAAAGCTGTTGCCGCGACTGATTTCAGGCACGCAGGAAGAGCCTGAGCTACGGGATCTAATGTACTAGAAAAATAAGCACATGGCTTGTGTGATCCTGCTTGTTCCTGCGTGAGTACTGACAAAGCAGTACCTTCACGTTCTGTAACAAAAAGTGTAAAACGTTTGCTGTAACATGGCGTTGCTAAAACAGGTGCTTGGCATAAAGCTTTCTTTAAGCTTTCAAAAGCTTGTGTATGTTCCTGAGTCCAAGGGAGGACAGTCGATGTCGCTGCCTCCTGTGTTGTCAACTGAATGAGTGGTTTCGCTAGAAATGCATATTGAGGGATCCACTGCCTACAGTACGAAGTGAGGCCTATGAATGCCCGTACCTCCTTTTGTGTCTTGGGTGGCGGCATGTTAACAATTAACTGGATACGGTCGGGTGTAAGCTGTCTTCCCCCCTTGGACAGCAAGTGCCCAAGGTACACAACTTGCTGGACACAGAATTGTAGTTTCGAAGGGGACACTTTGTGCCCCTTGTCGGCTAAGAAATGTAAAACCGTCAGTGATGCTTTTTCACATTCAGGTTCGCTTCGTGCGGTGATCAGCAGATCATCGACGTATTGAAGCAGGGCAGTGTTAGCTGGCATGTGAATACTGTCAAGTTCTCTTTTCAGTGCTTGGCTATAGATGCTGGGGCTTTCTGTGAATCCTTGAGGTGCGCGTGTGAATTTAAAACTTCGTCCATTTAAACTGAATCCAAACAAATATTGGCTTTCCGGATCGATTGGGACGCTAAAGAAAGCGTTCTTGAGATCAATTACGGTAAAGAACGTTGCTTCTGAATCTATGGCTGTTAATAATGAAGAGATATCCGGGACCACGGGGTATTGTGGTACAATACATTTATTTAATTCTCGCAGATCAATAACTAATCGATATACGGGTGGTGCTTTTGGATCAGTTCGTTTAAGAATCGGAATTATCGGGGAATTACATACATTGGAGTCGGTTTCCACGACCACTCCCTGCGCAATGAGCTCGTCAATGATTTGCAGCAAAGCCACTACAGCATCTGGTGGTAATTTATATTGTCGCATTCGTGGTAGTACTACTCCTGTTTTGAGTGTGACTCGATATGGTGTAATGTGCATACAACCTACATCAGTGGGGCCTTGTGCCCATAAATGTGCAGGTAAATTCTGTAACCGATGATCCATGTCTCTAGACACGTAGTGACCTTTAAAGTCACGCAAAAATAGTCGTACTCCTTCCGGAGAACAACATATTACATCTCCTAGAGCCTTCAATGTTTTTATACCTAACAAGTTTTCTGGACATGATTTAGTAAGCAATAGATCTGTAGTCCGTGTTAATGGACCGACTGTGAATGCCAGCGGTTGCGATACTTCGTTAATAGTGGGCTTTCCTGAGTGGATTTCAGTATTTCCGGGGTGGCCTTAGGTAAACCTTCGGCCAAAAGAGGATACATACCATTCATAAAAGTGTTTCGTTGTCTGTCTACTTGTTCTGATTTTACTCGAATACCTTCCTCAACTAATACGTTTTCTCGGGCTTTATTTGAGTTCTCCCTACTTTTCTCTTCCAGTCTGAGCGCTTTCTCTGTGCGCCTATGCGATTCTTTACGCCATAGTTCAATGGCGTCTTTCTGTGACTGTCTGGCTTTCTTTTTCCATAATTCTTCTTCTACTCTCATGATGCAATCTGCATCCCATGTCCCAGCTGAGGGCCATCTCTGACTTTCTGCTAAATCCTTGGTGTAGTCCACCCATAAGTCAAGATATAATACGGCATCTAGGCCATGTTTATGATACATAAAATACCCTGGAGTGTCCCTAGGTGGAATGGGAACAGCTTCTTCGAGTACTCCTTTTCTAGTTTTGATCTGTCTTAATTTTGAAAAGAACGGCATCTTTAAACCTTCCTACTTGATTCTTACTTGAACCGAACTTGAACACAATTAATACAATAAACACAATAATGAACACTCATTCATACCACAATTTTTGAACACAGTAAAACATTTAACATTTAACTTTTAACGAACAATGATAATTAGAAGAAAACTAGTTACTGACATAATACTAATACTAGATAATATTGAATTATATACATGAACATACTGGATATACTGCTAAACAGTACAGATACACTGCTAAAACAGTGCAGACCGGATCTGTGTACCCAAACCCGTCAGGACCGGCACAAATTAATGTGCACGTCTAAATGCCTCCCCGGCAACGGTACTCACCGGGTAGCGCGGAACGGAAGGCCTCGGAACTGAACTGAACTGGACCGGACTGGACTCGACTGGACTCGACTCGACTCGACTCGGAACTTCGGAACCTGGTGGGCCTCTGTATACCTCGGATCTTGCTCTCTCAGCTAGGCTCTGGTCGGGATACTTCGCACTTCTCACCGCCTCGTCTGGGTGTTGATCGCAGCCTCAGTCACCCCCGCTTGGCCGGAGGGAGATACAGGAAATCCTGCGGGTACGCGTTTTTGTCCGTTCAGCTGTGGCAGGGGACCGGGCCTGCAACGCACCTCCGGCGCGTGAGATGAGAAAGTGTCCCTGTTCGGGCGCCAATTTATGTGGTAAATATTTAAATTACCTGTACTATTTTTTATGCGGTAAAGTCTAGTAAGAATAACTCAGTCAAAATAAGAGGCAGAATCCGTGGTATTAGAGGTTCTGAAAGGACTTTATTCCTTACAAAGGAATTATGGTTCGAACCAGGCAGTCATATTCCATCACCACGAAGGTTCAGGAAGGGATCAGCAATACGTTATTGACAAGTAACAATATATATATGAAAAGCATTGCATTAAGACAGATGCAGGAGGCGTAACAGCTGATAATACAGATAAGAATACACATACGTAATGAAAATAGGCGTAAATACAGGCGTATACTAGAAACGTCATTTAAAATGATGTCACAAGTGGGTGGATCCATAAGAGAATCCTGCAGTGTCAGCAGAAATATTTGGCAGAGATGCGCGCGCAGCCGCATGACGTGTGATTGACGTGTGATTGACGTGCAACTAGAGGGTGAAGGGGAATTGACATTTAGCTCTACATATGGAGACAGAAGTCTGGGGGGTCAGGTCAACCTAATCCCAAATTGTATCTAATATCTTTGTTTAAGGAACTGGTTTATCCAAAAGGAAAGGTCTCTCGGACGAAATCTATTCTATACTGACTGTTAGTGCATGTACGAGCGTCTATGTGTCTACATGAGATGCGAGGGGGCAGGAATCTTCCATGGTGACAGGGGCTATGAATTACTTGCATAGAGATAGCGAGGCCGAGCCTTTTGCTCGGTAGCTGGAAGGATGTTTACCTAAACTACTAGACAGGAATGCATTGGATGAGGAGCGGAGCAGATAACTTGAAGGCTGAATACAGTTTTTGGCAGGCAACCGGCCGCGTCAGGCACCGCTAGCCGCGCAGGGAGTGAGACAAAGTTCATGGACACGGATGCAGGTCCAGGCTGGAGCATTTCAGAGGCAGAAGCAGGAAAAGGCTTGATGACAGAATTCAGGGCCTACTCGCCTGAACTGTAAAACTAGAAAAGTGAACCATATAAAGTCAGTGGCCAATCATACTTAGGAATGGAATATTAGACCCATTCATGGCGGATCTGAAAGAGGGCATGTTGACGTTGGACGCACATGTATTTGCGTCCTCATAGCTGGAACTGGAGGGAACATACATGTACTTGTAGCATGTACATGGAGTCGTTGGGGTCTAAGATAGGGGACATAACTGATCATAAAATTCATATTTCCTCATTCCCTCCTTGTCCCCTACGGACCCTTATGAAATATCCATCTTCATCAATCCATCAATCTGTTCATATAGCATCATTTGTTCTTCTTTCTTTTTCCGGGATCTTGAATGAAAATTTGAAGGCGGGATACACGATGTGGCACACAGACCACAAATCGCTGGCCCACATTGTAGACACAAGCAGCAACTGAATAGTATGAGAAAGCCAATACCTAGGAAGGATAGGATCCTCCATCCCCAGGCTGACAACACGCTCCAGAACCAACCGGACCAAGTCCAGGTGCCTGGATTCTGGTGTATCTGGCTTACGATCTTATGAAGTCGAGTTATGGCCTTATATACTGACGGCGCGTTTTCTGGTATGAAAACACAGCAACTTGATCCGATGACCCTACAAGCTCCGCCCCTATCGGCCAGAATGACGTCAAGGACAAGACGATTTTGAAGAACAACAATCCGCATCGCAGACTGCTCCTCTGTTAAGTTGCCTAAGGCGGAAGTAGTTTCATTCACTACTGCTTCAAGGGTTCTAGTTAATCTACGTATCAGCTTACTATTAGTGACTGTACCTATGTAGGGAAAGAAACCTTTATTGAAATCTGTGTATTGCTCCCATGCTGTTTCGGTGTAGTCGACAATCGGGAGATCTCTCTGCTGTCTATTGTGTACTAAATGGGTATTCCTATGGTAATCAGGCGGGGCTAGGAAAACAGGTGGTAGAAGGAATGCAATGTAACAGGTACCATCCCAATCTAGGGGTAGGCGTATGTATGCGGTGTGACCACAGATGAAGTAGGAGTGACGAGAAGCTCTAAATGTAGACTTGCCTTTATCACTGAATTCTATTACAGTGGTACATTTACTATGGCCCATGTGTATTGAACCATTCTTTCTTACACATAATTCGCCTCTAACTGGAAATACTGACATAGTGGGCAAGATTGGTGTAGCTTCGGATTCAATATTCAGGATCATAAGATTAAGTGTAAAGTTACCTAATCCATATACTTCATTTTCTAGATCAGTTCCTGTTCTTTTGGGAAGTCCCTCCTTGTTAGGGTAGCAGACTCTAAGTAAAACTAGGTTCAGGTTTCCCCATACCCAGTTGTCTTGATAAACTACTGTATTTGAATCTAGGGAATTAATCAAACTAAACCATGCTCCACAGGAGCCATTGTGTGTGAATGGATACGGAAAGAGGGGCAGAACTCCCCTATATTTCTGATAGGGAGGGAGTCGGCCACATATCCAACAATTTGTAGCATTGCTGGTCTGGTAAGAATGATGTAACATACTAATGAATGTGTTGTTGCGCAGCGCAAATCTATAGGACAACTCATGCGGGGGTAATTCGCTAAAAGAATGTTCGGCAGTAGCATTGAAAGCACGCTTGGAAATAGGGTAATACATGTGTAATAATATACTGGCAATGATTATCAGAAGGCTTAGAAAAAACATAATTAACAATGTCACTATGCAGTGACTATGAAGTGATTTACAGTACACATGTTTCTTGAGCTGTTTCTGCCTATTTCTCTCTCTATTTCGGTCTAGAGGATACATGTCAGAGACAAATTCAACCGATTCACCTTGGAGAGGACTTAAACAATCGAATTGTCTGACTTGCTAGACCTTAGTTTCAGTTTATAGTTCTCCTTTCCAGTTTTTTCAACCAGGGGGAGTTTTGAGTCAGTCTGTGAGGGAATGCAGGGCTGAAAGTTCGAGTCGGATGATAGTCCATGAAACTTTTTGATATGGCTCGAGTGCAACCACCCTTTACGTCCCTCAATCTTCACAGCTGTCCTTGTGGTCAATAAGACGAGTTTAGGCGACTGCCAGCGAGGCTCCAGCGGGTTCCTCCTGTCGAAATTTCTTACAAGCACCAGGTCACCTGGAACCACGTCATGGGGCTTCACCTCAGTGTTATCGGGAAAAGCTGCAGCTACCTGTGAACGACAAGGTTGTAGTGCAGACATCAAGGAAGCCAGGTAATCTGTCAGCATATTACAATCAACATCAGTTATTTTACGAGGTATAGGCGTCCCCCACATATTTGGTGGTCTACCGAAGATCACCTCATACGGGGATAGCCCTGTTCGAGAGTGTGCTACCATTCTCATGTAAAAGAGCGCAACCGGCAAAGCTACTATCCAGTCGACACCTTTTTCTCTACATACTTTGGACAGTCTAATTTTCAGAGTTTGATTATGTCGCTCCACGAGACCTGCTGCCTCGGGATGTCGGACACAGTGGAATTTCCATTGGTAGCCTAACAGAAGTGAAACATGTTTCATTAGCTCGGATGAGAACGGCTGGCCATTATCTGAGTACACGATACGGGGCAAACCATACCGTGGGAAGAATTCTCGGACTAACTGTTTGGCAGTAGTCGGGGCAGTGTAATCTGAGACGGGATACGCCTCTGTCCACCGGGAAAGAGCGCATACAACTACGAGGACATATTTGAATCCTCGACATCGTTCCATCTGGAATAATCCATCTGGAGGACTTCAAAAGGGTGATCGGGGAGTTGAAATCCACCCTGTTCTACAGGTACGCCTTTCCCTGGATTGAACTGACAACAAATCATACAGGTACGTACTTTCTGTTTAGCTGCTGCTCGCAAGTGTTTATTGAACCAAATGTGTTGAATACTGTCTAGCATAGCTTTCTCTCCTAGGTGCGCTGGACTATGTATTGTGTTAATGATGACCTGAACCATTGAGTCGGGGAGAAACCATATAGATTTTCCCTTCGTCATCCATCCTTGATCTGTTTGGATCCCTCCTAATTCAGTCCATCTCTTTATTTCTTCTGGTGTAGCATGTGTCTGTATGTCAATTACATCAAGGGCGGGATCCTTAACTGTCATGCAGTGTGTTGGTGTCGGGACTATTGTCTTTGTCGTGTCAGTTGGATGAGTCTGATTCTGAGCAGTCTGTTTAGCTGTTCTGTCAGCTAGGTCGTTACCCTGAGAAATAATGTCAGTCACCTTTGTATGGGCTTTACACTTCATAATTGATATTGCAGTAGGCAGATGTATTGCATCTAACAGAGCTTGAATAAGGGGACCGTGCTGGATGTGGGCACCGTGAGAAGTTAAATAACCTCTCTCTCGCCAAAGTACGCCGAAGTCATGGACGACTCCGAATGCATAACGTGAATCTGTGTATATGTTGACTTTCTTATTTGTGGCTTGAATACAGGCTTGTGTCAGAGCGATGAGCTCTGCTGCTTGAGCTGACAAGGTATCGATACAATTTGTTTCAATAATTTCAGTGTCTGTTGTGACTGCATAAGCGGCCACTAACTCTCCTGTACTTGTTCTCATGCATGAACCATCTACATACAATGTCAGATCTGGATCTGATAATGGAATATCTGTCAAGTCTTGTCTGGGTTTCGTCGTAATAGTGATAACTTCAATACAATCATGTGCTAATGGGTCTGTTCCATTTAATGGCAAAAGTGTGGCAGGATTTAATGTACTACAACGTCTGATTTCTATGTGTGGTTGGAACAATGTCAATTCATAACCCGTCAATCTTGCTATAGTCAAGTGTTGTGTTTGGGTCCGGTTCAAAAGAACCTCTACTGCATGTGGTACTTGTACTGTCAATTGATGTCCTAGCACTATGGCATCGCTTTGTCTGATTGCTAAAGCTGTTGCCGCGACTGATTTCAGGCACGCAGGAAGAGCCTGAGCTACGGGATCTAATGTACTAGAAAAATAAGCACATGGCTTGTGTGATCCTGCTTGTTCCTGCGTGAGTACTGACAAAGCAGTACCTTCACGTTCTGTAACAAAAAGTGTAAAACGTTTGCTGTAACATGGCGTTGCTAAAACAGGTGCTTGGCATAAAGCTTTCTTTAAGCTTTCAAAAGCTTGTGTATGTTCCTGAGTCCAAGGGAGGACAGTCGATGTCGCTGCCTCCTGTGTTGTCAACTGAATGAGTGGTTTCGCTAGAAATGCATATTGAGGGATCCACTGCCTACAGTACGAAGTGAGGCCTATGAATGCCCGTACCTCCTTTTGTGTCTTGGGTGGCGGCATGTTAACAATTAACTGGATACGGTCGGGTGTAAGCTGTCTTCCCCCCTTGGACAGCAAGTGCCCAAGGTACACAACTTGCTGGACACAGAATTGTAGTTTCGAAGGGGACACTTTGTGCCCCTTGTCGGCTAAGAAATGTAAAACCGTCAGTGATGCTTTTTCACATTCAGGTTCGCTTCGTGCGGTGATCAGCAGATCATCGACGTATTGAAGCAGGGCAGTGTTAGCTGGCATGTGAATACTGTCAAGTTCTCTTTTCAGTGCTTGGCTATAGATGCTGGGGCTTTCTGTGAATCCTTCAGGTGCGCGTGTGAATTTAAAACTTCGTCCATTTAAACTGAATCCAAACAAATATTGGCTTTCCGGATCGATTGGGACGCTAAAGAAAGCGTTCTTGAGATCAATTACGGTAAAGAACGTTGCTTCTGAATCTATGGCTGTTAATAATGAAGAGATATCCGGGACCACGGGGTATTGTGGTACAATACATTTATTTAATTCTCGCAGATCAATAACTAATCGATATACGGGTGGTGCTTTTGGATCAGTTCGTTTAAGAATCGGAATTATCGGGGAATTACATACATTGGAGTCGGTTTCCACGACCACTCCCTGCGCAATGAGCTCGTCAATGATTTGCAGCAAAGCCACTACAGCATCTGGTGGTAATTTATATTGTCGCATTCGTGGTAGTACTACTCCTGTTTTGAGTGTGACTCGATATGGTGTAATGTGCATACAACCTACATCAGTGGGGCCTTGTGCCCATAAATGTGCAGGTAAATTCTGTAACCGATGATCCATGTCTCTAGACACGTAGTGACCTTTAAAGTCACGCAAAAATAGTCGTACTCCTTCCGGAGAACAACATATTACATCTCCTAGAGCCTTCAATGTTTTTATACCTAACAAGTTTTCTGGACATGATTTAGTAAGCAATAGATCTGTAGTCCGTGTTAATGGACCGACTGTGAATGCCAGCGGTTGCGATACTTCGTTAATAGTGGGCTTTCCTGAGTGGATTTCAGTATTTCCGGGGTGACCTTAGGTAAACCTTCGGCCAAAAGAGGATACATACCATTCATAAAAGTGTTTCGTTGTCTGTCTACTTGTTCTGATTTTACTCGAATACCTTCCTCAACTAATACGTTTTCTCGGGCTTTATTTGAGTTCTCCCTACTTTTCTCTTCCAGTCTGAGCGCTTTCTCTGTGCGCCTATGCGATTCTTTACGCCATAGTTCATTGGCGTCTTTCTGTGACTGTCTGGCTTTCTTTTTCCATAATTCTTCTTCTACTCTCATGATGCAATCTGCATCCCATGTCCCAGCTGAGGGCCATCTCTGACTTTCTGCTAAATCCTTGGTGTAGTCCACCCATAAGTCAAGATATAATACGGCATCTAGGCCATGTTTATGATACATAAAATACCCTGGAGTGTCCCTAGGTGGAATGGGAACAGCTTCTTCGAGTACTCCTTTTCTAGTTTTGATCTGTCTTAATTTTGAAAAGAACGGCATCTTTAAACCTTCCTACTTGATTCTTACTTGAACCGAACTTGAACACAATTAATACAATAAACACAATAATGAACACTCATTCATACCACAATTTTTGAACACAGTAAAACATTTAACATTTAACTTTTAACGAACAATGATAATTAGAAGAAAACTAGTTACTGACATAATACTAATACTAGATAATATTGAATTATATACATGAACATACTGGATATACTGCTAAACAGTACAGATACACTGCTAAAACAGTGCAGACCGGATCTGTGTACCCAAACCCGTCAGGACCGGCACAAATTAATGTGCACGTCTAAATGCCTCCCCGGCAACGGTACTCACCGGGTAGCGCGGAACGGAAGGCCTCGGAACTGAACTGAACTGGACCGGACTGGACTCGACTGGACTCGACTCGACTCGACTCGGAACTTCGGAACCTGGTGGGCCTCTGTATACCTCGGATCTTGCTCTCTCAGCTAGGCTCTGGTCGGGATACTTCGCACTTCTCACCGCCTCGTCTGGGTGTTGATCGCAGCCTCAGTCACCCCCGCTTGGCCGGAGGGAGATACAGGAAATCCTGCGGGTACGCGTTTTTGTCCGTTCAGCTGTGGCAGGGGACCGGGCCTGCAACGCACCTCCGGCGCGTGAGATGAGAAAGTGTCCCTGTTCGGGCGCCAATTTATGTGGTAAATATTTAAATTACCTGTACTATTTTTTATGCGGTAAAGTCTAGTAAGAATAACTCAGTCAAAATAAGAGGCAGAATCCGTGGTATTAGAGGTTCTGAAAGGACTTTATTCCTTACAAAGGAATTATGGTTCGAACCAGGCAGTCATATTCCATCACCACGAAGGTTCAGGAAGGGATCAGCAATACGTTATTGACAAGTAACAATATATATATGAAAAGCATTGCATTAAGACAGATGCAGGAGGCGTAACAGCTGATAATACAGATAAGAATACACATACGTAATGAAAATAGGCGTAAATACAGGCGTATACTAGAAACGTCATTTAAAATGATGTCACAAGTGGGTGGATCCATAAGAGAATCCTGCAGTGTCAGCAGAAATATTTGGCAGAGATGCGCGCGCAGCCGCATGACGTGTGATTGACGTGTGATTGACGTGCAACTAGAGGGTGAAGGGGAATTGACATTTAGCTCTACATATGGAGACAGAAGTCTGGGGGGTCAGGTCAACCTAATCCCAAATTGTATCTAATATCTTTGTTTAAGGAACTGGTTTATCCAAAAGGAAAGGTCTCTCGGACGAAATCTATTCTATACTGACTGTTAGTGCATGTACGAGCGTCTATGTGTCTACATGAGATGCGAGGGGGCAGGAATCTTCCATGGTGACAGGGGCTATGAATTACTTGCATAGAGATAGCGAGGCCGAGCCTTTTGCTCGGTAGCTGGAAGGATGTTTACCTAAACTACTAGACAGGAATGCATTGGATGAGGAGCGGAGCAGATAACTTGAAGGCTGAATACAGTTTTTGGCAGGCAACCGGCCGCGTCAGGCACCGCTAGCCGCGCAGGGAGTGAGACAAAGTTCATGGACACGGATGCAGGTCCAGGCTGGAGCATTTCAGAGGCAGAAGCAGGAAAAGGCTTGATGACAGAATTCAGGGCCTACTCGCCTGAACTGTAAAACTAGAAAAGTGAACCATATAAAGTCAGTGGCCAATCATACTTAGGAATGGAATATTAGACCCATTCATGGCGGATCTGAAAGAGGGCATGTTGACGTTGGACGCACATGTATTTGCGTCCTCATAGCTGGAACTGGAGGGAACATACATGTACTTGTAGCATGTACATGGAGTCGTTGGGGTCTAAGATAGGGGACATAACTGATCATAAAATTCATATTTCCTCATTCCCTCCTTGTCCCCTACGGACCCTTATGAAATATCCATCTTCATCAATCCATCAATCTGTTCATATAGCATCATTTGTTCTTCTTTCTTTTTCCGGGATCTTGAATGAAAATTTGAAGGCGGGATACACGATGTGGCACACAGACCACAAATCGCTGGCCCACATTGTAGACACAAGCAGCAACTGAATAGTATGAGAAAGCCAATACCTAGGAAGGATAGGATCCTCCATCCCCAGGCTGACAACACGCTCCAGAACCAACCGGACCAAGTCCAGGTGCCTGGATTCTGGTGTATCTGGCTTACGATCTTATGAAGTCGAGTTATGGCCTTATATACTGACGGCGCGTTTTCTGGTATGAAAACACAGCAACTTGATCCGATGACCCTACAAGCTCCGCCCCTATCGGCCAGAATGACGTCAAGGACAAGACGATTTTGAAGAACAACAATCCGCATCGCAGACTGCTCCTCTGTTAAGTTGCCTAAGGCGGAAGTAGTTTCATTCACTACTGCTTCAAGGGTTCTAGTTAATCTACGTATCAGCTTACTATTAGTGACTGTACCTATGTAGGGAAAGAAACCTTTATTGAAATCTGTGTATTGCTCCCATGCTGTTTCGGTGTAGTCGACAATCGGGAGATCTCTCTGCTGTCTATTGTGTACTAAATGGGTATTCCTATGGTAATCAGGCGGGGCTAGGAAAACAGGTGGTAGAAGGAATGCAATGTAACAGGTACCATCCCAATCTAGGGGTAGGCGTATGTATGCGGTGTGACCACAGATGAAGTAGGAGTGACGAGAAGCTCTAAATGTAGACTTGCCTTTATCACTGAATTCTATTACAGTGGTACATTTACTATGGCCCATGTGTATTGAACCATTCTTTCTTACACATAATTCGCCTCTAACTGGAAATACTGACATAGTGGGCAAGATTGGTGTAGCTTCGGATTCAATATTCAGGATCATAAGATTAAGTGTAAAGTTACCTAATCCATATACTTCATTTTCTAGATCAGTTCCTGTTCTTTTGGGAAGTCCCTCCTTGTTAGGGTAGCAGACTCTAAGTAAAACTAGGTTCAGGTTTCCCCATACCCAGTTGTCTTGATAAACTACTGTATTTGAATCTAGGGAATTAATCAAACTAAACCATGCTCCACAGGAGCCATTGTGTGTGAATGGATACGGAAAGAGGGGCAGAACTCCCCTATATTTCTGATAGGGAGGGAGTCGGCCACATATCCAACAATTTGTAGCATTGCTGGTCTGGTAAGAATGATGTAACATACTAATGAATGTGTTGTTGCGCAGCGCAAATCTATAGGACAACTCATGCGGGGGTAATTCGCTAAAAGAATGTTCGGCAGTAGCATTGAAAGCACGCTTGGAAATAGGGTAATACATGTGTAATAATATACTGGCAATGATTATCAGAAGGCTTAGAAAAAACATAATTAACAATGTCACTATGCAGTGACTATGAAGTGATTTACAGTACACATGTTTCTTGAGCTGTTTCTGCCTATTTCTCTCTCTATTTCGGTCTAGAGGATACATGTCAGAGACAAATTCAACCGATTCACCTTGGAGAGGACTTAAACAATCGAATTGTCTGACTTGCTAGACCTTAGTTTCAGTTTATAGTTCTCCTTTCCAGTTTTTTCAACCAGGGGGAGTTTTGAGTCAGTCTGTGAGGGAATGCAGGGCTGAAAGTTCGAGTCGGATGATAGTCCATGAAACTTTTTGATATGGCTCGAGTGCAACCACCCTTTACGTCCCTCAATCTTCACAGCTGTCCTTGTGGTCAATAAGACGAGTTTAGGCGACTGCCAGCGAGGCTCCAGCGGGTTCCTCCTGTCGAAATTTCTTACAAGCACCAGGTCACCTGGAACCACGTCATGGGGCTTCACCTCAGTGTTATCGGGAAAAGCTGCAGCTACCTGTGAACGACAAGGTTGTAGTGCAGACATCAAGGAAGCCAGGTAATCTGTCAGCATATTACAATCAACATCAGTTATTTTACGAGGTATAGGCGTCCCCCACATATTTGGTGGTCTACCGAAGATCACCTCATACGGGGATAGCCCTGTTCGAGAGTGTGCTACCATTCTCATGTAAAAGAGCGCAACCGGCAAAGCTACTATCCAGTCGACACCTTTTTCTCTACATACTTTGGACAGTCTAATTTTCAGAGTTTGATTATGTCGCTCCACGAGACCTGCTGCCTCGGGATGTCGGACACAGTGGAATTTCCATTGGTAGCCTAACAGAAGTGAAACATGTTTCATTAGCTCGGATGAGAACGGCTGGCCATTATCTGAGTACACGATACGGGGCAAACCATACCGTGGGAAGAATTCTCGGACTAACTGTTTGGCAGTAGTCGGGGCAGTGTAATCTGAGACGGGATACGCCTCTGTCCACCGGGAAAGAGCGCATACAACTACGAGGACATATTTGAATCCTCGACATCGTTCCATCTGGAATAATCCATCTGGAGGACTTCAAAAGGGTGATCGGGGAGTTGAAATCCACCCTGTTCTACAGGTACGCCTTTCCCTGGATTGAACTGACAACAAATCATACAGGTACGTACTTTCTGTTTAGCTGCTGCTCGCAAGTGTTTATTGAACCAAATGTGTTGAATACTGTCTAGCATAGCTTTCTCTCCTAGGTGCGCTGGACTATGTATTGTGTTAATGATGACCTGAACCATTGAGTCGGGGAGAAACCATATAGATTTTCCCTTCGTCATCCATCCTTGATCTGTTTGGATCCCTCCTAATTCAGTCCATCTCTTTATTTCTTCTGGTGTAGCATGTGTCTGTATGTCAATTACATCAAGGGCGGGATCCTTAACTGTCATGCAGTGTGTTGGTGTCGGGACTATTGTCTTTGTCGTGTCAGTTGGATGAGTCTGATTCTGAGCAGTCTGTTTAGCTGTTCTGTCAGCTAGGTCGTTACCCTGAGAAATAATGTCAGTCACCTTTGTATGGGCTTTACACTTCATAATTGATATTGCAGTAGGCAGATGTATTGCATCTAACAGAGCTTGAATAAGGGGACCGTGCTGGATGTGGGCACCGTGAGAAGTTAAATAACCTCTCTCTCGCCAAAGTACGCCGAAGTCATGGACGACTCCGAATGCATAACGTGAATCTGTGTATATGTTGACTTTCTTATTTGTGGCTTGAATACAGGCTTGTGTCAGAGCGATGAGCTCTGCTGCTTGAGCTGACAAGGTATCGATACAATTTGTTTCAATAATTTCAGTGTCTGTTGTGACTGCATAAGCGGCCACTAACTCTCCTGTACTTGTTCTCATGCATGAACCATCTACATACAATGTCAGATCTGGATCTGATAATGGAATATCTGTCAAGTCTTGTCTGGGTTTCGTCGTAATAGTGATAACTTCAATACAATCATGTGCTAATGGGTCTGTTCCATTTAATGGCAAAAGTGTGGCAGGATTTAATGTACTACAACGTCTGATTTCTATGTGTGGTTGGAACAATGTCAATTCATAACCCGTCAATCTTGCTATAGTCAAGTGTTGTGTTTGGGTCCGGTTCAAAAGAACCTCTACTGCATGTGGTACTTGTACTGTCAATTGATGTCCTAGCACTATGGCATCGCTTTGTCTGATTGCTAAAGCTGTTGCCGCGACTGATTTCAGGCACGCAGGAAGAGCCTGAGCTACGGGATCTAATGTACTAGAAAAATAAGCACATGGCTTGTGTGATCCTGCTTGTTCCTGCGTGAGTACTGACAAAGCAGTACCTTCACGTTCTGTAACAAAAAGTGTAAAACGTTTGCTGTAACATGGCGTTGCTAAAACAGGTGCTTGGCATAAAGCTTTCTTTAAGCTTTCAAAAGCTTGTGTATGTTCCTGAGTCCAAGGGAGGACAGTCGATGTCGCTGCCTCCTGTGTTGTCAACTGAATGAGTGGTTTCGCTAGAAATGCATATTGAGGGATCCACTGCCTACAGTACGAAGTGAGGCCTATGAATGCCCGTACCTCCTTTTGTGTCTTGGGTGGCGGCATGTTAACAATTAACTGGATACGGTCGGGTGTAAGCTGTCTTCCCCCCTTGGACAGCAAGTGCCCAAGGTACACAACTTGCTGGACACAGAATTGTAGTTTCGAAGGGGACACTTAGTGCCCCTTGTCGGCTAAGAAATGTAAAACCGTCAGTGATGCTTTTTCACATTCAGGTTCGCTTCGTGCGGTGATCAGCAGATCATCGACGTATTGAAGCAGGGCAGTGTTAGCTGGCATGTGAATACTGTCAAGTTCTCTTTTCAGTGCTTGGCTATAGATGCTGGGGCTTTCTGTGAATCCTTGAGGTGCGCGTGTGAATTTAAAACTTCGTCCATTTAAACTGAATCCAAACAAATATTGGCTTTCCGGATCGATTGGGACGCTAAAGAAAGCGTTCTTGAGATCAATTACGGTAAAGAACGTTGCTTCTGAATCTATGGCTGTTAATAATGAAGAGATATCCGGGACCACGGGGTATTGTGGTACAATACATTTATTTAATTCTCGCAGATCAATAACTAATCGATATACGGGTGGTGCTTTTGGATCAGTTCGTTTAAGAATCGGAATTATCGGGGAATTACATACATTGGAGTCGGTTTCCACGACCACTCCCTGCGCAATGAGCTCGTCAATGATTTGCAGCAAAGCCACTACAGCATCTGGTGGTAATTTATATTGTCGCATTCGTGGTAGTACTACTCCTGTTTTGAGTGTGACTCGATATGGTGTAATGTGCATACAACCTACATCAGTGGGGCCTTGTGCCCATAAATGTGCAGGTAAATTCTGTAACCGATGATCCATGTCTCTAGACACGTAGTGACCTTTAAAGTCACGCAAAAATAGTCGTACTCCTTCCGGAGAACAACATATTACATCTCCTAGAGCCTTCAATGTTTTTATACCTAACAAGTTTTCTGGACATGATTTAGTAAGCAATAGATCTGTAGTCCGTGTTAATGGACCGACTGTGAATGCCAGCGGTTGCGATACTTCGTTAATAGTGGGCTTTCCTGAGTGGATTTCAGTATTTCCGGGGTGGCCTTAGGTAAACCTTCGGCCAAAAGAGGATACATACCATTCATAAAAGTGTTTCGTTGTCTGTCTACTTGTTCTGATTTTACTCGAATACCTTCCTCAACTAATACGTTTTCTCGGGCTTTATTTGAGTTCTCCCTACTTTTCTCTTCCAGTCTGAGCGCTTTCTCTGTGCGCCTATGCGATTCTTTACGCCATAGTTCAATGGCGTCTTTCTGTGACTGTCTGGCTTTCTTTTTCCATAATTCTTCTTCTACTCTCATGATGCAATCTGCATCCCATGTCCCAGCTGAGGGCCATCTCTGACTTTCTGCTAAATCCTTGGTGTAGTCCACCCATAAGTCAAGATATAATACGGCATCTAGGCCATGTTTATGATACATAAAATACCCTGGAGTGTCCCTAGGTGGAATGGGAACAGCTTCTTCGAGTACTCCTTTTCTAGTTTTGATCTGTCTTAATTTTGAAAAGAACGGCATCTTTAAACCTTCCTACTTGATTCTTACTTGAACCGAACTTGAACACAATTAATACAATAAACACAATAATGAACACTCATTCATACCACAATTTTTGAACACAGTAAAACATTTAACATTTAACTTTTAACGAACAATGATAATTAGAAGAAAACTAGTTACTGACATAATACTAATACTAGATAATATTGAATTATATACATGAACATACTGGATATACTGCTAAACAGTACAGATACACTGCTAAAACAGTGCAGACCGGATCTGTGTACCCAAACCCGTCAGGACCGGCACAAATTAATGTGCACGTCTAAATGCCTCCCCGGCAACGGTACTCACCGGGTAGCGCGGAACGGAAGGCCTCGGAACTGAACTGAACTGGACCGGACTGGACTCGACTGGACTCGACTCGACTCGACTCGGAACTTCGGAACCTGGTGGGCCTCTGTATACCTCGGATCTTGCTCTCTCAGCTAGGCTCTGGTCGGGATACTTCGCACTTCTCACCGCCTCGTCTGGGTGTTGATCGCAGCCTCAGTCACCCCCGCTTGGCCGGAGGGAGATACAGGAAATCCTGCGGGTACGCGTTTTTGTCCGTTCAGCTGTGGCAGGGGACCGGGCCTGCAACGCACCTCCGGCGCGTGAGATGAGAAAGTGTCCCTGTTCGGGCGCCAATTTATGTGGTAAATATTTAAATTACCTGTACTATTTTTTATGCGGTAAAGTCTAGTAAGAATAACTCAGTCAAAATAAGAGGCAGAATCCGTGGTATTAGAGGTTCTGAAAGGACTTTATTCCTTACAAAGGAATTATGGTTCGAACCAGGCAGTCATATTCCATCACCACGAAGGTTCAGGAAGGGATCAGCAATACGTTATTGACAAGTAACAATATATATATGAAAAGCATTGCATTAAGACAGATGCAGGAGGCGTAACAGCTGATAATACAGATAAGAATACACATACGTAATGAAAATAGGCGTAAATACAGGCGTATACTAGAAACGTCATTTAAAATGATGTCACAAGTGGGTGGATCCATAAGAGAATCCTGCAGTGTCAGCAGAAATATTTGGCAGAGATGCGCGCGCAGCCGCATGACGTGTGATTGACGTGTGATTGACGTGCAACTAGAGGGTGAAGGGGAATTGACATTTAGCTCTACATATGGAGACAGAAGTCTGGGGGGTCAGGTCAACCTAATCCCAAATTGTATCTAATATCTTTGTTTAAGGAACTGGTTTATCCAAAAGGAAAGGTCTCTCGGACGAAATCTATTCTATACTGACTGTTAGTGCATGTACGAGCGTCTATGTGTCTACATGAGATGCGAGGGGGCAGGAATCTTCCATGGTGACAGGGGCTATGAATTACTTGCATAGAGATAGCGAGGCCGAGCCTTTTGCTCGGTAGCTGGAAGGATGTTTACCTAAACTACTAGACAGGAATGCATTGGATGAGGAGCGGAGCAGATAACTTGAAGGCTGAATACAGTTTTTGGCAGGCAACCGGCCGCGTCAGGCACCGCTAGCCGCGCAGGGAGTGAGACAAAGTTCATGGACACGGATGCAGGTCCAGGCTGGAGCATTTCAGAGGCAGAAGCAGGAAAAGGCTTGATGACAGAATTCAGGGCCTACTCGCCTGAACTGTAAAACTAGAAAAGTGAACCATATAAAGTCAGTGGCCAATCATACTTAGGAATGGAATATTAGACCCATTCATGGCGGATCTGAAAGAGGGCATGTTGACGTTGGACGCACATGTATTTGCGTCCTCATAGCTGGAACTGGAGGGAACATACATGTACTTGTAGCATGTACATGGAGTCGTTGGGGTCTAAGATAGGGGACATAACTGATCATAAAATTCATATTTCCTCATTCCCTCCTTGTCCCCTACGGACCCTTATGAAATATCCATCTTCATCAATCCATCAATCTGTTCATATAGCATCATTTGTTCTTCTTTCTTTTTCCGGGATCTTGAATGAAAATTTGAAGGCGGGATACACGATGTGGCACACAGACCACAAATCGCTGGCCCACATTGTAGACACAAGCAGCAACTGAATAGTATGAGAAAGCCAATACCTAGGAAGGATAGGATCCTCCATCCCCAGGCTGACAACACGCTCCAGAACCAACCGGACCAAGTCCAGGTGCCTGGATTCTGGTGTATCTGGCTTACGATCTTATGAAGTCGAGTTATGGCCTTATATACTGACGGCGCGTTTTCTGGTATGAAAACACAGCAACTTGATCCGATGACCCTACAAGCTCCGCCCCTATCGGCCAGAATGACGTCAAGGACAAGACGATTTTGAAGAACAACAATCCGCATCGCAGACTGCTCCTCTGTTAAGTTGCCTAAGGCGGAAGTAGTTTCATTCACTACTGCTTCAAGGGTTCTAGTTAATCTACGTATCAGCTTACTATTAGTGACTGTACCTATGTAGGGAAAGAAACCTTTATTGAAATCTGTGTATTGCTCCCATGCTGTTTCGGTGTAGTCGACAATCGGGAGATCTCTCTGCTGTCTATTGTGTACTAAATGGGTATTCCTATGGTAATCAGGCGGGGCTAGGAAAACAGGTGGTAGAAGGAATGCAATGTAACAGGTACCATCCCAATCTAGGGGTAGGCGTATGTATGCGGTGTGACCACAGATGAAGTAGGAGTGACGAGAAGCTCTAAATGTAGACTTGCCTTTATCACTGAATTCTATTACAGTGGTGCATTTACTATGGCCCATGTGTATTGAACCATTCTTTCTTACACATAATTCGCCTCTAACTGGAAATACTGACATAGTGGGCAAGATTGGTGTAGCTTCGGATTCAATATTCAGGATCATAAGATTAAGTGTAAAGTTACCTAATCCATATACTTCATTTTCTAGATCAGTTCCTGTTCTTTTGGGAAGTCCCTCCTTGTTAGGGTAGCAGACTCTAAGTAAAACTAGGTTCAGGTTTCCCCATACCCAGTTGTCTTGATAAACTACTGTATTTGAATCTAGGGAATTAATCAAACTAAACCATGCTCCACAGGAGCCATTGTGTGTGAATGGATACGGAAAGAGGGGCAGAACTCCCCTATATTTCTGATAGGGAGGGAGTCGGCCACATATCCAACAATTTGTAGCATTGCTGGTCTGGTAAGAATGATGTAACATACTAATGAATGTGTTGTTGCGCAGCGCAAATCTATAGGACAACTCATGCGGGGGTAATTCGCTAAAAGAATGTTCGGCAGTAGCATTGAAAGCACGCTTGGAAATAGGGTAATACATGTGTAATAATATACTGGCAATGATTATCAGAAGGCTTAGAAAAAACATAATTAACAATGTCACTATGCAGTGACTATGAAGTGATTTACAGTACACATGTTTCTTGAGCTGTTTCTGCCTATTTCTCTCTCTATTTCGGTCTAGAGGATACATGTCAGAGACAAATTCAACCGATTCACCTTGGAGAGGACTTAAACAATCGAATTGTCTGACTTGCTAGACCTTAGTTTCAGTTTATAGTTCTCCTTTCCAGTTTTTTCAACCAGGGGGAGTTTTGAGTCAGTCTGTGAGGGAATGCAGGGCTGAAAGTTCGAGTCGGATGATAGTCCATGAAACTTTTTGATATGGCTCGAGTGCAACCACCCTTTACGTCCCTCAATCTTCACAGCTGTCCTTGTGGTCAATAAGACGAGTTTAGGCGACTGCCAGCGAGGCTCCAGCGGGTTCCTCCTGTCGAAATTTCTTACAAGCACCAGGTCACCTGGAACCACGTCATGGGGCTTCACCTCAGTGTTATCGGGAAAAGCTGCAGCTACCTGTGAACGACAAGGTTGTAGTGCAGACATCAAGGAAGCCAGGTAATCTGTCAGCATATTACAATCAACATCAGTTATTTTACGAGGTATAGGCGTCCCCCACATATTTGGTGGTCTACCGAAGATCACCTCATACGGGGATAGCCCTGTTCGAGAGTGTGCTACCATTCTCATGTAAAAGAGCGCAACCGGCAAAGCTACTATCCAGTCGACACCTTTTTCTCTACATACTTTGGACAGTCTAATTTTCAGAGTTTGATTATGTCGCTCCACGAGACCTGCTGCCTCGGGATGTCGGACACAGTGGAATTTCCATTGGTAGCCTAACAGAAGTGAAACATGTTTCATTAGCTCGGATGAGAACGGCTGGCCATTATCTGAGTACACGATACGGGGCAAACCATACCGTGGGAAGAATTCTCGGACTAACTGTTTGGCAGTAGTCGGGGCAGTGTAATCTGAGACGGGATACGCCTCTGTCCACCGGGAAAGAGCGCATACAACTACGAGGACATATTTGAATCCTCGACATCGTTCCATCTGGAATAATCCATCTGGAGGACTTCAAAAGGGTGATCGGGGAGTTGAAATCCACCCTGTTCTACAGGTACGCCTTTCCCTGGATTGAACTGACAACAAATCATACAGGTACGTACTTTCTGTTTAGCTGCTGCTCGCAAGTGTTTATTGAACCAAATGTGTTGAATACTGTCTAGCATAGCTTTCTCTCCTAGGTGCGCTGGACTATGTATTGTGTTAATGATGACCTGAACCATTGAGTCGGGGAGAAACCATATAGATTTTCCCTTCGTCATCCATCCTTGATCTGTTTGGATCCCTCCTAATTCAGTCCATCTCTTTATTTCTTCTGGTGTAGCATGTGTCTGTATGTCAATTACATCAAGGGCGGGATCCTTAACTGTCATGCAGTGTGTTGGTGTCTTGGTGTCGGGACTATTGTCTTTGTCGTGTCAGTTGGATGAGTCTGATTCTGAGCAGTCTGTTTAGCTGTTCTGTCAGCTAGGTCGTTACCCTGAGAAATAATGTCAGTCACCTTTGTATGGGCTTTACACTTCATAATTGATATTGCAGTAGGCAGATGTATTGCATCTAACAGAGCTTGAATAAGGGGACCGTGCTGGATGTGGGCACCGTGAGAAGTTAAATAACCTCTCTCTCGCCAAAGTACGCCGAAGTCATGGACGACTCCGAATGCATAACGTGAATCTGTGTATATGTTGACTTTCTTATTTGTGGCTTGAATACAGGCTTGTGTCAGAGCGATGAGCTCTGCTGCTTGAGCTGACAAGGTATCGATACAATTTGTTTCAATAATTTCAGTGTCTGTTGTGACTGCATAAGCGGCCACTAACTCTCCTGTACTTGTTCTCATGCATGAACCATCTACATACAATGTCAGATCTGGATCTGATAATGGAATATCTGTCAAGTCTTGTCTGGGTTTCGTCGTAATAGTGATAACTTCAATACAATCATGTGCTAATGGGTCTGTTCCATTTAATGGCAAAAGTGTGGCAGGATTTAATGTACTACAACGTCTGATTTCTATGTGTGGTTGGAACAATGTCAATTCATAACCCGTCAATCTTGCTATAGTCAAGTGTTGTGTTTGGGTCCGGTTCAAAAGAACCTCTACTGCATGTGGTACTTGTACTGTCAATTGATGTCCTAGCACTATGGCATCGCTTTGTCTGATTGCTAAAGCTGTTGCCGCGACTGATTTCAGGCACGCAGGAAGAGCCTGAGCTACGGGATCTAATGTACTAGAAAAATAAGCACATGGCTTGTGTGATCCTGCTTGTTCCTGCGTGAGTACTGACAAAGCAGTACCTTCACGTTCTGTAACAAAAAGTGTAAAACGTTTGCTGTAACATGGCGTTGCTAAAACAGGTGCTTGGCATAAAGCTTTCTTTAAGCTTTCAAAAGCTTGTGTATGTTCCTGAGTCCAAGGGAGGACAGTCGATGTCGCTGCCTCCTGTGTTGTCAACTGAATGAGTGGTTTCGCTAGAAATGCATATTGAGGGATCCACTGCCTACAGTACGAAGTGAGGCCTATGAATGCCCGTACCTCCTTTTGTGTCTTGGGTGGCGGCATGTTAACAATTAACTGGATACGGTCGGGTGTAAGCTGTCTTCCCCCCTTGGACAGCAAGTGCCCAAGGTACACAACTTGCTGGACACAGAATTGTAGTTTCGAAGGGGACACTTAGTGCCCCTTGTCGGCTAAGAAATGTAAAACCGTCAGTGATGCTTTTTCACATTCAGGTTCGCTTCGTGCGGTGATCAGCAGATCATCGACGTATTGAAGCAGGGCAGTGTTAGCTGGCATGTGAATACTGTCAAGTTCTCTTTTCAGTGCTTGGCTATAGATGCTGGGGCTTTCTGTGAATCCTTGAGGTGCGCGTGTGAATTTAAAACTTCGTCCATTTAAACTGAATCCAAACAAATATTGGCTTTCCGGATCGATTGGGACGCTAAAGAAAGCGTTCTTGAGATCAATTACGGTAAAGAACGTTGCTTCTGAATCTATGGCTGTTAATAATGAAGAGATATCCGGGACCACGGGGTATTGTGGTACAATACATTTATTTAATTCTCGCAGATCAATAACTAATCGATATACGGGTGGTGCTTTTGGATCAGTTCGTTTAAGAATCGGAATTATCGGGGAATTACATACATTGGAGTCGGTTTCCACGACCACTCCCTGCGCAATGAGCTCGTCAATGATTTGCAGCAAAGCCACTACAGCATCTGGTGGTAATTTATATTGTCGCATTCGTGGTAGTACTACTCCTGTTTTGAGTGTGACTCGATATGGTGTAATGTGCATACAACCTACATCAGTGGGGCCTTGTGCCCATAAATGTGCAGGTAAATTCTGTAACCGATGATCCATGTCTCTAGACACGTAGTGACCTTTAAAGTCACGCAAAAATAGTCGTACTCCTTCCGGAGAACAACATATTACATCTCCTAGAGCCTTCAATGTTTTTATACCTAACAAGTTTTCTGGACATGATTTAGTAAGCAATAGATCTGTAGTCCGTGTTAATGGACCGACTGTGAATGCCAGCGGTTGCGATACTTCGTTAATAGTGGGCTTTCCTGAGTGGATTTCAGTATTTCCGGGGTGGCCTTAGGTAAACCTTCGGCCAAAAGAGGATACATACCATTCATAAAAGTGTTTCGTTGTCTGTCTACTTGTTCTGATTTTACTCGAATACCTTCCTCAACTAATACGTTTTCTCGGGCTTTATTTGAGTTCTCCCTACTTTTCTCTTCCAGTCTGAGCGCTTTCTCTGTGCGCCTATGCGATTCTTTACGCCATAGTTCAATGGCGTCTTTCTGTGACTGTCTGGCTTTCTTTTTCCATAATTCTTCTTCTACTCTCATGATGCAATCTGCATCCCATGTCCCAGCTGAGGGCCATCTCTGACTTTCTGCTAAATCCTTGGTGTAGTCCACCCATAAGTCAAGATATAATACGGCATCTAGGCCATGTTTATGATACATAAAATACCCTGGAGTGTCCCTAGGTGGAATGGGAACAGCTTCTTCGAGTACTCCTTTTCTAGTTTTGATCTGTCTTAATTTTGAAAAGAACGGCATCTTTAAACCTTCCTACTTGATTCTTACTTGAACCGAACTTGAACACAATGAATACAATAAACACAATAATGAACACTCATTCATACCACAATTTTTGAACACAGTAAAACATTTAACATTTAACTTTTAACGAACAATGATAATTAGAAGAAAACTAGTTACTGACATAATACTAATACTAGATAATATTGAATTATATACATGAACATACTGGATATACTGCTAAACAGTACAGATACACTGCTAAAACAGTGCAGACCGGATCTGTGTACCCAAACCCGTCAGGACCGGCACAAATTAATGTGCACGTCTAAATGCCTCCCCGGCAACGGTACTCACCGGGTAGCGCGGAACGGAAGGCCTCGGAACTGAACTGAACTGGACCGGACTGGACTCGACTGGACTCGACTCGACTCGACTCGGAACTTCGGAACCTGGTGGGCCTCTGTATACCTCGGATCTTGCTCTCTCAGCTAGGATCTGGTCGGGATACTTCGCACTTCTCACCGCCTCGTCTGGGTGTTGATCGCAGCCTCAGTCACCCCCGCTTGGCCGGAGGGAGATACAGGAAATCCTGCGGGTACGCGTTTTTGTCCGTTCAGCTGTGGCAGGGGACCGGGCCTGCAACGCACCTCCGGCGCGTGAGATGAGAAAGTGTCCCTGTTCGGGCGCCAATTTATGTGGTAAATATTTAAATTACCTGTACTATTTTTTATGCGGTAAAGTCTAGTAAGAATAACTCAGTCAAAATAAGAGGCAGAATCCGTGGTATTAGAGGTTCTGAAAGGACTTTATTCCTTACAAAGGAATTATGGTTCGAACCAGGCAGTCATATTCCATCACCACGAAGGTTCAGGAAGGGATCAGCAATACGTTATTGACAAGTAACAATATATATATGAAAAGCATTGCATTAAGACAGATGCAGGAGGCGTAACAGCTGATAATACAGATAAGAATACACATACGTAATGAAAATAGGCGTAAATACAGGCGTATACTAGAAACGTCATTTAAAATGATGTCACAAGTGGGTGGATCCATAAGAGAATCCTGCAGTGTCAGCAGAAATATTTGGCAGAGATGCGCGCGCAGCCGCATGACGTGTGATTGACGTGTGATTGACGTGCAACTAGAGGGTGAAGGGGAATTGACATTTAGCTCTACATATGGAGACAGAAGTCTGGGGGGTCAGGTCAACCTAATCCCAAATTGTATCTAATATCTTTGTTTAAGGAACTGGTTTATCCAAAAGGAAAGGTCTCTCGGACGAAATCTATTCTATACTGACTGTTAGTGCATGTACGAGCGTCTATGTGTCTACATGAGATGCGAGGGGGCAGGAATCTTCCATGGTGACAGGGGCTATGAATTACTTGCATAGAGATAGCGAGGCCGAGCCTTTTGCTCGGTAGCTGGAAGGATGTTTACCTAAACTACTAGACAGGAATGCATTGGATGAGGAGCGGAGCAGATAACTTGAAGGCTGAATACAGTTTTTGGCAGGCAACCGGCCGCGTCAGGCACCGCTAGCCGCGCAGGGAGTGAGACAAAGTTCATGGACACGGATGCAGGTCCAGGCTGGAGCATTTCAGAGGCAGAAGCAGGAAAAGGCTTGATGACAGAATTCAGGGCCTACTCGCCTGAACTGTAAAACTAGAAAAGTGAACCATATAAAGTCAGTGGCCAATCATACTTAGGAATGGAATATTAGACCCATTCATGGCGGATCTGAAAGAGGGCATGTTGACGTTGGACGCACATGTATTTGCGTCCTCATAGCTGGAACTGGAGGGAACATACATGTACTTGTAGCATGTACATGGAGTCGTTGGGGTCTAAGATAGGGGACATAACTGATCATAAAATTCATATTTCCTCATTCCCTCCTTGTCCCCTACGGACCCTTATGAAATATCCATCTTCATCAATCCATCAATCTGTTCATATAGCATCATTTGTTCTTCTTTCTTTTTCCGGGATCTTGAATGAAAATTTGAAGGCGGGATACACGATGTGGCACACAGACCACAAATCGCTGGCCCACATTGTAGACACAAGCAGCAACTGAATAGTATGAGAAAGCCAATACCTAGGAAGGATAGGATCCTCCATCCCCAGGCTGACAACACGCTCCAGAACCAACCGGACCAAGTCCAGGTGCCTGGATTCTGGTGTATCTGGCTTACGATCTTATGAAGTCGAGTTATGGCCTTATATACTGACGGCGCGTTTTCTGGTATGAAAACACAGCAACTTGATCCGATGACCCTACAAGCTCCGCCCCTATCGGCCAGAATGACGTCAAGGACAAGACGATTTTGAAGAACAACAATCCGCATCGCAGACTGCTCCTCTGTTAAGTTGCCTAAGGCGGAAGTAGTTTCATTCACTACTGCTTCAAGGGTTCTAGTTAATCTACGTATCAGCTTACTATTAGTGACTGTACCTATGTAGGGAAAGAAACCTTTATTGAAATCTGTGTATTGCTCCCATGCTGTTTCGGTGTAGTCGACAATCGGGAGATCTCTCTGCTGTCTATTGTGTACTAAATGGGTATTCCTATGGTAATCAGGCGGGGCTAGGAAAACAGGTGGTAGAAGGAATGCAATGTAACAGGTACCATCCCAATCTAGGGGTAGGCGTATGTATGCGGTGTGACCACAGATGAAGTAGGAGTGACGAGAAGCTCTAAATGTAGACTTGCCTTTATCACTGAATTCTATTACAGTGGTACATTTACTATGGCCCATGTGTATTGAACCATTCTTTCTTACACATAATTCGCCTCTAACTGGAAATACTGACATAGTGGGCAAGATTGGTGTAGCTTCGGATTCAATATTCAGGATCATAAGATTAAGTGTAAAGTTACCTAATCCATATACTTCATTTTCTAGATCAGTTCCTGTTCTTTTGGGAAGTCCCTCCTTGTTAGGGTAGCAGACTCTAAGTAAAACTAGGTTCAGGTTTCCCCATACCCAGTTGTCTTGATAAACTACTGTATTTGAATCTAGGGAATTAATCAAACTAAACCATGCTCCACAGGAGCCATTGTGTGTGAATGGATACGGAAAGAGGGGCAGAACTCCCCTATATTTCTGATAGGGAGGGAGTCGGCCACATATCCAACAATTTGTAGCATTGCTGGTCTGGTAAGAATGATGTAACATACTAATGAATGTGTTGTTGCGCAGCGCAAATCTATAGGACAACTCATGCGGGGGTAATTCGCTAAAAGAATGTTCGGCAGTAGCATTGAAAGCACGCTTGGAAATAGGGTAATACATGTGTAATAATATACTGGCAATGATTATCAGAAGGCTTAGAAAAAACATAATTAACAATGTCACTATGCAGTGACTATGAAGTGATTTACAGTACACATGTTTCTTGAGCTGTTTCTGCCTATTTCTCTCTCTATTTCGGTCTAGAGGATACATGTCAGAGACAAATTCAACCGATTCACCTTGGAGAGGACTTAAACAATCGAATTGTCTGACTTGCTAGACCTTAGTTTCAGTTTATAGTTCTCCTTTCCAGTTTTTTCAACCAGGGGGAGTTTTGAGTCAGTCTGTGAGGGAATGCAGGGCTGAAAGTTCGAGTCGGATGATAGTCCATGAAACTTTTTGATATGGCTCGAGTGCAACCACCCTTTACGTCCCTCAATCTTCACAGCTGTCCTTGTGGTCAATAAGACGAGTTTAGGCGACTGCCAGCGAGGCTCCAGCGGGTTCCTCCTGTCGAAATTTCTTACAAGCACCAGGTCACCTGGAACCACGTCATGGGGCTTCACCTCAGTGTTATCGGGAAAAGCTGCAGCTACCTGTGAACGACAAGGTTGTAGTGCAGACATCAAGGAAGCCAGGTAATCTGTCAGCATATTACAATCAACATCAGTTATTTTACGAGGTATAGGCGTCCCCCACATATTTGGTGGTCTACCGAAGATCACCTCATACGGGGATAGCCCTGTTCGAGAGTGTGCTACCATTCTCATGTAAAAGAGCGCAACCGGCAAAGCTACTATCCAGTCGACACCTTTTTCTCTACATACTTTGGACAGTCTAATTTTCAGAGTTTGATTATGTCGCTCCACGAGACCTGCTGCCTCGGGATGTCGGACACAGTGGAATTTCCATTGGTAGCCTAACAGAAGTGAAACATGTTTCATTAGCTCGGATGAGAACGGCTGGCCATTATCTGAGTACACGATACGGGGCAAACCATACCGTGGGAAGAATTCTCGGACTAACTGTTTGGCAGTAGTCGGGGCAGTGTGATCTGAGACGGGATACGCCTCTGTCCACCGGGAAAGAGCGCATACAACTACGAGGACATATTTGAATCCTCGACATCGTTCCATCTGGAATAATCCATCTGGAGGACTTCAAAAGGGTGATCGGGGAGTTGAAATCCACCCTGTTCTACAGGTACGCCTTTCCCTGGATTGAACTGACAACAAATCATACAGGTACGTACTTTCTGTTTAGCTGCTGCTCGCAAGTGTTTATTGAACCAAATGTGTTGAATACTGTCTAGCATAGCTTTCTCTCCTAGGTGCGCTGGACTATGTATTGTGTTAATGATGACCTGAACCATTGAGTCGGGGAGAAACCATATAGATTTTCCCTTCGTCATCCATCCTTGATCTGTTTGGATCCCTCCTAATTCAGTCCATCTCTTTATTTCTTCTGGTGTAGCATGTGTCTGTATGTCAATTACATCAAGGGCGGGATCCTTAACTGTCATGCAGTGTGTTGGTGTCTTGGTGTCGGGACTATTGTCTTTGTCGTGTCAGTTGGATGAGTCTGATTCTGAGCAGTCTGTTTAGCTGTTCTGTCAGCTAGGTCGTTACCCTGAGAAATAATGTCAGTCACCTTTGTATGGGCTTTACACTTCATAATTGATATTGCAGTAGGCAGATGTATTGCATCTAACAGAGCTTGAATAAGGGGACCGTGCTGGATGTGGGCACCGTGAGAAGTTAAATAACCTCTCTCTCGCCAAAGTACGCCGAAGTCATGGACGACTCCGAATGCATAACGTGAATCTGTGTATATGTTGACTTTCTTATTTGTGGCTTGAATACAGGCTTGTGTCAGAGCGATGAGCTCTGCTGCTTGAGCTGACAAGGTATCGATACAATTTGTTTCAATAATTTCAGTGTCTGTTGTGACTGCATAAGCGGCCACTAACTCTCCTGTACTTGTTCTCATGCATGAACCATCTACATACAATGTCAGATCTGGATCTGATAATGGAATATCTGTCAAGTCTTGTCTGGGTTTCGTCGTAATAGTGATAACTTCAATACAATCATGTGCTAATGGGTCTGTTCCATTTAATGGCAAAAGTGTGGCAGGATTTAATGTACTACAACGTCTGATTTCTATGTGTGGTTGGAACAATGTCAATTCATAACCCGTCAATCTTGCTATAGTCAAGTGTTGTGTTTGGGTCCGGTTCAAAAGAACCTCTACTGCATGTGGTACTTGTACTGTCAATTGATGTCCTAGCACTATGGCATCGCTTTGTCTGATTGCTAAAGCTGTTGCCGCGACTGATTTCAGGCACGCAGGAAGAGCCTGAGCTACGGGATCTAATGTACTAGAAAAATAAGCACATGGCTTGTGTGATCCTGCTTGTTCCTGCGTGAGTACTGACAAAGCAGTACCTTCACGTTCTGTAACAAAAAGTGTAAAACGTTTGCTGTAACATGGCGTTGCTAAAACAGGTGCTTGGCATAAAGCTTTCTTTAAGCTTTCAAAAGCTTGTGTATGTTCCTGAGTCCAAGGGAGGACAGTCGATGTCGCTGCCTCCTGTGTTGTCAACTGAATGAGTGGTTTCGCTAGAAATGCATATTGAGGGATCCACTGCCTACAGTACGAAGTGAGGCCTATGAATGCCCGTACCTCCTTTTGTGTCTTGGGTGGCGGCATGTTAACAATTAACTGGATACGGTCGGGTGTAAGCTGTCTTCCCCCCTTGGACAGCAAGTGCCCAAGGTACACAACTTGCTGGACACAGAATTGTAGTTTCGAAGGGGACACTTAGTGCCCCTTGTCGGCTAAGAAATGTAAAACCGTCAGTGATGCTTTTTCACATTCAGGTTCGCTTCGTGCGGTGATCAGCAGATCATCGACGTATTGAAGCAGGGCAGTGTTAGCTGGCATGTGAATACTGTCAAGTTCTCTTTTCAGTGCTTGGCTATAGATGCTGGGGCTTTCTGTGAATCCTTGAGGTGCACGTGTGAATTTAAAACTTCGTCCATTTAAACTGAATCCAAACAAATATTGGCTTTCCGGATCGATTGGGACGCTAAAGAAAGCGTTCTTGAGATCAATTACGGTAAAGAACGTTGCTTCTGAATCTATGGCTGTTAATAATGAAGAGATATCCGGGACCACGGGGTATTGTGGTACAATACATTTATTTAATTCTCGCAGATCAATAACTAATCGATATACGGGTGGTGCTTTTGGATCAGTTCGTTTAAGAATCGGAATTATCGGGGAATTACATACATTGGAGTCGGTTTCCACGACCACTCCCTGCGCAATGAGCTCGTCAATGATTTGCAGCAAAGCCACTACAGCATCTGGTGGTAATTTATATTGTCGCATTCGTGGTAGTACTACTCCTGTTTTGAGTGTGACTCGATATGGTGTAATGTGCATACAACCTACATCAGTGGGGCCTTGTGCCCATAAATGTGCAGGTAAATTCTGTAACCGATGATCCATGTCTCTAGACACGTAGTGACCTTTAAAGTCACGCAAAAATAGTCGTACTCCTTCCGGAGAACAACATATTACATCTCCTAGAGCCTTCAATGTTTTTATACCTAACAAGTTTTCTGGACATGATTTAGTAAGCAATAGATCTGTAGTCCGTGTTAATGGACCGACTGTGAATGCCAGCGGTTGCGATACTTCGTTAATAGTGGGCTTTCCTGAGTGGATTTCAGTATTTCCGGGGTGGCCTTAGGTAAACCTTCGGCCAAAAGAGGATACATACCATTCATAAAAGTGTTTCGTTGTCTGTCTACTTGTTCTGATTTTACTCGAATACCTTCCTCAACTAATACGTTTTCTCGGGCTTTATTTGAGTTCTCCCTACTTTTCTCTTCCAGTCTGAGCGCTTTCTCTGTGCGCCTATGCGATTCTTTACGCCATAGTTCAATGGCGTCTTTCTGTGACTGTCTGGCTTTCTTTTTCCATAATTCTTCTTCTACTCTCATGATGCAATCTGCATCCCATGTCCCAGCTGAGGGCCATCTCTGACTTTCTGCTAAATCCTTGGTGTAGTCCACCCATAAGTCAAGATATAATACGGCATCTAGGCCATGTTTATGATACATAAAATACCCTGGAGTGTCCCTAGGTGGAATGGGAACAGCTTCTTCGAGTACTCCTTTTCTAGTTTTGATCTGTCTTAATTTTGAAAAGAACGGCATCTTTAAACCTTCCTACTTGATTCTTACTTGAACCGAACTTGAACACAATTAATACAATAAACACAATAATGAACACTCATTCATACCACAATTTTTGAACACAGTAAAACATTTAACATTTAACTTTTAACGAACAATGATAATTAGAAGAAAACTAGTTACTGACATAATACTAATACTAGATAATATTGAATTATATACATGAACATACTGGATATACTGCTAAACAGTACAGATACACTGCTAAAACAGTGCAGACCGGATCTGTGTACCCAAACCCGTCAGGACCGGCACAAATTAATGTGCACGTCTAAATGCCTCCCCGGCAACGGTACTCACCGGGTAGCGCGGAACGGAAGGCCTCGGAACTGAACTGAACTGGACCGGACTGGACTCGACTGGACTCGACTCGACTCGACTCGGAACTTCGGAACCTGGTGGGCCTCTGTATACCTCGGATCTTGCTCTCTCAGCTAGGCTCTGGTCGGGATACTTCGCACTTCTCACCGCCTCGTCTGGGTGTTGATCGCAGCCTCAGTCACCCCCGCTTGGCCGGAGGGAGATACAGGAAATCCTGCGGGTACGCGTTTTTGTCCGTTCAGCTGTGGCAGGGGACCGGGCCTGCAACGCACCTCCGGCGCGTGAGATGAGAAAGTGTCCCTGTTCGGGCGCCAATTTATGTGGTAAATATTTAAATTACCTGTACTATTTTTTATGCGGTAAAGTCTAGTAAGAATAACTCAGTCAAAATAAGAGGCAGAATCCGTGGTATTAGAGGTTCTGAAAGGACTTTATTCCTTACAAAGGAATTATGGTTCGAACCAGGCAGTCATATTCCATCACCACGAAGGTTCAGGAAGGGATCAGCAATACGTTATTGACAAGTAACAATATATATATGAAAAGCATTGCATTAAGACAGATGCAGGAGGCGTAACAGCTGATAATACAGATAAGAATACACATACGTAATGAAAATAGGCGTAAATACAGGCGTATACTAGAAACGTCATTTAAAATGATGTCACAAGTGGGTGGATCCATAAGAGAATCCTGCAGTGTCAGCAGAAATATTTGGCAGAGATGCGCGCGCAGCCGCATGACGTGTGATTGACGTGTGATTGACGTGCAACTAGAGGGTGAAGGGGAATTGACATTTAGCTCTACATATGGAGACAGAAGTCTGGGGGGTCAGGTCAACCTAATCCCAAATTGTATCTAATATCTTTGTTTAAGGAACTGGTTTATCCAAAAGGAAAGGTCTCTCGGACGAAATCTATTCTATACTGACTGTTAGTGCATGTACGAGCGTCTATGTGTCTACATGAGATGCGAGGGGGCAGGAATCTTCCATGGTGACAGGGGCTATGAATTACTTGCATAGAGATAGCGAGGCCGAGCCTTTTGCTCGGTAGCTGGAAGGATGTTTACCTAAACTACTAGACAGGAATGCATTGGATGAGGAGCGGAGCAGATAACTTGAAGGCTGAATACAGTTTTTGGCAGGCAACCGGCCGCGTCAGGCACCGCTAGCCGCGCAGGGAGTGAGACAAAGTTCATGGACACGGATGCAGGTCCAGGCTGGAGCATTTCAGAGGCAGAAGCAGGAAAAGGCTTGATGACAGAATTCAGGGCCTACTCGCCTGAACTGTAAAACTAGAAAAGTGAACCATATAAAGTCAGTGGCCAATCATACTTAGGAATGGAATATTAGACCCATTCATGGCGGATCTGAAAGAGGGCATGTTGACGTTGGACGCACATGTATTTGCGTCCTCATAGCTGGAACTGGAGGGAACATACATGTACTTGTAGCATGTACATGGAGTCGTTGGGGTCTAAGATAGGGGACATAACTGATCATAAAATTCATATTTCCTCATTCCCTCCTTGTCCCCTACGGACCCTTATGAAATATCCATCTTCATCAATCCATCAATCTGTTCATATAGCATCATTTGTTCTTCTTTCTTTTTCCGGGATCTTGAATGAAAATTTGAAGGCGGGATACACGATGTGGCACACAGACCACAAATCGCTGGCCCACATTGTAGACACAAGCAGCAACTGAATAGTATGAGAAAGCCAATACCTAGGAAGGATAGGATCCTCCATCCCCAGGCTGACAACACGCTCCAGAACCAACCGGACCAAGTCCAGGTGCCTGGATTCTGGTGTATCTGGCTTACGATCTTATGAAGTCGAGTTATGGCCTTATATACTGACGGCGCGTTTTCTGGTATGAAAACACAGCAACTTGATCCGATGACCCTACAAGCTCCGCCCCTATCGGCCAGAATGACGTCAAGGACAAGACGATTTTGAAGAACAACAATCCGCATCGCAGACTGCTCCTCTGTTAAGTTGCCTAAGGCGGAAGTAGTTTCATTCACTACTGCTTCAAGGGTTCTAGTTAATCTACGTATCAGCTTACTATTAGTGACTGTACCTATGTAGGGAAAGAAACCTTTATTGAAATCTGTGTATTGCTCCCATGCTGTTTCGGTGTAGTCGACAATCGGGAGATCTCTCTGCTGTCTATTGTGTACTAAATGGGTATTCCTATGGTAATCAGGCGGAGCTAGGAAAACAGGTGGTAGAAGGAATGCAATGTAACAGGTACCATCCCAATCTAGGGGTAGGCGTATGTATGCGGTGTGACCACAGATGAAGTAGGAGTGACGAGAAGCTCTAAATGTAGACTTGCCTTTATCACTGAATTCTATTACAGTGGTACATTTACTATGGCCCATGTGTATTGAACCATTCTTTCTTACACATAATTCGCCTCTAACTGGAAATACTGACATAGTGGGCAAGATTGGTGTAGCTTCGGATTCAATATTCAGGATCATAAGATTAAGTGTAAAGTTACCTAATCCATATACTTCATTTTCTAGATCAGTTCCTGTTCTTTTGGGAAGTCCCTCCTTGTTAGGGTAGCAGACTCTAAGTAAAACTAGGTTCAGGTTTCCCCATACCCAGTTGTCTTGATAAACTACTGTATTTGAATCTAGGGAATTAATCAAACTAAACCATGCTCCACAGGAGCCATTGTGTGTGAATGGATACGGAAAGAGGGGCAGAACTCCCCTATATTTCTGATAGGGAGGGAGTCGGCCACATATCCAACAATTTGTAGCATTGCTGGTCTGGTAAGAATGATGTAACATACTAATGAATGTGTTGTTGCGCAGCGCAAATCTATAGGACAACTCATGCGGGGGTAATTCGCTAAAAGAATGTTCGGCAGTAGCATTGAAAGCACGCTTGGAAATAGGGTAATACATGTGTAATAATATACTGGCAATGATTATCAGAAGGCTTAGAAAAAACATAATTAACAATGTCACTATGCAGTGACTATGAAGTGATTTACAGTACACATGTTTCTTGAGCTGTTTCTGCCTATTTCTCTCTCTATTTCGGTCTAGAGGATACATGTCAGAGACAAATTCAACCGATTCACCTTGGAGAGGACTTAAACAATCGAATTGTCTGACTTGCTAGACCTTAGTTTCAGTTTATAGTTCTCCTTTCCAGTTTTTTCAACCAGGGGGAGTTTTGAGTCAGTCTGTGAGGGAATGCAGGGCTGAAAGTTCGAGTCGGATGATAGTCCATGAAACTTTTTGATATGGCTCGAGTGCAACCACCCTTTACGTCCCTCAATCTTCACAGCTGTCCTTGTGGTCAATAAGACGAGTTTAGGCGACTGCCAGCGAGGCTCCAGCGGGTTCCTCCTGTCGAAATTTCTTACAAGCACCAGGTCACCTGGAACCACGTCATGGGGCTTCACCTCAGTGTTATCGGGAAAAGCTGCAGCTACCTGTGAACGACAAGGTTGTAGTGCAGACATCAAGGAAGCCAGGTAATCTGTCAGCATATTACAATCAACATCAGTTATTTTACGAGGTATAGGCGTCCCCCACATATTTGGTGGTCTACCGAAGATCACCTCATACGGGGATAGCCCTGTTCGAGAGTGTGCTACCATTCTCATGTAAAAGAGCGCAACCGGCAAAGCTACTATCCAGTCGACACCTTTTTCTCTACATACTTTGGACAGTCTAATTTTCAGAGTTTGATTATGTCGCTCCACGAGACCTGCTGCCTCGGGATGTCGGACACAGTGGAATTTCCATTGGTAGCCTAACAGAAGTGAAACATGTTTCATTAGCTCGGATGAGAACGGCTGGCCATTATCTGAGTACACGATACGGGGCAAACCATACCGTGGGAAGAATTCTCGGACTAACTGTTTGGCAGTAGTCGGGGCAGTGTAATCTGAGACGGGATACGCCTCTGTCCACCGGGAAAGAGCGCATACAACTACGAGGACATATTTGAATCCTCGACATCGTTCCATCTGGAATAATCCATCTGGAGGACTTCAAAAGGGTGATCGGGGAGTTGAAATCCACCCTGTTCTACAGGTACGCCTTTCCCTGGATTGAACTGACAACAAATCATACAGGTACGTACTTTCTGTTTAGCTGCTGCTCGCAAGTGTTTATTGAACCAAATGTGTTGAATACTGTCTAGCATAGCTTTCTCTCCTAGGTGCGCTGGACTATGTATTGTGTTAATGATGACCTGAACCATTGAGTCGGGGAGAAACCATATAGATTTTCCCTTCGTCATCCATCCTTGATCTGTTTGGATCCCTCCTAATTCAGTCCATCTCTTTATTTCTTCTGGTGTAGCATGTGTCTGTATGTCAATTACATCAAGGGCGGGATCCTTAACTGTCATGCAGTGTGTTGGTGTCGGGACTATTGTCTTTGTCGTGTCAGTTGGATGAGTCTGATTCTGAGCAGTCTGTTTAGCTGTTCTGTCAGCTAGGTCGTTACCCTGAGAAATAATGTCAGTCACCTTTGTATGGGCTTTACACTTCATAATTGATATTGCAGTAGGCAGATGTATTGCATCTAACAGAGCTTGAATAAGGGGACCGTGCTGGATGTGGGCACCGTGAGAAGTTAAATAACCTCTCTCTCGCCAAAGTACGCCGAAGTCATGGACGACTCCGAATGCATAACGTGAATCTGTGTATATGTTGACTTTCTTATTTGTGGCTTGAATACAGGCTTGTGTCAGAGCGATGAGCTCTGCTGCTTGAGCTGACAAGGTATCGATACAATTTGTTTCAATAATTTCAGTGTCTGTTGTGACTGCATAAGCGGCCACTAACTCTCCTGTACTTGTTCTCATGCATGAACCATCTACATACAATGTCAGATCTGGATCTGATAATGGAATATCTGTCAAGTCTTGTCTGGGTTTCGTCGTAATAGTGATAACTTCAATACAATCATGTGCTAATGGGTCTGTTCCATTTAATGGCAAAAGTGTGGCAGGATTTAATGTACTACAACGTCTGATTTCTATGTGTGGTTGGAACAATGTCAATTCATAACCCGTCAATCTTGCTATAGTCAAGTGTTGTGTTTGGGTCCGGTTCAAAAGAACCTCTACTGCATGTGGTACTTGTACTGTCAATTGATGTCCTAGCACTATGGCATCGCTTTGTCTGATTGCTAAAGCTGTTGCCGCGACTGATTTCAGGCACGCAGGAAGAGCCTGAGCTACGGGATCTAATGTACTAGAAAAATAAGCACATGGCTTGTGTGATCCTGCTTGTTCCTGCGTGAGTACTGACAAAGCAGTACCTTCACGTTCTGTAACAAAAAGTGTAAAACGTTTGCTGTAACATGGCGTTGCTAAAACAGGTGCTTGGCATAAAGCTTTCTTTAAGCTTTCAAAAGCTTGTGTATGTTCCTGAGTCCAAGGGAGGACAGTCGATGTCGCTGCCTCCTGTGTTGTCAACTGAATGAGTGGTTTCGCTAGAAATGCATATTGAGGGATCCACTGCCTACAGTACGAAGTGAGGCCTATGAATGCCCGTACCTCCTTTTGTGTCTTGGGTGGCGGCATGTTAACAATTAACTGGATACGGTCGGGTGTAAGCTGTCTTCCCCCCTTGGACAGCAAGTGCCCAAGGTACACAACTTGCTGGACACAGAATTGTAGTTTCGAAGGGGACACTTAGTGCCCCTTGTCGGCTAAGAAATGTAAAACCGTCAGTGATGCTTTTTCACATTCAGGTTCGCTTCGTGCGGTGATCAGCAGATCATCGACGTATTGAAGCAGGGCAGTGTTAGCTGGCATGTGAATACTGTCAAGTTCTCTTTTCAGTGCTTGGCTATAGATGCTGGGGCTTTCTGTGAATCCTTGAGGTGCGCGTGTGAATTTAAAACTTCGTCCATTTAAACTGAATCCAAACAAATATTGGCTTTCCGGATCGATTGGGACGCTAAAGAAAGCGTTCTTGAGATCAATTACGGTAAAGAACGTTGCTTCTGAATCTATGGCTGTTAATAATGAAGAGATATCCGGGACCACGGGGTATTGTGGTACAATACATTTATTTAATTCTCGCAGATCAATAACTAATCGATATACGGGTGGTGCTTTTGGATCAGTTCGTTTAAGAATCGGAATTATCGGGGAATTACATACATTGGAGTCGGTTTCCACGACCACTCCCTGCGCAATGAGCTCGTCAATGATTTGCAGCAAAGCCACTACAGCATCTGGTGGTAATTTATATTGTCGCATTCGTGGTAGTACTACTCCTGTTTTGAGTGTGACTCGATATGGTGTAATGTGCATACAACCTACATCAGTGGGGCCTTGTGCCCATAAATGTGCAGGTAAATTCTGTAACCGATGATCCATGTCTCTAGACACGTAGTGACCTTTAAAGTCACGCAAAAATAGTCGTACTCCTTCCGGAGAACAACATATTACATCTCCTAGAGCCTTCAATGTTTTTATACCTAACAAGTTTTCTGGACATGATTTAGTAAGCAATAGATCTGTAGTCCGTGTTAATGGACCGACTGTGAATGCCAGCGGTTGCGATACTTCGTTAATAGTGGGCTTTCCTGAGTGGATTTCAGTATTTCCGGGGTGGCCTTAGGTAAACCTTCGGCCAAAAGAGGATACATACCATTCATAAAAGTGTTTCGTTGTCTGTCTACTTGTTCTGATTTTACTCGAATACCTTCCTCAACTAATACGTTTTCTCGGGCTTTATTTGAGTTCTCCCTACTTTTCTCTTCCAGTCTGAGCGCTTTCTCTGTGCGCCTATGCGATTCTTTACGCCATAGTTCAATGGCGTCTTTCTGTGACTGTCTGGCTTTCTTTTTCCATAATTCTTCTTCTACTCTCATGATGCAATCTGCATCCCATGTCCCAGCTGAGGGCCATCTCTGACTTTCTGCTAAATCCTTGGTGTAGTCCACCCATAAGTCAAGATATAATACGGCATCTAGGCCATGTTTATGATACATAAAATACCCTGGAGTGTCCCTAGGTGGAATGGGAACAGCTTCTTCGAGTACTCCTTTTCTAGTTTTGATCTGTCTTAATTTTGAAAAGAACGGCATCTTTAAACCTTCCTACTTGATTCTTACTTGAACCGAACTTGAACACAATTAATACAATAAACACAATAATGAACACTCATTCATACCACAATTTTTGAACACAGTAAAACATTTAACATTTAACTTTTAACGAACAATGATAATTAGAAGAAAACTAGTTACTGACATAATACTAATACTAGATAATATTGAATTATATACATGAACATACTGGATATACTGCTAAACAGTACAGATACACTGCTAAAACAGTGCAGACCGGATCTGTGTACCCAAACCCGTCAGGACCGGCACAAATTAATGTGCACGTCTAAATGCCTCCCCGGCAACGGTACTCACCGGGTAGCGCGGAACGGAAGGCCTCGGAACTGAACTGAACTGGACCGGACTGGACTCGACTGGACTCGACTCGACTCGACTCGACTCGGAACTTCGGAACCTGGTGGGCCTCTGTATACCTCGGATCTTGCTCTCTCAGCTAGGCTCTGGTCGGGATACTTCGCACTTCTCACCGCCTCGTCTGGGTGTTGATCGCAGCCTCAGTCACCCCCGCTTGGCCGGAGGGAGATACAGGAAATCCTGCGGGTACGCGTTTTTGTCCGTTCAGCTGTGGCAGGGGACCGGGCCTGCAACGCACCTCCGGCGCGTGAGATGAGAAAGTGTCCCTGTTCGGGCGCCAATTTATGTGGTAAATATTTAAATTACCTGTACTATTTTTTATGCGGTAAAGTCTAGTAAGAATAACTCAGTCAAAATAAGAGGCAGAATCCGTGGTATTAGAGGTTCTGAAAGGACTTTATTCCTTACAAAGGAATTATGGTTCGAACCAGGCAGTCATATTCCATCACCACGAAGGTTCAGGAAGGGATCAGCAATACGTTATTGACAAGTAACAATATATATATGAAAAGCATTGCATTAAGACAGATGCAGGAGGCGTAACAGCTGATAATACAGATAAGAATACACATACGTAATGAAAATAGGCGTAAATACAGGCGTATACTAGAAACGTCATTTAAAATGATGTCACAAGTGGGTGGATCCATAAGAGAATCCTGCAGTGTCAGCAGAAATATTTGGCAGAGATGCGCGCGCAGCCGCATGACGTGTGATTGACGTGTGATTGACGTGCAACTAGAGGGTGAAGGGGAATTGACATTTAGCTCTACATATGGAGACAGAAGTCTGGGGGGTCAGGTCAACCTAATCCCAAATTGTATCTAATATCTTTGTTTAAGGAACTGGTTTATCCAAAAGGAAAGGTCTCTCGGACGAAATCTATTCTATACTGACTGTTAGTGCATGTACGAGCGTCTATGTGTCTACATGAGATGCGAGGGGGCAGGAATCTTCCATGGTGACAGGGGCTATGAATTACTTGCATAGAGATAGCGAGGCCGAGCCTTTTGCTCGGTAGCTGGAAGGATGTTTACCTAAACTACTAGACAGGAATGCATTGGATGAGGAGCGGAGCAGATAACTTGAAGGCTGAATACAGTTTTTGGCAGGCAACCGGCCGCGTCAGGCACCGCTAGCCGCGCAGGGAGTGAGACAAAGTTCATGGACACGGATGCAGGTCCAGGCTGGAGCATTTCAGAGGCAGAAGCAGGAAAAGGCTTGATGACAGAATTCAGGGCCTACTCGCCTGAACTGTAAAACTAGAAAAGTGAACCATATAAAGTCGGTGGCCAATCATACTTAGGAATGGAATATTAGACCCATTCATGGCGGATCTGAAAGAGGGCATGTTGACGTTGGACGCACATGTATTTGCGTCCTCATAGCTGGAACTGGAGGGAACATACATGTACTTGTAGCATGTACATGGAGTCGTTGGGGTCTAAGATAGGGGACATAACTGATCATAAAATTCATATTTCCTTATTTGTATTCCTTCCATTGCATACATTTAGGTATATTTGATTTAAAATCACATATTCTCGCAAAACATAGAAGTGTAGGTAGTCCTATTAACAAGGCAAATAAGAGTGTTGATAATAGGCAGCATTGCCTTGTTCCTTTCTAATTGTGTAAATATTGGCAAAGTCAATATGTATGGCCTTAGGGGGCAGGTGTGATTTTTGTTTGTTGTTGTTTTCATTGCAAGCATAAGCCACATAAATAAAAAGAGAAAAAAAGAAATATGGCAGTGGCTAAACATGGTAGCCACATGTTGTAATTGAAATTGTCAATTTAATATAGCCTTATAGCCCGCCGTAGCGGGCTATACCGGCTGCTAAAGGCCCGCTGCAGCGTTAAAGGCCCGAGCCGAAGGCGAGGGACTTTAACAACAGCAGCGGGACTTTAAAAGCCGGTATAGCCCTGCTACGAAGGGCTATAAGGCTATTAGAACATTCTGCCACTAGAGGGCAGAATGTTCTAACAAAACGAAGCCTTCAGGGAGCGCGCGGGGATTCAAATCCCCTCCGGCTCCCTGAAGTCTTTGTTCACAGCCAGAGCTGTGAACAAAGACACATTGGAATGTTGGCGCTCCGGGCTTATACCGGCCATTATAAGCCCGGAGCACTCCATTGTTTTCAATGGAGCTGCCAACATTCCAATGTTCTAATAAACATTAACCATTGCATCTAAATTTAATAGAGCAGTGGTGGTGTATTCTCTCAGGCATGTGTACTTGGACAAGGGATAAAAACTAATTGTAGTTTAATTGCACATCAAACGAATTACAACACCTGTTTGCACAAAGAAAAGTTACCACTAGCTTTGAATTACTGTATCCTGAAGACATAGTTTAAACACAAATGGATTACTACAGAAAATGACAACATGAATTAAGAAAGGAAAGGAAAGTTAATGTATTGATTGGTTCACCAACCCTTGCACTGTAATGCACTCCGTTTTAGGCAGACTTGGAAATGCTGTCACTTACAGAGCAAGACAGCCAATGGCTGAAATGGTCTGACCAATTTCATCATGCTATATGGGCAGAAGCAACATGAAATTAACCCACGCTGTGAGGACCGAGCCAGTCCCCAGAGCGTGGGTTATACATGCCCACACATACACACACACACAATTACTGTGTTTAGCAATAAGATATTAGTGGAGATATGGGGGGCACTTTTGCCCGGTGGTAGGGAGAGAATCCGAGGAGGTGGTCATGGGGTGTGGGGGCGCCAAAAATGATTGTCACACCGGGCGCTGCCAGCGCAAAAGCCGGCCCTGCATGTACACGCAAACCCGCCACACTACCTGAAGATGCGCCATGAAGCCCACCATGTGTGCAGGCTGAGCTTTCAGTCTGCACACTACGAGACCCTTTCGCTCGAGCAGCAGTCCAGTCTCAAGTGAGTGTGCCTACCGGCTGACTGCTGGCCATGAGTCCTCCTTGGTGCTGTGTTGCACACATTTCCAGTGTGTACTACCATAGATTCCTCCAAATAGAGCCAGTAGCTGAAGTGGGCAGACCCATTACTCTACGCTGTATGTGGGGCTGGATTAAAGCAAAGTGAGATTAACAATTTAACAAATCATTGGATGAAGCCCACTGACCAAAAAGCCTCCTATATGCACACACACAGTATAGTATTATTTTTAGGCTTTGCCTGCACAGTGCTTGTACTGTGCTTGAGAAATCTATTACTTTAATATAAACTTTATCTTGCCTCCACTCTTCCCTGGCTTCTCATTGGTTCCAGCGTGTGCCACTTACCTTTCCTCCATTTCTATTGGCTGTAGCATATTTTCCTGCATTAACCAATGCTTGTTTCTCGTCTGCTTCTCTTATCAGTTTCCCGCCGCCAAAATACTGTTAACATCTGCTTTGGTGGAACTATATATTCATAAAGTTCTGCCTTTTACTATTGCAGCATATTTCTATAACAATTTATCACCCGGAGAGATTAAGTGATTTGCATAGAAACAAAGGATTTTTGCGCTGCACCGTCAAGACTCGAACCGGGATCCCCAGCTCTCGAGTCAGCAGCTCTGGCTGCTGTGCCACATCCTCTTCACTCCCATGTTATCTGTCAGGGAGCTCATTGCTTCTGCCGGACAATGATTGATGAAAACAGCTCTTTATTCATTACATAGGTGAAACCAATGCATTACCTATGCTTGTTTTAAATAGTCTGGCAACACGGCTAATGCTGATTTAAAGGCCAGGCCTAACAAATGCTATATAGGCACTGAAATGAATGCATTTCTTTCTCTGAATGAACTTTCACTTGTCGCCTCTTTATCGCTCACCAGCTCACCTGGTGCCGCACCAGACATATCCCTTATCGAATGCAGGCTGAGGGTAGTTTTGTGTAGTAAACACATCCAATAGGGCTCAAATCAATACATACTCCCAAGAGAGAAACACTCACTGAAAACAACTGTGCGGACAATATCCTTCCGAGAGCACACAGTCAGTGTATGTCTAAGCTGCCGGTGCCCATACGGCAGTGCGATGGGTCTATGTACCTGCTGCTACGATATGTGTCACAGATTTCATGTCAGACCTAATCAGCCCTTCTTCCAAAAAGAGCAGGTGCAACAGAAGGTAGTAAGAGAGAACTATTACATCTTGAAATAGTAACCCTGGGTTCGAGCGGGACACGGCCTCCTTAACACTCTCAGCTGCACAGCTGATCTTTAACAAAATGAAATGTTTGTCTCTCTCCTAGATCACATCTGTAGCGGCTGCTACAGGGCAGTAGTGGTGTGCCGGCGGAGGGAGGGGGTTAAAAAAACATAAAGGAAGAAAATAAAAAGAAAACATTAAACTTGCCTGCTGACTGCCGCTTCTCCTCCGTACTCTTCTTACGTCCACGCAGAAAGCAGGAACAGCAAGCACCCATGTTCCAGACTCCTCTAGCTGCTGATAGCAGCGTTGTGATTGGTCTGATGCTGTGGTCCGGCGCTCAGATGGGAACTGGTGGCCTGGGCATGCTCCCCACCCAGGCTGTGCCACGTTCTCATTACTGTTTGGCCGGCCCAAGACGGCTGGCCAAACTGCCGTGCTCACTTAGAGAGTGCCCAGCACTCCTCCCCCTGCCATGTGGTCAGTCCAGCTCGCCCGTCCGCCCGCCCCTACAGAGGAGCACTGAAAAATAAAATGATAATAACATTCTCTTTTTATAATTTTATTTTTCCTGTGGGGTGACATTCCTCTGCCTTAGCGGAGGAGCCTCCCCTGGGTCACAGAGAGTCCTGCATAGTACAATTGGGCACTATTTGCAATATGTAAGATGCAAGGATTTGCGTGGTTCGGAATCTTACCTTTGCTCTGCAGAGGCATGTTTTGCACGGTTTCTTCCAACGTGCCATACACTGGCTCTGGGGACCCTGATACTTTTCAAACGCTTTAACCAGCTTCTTCCTGTGGATGTACATTACCCTTTGGTCAAGTCACCTCATCGTTTCTAATTGTGCCACTTATTCTCACACATTTAGAAAACTCCTTTTCTTTTAAAAGATGTTACTTTGCCTACAGCCCTGCAGTGCAGTCCTAGTTTAGTTTGCAGCTTGGTGTGGAGCTCTTCACCGGCTCTGAAACTCACCAAGCAGGGCGGTAGTCATGCCCGAGCCTGTGCATGGTGGGAAATACAGCATGTGCATTAACCCAAACGTAAAACAACTAAAGGAACTCTGGTGAGCAGAGAGCGGCATGAGAGGGAAACGCAGAATGAAGAGAGCAGTGCAGCACAGACAGCGCACCCACAATGTGGGCTGAATGCTTTAATTACTTACCGGTAATTGCATTACTCTGAGTCCTCTTCCTATGCTTCTATTCATTACAGACATGAGGCAATCCTGCCTCACCAGACACCCATGCCATGTGATTTTTCATGGAATAAAAAGACCCTACCCCCCTGAGACGATATGCCAATACTCAGGAATACCTGGGAGTAAGGTCCCAGAGACCATTAGGGCGGACAGCTCAGCACAGCTGGGCACCGGAGTCCACATCCCAAAAGGATGGTGAGCAAGGCACCAAACACTGATAGGGTGGGCAGCACAGCAGGCCATCAGAACCCACCTCCAACACCTCCTGGCAATACCAACGGATAAAAACTGTAGTAAAGTCCGCATCCTGAAAGGCATGTATGCCACTGAGTAGTTGAGGTGCTGCAGAATCAACACCGGATTAAAATGTTTAAATACAATCCGAACCAAAGAAGGCCTCGAAGCACAGGAAACATGTATCCAATAGACAACAGCATAATAGTAGTAGGGCATAATAGGAGCCCATTAACAACAAAAAGGAGGCCCAAATAGCCCTCGGAGCAGGTAGGCACTCACCTTCAACCACCTTAATTATTAGGGTGGGCGTTCAAGACCAAAATCATTTACAAATCAGGACTCAAACCATAAATCATCAGAGTGAGAGTTCAAGACCTAACCCACTAGGCCAGAAGTGACTCTCACTAGACCCAAAGAAGTACCTTAACACTCAACACAGTAACTATGGAGAAGGAAGACACCCGCCAACTTCCTACAGTCATGACCAGAATCACAAAGAGACTGCGGGCACAAATAGGAGAAAAACCATAGAAATGGCATAGGCCCCCCACCCCCCATTTTACAAACAGAAAATAGAAGAATACACAAAAGCATGTGTCGCAGACAAAAGCCACAGAAATGAAGACACGTCACTGTCAAAGAAAAAAATAGTTAAGCCTTAAACTCGAGCTGTAACTTAATGAGCGTCCTGTATAACAGTTTGAAAAACCAGAGGATATAATCCATCATAGGTGCAAGGAGTCGCTTCAAATCCAATCCATAATCCAAAAAGAGAAACACTGATAAAGATCAACAATTACAAGGCCACCGTAATCTCCTAGGTGAAGTGAAGAAATAAAATTCCAAAACCAACTAACAGCCCACATACAGGCTACTGCCCCTTACGTCAGTGAAATACAGAGCCTTCTATGGCCGCAGTGGCTCTATTCGCCTGATACAGACACAGAAAACATAGTATTACCGCTCAGTTTACTTCCCAAAATGGCTCATGTAACTGCAAAGTCATAATACAGCACCAGGGCCATGATCCCACAGCTCTGTAAAGCTACCAACATGGCAGGAAACACCCACAACTTCAAGTAATGCAGCAGGTTGTAGCCAGTTTGTGCCTACAGGCACTGAAAGATGAGACCATAACCTATAGGCTATGGCCTGCTATACGTGTGCCTCTTCACAACAAAAGAGAAACACCATACATTTGTAAAGACAACCGGGATGTCTGTGAATACCAAAAAACTCCATCAGCCCCAAGACAAGAATTTGAGGGTAGAGATATTGCCTAATCAGGGTAGTGATAAACCTAGTTTTGCATATAGTGCTTTTGAGGTCAGCTGTTGATGCAAATAAGGAGCTATGCTGCTGATGATTATATGTTAAAACAGATATTGACCATGTCCTTTTTGACTGAGCATATTTTTTTAGCTCTGCGCCATTTTTATCTTACGTGTTGTTTTTAAAGTATAATATTTTGAATTAACCAGCTGCAATATTTGTTTTTAGTCAGCTGTCTTCATTGTTAATAGCAGTGGTGGTAGGCAAATTTTTAAATATGCTGAAGAAGTTGTATTGAAACTGTGATACTCTATATTGTACTGTACAGGTTTAAATAACTTTGTCTTACTAAACTTATATAAATAGGATCACACATTTGCAATTTTACTCATAAATATTCGTGTTTGTTCACACAATTTTCTTTTAGGTGTGCAAATGCCTTTATGAATCATCGGTTCCATAGTAATTATATCATAGAGGGCTGATGGTGTCCGAGAGTTCAGCTGAAGCTGAGTAGGCTACTTTCTGGGTGTCTATTCCATGTGTGTTGATGTCAATATGAGGAATATGATTTATTATCTTTCCGAGTCATCATGACTCCTAGCTGGCCACCACACTTCTGTTTGTGTTTCGAAATTATAGCAACATCTTGATTTTGAGCATGGTATTGCCTTCACATACATATTATTTTGCATCTGGTATAATTTGAAAACACTGATGTTCTTCTTAAGACTGGCAATTCAAATACTGAATTAATGGGTAAATTAAACATTATAATACTCATAGGTTACTCTCTCTTTCTGTTTCACTACAGCAGAGTATGCTTTCCACATTTATGATAGGGTAAATGTGACAGCAGGTGGCTGGCATTTTACTTTCCAGATGTGTAGGTCAACAAAAACGTGATTCAAGAATTTGGTAGATGCTGAATCCCCCAAATACCCACAGCTGGGAGAGGAACTGATGTATTCTTTTAAATTTTACATATTCTCAGGTCCTGTAGTGAGAGAGCATATTATCAGTAGTTCATCAATGAGGGATCATTTTTTTTTAATCCTTTTCTTCCCGGGATTTCTGACCTAAGTATAGAAATGCAGGGCAGAATTTCTCATGTGAAAATGAGCCATATCTTTCATATATATATTTTTCTGTCATGTTATTATTCTAGTTGGGCAAAGGATATACGCAATAATGATGTTATATACAAATTTAAGAATTGATTGATAAAATGACAAGCAGAGACCAGGCATTTATGCCATAATGAGAATTTTATGTATTACAACAATTATAATGTTTGGGTGATTTTATATTGCTGTGTTTAGGAGTACCATAGGATATTTTCAATTTCACATATTATTCTGGTTGATTATGCTATATTCATGAATACGCTACCAGCCGTCTTTCTTTCATTGCTATAATCACAAAGAATCACATGATGCGGAAGTATAAGTTACGAGCTGTTTCTGCAACGCGTTGCAGTATGTGGGCAAAGCTACCTTTATGGCCAACACGCGGCATACCGCCGTGTCACAGAAAAATAAATAAGGGTATTTAGCACAAACCTTTGGTGTTCGAGTCCCTGTGGAGCATGTTCAGTGCGTCGTTTGGGGATTGGTGTCTGTATATATATATATGGGGTGCTGTAATTCTCCTATTGGTCTTTGTTTGAGGAAATAAGTGACGGCTCTCATTCCAATGTCATGGACACCTCAATTAGCCATGACATTGGAATGAGAGCCGTCACTTATTACCTCAAACAAAGACCAATAGGAAAATTACAGCACACCACCATGCTAACTGAAATGATGGAACTATGCTTGAAGAACAATTTATTTTTATTTAATAAGAAATTGTACTCCCAAAGCTGCGGGACTGCAATGGAAGTTTCCTTCTCTCCAAGCTATGCCAACCTCCTGATGGGTTGGTGGGAGAAGAACATAGCTTGGAAAGAGGAGAACGACCAATACACAGCCAGAGTTGCTCTCTGGCTGCATCTCATAGCTGATCTATTCCTCTTATGGAGAGGTACAGAAGTGAAGTTCTTGGAGTACTTAGCAATTTTGAATGACAACGAAGTGGGTCTGAAATTCACCCACAATATTAACTCCAAGGAGATAGACTTTTTGGACACGAAGATATACATCAAGTCGAACAAAATATACACAACAGTCTTCAGACAGAAAACTGCCACAAACAGCGTGCTTCATGGCTCGAGCTTCCATCCCCAATCCCTCAAGAAAAGTATACCATACGGGGAATACATAAGAATGAAGAGAAATTGCTTAGAGCTTAAGGAAATGGAAACGAACTTTGCAGAAACCAAACGACGCTTTCTTAAGAGAGGATATAAACCCAGTGACATCCAACGTGGTGAGGAAAAAGCAAGAGGAATAACGAGGGCACAGACGCTAATAGACAGAAAGATACAGACCAACAAGAAGGAAACACAATCACAGGATGGAATACCACGATTGAGTACAGAGAGTTTCAAGATCCAGAAAATCTTAACCAGATACTGGAATGTCCTTAAGAAAGACCCGGACATTGGGGCAACAATAGGAGACCGCGCACTAATATCCTACAGGAAAGCGCCATCCCTATCGGATACACTGGTGAACAGCCATTTCGAATTGAGGAAACCAGAAACATGATTACAGAGCCGACAGAAAGGCTTTGGAATGTGCAACAGCAGCAAGGCGTGTAAGATTGGAAAAAATCTAAAGTCAATCCAGGATCCATGGGGCAAAGTGTTCTACATCAATGAGGCAATCACTTGTGCCTCCACATATGTGGTATACCTGATAGAGTGCTTCTGTGGGAAGAGATACATAGGGAGCACTATAGGCCGACTCCAAAACGAATACTGGAGCATATAAGGGCAACACAAAATCACGACTTGACATATGCAATCGCCAAACATATGAATACACACAAGGGTGAAACCTGGATGGACATGAAATACTCAGGTCTGGTTACAATACCACCACATGAGAGGGGAGGTAACAGAACACTGAACCTGAGACGCCTAGAATCAAAAATCATTATCAGATTTAAAACTAAGATCCCACAGGGACTCAACGGGGAAGAAGAGATGTACATTCATCTCTAAAAAACTGAAAAGAGAATCTTTGAAAAAAGCCACAGTGTGACACTATGAGTTGTAATAATGTGGCACTTTTGTAGCAATAACCTAATGTGAACTTGATCGTGGCTCGCAATCTGAATGATTAGTAATGCACCATAGAATCTGATCATATAAGTAACAGTAGTGATATCTTTTTTGATGTGGAAGGGCTGATTTCTGTAACATGCCTAAGAGTGGAGTATTGATGCATAAATAGACTGTGATGACAAAAAGGCACTTAGCCCAATATAACTGAACATGACACTAAGTTGAGATTTGTTGTAAAAGAACATGTAATAATGTTTTCCTACTATCCCCTATCTAAATGGATTTCAAGGGATTATTATTTTGTCAGACTGTGTTGCAGAAACATGACTGGTGGTGGTAACATACTTCATGTTACAACATATGCGATAATCAACAGGTTATGAGCATGGAATGTAGGAACATGCAACAATATATATGTATTTGTCAATGACAGCCGAAACATTGTCTCAGTAACTACTGGGGCTTTGCATGGTATTAGTGCACACCTTTGTCACACACGGCCCTAGGAACAATGGAGTAATATCCCGTCCTCTATGCCATCTATTAATAGAGGTTCTTCTAAGGCCCTGTCTTGTTACTTTTAATTCTAGCCTCGGACTGACGAATAAAATTGAACCCGCGGTTCCGAAGGATATTTTAAGGCACAATCACCATCACTTCCCCTTTTTTCTGAGTCCCTCAAACCCACATGCACAACTGCGGCGTTTTTTACAAAAAGATCTCCGACAAAGAGCCCTCCTGCGGGGCCCGTGGGGGACTGCAGCGCCACCCCCACGAGGAGCAACGCCCTATGATGAAGCATGACACCCGCAAGGGTGTGTGAGGGCACCACTATCCAATAGCAGAGATCCCTTAGGGTAGAACCATCTCACGCACAGAGACTCCTTTTCATTATTCCCCCTCCTCCTTTCACCTTTTCAGTGATCGAGTCTGATCTCTGATTCTTCTTATCTTTAAGGAACAGATACCGCATTGTGAGAAAACGTATATTTTTGGGAGTATTGGTTCTGGACCTATTCCTTTTTTCCTAACCCACTCTCAGTCCCTCCCTCTCCAATTTTTGTTTGATTGCTTTGCATGGTATTGCCTTAAGCTATCAAAGTGTACATTTCAATGACATTACAAGAGAATTTTAAATGTAAACTATGAGTCCCACAATGCCTCATTATGGGTGGAGTGGAGACTGAGTATAAATAGTAAAAAGTAAAAAAGGACTGTGTTTACTACTGTGATAAAGACCGCAATGGTCGAAACGCGTAGGATGAGGAGAGTGATGGCTTGAATAAACAGTTGAAATATCCAAAGAGAGTGCCACGTATTTTTTCAAATTGCTGGTATACATATATATATGTATATATATATATATATACATACATATACATGTTGTCAGCGAACAACTCCTTCCGGACTCGAGTGGAGCCTAGGAGAGTGGCGTACACGCCGGCGGAGAACACCGGCTGTTCCAATTTTACAAATTTAACTATTCCAATAAGTACGCTCTCAGGAATCAAATGAACCAGAAATAGTATAGGAAAAACTGCTGTTTAATTTACTGTTGAGATAACTATAACTCGCGCTACCGCCACTCCATCACAAGGATGATGTCATCAGTAATGTCATGAGTGATGCCACTGACCATGTCATGAGTGATGTAATATGTGACGTCATGAGCAGAGGATTGCGGGCGCGCGAGTTATAGTTATCTCAACTAACTATAACGGGGGAATTTCATTGGTTTTTTACGAGTGAAATATCCACCTAACTATAACATGTGTGAAACCTATGGTTTTTTAAGTGAATTTGCAAGGTTTTTTAAATGCTAATTCCTAACTATAACGTGTGTGAAACCTATGGTTTTTTCAGTGAATATAGATATATATATATATATATATATATATATATATATATATATATATATATATATATATATATATATATATATATATATCAAAGAAATACCCTTTCAGGCATAGAGTGACGAATAAATTATGCAAAAAAGAAGCAGAGAACTCTGGGTAGTTCTCAAGTTTAGGTGGAAAGCAGCTCCTGTATGGAGCACTCTCAACACCAGCGACACTCTAGATCTGCTCACCTCAAATGTCTGTTTTTCTATCAAAATCTTTAAGCATAGGATTAGCACAGTGCCATCCACGCCGAGATAGAAAAGGACAAAGTCTTTTGCCATTTGTACAGCAAAGTCTTTAAGCATAGGACTAGCACAGTGCTGTCCTTGCCGAGCTGTAAAATGACAAAAGCCAATTACCACTCCAGGCACAGTATTACAGCTTTGAGTTGGTAAAATACCAATCAAGCCAACCTGAAATGAGTAAAAGCAACCCCTGACACAGTGTTTCGCTCTAATTAGAGCTCTTCAGAGAGGTATAGCTTTGTCCAGACACAAGGGAGCACCCAGTATAAGTCAAAGAAATACCCTTTCAGGCATAGAGTGACGAATAAATTATGCAAAAAAGAAGCAGAGAACTCTGGGTAGTTCTCAAGTTTAGGTGGAAAGCAGCTCCTGTATGGAGCACTCTCAACACCAGCGACACTCTGGATCTGCTCACCTCAAATGTCTGTTTTTCTATCAAAATCTTTAAGCATAGGATTAGCACAGTGCCATCCACGCCGAGATAGAAAAGGACAAAGTCTTTTGCCATTTGTACAGCAAAGTCTTTAAGCATAGGACTAGCACAGTGCTGTCCTTGCCGAGCTGTAAAATGACAAAAGCCAATTACCACTCCAGGCACAGTATTACAGCTTTGAGTTGGTAAAATACCAATCAAGCCAACCTGAAATGAGTAAAAGCAACCCCTGACACAGTGTTTCGCTCTAATTAGAGCTCTTCAGAGAGGTATAGCTTTGTCCAGACACAAGGGAGCACCCAGTATAAGTCAAAGAAATACCCTTTCAGGCATAGAGTGACGAATAAATTATGCAAAAAAGAAGCAGAGAACTCTGGGTAGTTCTCAAGTTTAGGTGGAAAGCAGCTCCTGTATGGAGCACTCTCAACACCAGCGACACTCTAGATCTGCTCACCTCAAATGTCTGTTTTTCTATCAAAATCTTTAAGCATAGGATTAGCACAGTGCCATCCACGCCGAGATAGAAAAGGACAAAGTCTTTTGCCATTTGTACAGCAAAGTCTTTAAGCATAGGACTAGCACAGTGCTGTCCTTGCCGAGCTGTAAAATGACAAAAGCCAATTACCACTCCAGGCACAGTATTACAGCTTTGAGTTGGTAAAATACCAATCAAGCCAACCTGAAATGAGTAAAAGCAACCCCTGACACAGTGTTTCGCTCTAATTAGAGCTCTTCAGAGAGGTATAGCTTTGTCCAGACACAAGGGAGCACCCAGTATAAGTCAAAGAAATACCCTTTCAGGCATAGAGTGACGAATAAATTATGCAAAAAAGAAGCAGAGAACTCTGGGTAGTTCTCAAGTTTAGGTGGAAAGCAGCTCCTGTATGGAGCACTCTCAACACCAGCGACACTCTAGATCTGCTCACCTCAAATGTCTGTTTTTCTATCAAAATCTTTAAGCATAGGATTAGCACAGTGCCATCCACGCCGAGATAGAAAAGGACAAAGTCTTTTGCCATTTGTACAGCAAAGTCTTTAAGCATAGGACTAGCACAGTGCTGTCCTTGCCGAGCTGTAAAATGACAAAAGCCAATGGCTTTTGTCATTTTACAGCTCGGCAAGGACAGCACTGTGCTAGTCCTATGCTTAAAGACTTTGCTGTACAAATGGCAAAAGACTTTGTCCTTTTCTATCTCGGCGTGGATGGCACTGTGCTAATCCTATGCTTAAAGATTTTGATAGAAAAACAGACATTTGAGGTGAGCAGATCTAGAGTGTCGCTGGTGTTGAGAGTGCTCCATACAGGAGCTGCTTTCCACCTAAACTTGAGAACTACCCAGAGTTCTCTGCTTCTTTTTTGCATAATTTATTCGTCACTCTATGCCTGAAAGGGTATTTCTTTGACTTATACTGGGTGCTCCCTTGTGTCTGGACAAAGCTATACCTCTCTGAAGAGCTCTAATTAGAGCGAAACACTGTGTCAGGGGTTGCTTTTACTCATTTCAGGTTGGCTTGATTGGTATTTTACCAACTCAAAGCTGTAATACTGTGCCTGGAGTGGTAATTGGCTTTTGTCATTTTACAGCTCGGCAAGGACAGCACTGTGCTAGTCCAATGCTTAAAGACTTTGCTGTACAAATGGCAAAAGACTTTGTCCTTTTCTATCTCGGCGTGGATGGCACTGTGCTAATCCTATGCTTAAAGATTTTGATAGAAAAACAGACATTTGAGGTGAGCAGATCTAGAGTGTCGCTGGTGTTGAGAGTGCTCCATACAGGAGCTGCTTTCCACCTAAACTTGAGAACTACCCAGAGTTCTCTGCTTCTTTTTTGCATAATTTATTCGTCACTCTATGCCTGAAAGGGTATTTCTTTGACTTATACTGGGTGCTCCCTTGTGTCTGGACAAAGCTATACCTCTCTGAAGAGCTCTAATTAGAGCGAAACACTGTGTCAGGGGTTGCTTTTACTCATTTCAGGTTGGCTTGATTGGTATTTTACCAACTCAAAGCTGTAATACTGTGCCTGGAGTGGTAATTGGCTTTTGTCATTTTACAGCTCGGCAAGGACAGCACTGTGCTAGTCCTATGCTTAAAGACTTTGCTGTACAAATGGCAAAAGACTTTGTCCTTTTCTATCTCGGCGTGGATGGCACTGTGCTAATCCTATGCTTAAAGATTTTGATAGAAAAACAGACATTTGAGGTGAGCAGATCTAGAGTGTCGCTGGTGTTGAGAGTGCTCCATACAGGAGCTGCTTTCCACCTAAACTTGAGAACTACCCAGAGTTCTCTGCTTCTTTTTTGCATATATATATATATATCAAACTGAGTATTTTTCGCGCGTTTCCAGGCGCAGGAAAAAATGAGTCGCACACAGGTTTTTCTTTTGAGAAGATTGTAATTGGTGACTCAGACGCGTTTCGACACCACGGTCTTTGTCAGTGAGTCATTACATGAACCAGGAAGTGATCATGTTATTTAAAACAGCTCCTGTTGCAGTTTAGTAAACATAGAAAAAATATATATATGTTGGTGAATGTTATTGGTCTTTTTCATGGTTTTTAGAAGACAGACTCAGCCAAACTTTACACTCAATATAGAGAACACAAAATAACAGAAAGTTCAACAGTTAATATAATCACTGTAATTCATGATTTAACATTGGAACTGTTTATTAACGATATTTGTATTGAATTCATTAGTGATATTCCCTTGTGAAGTATAATTCAAATTCATCATTTTAGATGTTGTAATAAAGCAAACATTTGTAAAAACGCCAAGTGGCAGTGGATTCAAATAATTTTAACTCATAGATGCGGTTTCAAGTATAGATGTTGGCAAGTGCCAGAGGTTATCTATATTATCAATAACCCAGGTAATATAAGTGGGAAAAGCAATGAATTAAGTCAATTCCTGGTTGTATATCTACAGGTAAGGGATTAACATCGGTAACTGTGGTGGTGATCTGGGTTTAACCAGCGACATCCAATAATCAGGGGAACGCATGGGTGAAGTGGGAGGATGATGATTAAGTGACCTGAAGTCTCATCGTATCAGCCTAAGTGAACATGGAGGTCTTCCTCGTGGTTAAGACCTCCTGGGGTCTTGCTTTGTAATTTTATTATATACTCAGATTCCAGGTGTCGCAGATGACGTTCCCGATCTCCCCCTCTTGCTGTATGTACATATATATCCCCATGCAGCGGCCCTCGTTTCTGAGCCCTGGATGAGGTGCACACTGAGAGATGTGTGTTTCATAAGTTTATTTCAGCTACATGTCAAAAAAACACCCGACAGACGCGTTTCGGCTACACGACTTCGTCAATGTCGATAGAGTAAACGTAAATCATCATTTTTAAAGTAATGCATAAACATGGAGAAGGTAAAGCAGTTAATTCAGACTGAGCATTGAAAGTAAAAAGGGGTTACATCAAAATCAAAACAGACATCACATTTTTCGTGCGGCCATGTTAGAATATTATTTATACTATGCATTTCATTAATGTTTTTATGGCATCCACTGTGACTGCCCCATACTGCCTTTAGGACATTAATTTCCTGAGATATTTCTAAGTATGCTCCATTCTGTACAATTAATATTTCTTACATTTCATATAATGCATTATCAAATGGAATCTTGTTCATGTATTGATTCCTCTCATACAGCCCTGAATGGGCTTTCCAAGACACAGTTCCTATATGTATATATATGCCTCTTCCCTTAAGTGTTTTATATTGCCCTAATGGGCAAAATCATCGCTCACTTTAAGCAGAGAATTACAGTGTTGCATTCATTTAGTTTTCAAATGTACAGTGGTTCCTATGGTGGCAAAAAATTCATACATGTCCTTTAGGCACAGTCCTGTATTTTTTATATATTTTAAATCTTCAAAACCCATTTGCATATCAAATTTCCATTTTAAGTGCAAACATGTTTATACCATTATGGAATGTGTATCCACAATTCTTCCTCATTATCGAGGTCTGATGGACTTTTCGTTTGTAGCTCAATTATATACCTAGACTCTAATCTTTTGAGTTTCCTAACTCTGTCCCCTCCTCTCTCATCTTTGGGGATCTGGTCAATACAGAAAAACTTCAGGTGGTTCTGATTAGATTTGTGATGTTCCTGAAAGTGGCGTGCCACGGGATATGTAGCATCCTGGATTTTTATGGCACACATGAGCTCCAGAACCCGTTTTGTGGTAGGGTGAATGGTGCTCCCTACGTAAATTAAATCACAAGGGCAGGTCAAACAGTACGCTGTAAAATTAGTGTTGCAGTTCATTAGTTTGTTGATCTTTCTTTTGGTTGTCCTGCCTGGAATAGAGAATTCCTTCACTTTTTTGCTGTTCTTACATGCTTTGCAGTTCATGCAGGGATAAAATCCTGTTATGATGTCTTTCTTTTTTGGACTTTTTGAGAAATGGCTCCTTACCAGTTGGTCCTTCAGAGCCCAGCCTCTCCATTAGGTTATAAGGGGGTTCTCCGGGATATGCGGCCCTATGACATTATCTGTTTTCAGAATCCTCCAATTCTTTCGGAAGATTTGGAAATCTTATCTCTCCTTTCTTTTCCTGTTTCGGTTCTGAAGTTTCTCTTTCTCCCAGCAACAGATTCTTTCTTTCTAGTTTTACTGCTTTTTTATCTGCTTCTTTTAGTATCCTCGTATTCTTTGTCTGTTGAATGTGGAAGTTTTAGATTTAAGAAACTCATTCTCTGTGGAGCAGTTTAGTTTTAGTCTTACTAGTTCCCCATATGGGACCCCACTGATTACACTTTTGGGGTGGAAGCTACCCGCATGTAAGGTACTGTTTCCAGCCGTGGGCTTCCGATACAGTGTAGTTTGTATAGTATGTTCCTCTATATAAACTAGTAAGTCTAAGTAGGGTACTTGTGTCTCGCTGATACATTCCGTGAATTTCAAATTGCAGGTGTTGTGATTGAGGGCTGCTATATAGATATGTGCTTCTTCTTTTGACCCCTTCCAAATAATGAAGAGGTCATCTATATACCGAGCCCACAAAACAATGTTTTCCAGCCACTGTTCATTGTCTCCTGCCCAGGGCACGTGCTTCTCCCACCAGCCCGCAAATTAATTCACGTAGCTGGGGGTAAAGCACGTGCCCATCGCAGTCCCCTGCTCTTGGTGGTACAGCTCCCCTGAAAAAAGGAAAATATTGTTTCTAAGGCAAAAAGATGTCGGCTCTACAAGCATAAGATTGTGTTCATAAAATTTCACATTTCTCTTCTGTAAGAACTCAACCGCCCTGAGTCCTTTGTCATGTTTTATGCTTGTGTATGGACTTGTTACGTCTAATGTAATTAACAGCATGTCACTTTCCCATTCAATATTAGAAATTATACATAAAAAGTCCTTAGTGTCCTTCATATAGGAGCTCAAATCTTTGACCAGTGGATTTAAAAAGCAGTCAATGTAGATAGAGGCATTCTCCAGCAGACTGTTCATTGAGGACACAATTTGTCTCCCTGGTGGATTATTTGTGCATTTGTGCACCTTGGGCAGGTGATAGAATGTTGGTAGTTCCGGTGTTTCGCAGTACATGAATTTAAAGTGGCGACGAGTTGGTGTGGTCTGTCCTCAAAGTAAATTTGTTACCCCACAAAAACATTCTTGAAGTGTTGGACACCCCACCACATGGCTAAAGCTTCCTTTTCGATGATCGAGAAGGTACTTTCAGCTCCCCTTAATGTTCTTGAAGCAAAAGCTATTGTCTCTTCCTGACCATCACCTCTTTTTTGCATAAGGACTGCTCCTAGACCAACATTGCTCGCATCAGTAGATATAATACATCGATCATTAATGTCAAAGAGTTTAAGGGGACCAGCATGAACAATTTCTTGTTTGATTGACTCAAAGTTGTTATTACAGGCATCATCCCACACATATTTAACATTCTTTTTTAACAAATTACGCATGGAAGCAGTTTTGCTGGGAAAATTGCTAATAAATTTGGAGTAGTACTCCACCAACCCCAAATAAGAATGAAGATGATCGTTGTTCACAGGTGTAGGTGCACTCTGAATGGCTTCGATGATTTTTAACTTGGGTTCCACCCCCTTATTAGAAATATGATGACCAAGATAGTCAACACCCTCTAGGAGGAATTTACATTTGTCAATTCTCAAAGTTAAGCCGCTAGATCTAACTAGGCTTAAAACATACTTAACTCTCTCATCGTGTTCTGCCTCAGTGTTCCCATATATCAGAATGTCATCTTGAAAAAACACGACTCCAGCAATGTCCTTGAAGAAGTTGTTTAGCAAACGTTGGATCACTGCTGAAGCCGAGGCAAGCCCGAAAGGCATACGTATGTAACGATAAGCCCCCTCTGGTGTGATGAAAGAAGTGAGGTGTCTAGATTCCTTGCACAGCTCAATCTGATGGTAGGCTGAGGAAATATCTAGGGAGTGTAGGAAAGTGGCTCTGTATATACTGTTCCCAAATAGGTACAGTGTGTCCAGAGTCCACAGTCCCGGAGGTTTGGCAGAGGCTAAAGTTAGATATAACCTTACTCTCTAAATTGGTAGCTTGGTCAAGCAGTAAGGCAGTGTCAGAGGACAGTGTAAAGCATGTGCTGTACACACTCCGTCAGCAAATGGTCTCAAACACTTAAGAACTGAACTCTAGGCCAATGGTTTGTATATAAAAATATATGGTTGTTTTATTTTAGAACCAACAATAGGTATCAAAATATACTTTCTCAGAATGAGATGCTTTAGTTAAATACTTTGCAATAGGCAAGTGACTTTTGAATGCAATAGTTACAGTTTTTTGCAATAGGCAACACAATTTCAAATACAGTAATACATTGAGCTCAATGGGAATTTTAAGTTAAATGCAATTGATTACTTGCAGGATTACTTTTCTAACTCTAGGACTGGATCCTAGATTAAGTCCTGGGACAGTTCTTGGAAACGAGTGAGTAAATACGTTTTAGTTACTGTTGTGATTTTTAAGCAATATTTTAGTATTTTAGAAGTTGACACTTAAAAACGTTTTCAAGTTACCAATGTTATCCTATGGGAGGAATTTCACTTAGCAGGTCAGTGGGGTTATTGTTACTTTTTCGGGTTCAGTGTTGGATCCTGGATCCAGCACTAGTATACCACCTGTAAGCAGTTGATAGACTGCGTTTAGGTTATACAGGCGATTTTTAACGAATATTTGTAAGTTTGCAAAATCGACAGAAGAAATTTCACAGAAAAACAGTCAATGGTTTCCTATGGGAGAAAGTTCAGGTTACCGGTAAAGTATGTTCTCGTTACTTTTGTAATCCAGTGCTGGGCTCCTAGGCTCAGTACTGGGGCATCTATCTGAAACAGGTAAGTAATTACGTTTTCACAGTTGGTACAATTTTTAAAGAATATTTGTAGTTTGCAAAAATTGACAGAAGAAATTTCACAGAAAAACAGTCAATGGTTTCCTATGGAAGAAAAGTGAGTTAGCGGTAAGTATGGTTTGTAATTACTTTTCAGGGTCAGTGCTGGGCACCAAGATCCAGCACTGGGATCTCTCCTAATAGCAGGTGAGTATTTACGTTTTCGTTACTCGGTTGAATTTAGGTGAATATTTTAAAGTTTAGAAACGCCACACTTAGAAGAAATTTCAAGTGAAACCAGTCAATGTTACCCTATAGAAGAAAAGTGAGTTATCGGCTTTTGGGTAAGTACTTGACTGGCAGAATTAAGGTTCTGGGCATAGACTCAGGGGTCTCCCAGGGTCAGGTAAGTACAGTTGTTACACCTTCAGCGGCACAGGGGCAGCCGGGTGCAGAGTGAGTTAGGCCCAATGTTATCCTATGGAAGGCAGGGGGCCCTTGGTTGGTGGCTGCTGGCTATCAGGCCACGTGGCTGTGGGTGGTGGGCTCCTGGTCACTTTCTCAGGGCAAATGGAGAAGTAGGTAGGAGTAGAGGTTGCACAGCCAGGGGGACTCGGGCGACTGGGTGCAGGGTGCTTTTGAGCCATCGGGCGCTCAATGGATTGCAATGGAGAAGCTCAAGAACGAACAAAGGCTGCGAGCTCGGGGACGAAGATTCTTCAGGTGCGACCACCACTTTGAGAGGTAAGTTGGGTAGTTGGAGGATAGGTAGGTACCCAGGAGTTGGGCACAGGAGGCCGCAGGGCGCCGGGTGCAGGGGTGCCTTTTGGTGTTGGGAAATCTTACCCTTTGTTGATCGTGGTTGGGGGGGTCCCTGGTTCTGAGGCTGCAGGCGTCGTCAGGAGCGTCGAGGTGGGTCCTTGGGTGCCAGATTCGGGGTCACAGTCGCCGGGGGAATGTCCTCGGGGTCTTTGTCCACTCCAGCACACGCCAGGCATGGCGAGTGCAGAGTGTGCAGGGATCAGTTACTTGCTTTGAGCAGTACCACTGCTCGTGGGAGTCCCAGATGCTTGGAGTCACAAGGTAGCCAGGTCCTCCGGGGTTTGTGAGGTTGCTGGCCACAGGAGATGCCGGGATTTAACAGGAGCAGGTCCGAGGGTCGACGGGCCGGTAGGGCTGGGGCCAAAGCAGTTGGTGTCTTCCTCTTGTTTGCAGCTGCAGGGCAGGTCTTCTTACTTCTTGATCTTCTTTGCTGTTTCGGAATCTAGATTTTAAGGAAGGAAGGTTCAGGGTGCCCCTAAATTCTATATTTAGGGGCGTTACAGGTAGGGTACGCCCCCTATCCTGCCACTCTCCTGTGGGAGGGGGGCAGTAGCCTAGTCTTGATTGGGCAGAGCTTCCCATCTTCAAGATGGCGAGAGCCCGGAGATGTGTTTCAGCCCGCCTCCCCCACCTGAGGGGTGGGGTTGGCAGAGGCGGGCACACCCCCTTTCCTTCCTTGGGGTTTCCGGCCAGTCTTCCCGCCACAGTGGGGGTCAGAACCGGTAGGGGCCAGTTGCTGAGTACAGCAAGTGGCCTGGAGAAGCTCACAAAGGCGGAATGCCTTTGAAGCTTTCCCTGCCCATCCTGGGGGAGGAGACCTAGCACCTCACCCAGGATGTGCATTGTTGCAGGCCCAGGAGAGCGGATGGCTCTCTACCCAGGGGTCCAGCAACATGTCTGCTGTGTGGCAGCCTAGGCAGCCCCTCAGATAAGACAAGACGTGGATTGTAGGTTAGGTTCAAGGGGCATCTCTAGGATGTACTCTGTCGTGCATTGTACATTAAATCCCACACTGGCATCAGTGTACGTTTAATGTGCTGAGAAGTTTGATATCAAACTTCTCAGTCTTCAGTGCAGCCATCATGGTGCTGTGAAGTTCGTGTTGACGATCTCTCAGCACCATATACTCTTAAATGGCAGCACTGCACTTACAGTGCCCAGGAATGGACCTGGGTACTGTAGGGGCACAGGGCTCATGCACTTGTGCCCACACCACTGGCATAGGGCACCCAGCTACAGGGGTGGCTGATGTATGCCAGGGCAGTGTGTGTTGTGGGCAGGGCACACAGGGATGTGTGCCCTGTCGACTCTTTGTTTAGTCCTGCACCCAGACACTCAACCTGCAAACGCAGTGTGTGTGTGTAAGGGTACAGGGCCCCTAAGGGTGGCACAATAAGCACTGCAGCCCTTAGGGGCCTTCTCTGGTCACCGTGCCCTGGGTACCTATGGTACCATTTAACAGGGGCTGACCTGTGATCAGAGATGCCAATTGGGTTTAGGTTGTCATGCAGTTTTAGGGATGGAACACAGGCCCTGGGCACCTGATTGCCAGGAGCCCAAGGCACACTCAGTCAAAGTACATCAGCAATTCAGCAAAAAGTGGGGGGCATACCATGCAAGAAAAATGGCACTTTCTCACTGGGAGGTAAAGAACTTAGCACCCCCCAACGTAGCCAACATCTCGTTGATGTTAGGTAGGGGTTGATGATCAACCCAGATGTTGGCGTTGAGGTCCCTCAAGTCCACACACATCCTCAGAGATTTGTCGGATTTGCGTGATAAAACAATGGGGGCCAACCATTCAGAACCTTCAATGGGTTCAATAACCCCCGCTGCACACAATTGTTCCAACTCACACTTGAGTTCATTACGGAGACTCAAAGGTACTTTACGCACTTTATGAGCAACAGCCTTTGCATCTTCCTTGAGTACGATGCGATGTTGAATACCCTTAAGTTTACCAAGCGCACTCTTAAACTCTTCAGGATAGATATGCACCCACTTGTCATTAGCTAACTGAGCAACAGTGGGGGCACTGGAAGAATCAGGAGAAAGCGCATCGTAAAACTGAATTAGTGCACTACGGGACACCTCCATATCGGGATGATTGGGATCCAGTATAATGTTGAGAGCGCCTTGCTCATCCCACCCCAAAAGGTTTGCCCCATCTTCTACCACAAAAATAGTCCCCGTGGTTTGCTCGGCACCAAAAACTAGATTTGCCACAAACTTTCCTAATACTTGCTGCCCTTTCCTTTCTTTCCCCTTCTTGTTTTTCGTTTCTTTTTTCTTTTTGTGGTGGATGGGTCCGTGCTGCAGGTTGCTGTTTCACTTGTTTTATTAGTTGGTATTCCTGAAAAAAAGTTGTATTGCTTCTTTTTCTTTCCGCACGGTTTGTTTCCCTTCTGATATCTCCACCTCCGATTCTGATGTGTCTCTGGGGGAAACCTCGTGTGTTTTCTGGAGGATTAATTGCTTTCTAGGGCCTTCAAATTTTTTATGACAGAAAAAGGAAGGTGCACCAGTAAGAAGTCCAAACTTGATAGGAAGTCCTTTAAGTTTCTTTTATTCTTATATATTTTAAAAAAAGAGAGATCAGCCAACGCGTTTCCTTCTTAACACAAGAACTTCTTCAGGGCTGAAACAAGAAACAGACAAATATAAAAACATCACTACATGTAAATATGACATATACAAATAACCTGGACATAACAAGACACAAGACCAAAGAAAAAATATTATATACATATTAGAAATGTAATAAATATATATATACAAAAGCACAAAAAACACAATATTTATATAGACACAAGACAATATAAATATACATGACAAGTACAACATATATACTTGTTAAAAAAGACACATGAACTGTATTCTTCCAAGATTTAAAAACCAGATAAGAGCCCAATTACTCATCAAAAGCTACGATAAATGCCAAAGGCTAGGCCAAATATCACAAAAATACCAAATAGTAATTGCTAAGACACAAGCATCATGTGTATTGTACTTGTCATGTATATTTATATTGTAGGAATTGCATGGTCAGATTTGGGGCGTACAGACAAGCAGCAAAGCAAGCTTTCCTTTGAAGCTAAAAAGCTCCCCAAGTCCCTCATCCCTGTTACTTCGGACGTAGAAGCCGATCATGAGCAGGGATCTGGGGCTAAGCTGGAGCGCATGATGATCTCTATGCAGCAGAGCCTACACACTATTGACGCCAAAATTGACAATCTAAATTTGCGTATGGATAGAATGGCGTCTAAGCTGGACAAACACGGCGCACAGCTGGCTGAGGCCGAGCAGCGCATCTCTACAACTGAGGATCGGGTGGAGGCAGTCAGTACCTCGTGTGCGAGCATGGAAAAGCTCTTGGAGGTCATTAGGGCTAAGAATGAGGATATCGAGGCCCGGTCTCAACGGAACAGCTTGCGAATTACAGGAATTGCGGAGTCGACCAACCCTGGGCCTATGGAACTGTATGTCGAGACACTACTTACCTCGCTGTTTGGGGCGGAGCACTTTTCGAAAGTTCTCATTGTTGAAAGAGCCCACCGCTCCTTAGCTGCCAGGCCTATCCCAGGGGCGCCACCCCGTCCCATTATAGCTCGCTTGTTAAATTACCGCGATAGGGACACTGCGCTACGCCTGGCCTGGGAGAAAGGCAGCCTGAATTATCAGGGAATGAAGGTGGAACTATTAACTGATTTCACGGTTGCGGTACAGCAGGTGCGCAGAGAATTCCATGCTGTGAAGGAAAAACTGCAATTGCTCAGCATTCCATATGCAATGCTCTACCCGGCGCGCCTACGCATTCACCATAATGGGAAAGTCCGCATCTTCATTACTCCTAAGGAGGCACTTCAATTTCTCCGACAGCTGGAGCATCGCTCGCCACAGCGCTCGCCGCAACATGGGAAAATGGGAGACTCTGACTCTGATGGTTAAGTGGTGGGGCTTGGCTTCTTCTTTGTATTGTTTGTCACATCCCTGCCTTGCCCGTTGGTGACTCGGATGTCCCCATGAGTCAGCTTTGGTTGCCTCTATTATCTTAAAGCGCAATTTAAGACGTTTCATTATGTCTTCTTAAGTTTGCTTGACTGTTTTGCTCTATGTTGTCTTTGCTGATTGCCCTGCATTGATGGCATTAATGCTTGCGGCGGTGGGAGGGCCTTTATTGACATGGTACTAAGTGTGGTCGCTCGGCGACACTTGTGACCAGCTTTGGATGGCTCAATCCTTTCCGTCTCGGCCCACCCTGTACTTCACAGGGTGCCCGAGGCCTCTGGTGCTTCTCTGAATGGGAAATCCCCACAAAGTTGTATTTTTTGTTATTGCACATGTCTTGGTCGCATTGCTTCCCGATTGGAGATCCTACTTGTATGCTTTGCCTAATATGCGACATGTTTTGGGGTACTTTATTTTATGTTGTTTTCTGGGGTGTCACAGCAGGTTTTTGCTGCTGGAGTGGATGGGATGGGATGGGATGTTGGGGTTTGCAATGTTCTGAGTGGTACATTGGCAGTGCACTATGGGTGTGGTAGGGTAATGTTGGGGGCTGTTTATGCACATTGGAATTTGGCCTTTTACTCTCGGGACATAACTGACTCTGCTAAAAGGACGATATCATGGCTTAGTTGGAATATACGGGGACTCAATAATCCGCGTAAAGTGCGCCAGGTGCCTTCGTATCTTGATCGTCACCGTATTCGAATTACTCTCCTACAGGAGACGTATCTTACCAAGCAGGCGGTCTCTACTGTTGCCACCAGGTGGGCGGGGGTGCGACTTGCTGCCTCCTACTCCTCTTATGCCCAGGGGGTTATGATTCTGGTTAAAAGAGGCACCCCCTTTATACCGCTTGCTGTAGACGAGGATGATGGTGGAAGATACCACATAGTTCAAGGTACGCTCTATGCTCGGTCATTAGTAATAGTCAACGTATATGGTCCCAACATTGACGATCCTACCTTTTATGATGACCTGTGGGGGAAACTCTATAAACTGCCCCCATGCACTGTCATTTGTGGAGGTGATTTTAATGTGGCCTTGGACCCTGATATGGACAGAGTGTCTACTGCGGACCGGCCTCCCAAGAAGGCGGCCATTGCTCTGCGGGACGGTATGTCGGTGCTGGGGTTTGTAGATGTCTGGCGTCTGCATCACCCTTGTGTCAGGGAGGGTACCTCTCACTCATATGCTCGTCCCGCCTGGTCCCCTATAGATCTGTGGTTGCTGACCCGGGACGCCAATGACTGGATAGTGCATGTTGAACACTTACCTCGGACGCTCTCAGATCATTCCCCCGTGCACCTCCATATGGCTTTGCCGGCTTACACCCCCCCACCCTTCCAGTGGCGGCTTCAACCTTCAGCCTTGTTGGATGCGGTATTCTGTGAGGGCGTTCGGGAGGACATTACTGACTATTTTGCGCGCAACACCGGGTCGGTTGACACGGTGGGGACGTTATGGGAAGCCTTTAAGGCGACCATACGTGGGGTCTGCATTGGTCTCCAGGCAGGAGTTCTTCGGTCACTCAGGGGCGCAATGTCTGTGCTGGAACGTGAGTTGCAGGGATTGGAGCGGAGGTATGAGAGCACGCCTGACCCTTCTGTGCTTGCACTCATTAAAGCGAAAGTTGCAGAATATAACGCTGTGGCAGACCAAGAGGTCCGTCACTTGTCCCGAAGGAGCATGGCCAGGTACTATGGGGAGGGTGGCAGGCCGGGCAGAGCACTGGCGGCCTGTATTCTGGAACCCCGGGGTGGCGCTTACACGGTCAGTTCGCTCACAGTTGATGGTGTCACCTATCATGACACCCCCAATATTTTGCAGGCCTTTGCTGATTTCTATCAGGACATGTACGCTCACTGCCCGGCTGAAGATGCTGCTGAGTTACAGCTATATCTGGACGACATCGCGTTGGTGTGGCTATCTCGGGGGCAGCAGGAATTTTTAATGCACCCGCTCACCCTTGGTGAAATATGGGATACCATAGCCGCTCTCCCTACTGGTAAATCTGCTGGCGCTGATGGTCTGCCGGCGGAGTTTTATAAAACCTATGTTGACATTCTAGCCCCGTGCTTGCTCCAGGTGCGTGAAGCGCTGGTGGTCGCCCTTCTCAAGTCGGGCAAGCCATCTGACAGATGTGACTCCTACCGCCCCCTGTCCTTAATCAACACAGATGTTAACATTTTAGCTAAAGTCTTGGCTACCAGATTGCAGCTGATTCTGCCGGTCATGGTCCTGCCGGACCAATCTGGGTTTGTGCCTGCCCGTTCCACCTCCCACAATCTTAGAACGCTCTTTGCTGTTATGCATGTCGTGTAACCTACATTGCCTGCAGTGACGGTGCTTCTCGACGCCGCTAAGGCCTTCGATTCCGTCTCCTGGTCCTACATGATTGTGATTTTACATCGTATGGGGGTGCCCTTTGCCTTCACTAATTGGATCAAATTGTTCTACACTTGCCCTACAGCCCCAGTGAGGATTAATGGTCACGTATCTCATCCGATATCTATTCACCGTGGCACGCGTCAGGGCTGGCCGCTCTCACCGCTACTGTTTACGCTCATACTTGAACCTCTGGCCTGTATCCTAAGGCAGCGTTACTCCCGGGCGGCGTTGCGGTTTCTTCGACGTCCTCTGGCAGTGTCCATGTATGCAGACGATATGGTGCTATATGTGCGTGAGCCGACCCTTCATCTTCCCCCCCTCCTTCGGGAGTATGTTCGCTTTGAATGGTTTTCAGGGCTTGGTATAAACTGGTCCAAGTCTCTGACATTGCCCCTCACAGACGGTACGTCTCCATTTGATTTAGAATTTCCTCTGGTTTGGTGTACTGACGCAGTGAAATATTTGGGTGTGTGGATACACCGCGACCCCGAGGAGGTGGTACGTGCCAACTATGGAGTGGCTATCACACGTCTTGAGGAGCAGGTTGCCCGCTGGATAAAGCTGCCCCTTTCTTTCGCTGACCGATTGGCTTTAATAAAAATGGTAATCCTCCCCCGCTTTTTGTATCTATTTTTAAATATCCCGACACATCTGTCACGTCATTTTTTCACCTCCCTTCGATCACTTTTAATTACATTGGCGTGGGGGGGTAAAAAACCTTGTCTCAAGTGGGAAACACTTATGCTTCCTTATGAGCTGGGTGGCTTTGCGGCGCCTGATTTTCAGTTATACTACCTGTGCGCGCAAGCCCACTTTGCGTATTATTGGCAACATGACCCTGCGTATATTCCCCATGTGGCAGTTGAGGCTGGGGCGGTGCATCCCATACCACTCAAGGCCATGCTTGTCAATACTCACACAGTGTTCGAGAAGGGAGAGTTTGACACAGTTCAGACCACGGTTAAGGCGTGGCAGGAGCTGGGTAGACGAGTGCAGAAGCTGCCACTTTATGCGCCTGATATGTCTCTGCTTCATCATACCTCTCTCTCGGTTACCACTGAGGTGGGTGCACTGCGGATCCTCAGAGGCATGAACTTGGTGACCATGAAAGATGTGTACCCTGGGGGCCGGTTCATTGCCACTGCATGCTTGGCTTCTGACGGCCCTCTAACCGCTATGCAGCTCTTCACCTACACCAGATTGCGGTCGGCTATGCGCAAGCTGTATCCGCAATTTCCTGCAGAGCCGCCTGTGCTGGAGGCACTGCAACTCCTATACACTACTCCCTCTAGGGTGAAACTGGTCACTAGACTGTATCGGATATCACAGAGGGAAGCAGCTACTTCTGTTGTGGTGGCGTGGCAGAAATGGAATGCCGTTTTGCCGCGCATTTTGGCGGAGGATGAGTGGGTGGGCTGCTGCCGCCTAACTGGGCAACTGACATCGAACGGAAATCCGCGCATGGTACACTATAAATATATACATCAGCTGTATTATACGCCTGCCCAATTGCATCGCTATGGTCTGCGTGACTCTGCCGCCTGTAAACGCTGCGGTGCCCCTGATGCTGATTTTTATCATTTGGCATGGGTTTGTCCCAAGGTGCTCTCATATTGGGGTGATGTTGTAAAGATTATGCGTCTAATGGTTGGGCTTCCTCTGGACTGCACTCCTCAATTCTGTCTCCTTGGTCTTGTTGCTGATGTTAAGGCCTCCTGTAGAAGATTTGTGGCCATTGCGTTGCTGGTGGCCAAACGGAGGGTCTCCATGTGTTGGGAGAGTAGGCTAGCCCCCACCACCAAACTGTGGCTGCAGGACTTGACCTACTGCCGAGATCAATTGGTCTGTTATGCTGAGGAGCTGCCGGCACCATCCCGGCCCCGGGATATCTGGTCACCTCTCACGAACTACTTATTGTCTGTGCCCACTATCTAGTTTCTTGTTCTTTCGGACAATGCGATGGACATGTTCTCATATTACTGTGATGCACTTTACCCCCTTATCCATGCCTCTCTCCCCTGTGTTCTGACTGGCCTGCTTATTTATGATTGCATGCATGCTCTTGACCTGCTCTCAATGGACTCTGCACTATTGTGTAATGTATTGATACCTGCCCTTGCACTGTGTAATGTACTTCATTGTGATGTTTGTCTGTTGCGAAATGATTAATAAAATTTAAAAAAAAATAAAAAAAAGAACGTGGTTGCAAGATCTTGAAACGCGGGTGTAAACTTTTTGTCTAATTGAAGGGAATTATAAAATCTCCATCTCCTAGTTCCTTCGATGGGAGGGAGTAAATCCAAACCTAAGGAGACAGGGGCATGATCAGAAATTAAAATAGACCCTATATCAGAATAGGAAATGTGTTGAGTAAGGGCTTTGGAAATAAAAATAGAGTCTATCCGGGATTGAGAGGAGTGTACTGGTGAGAAATAAGTGTATTCTTGAAGAGTAGGGTGACATAGTCTCCAAGAATCAACAAGAAATCTTTGAGTTATAGTAGAAGTAAATTGGGTGTGTGTGTAAGAAGGAGAAAATTTAGAATTGGAACGTCTATCTATGAAAGGATCCACGACCATGTGACAATCACCACCAAAGATTAAATAATCATCAGTATAAGTCATCAATGTAGAGAGAATTTGAGGCCAGAAAAGCTTATCATGGTTAGTGGGTGCATATACATTAAAAATGGTTAAAGGAACTTTGTTAATTAGTAAAGACACTGAAACCCATCTACCATCAGAATCATTATCTTGACGTATAAGTTGAATATCTAAACGTTTATGTCAAAGAATAGCTACACCATTTCGCTTCCCTGAACCTGGGGATGCATAAACATGACCTACCCATTGGCGTTGTAATTTGGCTATCTCAATATTTGTCACATGACTCTACTGCAATAAAACAATATCATCCTTTAAACCTGCACTATGCGCTAAAAGTCGTTGACGTTTGGTGGGAGAACCCAAACCCTTAACATTCCAAGATATAAATTTTAGCGACATCTAAATATATAGAATAAATAGTAAACTCTGATATGAATCAATCAATCAATCATAGCATTTGTAGAGCGCGCTATTTACCCGTGAGGATCTCAAGGCCCTGGGGGGTGGGGGATGCTGCTACTGCTCGAAGAGCCAGGTCTTGAGGAGTCGTCTGAAGGACAGCAGGTCTTGAGTCTGCCGTAGGTGGATGGGGTGGGTGTTCCAGGTGTTGGCGGCAAGGTGGGAGAACGATCTGCCGCCGAAGGTCGCTCTTCGGATGCGGGGGACTGTGGCCAGGGCGAGGTCGGCGGAGCGGAGCTGGCGGGTGGGGGGTGTAGAAGCTGAGTTGTCCTCTTGTTGACGGGGAGCCAGTGCAGGTCTCTAAGGTGGGGTGTGATGTGGCTGCGGCGAGGGATGTCGAGGATCAGGGGTGCAGAGGCGTTCTGGATGCGTTGAAGCCGTTGTTGCAAGAATTCTACTCATGCACAGAACTATGTGCAGGAAACCAGGACCTCAGTGAATTGTGGTGTACCAAAAAACTCACCTCAGTACCCAGAACCCCTATCCGACTAGCATCAGTGTGTCATTTGTTCTCCGTATCATCTCGAAGCTACCAATGATTAGACAACCCAGAACAAGCGAATTAGAGTACTCTCAGGAATGGTGGGAATCAGAAACACCTTTTCGTTATTATTCTCATATCAGTCCACAACAAGAGTAATCAAAGACACGGTAAAGTTTAAAATGTTTATTTTTGACTATGTGCTCTAAGGTGCAGTACTGTGGCCAACATAAGCAGACAAATGATTAAAAACAAAACCATCAGCATTGTTACAATACCATAGAAAATGAAGGGAGAAATCATATTACAAATGGTAGTGTAAAACAATCACCCTCCCTTCACTAGTAAACTAGTTTGATGAAACTAATAGAAGGTCTCTAGGCTTGAATGGGGAACCTTATACCGTAAATATCAGCTTAGGTGAATCACATCACAGGATCAGCTCTGCTCTCTGTGTCTGGAAAGGTTTTCTCCAAATGTCTGAATCATGCATGCAAATGCAATATTAAAGGCACCCGAGTTTCAGATATTTGCAGCTGTGTGCGTGTTATGTCTAGAGCGTGGGCCGATCAACCTGAATTCAAAAGCATACATTGTTATTTGACCTTGACGGCTTCTGCACACAGTGTTCAGATTAAGGTCGCGGTGCAGGTCTAGGGATGTGAACAACAGACCGTTCTCATGTGAAGAAAACGCAAGCAAGCAGTTTTTCTTGTAATAACAGCTACCTGCAGTGTCGTGTGCAAAAGCAGCAAAGTGGCAAGATGGCGATTTACATTGAAAGCGCTTATGCTAACATAGCAATGTGTGCACATAGAACCTCATCTCCACTACACCGTCTCAGGAGTTTGGCCGAGACTCCTGCGTAGAGGGTGTTTCCGTAGTCCAGCCTGCTGCTGACGAGGACCTGGGTGACCGTTCTTCTTGTTTCAGTGGGGATCCACCTGTAGATCTTGCGGAGCATGCGGAGGGTGTTGAAGCAAGAGGAAGAGATGGCATTGACCTGCTTGGTCATGGAGAGGGTGGAGTCGAGGATGACCCCTAGGTTGCGTGCGTGGTCAGTGGGCGTTGGAGCAGTTCCCAGTGCGGTCGGCCACCAGGAGTCATTCCAGGCCGAAGGGGTGGATCTGAGGATGAGGACCTCCGTCTTGTCCGAGTTCAGCTTCAGTTGGCTGTTCATCATCCATTCGGCGACAGCCTTCATTCCTTCGTGGAGGTTGGTTTTGGCGGTGTGGGGGTCCTTGATAAGGGAGAGGATCAGCTGGGTGTCGTCGGCATTGGAGATGATGTTGAGGTCGTGCAGTCGTGTGACGTAGGTGAGTGGTGCCATGTAGATGTTGAACAGCGTTGGGCTGAGGGATAAGCCCTGGGGTACGCCGCAGATGATCTTGGTGGCTTTGGATTAGAAGGGGGGAAGGAGGATGCTCTGTGTTCTGCTGGAGAGGAAGGAGGTGGTCCAGTCCAGGGTCATCTCTTGGATCCCGGCGTCGTGGAGGCGTGTTTGTAGTGTGCGGTAGCAGACCGTGTCGAAGGCGGCTGACAGGTCCAGGAGGATGAGGGCCGCGGTTTCTCCGTTGTCTAGCAGGGTCCTGATGTCATCGGTGGCGGCGATGAGGGCAGTCTCGGTGCTGTGGTTGCTGCAGAACCCGGACTGGGACAGGTCCAGGTTGCTGTTTTCCTCAAGGTAGCGGGTCAGTTGTTTGTTGTTGGTCTTCTCGATAATCTTTGCCGGGAACGGGAGCAGGGAGATGGGTCGGAAGGTCTTGAGGTTCCTTGGGGTCTGCCTTGGTTTTCTTGAGTAAGGCGTTGATCTCGGCGTGCTTCCAGCTCTCCGGGAAGGTTGCTATCTTGAAGGAGATGTTGATGGCTTTCCAGAGATGGGGTGCGATGGCGGTGCTGGCTTTGTTGAAGATGTGGTGTGGGCAGGAGTCTGACGGAGATCCGAAGTGGATGGTGTTCATGATCTTGATGGTGTCGTCGTCATTAATGTTGGTCCAGGAGAGAAGGTGGTTGGTGCGGCTGGTGGTTGTGGGCACGGGGGTCTCAGTGGTTGTCGTGGTGGTTGTCTTGTTGAAGCTGTTGTGGATGTCTGCTATCTTGCGATGGAAGAAGGTGGCCATCGAGTCACACAGGTCTTGCGAATGCGGGATGTCGTTGGTGGTGGAGCTGGGGTTGGAGAGTTCCTTCACTATGTTGAAGAGCTCATTGCTGTTGTGTGCATTGTTGTTTAGGCGGTCTTTGAAGGAGGCCCTTTTGGCGGATCTGATGAGGTGATGGTGTCTGCGGGTGGCGTTCTTGTGGGCTGCGTAGCTGTCCGGTGTTCGTTCACGGAGCCAGTTCTTCTCCAGCTTTCGGCAGGTTTGCTTGGAGGCCTGGAGGTCTTCAGTGAACCAGATGGCTTTCTTGCTGGTGTGACTGTTGGAGGGTTTCTTGAATGGGGCGAGGGTGTTGTCGCAGTCGTCGATCCACTGTCTGAGGTTGCGGGCGGCGGTGTCGGCGTTGGAGGGCTCGGGGGGTGGGCTCTGGGCGAGGGGGGTGGTTAGCTGGTCTTTGGTGACTTTGCTCCAGCGGCGGTGAGGCATCTGTTGGGAGCGATGGTGCGTGGTGGGTTTCTGGAAGGTGAAGTGGATGCAGTGATGGTCGGTCCAGTGGAGTTCGGTGGTGTGGTTGAAGGAGACGTGGGGGCTTGCGGATATGAACAGTTACAAGTTTGTAAATATAACGACACATCATATGTCAGATTATCAACTAGATGGAATTCTGTAGAGAAATTATAAATATAGAAAAGGAAGGTTATAAAGTAGTAGAAGTTATAGGGAATCAAAAAATGAGATATGCTGAAGAAAAAGAAGAAAGACCAGCAAATGGAATAAGAAAGGAAAGTAGGAATATGAAGAGAGAGGAAAAGATAAAGCAAGTAGAAAAGGTAATAGAAGAAACATGAGTTAAAAAAGCATAGAGCAAAAAGAAGAAATGAAAAAAATAATAAAAGAACATATCACAAAAATACACGGAAACATGGGGATGATGGAACCACATAAGGAAAACAGCACGGTCAAGCAGGAAAACTCCAAGACAAAAAAGAGGAAAGGGAGACATCATCCAGGTGAGAAAATGGCATCACATAACCGAGGACCACGGTAAACTGCACCTGACAGTAGAAAAGAAAAATGGTTACAGAAAATGTAATAAATAACAATAAAAGATATCAAGATAAATAGAGTACAGAATCATAACAGAACAACAAGATGACATTCAAAACAACGATGAACGAGGAATTTCCATGCTTTCTTCTTTGCAGGTGTCGAAGAAATGTTGTAGACCAGCCGGGTCTTCATATGCAGTGGTTTTGTTGTTAAAAGTCACCTTCATAAGACAAGGATGAAACAACCCATATCTAGCATTCAAACTGCGGAGAGCTGGTCTCATGTCCAAAAACTTTTTCCGTCGGTCTGCAGTCGCTTTGGCATAGTCCTGAGCGAAGAAGAGGTTGGAACTTTGCCAGGAGATTTTTTTACTTCTGGCAGCATGTAGAACTTTAAGCAAATCTGTATAGTCTAAAAAGTATAGAATAACGCCTCTTGGTTTAGTGGTGGAAGATGCCGATTTTGGGATTTGCCCCAAGCGGTGAGCTCTTTGGATGATCAATTTTGGAGATTCAGGAAGACCCAGAAGAGTCGGGAGAAAGGATTGAAAAAAGGAAAGAGGATCTGAACCATCAAGTCCCTCCACAAGACCATAAATGCGTAAATTATTACACTTATTGCGGTTTTCCAAATTTTCCACTTGTTGTTTAAAGTGTGAAATATCCAAATGCAAAGGAGAAATTTGACTAGTCACAGCTTGAACAGAGTCAACACGTTGTTCGAAGTGTATAATTTTTTGTTCCATGTGGGACCATTTATCCTCAAGACCATGGAGACGTATATTTGTTTCCTCCATGTGAGGCTTGAGAGCACATATTTCTTCAAGAATTAGAAGGCGAAGGTGGATCCTTCTTGACACGTTTAGTTGAAACAGCGGCTGAGGCAGAGTGAATCTTAGAAATGTTACGAGGCATAGTAGGCGTTGCACTACCTGTGTGAGGAAGACTAGAATCTATATCTTCCATGCTTTCTTGTAAGACACTGAAAGGGTTATAGTTTCCACTGAATTACTGTCCATAGAATTAGCACAATTGCGTGTAGAGCGCGCTTTTGCCATAGAACAATGATATCAGCAGTTTCTGTGTGATATCAGTGAAATGAGTATTTCACCTTTGCCCCAGGAGGTCAGAAAGTTAAGAAAAGAAAAATAGTGCTGTCTTTAATTTTCTTCAAAAACGTATAAGGAGCAAAGATACAGGAAGATTTACATCATTGGAAAATAATTGCATATGAATACTTTCCAAATGGCATGAATAGGGTCAGGATTTAATAAAAGCGTTGAAAATTATTCAGGCAGCATGAAATTAAGACTGAAGCGGGAAAAAAGTGAGGAGATAAGCACCGAGGAGAATAACAAAATGGCGGCCGCATTAAAAACGAGCGCATCCGAAAATGAGGAGAAAAATAGAAAGCGCTCACCCTGGGCTTTTAAAGGCAGGTTAAATTGTAGCACTGGGCTTCATGTAGGATTTCCAGCGTTTGTGTGGTCCAAATAGGCGGAAGACATGCCCAGAGGAGATCCGACCCCTCAAGTCGTCACGGAGCACCGCACAAGAGCTGCCATCTTCTTCGGCTCCGAAGCCACGCCCCCCAAGTATTTTGATTTTAATAACATTTTATGTAGTATACTCACAAACAGGAACTTTCAGTCAGCCTTCTTCTTCATCCAGTGGACTGTTGTGTTATTCACATTTTCGTCAGCCCACTACATCATAGGGCAATGGATCCGCCCACTTCAGCATTTGGCTAACTTCACTGTGAGTGACTGTACTCTGCTCTTTCACAGGTAGAACATGAACACACAGACTAGTTCCCTTCGGTGCTGGGGACAATTATTACAATATATGCTTTATGAGCCCAAATTACATTTACATTTTTGTTAATTGTATAATTTATTTTAGACATTGCCGAGGGCCCAGCAGCCACCACAAAAATGTTTTATAAAAACCATGGCAAAACAAAACTAGCATTGACGAAGCTAAATGGCTGCCAGCTGATGTAAGACTATTGTATTTGTCCATGCTGCATTAAGGGTCAGATGTACGACGGATATTTGCATGCGCAAATCGGTTTTAGACCCTTTTGCGCATGCAAAAATCCTGTGGGCCATGTACTAACCCTATTTTACGAGTCACAAATAATTTGCGACTCGCAAATTATTGTTTAGCGACTCGCAATTAGGAAGGGGCGTTCTCTTCCTAATAGCGACCCCAACAGCTATGTAAGAATGTTTCGAGACTGCAATTGCAGTCACAAAACACTTGCACTTTACCACCCTTCTCAGAAGGGTGGTAAAGCACTCGCAAACGGGAAGGGGTCTCCAGGGACCCCATCCCCTCTGGGAATGCATGCGCAAGGACCACAGCCTGCACTTAAAAAATGAAAAGTAAATTTTTGGAAAAAAAATGCATCCATTTTACTTTAAGGAAAACGGACTGCGTTAAAAAAAATGCTTTATTTAAAGCAGTCCCAGACATGGAGGTCTGCTGACCCCAGCAGGCCACCATCCCCAATGTGGTTGCAAATGCGACAGATTCATTTATATTCATGAGGCATGCAATTTGTTATCTCATTGGGAATCGCAAACAGTGTCTCAGACACTGTTGTACATTGGAAATTGCGAGTCGCAAATTGCGAGTTGCAATTTGGCGCAATTTGCGAGTTGCAATTACCAATTGTCGTACATCTGGCCTTAAGTACTCTAACCTCCTGTCATCTTGCTCACATGTTAACCTGCAGAAGACAGAGCCTTGTTACTTTTCTGCTGTTTCTATTGCTATTCCTTTCGCTTTCCCTTCTTTCTCCTTCTCAGTTTTTTCAAGATCTAGTTCTCTTTTGTCTGACGTCTCTCTATTCATTTCTTTTCCACTTGCTTCTTATGCTTAACTCTTTTTTGCATCATTTTCCTTTTCTCTAAAATGTTATCTTCCATTTATCTATTTCCCTTTTGTTCTACATTCTGTTTCTTTTTGTCTTTCAATTTTTTTGCATTTTACTGCTGCTTTTTATTCATGTGTTTTCCTTTCTCTCCTTTCCTGTCCTATTGTCTGGTTTTATTCAGGTCCTGTAGTTTATTTGAATTTCTTTTTCTGTGCATTTCTGCAAGTACTTGTTGTTTTACTTTCTCTTCCTTTATCCTCTTTTGCTATATTCCGTTTTACATCTTCTTTCATTTCTGTTTTTTACTTTCCCTTGTGCACTGTGCACGAAGTGGTCTAGTGACTAGTGGAACAGGCAGTGGTGGCTGGCAATTATAGCGATTGGAGAGGCGAGCAAAAGGGTAAATAATTTTTTTTAAAAAATCATAAATTTAATTAAATGCATAAATGAAATAAATAAAAAGGTGCTTACCATGCTTTCCGGAGACACGTCCTCCTCGCTCCGGTCATCTTCTTCTGACATCACGTCCAGCTGGGCTTAACCAATACTGGCACTGCTCTGATGCTGTTAACCAACCAGCATCAGAGCAGTGCCAGGATTGGAGGAAGCAGCCTTTCTCAATGCTCTAGACGATACTGTAGGCTTCTGCAGGCTGTCTACTCAGCTGTATAAGACAGCTAGTTTGCGAGGTTTAAAGTGCGCATGTAAGGCTGGCCGTCGCAAGACAGCCATCCAAAGAGACATGCGCACTATAAACTAGTGCACAGGCAGCCCACCACTGCTCCACCCTGTCCTGACTCTCGGTTCAGTACGGGTTGACATAAAATATAATGGCAATGAATTAACTTCAATACCATTTTATTTTTTTGTCTCTGGGGCATTTCTGGGGAACTATTAAGTGTCTAGGATTGGTAGAGTGGTGCACTGCTCGTTATTAAGACAGTGGTGGCCAAAGAGTCAATGAGTCTTGGTATATAATAAATCGTATTTTATTTTCAAAGAAATGGTTTGCCAGCCAACGCGTTTCGTTCATAAAAGAACTTCTTCAGGTCTGTAAATCATAATGAGACATATAGGGGTGTGCACGGAATGACCATAGGCACGTGTGTGTTAAATACGTTATTGTGACACAGAGGTGAGTACGGAAACGGAACAGTGATATGGGGAAGGAAGGACATGTAATGGATGGGGGGAAAGGGGGGGTCTGGTGACAAGAGTAACAACTTTAAGCTGAGTGAACAGTGAACCAAGGAAAGGTGAGGGGTTGTGATCGGGGCTGGAGCCAGGGTGACAGCAAAAAGGGGGTGCGCTGTTGAAGATTCCTGGTTCCAGGACAGTGGTGCAGTTATACTGAAGATATAAATAAATTGGTGAAATCACTAAAAGCATAATGACTGTACGAATATGTACATGATTGCATAATATCAGTGGAGCTCCCAAAACAGAAGACGCAAAATGCTCCAACAGTATCAAGAGTGCAATGTCTGCATGGCATGAAATAATTAAATGAATAAATACTAACAATACAAAGGTATATAAAAAAAAATGCAATGATTGCATATCAATATAAGTCAAAAACGCATAGCCCAGTAAAGAATGCATGTTGAATGAGCCATGGGTGAAAAAATAAAATAAAATAAAAAGAAAACAGTGAATGGAGCCGGAGTGTTCAGGAACAGTGGTGCGCTGTTAGCGATTCCTGGTTCTAAAATAATAGTGCAAGTACAATGAAGGCACAAATATTCCCACAAAAACGCTGAACCAACCATGGCTTTAAAGTGCATACACTCTAACTGTAAAACGATGAAAAACCAAGTCACAAGATGCAAAGTGTATTTTAAAACACTGAATATGTAGTCAACACAATACACGATGGTTCAATTTGTAAATTCTGATCGATGTTGTCCTATCTAGATAAGTCAGTGCCCCCAATACTGCCATGGTATAAATCTCAAAGATGAATTTAATATGTTTGTGCTTGAATATAAATATTAAACAGGTGACTATTTCTAAATCCTAGAGGCTGACCCTCCCTAGGCTACTCCACACATGGTTTTAAATAAGATGCCTGTACATACCATGAGTGAGCATAAATGTAGGATCGGAGCAGCACAGTGGCCACTTTCCAGCGCGGGGCCGCCTTGATAAGGGCCTGTGAGCGCGAAGTCTATGAAGAAAAAAGGAGTAAAATGAGGGCCATGGTTGGGGTGATGGGGAATAGGTGGTGGAGCATGGACACTGTGGGGCCAACAAGGGAGTAAACAGGGTGCGCGGAGAGGTGAACCACATCGAGGTGGATTGGATGGTGATGGGGCTCCAGGGCGGTGTATGGTGAACAGACGGCGCGTAAGCAGAAGGGAGGCTCGGAAGGTAGATAGAAAGCCAAGCGATGATGGTGTCCTGGGCCAGGGTCTGAGAAGACAGCGCTGGAATCATAGATCGGGGTTCCTGGCTGTGAGGTAAAATGTGGGCAAAGAGGAAACCCGAGCGCGGGTTCGAAGTCGGAAGTGCAGGAGTCCTGGAGGCGGGAGAGAGGCGGTGGCGGGGAGGAGGCCTGGGCCAGGGTCTGAGAAGACAGCGCTGGAAACATGGATCGAGGTTCCTGTCTGTGAGGCAAAAGCGGGGAAAGAGGAAACCCGGGTCAGGGTCGGCAGGCCATGAGCGAGAGAGAGGAGTGAACGGGTGCGCCAGGCCGGGATGGCCCGCGGGAGGGACGTACCTGTCAGGCGGGCTGCGAGTGGAGCCGTCAGCTGCGATGCACAATGGTTGTTTCTCTATGTGGGTATGGCGATATAAGTAACCTTGGTTCACGTCACTGGGTGGGCGGGGTTCCGGAAACACCAGGCGGTGTAGTTGCGATGCACGATCGGGATGGATCCGTTGCTCTAGAAAAGTGACGGCCGAGGGGGACAGAGTCAGCACAAGTGCAACAAGTGCGAGTGAACGAACGGCATCACAAGGGAAACAAATAATGGGGAAAAACCGGGCAAGGACTCAGTGGTGCAAATAGGGGGGGTGGTGGCAGGGAAAGCACTGGTACAAGCAACACATATCAGAAGAAAGGGCTGGGGGGGAACAACACTCAATGTAGGTCGAGGTAATCAGTGCATGCAATGAAAAGAGGTGGAAATAGAGTTAAAAAAGAGGGGATGCGGGACTGCAATGAAAGTGTAATGAAAATAATCAAAGACCTGAAAATATGAATGAAAAGAGAATGAATATGAAAAACCCTGACTTGGAGCTATACTGTAACTAAGCAGAGTGGATCATGCTGTAAGTAACGAAAATAGACAAAGATCATCTGAGGGACAGGGCTCCAGTACGAATGAGCAAAAGATTGGGGTGAGCTAAAAAGACAGTGTGGGAGAATTAGAGAAAATAATGAAACTCATGGTCAGAATTATGTCCCCTCTTCACCGCATCAAGTCTGCATATCCATTTGCATTCTGCTCTCCTGAGTGACAGATCTCTGTTGCCACCCCTGTTGCTTGGTGGGATGTGGTCTATCCCTAGGAAGCCAAATTTAATTGGTCCTGTATGTGTGGTGCGGTAATGCTCTGTCATGGGGTACCTTTCGTCATTGTTGATAAGCGCTCTGCGGTGTTCTTGTATTCTGGTCTTGAGATTGCGAGCTGTACTTCCTACATAGATGATACCACATGGGCATTCCAGAATGTATACAACGTATTGTGTATTGCATGTGATGTGATGCCTGATTTTGTGTGTGCGACCAGAGTTGTATGAGAAGTTTTTACTTTTATTGCGTCCCAGGCAGCAGACATTACAATTGGTACATGTGAAGAATCCCTCTTGTGGGGGTGGTAGCCAAGTGTTGGAATTGGCTTTCCTTGTAGTAATGTAACTTGGGCATAGTGAACTTCTCAGGGTACGTCCTCTTCTGAAGATCAAGGAAGGATAGTTGCTAATGAAAGGGCGTAGTGTAGGAATTTCAACCAGAAGGTGCCAATGTCTCCTGAATGCCTTGAATATTTTGTCACTGTGCGTTGTGTAGTTGGTGAAAAATGATACCCTTTCTTTCATCGGTTTGATACCATGAGCGGTGGTCCTGTGTGGGCGGTTGGCGGTGAGTGTCTCAGCCCTGGATAATGCAAGTGCTCTCTGTTCTGCCTTGTCTACAGTTTTACGGTCATAACCCCTGGATGTGAAACGTGCCTTGATGTCAGCAATGTTCCTCCTGAAGCTCCCTTCCTCATTGCATGTGCGGCGTCCCCGTACCATTTCCCCATAGGGAATGTTGGCAATTACCGATTTGGCATGGGCACTGTCTGCATGTAATATGCTATTACAGGAGGTGGGTTTGCGGTACAGTGTGCTGTGTACTACCCCTTCTTTAATGAAGAAGTGGATGTCTAGGAACTCTATGTGTGTTGGGTGGTGTAACATGGTGAGTTGGACATTGAAGGGGTTATCGTTCAGATATTGCAGGTAGTCGTGCAAAAGTGTCTCAGACCCTGACCAAATGCAGATGATGTCGTCTAAATATCTCCCCCAGTACAAGTTGTATTGGGTCCAGGGGGAGGCACGTCTTGCCCATGCGTGCTCTTTCTCGTACCAGCCCATGAAGACCCCGGTGTACGAGGGCGCTAATCTAGAACCCATGGTGGTCCCTTGCAATTGGTGGAACCACCTCTCATTATGTTTGAAAAAATTGTTGGTGAGGATTAACTCAATCATGTCCATGATCATGTTGTTCTAAGAAAAATGTTCTGCTCCTTCAGTGTCTAATTAATGGCGAGTGGCGAGCATGCCATGCTGCTTGTCTATGCATGTGTATAATCCAACCACGTCTAACATGACAAAACTGAGTTCCTCTGACCAATTGAAACCCTCCAGTTTGGCCAGGATGTCCTTGCTGTCTTTAAGATATGAAGGCAGGTTGGTGACGTGTTTCTGAAGTGTGAGGTCCACAAACTGGGACAATCTCTCTGTGGGGGAACCCACCCCTGAAATGATGGATCGGCCAGGTGGGAAGGGACCCCCTTTGTGTACCTTGGGCAGAATATATATGCACGGGAAGCGTGCATTGTTGACATACAAATATCAATATATATTTTATTGAAGTGTGTGTATTTTTGCTCCAAACGCGGTCCTTTTCTCTTTCGCGTGCCACGCTTGTTAACATTTCTGTTGCTTTACTCCCTACCCCCACCCGCTATCCGTGTTCACAATGCGACCACCCTCCTTCCCGATCTCCACATTCCCTTTGTGTGTGTCTCCTTTTTACAAACACGCATTCGTAGGAGATTGTCCTGCGTGGATGTTTGAAGCTAGGGTGTGATCCACCACTCCCTCACTACGGCAGACTTTTCTAAGCAGCAACGTAGATAGCCACTCTACCTCACAACATCCCTCTCCCTCACTACATCACTATTTCACTACCTCACTATCTCACAACTCCTCTCTCTCAAAACATCACTACCTCACTCTCTAGCTCACAACCTCACAACTTCACTCTCTCTCACTCACTACTCAATCACTCTCTATCTCACTACCTCACTCTTTCTATCTCACTAACTCACTTTCACTCTCTCTTTCACTACCTCTGGATCCAATTTAACCCCCATTAACTGTAACATACCAAGTAAATCATGGGAGGAGCATTTTGCAAAAATATATGCAGCCCCTGTATCAACTGTCGCTCTCTCTGGCCCTGTACCAAAGGTTGATATATCTATTCTTGAGGTGGAAGATGCCATTATCCAAAGCGCAGGGAACAAAGCCCCAGGCCCTGATGGCCTATCCATCGACATAATTAAATCCGAACTAGACTTTTGGTCCCCACTGCTTTGTAACGTTTTTAACAAACTCTCTAACACCAAAATCCCAGAAACTTGGTCAAGCAGCATCATCGTACCTATCTTTAAGAAGGACGATAGATCAAACCCTAGCTGTTACCGCCCTATATCTTTAATAGATAATACATTGAAAATTCTGGGCCCGGTGATCTTTAATAAAATCAGACTTTGGGCAGAGGAAAACCAAATTTTACATTCCTGCCAGCTGGGATTCAGAAGCAAAGTGGGAACTGTGGAACAATGTCTGAATGTAAACCTCATATTAGACAAGTACACCATTGCTAAAAAAGTCCCTTTGTACCTGGGCTTCATGGACTTATCATCAGCGTTCGATCTCGTCAATCGATCAAATCTATGGGAGATTCTCCTAAATTACGGATTAGATGAGTCACTTGTCTATTTCCTGGCACATTTGCATAGAGACCTCAAAGCCCGTGTCAGGATAAACAATGATGGAGAGGTCTCCGGGGATATTTTAATTGGTAGGGGGGTCAGACAAGGCTGTGTCTTGGCCCCCCTACTTTTTATTCTTTATATAAACGAATTAAATAAATCCCTGTCTAAATCCACATGCGATGTGCCGAAAATTAATGGTAATTTACTCCCAGTATTGTTATAAGCAGATGACGCGGTCCTGATGGGCCGCATACCTAAAGCACTACGTACTTTAATCACGGGCTTTGTCTCCTTTATGGCTGGTTTGGACTTATGCACTAACTTTAAAAAGTCATATATCATGTCGTGCGGCCCAACTAAATATCGCATCAATCATATAGCCTCAGGAGAAAACATCCTAAAAAGCACTAGCACTTTTCCATACTTGGGCCTGATCTTTTCAGACACTGGTTCATGGGCCGCACATGTAGTGCATGGCAGAAACAAACTCGCAAAGGCAGTTAATTCTATTATTAGCTTACAACAGCCAAAGAGAGCTGAGGTCATGGTGCCCCTAATACAGATCTATAAATCTCAATGCCTACCTACCGCAACATATGGCGCTGAGGTGTGGGGGTACACAAACAGTAGTGGCATCCAAAGAGAAGAAAATAGATTCTGTAGAAAGATTTTGGGGGCTCAAATTTCATCACCCACCTACATATGCCATAAAGAGCTAAACTTGTATTATGTCGAGGATTTTATCAAGTCCCGGCCAGCTTTGTTCTGGCTGAAGATATGGCAAAATCCGGCTGCAATTTTAACACAGGAAATAATCAATGACTGCCTCAAATGTGATAGGGGCAGTTCTATACCGTGGCTTAACGCTGTAAAGGAAAGCTTAGCTAGTGTAGAATTGGAACACATCTTTTTTGACCGTTCAAACACAGAGGGCGTGAATATTAAGACATTGAGAGAGGCATTATTTGACTCATACCGAAGGGAAAGAGAATGCTCAGAGCTTCTTAAATCTTCAATAATCAGATATACTTCCATCTCGCCTAGCTCAGGTTATAAGAAAGATACACTACAGGAATATCTTAAAAAGAGTATCGGAAGATGGAATAGGAGCCTGCTCTTTCGCCTTAGGGATGGAAGTATAAAATACTCCCTTTGCTTCCCTCTTGGTTTTAATAAAAATTTAGAATACTCTGCCCTTGTGGGAACGGTCAAAAACAAACAATTCTACACTTCCTTCTTTTCTGTAACTTTTATAATAGTTACACTAAACAGTATTTTATTCCTCATTTTAAGTCACTTGCTATCACTGACCATAAAATGGCATATAACGAAATACTACGGTTAGGAAGTGATATGATGATTTTTAGAGTAAGTTCTTTTTTATATTCCGCGGTTCGCTCACGGAAAACAATGGATATTTTATAGTTTGTATTATACCTGTTTTTTCAGTTACTTAATTTTTTGCTTACAGCTTGCTCATTTGTACATGGTTATAGTTAGACTGTTGTATGCATAGTATGTATACTGAAATTGTGAGCACCTTATTGCTAGTTTGCACAACTCTTATGATATTGACAAGATGCCTTGGCTATATAAGCGAATTTATTTGCACTCTATTGCTACCCTGCATTTTCTGCCCATGTTTCAACAGTATTATTATGAAATTGATCATGTTTTTATTCTTGTTTTATGTTTGTATTTTTATCTTATTGGTGGTGATGACTTGTACTTTTATGGATATTTTATCCGAATAAAGACCATTTGACTTGACTTGACTACCTCTCTCTATCTCACTACATCACAACATCACTCTATGCTTATATATCACTACCTCACAACATCCTTCTCCCTCACTACCTCACTCTTTCACTACCTCACTCTCTCTATCTCACTACCTCACTCTCTATCTACCTCACTCTCTATCTCACTACCTCACTCTCTCTCACTACCTCACTCTCTATTTCAATACCTCACTCTCACTCTCTATCTCACTACCTCACTCTCTCTCTGCTAATGCAATAGGTATCACATATGCAAAAAAAAGCTAATGCCAATAGAAATGACAATGCCATTTATTTAGGGATACAAAAATAATAAAAAATAATGAGCAATACCAATAGCTCTACCTATAATATTGCCGAGACCATTGCATTGTAAATGCTTGTTCTTCATAGACTTTGCGCTCACAGGCCCTTATCAAGGCGGCCCCCGCGCTGGAAAGTGGCCACTGTGCTGCTCTGATCCTACATTTATGCTCACTCATTGTACGTACAGGCATCTTATTTCCAACCATGTGTGCAGTAGCCTAGGGAGGGTCAGCCTCTAGGATTTAGAAATAGTCACCTGTTTAATATTTGCCATATTCAAGCAGAAACATATTAAATTTATCTTTGAGATTTATACCATGGCAGTATTGGGGGCACTGACTTATCTAGATAGCACAACATCGATCAGAATTTGCAAATTGTACCAACGTGTATTGTGTTGACTACATATTCAGTGTTTTAAAATACACTTTGTATCTTGTGACTTGGTTTCTCATCGTTTTACACTTAGAGTGTATGCACTTTAAAGCCATGGTTGGTTCAGCGTTTTTGTGGGAATATTTGTGCCTTCATTGTACTTGCACTATTATTTTAGAACCAGGAATCGCTAACAGCGCACCACTGTTCCCGAACACTCCGGCTCCATTCACTGTTTTCTTTTTATTTTATTTTATTTTTTCACCAATGGCTCATTCAACATGCATTCTTTACTGGGCTATGCGTTTTTGATTTATATTGATACGTAATCATTGCATTTTTTTTTATATACCTTTGTATTGTTAGTATTTATTCATTTAATTATTTCATGCCATGCAGACATTGCACTTTTGATACTGTTGGAGCATTTTGCGTCTTCTGTTTTGGGAGCTCCACTGATATTATGCAATCATGTACATATTCGTACAGTCATTATGCTTTTAGTGATTTCACCAATTTATTTATGTCTTCAGTATAACTGCACCACTGTCCTGGAACCAGGAATCTTCAACAGCGCACCCCCTTTTTGCTGTCACCCTGGCTCCAGCCCCGTTCACAACCCCTCCCCTTTCCTTGGTTCACTGTTCACTCAGCTTAAAGTTGTTACTCTTGTCACCAGACCCCCCCTTCCCCCCATCCATTACATTTCCTTCCTTCCCCATATCACTGTTCCGTTTTCGTACTCACCTCTGTGTCACAATAACGTATTTAACACGCACGTGCCTATGGTCATTCCGTGCACACCCTTATATGTCTCATTATGATTTACAGCCCTGAAGAAGTTCTTTTATGAACGAAACGCGTTGGCTGGCAAACCATTTCTTGGAAAATAAAATACGATTTATTATATACCAAGACTTATTGACTCTTTGACCACCACTGTCTTAATAACGAGCAGTGCACCACTCTACCAATCCTAGTCTCTCAGTTCGCTGCACAGCAGTTGGCACTCAACGATGGCGAGTGCTGGAGTTGGATTTATGCACGCTCACCCTATATTTGACCACTAGTTAACAACAAGGAAACAACATAGGGTAGTGCGGTTACTGTGTCCGCCGTTGTCTGGAACCATATTTTTGGAACTATTAAGTTTGGCGACATTCCTCCACTCAAATGGAGGAGCCACCCCTCCGAACAGGTGATTTTGAATGAAAGGGTTTAGTTCCGGCAGGGCTTTCACTTCCCCAAAGTGAGGTAAGGCATCACTCATCCTTAGATCGCCATCTGGTGTTGGCATCAAAGTATTGAACATTAGAGAAAGGCCAGAAATTGTGGTTTTGCCATTACCACGGAAAATCCTTGGGCAAGGAGAGAGACTTCAATGACTGGTCTAAAGAGCAGTAGTTGACATCAGCACCAATCTTCTTCTGATTACTCTTTCCATTAAAAAAGCCATCTGTGGAGTGGACATAGTAGAATTAGTGTCACAGTGAAGCTCACAGCTGCTGGTGAAGGTGGAGCCTTTGAAAGTTTGTGACTACACCACATTGTCACCCACGAGCCAAAGGTTATCAGCTTGTTATATTTTATTTTACTTCTATATTTTAATTACTATTGTATACAATGAAGCTGTTTCCTGTCTCTGTAACTCTTGTGAGTGTTTGAGTTCAAAAACCCTAGGCAGTCAAAAGACTACATTCAATGGCTATTTCTAACAGCAACAACATTTACAAATGGGAACTCAGTGCACACAACCTAAATAAAATCAGGTATACATTTTATTTGATTTAAAGTGCAAGAAATATGTCATAAATGGTACAAATAATGCAACATGATTTCAATGATTGACGCAAAATGTACCATACACAACAATAAAGATTCAAATTAACAAAACACAATATTAAATGTGACAGACATGATTACATATAAACGAAAAAGGTAGGGGCTATGACAGAGATCTTCTCAGCGCGCGTTTTGACGCTACAAAGCGTCTTCATCAGGAGAGCCACATTTTGTTCCTTTCTATGTAGTCAAGACTACAATGGTAAGATGTTGAAAATGGATACAATTATTAAAACGACATTTAAACTAACTGGTAATTTGCTCACGGGACAGTTCACATCGACTCTAGGGGGTGAAACTGCAAGTAATTATCACCCAATAAACTAAATAAGTCCTCCAATTATGGAAAAACGATTTAAGGCAAAAAGCCCCAGAATGGGCTAGCTGGATATTCCGTGCTCGATCATGAAAGAAATCTATACGCTGGCCTCACTCCGAGTTTTATGGCTCAAGATACACGAGAGGCCGATTTGAAAGTCAGTAGGGACGCGTAGAAAATAGATGCGGATGCAAAACAACTCTTTTGAGTGTTTCAACGATCTCATTTGCAGCCTAATTACCAATTAAGTTAGAACTTCAAACTTGATCCTCTCAGTAAGTAAATATGATTCTTGCATAATGTGTTAATATATATAGCAAGTGGTGTACTGGAATTCTTTCTCGATAGTTCGACATGAACAATGTTTTCTAGAATTGATTTTCTATACTATGTGAAGAATAGTGTCTATGTTAATTATACATATGGCAGATAAACAAAGCATTAGCATTTACTCATTCATTTTATTTGTTGTATGCAGTGTCAGAAACATAGGCTCTGCTTCTGTATGCTTTATAATAAAATAGTTTTCACCTAGGCATGTGAGATAGGTGGCAATAGTAGGACTTTCGTGTCTGACAGGCATGTTACGTACAAGCCAGTCCTGATTGTGTGCTGTCAAGTAAGCACTAACTTGAAGTGTGTGTGTGTGTGTGTGTAAGAGAGAGAGAAGGGTTAAGGGCCTAGATTGTTAATGTTCTGAATAGTCATTCTAACAATATGTGCACAATCGCCTTAATATTTTCAGAAAATATTTTCAAAGCTGTAAATTGACATTAGTCTCACAAACATAGCAAATAACTGGAAATATTATACTCTCAGAGAGCTTCATAGGATGATTGTTTTCGTTCAAGGGAAGACATGGCTTGACAGTTCGGTCTGGACTGTTCCCATGAGGCACAGGGTCAAGACTGATTTGCATATAGCTGTGTCTGAACTAGGGTGGCAGAGTGGGCTAAAGAACGGTGATGGATTCAACCCAGATCTGTGACTGGGGGTGAGTGTCTGAAAAGTTTCAGCGCTTCGTCCATCATCTCCTTGTGTTTGCTTTGTTTGCCCTAAGTTGGCAGGATATGCCCAGACGTGGGTCCCTTGCTCACTTTGCCAATGGATTCAAGCTAGCCTGGCTGATATGGGCTGTTAGCCCGAAACCGGACCCAGGATGCTTGGTTCCGGTCCAGGGAAGACATGGCTTGGCTGTTCGGGCAGGACTGTTCCCATGAGGCACAGGGTCAAGACTGATTTGCATATAGCTGTGTCTGAACAGGGGTGGTGAAGTGAGCTAAACAATGATGATGGATTCAACCCAGATCTGTGACTGGGGTGAGTGTCTGAAAAGTTTCAACGCTCCGTCTATCATCTGCTTGTGTTTGCTTCATAGCTATATGCACTGATTAGAACTACAAACCTATCCTATGTTGTACAAATCAGACCTGGAAAGAAATAGAAATGGCTACATTTGCCTGCCTTCTCACACGCACTTCTGCAACAGACACATTGCTAGTGTTCCTGAGCAATGATACTAGAAACCACGCAGAATTTCCCTATCCCATCTCCATAGAGAATAATCAGATGAGAAAGTTTAAAGAGATGCCAGTGTTTTGGAGGGACAGACACAAGGACTGATTGCTGAGGTGACATACCAAAGTGATGATGTCCAACAGCAGACCCTATGGATTATAAGGTATGGGGGGGATTCTTACATGGCATTGCATAGAAAAAAAATACGGAATTCTAATAGCTATTCAGCTAATGTAACAATTAAGAGGCTGAGAACACATGTAGAAATTAGGTAGGTACTAGACTGTTTGAATAGGGCCATAGGGATGTGTGAAAAACACGCTTGGGGTTTTTCTAATGCTCATGAATTTTTATATTATGACTGCTGAGAATACCGTAATATTTGCCATCATTCTGCTACACAAGATGTGAGGATGAATAGTAGATAATAAATAACGGAATTTTTCAAAATACCAACAACTATGTGTGTCTTCTATATTTAGGGGCCAGGATGGGGGTCCATTTCTATATACAATTCTCGGCCTCCAGATGAGAGTTCTCTGACCCTTTTGTCTTACTGCTCAGATTTGTTATCTGAATAAGCATAAGGGATTGTAGAGAGGAGTGAGAGACACCTGCCAATTCTCCTTTTCTCCGAAGAGAGTACACTATGCATTACCTGGGTTGGACCCCTTCCCTCTCAGATGAGGGGTTCACAGTACACCAAGCAACTGGAAACAAGGAGAACTGTTTTACTAATGTGTATATTTCTAAGCCTATTGTTGTAGACACATACATCAGCTTGAAACCCACAGCTTGCTCAACCATTAACTTGTCCCGAAGGTATCAGGTATGAGAGCGCTTTACATGAGCACCAGTCGCATTACACTAGGACACATTCATTTCTTGGTAGGGATGGGGAGATTAAGTGATTTGCCCAGAATCACAGGATGTTGAGCGTCCCAGCCGAATCTCGAGCCCGGTCGTCCAGATTTGAGATTGACCGCCCTTGCCGTTAGGCCACATCCACTTGACTTTGAATTTTACTTTAATTAGGGTTAAAGTGTCCCAATGTGTGCACTGTTTATAAATCAGCCTCCCAAGTCAAGCAATTGGCTTTTCTGACACTCAGTTGTTCTCCAAGTGCCTCAAGGTATAAATGCATAAATCCTGTTAAGAATGCAAATTTGATACAACCTGTTCTTTTTTTTTTTCTTGTGAGATGATGTACGTCTTCTTATTTTAACATATTTTAATGCTGTAACTTCATTTTACACTGGCTCTATTAAAAGCAGGCTGAAAAAGAAGCTGCATTATTATCACTTTTGCAATAGGTTTAGTTGCTCCTTGGCTCCTATGTGAGGGCCATGTTATGGCTGTCATTACTACTTAAACAGGGAGCAGCAATCAATCAATCAATCAATCAGGGGTTTATATAGCGCGCTACTCACCCGTGAGGGTCTCAAGGCACTGTGAGATGGCCTGTTGATATGAGGATCCCAACCATTCACACCCAGTGAATTTCCATAGCCCTCTGAGGAGACCGATACCTTTCTACAGAAAAGGACAAATGAAAGGAGTTTCTTACCCCTCCCTCTGACTGATGCTCATGAGAATTAGGGATGCCTGGAATCTGACAACCCTCTTGCTCTCGGAAGTGGAAGATTAGGGTGCCCTGTCACGAACACACAAAATCAGTCAACACACAAGCATTCGTATTTTATAACAATTAGTATTTATTATGTGCAATTCTTCTGCAATTCATGTGAGCAAGGATTATCAAAATAAGGAGTACCTCAGTAATTCTTTTAAAAAACGAGTACATAATAAGATGCACCCTCGTCACTCAACTTTGACCTATTAGTCTAAGCACCCTAGTTGCTTTGTGATATGATAATATTAGCATATTATATGTGGAACTATTGAACCCACCCCACCACATACCTGTCAGCATCTTTCACAGCAAATGCTCTTCTGTCTGCTCAGTTGCCAGTGGGCTTTTATACCTTCCTCCCCTAGAGAAATATAGGAAGCAAGTGGGGCTGCTATGCTTGAAACATGCATCTTAAACACATGACAGAAATAAGTGCTTCTTTTGGGAACGTTTGGAAGAGTGTAGGCAGCAATCCTTTTTTTTCTTTCCAGGTCTTCCAGTACAGAACTATTCAGGGCCAATCTCTAAAAGCCTCTTGAGCCCGCCCGAACATCCAGCAACGAATGGAAAAATTCCTCTCTAACTGAAGCGAAAAGTGTTTTGTTAGTGGCACAAAATGAAGCAGAAAACCTCATGTTAACCAACTTCATGCCTTTCACACTTAAGCTAAGTGACCCATTCGCTTCGTTCCATCTGACAGCCATGCGTTACAGGCCTTGATGCATGCTAACGTGTGGACTATGGACATGCACATGATTAGCATGCATGAAGGGCCGTAACACACACGGAGCGTTTCATGAGGTCTCATCTCACATTAGGTAGGCAGCCCTATAGGTGGCAGTGGACACTACCTAGTCTGATTTAATTTCATCATTGCTGCTGGCAAGTTGTGGATTGCCACATTACTTTTTCCTCCTACACCTAATTGAATATAGTTAAGTTAGAAAGATAACATCTATTTAAACTTAATAAAGGAGCAGTATTGATTGGGGTGTTCAAAACATGATATATAAGGAGTTACTTCAATCAGAATTATTATGGGCCTCATTATGATGGCAGTCGGGCTTAAGTCCAACCGCCATCATATTGGAGACGGGACCGCCCAACTTGCTGCTGGCAGTCCTGCCAATGATATTACAATGTGACCACCTTCAAGGCAATCACAAATTGTATCTTTTGTATTGCGCATCTGCTGCGGGCTGCAGCACACGCCACAGTACCAAAAAAAGACTTGCAGCATATCCCTGCACTGTGTGGTGCTTGCCACATGGTGCAGGGATATGTAGGTGCCCCCCAAAACCCATAACTGTTGGCCAGGGGAAGGGGGGGCCTGCTATGGGCCCCCAATGTCCCTTTCCGCCAGCCTTTTAATTGCGGGTAAACCGCCATGAAACGGCCGGCGGTAGGGGCATCATAATCCGCCACCATTGTAGGGATTGGATTTCCCTCCGAGGGGATCCCGTAGAATCCGTGGCGGTCGGTCTCTCCGCCCGCCACCCATCCGCCCGCCATCCTAATGTGGCGGGCAGAAAACATCATTATGATGGCGGTGGGACCGCCACCGACGGGCTGTCAGTGGCGGTCGCACCGTCATCATAGTCAGGACAGCTGTAACATAAGGACACCTCTTCTGGGGCCCTGAATTGATTCAGGCTGAATGCGAGGGCAGAAAAAATTCAATGAGAAAAACAAGAGAACTGATTATAATGAGGTGCTGTAACAGTGTTCAGGGTTAACTACATGTATTATACTTTAGGCTGTTGCAAGAAGTTTATTATATTATTTATCGCATTTGTTAACATGTGGGGTAAAGTACACGCTACTGTGCATTATAAGAATATTGCAGGTCACTAAGGGGTTACATGATCATAACGAGGCAGAAGACTGAATTCATTTATAAGGAACACTAGGTGACTTGCATACTTTTTTAACATATGGCATAGGCTATTTTATTCATTTTCATAAATGGTCACACCATCACCCTTCTTGCAAACGACTTACATCCTTGGTGTCTTGCTCGATCATATGAAAGAGATAATGTGTTTGCCGAGGCCACGAATAAAATCTGAATCTGTAGTGCCAAAATTAAACACACCAAAAGCAGTTAATAAGTTGTTGAAAAAAATATATTAGAATCACTTAAATATGTTAGATTTAAAAACAAATGTGGTATGCTCAGAAAGTGTCGAAACAGCTATTTTACTGTAATGCCCCCATATTCTGGATTTTTTTTTTTACATGGTGCCATAAATACCTATCTCCTTTATGCTGGCTGCTTTTCGTTTTTAGAAAAAACAGATAAGAAAAATGAAAAGGCAGTTCTTGTTTTCGTTATTTAAACTGCAGTAGCATGTATGCTCTATGAGCTGCATTTGTCCTTTCCTGCTTGCTCTGGCAATAGGCATTATGGCATCACGCCTCAACTGTAATCGTGTATTACAGTTGAGCAGCTACAACATTATCTTATTACAGTGACTTGAGACGTCACAACTAAACTATAGTAAGGGAATTGAGAGGTGATTTTATAAAGGCACTTCAGGCTCCCATGCGTTATAGATGAGTTTAAAGTACCCCGCTATAAATTATAGAGTTATTGCAAGTCACAGAGCAATTCTAAACAAATTATTGAAGGACAACTGAAGGACAATTTCCTTTATAAGTTAATGGAACTTCGAGATCACTTGCAATATCCTTTTAATTTACAGCAGAGGGTATTGTATTCCTATGTACTGTGTCATTTTCTTCTTACAGGTGAGCTACTGTGGGTCACAGCTCGACTGTAAAAAGGAAACTAGAGTAATATTTCTATACTAGGATTGCAGGCTTCCATGTATTATATGTATTCTCATAAAAATAGTAGGAACCCTTAACATCATTTACATCTGCATACAAGCACAACATTAATTTAGGTTCCCCAGAGTATTTTATGTCAGTTTGCCTCCCAGGCGTCATTTTGTCCAACTGATTTTGATTAAAATAATTCTGAAAATGTTTCCACTACTTTCATCACACATGCAGAAGCAATGTTCACCATACTACATAATTATTCTAATTCACATTGTTTTCCACTATTTTATTTGTGTAACTTGGTTAGAATTTGTTGCAACAGAATTAACCCTGTGCAATCTGAGATTACATGGACTGTAGCCTCTGTTGGATACACTTTCACATTCTTTTGCATTTTCTACCAATCACTTTTGATCTGAATTGTCACAAATATAACCTAGCCTGAAACACAGACAATGTGTCCTTGTTCCAAAATCTTTTTTACTTTTTTTTTTTTATTGAGCAGAGCCATCAAGAAGCACATTATTTACACATAAAAAATAAAAAAAACAGAGAGAAAAAGAAAACTCGAACTGAAAACATCACAATTCAATGTTCACTTATTAGTGATTACACATAACAACCAAAAAAGAAAATACCGTCATCAAATTAACAATCAAAAAGAAAAAAACCCAAACCCTCGAAAATGTCTTAGTTGCCCCCACCCGTTTGGCATAAGCTTCTTCGAAAGACATTGTCCTTTTCATCTTAATCAACCATTTCTCAAAAAGAGGTATATCCAATGATCTGCAATTTTGTAAAATCAAGAACGGGCAACCGACATGGCAATTGCAAGAAAACATCCTTCATCTTTCGAAAGTACAGCCTCCCTAATGCCTAACCCGAACAAAGCAGCTTCTGCTGAGGGTTCATACATTTTCTTAATTGCCCTACTAAAATAAGCAAAAATATCTTCCCAGAACTTTTTTAACTTGGGGCAAGAAAAAAAAATATGACACCATCCCCCTTCTGCTAAGGTACCACAACGAAAGCAGCTATTTACCACTTCTGGATATATTTTATTTAATGCTTCTGGAGTATAGTATGCCAGCCATTGGGCAAGGAAAGCCATTCTTTTATAGTTAGCAGCTCTCAAAGCCTTATTACCTAAAGTTGAGATCTTTTGCCATTCTTGATAAGAAAAAACACATTGTGTATGAGCTTCAACTTTCTCCAGCATTTTTAACACCAAAGGGGATTCATCTTGAGATTGCAATAAACGATACCAATTTCCCACTCCAGATAATCTCGAAACGTATAAAGCAGAAGCAATTCTGCCTGGGGGGATGTTAACCTTGTTCCAAAATCTATTGTTAACTCTTCATTATCTTTTCGGTTTGCATTATAATATTTCATATAACCACCCCTTTTACATAAAACAAAAAAAAACAGCACATTCTTTTAGCTTTAATTCTTTCATCTGTGTTATCAGAGAAAAACAAGATGCAGAGTAGAGTATCCATTTCTTCATAAAGTTATAACAAACTACATATCGCCCTAGGCTTTAAAAATTCCACTCTAAAATATTTTTGCCCCAATAGTGAGCAGTCTCAACTGTAATGTTATCGTTTTATCTGGGATTATTTTTTAAGAAGCATTGGTCTGCCCCAAACGTGGGCCTTCATCTCATTTAGCGATTGTTTTAATAAGCAATATTGAAATAGAGACACCATAAAGTGTCACAGGCATGACCTTGACTTAACAGTCTTTAATTCATGATAATAGTTGGTAACCGACCCCCAATTTTACTGAGTAGCTTTTCTATGTATGTGATAAATGTGATGAGGACAGTTTGCCACTTACAGCAATGCCCAGAAACACACAAGCTCTTACCCTGACCAATCTGTCCATTCTGAACTACCAATTTCCCCGTGTTTAGTTTGACCAAGCTTTATGACTGTGTTTTTCAGCATTAATAGCTGCCTTGCTTTCCTTAGAGTATAACTTGGAACACTGAATCTCAGGCTACAATGTCTTCTGCATAATACAACATTGTTATTGGCTGAGACCCATGTCAGGAGCAAATAATTAAGCACAAATGGCGAAGTGTATAAGAAGGAGGGGGTGTAGGAAATAGGGTTTCTGTTGCAGTACCCCCCCCACACATTTTGCCTGACACGTGATGCACTTTTGATTTGACGTGCCCTGGGTCCCTGCCAATCAGGTTCCCTGGACTTGTGTTCTTTTCTAAAACTGTACCTTTGTACCCACAATTGGCACATCTCTGGCCACAGGTAAGCCCCCTGTAAAAAATACCATGGGTACCAAGGGCACTGTGACCAGGGAATACCTTGAAGGGCAGCAGCACCTATTGTGCCACCCTTAAAGACACTGCACCTTCACACCCACATACTGCCATTGCAGGCTGAGTGTTTTGGTGCATAGAAAAGTGAAAATTCAACATGGGACACATCCCTGTGTGCCATGCCTGCAACAAACTGCATGGGACCTAGGTAAGTACCCTTCTAGCATGGTGCACTAAACCAGAGGTGAGGGTACAATTTCATGAGCACTGTGCCCCTACAATGTCTAAGTCCATTCTTAGATAGGTGTTTCCAGGCATCATGGAGAAGGGTAGGTCTTGCGGCACTGTCCCGGACCATACTAAGTGTCCCACAGTTTTTCTGGGACCCTCCAACTTACCTAAGGGGTATTGCTCTGCTCACCCTGGGGTGGAATCTTTGCGCTGCAACCATTCAGGTGCAATATAGCACATATTGATTGACCATCCCTTATTAGAAAGAAGGTCTCATGCCCCTCGGGGGGCACTAAATCACTATTTTTGGTCCTGTTGAAATGCTGGCTGACCCTTTGGGAAATCAAGGCATGAAACATGTCGACCTCAATTTGCTGAAAGCTATCTAGGTACATTGTGACCGTATGATAGCACCACTGTTTTTACTTAATCCTTGTACCCTTACCCTAAAAAATTTGCTTTTAGGGCACCAGAGTCTATTTTAGACACACCCCACTTTTCACTTGACACACTTTCCTGCAGCCCCCTCTCATGCATTCACCCAAACGGCTTATTCGGATCAAATGATCTCCAACAAAGAGCCCCCAGGCCCATCAGGCATTGCAGCGCCGGACAGATGAGTAGCGATCAATGGTGAAGCATGACACCCTAACAGGTGTGTGAGGGCATTAAGATGTGTCGTTCTGGTCTCCCCACGACAGTATTACTAGCCTCTTGGTTTCACCACTTTGTGACCACTCGGCCTATGAGGAACTGCTCCTACTTTGTTGGTCAATAAGTTCATTCTTAGACATTGTAAGTGCAGTAAAGCCATAAAGAGTATATGGTCTGGGAGTTGGTAATTGTGAACTCCACAGCTCTATAATGGCTTTCCTGAATCCTGGGAAGTTTGGTAGCAAACTTCTCAGCACAATAAAACCACCCTGATTCCAATGTGGGATTTAATGTAAAATGCCCTTAGAGGACATCTTACAAATGCCTCCTGAGACCTCTGGGTAAAGGCCCTCCCTCTCTGGGTCCAGAAATAAAGCCCATCCTGGGCACAGGTATCAGGATGGACTGGGTCCACGAAGGGGAAGCTTCAAAGGCATGCTGCCTTTGTAAACTGTCTGTGCATTTTTCTGCCCTCCAGCAACTGGCTCCCACCAGTTCTGACCCCCACTTTGGGCTGGAGAATCGGCAGGAAAACAAAGTTAGGGGGAGAGGTGTGCCCACCCTTGCCAACCTCACCTCTCAGGTGGGGTAGGCGAGGTGAAGGAGACGTCTCGTCCCCTCAATCTTGAAGATGAGAGGACACAGCCAATTAGAGAGGCTCATGCCCCCTTCCCACTGGAGGGTGGTATAATTGGGGGTGTACTCACCCCAAGGAAGGGACCTATTGGTCCCGACCTGCACACACCTGTAACACCCCTAATTTAGAATTTAGGAGACCCTGAATATTGCCTCCCTAGAATCCTGCAACCTACGAAGTCGCACAGAAGAGGAGACTGTGGAGAAGAACTGACTTGGCCCCAGCCCTCCGGGTCCGTCTGCAGTTTCCAGAGATTCTGCACCAAAAGTCGACTTGTCTTGCAGCCAACGACCTCCAGAACCCTTGGAGAACTGACTGCCTTTAACAAAGACTCGATGTCCTGTGAACAGCAGCTCTGTTTCAAAGAAACTCCAAAGAAAAACTCAGAGCCTGCTGAGGACGAAGAAACTCAATGCCTGGAACCACCACTGCACCAGTGGCCCACGGCCCGAGCCCAAGTGGCCCGCCAGTCTCAGCGAGGTCCCCCAGCACTCCAGAGTCTGAGTCCACCATAGGTTGACCCCTCCAGGACTCCCCGTTATCGCCTGCAGCCTCTGCATGGGGATCCCCCCCAACTGCTAGTGGCCCAGTAAGACAAAATCTGACCTCAAAAGGCACCCCTGCATCCAGTCGCCCAGCTCTCTGGAGAAGAGGGCCTGAGGTACACCTACATCCCCGATCCCAATAACTTACCTACCCTGCTGTTTATTCCTCCTGGAAGACTTCCTGGAACAAGCCTGCAGCCAAAATCTAAAACTGGAAACCCCCATAGGATTACCTTGGGGTCCGACACCTCCTAAGCACCCTACACCCACTCCCCCTGTGCCGCTGGTGGTGTGGACTTGGTGCTGACCTGGAACCCCCTTTGCCCTGACCTTAACCATAGGAGCTTGGCTCCCAAGACCGAGTGGTCTGTCTGTGAGCAGCCCCCATTCAAGGTGCCCCCAGTCCCATTGGCTAACATTGGGCCTTTGCACTCTGCATCCGGCTGCCCTAGTGCAGCTCCTGGTGCAATTCAAGTTGCCCAACTGAACCTTGAGGAACCTTGGTTCTAAACCCAAAACTTTCTCTTGCAGGTCATTTACTTACCTGCAAACTGACAACCTTCTTTTCTCCCATAGGAACCAATGTTATGATTTTTGTTCCTAAAACCTTTTGTATGAAAACCAAAGTAACTTTCTTTGATTCAGAAATTGTCATACTTACCTGTAAATTGTAAGTACCCTTGAGTGATATCTTGGCATATCACCCCAAGTACTCAAAGTAACTGAAAAGTAATCAGAAGTAATCAACAGTAATTTATATGTATTTTATACTGTTTTAAAAGCAAATACAAACCTGTAAAGATTCCAATTCCATCTACAATTGTTTTTCCTTGTTTTGCATTTGAAAGGATATTTCACTTACCTGTGCAAAGTACTGCTTGGTTCTAGAAATAAAAACATAAGTATACCTTTGTATAGCTACCGAATTGGACTGGATTCTGTCTCTGAGTGTGTGCCATCAGTCTCGATTGAGTAAATACAATAAATGCTTAACACACCCTTCTGATAAACCTAAATGCCGAACACACTACCACAAAGAGATTTGTTAGTGATTATCTAATATAGCCTCTGCTATACCTCTGGGGATGCCCTGGATTCTGTGCACACTATAGCTTACTCTGGTATAGTATATACAGAGACAGCTTCCGACAAGGGGCATAAAAAGCGAGGGACCCTAGGGTTTTGATTGCTTCATATATAGTGTTAGAAATGGTGTCTCTCATTAGCAGTGTTTTGCACCCTGTCCAAGTAGGGATCCTCACTCTATGCATGGTAAGTAAGTTACACCCTCAGAATAACCTGTGTTCAACCCTTTGGTAGCTTGGCAAGAGCAGTCAGGCTCAATGTTACAGTTCTTTAAAAATTGATAGTTGCGCTTGACCAGGACAACGTTCCTTAGATGTGTTAAAAAACATGGAAGATGCATGATGCAGGGGAGTTGAGGAGTTGAAAAGGCAGGTGTTGCATCTGTTCCTTACTGCTATGCAGGTCGTTGGCACGTTGATGCTGTGGGATAGTGCATTGCGCAGAGGAGTTCATGCGTCGCTGTAGGCAATAATGCGTCAGTTCTTTAAGGTGGTGCAAACCCGTTGAGTCGCTAACTCCCAGTGACAATGCATGGCGCAGGGGAGATGATGCGCCATTTGTAGGCACAATATCTCGGATCCTTACTGTGTGCTGTATCGTTGATGAAGTTGGTGCCCAGAGATGATGCATTGGTGATGCTTCGAAAGGCAAATTGTGCTGCGTCGATACCACAGTAGTGAAGCAGGCGCTGCTTCCAAGTGGTGCTTCAAGGACTTTGATGATGCGCTGTTCAAGACTCATGCAGGGTGGTTCTTCAGAGACGCTACGGTGAAAAGTCAGGGCCTGCATTGGAATCTGTGGTTGTTGCATCGAGCAGGCAGCAGCGATGTGTTGAGTCTTGCGATGATGTGCTGATTCCAAATGACGCTGGGAGTTGATGCATTGATTGTTCTCCTTGTTGCACCAGAAATCACTTCCGAGGCCCCAGGAACAGGATTTGCCACCACTTGGCAAAATAGGGCTCTCAGCAGTGGAGACCAGGTGCTGGCAGGTGAAGTCTTTGATGACCCTGGGACTTCTTAACAGGAGGCAAGCGCAACTCAAACCCATGGAGAACCTTGGAAGCAGAGTGTAGAAATCAAAGTCCAGTTCTTTCACTCCCAGGACAGAAGCAGCAAGCAGCCGGCCAGCACGGCAAAGCGACAGCCCCTCCTGACAGCAACACAGCTCTTCTTCCTGGTGGAATGTCTTCAGTCCAGGAGAGTTCTGAGTATATGGTGTCAGAGGTCCAGTACTTATACACAATTCAGCCTTTAAAGTAGGCAATCGTCAAAGAAAGTTCTTTGTAAAGCACAATACCCTGACCTTCCTTACCCTTGTCCCAGACACACTGCAGGGGGTGGAGACTTATTTGAGAGAGGACAGGCACAGCCCTATTCAGGTATCAGTGTCAACTCCTCCCACCACTCTAGCTCAGGAAGGCCCATCAGCCTGGTGATGGGCCATCAGGATATGCAGGGCAAACATCAGCTCCCTTTGTGTGACTGTCTAGAGTGAATGCACAGACAGCCCAACTGTCTTACTGACCCAGATCTGTATTTAGAGACTGGTGAGGCACAGAATGGGTAAAGTAAGAAAATGACAACTTTCTACTAGTGGCCTTTTTAGACCTACAATTTAAAAACACACTTCACTGAAAGATGTGTTTTTAAATGTTGAGCCCAGAGACACCAAACTCAAATTTTCTATCAGTTCTCAATTGGAAGATGTTACAAGGCAGCTCCAAAGCTAACCTATGGGAGAGATAGGCCTTGCTGTAGTGAAAAACGAAATCAGCAGCATTTCACTACCAGGACATGTAAAATACAACAGTACATGTCCTACCTTTTAGATACACTGCACCCAGCCCATGGGGCTACCTTTGGCCTGCCTTAGGAGTGCCTTACATGTAATAAAAGGGAAGGTTTGGACCTGGCAAGTGGATGCACTTGCCAGGTCGAAATGGCAGTTTAAAACTTCACACACAGACACTGCAGTGGTAGGTCTGAGACATGTTTGCAGGGCTACCCGTGTGGGTGGCACAATCAGTGCTGCAGGCCCACTAGTAGCATTTGATAAACAGGCCCTTGGCACACCTGGTACACTGCACTCGGGACTTACTTGTAAATTAAATAGGCCAATCATACAGAAACCAAATACCATTACATTTTAGACAGGGAGCACAAAAAAGAAATCGAGCACACAGTCAAAAACAGGAGGTCAGAGGCAAAAATACAGGGGAACCACACCAAAAGGTGACAGGTCACTTTTTTTTTAAGAGACATTTATTTTCACGCCTTTTATAGATGGATTGAAACTGGTTGGAAAATGTTATACAATAGTTATTTGTTTTCTATGTTTTGGTGCCGAGTATATTCAAGAAAGTAGAAACTGGATTCAGTATGTATAATTGGGCTACTTGTATACTCACAGGCCCACCTATTATCACATGAATCCACCCCTGAGTCTGACCTATAGTTACTGGGTGAGAGAGTCATTGCCCAGGCCGGTTTTCACTAGTCTAGAAAGATACGAGATGAGAGGAAAAGAGACAACTACTTGAAAAAAAACAGTAAAATATTGGGGTTACAAACCAACAAGAGAAAACCAGAGCAGATGTAAACAGACAGTAGGACCAGGGATAAAACAGGAGAACGAAATATAAAGAGATCATATCCAGACTAGTTTTTTTTTTTCACTATTTTTTTTTTTTCTCCAATGCGTACCTGGTGCTTTTTCGTGGGGCACTCACCAGTGACAAAACAAGTGGCATGGAATAGTAGGACTTTTCATACCTGCAACCAGAATGAAACAAGCATTTGCAATGCAATCGGTCTCGCCTTTGGGACCTCCTTATATGTATTGAGCTATGCAGCACATCAGCCTGGGTGCTGCAACATCTACTGTTCTTTAATATGGAGGGAAAGTAAGCACCAAACTGCGTGACATGTCAGGTATGGGAACACCTGGAGAGAAATATTACCTTTCAGCAGGAAATGGTATAGTCCAAAGCTCTATTTTTAATATAAAATAATGGCCTTCGGTGGTCATATCACTAAAAATACAAGATTTGAAAAAAATATTATTATCTACGGGTGCTCGTGGAAGACAATTTCTATGGATTGGAATCTAGAGAATGCTAATGTGATTCTGGTATTTTACTGACCTCTGCTGGTTGTTTTCTATCAAGACAGTTAAATAGAAGCAGTTGAACAGAAAAAAAGTCCCTAAGCAGATGCAGACAAGTCCTAGCTGATCTCCAGAGCCCACAAAGTACATACCCATATAAGTATATACTAAAATATATACAAGAGGTCCCCCGAATGCTCGACCTAAAAAGGACTTGTGAGAGACTTGTTTTCTGATCAATTGAAAAAAGACTTTAAAATCCTATAGTTTGGGAAAAATAAACCATTATCACCCTGTTTTGGTGTATATGTTTGCTATTGTGTTTAATCCCAATTTAAGAGGAGGCTTAACATGGAAAGTAATGAAAAGTTAGATGAGGCTTCGGAATTTCTTTTTTAGTACCTGGAAGCACTTGAGCATTTTCTAAGCTATATGGACCAGCCCAAAAAGGTCTGTGAATCTTTGATCTGGGCATTTATGTTTCAGGGATCTATGTAGGAGATAAAATCCTCATTGGCTTCACCTAATGTTACTGATGTAGCATAATTTCCTTCACTGAAGGCTTTCACATCAGACTATTCTGCTGTCCCTTTGGAGGCCATTGTGCAAAGGATTTGTCATTCATTTGACTGATTACATCAAACATAATTTACCTATTTGTCACTCCAATATTCTTTTTTATGTTTAACAATAGTTTTATAACTTTGGTTAAACCTCTTTTAAAAATTCCAAAATCTTATTTTATTTCACTTAAATTCGCTAGGTGCACCTGCCTTGCAAAGCTCCTAAGTCACCTTCTTTTTTCCCAAGTCACACATAGATAAAGATATTGTGTTGCTCTTCCTGGATTTAAAACAATCTAATCTTTCATGACAACAGATATAATAATAATATGTAGATTTATGGAGCGCCTGGTTACACCACACCGGTGTGTCCCCGCGCTAACACCAAAATCAGGTTGCCAAAGCCCAGCAGAAGCAACACAGAAGCCCAGGTGGGCAATTATGCAGAACTAAAGAGCCAGGTTTTTAACAAATTCCTAAACTGAGTCCTAAACTGAGTCTCCGAAGGTTCGGCTCTTATCCCTGATGGGAGGGAATTCCAAATCATAGCCGCCAGGAAGGAAAAGGGGCATACCCTCAATCTAGCCATTTGAATCTTGGGTATTTGCACCAAGTTGGCCTTGGAGGATCTTAGGTAACGTTGCCCGGTATAGGGCTTTATCAGGGGCCACAAGTATTTGGGACCTTTCAAAGCTGGAATCCTATGGCAGAAACAGAGAGCCTTGACGCAGATTCTCTTTTCCAGTGAAAAGCCAGTGGAGGGTGGCTAATGCCACTGTAGCGGAAGCCCTTTTGGGGAGATTAAGGACCTGACAGGCTGGAGTTTTTTGCGCTCTTTGGTATTTTTTTAGGCTTCCCTTGGAGTCTTGCTTTTTTAGACCCTGCCAGGAGCAACTCCAACCCATTTTTCTACCAATAGATAAAACTGCATCACCGGCATTTAATAGCAGGAGAACATGATATAATCCTTATCTGGGGATGTCACACTCATACTTTTTTAAGGTGGCTTCTAGGCAATTTATAAAAACAATAAAGAGAAAAAGGGCTAAAACGCAACCTTGACAGACCAATGCATTCTATTATACCCCCATGTGGTTTCTGTCATAAATCCAAAAATTCTTGCTCTACCTCCTGCCCCAAAGCTCATCTGTCGAATGTGGCATTGAGTTCTTTCTCAAATGCTGCATCATTCAATGAGAGATTGCTCTTCTTGGGTAAAATCAGCGATCGCCTGGCCCCCTCTGCCCTTATGGCATTTCTGTTGATGTAAATGATTTTCATTATGTCCATTTTGAAAGGTCTTGACTAATACACAGATTCACCAGTCATTGATAAGCAAAGCTTGGAAAATGTGATCAGTCAACAAGAAACTGTTCTTGTGTTGAACGGTGTTCCTGCGCTGCTGGAGGAGAAGTGCTAATATGTTTTGGTACCACTGAGTGAGAAAGGAATTTTCACCATTCATTTGATGGACTTCTTATTGTATTAGGTTGGTATTTGATACGGTTGAAGGGCCTTGGCAATGTAAAGCATTGTTAAATGTCAGGGCCAGCCTCACAATTTGGCCCTGCTTGTGAGGAAATGCAGCACAAAGATGGTAGATTGGCAGGATAATGAGGTAACACCCACCCAAACGTTTTGTAATCATCAACATACTCCTATGTAACACAGACAATATGGATACGTGCTCCAGAATAATAAGACCAATGGCAAGAGAAAACAAGACAGACCAATGAACCAGGACCATGCCAAAAAAGATCCACGTTGGTGCAGTTAAAAGAACAGGCCCCTCAGGCTCTACAAATCAAAGCACTGGTTCGTGTGTCCCTGCCCTTCGTATACCATTTCACACGTTGGCCAGGTCCACTCCTTCTAAACCATTTGTGGAAAATGTTTTCTTGAGCAATTCATTTTGGACTTTTACGGTACCTTCTCATGTGGTATATGTCCTGCAGGGGGCCTGCCTTTTAGGTTTGTGCATGCAGAGTCTTTAGAGGCCAATCTAGTTCTCCCCACATGCCCAAGCCACAGGGGCACAGCCACAAACCGTAACCGCAGACAAACCCTCCAAAAAGCAAACTTAGTGGCACAGATTCACAAACACCCAGGACCAGCACTCTTTATAAGGTGCACTACCATCAGCAAACGTTTCCCCAGCCAGACTCAGAGATATTTTAACTCTGATTTCATGCTGAGAGTTTGTTCTTAATTAAAGAAGTATGCCGTCCCACCCTCCTGCACCCGAGAAGCACTGCCGCATCAATAGTAGCATAGAGACTGCTAGGCATTGAATACTATCTATGGTATGCTATGCTCTGTGGATTTCTAAAGCGTGTGGCTACCTGTAGGCTTCCCAGTGCTGGCTAGGACATAGTGTTGCTGTGGGAGAGGTGGAGAATCATAAGGAGGTTATTAATGTGGATCTAGCCATGCTTTTAGCATTTTCTGAATTGCTAGTTCCAAAGTTTGGGGATGAGATTAACCTACCGCCACATCTGAACTGTGATTTTTAGGTACCTTCAAGAATCGACCCACAGAGGATCTCAAAGCCTTACTGGGAGAGTAGGGGGTCAAGAAAGCCCCTATCATAGTGGGTCCTTTCAGTGGCGGCTCCTCAGCTAAGGCAGAGGAGTATTGCCCCACTGCTCTCGGAGCAGTGTAAAAGAAAAAGGGCTGGGTGGAGAACATGCCCAGGTTCTCATTCCCCATCTGAGCACTAAACCAAGGTGCTCAGACCATCACAATGCTGCAGTGCAGTGTTGTGATTGACTTAGGGGAGCCTGGGTGTGCTTTCTGTTCCGGCGGTGCAGAGGGACGAGGAGGAGAGACGAAGGAGAGATGGCTGCTTAGGTATCTTGTTTTCCCCTCCTTCCTTCCCCCACTCCTGTACCGTACCAGCCGCCACTGCGTTAAGCTCTCTATGGGTCAGACAGTGTGTTTTAAATTTTATCAATGCCTCATTGGGATCAAGTTCAGAGAAGCTAGATCACTGTTTGCTGTGGCAAATTATGGGACCTTATATAGGACCCCTACTGCTGCATTTTGGACACCCTGGAGCCTTCTGATGACATATTTGGGGGAGCCTATGTCCCATTGTCCAACTGGGAGCGGACAAGGGATTGGACCACAATTCTTCTGGATACACTCAGAATAATGTCTAGGATTTCCCAGAGTGTTCTGACGGTGCCAAAACAAGTTGACACAACTTGTTTGGCTTGTGCCTCCATGGGAAGGGACTTTCCCAGCCACATCCCAAGGATTTTGATTGGGGAGGAGGGCATGGGTGAATTGCCCAGTAATCCTGGCCAGTCTATAGGTGGTTGAGGGGTCATCTCTGTTCCGTCATCAGAATCATCACCTCAGTTTTTTCCCCTTTTAGTTATAAGTAGCAGTTCGTCATCCACTTGGATACTTTTTCCAAGCAGGGAGACAGCTGATGGGACTGTGAGCTTTTTCCAGGAGCGAGTGAGATGACCAGTTCTGTGTTGTCAGCATATGATGTTATTGACAGCCCAAACTCCTGAACAATATCTGCAAATTGGCGCGTGTACAGGTTAAAAACTGTGGGACTGAGGGCTTAACCTTGCGGGACACCACACTTCAAGGCAAGAACGTCAGAGTAGCATGAATTCTCACAAATTTTGAAATATCTGTCCTTTAAAAAAAAGGTGAGCCAATTATTACTGGAGCTCATTTATTCTGGCTTCATCCATTCTGTACCTAAGTGTCTTCTGGTCAACCATGTCAAATACTGATCCTAGGTCCAAGAGGAAGATAACAGCTGTTCCTCCCTGGTGCAGCAGCATTTTAAATTCCTCTGTTACTGCAAAAAGGGCATCTGGTGTTTTTTTCTATTTTTTTCCACATTTTCTATGGGTTGCCCTGCTTTCTCTGTCATTCTGGTACAATATACCCATGGATAGACTAACTTCTAGAAAGAGGGAACGTTACCCTTTAAATTATTTATTCTTAAATAATGTGAATGTTGCTCATGCAAAGCAATAGACAAACACAATAACATCTGATGTAGACAGACAAATTCGGGGTATTGTCCTTGAAGCTTCACACTGATTTATTTGCTCATCAAGTGCGATAACTAAGTGCAATTTTAATATGCTCTGTAAAACAATTTTCTTCACGTGCTCCACTGATGTTACAGCTTCGATCATAGTCTTAGCAATAAGAAAAACAGCATTTAATAAAGGCTTAACAGATTTACTTTGTACAGTCTGGAAAATATATGTGGAAATCACACCTAAAGTTAGAATGCTAATTAGAAAATAAAAGGAGACATTAAGAGGCAGTGATTTTACAGAATACATGATGCTCTGACTCCCTAGAGCTAGATCACCTGATTCTGGATTCACACAATGTATTTGGTGTTTTAAGACTGTGGAAAGACAATGCAATGTATTTGTTTTAAGGTTGAAAAAGCTTTATTTATCAATAACAAGTGTATTTTTAATGAATCATGTGATAGAGATACAATAGATTTCAAGCAAATTACACCATGAACAGTATGTTTAGAAAGAAAAAGCTTTTTAGTTGTTCTTGCCGATTGGGAGGGAGGTAAGAGAAATAAGGGTGATTAAACAATGGAAGAGTACTGTAAATATATAGCCATGACGAATACATTTCTCACCATCTATAACATATAAGCATATCATTTTTAAAATACATAAACAATAAATCAATATATATCAATACCCAATAATAGGAAAAAGGACAGAGAGGTAAAGGTTTATGGAGGGTGAAAATTTTCAGAACAAGTACTGGAAGTAGGAGAAATCTCATTAGCATTAGCATGAAGAAAGGGAGTCAATGGTAACCATTATGCATTCCTATTATGCAAATAAGTACAAGAAGATGCTTAAGTAACGTCGAACTTATTATTATGACAAATAGAGTCCCACCAAGTCTTATATGACATTTTTGACGAACATTTCCAATTAACAGCTATTTGTTGAAAAGCTACTGCCAACAATATATCAATTAATTTGGTGGTGGGATAGTGAGGAGAAAACACTTTATTTCAAGTCCCTAAAAAAGATTAAACACATTAAAAGGTTATGACAACTGAAATACCAGTGTAATTTGAGTCTACATCTTGTGTCAAAATGATAATGTATTCGGCTACCAAAATAACGTAAATAATATCACTGTCAGGAAAGTAAAAAGCACCAAAATTTAGTTGATTTATCTGTAGAGAACTTAGCACAATGGTGTGGAATAATGCAAAATCAGGGATGAATAAAAACAATGTTTGAGTTGTGTTAGGTGTTCGGGATATTTTATAAATATGAAGCCACCTGTTTGTGTATAGGAGAAACAGAAAAATCAGACACTGTCTTATACATACATATAAAGAACCAACAAAGGAGTATCGTGAATACAAATAAGATCATAGAGAATTTCCCATGTGGAAATTGTGCAAATTGTAACACGATCATGTCAGGCAACAGCATAGAACTTAATGGTGTTAAATACTTTGCTAATACCATGATAAACTGTAAGACAAGAAATGTAGTATATCTGGTTATCTTTCCTTGCAATAAAGGATATGTAGGTGAGCCTAAAAGAGAGATATGCATTATGCTAAATGAACATAAATGAGCTATAAGAACTGGAAAGAAAAATACATTAATGACAGTGCACTGGAGGGATCATCATACAGAAAGTGATCTAAAATGGTGTATTCTAGAAAGTATGCAAAACACATCAAGTGAGGGAGACATAGAAAAAAAAAAGAAAAAAAGAGAACAATATTACATGAGTATGTTTGCCACGTACACGTATGGTTTAAAAAATAGAGAAAAATTGGAACTATTGTTAAGATACTACAGAGCATAGACAGGAAATATATATATATTTACATGGCTTTGCTGATTTAATATGCATTCATGCTTTTTAGATCATGAGCTGAATTTAGTGATTGAGTCATATTTAAACCCCATGATCTGATTGATTTGTCTCACTTTTTTTACCTAATTGGACAAATGTATTTTTATGGCACTTGTAAATTGGAATAATGCACCTGGTTTCAGCATTTAAGCAGCTATTACTATTTTATATATGTTTTTCTGTCAATATTTAATGTGGTACTTTGCATTGATGCTGTGCATAGTATCTTTTCCATTTCATTACATCAGCTGACAACGTGTCACATGGTACTCTGGAACTATTCAAAAACGTTTCACTCATCTGATCTGCGCTCCTGTGATCAAGGCCACTGCGTTGGCCGAAACACGTTCTGACCGCTTGCACTATTTAATTTAATTTAATAAAGCACGATATCTTGAACAGCAGAACAGCGCATTCCAGAGTCCGTTTTTCTCTACATGATGCCTGCATGCATCTTGGAGTGTAAACTGATATTTATCAGGAAGATTTGGCTTGGTTTTCCTTCGAACTGACCCCTCTCTCGTCAGAGGCTGACCACTGGTTTTCAAGCCGGCACAGATTGGTAGCTTCGTTGGAGCTTTCACGTGGACAGCCCCCTACCCGACCGTTACGCACAAATCAGCCCGCTTGCAGTGCTCGTGTGACCCCGGAGGGTGGGAGGACTTGTGGAGAAACATTGAGACACGCAGTAAGTCAGGATAACTATAGGGTCATTCGTGGCAGGTGGGAAGGAGCTGTAAATCTGCTAGTACATACGTTTGAAATTCAAGAAGGAGTTTGCACGAGTGCTTAACATTTAAAACAACAAAGGGTGCAATGTCGGACGAGTCGCTGCGGGAAAGAGAGAAAGTAGCTGACGAATTATTTTCAAACTTGCCTGTCATTCCTGACACTGACAATCAAACAATGACATAGTCAGAACAAAACCCTGATGTACAGAGGTTATTAAAATTGCTTGAAAAAAACAGTTGAAGCGAGCTCACAAAGTGGTGGGAAATGAAGTCTCTGGAAAAGTATCATGAGGCTGGCCGGGTACTGAGAGGCGTGCGCATAATGCTTTCTCCCAGTTTTGAAAGTCCATACCCACTCCTTCTCAAGGAGTGGTCTGAAAGTAATCTCGAAGTCTATCTTTTAATTAAATATGCCAGAATAGACAGAGAGACAAACATCAAAGAAATTGCACATATTCAAAACGAACTGGAGTTGCTAACCACTTCTGGTAATAAAGACTTTATTGAAAAAAATATTAAGGACATAAATGACCGAATCAAGAAACAAGAGGGTGTGATAAAGGCCAGAAAGGTTTTCAGATTTGCTCGGGATAAAAACGACTACAAGCAGGCACAGGTTTTCACTTTCGCACGAAAATATGATCACGTAAAGAAACAGAAATAGAGTTTCTCCCTATGAACTTCTTAGAGGTAGCAAACCTTGTTCTAAGGTTTGTCCTGGTTGGATGTCAAAGTGGGTTAAGATGGATTCTATGAGTGATGTGGATGATTTTGTGAGAGAAAATGTTTTCCAAGCTCAATTGCGTCAGAAATCATATTTTGATTCAAGGAAAAGATCTTCTTCTCAACCATTGGTTGTTGGTGATACTGTGCGTATAAAAATACCCATCCATAATAAGAAAGGGAATTCTAAATTCTCTGAGCCTTTCACTGTTGTTAAAGTGTTCAGAAATGCGGTGAGAGTGAATTCAAAAAATTGGTGGAATTTTTCAAGAGTGGTGAAAATCAATAGAAGTGTCGAGCAAAACTCTTTGTGTGACAAAAATATTGTTCCTTCTCCTTCTTCGGTTATGCAAGGTTTGCGCAGGAGTTCTCGACAACGATTTGTTCCTGCTAAGTATCGTTAATGTTTTTTTTGTTTGTTGCACTCTCTTTTTCATCATTATTTTCTTTTTGTTTCTTTTGCTTCTTCCTTGCCTTTATTTGTTTTATTTAAGGGAAAGGATAATGTAGTGTTTTACTTTGCTTTAGAATTCTTGAGCCATGATGTTCTGGTCTCAAGAATTCTAAATGGAATGTTTACTTTCAAAAACGTACTGGAATTTGATGATTGAAGGGGTGAGGGAGCTGGCTGCTGCGCAGCATCTGAGTAATATTAAACCAAGTTTAACAACTTCTACTTTGTGGACGTACGTCATTGCTACAAAGTGTTACCTCTGTCCCACACTCAGCGGGTAGATGCAAATGCTGGTAATCTCGCTGCCGCCTCTATTTCCGATGTAAGCACAATCCCGAGCGACACAGAGTCCGACCTCAGCAGGAATACGGAAGGTAATTCGAGACCAGGTTTGGGTCCTCTGACATATGCTGAGGAGATGGATTTTATCCAGGAGCAAAGAAAACAGTCCTTACGATCGAGGAACGCGCCACCACAGCAAACAAAGAAAGAAATCGCCGCAGGCACGAGAGGCGAAAATGTGCAAGGAACAAGAGGCAGAGGACATCAGAAAAAGAAAACATGGCATTCACAACAACGTCAGTAAATAAAACAATAGGGAACTGAACAAACATCCAGCTGAACGATGCCGAAAAACAACTTCTGGCATTGGGTCTCAGTTTCTGGCCTGAGAGCAACTTCAATTACGTGCAGACACGAGTAGATGTTTATAAATTTATTAGGAAGCTGAAATTGAGGAAATTCTTTACCATCAAAAATCAAGGCAAAAACAAACCAGCTCCCTTCGCTCAAACTGTGGGCAGTGGACTCACAGTGGGAGAAATACCTCTTCTGACCACATTACATGCTCTCCGAAAGGAAGACACAGATCCTAATAACGAGGAATTTAGTACACAGGATATAGCCCAAGCAGAAGGCATTAACATTTCATCTCCTGGCAACAGTCCTTTCAAAGCACCATCTTCCTTTGTTCCGATCATGCCTCGGGATGCTCTGGACATCTTTCATGATCGGATTACTGATGAATTGAAAATGTCATATCAGAAATCTCTCAGATATCAACATAGTCGGAATAATAAGACCAACGATTATTTTCAACTCATGGAGAAACTTAAAAACAACGATACGGTGGTGATCAATAATTCCGACAAGGGAGGCAACATTGTTTTATGGGACAAGCAGCTCTACAGAGCAGAAGCTTACCGACATATCAACAATAAACAATGTTATGAGCAATCTGATGCATCTTTTGTCAGGAAAATGAACAAGGACTTTAAACGTGACCTCATGTCTTGGCAAAGGGAAGGACTTATTTCCAACGATGAATTCAAATTTCTATTTAAGGAATTCCCGACCCTACCCATTTTTTACTTAATTCCCAAGGTGCACAAGGGCGCTGATCCGATGCCCGGAAGACCGATCATTTCAGCGAAGAATAGTACATTCGAGTGCACCTCAGGCTATGTAGACTTCTATCTCCAGGAGCATGTATTTAATCTGCCTTCATACTTACGTGATTCAAGTGACTTTTTACTGAAACTTAATACAGTGCAATGGTCTAATGACTATCTTTTGGTCACCGCCCTCTATACAAGCATCAGACATGATGATGGGTTAAATACTGTTGATTTTTTCCTCAAACAAAGATGTATTTCCATGTACAAACACAATGCCATGCTGATAAAAATGATACATTGGTGTCTTTATAACAACGTATTTTTGCAGCGTGAATCTTTCTGGATTCACTGTGTTGTGCATTATTCCGCCATCTTGTGGTTGGGTCCGGATTCGTAGTCTTTTTTTTTTTTTTTTTTTCGTAGCCCAGGTGGGCGTCGACGTCCCACCATTTGGTGTACCTCTCGTGACGTCGGCGCGCTTCCTGCGGAAGTCCCACCTTGGGTGCGCCATCTTCAGATTCTTTTTTCCGCCGTTGGGTCTGGATCGTCATCGAGAAGCTCCAGAGTTGAACGAAGGAAAAGATAAATACGCAAGTTTTATCGAAGGAGAAAGTATTCAAGACTACAGAGAAGAAGAACATACAGCTGGGACGACGAAGAAGGTGGAGTTCCACGGAAACTTCGACGCCCATTGGAAAATGCGCACTCAGAGACTCTGAGCGCAATGGACAAGACACCATTCAAATTCTGCCGTAACTGCCACCACAAATACGCGCAGAAGGATCAGCATCCAGTCTGCAACCTTTGCCTGCCGATCGACCATGTGAGCAAGGATTGCAACGCCTGCGCCGTCTTCACACCGAAGACGCTCCGAGTGAGAGAAAGGCAGAGAAGAGCCAACTTCAACATGGAAGGCAAGGGTAAGGCCCCGTCGCTGTACGAGCTGGGCCTCTCCACCGACGATGAGGACAACATCGCCGAAGGACCCGACGTCTTCACGGTCGCATAGACAGATAAGAAAACGCCTGACAAGGTAGGAGACTCTTCGAGTACGAAAGCCCCGAAAGGGCCCCGAAAACCTGAGAGTGACTCTCGAAAATCAGAGTCAAAGTCCTCGAAAGGAACACCGGCGCTGAAAATTTCGACGACCGCAAGTGGATCCAAGGACGAAAGGCCCGGCGGATCCTTCGAGAAGGACTCCCAGGTGCCGAAGCCCGCCGAAAAGCAGGGTTCGTCGAAGCAGGGCCTCGAGGTGAGCCGCCCGACGACGAAGGAAAAGGCCGCGTCGACGCAAGCTCCGTCGAAGAGACCAGCGCTCGACGCCGATCCCGCCTCCGAAATGGAGAAGAAAAAGAGAAGGCTCGAGGCGGAGATGGAGAGTATCCTTCTGAGGAAGAAGGAGTTCGACGAAAAAATGAGACAGTACAAGATCCCAGTAAGGCCGCCGACCGAGGTCGTCGAGGTCGAGGAACAGGAGGACTTCGACACCGAAGATCTGTCGAGAGATCCTGAAGAGGAGGAGGAGGAAGCCTACTATGAGGGAGAAGAAGACGAGCAGCAGTCGATCTACGGCTCGGCGCCGTCGACGACTCAGGAGATGGAATGGCAAGACCTCGACGCCGAAAGTACCGAGGAGCCCGTGGAGACATATCCTTCGAGGCCTTCGCCGCCAGACGACATTGGAGCATACAACATGGTCGTCAGGAGCGCAGCAGCGGCCTTTGGGGTGAAATTGGACGAGGAGAAGCAGAAAGCAGACTTTCTACTGGAAACACTGCTCCCCATCCAGACTAGGAGCCAGTTCCTCCCCATGCTCCAAAGCGTGATGAACCAAGGGAAGGAGGCATTCAAGGAGCCCGGAACTTGCAGATCCATCACTACAAGAACTGAAAAGAAGTACAAGCACTCTTCACAGGATCCTCCATATATCAAGGGATCAGTCACAGCTGACTCTATCATTGCTTCCACGGCCAGGAAGAGGGCCAATGTGCCGGCTACCTCAGGGCCGCCTCCCGACAAGGAGAGCAGAAGAATGGACCTCACCGGGAGGAAGGTGGAGAGAAATGCAGCCATGCACTGGCGCATGGCCAACTCCAATGCCCTTCTGAACAGGCACCAGCACCAACACTGGGACGAGATGGGAGACCTAATTAAGCATCTCCCAGAGCAGTACAGACAGAGAGCTTCCCATCTGGTCGAGGAAGGCAAAAGCATTTCTAATGCATGCATTAAGACGGCATTGGATGGGGCAGAGACATCTAGCAGGCTGATGGCTATTGGTATCACGGAGAGGAGGCAAGCCTGGCTCCGAATTTCTGGCTTCAAACAGGAGGTCCAGAACAACATACTGAACACACCATTCAACGGTGAGATGCTGTTCGGTGCCACGGTGGACGAAAAACTCTCCCAGCTGAAGAAGGAAAATGAAACGGCTAGGTCCATGGGGGCCCTGCGATTCAGAGGGATGCGAAGAGGCACCACAGCTCGGAGACCCTTTGGAAGGGGAGGAAACCAGCCGGGTACGTCACACCAGACTTTCCAGCAAGGACAGCAGGGTGAAGGTCACAGCCAGCAGGGCCAGCAGAAGCAGAACTGGCAGTACCAACCTCGGGGCCAGTCCTTTCGCGGGAGGGGAAACGGACGTGGACAGAGAAGAAGAGGGGGAGACCAACCCTCCTCAAAGTGACTTCCATCGAAAGAAGAGGCTCACCCTCAGGATACCCCAGGGGGTGAAGCGCATAGTGAACACAGTAGGGGGGGTTCACAAACCAAACGCCTACGAGCATGCAACACCAGTAGGCGGAAGACTAAAACTTACCTTCAACAATGGCAAAAAATAACATCAGACAAATGGATCCTGAACGTCATACAGTACGGGTACTGTATAGAGCTAGAGAAAAGGCCTCCAAACAAGAAACCAAAAAGAAGGCAACGCTCCGGGCAGGAGCTTGCTCAACTCAAAAAGGAGACTCTGCAACTGCTCCAAAAGAAGGCCATAGAACCGGTGCCATACAGAGAAAGGAACAAGGGAGTGTACTCAAACTACTTCCTGGTCCCAAAGGTGGACGAAACACTAAGACCCATCCTGGATCTACGGTTCCTAAACAGATTCATAAAAACTCAGAGATTCAAAATGACATCGCTGCAAGAAGTGCAGCCCCAGTTATGAGGAGGAGACTTCATGTCCACGGTGGATCTCAAAGATGCCTACCTGCACATCCCGATGAACGGTCGACACAAGAACCTGGTAAGGTTCACCATCAACGAGGATCACTACCAATTCACAACCCTGGCATTCGGCCTCAAGTCCGCGCCAAGGGTGTTCACAAAATGCCTGGCAGCGGTAGCAGCATACCTTCGGAGGGAAGGGATCCATGTATACCCTTACCTGGACGACTGGCTCATCAAAGCAAGTACTCGCGACAAGTGCGAGGAACACGCAGAAATAGTGACAAATACACTAACAAGTCTAGGGTTCTCGATTCACTGGGGGAAATCATCAATGGAACCAGAACAGGTGAAGATCTTCCTGGGGGCACAGATCAACACCATAAACAACACAGTCATGCCCAGCAACAGGAGAACAGAAGCCCTGCTGAAGGAGACACGTCTCTACCAGAAGGGGCGAGCTCTGACAGTGAGAACGGCGAGCAAGATCATGGGGATGATGGCGTCATGCATACACCTAGTCCCCATTGTACGCCTACACATGAGACCATTCCAAGAATGGCTGCAACAACAATGGTCACAAGCAAACGGAAGTTGGGAGGATCTAGTGGTTGTAACGCACGCAGTGCAGGAAGAGATAACATGGTGGAACAGGGAAAACATCACAACAGGGAAACCCTTGACACCTCCAAACCCAACTGTGACCATCACCACAGACGCATCCCAGAGGGGATGGGGTGCACACATGAACAAGCTCAGAGTGAGAGGTCTGTGGACTCGGATGCGGTCAAACACATCAACTACCTGGAATTGAAGACCGTACTGCTAGCCCTGAAGGCTTTCCAGAGGCAGCTGTACAACCAAAGAGTGTTGATACAAACAGACAATACTACGACGATGTTCTACATCAACAAGCAGGGAGGAACGCAATCGTTCCCCCTATCCAAACTGGCTCAGGAGATCTGGAGATGGGCAATCCCACTGAAAATAGACCTGCTGGCCATACACCTTCCAGGAAAGGACAATGTGGAAGCGGACTGGCTCAGCAGGCAGACTTCGGCATCCCACGAGTGGGAGCTCAATGGATGGGAAACGCAAAAACTATTCAGAAGGTGGGGGAAACCTACAATAGACCTATTTGCAACACGCCAGAATGCAAAATGCCAAAACTTCGCATCCAGACAACCAGAAAAACAATCCCAGGGGAACGCCCTATGGATAAGCTGGTCAAAAACATTTGCCTACGCTTTTCCACCAATACCACTGATGTACAGGGTACTCAACAAATGCAGGACAAGCAACATGACGCTGATCCTAGTAGCACCACAGTGGGCAAGACAAACGTGGTACTCTCAGATAGTGGAGATGGCAGAGGGCCCTCCACACAAAATTCAAAAAAATCAAAGACTTACTCTCCATGCAGAACGGAGAGGTTCTACACCCAGAGCCAGAGAGCCTCAGTCTAGCAGCTTGGCTCCTGAGGACCTAGAGTTCGCACACCTTAAGCTACCTCGAAGCACTATGCGAGTGCTGCGTGAGGCTAGGAGGCCAACGACACGGAAATGCTATGGAGGTAAATGGAAAAGATTTACTATTTGGTGCACCAGAAATAAACTGCAAAACAAAATGACCAAGGAATCAATGGTGCTTAGATACCTCACACACCTACTGAAATCTAATCTATGCTCGTCGTCACTAAGAGTCCACCTAGCGGCGATTGTAGCATACACACGAGGGGAGACGGGAGGAAGTTTCTTTACCTCTCGGGTAGTAAAGAGATTCCTTGAGGGAGCTAAAAGATTAGCACCACCGAAAAGAATGCTGCCGCCAGCATGGAACCTCAATTTAGTCCTGACTGAACTCATGAAGGCGCCCTTTGAGCCCATACACAAAGCCTCACTACAAATGCTGAGCATGAAAACAGCCTTCCTGGTAGCAATAACATCGCTACGCAGGGTAAGCGAACTGCAGGCGTTAACACTACATGAGCCCTACATACAGATCCACAAGGACAGAGTCGTCATGAGGACGGACCCACACTTCATGCCAAAGGTGGTGTCCGCTTTCCATATGAACCAGACCATTCAAATACCAAGTTTCTTCCAAAACCCGACAACGGGCGCAGAGAGGGCACTTCACACTCTCGACGCCAGAAGGGCGGTGATGCACTACATAGAGAGAACTAAGGAACATAGGAAAACATTCGCTACCAGTTTCCTGGGTAGACCAGTGACCAAGGGCACCATCGCACAATGGATCGCGCTAACAATACAATTCTGCCACAGGCAGGCAGGACAAGAACTATCGGAGGGGGCACAGGCACACTCCACAAGGAAGAAGGGGGCAACAATTGCCTTTCTGGCAAACACGCCCATTCAGGACATATGCCTGGCGGCAACCTGGGCTTCAGTGCACACGTTCACTAAGCACTACTGCGTGGACATACAGATGAACAAGGAAGCAGAAGTAGGACAGAAGGTGCTCCAACATATATTCAACGACCAACGCTCATCTTCCACCCAGCCGCCACAAAAATAGCAAACCGCTACAAAGTCTATGCACAGCATAGTGAATCCAGAAAGATTCACGCTGCAAAACGAATAGTTTCTTACCTGTCGGTGTAGTTTTGCAGCTTGAAGATCTTTCTGGATTTACTAGCGGACCCACCCACCTCCGCCAGAAAGATGAGGCAGGAGAGCAAGGTGGAATAACAAGTGAGGTTGAGAAGAATAAAATACTGAAAAGAGACTTGGAGAATAAACAAGACTAAAACCGCCTGGGGTTAAAAAAAAAAAAAAAAGAGAAGACAAAAGAACAAAACAAGGGAAAAAAGAACCCGAAGATGGCGCACCCAGGTGGGACTTCCGCAGGAAGCGCGCCGATGTCACGAGAGGTACACCAAATGGTGGGACGTCGACGCCCACCTAGGCTACAAAAAAAAAAAAAAGAAAGACTACGAATCCGGACCCAACCACAAGATCGCGGAATAATGCACAGCATAGTGAATCCAGAAAGATCTTCAAGCTGCAAAACTACACCGACAGGTAAGAAACTATTCGTTATGTTCGATGGTAAGATCTTCAAGCAAAAGCAGGGCGTGGCCATGGGGGCATGCTTCTCCCCCAGCTATGCATGCTTACATGTAGGCTGGTGGGAGGAGCATGTCCTCAAGGTCAAACACAGAACGTTGTTTGACAAGCATGTGATACATATGTGGCAATATATTGATGATGTCTTCATTGTGTGAAAGGGAACATATGCTGAAGCCAGTAATTTTGTCAATGTCATAAATTGCAATGATCAAAATTTGAATTTCACGGCAAACATTGACCCTGTCACCACTATCTTTTTAGACATCACTGTGTTTATTTAGGAATGGGCCATAGAAACTTGCTTATTCAGGAAACCCACGGCAGGCAATACCTTATTGCACGCTTTCATCCACATCACACTATTTCTAGTCTTCCCTACGGAGACTTTTTACGTACACGTAGGGCGTGCAGTTCCAATACCACTCTGGTAATTGCACAACAAGCTGCTAAAGTCAGACTTATGGAGCAAGGCTATGATCCCAACAAATTGGACATTGCCATGCGGAAAGCCAACGCTAAAGACAGACTAGATTTATTTACATCTATGAATAAACCCAGCAAGATGGTCAGTTCGGCAATAGCTAACCCTGATGCGACCATGAAGGAAGGTGGGCGGCAAGATGTTTCATTTAGATTTATCTCGACCTACAGTAAGCAAGCCAATGCTATTAAGGGCATCATTAACACGCAATGGCCTATAGTGGTTACCGATGCCACTTTACAACAGGTACTTCCCAGGAAACCCAACTTCACGTACCGCAAAGCTTACTCGATGCGCAGTGATCTAGTCAAAACCAGTCCAGAATTGAATATCCAGGGCAGTTGGCTCACCCCAAAAAAAGTTTTTTTGAAATGCAGCACATGCAGTGCGTGCAAATTTGGGGTGAACACTACATCATAATCCACTGCTTTTTCGGACATACCGGTCCAACTGACAGGTCACTATACTTGCCGCACTGAGTTTGCGGTATACGTGTTAAGATGTATCTGTGGGTTACAATATGTCGGAAGCAATAAATTACAGGTTTTTACACGCATACTGCAACATTCCGGGCAACTGTTAATTTTGATCCTACTTACCCAGTAGCAAGACGCATCAAATTGGAGCACAATAACAATCTCAACGTGCTCCAATATTTTGTCATTGACAGTGCACCCGTTAATAGACGTGGAGACAATCGGGAAAAGAGGCTGAGGCAGTTAGAAACCAAATACATCATTGAACTAGACACCAAAGCTCCCCGAGGTCTGAACACTTGCGAAGATTTGCACTATTACCTGTAAATATATGGCGTTTTAACATCTGTTCTAACTTGCCTGCTTATTTTGTTTCTATATTCAACATAGGTTTTAGTGGTTTGGTCTCTGCGATTCACCTTTGTTTGTGGCTTCTTATCATTTATTTATATGATTCCATGTGAATGTTTGGTTTTAAGCCATTTATTGGCTTTTTTGCACAGATCAATCATTGATTTAGTCACTTGAACCAGTTTCGACTTGACAGACCAAGTAGAGACTATACTAAATTTATTAGACTCCCTGTACTTGATAGTGATTTTCTGAATTTATCTGGGGGGGCTCCCCGGACTCAGTAGTGTTTTGATGTTGGTTTCACCACTGACAGTCAGTACATTATTGCATTTGAGCATTTCAATATTTGATGTACACTGGTTATATGACGCTGCTTTCTCTACAAATCTTTTTTTATTTATTCTTTTCACCAGACAGTATCTTTGCACTTTTTAGCACTTAGCACTTTCACCTCAAACGCTGCTAGCTATATGCATTTCGATAAGGGCATATTTTATAATGTTCAACATTGGTGTACTTTATCTTTGAAATGCAGAAGATTCGTTGACAGTATAGGTTTGCTGCTCCATTGTCAGAAGTATTTACACTGTTATATTTTTTTGCACATATTTATTCCAGGTGCTCGCAGAATTTTTGAACACTTTTTGTTTTTTTAAATTCTGTGTCAATATTTACATGGCTTTGCTGATTTAATATGCATTTATGCTTTTTAGATCATGAGCTGAATTTAGTGACTGAGTCATATTTAAACCCCATGATCTGATTGATTTGTCTCACCTTTTTTACCTAAGTGGACAAATGTATTTTTATGGCACTTGTAAATTGGAATAATGCACCTGATTTCAGCATTTAAGCAGCTATTACTATTTTATATATGTTTCTCTGTCAATATTCAATGTGGTACTTTGCATTGATGCTGTGCATAGTATCTTTTCCATTGTATTACATCAGCTGACAGCGTGTCACATGGTACTCTAGAACTATTCAAAAACGTTTCACTCACCTGATCAGCGCTCATGTGATCAAGGCCACAACGTTGGCCGAAACACGTTATGACCGCTTGCATTATTTAATTTAATAAAGCACGATAGCTTGAACAGCAGAACAGCGCATTCCAGAGTCCATTTTTCTCTACATGGTGCCTGCATGCATCTTGGAGTGTAGCCCACCTCTCCTGGGCCAGTTCTGGCCCGGGGGCCTCATCCCCGGGGCCACTTCATTGGGGACCGTGGGGGGATCCCCAATGCCCCCACGATGCCGCCGGCTCCCCGCCTCCTGCGGGAGCCGGCATTGCTTTTCCACGTGGGGAGCTGCTGACATGCAGCTCCTCGTGTGGAAGAGCAATCAGCTTTGTATTTTCCCTGCTCTCACTTCCAAAATCCAAAGCAAGTTTGCTATGAAAGGGTGGGAGCCGCACGGCTCCCGCCCTGTCATAGCAAACAGCAGTGTCCGGCTCCTGCAGTGTCCCGGGGTGGGCACCCCGGGACACTGCAGGAGCCGGACCTGGGGGGTGGCGGTCCCCAGGGCCATGGAGGGCTCCAGGAGGGGAGCTGCGCGGCGCCCCTCCCTATGTGATTAAAGCCCCAGGGAGGTGGTGGATCCCTGGGGCTCGGGGGTCCGTAACGGACCCCCAAATGCATACTGAACGCTCCTGATAGGAGAATGACATGTTGCAACTGAAAGAGGATTGCCACAATCATCATAAAATACTCTATTCTTCTATGGCCATTTCAGCGTATAAATCACACATTTGTTGTTCCAGTACTCGTAAAACATGAACTCGTAAATCTGTAAAGTAGAAAACAAGTGTTTAAATAATCAATTCACCTAAAATAGGTACGAGTTATGTTAAGTTAGTACCGTGGTGGAATTAACTAAGCAGTTCTCCCACAAATTACACCCCATTGGGCTGCCACATTTTATTCCACAGGAGTCCATTTACTTCACAATTAAAAAATAAAAAGCTGACAGAATCCCTCGCCCAGCCAACAATGTCCAGTCAAATACGCCACATACCTGCAAGCGTAAGTCCGATGACCATGTGCTCATCCACATAATAATGTCCCGACTCATGCCGGCGGGTGTGCCTTTCCCATCCTGGTTATGGTGGTTCAGGTAGTATCCAAATAAATACAAGTACCACAGTTTCCACTCAAACTGCTAAACTCTTGCGGGTGGGTGCTTGGGTGTGATAGAGGCCTCATGACAAATCAAAAACTCACAGTTCAAAAAATGAAAAATCCAGCGCACTCCGATGAGTTCTACATCAGCGTTTTAATAACTTTCTGTGTCTGTTTGGCAAACTATTAAATATTATAATAAGAGTAAGTATTAGATCAGCAATGGGACTCTTTAGTCTTAATGGCCAACAACAAGAACAGCAAACCGTTTTGGACAGCAGTGAAAGAGATGACAAAAGTTTACTCAAGTAGAGTCAAAGATCATCAGTAATATCACTAGTGAGGCCTGAGAACTGCATTTTAGTAATACCTATGCCTCTACTGATAGTGAATAACTCCCTGATCCAAATTTTACATAAGTGCAGTTGACCTTGGTGATAGTTGAGGATGCAATAATTCAGAGTATTGGGGGTAAGGCCCCTGTCTCTGACGGGACACCGATAGATCTTCTTATATAAAACCCCGGATTCTAGGCCCCTGTTACTATTGAATGTTTTTAAAAGCTTAGCCCACTCCCCCTTACCTAGCACATGGTCAACTTCTATAATAGACCCTATTTTTAAAAAGGGAGATCACTTGCAGCGTAGTTGCTATAGGCCTATATCTTTAATAGGCACAACTCTAAAAATCATGGGCAGGGTTTTATCAAATCAGATAAAGGCAGAAGAGAAATCAATTTTCTACCTCTGCCATTATGGTTTTAGATTCAAGATCGGCACAGTACAGCAGTGTTTTAACCTTAACCTGCTAATTAGAAAATATACTATAGCCCAAAACTCTCCAATATATCTGGCATTTATGGATCTGACCTCAATGTTTGATTGTGTAAATCGCTTGAAGCTGTGGTCTATTCTTTTAGCTCTTGGTATGGCAAAGCACTGGTGCAATTTTTAGCTTATTTGGTTGGAACATGAAGACCAGAATAAACACCCAGGGGGGTGTCTCAAGATATTGGCATTTTTCGGGTGTGAGATAAGGATGCTTTTTAGCTCCACTTTTTTGATTTTGCATACAAATGGTCTTCATCCTTTCTTATTAACCGCCACCCCTTATGTCCCTAAAGTCAAAGGTTCATTTTTACCATCGTTGTTGTAAGCCAATGATGCAGTAATAATGGCTCGTACCCCTAGGGCTTTGCGACTGTTAGTAAAGGCTTTGTAAATTTTATGGCCTCAATGAATTCATGTACTAATTAAAAAAAAATCTTGTATTATGATTTGCGGCTCGAAGAAGTATAACTTGGCTTCTCTTACTGTGGACGACTGCAGCCTAAAACGCACCAGCATGTTTTCTTACCTGGGAATAGTCTTTGCCAATAATGGACCATGGACAGCACATGTCGCACAATGTAGGAATAATTTCTTCAGGGCGATTAGTTCACTGTTTAGTTTGAATGCCGCGACCTGAAGGGATACAGTGAGCTGATGATCTATCTGATAGAAAACTGCAATCTGCTTCAGTTTTCTCCCTGCAGTCTGAAGTTGTCAAGTCCATGTAGAAGCTTGGGAGGAAGGAACAGTATCAAATGCAAGGAAGAGTTCAAGTTATAAGCATGCTGGAACGCCAGATATTTGCCTTAAAGCATATCGTTCTATCTTTTTGACTAAAACAGTCTGTTATTGGCCATAAGTAAGAAAGATCTTTTGTTTCAAGTCATGTTAGTTTCAGGGAGGGTTCATGCTAGACATTAAGAGTTCCTTTGGGAAGATACATGTTTCCAAGGTGTTTTTGACAGCTGTGGCCTTGATTGGCTACAGAGCTATTTAAGGTATCATTGGTCTGCTGGTGATTCTGTTAGCTACAAGAGTTTTCAGCATTGATGAAGTCTTTTGTGGTTAGGATTGACTGTTGTTGCTTTCTTGTTTTATCGGGTGAATTGAGCTGTGCTACTAGAATTGTGGTTGAACAGCAGGAAGGCAAAGTGGATGGGAAGGTAAGTAATTCAGGTGTTTCATACAGACTGCAAGGGTCAATGGTGTGAAGGCCTTTTTAATGTGTTGCCAGGGAACCAAGATGTCCTTTGGTGCTACCACTTCAGGTATTGTGGTTGACTGAACCTTTTTACTCTGAACTCTTCCAGAGGGGCTGTTGTTTGTGACCTATAGGCCCCTCATCAGATCTACAGGCCATTCAGCAGCTTTCCCTATTCAGATCTCCTTTCCAGTGTTACAGGCTCTTGGCTGCAGTAAGGCCGCCAAGCTGCAGCTCAGCTCTCCAGGACATAGGGCAGGTCTCTCTGAAACAAGGCAGTCATAAGTTATCACTTCATCCAGCTTTCTTTTCGACCTTCTCCAAAAGAAAAGAAAATGAAACATCCACATTGCTCACCATTTACAAGCTGCAGAGCAGCTGCTACTGCTTGTGTGCATGGAAATAATGTATATTTAGATCAATGCCTATACATTGAGACACACAACTGCACTTGTTTAGGGGCCACAAAACATCAGATTTACAGGAGTTAGCTAAATATATATACAGAGTGAAAAGAACATAAGAGAAGCCATATTAATTTTGGAAAACCTAATATTGCCTGTATGTGCTGTTGGGATGCAAATGTCCCCTGTGAGGTATACAGTCATGTTGCCCTATCCTGAATACACAGCTGTGAATATCTGGTATCCCAGAGATTGATTTTGGCCCTAGCCTCATGCTAATCTCATGCATAGAGGCCTATGTTGTCTCTTGACATGACTGAGGTCCTGGACCTGTCCTGTACCTGGAGGGACATGTCAAGCATGCCCTTATTTTCCTGACAGTGGACTACCAGCCTGCCACAGGTTAACATGTAGATCGATGGTGCAGCACCCAATGTTTTGTGGAGGCCCCACTCCTGTAAAGTTCTGTTTCAGCGTACTCATCCTAATCCTTGTGCTAACATTCCAAATATATGTTGTACATGTTTATGTTTGTGGCTTGGGTCGTATATTTAAACCAGTGTGCCTGCATAACCGAGGCCTGCGGGTTCCATTTTGGAAGCTCTTAACCTGCTCCTATGCACAAGCTTGAGGTGAGATTGTTCCAAATCAGTGGAAGTGTTTTGCTGACATTCTTGAGGCTGGAGGGAGGAGACCTAGACAATCAAATTGGGACAGAGGAGACAGCACACATTTAGAAATTCACTGAGGCCCTTTTGCTGAGGGGAGCTGCTGATTAGTTTTCCTGTAGCACTGCCATCTGCAAGATAGTGGGGGTGAAGGGTGGGACTGAGGCCTCTTGTTCAGTGTGAAAAGGATCTTTTAGGTGAGCCAGCCGTTTGTATTTCCCCTGATCACTGTGCAGTTTGGCTGTTGGTTTGCCAGGTATAGAACGTTCACGCCTCTTTGTGTCTCTTGTCATTACTCCAGGCTGGAGACTACTGTACTATGAGAGGCATCACTCTGCTCATAAGCATACTGTGATGACTGCTGTCCACCTAGATCTGGTGTCTATCTGACAGTCAGCTTCCCAGATGAGAGGTTTTCTTCCCTCGGGTCTTGCCTTGCTGGAAGATCTGTATCTCTGACCTTAGGTGCCTGGAAGCCAACCTGCCTATTGAGAGAGGGAAAGATCCTGCTGTTGCAGGGATTCTGCTTATGCGCAGAACTATGCGCAGGAACCCAGGTCCTCAGTGAATTGTGGTGTACCAAAAACTCACCTCAGAACCCAGAACCCCTTATCCGGCCAGCATCAGTGTCCCATTCGTTATCCGAGGTTTAGCTCGGCGGTCCCAATGTATAGACAATCCAGAACAAGCGACTTAGTATATTTCTCAGGAATGGTGGGAATCAGAAATACCTTTTCGTAATTATTCTCGTACCAGTCCAAAACAGAATAAACAGAGACACGGTAAAAGTTTAAAGAGTTTATTTTATAAACCTCGTGTCCTAAGATGCAGCAGTTTGGCTAACATTAGCAGACAAACGATTAAAATCAAAACCATCAGCATAGTTACAATACCATAGAAAATGAAAGGAGTAATCATACTAAAATGACAGTGGATCTAAGCCACCTTCCTTTCTCTAACACACTAATAGTATTATTAGACTAATAAAAGGTCTCTAGGCTTGAATGGGGAACCCCATACCGTAAAGATCAGCTCAGAGAGTTCACATCATAGGATCAGCTATGCTCTGCTCCTAGGAACGCTCTTCTTCCGAATGTAATGAAAACATGTAACACTGCAATATTAAAAGCACTCGACTTTCAGGTATTTGCAGCTGCGTGCGTGTTATGGTTAAACTAGTGGGCCGATCAACCTGAACTCAACAACATGCACCGTCTAGCGACCCAGACTGTTTCTTTTACACTGTGTACAGACCAAGGTCGCTGCTCACTGTTCGGGATGTTAACAACAGACAGTTCTCATGTGAAGCAAAGTCGAGTAAGCATTTCTCAATTTAATAACATGTGACTACAGTGTCGTGTGCAAAAGCAGCAAAAGCGGCAAGATGGCTTTCTAACATCTAACGCGGTTATGCTAACTTAGCATTGTACATATGTAGATAACGATCTTCACTACACTGCCTTCCCTGCAGGAGGTGTTGGTCTAACAGTCAGACCCTGGTGCTGAGGATCTACCCAGGGGAAGAGAGACTGCAATGACTGATTGGTTAGCCTAATAATATGGGCAGTCTCTCCAGAAGTGAGGTGCCAAATGGGAATTGCGGATTGGCAGCTAACCTCAACACAATGCAATAAGAACGATTGCGGGTGTCCTCACTGCTAAAATGAAATGAACTATGCCCATGGAGTTCTTTGCCATCAAAGCCAAGATCTGTGCCTGCGGCTGTTGCCATTGCTGTATTTACAAACTGCACACTGTGACTAGTAGCATGCTGCTGTGTCCCGGTCTATGTGGTTGCCCATTTGCTGTTTAACACCAAGTGGCCCAGAAATTGGTCTGATGCCTGTTATATGCCCCACCAACGCCAGTATCTGCATTTGTCAAAAACCTCCATGCTACCAATCTGGCTAGCCATCCTGTTTCAGCTTACTGGGGTCAAGGACCACTCCTGAAACCACCATGTCTCATACCAGAAATTAGAGAGATTGAAGACACTTGTTGCCAAAAGAACATGGAGACCTGTGTTGTGGTGAGACTGTATCATAGGGACTGTACTGAACTGAGTAGATAGATTATTGATCTGGGGTATCTGCACCTGAGCCTTGATTCGTGTTGCAGAAAACTCCCTAATCTAAGAGGGACCTGCCTAGAGAGGGACTCCTGAGAATTGGAAAAAAGAGGGCATTATCCCAAGACACAGTAGCGCATGCGCTAATATATATTGTTGTGCCTGCTACTATTACTTATGTGGCATTCCATTTAAAGTGAGTACTCTTCTTATCCAAGTTAAGCACTGTACTTGGCAAACAGATACTGTTCTGCTGGATGGGTGAGTTCTGAGTTTGTCCACCTCCACACTACCTCCATAAGGATCCTGTGATTGCTTTCCATCGCTATCACCGAGACTCAAGTGCAGAAGGGGATGTTCTTGACTCAGTAGGCACAGCTGTAATGGGATTATTTCCTGAACATCAGCGGCGAACAAGCCCGGCCCCAAGACTGAGGTTTAGTAGTCCATAGTTACCCCATGCTCCCCTGAAAGGGTGTAATACATGTCCTCTAATAGAAGAGTATGTATTCAAATTGACCAACTCTGCACTGTGTGCCTCCTAACTCTGTATAGTCAAAGCAATTCACTTAATACTAGATTTTCAATAGGTGTCAAGGGCAGAATGGGTGCAGAAAGGAATGATGCAAGGGTCTTGGCACTAACTGCATTAAATCAAAGCAGTGAGAACAGGGTGATTTTGCATAAAACTAATAGTGTTATTAAAAACACTTCACTGATTTGAGATAATCACCAGTACTCCCAAACAGATGAAATGACTTCATGTATAATTCTTGAAGAGTAAATGTACTTGTATAGTGCTTTGAAATATTTCTTTGAGCACATTGATGGAAGTATTTCAGTTTTTCTGAGACTCACTTTTTTAGGTTTTGCTTGCCAGTACAGCTGCTGCCAGAACGTGTGTGATCAACAGGAAAATACCTATAATGGGCACAACTGAGAGAAAGCGTTTGATCTGCCTAAGTTGGTTACCTTGAGGAAAGCACTTGTTTGTGGTACCCCTAATGGCTGCTAAGGGTTGTTACTTCACCTAACATGACTGCCCCATTAAAATGTAATGACACAGAAGTATGTAAGAGGAAGTCCCCTCAATTATGATGTGATAGTACTAGCAAAGAGCATTGCTCAGAGAGCCGGTAGCAGTATGACTGGTAGAAATATTGGTGAATAGAGCTTGTCGATAAGGGTTTGTCCTTCATTAAAATGGCTGCTGCATATAGGATCTGCACATTTAGGCAACATAAACTGTGGGATTGGTGTCCAGACAGATTCCAGACACCCTCACCGGATATGTTCGCCTGTATACCAGCTAGCTCACAGTGCAAGATTGAAAGGCCTGTCTTAGGGGTGACTTATAGGTTTTAAGTGTAGTGACCTCAGATATAAGGAAACTTATATCTGTCGTAGTGGTGGTAGCACCAGCTAACATGGGCTGCAATGGTGGCAGGCCTGTAGTCACAGTTTGAGTGATCTTTTATGGGTGGCACAATACATGCTGCAGCCCATCGGAGACCCCGGTCTACCTATGACCTGGGTGCCTTGGTACTATATACCAGGGGTACACCAGTAGCCAATTGTGGAGGTACAGAAATGCTTACCATAACAAAGTTATGGCGAAAGTACAGTGACTGGGGTCCTGATTAGCAGGATCCCAGTCAGACTAGTCAAAAAAACATACTGATACCAGAAAAAAGTGAGGGTGATCATTTAAGCAGATCCTACCTTCCTACACTTCCCCATCTATTTATGACTTGCAGAGAAAACACCCATCCTCTCAGGCACTCCAATGGATGTGTTGTTTGCTGCAGACATACCCTGTGGTTTGACGTCCTAAAAAGCCTCCTCCAAATACCCACTTGTCCCACACCAACCCACAGCCTCAGTTCACTCTCAATAACTGTACCAGCTGCACCATAACCAGCTCCCTGTCCCGCCCTAGTCCCAACACCTTCAGCTCGCTCTCCCCTACAGTAGCAGCGTTGAGTTTTGCCTCAAACATTAATTCCAAATAAACAGTTGCAAACCCAGTGCATAATGCTACTGAATCTGCTCTAAGGCTTCTGATAAATGTCACTTAAGGCAGCAGGTCATTCTAGTGTCCTGAAGTGTAACACTTCCACATTAAAGAAATGATCTTTTTAAATTCTGAAGAGTCTTTAGCTCATTTTTACACAACGATTTACATATCATGCAGAGAGCTTTATTTGTGTTTTAGCGCTTAAAGGCCAACCCAATAATTTAGAGAGCTCTGGCTTGGCACTCCCTTTTAATTTTCTGCTTGCCCACCTCTGTATTCTTCCTGAAATATATATTCTCCCACTGTGGGAGCAGCAGTCCTTCACAAGAGTGGGCGCAGAGGATGAAGGCAAAACATACAAAAGACTCGTTAACTGTTAAATTGTCTTTAGAAGACCTGCAAAATACTTCACATGCATCTGAGGCGTCAGCCCAGCCCAGCCCGGCCCTACCTATGTCGCCTTGTGCCCTCGAAGTTGAAGCTGCACCCTCCAAGATATGGCAGGCAGATGACACGGGGGGAAGCGGGGGTGTTCGCTAAAGCTCTTCCAGCCCAATGGGGGTTGTGCAACTGATCTCACTTGAAATAAGGCAGAAGAGGTGCCCATCTGCGACAAAGTACCTATCCGCGACGGGGTACCTATCCGCGACGAGTACCTATCCGCAACGCGTACCTATCAGCCAAACCCTTAATTTGGCCCCTGATACTTATATTAAATCTCAGTTGCTCATTCAGTCTCCAAGCATTGCAACAAGTTACTGTTCCCCAGCTTATTTAATAGTAGTCAGTTTTTCAACCTGAGAAGATGCGAGAATGTGGTCTTCTGAAGAGTTGAAGTCATACCCTGTAGTCTTCTCTACATGTCAATAACTAGTGATTCATTCAATGGGCATTTTTTCCAGCTGAAGTACCACGTTTTTATTGCTCTCTAAAGACATGACAGCTGCTATTTTCCTTCTGAATCAGAGCCTATCAAGATCAATTAGCTGCCAAATGTCTACTTTTGTTACATTTGCTGGAAATAAGATGACCTAAAATGCATTTTAAATGAGAAACATGTGAAATAGTCTGCTGTAAAGTGCTGCTGTATAACAATCTCTATCACTCAGTAAAACTTAAAACGTTACCGTACAACTGCCTAACTGAGGGCAACGCAACCGGTCACAGAATTTACATGGAGGCGTGAAATGAAGAGTTTATTGATTGATAGTTGATTTACAATGGTATTTGTGGTGTGCTTTGGACAGCAGCAGCATCAAGACAAAACACATTACATGTGTACCATGACTTTCAAATGCTGTCTTGCAGCTGAAAATGTTTGTTTTGTCCGCTCAGCAAACAGCTCCAGAATACAACTGATTGAAAAAAGGGCTTGCACTTTTGTGGACTCATCTCACCATTATACCACGAAAATGGCCACATACATTAGTGCAATGACACAACTCCACGCATCCAGAATAAGAGTCACAGTCATGAAGTGTTTAGTGAATTTTATAAATAGCACAACAAACACATCCAGACGCGGATATTTTGCATATGTTGTGGTTATGCCCAGTGCTGGGGGGGGGGGGGGGGGGTAAATCAACACTTATCGACCTGCACCGACCAACAGTTTGCATGCATGTGGGAGGTCTGCTGTATACTAGGCATAATCCACAGAGAAGAGAGGCATAGGGCCACTACACGTTTTTTGGTCCTCGGCTTCATAGTAGCCAAATGCCTCATTACGAGGTGCTAGAAGGCTAGTGAGCCACCGTCTATAAAAGCTTGGTCACACTCCATCCTCACCTGGACCAGAGCAGAGGGGACATCTCTCCGACGGGAGGACACACCAGGATTACGTGAATACCCCATCTCATCTAATTGGGACACAATTTTGACCGCTCTCCAAACTGCATTTTACCCTAGGACGAATTTTGAAGATGACACTACAGCTTAGCTTATACCCAAATACACTAGCCATGGCCACATACACTAAGCAGACATTACCAATGACATTTCACTGTATATATAGCATGATGTTTACTATTTGATACTGAGTTTTAACTGAGAGCACAGTAACTCGCCTAAACGTATATTAGAAGCTGCATTGAGAGTCGGGGAACCCTACCTGTTTTCCACTTGTCCCCACATCCATCACCCCAACCCCTACCTGTGAGGTTCCTTTTAGTTCTTTTCAAGTTTACTGGTTGCTCCTAGTTTAGTGGTTTAAATATGTTCGATGTCATTGCCAAGGGATGTTACGAAGAACACGACTGCTTATTGTTTACTTACCTAGGGAGACACCTCTAGCTCTTTAGTTGTGTTGTGCACGGCAATACTTTTTAAAACTGTAGACATGCATGTACTAGACTAGGTATAGCAGATTCTTTTATGTGCCCTAAGTCCTGATATGCAGCAAAGTATTGACACCCTTGTTTATTTGCAATGCCTACATCTGATTTGTAACTGTAATATGAAAATGTAATAAGCAGATAAAACAAAACAAAAATAGCACAACAAAAGGTCGGATTACAATGTCTCTGTTGGAACTAACCTTCTCTGTGAGGTCACCTCCAAACTTTTTGCCTCACCCCTCCTGTTTTGCTGTATTAATTTTTGTTGGTTTTAGGACTCTGCTCACTTTACCGCTGCTGACCAGTGCTTGTGCTCTCTGCCTAAAATATGGTAAAACTAGCCTAATGGGATTGGCAAATTTAATGTACTTGTAGGTCCCTAGTATATGGTATTACATGTACCCAAGGCCTGTAAATTAAATGCTACCTGTTGCAGCCCTAAATTGTGCCATCCACTAAAGTAGCACCTTAAACCCTGTCTCAGGCCTGCCATTGCATCCTGTAGTTCAGTTTTAGTTTGAAACTGCCATTTTGACCAGGCTTAAACCTTCATTTTTAATACTTATGTCACCCCTAAGGCAGATACTAAAAGCCCATAGAGCAGGGTGCATGATATTGAAAAGTAGGACATGTGGGTTTAAGTTTTATTTTATGGCCTTAATGACAAGTTGCTTTTTAGAACGATTCTTTAGTTATGCGAACCTGCTTATTAGCGAAGTAGTATTTATTCGTTTTATTCTTTGTAGCTCCTAAGTAAATTGAATTTGTAAGCTCTACATTCTTGACTTTGTATTAACACAGGTCACCTAAATAATGTAAAAAGAGCTTTCTGGGAAATGTGCGCTCTATAAGTGCAGTTGTTCAATCTGTCAGGATGGGAGGACCTGGGGTTAGCATTTAATCAGGCATCAATTTGCTGTTTAATTGTATACAGTGGAACTGGTTTATATACCTACTGCACAGATTCAAAAATATATCAAATCAGAGATAAATCAAAGTACTAGATGAAAGGCAGCTGCACTTACATTGCATAAGTTTACAACATCGTAGGGCAATGCAATGCAACATAACATGATAAAACGCAGCCAGAAAAGTATATTGATGTCACCCGATGAAAATGTTTTAAAAAACACAAAAGTTAAGGGTAGAAAACACTGGCCTACAGTAAAGTGGTTTATGGGAACGCATTGCATTAACTGTAATTTGATGTTTTCCCAGAGCAATGTTAAATTGACGTTTTAATCTTCTGCCTCACACAAAGGTCAAATTAATGTTCTTGTTTTATTAATTTATCTAGCTTTCAAAAAATAGTCCCCAACACATTGCAGCACTAGGTTGTCTGAGGGGCTTTATTAAAAATAACTGTAACCTTTAGAAATTGACATAGAAAATGCTTGTTTAAATTTGTGTTATTAGTCATCTTTCTCATGCCTTATTCTGTCACCCTCCCTAATGACCAGCTAGAGTGCCACTAAAGTTTAAGTTACAAAATGGCATCAGTTTTCAGACAGACCAAAGTAAAGATAAATGTACCCAATAAAATAGTATACAGTGGTCTGTAAGACGTATTGGCTCTGGATGGCCTGTTATTGTCTTTCTGAAGTGGGTCCGAGTCTAGGGGTGCTTCAGTATCTCCCGCATGCCTTCGGATGCCCTGTTATTGTCCATTATCCTTCTGAAATTTCTCTGAGTCTCCTGCATGCCTAGTTAGAGCCAAAGTTTAGTAGGTTTTGTTTGGAGGGATATGTATAAAGTCTTAGTTGCCAATGGTTTGTGATGTTTAAAGTGAAAGGCAAATGTTAAAGACAAAAGACACCTTTTTAGGGTGTAATATGTATGGATGCAAATGCAAAAGGACAGAAAATAGGACCAGCGATCAAAATGAAAGTGGCCCTTGTAGTATAGTAGGATCTGCTTTCTTGGCTACCCCCACTTTTTGCTGGTGTCATTCGGGTTTCTGACTAGTCTGATTGTGATCCTGCTAATCAGAACCCCAGTCACTGTGTTCTCTACCTAAATTGGACTATGGTAATTACTTTGGTACCTTCCTAATTGGCTACTGTTGTACCCTTCAAAGTCCCTAGTATATGGTACTAAGGTACCCAGGGCATAGGTACAACAGAGGCCTCACATGGGCTGCAGCATATATTATGCCACCCATGAGAGACCACTCAAACTGTTACTACAAGCCTGCAATTGCAGCCTGTGTGAACTGGTGCTAGCACCACTTACAAATATAGGTTTCCTTATATCTGAGGTCACTGCACTTAAAACCTATAAATCACCCTTAAGGTAGGCCTTTCAATCCTGAAGGTAGGGTGCTTGCTTATAAGTGTGAGGGTGCCCTTCATGAGCAGGACACCCCCTACAAACCCAGGAGTCGATTCTCCAGGCTTTGTAAGTGCAGTCCGCCATTGTATACATATAGTGGACATCAAGTCAATCACGAGATGTCTAACCACATATTGGCTGCACCTAAACTGGTAATGCTTGGTATCAAATATTTTGGAATCCGACCCCAACACCGATTCCAGTTGTTGGATGTAGGATGCCATGTACTGAGGGGCTCCCTTAGGGAGCCCCCTGTATTCCTGGTGCCAGCCTTTCAGGGTCTAACAGCAAGACAGTGCTGCTGCCGACCATAGACACGATTTTGCCCTCCTGCTGCTGAGCCAGGCTTAAGCAGGGGAAGGTAGAACAACAGGTTTCCTGTCACAAGGAGGTGTGACCACCTCCCAGACAGGACTTAGTGTACTGGGCTTGCTTGCCAGCGCCACCAGACTGCTTTGAAGGGCCCATGTGGTGAACTCCTTGCATGCTCCAGTTGAAACCTGTTCAGGGAGCATTTGGCTCCCGCTCTGGTGCGAAGCTGGACAAAGGACATGGGAGTATCCTCCCCTCTGTCCAGCCCCTCCTCTGGGAGGAACCCCTGAATCGGCCCAACCCTTTCCTTTGGGTACTTAAGGGCTTACCTGGGGGTGGCTCTTCAGATTCATTGTGAGACAAGATTTAGATCAGAAGCCACTTCTACTTCTACCGTCTGAGCACTTTGGACTTTGCTTTGGGAACCAAGACTGCATCTGGGAAGATTTCTGCTGCTCCTGGCCTCGTCGTCCTGCCAGTCTTCTGATTCATCTATGCCTGTGCTTCATCCAGGTTCTTCTCTAGGCCTCTGGGCATCAAAAGCACTGAAAGTATCTCCCCTGCAACTGCAGGCACCACAACTAAGCAAACCGGTTTGCTGCTCCTGACATCCGCTGGACTTCAAAAAGCCCATCAACACATGTGGTGGTCCTGCAACTCCCTCGAGGCCTCCACTGTCTTCTCACCGAGTTTAAGTCCGGTATCCCTTGTCGGAACATCTGGAACAGCACCCCTGTGCACCGTGTCAAATTGTTGTTGCCAAGGCTTGTTGGCTAATTTTACCGGAGATCTTCAGGGTTCTGAGAAGCTCTGGCCTCCAGCATCTCTTTCTGCTAAGACCTTCATCCTCACCGCATCCTCTGCACCGTGGGACTGCATCTTTGGTGAGCTGCTCGAGGTCCTTTTGTGACTCCTGTGCCTTGGGCCTCTTGAGGGTTTTCTTTGGCTCCAATGGGCTCTCCTGCTTGCTCAGGGTCTGCTTTGACTCTCCTGCACTTGATGAGTCCCTTCCTGGTCACGACACTGCACCTTCTTCGTTTTCCACGTTTGTTGCTGCTGCCAAGGCTTGTTGGTGCTCCCTCACAAAAAGGAGCTATAGAGGGAAAAACTAAAGCCACCCTCCACCCATCAATCATTTAAACAACATAGACCTGGCTTTTAAAGGGGCAGCATTACATTTTTACAAAGGAGAGGTGTTTAGGGGGTATCTACCTCTACCCAACAGCTGATTAATTCTTTCAGTCTAAGCCAATCCTAGGTACCCCAAACATTCAAGTTTGTTAAAACAAAATTAATCAGAACACTCCACAAACATATACCCTTAACCAAGATAAGTGAGTATAAGACACGTCAAATAAATGAGTGAAAAGGTGAGAAAACACCTCACGTATGCTATACCAGAGGAGCTACTGGCAGGTTCTCACCAGCACGCCCACGTCTATCATCATCGTTTGCTTTCTCACTGAAAAGACAGAATTTGTGTCCAGTAAAGAGACAAGAAAAGGAGAAAAAATAGAAATAAATGTATCCAAAGCAAAGAACCCCGTGAACTTTACAGGACAGTATGTCCCAAAATTAAAATTGAGTTAAGACTCACATTTAGCTTTGGAGGAGCCTGAAATTCCTGGACAGCCTTATCCGTAGGCACATACCCACGCGCAACCTGTGCTCGCCCCATAAGCACCTTTTGTCGGTCCCCGACTTCAAACTAAAGCACCTGGGTGGTGTCAGGTTTGCTGTTCTAGCTCCCTGACTGTGGAACTCTCTCCCCCCCCCGAAATCCGATCATTCAACAACCTCCTAAGCTTCAGGAGGCTCCTCAAGACCTGGCTATTTAGACAAGCTTATGTGTAACTTCCTAGGGTCAGGCATCTCTCAGAGTAGCGCCATGAAACCAGCCCGGTGTACGTGCGCTTTACAAAACCTTTTAACATAACATAACATAACATAACATAACATAACATAACATAACATAACATAACTTAACATAGCTTTGCCCTCTTTATTCGTACTCGTGAGCTTACTCAACATTAAAAGCACAGCATGTTGCAAACCTTTTCAAAGTGGGCCAACATGTTTCATTGCCTATGCTTCATCCTGGCAATTTCGTCAGAGCGCGAGGTTAATGTTCCCCTCACTGGACATCTGACTTTTTGTGTGGAGTGACAGGTGGGAGCCAAGGGCGCACGTACCAGCTTCCACCGTGCCAAACGGCTGTGTATTCAAGAATGAACCCTTTATCTTAAAGCACTTCCGTTGCTTTTAGTATACCGCGTCCATGCATCTTACGAGCGTTGTCTCGTTCCGGCACAAGACAACGCTCTGACGAAATTGCCACGACGAAGCAAAGGCAATGAAACACACCATAAGGGTTGTCTGGATTAGTGCAGGGTGCTTCACTTAAATAAGTGGGCACAATAAACTAAGCCAGCCTCCTACTTATTAGCAAATTAAATATCTAAAAAAGTGTTCCACATTTGCAAATGAGGAAGTTTTCAACTTATAAAAATACTGCTGTGTTAGTGTTTTTCAGGGTATGGGACATTGCATGCGTTTGTGCTTGCTGCAGGCAATGTTTGAGGTCAGATTATGGAAATCAACAGTAAAAACTGGCCCACCAGACCATAAAACAGGCCTTGGTACTGCATAAGTACTTTACACAGTGCCTCTAAATTAAGGCTGTCTTTTCTGTGCCATAGTTACCAAGGGGTTGAGCTCAGGTTAATTTAGTGACTTCTTGGGGTTCACCCTGACAAGGATTGTGGTTATTATTTGAGGTGAGTACTCACCCCCTTAACTAATACCCCAATGTCTTACACAGGGGTTCTAGTATAAGAGAGTATATCTAAGTAAGGTACTCTTTGCAATGCTTGGTTTGTGTTTTTGCATACTGAGCATGACTGAACATTAGTGAATCCAGGAATTATATTTAGAGTAGTCAAAATATGTACATCTTCACTTATAAATACTGTCAGGAATGGTATATCACCATGTTGCATGAGGGCGGCAGGCAGGTAGCACATGATGAAATATATATCTTCTAAAGAGTGACAGTTGTTCTACTTGAAATTACAAGGTAAATGTAATTTGTACTGATACTCCCAAGACAGATAGTCCTAGCACATTCCACATAACAGACCTCATGCACTTTGCACATAGAGAGACTTAAAACAAATGTGGATTATTGATTGAGGGGGGTGAAATCCCCACTCCGTCACCAACTACAATCCATGTCAGGATAGACCACAAAAGTCACAAAATTAGCCTGTGCTTAACACTCTGGTAGCTTGGCACAAAGCAGTCAGGCTTAATTTGGAGGCAATGTGTAAAGAATTTATGCAGCACACAAACAGTAATAAAGGAACAACACAACACAATAAAAATCTTAAACCAATTTAGAAACATACAGTAAATTGTAATAAATGAAATTATACCAGAATGACAAAAATCCAATCAGTAGAACCAGAAATATTTAGTTTTACATTTTCAGATAAAAATAGTGCCTAAAAGCACAAAGCGCCACTTGCGTTTGTACTAGACTGGGCGAAAGTCACAAGTTCAGGCCGACAGCGAGGTTTCGCGGGCCAGATCCAGAGACCAGGTTAGTTCTGCTGAAAAGTTACTTTCCCAAAGTCTGGTGTAAAGAGTTCAGTTAACTATGGAAGAGGCCACAAGGAGCAGGGAGAGCGTTGTGGATGGTCGTTGCTGTAGTGTGAAAAGCAGGCTGAGCGTTGTGGGCTGTCTTCCCTGAAGCATGAAGAGCTGGTCATTTGACATGGGTGGTCATTGCTGGAGCTTTATGGTGGCAGTGGAGTGTAGATCTTGCATTGGCAGTTGTCGCAAGTTGCAGAGTCTCCTGCCAAGGGGATGGTTCATGATCGTGAAGAGTCCACACTTCAGGATTTCACCTCTTCTTCTTTGGAGGAGCTCAAACTGATGAAAGCCAAGGGTTCAGGACCTGAGTGGCATCTCTTAGGGATCAGGAACTCACCCCAGCAGAGGGCAGCAGAACTCATGGAGGTCCAGTAGTGCAGGTTAGATGGGCAGTTGCAGGAAGGCCTCTAGAGCTTGTTATGATCCTGTAGCTCAAACAGGTCTTCAACTGACCCTTGGAGTCATTTAGGTTAGCCTAAAGGTTGAAGGTAAGAAGGTCCAGTCCCCTTTTTAGACAGCAGGGCAGTACTCAGCAACAGGGCAGTCCTGCTTCTGTAATGTCCATAGGTCCAGGAGTGTTCTGAAGCATGGTTCTGAGGGTCCAATATTTATTCCTGGTGCCAACCTTTGCGTGTGGGGGGACACCCTGTCCTACTCCCACATCTGGTTTTTGGAAAGTTTTTCACTTCCCCTGTCAAGACTCCAAAGTGTCGGGGTTGACAAAAGGCTAGTGTCAGGTTCCTTTGTGTGTGCTGGAGGTGTAAGTGGGGCAGGGAACAGCTTGGCCCTTAGCCATCCCAGCAGGTTTGGCCAATCTTGTCCCCACATAATCCCCTTTGTGTCACTGTCTGGGAGGAGTACACAAAGCCCAACAGCAGGGTCTTTCACAGTCATGTGCCCCCAAGACACTGGCAAAAGTCACAAATCGTTAGGACAAAAAATGCCAACGTTCTAAAAGTGGCATTTTCAGAATTATGACTTAAAATCCGGCTTCCACATTAAAGATGATTTTAAATTACAATTCATTTGAATGCAAACACCATATTTCTATCTGCTTCCAATCCAAAGTAAGGACTTACTGAATGTAATAAGGTAACCCAGTGTTAGCCAATGGTAGCGATAGGCCTTTCAGTAGTGAAAAACAATTTTATGAGTTTTTCACTACTAGGACATGTAAAACTTAAACCCGCATGTCCTACTTTTAAATACCATGCATCCTGCTCTATGCGCTTTTAGGATCTACCTTAGGGGTGACTTATAAGTATTAAAAAGGATGGTTTAGGCTTGGTCAAAATGACTATTTAAAACTGCACTGCAGGCTGCAATGGCAGGCCTGAGACAGGTTTTAAAGTGCTACTTTAGTGGATGGCACAATGAGTGTTGCAAATAGTTGTATTTAATTTACAGGCATTGGGTACATGTAGTACCATATACTAGGGATAGTATTACGATGAAATAATGAATAGCACAAACTAAATAGTAGGCATGACACATCAAATGGCATTAAACAAATAAAATACACTTTCATTTGACTTTGTAGAGTGGAGGGTGATTGGAGGAGATGAACTACATTAATAGGCTCAAATTCTGTACACAAGGCAGTGGCTTCTAACTTGTTTATACACCTTTTTTGAATATCACAAAAAGAAGAGGGATAAAAACAAGTTACGTGGAGATGAATAAGTGTGTGGGGATACACCAATTTTGTAAAACTTCCTTCACACACAGCAAGCTGTGTCATGCTTCATCATAGGGCTGCACCTACACCTCCGCGCCAGCCAAACGCTGGAGGTGGAGCAATAGGGGAGGGGAAAAAAAGACAATACAACACACAATGTGAAGTGGAACCAAAGGTGAGCTAAAAGTGCAGAACCAGTGATAATCAGTGATATAAAACCGAAACCGGGAAATCCTTATTCCAATTTTAATACTAGGTGCCCAGTACGAAATTTAAAAGACCAAAAACGTGGGTGGCAGGTTGGAGAGCTTATAATGAGATTCCAACCCCCCCACTCTGCATAAATGTCGACATGTATCAGCCAGCACTAAATAATAACCCGGCTTTCCTCAGGACTTCTCACCACTATAGTTCCTAGGTGTAGAACCTTCCTCCTTCCAATTTAGAAGATAAAAGGAAAAAACACCTCAAGTGAGGTCTCTCACCTTTCGTGTAGTGATTAAAAACAAATATAAGTTGTTAGTGGAATATACTCAAAACCACTAAGTGTGCAAATGAATATCATAAAAATGGTGAATACTGCCCAAACACACATTAAAAAATCTCCACAAAAGCATACTCAAACCTCCCCTCAAGTAAGGATAAAGGTGGTTGCTTTCAATCATAATGCCCTATAGCTAATATAGCTATTGGCTATGTACTCCCTGCGATAAATTTACAAGTCAGGAGGTTTAGTTATAAACAATAAACTACAAAATAATTGCTCAAAAGACACCACAACACTACCCGGCACTGTTCACTGTGCCCAACGAGTCTATTGAATTTGTAAATCACTATCTTATCTGGATCCTTCAAAAAGAAGTTGGAGGAAATAAATAATGACATAGCAGAGCACAAGGATTATTTGCTTAAATCGAAAGTGAATAAGCTCCAGAAGGATCTGAAACGATTCTCAAAGGAGAAAGTCTATCCATATATTACCAATGAGTATGCTCAGAAAAAAAATGGATGACATGAAAAATGGCAACAACAGAGGGAGTAGAACCTCGGATAGAACAAGTTCCAGCAGTGAGGACTGCGACAGCGAGAGGAGACCCCGGAGAAGGGGGAGAGGGAGGGGATTCTTTCGAGGGCCCACCCTCAGTTTAATACACCATACCCTCATTATCCCAACAATAACTTTGGTTGGCCCCCATTATATCCGCCCCAATTTCCAGCCATGCAGGGAGGCCTCATGACACAATTCCCCCAAATGCCGAACCCTCCTTTTTTAGGGAGAGATCGAGGGAGAGGCAGGGGCAAGCAGAAGGGTACATCAGGGGTGCAATGGGAGGATTTGGAACAGAGAGTGACCAGGAGCATGGCGAAGGAATCAACCCCAGGGACGAGCCGGGAAGGATATCCCTAGTGATAAATCTGTCAGAAACAGCATTGTCGGATACTCAAGTTGTAATACTGGAGAAGGGATTGGGATATGTACCTACCAACACACCAGACATTTTTAAGATCAGACAAGAACTAGCTGGTTTCTTTAGGAACATTCGACTTAGGGTGTTTTTCGGTGACCATAATGTAGAGGAACTAGAGAAGGGGGACACAAACTTCTGCCCTAAATCTAAATTTACACCAGCATTAGGACAACTTCCAATCGAAGTAGAGGCTTTCGAACAAGCTGTAATTCATGAAGTAGAACTGTTATCTAGGCAAAAGACCTCTACTTTTATGAACTTATCAACCAAAGAAAGAAGGGCCCTGGATGAGCTTAAGAAAAACAATGAGATTGTAATAAAGCAGGCAGACAAGGGTGAAGCAACTGTAGTATTGAGCAGAACTGCCTATGAAACAGAATGTCTGAGACTCCTTGCTGATAGAAGAAATTACATGATATTAGGACAGGATCCTACTGAGGACATCAAAAAGGAAATCACAATAATGGTGGAAGAAGCCACTCAAAATGATTGGATTACAGAGAAAGAGGGAAGATTCCTCTGCCAATCCAAACCGGTGACCCCATATTTTTATATTCTCCCGAAAGTGCACTAACCAACTAGGCCCCCACCAGGGAGGCTGATTGTTTCGGGTATGGGGTCACTCTTGGAGCCGTTGTCACAGTTTTGCGACTTCTTTTTCAAACCTAATGTACAATCGAGACCAGCGTATCTGAAAGATACGACAGAAGTTTTAAAACTATTGAATACTGTGGAATATGATCCCACAGAGGATTTCTTGGTAGGTCTGGACGTGGAGTCCTTATATACTAACATACCTCAGATGGAAACATTATGGGTGGTTGAAGACATCTTGTATACTTTGGACTGGAAGCACAGCACACCTAGACCCTTTATTCTACATTTGGCAGAGATAGCCCTAACAATTTTTTTTTTAACTTCAGAGGACTTACTACCTCCAGACCCACGGGACCTCCATGGGAAGTGTTTTTGCTCCCAGCTTAGCAGGGTTGTACATGTCGGCCTTTGAGGACCAGTACATTTACTTCCATGGAGGTCCTTGGTCCAATCATATAAAGGTCTGGAGGCGGTTTATTAATGATGTCCTTTTGATATGGAAGGGAAATAGGGAGTCTCTGGACGATTTCTTAATGTGGTTGAACAGTAGGAATCCCTTACTTCTCTTCACGTCTACTATCTCAAAGGATAGTTTGCCTTTTTTGGACTTGACCATTTTTTGTGAAGGCGGCTGCCTACGAACAAGAATGTTTCACAAGCCCACAGACAGAAACAGTTTATTGTCATTCAAAAGCTTTCACCCTAAATCCCTTAGGGAAAATCTCCCTGTAGGTCAATTTTTGCGACTTCGGCGCAATTGTTCAAGTCTCACAGATTTCAAGTTGGAAGCTGAGACCCTAGAAAAGAAACTTCTGCAAAGAGACTACCCCGCGAGAGTAGTGCGAAGGGCAAAGAAAAGAGCGTCCAACTGCCACCGTGAGGTGCTTCTTGAGTCAAATGAAAAAACACCTACTGAAAGAACAGTCTGTGTTACTACTTTCAACACAGCCTCTAATGACATTCAGAAAATCATCTTACGGAACTGGAGAATTTTAAATTCTAAGGGACTCGCCTTTGAGAAGCCCCTGTTCTCATTTAAGAGGAGCCAGAATATCAAAGATATTCTGGTCCATACAAGACCTAGAATAACTAGAAACAGGCAAGAGGAAACAGCTGGAGAGAATCGGATAGGTTTCCTTCCCCCAGTCTCAGGGCATACAAGATGCGGGAAGTGTGATGTTTGTCATCTTACAGAAAATACAAAAAGTATAGACTTAGGGCTACTCCATCCTTGGGAACAACGTAGTCACACGAATTGTAATTCTACCTATGTAATCTACTTGCTGAAATGTCCCTGTGATCTACTATACCTTGGTATGACGACCAGACGTGTCAAGATAAGGATCATGGAGCATAGGTCGACCTTCAGATGTCAATGGACAACAAGCAGATTGACTAACCATTTTAAAGAGAAGAAGCACTCGGCTGAGGACTTCTTCTGGACTGTGATAGACAAACCTAACATCAACCTGAGTAGTGGCAATCCAGAAAGAACACTTTTCTTACGTGAACAGAAATGGATTTATAGAGTCGGGAGCTCAACCAGGGGATTAAATGATGATATTCCCTGGCATAGTCTCCTGAATCCCTAGACTGTACTGGATGGTATCCCTGCATAACCTTTAACAGTGTTCCATAGGGATCATCAGAGACACTATACTGTTAGATATGGAATGTCTGGGGTTGTTCCTTTTCCTTTGTTCTTGGGCCTGTACTAACAAAATAAACAATAGATACTTTGAATTTTCCAACGAGTTAGTTGGAAGATTATATCAAACTTGGGTCACATCAAGGGCCTTTTTACTTTGACCTATATCGGGTCCTTCCACGTCTTAAATTCTTGCTCTAGTTTCACCAGCATCATGTATGGTTTAACCATTACATATTCATCATTTAGTTATTCAGTTACTCCGTAGAGTCCTTACCACTATGTTTGACTGCATGATTGACGGTAGGGGCATGTGGAACCAATCTATACAGTCTGGCTCCACTTTAATAATATCGCTGTACTTCTCTACTGGGAGTTGTTGTATGCTATATCCCTAAGTCATAAATATATATATAAATATATATATATAAATATATATATATATATATATATATATATATATATATATATATATATATATATATATATATATATATATATATATATATATATATATATATATATATATATATATATATATTATCTACTGGCGGTCGCCAGTAGATAGTTATAGTTAGGACCCTGTTTCCATAGGAAATCCGCAACATTCTATTTGGAATAACTTTGGCGCCGGTCCATGAATCCTCGCGAAATTTTCAAAATAGGTGGGGCGCTACGCTCCGCTCCTTCCCTGAAAGTCTCGGGGGGATTCGTCAAGCGGGGGCTGAGAAAAAAGGGGGGTCCCAAAACGCGTTTTTCCCATGCATTTTTCCATAGGACCTTTAGACACAGCTACAGCCAGAACGGCTGAACAGAGTTACTTGAAATTTGGCAGAGAGGTAGTCCTCAGGTCAAGGAAGTGCCTTTTGTAGGTCTGGTGTAAATCTGTTCAGTAGTTCCTGAGAAAATAGCATTTAAATCAATATATATATGTGGGCGGAGCCTAACCACACATCTCATCCTGAGATCTGATTGGCTGTCAGCACTTCATCCAAGAAGTGTTGGCAGCCATCTTGGGACCAATATACATGATAGCACCTCATTAAAAAGCATTGCAGTTAATAGAAGATTTTAAGACTTTAGTTACATTATAAATCATTTGTTGATGGTACCATACTCATTTTAGGAATTGTGGTATGTTCTAAGGTGATTTCACCATGTGAAAAAGCCTTCTGCTGGGATATCATGATTGAGAGAAAAATATTTTCTCATGCTTTTACCACAGAGGTTTGGAAGGTGATCTATAAGCTAAACTGAGAGCCTATTTTCTGTAAATTCACATTATCTTTCTCAGTCATGTGAGAATGAAGTCTGACATTCTCAGTAAAACATGTACATCCAACAAGGGCAGAGACTGTCAGTTGATTCCTTTGTGTTCTACTGCAGCTTTCCAGAGTGTTCCAAAGAACTACTAGAGCGCTAACCGTCCTACTTATGATAAATGTATGGCACACCTGAAGCCATCTTGCTTGGAGTAAAGTGGTAACTCTTAAAACATTTAATTTAAAAAGGAACAAAATGAGGGGGTACATTTTTCCATAAAAAGTATGATTAGTGCTGCAGAAAGAAAAAGTTAGGGCACATTTTGAGTGACTTCTCAAATCCTGGCATGCAGACTGAAACATGCACTTTCAATACCAGCAGCAGTTTTCCCTGGTGAGCAGTAGCTTTACTACAGTGATCTAATGAGCAAAAAGAGTGCTAACATTCTGATTTTATGGCAAATGTGTGACACATTTGAATGCCTTCTTGATGGAATCAAAGTAAAAAACTGAAAGTATTTCCTACTGAGGAGACTGCAGTAAATGAGGAAATTAGGAAACTTCATAACAAATAAGTCTCCCAAGATGGCCACCAGAGACAAAAGAGCCCAAATGTAGCCCAAATATCACCCAGATGTAGCCCAAGTATAGCCCAATGACAGAATGTCCAAGAATGTTCTTAAAAACAACTAGAGCACTTACTGTCTTCATTATGACAAAAGTATGGCACACCTGAAGCCATCTTGATTGGAATAAACTGGTAACACTTAAAACATTTAATTTAAAAGGGAACACAATGAGGGGGTTCATTTTGCCATAGAAATTATGATTAATGCTGAAGAAAGAAAATGAGGGCACATTTTGAGTGACTTCTCAAATCCTCTTCTATTTCATTAAAAAATTCTGACATGCAGACTGAAACATGCACTTTTAATACCAGGAGCAGACTTCCATGGTGAACAGTAGTTTTACTACAGTGATCTAATGAGCAACTAGAGTGCTAACATTCAGAATCCATGGCAGATGTGTGACATATCTGAATACCTTCATGATGGAATCAAAGTAAAAAACTGAAAGCATTTCCGACTGAGGAGACTGCAGTACATGAGGAAATTAGGAAACTTCATAACAAATAAATCTCCCAAGATGGCCACCGGAGACAAAAGAGCCCAAATGTAGCCCAAAATCACCCAGATATAGCCCAAATATAGCCCAATGACAGAAGTGTGCAAAACACTTATTATTTTGTGTTTTTGCAGTGTTATATAGTGCAGACTTGTCAGGTATTGGAGTGCTTTACATGAGCATTGGTTACATCACACAAGAACAAATTCATTTTGGTTGTAGACATGGGGAGACTAAGTGATTTGACCAGAATCACAGAATGTCGAGCTGAAGCAGAAACTTCAACCTGGTTCCCCAGTTGCAAAGTCTGCAGTTCTGGAAGTAACACCACATCCTCTCCCCTAAGTGCAACATTTAATCAAGTTGTCAACTAGATAAAAAAACATAAAGATAACAAATAATTTAAAAGTGCTTTGTCGCTATTTGAAAACTCAGAAAATATGTCCTTATTTTAGTCTTTTAGAGCACTAACCATAATTTTGATGCCAATAAGACCCTCTCATATATGTAATTTCTAAAGGAATGCTCTAGGTATTACAGTTTTGATTACATCAAGATGATGTCAGGCGTTCCACACTTTTGTAATAAATATAGAATGTTAGCAATCTAGTTGTTCATTAGGATACTGTTGAGAGGCAGAGGCCAGGGGCACGGACTCTGAAAATTGAAGGCAGGTAGGAGGGTGCAAAGGCAACAATTTAACCACACTGAGCAGGCAGGAAGGGCCGTGGAAGCACAACAGACTACGGAGGGCAGTGGAAAGGGGGGCAGGGGCAACAAACCAACAATACAGGACTTGCAAGAGAGGCTGTTGGAGGGAAGATCTATTACGGGTCAAGGAAGCTAGGGGCGGTCCCCAGAGCCCCGGGAGCCACCACAGAACTGAGCAGGAGAGTGAGTCAGGGACAAAAGGGGCACCTTAATTTGAGCCGGGGTGCCTAGGAACGCTTGCTCCAAAAATGAAGAAAACAGACATATGAGACATGGAATTGGAGGCAGAATACAATGGCAGTTTAATGAGAAGATGCAACTTCAAAGAAACCGCAGAATAGAGACATAAAGTACAAAATACAGAATCCAGATAATCATACAGCTGTCATGATATTCTCTGTATCTCAATTAATGGACTGACAGAGAGAGAGAGAAAACACATCTATAAATGCATCATGAGAAACAAGTTACACCAAGGAAAATGTTACCTAGGGACACTCACATTTACTCTTAGAGCAAGCATTCCTGCAATTACAATACAACATCTTTTAAATGCAAAAGTAAAGAGAACAATGGTTAAACATAACATGACATTTCATATAGGTAAAATAGAATAAGATACTTCAAGCAAAGCAGAGCAAGACATTTTAAGCAAAGGAAGACAAGAGCTCCCAGTTCTTGGGGAAAACCTGCACAGCCTGTTAACCTACATACAGACGGCGAGGTTGTCCGTCGATACCTGTGGGTGCTCCCTTTTTATATCATTTTGTGGGCTCCTTTGCACGCTACATCTACCTACGTATGCTACCCAAAAGCTTCGTCTGCAGATTTTACCAGACATTTCGTCATTTACCCACTTAATGCTGACAATGGACTGGGTGAAAAGGTCAGTCTCTCAGGCCAATCGCTTATCGTAAGTTCCATAGAGCAAGCAGAAAATAATGGGTATTGTACAGGAATTCAATATATTCATGTATAAAATCTCCTCAGTTCTCCTAACTTGACGCTCTGCGGTTGCCACTTCCTTAAAAGCGGGAAACCTGCCCAGGAAGCAAGTACCAGTCCAGGATGCAGCCTACTGTATGTCGACAGCTTCAGGGGGATGTTGAACTTTGATACCGAGCACGGAGCACTCGGGTAGGGTGGGGGCTACTAGTTTGGAGCAGAAGGCCTCGCAGACCTGCCTTCAGACTGCTATACACTAAAATTGCAGAGCTATGGTCAATTTAACAAAGAGGCCTACATATTGAACAGAAGGGCCTACACAGGGGTTTTATGCTGGCTGAGTGGTAAGGATGTCTCAGGATAATTATATAGCAACACAGGACCCGCTGGTCAATTTAATACGGCCTACAAATGCGGCTGGCAGGGCAAGGACAAGGGTCTCATACTTCAGGTGTGGACAGAACGGGCCAGGGGCCCCCTGTGATACAAAATCTACCCTCCTTCAAGGCTGTGGCAATGTAATAGACCATTGTGGGCAGAAGGAAGAGGCAATGGTAGTACAACCATACATGCCAACAGACCCGATTCAGCCAGGAAACGTCCAATGTTTTTAAGCTCAAATGGGCTTTATTTGATCTGTCTCCTGTCTACAATATCCTCTTTTTCAATGTAACTCAAAGGGGAAAATCAATACCCCAGTTTTTTCAAAATCTCCCTCTTACCAAGTTCAAAATGTTCGCAAGTATGGTACATTGGATCATGGAAGGAAATGGGATAGGGACATAGACTTGGATAACAGAGGACAGGAGAGACATGGAGAGGTGCACCAAACTGACCCTGCAGGGCAGGCATCAGGGTTTGCAGCAGCACAATACACCACACAGTGCATGCAGGACGGGAGTGCAGCACAACAATCCATAGAAAGCAAGAGGGAGGGGACAGGACCATGCACATGGACAACAGAGAACAGAGGGGCAAGAGGCAATGGTAGCTAGCTGACCATAATGGACAGACAGGAGAGAAGGCTGCAGCATAACAGACCATAAAGGGCAGGAGGGACGGATCAGGGGCATTACAATGGATCAGACAAGCCAGGAGGGAGGGAGTAGGGGTCTGCACATGTAAACAGAGGGCTGGGGGCAAGGGGGCAGGGCAGGAGCAGCAAGATGGCCATGGAGGTCAGGCAGGATGGGCACTAGAAGCAAGACACAACATGAAGAGCAACAGTGAGACTGTGATGGCATACACACAGACCATGGAGGGAAGGTGGGAGGGGGTCAGGGGCAGCTAACTGACCACACAGGGAAGGTGGGAGGGGCCATGGCAGCACAGAAGACCATGCATGGCAAGTGAGAGGGTTAGTGGCAGCACAATGGCTATGATGGGCAAGAAGGAGGGTGCAGGGGCATGCACAAAGGACGATGGAGGATAGAAGGGAGGGTCAGGACCTGTGCACAGACAAGAAAGTTCAGGGGAAGGGGCCTCACAACAGACCACACGGGGCAGGCAGGAGGAGCAGTTGCAGCACAACAGACCAGGGAGGGCAGAAGGGTGTGGCAGTACAATGGACCATGTAGGACAGGAGAAAGAGGATAGAGGCATGGCATGTGGACAGGCAGGGTGGAGGTGGCAGGGACAGGTTACAGTCATCTGACAATGCTAGGCAGGTGGGAGGGGAGTGGCAGCTCAACAGAACACTCAGAGTAGATAGGAGTGGCAGGTCCATGGGACATGGTGGGCAAAAAGGATGGAGCAGGGGCATGCACAAAGACATCGGAGGGCAGGGGGAAGGAGAATAGGGGCAGCAAGCTAAGCACAGAGGTTAAGCAGGAGGTCAATGATGGGGCATAGAATTGGGCAATGGAGGGCAGGAGGAGTGGACTGGTACATCATACTAAATTGAGGGCAGTGGCAGCACATCAGACCATGCATGGCAGGAGGGAGGAGGCTAGTCCATGGATTCACACAACAGAGGATAGGGAGGAGGGGGATGGGGCAGCAAGCTAACTGTTCAGAGAAGGCGGGTATTAGAAACTTTATTGTTTTTAAAACATTTTGTCTGTGCAAACTACTTAAAATATGAACAAGTATGCAGCATAATCTCACTTTTATTCAGGAAGAAGAAGACGTTAGTGACTGTGACTCCGGGCTCACTTGGCAAAAACACCCCCTGACCCTCCACCCCCTATCGCAAAATGTAATGCCCGTGAAAAGGGTAGGTGAACACAGTGTTATATAGAACATAGTCCTGAGAGCACGATTGAAAATGAAAACTAGATATAGTGTATGGTATAAACTATGCACCAAAAAGTGTGATATAAGATGAACCAGGCGTGAAATATAATATGCAATACATTGTGCGCAATGACAGATTCATTGGAGAGCGCGAGATAGCACAGGCACTAGCGCGTGCTATGCGATATGCGCCTTAGAGTGTAATATGCACAGGGCAGTGTTGTGTAACCTAACTAGTCTCTAAAGTTGTAATATAAAATATGTGCTGGGGAGTGTAACGTTGCATATGCACTGTGACAAAGATATGGATCCCAAATTGTAATATGTATGGCATAGCACTGTGCGTTATAACATAGGCATCGAGGAAGGCACGTTAGATGGGGCAATATAACCCGTGCGAAGACAAGTGTGGCATGACATTTTCACGGGGTGGTGTTACAGTGCACATGGGCTAGAGAGTGTCATAGCATATGCACTAGCTAGTGGAATACAATACAGAGGTGTGTGGCACTCGGCAGGCAATGGTGGGTGTAACACAGCATTGGGCTCTGTCAGGAGCGCACTGTGACTCGCAAGTGATGTTCGTCCCCTTTCCAGAGAGTAAAATAAAAAGTATTACACATCCGGCAGTGGATGTGTGTTTTATTAACTGTGAGGGGGGTTTCTTGCATAGTTTTGGTCGAATTTTTGTCGAATCCCCTTTGAATGGCTTGGTGTGCATGTGTATTAAATGTGCCCGTCAATAGCTACCCATGTTTGTATAAATAAACGACAAGGGTGTCTACCGGGATTAGGCACGGTAGAGCATCAGACATGTCAGAGCTTCACTAGTGGTGTAAATACATTCCACGTGGATTAATTGCATGCATAGTCGCCTTTTAATGAATATCACGCAAATCGTCATGGTGATAGGTACGTACGGTTTGTCCAGCATGTCCTAGGTGTGTCTATAAATATATATTTTTTAAAAATAATAAAAAACAGTGGCCGGCCCTGGGGATTGGGGTCAAAAAAATATAATTAGGAGACAGGCCCTGGGGGATGGGGTCATCAGGGCCAATAAATTAGAATAAGAAGGGGAACCACACAGCCCCCCTTCTTAAAAAAATAAAATAAATAAAAGACTGGCATCGTGCCGGAGGCCATGCCCCCTCCATGCAGCACTCTGCAAACGCGCCCCCAACAGGCATCTCCAGTATGCGCCAGGGAGCTGCGCTGCAGACAGGTGTTCTGAGGCCAAGCCCCTTTTTACACCTCTCTGCAACGCAGCTCTGTGGCGCTTACTGGAGGTACCTAGTGGTCTAGTGTGACCCTAGGGACCCTTAGGATTCAAGGGGACTTAATCTCTCAACTTAGAACAGCCACAGGGCGCGTTTACACAGTGGTGAAGGGAGGGGACGGGGCCTGAGGTGACGTGTGCAAACACGCACCATGGCACGTTTTAAATTGGGGATATAATTTCCCTTCAATACTGAGGGCCCCTGGGGGCTAACTAGCCCACCAAGTGCTTCCAGTAAGCGCCACTGAGCTGCATTGCAGAGAGGTGGTCCAGGCCGTGCCACTTTTTACACCTCTCTGCAACGCAGCTCTGTGGCACTTACTGGAGGTACCTAGTGGGCTAGTTGGACCCTAGGGACCCTCAGGACTCAAATGAACTTAATCTCCCAACTAAAAACGGACACAGGGCGTGTTTACACAATGGTGAAAGGAGGGGACGGGGCCTGAGTTAACGTGTGCAAAAACGCCCTGTGGCCTGTTTTAAGAGGTAGTTTTAATCCCCATGCCCTATTATATACTAGGGGCTTATAGAGGAGGTAAGGCTAATCACAGGGGGACCCCAACGCATAATGTTCCCTAGTGTATGTAGGTGTTTTCACTGTATTCTAAGTGTCTTTTAACATAGCACTGGCTCTAGGACTGGTTAGTCAGACTCAGTTACCACCAGTATCCGTCTGAAAAAGTTGAGGGTACAGGATGATTTTGCAACAAGGCTTCTTTCTGCTCTTCTTTTTGTTCTTTCTGCACGTTATCCTTCTTCCTGCACTTATCTTCGTATTTGAGGACTTCTGTTGCTTCTTTCTGCACTTCTTTTGTTTCTTTCTGTGCATTTTTTCTTCTTTCTTCACATGTCCTATCTCTGTAGGCATAGTTAGAAATTAGCATTTAAAAAACCTTTGAAATTAACAGAAAAAACCATAGGTTTCAGGCATGTTATAGTTAGGAATTAGCATTTAAAAAACCTCAGAAATTCACTGAAAAAACCATAGGTTTCAGGGGTGTTATAGTTAGCTGGACTTTTCACTTGTACAAAACCATTGAAATTCCCCCGTTATAGTTAGTTCAGCTAACTATAACTCGCGCGCCCGCAATGAACTGCTGATGACGTCACATATTACATCACTCATGACATGGTCAGTGACATCACTCATGACATCACTGATGACATCTCAAATGACATCACTGATGACATCACTGATGACATCATCCTTGTGATAGAGTGGCAGACCTCCTCTCACCCTAATATAACCTTTGATACACACATTCAAAAATAGAGACTAACATTTTCAAAACAATGGACATACCAATACCAGTTACAACAACCTCTTCAGTAATTCTAAGATCCACATACACATCCACTCATTCACCAACAGTCCAATACAGTCACTCATACATGTACTCACTCATCATATGTACTCATACACCTATACATCCTGTTACACAATGCCACTCATCCATAGAGTTACTCACACACATAGTCACTCATGCTAATAAAGAATCAAACATACATTTACTTGCATATACAGTTATACACACACCACCACACTTACTTCTACGGAAACTTACACATACTTAGTCTTTTAAACAATCACTTATAGAAACACATACTTATTCATACAGGAACTCTTTCAATCTCTCACTCTCACATATACTCACATATATACACCAATAGTCACATATACTAGTTTAAAACATATGTAGTTACTCATAAAGACACTATTGAGACAGTCATTCACTCACTAACACACCCATACACACACTCATCCACCCATACAGTCCTGCACACATACTGTGTTCAACACATACAAAAAGTGAGTCACTCATTCATGCACCTATGCACTACATAATACCCCCACCGAACCATGCAGACACTCAGGCTAATACTCAAAAAACCAACTAATAACCTATATAGACACCCATGTAGCTACTCACCAACCCATGCAGCCACTTATACACAAAGTGAGAGACTGATACAGATATTTACATATTTAAACATTACTCACTAAGCCATGTATTCACTATGATACACTTAATCAGTCAGTTACACAATCAATTTTTCAAAAACAAATCATCCATTTAGACACTTATATACCCATTTATTCTTCCATCGACCTTGAGATATACATATATAAAACATATTTAATTTTCAGAATAACACACATTCACTGGATGATGTCATCAGTGATGTCATCAGTGATGTCATTTGAGATGTCATCAGTGATGTCATGAGTGATGTCACTGACCATGTCATGAGTGATGTAATATGTGACGTCATCAGCAGTGCATTGCGGGCGCGCGAGTTATAGTTAGCTGAACTAACTATAACGGGGGAATTTCAATGGTTTTGTACAAGTGAAAAGTCCAGCTAACTATAACACCCCTGAAACCTATGGTTTTTTCAGTGAATATATATATATATATATATATATATATATATATATATTCACTGAAAAAACCATAGGTTTCACACATGTTATAGTTAGCGGAAATTTTACTGATAAAAAACCAATGAAATTCCCCCGTTATAGTTAGTGCAGGCAACTATAACTCACGCGACCGCAATCCTCTGCTGATGCTAATACTGTATTTAGACACTTATTTGCCCATGTCTTCTTCCATACATTTTTAGCTATACATATATTACAAATATTTTTTTTTCATAAAGACACATATGTCATCAGCAGAAGATTGCGGTCGCGTGAGTTATAGTTGCCTGCACTAACTATAACGGGGGAATTTCATTGGTTTTTTATCAGTAAAATTTCCGCTAACTATAACATGTGTGAAACCTATGGTTTTTTCAGTGAATTTGCAAGGTTTTTTAAATGCTAATTCCTAACTATAACGTGTGTGAAACCTATGGTTTTTTCAGTGAATTTGTACGGTTTTTTAAATGCTAAGTTACTTTACGCCATTCGTGGCGTGCACGCCCACTTAACGCAGTTCGTTCCGTGCGCGCACGGTGCGCTTCGCGCACCGTGCGCGCACAGTGAGCACTCGGTGCGCTTCGCGCACCGCGCGCCCACTTTACGCAGTTAGTGCCGTACACGCAAGGTGGGCACGTGGTGCGCGTAGCGCACCGTGCGCACATGGAGGACATATTATGCGCTTCCTTGTGATAGGTAATCTGTTAAATTTAATTTGTAAGTGATGACAATAATACGCCATGCACAGAGAGTGTTTTTTTTTTTTAATTAAAATTTTTAGCGTAAGCGCACCGTACGCGTACGGTAAGCGTAATCGGCGAAATTTTCAAAAAATCACAATTTACCGTTTTTGGCCTTAGGGGATCTTTGAGGACTCAACTAACATGGCTATGTGCATGGGCGCTGTCTAAACAGCCCCTTTATATGTTTTTTGCCTTTGTTTACAGCCCCCCCCTCAGAGTGCGAGAGAGAAAATGGCGGCCGCCGCTTCCTGGTTTCGACCGATTCGAATGTTTACTTAGATGTAACAGCCAATCAGAATCGCGCTCGCGCACGCCACCGTACGCGTACGGTAAGCTTACGGTAAGCGTACCGTAAGCTGGCTCAGATATATATATTGATTTAAAGGCTATTTTCTCAGAATCTACTGAACAGATTTACACCAAACCTACAAAAGGCACTTCCTTGACCTGAGGACTACCTCTCTGCCAAATTTCTAGTAATTCTGTTCAGCCGTTCGGGCTGTAGCCCTGTCTAAAGGTCCTATGGAAAAATGCATGGGAAAAACGCGTTTTGGGACCCCCCTTTTATCTCAGCCCCCGCTTGACGAATCCCCCCGAGACTTTCAGGGTAGGAGCGGAGCGTAGCGCCCCACCTATTTTGAGAATTTCGCGAGGATTCGTCGACCGGCGCCAAAGTTATTCAAAATAGAATGTTGCGGATTTCCTATGGAAACAGGGTCCTAACTATAACTACCTACTGGCGACCGCCAGTAGGAAATATATTTAAATAATAATAAATATAAGGGAGAATTTCTTTGCATAAATATATATAAAAACTTTTTTCCTTGCAGCGGCAGGTCTGGGGGATTCGAACCGGGGACCTTTAGTTAAACGTGAGGGAAGGAGTAATCAACTCCCCTTACGCGCTCTAGTGTTCCCTTATGACACCAAAGCGTCCGACGAATCACGTGGCTCTGACGTCCTCAAAAGAACCGAGGAGACACCGTTTTAGTATCCTACACGGTGGAGTAGGAGACACGAAGTACAGTGGCGGACAGCTGACCTAGAAAGCAGTAAGCGGGACCTAGGGGGCATTTAGTAGCAAAGTGCAGTTGGTTGCTAATATAGTTAAAACTGCATCGCGCCAATGGAAGAACACGTAATTGGGGTCTTGAGCACCTAATCTATACGGGGTGGTTTTCTCCATCAACAAAGGACGTTTGTTAGTATCTCACCGGAGAAGTAATCGATCAAGGTTGTGTGGTAATCCCGGGACTGTTTTCAATACTATATTTGATCCGTATTTCATAGCCAAGTTGGGCAATGGGGTAACCCCCCGGAACAAGAGACAGTTAGCATTTGAATGAGGCGATTGTGCACAAACCTAAATTCAGTTGTTGATAAGGCGCCGCCAGGCGCTTGATAACAGAAGTCTTTTGACTTTGCATTATTTCCTTTATAATCACTAAAATTCAAATCCTTGTCTTGGCATTACCGTTATTACCTTTTTTACAGAGAGTGCGTGTGGGCAGCTGTCCTCACTCCCCCGCCATTTCGAGTTTACAAATTCAATAAACTCGGTAAGTTGGGCACAGTGAACGGTGCCGGGTAGTGTTGTGGTGTCTTTTGAGCAATTATTTTGTAGTTTATTGTTTATAACTACACCTCCTGACTTGTAAATTTATCACAGGGAGTACATAGCCAATAGCTATATTATATAGGGCATTATGATTGAAAGCAACCCCCTTTATCCTTACTTGAGGAGAGGTTTGAGTATGCTTTTGTGGAGATTTTTTAATGTGAGTTTGGGCAGTATTCACCATTTTTATGATATTCATTTGCACACTTAGTGGTTTTGAGTATATTCCACAATCAACTTATATTTGTTTTTAATCACTACAGTTCCTCTTGAAAGGCGAGAGACCTCACTTGAGGTGTTTTTTCCTTTTATCATCCAAATTGGGAGGAGGAAGGTTCTACATCTAGGAACTATAGTGGTGAGAAGTCCTGAGGAAAGCCGGGTTATTATTTAGTGGTGGCTGAAACATGTCGACATTTATGCAGAGTGGGGGGGGTGGAATCTAATTATAAGCTCTCCAACCTGCCACCCACGTTTTTTGGTCTTTTAAATTCCGTACTGGGCACCTAATATTAAAATTGGAATAAGGATTTCCCTGTATCGGTTTTATATCACTGATTATCACTGGTTCTGCACTTTTAGCTCACCTTTGGTTCCACTTTACATTGTGTGTTGTATTGTCTTTTTTCCCCTCCCCTATTGCTCCACCTCCAGCGGCTGGCTGGCGCGGAGGTGTAGTAGCAGCCCTATGATGAAGCATGACACAGCTTGCTGTGTGTGAGGGCAGTTTTACAAAATTGGTGTATCCCCCACACACTTATTCATCTGCACGTAACTTGTTTTTATCCCTCTTCTTTTTGTGATATTCGATTATTGAGCGGGAGGTCAAAGAGGGTTTTTTCCTCTCACCCCTCTGTACTTTGTGTGTTTTGATATACACCTTTTTTGGCAGTGACTCTGATACAGACCAACGCTGTCAAATAAGGTTTTGCTTAGGGAGGGCTCACCTGTGGAAAGTCACTGCCAGGGAAAGGTTTTTATTTTTTAGTTTTGAAGTGTGTAATTTCATAGGGCACAAAATTCGGTCTTGTTGACATCGGTCTCTCTTTGCAATTGGGGTGCATGGGAAGATTGTGGAAAAATGACAGCCCTCAGTCATTCTGAGAGACATTATCATTGCACAAAGCTAATATAGGGTGTTATTTCTATTGGCAGGGGGGTATTCAAGAAGTCAGTATTATTTCTACCACCATATTTCTCTTGGGATTTTTGTTATTTTTAATCTATGTTCTTGATGGGTGTGACTTCTGCCTTGACTCAATTTTGTTAAATGGAAAAGAGTTGCTCCCTGAAACAGTTTCCTATACTGCATCTAGGCTTGCCCCAGGACAAAATGTAAAAAAGGTTTTTACGTGATAGAGAAATAATGCATTAATTAATTAGAAAACAGTGAGCATGTGATGAACACCTGAAATCCTCATTAGATCATCCTTTAAAAGTAAGTGCCCTTTCTGTGATTGTTTATGGTCAATCATTATCGGCACCAATGCATCATTTTGATTCATAATTTGATCACTATCAAAGATCATGCACAATATCAAATTTGTCAGAAATACATTCATCTCTCTCTCTCTCTCACACACACACACACAATCACCGATACTCTGATTTTTCAAAACCTGCATGATTTTATCAAACTGATGCTACTGGCCAGCACCCACACTACGGATATTTTTTTCCAGCACCACTGCTCCCACATCAGTCAATGGAAATCCCCAAAACATCTGAAAAGGATATTCATATCAAGAAACTGCTACAATTATGTAGTAATTGTAGGGAGTGCTACATAATATTAGAAAGTAATTTAATTCAAAAGAGTATGCGTCATGCAATTCCCTATAGACATCAATAGTGTAATTGTGTTTGAATAGAATAAACACAATTGCAGAATTACTAAATTCCAGTTCATTACTAAAGTAGGTTATTGCTTTAAAGGAGAAGGCAGCGTCAGTATGCTTTGTGTCATAAATAAACAAATATACAGCATCAAACCTGTCTAAAGTAGGCTACACTCTTATTAATAATGTGCCATGTACATAATAGAAAGGTGTAGCACTTGAAGAGAAGGACATAACACCAAGGCAGGTACAATACAATAAGATGCGGACCTCGGCTGAGTCCAGAACTAACAGTAAAGAAGAGGCAGAATATTTGGAGACTTGAGAAATCAGGATAGAGAAGAGGGAGAATGTTTGGGGACTTGAAGTAGGGTGGATAAGTTTCTTAACTCTTGTTAGTTGATTCAGTGTAAAATGAAGTGTTCTCTTAACCTTGTACCAAATATATACTACTCTGGAATGTGGTGTCAATTTACTATAAAAATATAAAGTGGTTTCATCGTTACATGCAAGCATAAGTGTTTTTCACAGCTAATGATGGCTATATACCATAATTTCATGGTATGATCTCATGATATAGCATTTTGGAGCATTGTTTTTATTCTTCCCATTACTTTCATAGTCAGCCCTCTGTTTTTTAATTTCATACTATTGTTAGTCTATTCTGCCTCTATTCTGATTTACTATTATATAGTAACATTCACCTTCAGTCGGTTCTTCTGCTCTAAAGCTTTTAGTCTCTGTTATGTTTTCAAGACCTTTTATATTCCATTATTTAAAGTTGAGTCCATCCAGCTTTTTAGGTCGAGCATTCGAGACCTCTTGTATATACTTTAGTATATACTCATATGTGTATGTACTTTGTCGGCCCTGGAGATCACCTCTAGGACATGTCTGCTTCTGCTTAGGGACCTTTTTTTCTGTTCAACTGCCTCTATTTAACTGTCTTGATAGAAAATGACCATTAGAGGTCAGTAAAATACCAGAATAGCTTTCTGCTGATGGACTTTCTTTTTTCTGGCAACTGCCTCTATTTAACTTTCTTAATAGAAAACGACCAGCAGAGGTTAGTAAAATACCAGAATCACTTTAGCATTCTCTAGATTTCAGTACATAGAAATTGTCTCCCATGAACAACCGTAGACAATAATATTTTTTTCAAATCTTGTATTTTCAGTGATATGACCACCGAAGGCCATGATTTTATATTGAAAACAGAGCTTTGGACTATACCATTTCCAGCTGAAAGGAAATATTTCTCTCCATGTGTTCCCATACCTGGCATGTCACGCAGTTTGGTGCTTAATTTCCCTCCATGTTAAAGAACAGTAGATGTTTCAGCACCCAGGCTAATGTGCTGCATAGCTAAATACATATAAGGTCCCAAAGGCAAGACCGATTGCATTGCAAATGCTTGTTCAACTTTACAAACTATAATATCCTACATTTATTGTTTTACAATTTTTGCAATCCACATACGTATAATAAGCTGAAAATTATTTATTTTGGTGCATAATTTGTTTAGTTATAATTGCCAAAATTTCTAATCTCCTGCCCTGCTCCCTCATGGGAAGACAACTCTTTCTGTTTTTGGTTGCATCTTACACCTGAAAATAACATTTTCAATGTTCAGTAAATACATTTTCTTTTACTATAAATGTTCTTTGCTATTCCTAGACTCAACATTTAGAAAAAATAAAGTCAGGTAAATGTTTGTATAAACAGATTTATGTGTTAAACTGGGAACACTCATCTTTGGTGCAGTCAGATCTTAAACCCAAAGCAGTCTAGAGAGCGAGGCAGATCAGTATCAGGGATGGCTTTTAGGAGTCACTTATGCTTTGTTGGTTCCTCTTGGTAATATGTAGTTCCCATTTAAAAAGAGTTCTGAACAAAGATATATTATTTGATGAATAACCTACTTACAACCACAATTGTTTTAAAGATGACTATATGTCTCTACTAGTTAGGTGATGTTCAAAGGTAGTGATTTTTTGTAGTTTTACAATTTTAGGCTCCATGAAAATGTTGACGTTCCAATTAAAACTCAGGACGAGTTGTTTTTTAACATGCAAAACATAATTAACTGTGAGGCAACCTTGTGGCGATTGCTAATTGTTTCAATTCCTTCCAGCTTTTATGGTGCTAAAATGTTGGGATCAGTGCATCAGAGGTCGAAGGGAACCTCAGAAAATTGCTAATTTAATTATCTCTAATGTGATCTGTTCTTTCAATTTATCTCTAGTTTGAGAGCAGTTTAGGAACCTTAAATGAGTATAAATATTTTGTCTGTTTCTCTTCACAGACGTTATGCTTTACAGAAGGAAAATACTGGTTGAGGGAGTTGAATTTGTTAGTTTCTGCAAATTGATTAGTTTCCTTCTCATCCTAATAAGTCATACTTGATTCATATTTTGACCTTTTGTCATGTTACATTTGTGTTGAGAATTGCGTTGGTGCCAAATCTGTGCTTAGTTTAAAGTGTACTTGTTAGGGTAAGTAAGTAATTTTTATTATGCATGATTAATTAAAACCGTTGCATTCAGGACATTGTATGTTGATATCAAAAGAGGTTACATTAGATAAAACTATTAAAAATTAGTACAAAATTAAAAGGAACCTTTATATCGGAGTTAAAAAACATAAAACTGTTCCAAATATAGAAACACTGCTGTTACAAGATTGCAGGCCCATTTAAAAACATTGTGTGAACTGCGTAATTTTTTAACCCTGTGGAGCGAACCAGTTCAGAGTCTGCTGTAGTCATTAGTAGGTCTCTACTGTTGTCAGCACAAGCTTTTTCAGTCTCTGTGCTGTCAGATCAAAACATTTTGTAAGGCGACAGTTTAGCTGCACTAAGGAGGGATTAAAACACATCATCACTGCCTGTCTGCAGGACCTTACTCTGTGCTGCTTAAATAGTGGTTTTAACAGACTTTTCCGTATGTCGTCTAGCTTCTTGCATGTGCATATAATATGAATCAAAGTCTCAGTATCATTCGCACACAAGCGGCACAAGTAATCGGGCCCTCTTCTTTCCCACGGTGGCAAGAACGGATTGATCGGTCCGACTCCCAGCCGTACCTTTAGAAATTTTTCTTTGGTCTCGAGCTTGATTCCGACCTTGAGGTAAGGCTGCGGTTTTAGAGCATCGCAGTTGTTAAGCACGGCCCAGCCGTGAGCTCTCTTGGATACCGATTTCTTGTCCTCTATAGCCGATATGAACCTTGTCGATTTTGTTACTATTTTTTTTAAAGCCAAGTGGCCCATTGGGGTGTTCCAGGCGTCTGCCAGGCCAAGGGCCTGCAGAGAGTTCTGTAGGTAGACATTAACTGGTAGTTTGCCAGTGCGGGACAACTCTAGCCAAAGTTGGTTGTCCAAGTACCTTCTTTCACCAGCTCTGATTTTGTGCCAACTCTTTAAGAAAGCTCCCTGCCTTTCTGTTTCCTGTTTCTGGATTCCGAATTCCAGCCTTATTTGGGCTGGTGAAACATATTTGGGGAGCTGAAATATCACCCGGTAGGAGGTTGCGATTATACAGTTGAGGGTAGCGGCACCTCTTCCTGTCATGGATTTGCTCCCGTAGGTGATTACTGGTTGTAATTTTGCTCGTAGAACCTTTAAAAGGGGGGCAAGTGTTAAATCCGGTAACAATTTCTTCAGGGGCTTTAATGCCAAACACGTCATTACTCCCTTCCTTCGTAAAGATTCAAGTTGTGGTTTGAAGGAGTTGTTTTTATCTAGGAGTACGCCCAAGTATTTATAAGTAGTTACTTGGTCCAGGCATTTGTCTTCCATGTACCAACTAAAATTTGACTTCTTACAGTGGTTTACGCTCATAACTTTAGATTTTTTAAAATTTATTTTTAATGCGTTCCGATGTGAGAAATTGTGGGTGACTTCTAACAGATGCTGAAGTCCTATCGGAGTTCTGCTGATCAGCACTAGGTCGTCAGCGTAAAGTAGATTTGTCAATTCCTTGTAGTGATTTTTCTTGAGAGGTGCCTTCCAGCGCCTAATTTAATTCTGACCCATGTGTCGGTGTGCAACTGTACGAGTTGGTCTAGAAGGGTTAGCGGAATCCCCCATTCTTTCAGCTTTAACCAAAGTATGGAGCGGTCTACGTGATCGAAGGCCGCGGAGTAGTCGATGAAGCAAAGGTATAGGGGATATTTACCTTGCTTCGCTGCATCCATGAGCATGTTTAAGGCCATGATGTTTGTTGTAGTTCCTTGCCCTTGACGAAAACCCGTTTGGGTCATTGGTATAATGTTGTTTCTTGTAGACCAGGCGACCAGATCTTTAAGGACTATGCCTGCATAATATTTAGCCTCAGTGTCAATCAAGGCTATCAGGCGGTAGTTATTTGGGTCGCATCTCGATCCTTGCTTGAATATAGGACTGATAATAGAGCCTCGCCATGACTCTGGAATTTCTGTTGTTCTTAGGGCGTGTCCTATTACTGGGACTAGTGCGTTGTTCCATAAGTCTGTGTCCTGCTTATATAGCATCGGTGGTATGCCATTCGGGCCCGGTGTTTACGTATATCTTCGACCAAGGATTCTTTTTGCAGGTCTTCTAGACAGTTTTGGCAGTCATGGCTTGGCGGAGGCGCTACCTCTTGCTGTGACAGGATCGGTGGTCCAATGCCCGCGTCACATTGGTGCTTTTGGCTTCTGCCCTCCCGAATATATATTTTTTTTTTAACGGCGTGACTCAGGATACCCAGGGGGACTGTTGTTTCAGGTTCTTGGTCATTGAAAGATTTAGTTAAGTAGTCTACCCAGGTAGCTTCAGTGATGTTGGAACTAATACCTTGATGATTGGGGTGCTGCAATTTGTTGACCGTTTTCCGAAATTTAGCACTGTTTTTCTGATTTGCGTCAAACATAAGTTTTGCCCAGAGGTCATTATCTTTTGCTCTCTTCTTCGCCCATCTCCTTCTTTTTAGAGTTGTCCTTAACTCCTGGAGTGTGCCTTGCAGTGTCCGATTGTTTGGGGTTTTACGCAATCGCTTAAAAGTTTGATTTAGTTTTTTTTAGTTTTTTAGAGACAGGACTATTATATACATCAATTGAAGCTGCTATCACTTTCCCTTTTTTCTGGCTGTTGCGTTGTGAATATTTTTCTCCTATAGATTTGGTAAATGATACCCAGCTTTCAATTGGATGGATAGAGTTGGCTTGGCTTTGATTATAAAGGGCTTGGGCATCTGCTGCTATTTTGTCTATATTATTAGAGTTGCATCTTATTCTTCTTAGGTTGGTCGTTTCCTCCGTCAAGATGGAATTACTGGTTTCTGGGATTTGGCAAGCTCTTGCTAGAAGATTCAACTCTTGTGGAAGATGGTCACTGAGATTACTGTTACCGATCTTGAAGGTGACTATTTTATTAAACAGAGACAATGTCATAAAGGTGAAGTCTAGATGTGATGATGTAACAGTTGAGTGGTATGTAGCTGCTGGTGGAATGTCGTCTTTAAACCGTCCATTCAGGGCTCTCATATTTAGGTGTTCTAGGCCCCTAAGTAAGTTTTTTGCTACACTTGGTGGCTTAGTGGGCTGCATTTGGCATTGTGTTGGAATTCCCCATGCTCTCGAGAGGTCCTGAGTTGAGTCTTCTTCCTTGGTAGTCCCTAAGAGGTGCATATTGAAGTCGCCAGCCAGAACTATGAGGTCCGTTGATTCTTCTTCCATTACTCTCTGTAGCTCGAGTAACAGCTCTTTTGCTGCCTTTGATTTTTGTTTCGGATGAACATAAACGTTTATTATTATGATTTCCTGTTTAAGGTGATTTAGCCTAAGAGTTACCTTTATTCCTTGAATGCTGCTAGGTGGGGTTAGATGTATGGTGACAGGGAGGAACTAACCAATTTTAGTTATTGAGGCAGAAAGCTGGAGGCCCCCCGAGCGACGACCAAAGGCTGACATCTTTGCTGCCGGCAATGAGTAGGTGGTATAGCCTTGCAGGTCTAGAGGCTTATCTTCCCAAGTTTCTTGAAGCAAGATAATGTCAATGGTAGTCAGATAATTTGCGAACCCTTGATCATGCATTTTTGAGGCTAGGGCATTTACATTCCAGACATATGGCAATTCCATCGCATTCTATCTGTGAAGGCTGTGCTGAGACAGTTGCCTGTCATAGTGGGCGTGCTGGTGCAATTTGGCGATGTATATCAGTCCAGTTGTTGGACGTTGAAATAAACTGCGAGACTGAAGGACCTTGAGACGATTGCAGTGCAATTTCCAAGTTAGCTTCGATTGTAGTGCCTGGTGTGCTGCTTCTTGCTCCTTTCAAGACTGAAAAGGTCGTCCAACTTGAGTTGTTTACTTCTGCTTTAAGGAAAGGAGCTGGGTATAAGGGTTTGGGGATAGTTTCTAGGCCTATCCCCCAGTTTATAAAACTTGCCCTTTCCCGTAGGATTCTGCCTGCGACCTCTGCGGTTTGCCAGATTGTTCTAGTAACTTCAATATTCTGTATATTGTTAGATGGTAGAAATTCCACTGACAGTAGGTCAAGGGATTCAATATTTGCTAGAGGTGTAATGGAGTGCAGAAGCCGTAGAATAGTCCCTCTGTTCAGTGTGTCCATACGACCTCTAGATTTGTATTGTGGGTGGAATATTATGATACTTGACCCTTCGGCCATTACTATGGGCTGATCTTGTATCTCTGGGCTGTTATTAAAAGTCACTCTGTGGGCAGAAGTTTCTAGATTTTGGAGAGGCCGCCTTGTTTTGTTATTTATGCTGTCTTGGAGGAGCCCTTGATCAGAGAGGTTTGCTTTGAGAGCTCCAGAGATATGGCTGCAATTTAAGTATTCTGTGTGAATGGATAAAGCGTTATCTGTGGTGTGAGCTATGATGTCATTTTCGTGGCTGTGGTACAGAGTTTGTTGGGGCCTATTTTGATCCTCCCAAGGAGCTCGGCCAAGTGATACTGTTGTTTGATGTGTTCCTTTGAATAGCACCTTTCTACCAGGTGAGGCTGTTGACGCCTCTTGCCCTATGTGTGTACTCGTTTGATGCTTCTCCTTGACGGAGGCAATTGGAGGGAGAGTCATTTCAGGTAGAGGCCCTGTCTGTAAGCTCTTTTCCGCTTGTATGTTGCTGGATTTTAGTAGGCAGCTTGTCATATTTTGCTGTTGCTTTGATGTTTTGGGGCTTGTAATCAGGATCTTAGTGCTGTTTACCAAACCTAGCTCTTCTTCATGTGATATTTTATCATTTTCTAGTTCTATTTTGGGTAAACCTACCGAAATGGAGTCGGTCGCATAATGAGCCAGGACTGTGGATTTCTTGTTTCTGCCTTTCCTTTTTTGCTTACGTCCTGTTTTTGTTGCTAGGTTTTTGCTACCGTAAGAGTCAGTTTTGTTTGATCCTCGGAGGGGACTGCTACCTTCTAATAAAGAGTCACTATTTAATGATATTGGTGCTAGTGTCTGTGCGGTGATATCGCTTCGTCCCTCGAAATTTCTTTATTTTCTGTTTTCTGTGATGCTGTTGTTGGTTTCAGAGTCGACAATATGTCTGCCAGTGTCGTGGGTAGCGTTTGTAATTTGTCCACAATCGGGGCACATAAGCATTCTTGTTGCACAGACTGTATATTCAGGGCCGCTGCCTGGCCTCTCTTTATTAATCCGTTCAGCTCGCCCAGCTTTTTATCAATCCCCGAGGTAAAATCGACAAGAAACTGCAATACTGTTAGCTGAAGGTCCATTTTGTGGGATTGGTATTGTAAGGCCGCAGTCGAGTATTGCATGGTGCTTAAGAGTGATTCCCAAATTAAGGTTTTGTTGTTATAGCCTGTACTGCTTCTTACTGGTTGCGGGTCTTTTGGACGGCTGCTAGGCTCATGTGTATAGGAGGCGACTAAGTCTTCCCACTCTTGGGAGGCTAGGAAGGACATGTCGCAGTTGCTGTCGCACTGGGCGTTGGTGTGTGGCTGTTGTCCTTGCACTGATTGCGTGGATCCCTTTGATTTGTAGAGGGTGGATAAGTCTACAAAGGGGAGTATGTCGTCCAAGCTGGTAGGTGATGAAGTAGGTGATGCAGTCTGTGGGGGGTGGTAATTTGGTTGTAATGGTATCCTTAAGTTTAAATCATCCAGTTTGTCTGAAACTGATGATGAGTGTTGATGAGGCTTTAAGGCTGATCCCATATCTGGCTTCGTTTGTTGAGTGAAAGGGCTAGATCTTCGGCCTGGAGTATTCACAGCAGTATGACTAGGGATATGACTAGGGAGTTGGGCATTCTGAAGTTCTGAACAGTGTCTTAGGCACAATTGCCAGTCAGGTATTAGAGATGGCTTCTGTGTTCCCCCAGTTGTTGACCTAGATTGTTGAAGGATTGGAATACCAGTTTGAGCTGTAAATAAGCTTTCCTCAGAACTATGTTGTGGTGGGCTAGAATTGTTGTTAGTACTGTCCTCTTGGTGATTTTGTTGGAAAAGCGAAAGTCCTAATTGTTCACAGTTATCTGCCTTGTTTGCCTTGTTTGTTCGTGAAGTCATTGTGTCTTCAATTTCTTGGCTAACTCCAAGTTGGTCCTTAGTTTGAATTTGTGCGTATGGTTGAAGTGATTCTTTAGGATGAGTTTGTACTAAGGTTTCCTTCACAACCAGTAGTTTTTGGTCTAAGCTATGTGGTACTTTAGAATTTGGGACCGCGTAGGAGGCAGGGCCCTACCCCTGTCTATCCCGGTATTAGCGAACCGCGAATGGTGAATGCGGTATGTACAAGTGCTTTGTATAACGTTCTAGCTATGAAAGCACTGTGTATACAATATTATACATCACTCCGTGGGTTCCATCTTAGAGCGGTGGCCATCTTATGGTTGCCCTCACATAGGCTACATATTACGAGCAAATACGGGCCTTTAGAACACATGCGCCTTCCTTTGACTTCTCTGTGACCTGGGCAGCTTGGCCCCGCTGCCCCAGGTCAGTCCGGTCTCACGAGCTCCCCGTCCTTCGCTCCACCTGTGATTAGCATCAGGGCTTGACACACCATAAAGCCTTTTCATCCCACACGAGCAACCAGCTAATCTCTTTCACACCTGACTGTTCCTGTTTTATGGCTTGTTTTCCAAACAGGAGATGCTCGTGTTTATTGGGGCCTATCGATATCTGATGTGGGACCTGAGCCTTGCTGGGTAAATAATTGTGGGCTGGCTTAGCTGGAATGTGGGATGGTCATCATGACTCTGCCTTTTCGTTTGTAATATATACATTTATATGGCCATATCGTAAACCAAGGAATGTGTGCCTGAAGCATGAAATTTTGTATTTAAGGAGAAGCCCGTTTCTGTAACTTTAAGCAGTCTCCTGAGAACATACACGCTGTTGTACTTCTAGGATGCCTGTAATTGGTCTGCAGCCAATAAACTGATCTTTGACTTCACCCAGAAGACTCTGTGTTTCTGTAGGTCTGAAACAGGAAGAACCCGAAGTCATAGGGTGTGTTCCCCTGCACCGCTGGGCTTAAAATTCCCAGTACTTCAGTTGGCGCCCAACTCGGGACGATTTCAGCAGTACCGGTCCAAGCCAGAGGTTCGTGAGGAGCTTCGTGTGGAAATTCTGGAGGAAGGCCGCCACTTCATCGACCCCTGCATGTCGACGTGGTCCGAAAGTCTTTTCTGCGAAGTTCTCCGCGTCCCGACGGCTACGAAGGACTGCTGCTCTGATTAATCGCCCTGTTTTGGACCCTTGACGATTTTGGTAGAGCGAAACAATCGAGAGAGTCTTCTGGTGACGCCATTGATCATCGATATTCAGTTAAGTATAAGTGGAGCGTCTCCCAGTTTGTTTGGTATCCTTTGGGATTTTTGGTATCCTTCAGGATTATTTTGATTTGGAGTTTGCAATCCCCAAAGCCAGAGGACTCGTGTAATCCTTTGAAGTTTGGAACTAGACTAGTGAGCGAAGATGCCTGGTGCTAGTGTATTTGGAAGATTGTTTTGTTTGGGTTGTGGAAGGGATTTCCAGTTAGAGGATTCATGTCCGGTTCCTCCAATTGGAACTCCAACTTATGAGCTTTATGTAAAACATGGCGTGGGCCCCATTGCATATAATGAAGTATGGATCCGATACACCAGAAAGGACGGTGTTTTAAAATGGCCCCAAAATGGTAGTTTCGATACAGATATCTTAGATAATTTGGAAGTGAAATTGTTTAAAAAGAAAGCCCGGCCGGCGATGTTTGATTCTTTCCGCCTATGGCGAAAGGAAGCCAAACAAAAGGAAATTAAGCTAGCGAAAAGGAATAAGAGAGAAAGAGGTATGCCAATGATGCAAGCAGCTGTGCAATTTAAAGATAATGAGGAGGAACAAATGAATGAGCAATTGCACAGACAGCGCAAACTAGGGATCAATAAATGTTACCCTGTTTTGTCACCCCTTGTGCAAGATGAGACAAAAGAGAAAGAGAAAGATTCCCTAATGTCCCATTTGCTAAGTTCGCCACCCCCGTATGCGCAGAATGCCACAGCACCTCCACAGCTTGTAAATGCGCAGCCTCCAGTAAATATGCCGCAAGCCTTCCCGCAGCCGCCAGCTCCTCTTCAGCTGGCTCCTATCCCTGCAGTGCAGCCCTCTCAAGGGCCGCCAGTTTTGTTACCTGTTACCCCCGCGCTTCCTGCGACTTTGCCTAGTACATCAGCTGCCTCCCCTGGCGCTCCTTCTTGCACTACCCCGGTATCTGTATCTGACTCCGTTTTTCTTTCCTCTGTCTATCCCCCCGTTTTCGCCTCAACTTCTCCCTCAGCACGACAACGACTAGCTAATGTAGTTACTAGTTTAATGTCGCCTCTCTTTGGATCATCTAGTGCGACTCCTGGCTTACAGCGTAAGCAATTGCGCAGTCAGTTGCCTGGTCCCGACGAGAAAGAGGTGTTAAATCATCTGGCGCGTAGGTGGATTGGTTTCCCTTCACTCTATAATGTGGAATCAGTTGTTAACGTTTTTCACCAATGGGATGCCCCAACACAGAGGTATGTCTTTGACAAAATGTGTGAATTCCTCTGTGAGGAATTGGAGGATAATAGTTCAAACCCAAACCCACAGGAATTGTGTCGAGTGCGATTTGATTTTGAAACAGGTATAATTGTGGGTCCCAATGTAGATAAAGCAGTTGCGACTTTACTGTCATTCAGAAATGGCGATTGTCAGCAATCATTGTTCGAACAGGAACTCCCTGTGGGGAAGAAGGTAAAAGCGCGCCAATATCCGATGCGTGAGGTTCCTCCAGTGTGGAGACCTGCTGATCTAAATGCTAATCCAGCTGTCCCAGCACATTTTCAGCGTGTTTGGGTGCATGTCCCTTGGAAACGATCTGAAGTGTTAGCGCTTAAGCAGACATTGCCTGACCCCCGTAAAAACCCTACCGGATATTATAAGGAGTTATCACAAACTGCAGAATCATGTGTAATGAATCTGGCTGACATAGATATGCTGTTTGGGAATGTGGTTCCCCAGCCTTTATGGGGATCCATTCGTAATGTAGATCACGCTGCAGAATTGGGTAACACATGGGCTAATGTCATTGCCGCAGATGCTGGCCAAGTTGGTGGTGCGAAACCTGACCCTTTAGTAGCAGACCTCCCTGGTAGAATTATTACCTACATGAAAACCATAATGCCCGCGATGCGCGTAAATTGGGATAAACTATCCGCATGCAAGCAGAAGAAAGATGAGACAGTGTCCGATTATTTTACAAGGTTTGAAGAAACGTTTATCGACCACAGTGGTCAAGACATGAGCACTGAAGGTGGCCAACGGTTATTTGTTGATAAATTTGTGCAGAATCTACTTCCCGTGTTGTGTAAGAAATTAAAAGACTCAGAAAGTTATTGGGCCGTTTCCTCTTCAGCGCAAATACTGGCTACTGCACAGTATTATGAAAATAGAGACAAAGATGAGAAGGATAGAACAGATAAGAAAACGAAAGAACTGAAAACAAAGGTCCTTTTACAGCAGGCTTATCCGCCACGTGGAGGACAGAATAATTATAGGCAAACCCAAGGTATCTATCAGCAACCCCAACAGTTTCAGAATAATCAGCAAATGAATGGGTATTATCAACCACGAATCCCTGTAGGTCCCAATCAATGTTCATATTGTAAAGAGGAAGGTCATTTTAAATATAGTTGCCCTAAATTAATGCAGCGTAACAGTAATGCGTATGGCGCAAGAGGTAGAGGTGGTCAACAAGCTCCTAGAGGCAGAGGGCGTGGAAATGTTCCCCAGAACGCGCGTCCTCTTCCGCCTCAAAATACCATAAATAGCTTTGATCAGCAAGCCAACGCGACTGGTAATACAGCTCAGTACTACAATAATGATTATTATGCAGAAGACGACAATGTAGAGGATAATGATTACTAGGACAGCCGTAGACAGAGAGAGGGAGTTGTTTCAGTGCCATTGGATCAGAGCGGACCTTATGTTAAAGTAACTACAGCAAATGTAACGGAGCCCTTTCTGCTGGATACTGGTGCTGCAAAGAGTTCAATCATGCATTCAAAACTCCCTGGCGCGCCTTTGTCTGGCGAAATGAATGTTTCAGTAGTTTTTTCTGGCGCCCCAGTTAGGAACCCGATTTCTAATCCTATGTCACTTTCTGTTGGACCTTGTGAACTAAAAGCACCCCTCATCCTAACAACAGGTTGTGGTGAAAATTTGCTAGGATTAGATTTGCTAAAAAGATTGCATGCGACGCTATATTGTTCTCCCTCAGGAGTACAACTTACATTAGGTAAGAAAGTGATTTCCCCAATGTATTTGTCTAAAAATGCAATGCCACCTGAATTGTCATCCCTTCCGGATGGCCTTTGGGCCACTGGTCCCAATGATGTGGGTCTCCTGGAAATACCGCCATACGTGGTCACTTTAAAAGCCAATGTCAGATTGCCACGTATTCCCCAGTACAAGATCTCCAATGAAGGTCAGAAAGCATTGTTAGCAATTGTCAGTGATTTGATTAAAAAGGATGTAATTGAAGAGACAAGAGGCAACGTTTGCAATAGTCCTGTTTTACCTGTCTTAAAACGAACAGACCCTTCACAGCCACCTGTTTACAGATTTGTGATTGATCTTAGAGAGGTTAATAAGATTGTTGTGCCACAGTTTCAAGTTGTCCCTGATATAACTGCCTTGTTGACCATGATTCCAGCCTCCGCTGCATGGTTCTCAGTGATCGATCTAAAGAATGCTTTCTTTAGCATCCCAATTGCAGAGGAGAGCAGAGACATTTTTGGCTTCAGTTTAGGAGGTCGCAGCTTCCGCTTTAAACGCGCTCCACAGGGCTACTGTGAAATTCCATCAATATACAGTCAAGCTTTAAAAGCGCAGCTTGATGCACTTGTTTTACCTAGTGGCGCTATCCTTATTCAGTACGTTGACGATTTACTAATCGCCGCGGATACTGAAAAGATTTGCAAAAACGCTACCTTGTCATTGTTGCATCATTTGTCTGCCTTTCATCACAAAGTGTCTCTCTCAAAGCTGCAATATTGTCGACAAGAAGTGACCTACTTAGGTCATCTCTTATCGAAGGAGGGAAGGAAACTGACCCCAGAGAGAATTCAAGCCATTGCACAGTTGAGCGTGCCTAGAACACAGAGAGAAGTGCGTGCTTTCTTGGGCATTACTTCATACTGTAGGCATTGGATTCCCAATTTTTCCTTGTTGGCAAAACCTTTGTTAGCATTAACATGCAAAGACACACCGAATCCTATTCCATGGTCTGAAGAGTGTCAGAAAAGTTTTTTGGAATTGCGTAATGCATTGTGTTCAGCTCCTGTGTTGGGTACCCCTGACTACAGCAAGCTTTTTACATTGTATGTTCATGAAAAAGATGGTTGCGCATTATCAGTGTTAACACAGCCTTTTGGCGACAGACCGCGTCCATGCGCATATTTTTCATCAACCTTGGACCCGGTAGCGAGGGCATTGCCAAGTTGTCTGAGAGCCACAGCCGCCGCAGCTATGTCTATTCGACAGTCTGCTGGCTTAGTGATGGATAATACATTGATTGTTATGGTTCCACATGCTGTGGACACATTGTTAAACAGGACCAAGACGCAACACTTAACTAGTGCGCGACTATCCGGATATGAGTTGACACTGTTAGCAAATCATATACACATAAAGAGATGCAACACGTTGAATCCAGCTACACTATTACCAATTCCAGCAGACCTAGATGAGATTGAGCAACATGATTGTTTGTTCAGAACAGAAGAAGAGACGAAAGGGAGAGTAGATCTTAAAGATACTCCCCTGACTGAGTGTGATGGTACTTTATGGGTAGATGGTTCGTGTTTCAAGCTTCCAAATGGTGATACGACTGCTGCATATGCTATCACGACTTTGCACACGATTGTTGAAACTGCACGGGTGCCACAAAATTCGGCTCAAGCAGCAGAACTGATTGCCCTTACAAGAGCATGCGTGTTGTCTGAAGGAATGAAAGTGAACATATATACGGATAGCCAGTACGCCTTTGGCGTGGCTCATAGTTTTGGGCGATTGTGGAAAGAACGTGGGTTCCTGACTTCGCATGGAGCTAAGATTCAGAATGGCAAGTTGGTGAATGATCTCCTTGAGTCGCTGACCCTACCGTTACAAGTTGCGATTATGAAATGCAGTGCGCACAAGAAAATCACTGATGATGTTGGTCGTGGTAATGCGTTTGCTGATGAAACCGCGAAAGAAACAGCAAAAGATGTGAAAACTCGAATGTATGTTGCAGGCCCTGCAAGATGGGTTGGTGATGTTGGAATGTGTGAAAACACAATAGAGAGTGTGAAGTCCCTTCAAGCTGAAGCCACAGAGAAAGAGTTGAGCAAGTGGAGAGAAAGTACGGGTAAGTTGGATGAGAATGGTTGTTGGATTGATTTGTAAGAACATAGGCGATGGTTGTTACCTGATGCATATGTGCTTCCAGTGGTTACTATGGCACATGGAATGGCACATATCAGTATGAAAGGAATCTGTAAGTTGTTGGCTCCAGTATGGCAGAATGCTGGAATTCCCAAGTGTGCAGAGAATGTGGTCAAGAATTGTATGGTATGCTTGAAGTACAACCCTGGTAGGGGAACCCCAACTCCAGCTGGTCATTTTGCGCCTCCATCATATCCATTTGAAGTTTTGCAGCTAGATTTCATCCACATGGAAAGGTGCAACAACTTGAAGTATGTATTAGTTGTTGTTTGCACTTTTTCAAAATGGATAGAAGCCTATCCCCAAAGGACAACACTGCTCTATCCACAGCCAAAGCCCTTGTGAAGGAATTTTTCCCTAGGTTTGGAATGCCAGGAATGGTGTGGAGCGATAATGGGAGTGAATTTGTGGGCCAAGTGATGAAGAATGTGTGTGAGGGATTAGGGATCAAGCAGAAGTTCCACGCTGCAAATCACCCCCAATCAGCTGGATTAGTAGAGCGCTATAATGGCGCTCTAAAACTCAAGCTGGCCAAAATCCAGGCGAGCTCCGGTCTTAAATGGCCTGACGCTCTGCCTCTAGCACTCCTGTCCACCAGAGTGACCGTACACTCACGAGTGGGACTTAGCCCATACGAGATTATTTTTGGCCGCCCGGCCAATGTATGGGGTGTGCCAAGACCGACAACATTCAGCGAAATCGAACATCCAGTACTGCTTGATTACTTGTACGAATTGACGGCTAAATTACGTGTTTTACACCAACAGGTGCACGATACTCTTCCCCAGGCCTCTGAATCTCCAGGACACCCTATCGACCCTGGCACATGGGTGCTCATCAAGAATTTCCAGCGCAAAAGCCACGATGAGCCCCGTTGGATTGGCCCTCACCTCGTACTTCTGTCTACAAGATCAGCTGTTCGAGTAAAGGGGAAAAAGAACTGAATCCACGGCGCCCACATAAAAAGGATCCCTTTGCCTCTGCCGTATGACCAGTGGGTCCAGGAGGGTATCGCTGACTCTGAAACCGACACTGTACCTCGTTTTGTGCCGTTCAGTGATGCACGCGTAAGAGGCACAACTTCAGCACAACAGAGTGACGATATTTTGCAAGAAGCTGTGCCACCGTCAATTCGATTGGACACCACAGAGCCTGAACTCTTGTTTCAAGATCAGACAGTACCTGGCCGTTTCCGCTATAACTTAAGACCAAGGCCTATGGACAAATAAATATTCTTTTCCTTACCTTTTTGGTATTTGATACCATAGCTCTCCCATCTGAAGGACTTTCTTGATTTTTGTTTTTCGAACCACCATCCGGGTTCAGCCGCAGGGTCGCGGTGCCAAGACTTTGGGGTACAGGCCAAAGACGTTAGGTCAACGGTTCTGGTTGGTCTAGGGCGTTCCCTGGACCGACAGGCGTACTCCTTAGCAGAAGATACTCACCCGCCGCGAGCGGCACGATTAGAGGATTGAGTTTTTCAAGATGGAGAGACTCGCTGAGGAAATGAACTTTAAAGCAAGAATGTGTAAAATAATGAAGAGCAAACGTTTTGTATTTTTATGTCTGTTTATACTATGTAGTATGGTAGTGTTTACCGTAGGATTTGTATTCTTCTCCTCTCAAGAGCCCATTGCACCCACTGTACAGCCTATACCTCCTCCTACTGTCTCCTCACACTCTTTTCACCCTCTGCCTGAACATGAACAAGCTAGACGATCAGAGTTTGTAAACAACTCGTTTATTCAGCTCCTACACCAGCACCAACTAGTCATGAATACAACCAATTGCTGGGTGTGTGGTTTAATGCCACATACCATTCATAAGGGTATTCCTTATCTAGTGCTGCCGTTTAGTTACAATGGATCGTCATGGGCATTCCAGACCATGTTTCTCGTTGCACTAGATGCCTATTCCCCGCGACAACAGCGTTCCATCAGACCTAGCACCAATAATAAAGCTTTAATGAAAGGAGTTGCCGATATGAGCAGAGATATCGACGCATACTCATCTATTCCCAAAGATGAATTGAGAGCTTATGTAGGGTGGAACGCGACGGGGTATAGTATTAGTCTGGGTGAAAGACAGCGAAAAATCTCATCCCCAATTTGGGTCGTACCCCACATAGGTCGGTTCTGTTTGCAAGGTAATGGTCAGAATCCAAGAGCTCAACTGGGGAGAAGTGACTGTACTGAAACGTACACTTTTCCATCGCAGTTTTCCCCTGCGTTTTTGGCTGCCAAGGGTACATATTTTGTCTGCAGTGACCGAGCATATACATGGTTGCCCCCTGATTTCTCGGGCACATGTTATATTGCAAATCTGCTACCGCCAACATTTACTGCCGCCTCTGACTATCACAAGACCAGAGTTGTGAGAGGCGTGATTAGTAAGGAGGATACTGCCGGTCAGGAAGCGGGAGACTTCTTTTTGGGTTTCCTGCCGTTTTGGGGACCTATGGTCAAGAGTAGGAACCTGAGACAACTGACTCGTGTGGTTGAATCCACTGTTAATGTTACGGCTGGTGCCCTTGGTAATTTAACAGCTGAGCTCCAAGCGGATCGCCTCATGACTTTGCAGAACCGTATGGTTGTAGACGTTATACTTGCAGACCGCGGTGGGGTATGTAAGGTTATCCAATCTAGTTGTTGCATTTTCATACCAGATAACGCTCCAACAGTTTATCAAGCCATCTCCAAACTGCATAAAATATCTGAATCCATACACGTGGATAAAGGAGATTGGTCACTAGTGGGGTGGTTCTGGGAACTGATATCTGCCTGGGGTTGGAAAATTCTGATGGTCATTGGAATGATCTTAGCCATCCTTTTCCTGTTCTGTCTGTGCATACAGTGTGCTCCTGCGATATGTGGCCTCTGTGCTACATTATGTGTAAGGAAACCTGTATCGAGGGACGAGCTAAGTAATAGGATGATGCTACAGCAACATCTCCATGACTTCGTGAATATTGACCTAGACTCGGATTGATGTGAGCATAGTTATTGCCTATGTAAGGGCAAAAGGAGGGTCTGTGGTACTTTAGAATTTGGGACCGCGTAGGAGGCAGAGCCCTACCCCTGTCTATCCCGGCATTAGCGAACCGCGAATGGTCAATGCGGTATGTACAAGTGCTTTGTATAACGTTCTAGCTATGAAAGCACTGTGTATACGATATTATACATCACTCCGTGGGTTCCATCTTAGAGCGGTGGCCATCTTATGGTTGCCCTCACATAGGCTACATATTACGAGCAAATACGGGCCTTTAGAACACATGCGCCTTCCTTTGACTTCTCTGTGACCTGGGCAGCTTGGCCCCGTTGCCCCAGGTCAGTCCGGTCTCACGAGCTCCCCGTCCTTCGCTCCACCTGTGATTAGCATCAGGGCTTGACACATCATAAAGCCTTTTCATCCCACACGAGCCTCCAGCTAATCTCTTTCACACCTGACTGTTCCTGTTTTATGGCTTGTTTTCCAAACAGGAGATGCTTGTGTTTATTGGGGCCTATCGATATCTGATGTGGGACCTGAGCCTTGCTGGGTAAATAATTGTGGGCTGGCTTAACTGGAATGTGGAATGGTCATCATGACTCTGCCTTTTCGTTTGTAATATATACATTTATATGGCCATATCGTAAACCAAGGAATGTGTGCCTGAAGCATGATATTTTGTATTTAAGGAGTAGCCCGTTTCTGTAACTTTAAGCAGTCTCCTAAGAACATACACGCTGTTGTACTTCTGGGATGCCTGTAATTGGTCTGCAGCCAATAAACTGATCTTTGACTTCACCCAGAAGACTCTGTGTTTCTGTAGGTCTGAAACAGGAAGAACCCAAAGTCATAGGGTGTGTTCCCCTGCACCGCTGGGCTTAAAATTCCCAGTACTTCAGCTATTTGAAGCGAGTGGTAAAAGGGGGGATTGCAGCCCTTCTATACTGGCACTCTTAGAAAATATTGCTGTTCCAGGATCTCTCAAAAATGAAAACTTTGGGTATATTTTCGGCTGGAATAAGCAGGGATTTCTCCTTGGGGGGGTTCCTTCTACATTAATTAAGACCTGCTCCACCGAACAGGTGCTTGCTATGGCATCTGTGAGCCTTATTACTTTTGTTGTACTGCCTTCCAGAGGCACTGAGATACTACTGTTATAAGCTTTGGGATGCAGGCCGCTCAGGTGACTGTCTGCCATTTCTTCCTTTTCTTCCGTTGAACTATTTTGTGTATCATCAAATTTCTCGCGCTTTATTTTTAGACTTCCTAGATCGTGGTCCTGTGGGCTGCTGCCCTTAAGTTCTCTCCTGGAGTTGCTCTCGCTCTTCCGTTTTGTTGGTTTAAATTGTGATACTGAATTTAATTTTGGTTTTACTAGAGCTTTTCTTACTCTGCCCGACCTCATGACTCTCAGTTAAGTGACCAATAATCCTTAGGGCTGCTCCGGTCTTTTCGGTGCTGAATAAGATCTGAATGAGAGTCAGGGTAGCTGTTCAATGTAAGTCTATTAAGCGTTATGTTAACAGTAGTGGCGTGGCTGGGCGGATTCTTTTTTTTTTTTTTTTGCAGGTTCTCCGGCCCTTCACTTGTCTCTGTTTGCTGTTTGCTCGTTAGGGCTCTGGTTGAATACGGCTGAAAAGCCCCCCCCCCACCACAAGACCTGTAAGGGGGACAGGTAGACAGATCGACACACTCTCTTTGGTTGAAGCCGGAACTATTGTTTGCAGGTTCTCTAGTACAGTGGTGCACTGGTGTCGCTGTTAGACCTGCAGATCCATCACTACTGCGCTGTTCCTTTTTTTTATTGTTTGCTTGGCTGCCTTAGCTGGCTTTGATTTGACTTAGGTTAGGTTAGGTTTAGCCCTTAGCTTTAGCACTACTGAATGCGGTCTGACAAGGAAGGCAAGATGGTCAGGCGGGACTAGATTGTGGCACCCTAGATCCAGGCCCACTCCACACAGCTCAATATTGCACCCACCTGCTGTTGGTCAGCGGGCGGATTATCTGGAAGGCTGTAACTGGTCGCTAGTGAGGTGTCCGGACAGGTAAACAGTTGGGTGAACAGCTCTGGGCAGCATGCCTTCCTTCACCTTCACCTTCCTTCAACTGATCAGCTCGGCGGCGGCTCCTATTTCTCCCACCACTGCACTCTGTAGAGGGGCTGCTCCTTGAAGCGCGACTTTGACTCCCGCTTGGGGTGCGACTTTGCCCCCCGCAGCTGTAAGGAGCAGAGCAGGGGGAGTCGGAGCGGGGGATGAGAGCTGGGAGAAGGAGCAACAGTCGATGTCCTCGCCCGGCGTCTCTCCCCGCCTTCTGCAGCACTTCGGACGAACGAGTGGCGTGAAGACACGGACTGGAATCGGAATCGGAATGATTTACTTTACTGAAGGCATAATCTGTGCTTAGGGCTTACCAGAGTTTATGTGTGAACAGGAGAAGAAGAAGCACTCATGCAGCATGTTGCTGGGAACCATGCTCAGTGTGTGGTTAAGTGTCTGTGCCATTAAGCTGATGTCTTTTGTAGGGGTGTTTCATGAGCTGCATGGAGGACCAGGCAGCCGCGGCCCTTGCAGGTAAGAGCTGTGAGGCGGTGGGGCCGGATTGGGGGGGGGAATTCGACAGACGACCTCGAGGGAAAGTTAAACAAATAATTAATTTTCCCTCGTGGTCGTCTGTCTAAATTCCCCCCACCCAGCCCCACCGCCCTACCGCTCTTATCTGCATGGGCTGTGGCTGGGGCCAGGCGTGAAGGGTGATGGCAGGACTGTAGAATTGAGGTCTGGGTAAAGAACGTCTAACTTAAGCTTCTTCTTTGTGTGCCAAAGGATGCCTTTAGTCAGGAGTGGCCATGCCTTATAATCTGCGTTTCCAAGATGGTGGTCTATACATTGAATGTTACCTGAGCTTCCCAATCCAAGATGAAGTAGAGTATTTTCTTGTGATCTAACTTCCTGCTTTAATCATAAATTAGGAGGCATTTCTTAGTGATGGTGCATCCCAGTGCATTTAAATCCTTCTTTTTCATCACATTCTTTGCCCTTTGCTAATACGTTAGTCCCTCATATTTGCTTCGATCAGTTGGAACTTCTGCTGGATCTAGTTCTGGGCACTCTTGCTCAGCTCTTTCCTCTTCTCTGGTGTCAGGAGGAATTTGGTGCCTTTATAAGCACCTCAGTATTATTCTTCCCCTTGAATCAAGAGTTATAAGATTGCCAAAGAGGTTTGTTTCCTCCTATTTGGGACCCTCTTAAGGGGACAGTTAACACCTTTCGCATGTATTATTCAGTGCAGGATAGCACTTGGGGGAGTCCCTCTTTCCTCAGGAAGAGGTCTCAATATACTTTCTCAACTTCCTGTCTTTGACACAACATGCAATTAGATTTATTAGTTTTTTTCATAATCAGGGCCACATGAATTATGCTATTCTGTGTCAGTGGCATTTTCTCCATAGTTGCTGATTTCCCACATAATCCGCATATTTTAAGAAAAACATTGTTTCTAGCTCAACCGAATCAAAAGTTACTAAAATGCGGCATCGGGTGTTGCTGTGCAGTGAAACATTCTACTCAAAGGTTGACTGGTCACCTTTAATTTTATTATTGTTGTATTTGGGTCTGAAACTGGTACTAATGATGGGAAAACCTTTCCTAAGACAATATTAAAATGTGTAAAAATGACAACATTTCAAATTAATACGATCACAAAATGTGCCACATTACACCACATAATTGGCCTGTTCTTCCCTCATAATTTAGTCAACATTGCTACGAAATTTGGACATTCCCCTTCTCATAATTCCAGTGGCCCTAATAAATAAATACAAATAGTCTTGTTGGGGGGTGTGGCCTAGATGGCAGAGCAGTAGGGCGCGCTCTCTCGTCTCTACGATCTCACTCGATTGGGCCCCGATTCATAGCAGTGGATTTGGGGACCGGCAGAGGTGAATCTTCGCGGGGAAATCTCCCCCCCGCCAGTGGTGTAGCCAGCGGATTGCTCATCTGGAGACATGGGTGCGCGACGGCGGAGAACGTCCATGACATTGCAGGCTGTCGGACCAGGCCCAGAGTGAAGAAGACTTGTGAGCGGCTGTGCGGTAGGCCTGTGCGGCACCCTTCAAAAGAGCGTGCGTTGAGCTGATGACACCCTGAGAGGCACTCGACACCCCCCGAGACGCCACAGCGTGGAGCGAAAGGCTTGGGACGGGCCTCCGGAGTTTGACCGGGGGTGCGTTGCATGTACCCTCGGCCCGCGATACGGCAGCTGGGGCGTGGCTCCTTGGCTTCATGGCAGGAGGGAGAGACGAAGAGGCCTGGGCCCTCAACCCATAGAAATTGGGCAGCCCAAGACTACCCTGAACCCAGCGTGTGAGTGCGATGAGGGGCCCGGTGGGGGCGCGACCTGGCCGGGGGCCAATGGTGATGAGAGTCCAAAGAAGATTGGGGCACCTGACATTTAAAGAGAACCCCCCGGCTTGCGATGTGACTGGAGGGGAGGAGAGAAGGTTTGGACCCTCGGTCCACAACACAAATGGCCCTGGAATCCACAACGGAGCAAAACAGACACGCTGAGCTGGGAAAGCTTGGAGGAGGTACAACCTAGTGTGGGGCAGCGGGCGAAGATAGCAACAGGAAGACCTCTTCGGCGCTCGTGGAGAGAGTGTGAAGCTGGAGAGTAGTCCCTTGTCCTAAAAAGCGAGACCTCATGCTGGGACGGTAGTTGTGCTCCCCTGAGTTGGTGAGGGGGGTGTGAGCGGCTATTGGACTGCCGACAGGGTCCCCTGGGGGGCCGCTGAGACTCCACGCAAACAACATAGAACGGGAGGTGAAGGAGAACGGCGAACGGGGACCACGGACAGATACGTGCCGACTCCCCAGAGGTAACAAGAAGACACCCCGGTAGGGACTGAGTCTTATCACTGCTCCCTGTTGGAGGGGGGCGAAACAGATCGTCAACTTATAATGGGGGGCGACATCAATACGGTCTTTGATAATCAACTAGACCGGTCTGCGTGGAGACATGGAAAGGCAGGTGCTATCACACGGGCTGGGAGGGAATGGCTGAGGGACCTTGGGGTTGGCCAATTTTTGGTTTGGAGCACATTACACCCACAATCCACAGACTACACATTTTATTCATACACACATAAAACATATGCCGGGATAAATTACTTTATTGGGTCCTGTTCGCTGCTCCCAAATATAAAGGTCTCAGATATTGAGCCTCACTCCCACTCCGATCATGCCGCACTGACACTCACATTGGCATTCCCCTCCCCAGACAGACCAGCATATACATGGAGATGCATGATACGCCCCTACACCGTCCGAAGGTGATAAAACGCCTCGACGCAGCATTAAAAGAATTCCTGACCCTTAACGATAGCCCTGACATACATCTCCATCTCTACACTTTGGGAAATGCTTAAAGTATTTGCCAGTGGGGAATTTGTTGCTACCTCCGCAGCAGACAATAAAATTAGGAGAGATAAGAGGGAAGACCTCACAAAGCAAGTGCAGGAGCTAGAGCGTATCCATAAGAGGACAGGGGCCACTCGGGTATGTTGAAACTAGAAACAGCGCGTCTGCAATGTGCCAGGTTAGATCTGGATAAGGCGGATTATGCTGCCCTTCGGTTACACCATTCCTTTCATGTAGGAGGAGATAAGTGCGGGCGGCTCCTAGCCAACAAACTCTGTGCCCAACGCCAGGCGGCCTCGGTCCACATGATCTACGATGAGAACGGCAGCGAATGCTCTAATGACTCAGACATAACACAAGCTTTTCGCGACTTCTATGCAAAACTATACATAGCCCAACATCTCTCAGAATCAGACTCCCTTACTTACATCCAGGGGGCCACTCTCCCAAAATTAACAGCGGATCAGGTGGATAGTCTTGATAGCCTAATACGTATAGAGGAGGTGATTTTGGCAATTGCCCATCTCAAGCTTCTTAAGTCCACTGGCCCAGATGAATTCCCTGCCATCTTTTATAAGACATTTTGCACCACCTTGGTGCCTATCCTCACCAGGCTCTTCGCAAGATAGGTGAAGCTTCCGCTATCCCCCCTACAATGCTAATGGCCTAAATTGTAGTGATCCCGAAGCCTGGGAATGATGCCCGTCATTGCACTTCTTACAGGCCGATATTTTTTTTAATACTGACCTAAAGCTATTCACGGGGTTCCTGGCGGAAAGATTAGGTCCTATGATGCTGGGGTTGGTGGACCCGGACCAGTCTTGCTTCCTGGTCAGTAGACAATGCAGTGACAATACAAGATGGCTACTCCATCTCCTTGACAAAGCACAACATCAGAACGTGTAGCGGGTGGTGATATCGGTTGATGCTGAAAAGGCATTCGATCAAGTACACTGGAAGTATCTGGAGGCTACCCTTGTACACTTTGGGGTGGGCTGCCGCTTCAGCAAATGGGTATTTAGCGGTTATAGCCGTCCCACGGTCACTGTTTGGGTGAACGGCCATTCTTCCAATTCCTTTCCGATTACCCAAGGGACTAGGCAGGGGTGTCCACTCTCCCCGCTCCTATTCACACTCTATATGGAGCCTATTGGCCTAGAGAGTGTGGGAAAGCCCGTTGATCTCAGGAGTCCGCTTTGGGGGTAATACCCATACTATTAGTTTATATGCGGACGATGTGGTCGTAACGCTGGAGGACCCTTGCACCTCCGTCCCTGCGTTTTTTGCTAGACTTGGAGACTTTGCGGAGGCCTCTGGTTTTCAGGTTAACATTGTAAAATCGCAGGCCCTAGGGGTCTCCTTACAGCCTCACAATAAAAAGGCTCTCATACGCTCCGTTTCACTTCATTGGGAGACAAAGTCGATCCATTATCTGGGGATCAAGTTAATGACCTCCACACATGCCACAGTCACCCTAAATAATAAGTCCCTCCTCTCCCAAATCCGTAAAGATTTAAATTGCTGGAGGCCTTATAGCCTCTCCTGGATTGGACGGGTGGCGGCACTTAAGATGAATGCCTTACCTAAAATCCTATACCTTTGTCAAACACTCCCAGTGGAGCCCCCTCCTGGAGTTATTAAATCGCTCCTATAGGAATTTTGCTCATTTGTGTGGGCCAACAAAAAACCTAGAATGTGCAAAGAAGTAAGTTACAGACCCCTCCAGGTGGTAGGACTGGGGGTTCCTAACATAGCCCGATACTACCAAGAGGGAGCGATTACAGGTCAGGAGCTCTGGGGAATCCACTTTCTTCACAAAACCCAATGCCCAGCCGGATTGTATGGCTCACCAATCATTTGCACGACCTTAAAAGCCTGGGACTCCACTGCGATAAAATATGGATTGACTACTTTTCCATCACCCCTTACACCTATAGTTAAGAATACGGAATATTACCCCAGGCCTGGATCAAGGGGCCTTTCAATTCTGGGATAGAGAGGGGTGCAGATCCATCGGGCACCTCTTTGTTGTGGATGGCCCCTTGCCTTCGAAGACCTTCGCTCCATATTCACTTTGGCGGAATCTGAGCGATACCGCTTCATCAGATCTGACACTTGGTCATGCACCCCTCGGTGCGAACGTGGGCCCAGAGACCACTAACTACCTACGAAAAATGGCTGCACACCGAGACATCCAATGCACACCTCATTCCTGAACTCTATCACCAGCTGCGCCACTTGAGGCAGCGGCTCCCACGGCGGGGCAATGGCATCAGAAACAGAGGTAGGGCGGGCATTGTCACATGGGGAGTGGAGGGACATTTTCTACCCCGTGCGCCATTCTGCAAGGAACATCTCCAGTATCGAGACAGCGACCAAGATAGTCTCATACTGGTACCTTACACCCCAAGGATACACAGGTATAGCCCCAACCGATCAGTGCACTGTTGTAGAAATTGCAAAATGGAGGGCACCTTAACCTCTTCAGTGCCCATGACGAGCTGGACTCGTCATGGGCCGCGGTAGCGCTGTGCCCATGACGAGTCCAGCTCGTCATAGACCCCGCCCGCTAATGCAACGGCCGGCACAGGGCGGGGAAAGGGGCGGGCACTGAAGGGGTTAATGCACATATTATGGGACTGTCCTGCTATTTCCTCATATTGAGAACAAGTATTATCTGATATAGATAACCACTTCAACACACAGATACCACACTTCCCGGCGTATGTTGGTTTAGATCTGCCCAATAAGCTCACGTTTTCCCTTAAATCACGTAAAGGAAAGCAAATGGGAATAGCCCTGGGAGCAGCACTGCAAAATATATTGTCCTATTGGGGCACTGACAAGATACCCACAAATCAGGTGTGGTTGCACAAGCTATGGTACATTCTGGGTATGGAACGCATAACTCTTTCACTACAGGGAGATGGGGCCTCGTTCTCAGATATGTGGCGCCCGTTCCTTACATTGCTCGGAATGGAGATGAGGGAGTTTACATGCCCCAAGTACTTGCGCGCCTGTTGAGGCTCCTGGAGGCCCCACAGGAATCCACCCCATCTGCATCAAATGACAATGGGGCTGGCAGGTCTTAGCTTGGTTAGGATGATGCTATATCAACTTGTTCTTGAGGGTGCGGGGGGGACAGTGGGTTTGAAGTGTAATGTGTGAGCTTCGGGAGGGAGAATGGGGGAGGGTGAAGGGAGGCGGTGTTGGGTTTGTTTTTCTTGTTCTTCTTTTATTATTGAAATGTGTGGTGTTGTGTCATATTGTTTCATGACATAGCATCTGCAACAATAAAAAGATTTAAACCTAAAAATAGTCTTGTGGGCAAACGTGGTCCCCTGTGTGCCCTGATGATAAGGTTTCTTATTATTCCAAACCATTTAGAATTGCAGCCAAATGATATACCTGCTATTCACATGTTTTTGTTAAGGGCATTTAGTTTGACTCCACCTACAATCTTGAGTCCCCATTTGCTTTTCTGAAAGCCAGCAGCTAATTTAATTATCGCTCCTGTTAATATTGCTCAGGTCTCCCAACCCAGAATACATCCTGTGATTACTCAGATATGACAATAGGTTTCCAATCATTATTTGGTCATCTTAGAGCTATTGTTCTCTAGTGTGTGGTCCTGAGAGGATACACGATTAAGGCATCAAAGCTTACATTTATTGGCTGGTTCATCGGTAAGATACTTTAATGCCTTTATCCATGCCTGGTCTACCTGAGTTCGCTTTGGGTTGAAGGTGATATAACAAATCGTAGGTGGATATGTGAGTAACATGAATAATCCTTCCCAAAGATCTGCACTCCCTATATTAGAGACAATGAATGTTTGGATGAAGATGCCCAGTTTCTTTGCACCATGTCCAGTAAAGGCTCACATTTTGCAGATTCAGTTATCTTATGGTAAGAGAACTGCCTAAAACTCACTTTGACCCTCATTGTGGGTGGCATATTTATAATTAGTCATTATTTTGCACTATTTTATATACCCTGGACCAAAATCCTCATGCCCTTCTTATCTCTGATTGTGTCCTGCACTGGAATGTCAGTCCTTTCTTAAACAGGATTGCTGTACATTTTCTTTTATTTGCAAAATATAATTGGGAATGTAGTAGAAGCGCTTAGCAAATATTCAGAGATACATATGGGACAAGGGGGGTGGAGATGCCTGGGACTGAAGATGTCTGCTTCTCCCAGGAGCTTTCAATGAATGCATTCGATGGTGCAGTCTCTCTCTCTCTCTCTCTCTCTCTCTCTCTCTCTCTCTCTCTCTCTCCTTCTCTCCTTCTCTCCTTCTCCCCGCCCCCACAAGGTGGGTTGTTCAAGGTGGAAGGGACAGACGAGTTCGATGTCATCCAGTCACTCTCTACTCTGCCTTTGATGAGTGAGATATTTCTCTCAATATTATTGGCACACATGGAAAATAATGACAGGCTGTTGCCTTGCTCGAGCTTCTCATGTGGGGAGAGTCACAGGGGCAGGTAGCAACATCCACACCTGAGTCGGATGATAATTTAGTCAAATGATGACCTGTGGTGAGCCCAGAGAAGCGATGGAGCCGTATTGGCCAGATTGTGTCTCTCAGTGTTTTCTATATTCTCATCCAGTTGGCAGTTGTCTGGGGCAGAACAAAAGCATATATAGAAGATGGCAATCCACTTTGAATTATTGCCAGTATAAGGGCTCTCCAAGAAGGCCTATCCTTGTTTAGGTCTCGCCTGACCCAGCGCATGCGCTGGTCTGGCGAGACTTATTGAGAGGGCTCCAAAAAGTGCTACCAGGCCAGCCTAGAGCAACAGTGCATGTGCGCGGGCGCGCGCTGCGCTTTACCGCGATTACTTTCGCTTTCGCGGCCGCACGGCCGCTTTGATGTTTGATCGTTTGGCCGCTTTGCATAGCCAATAGGTCTCGCTTTTGGGACCTTATAAGTATTTAGTTATGCAACTGTTGCATAGCTAAACACTTATAAGGTCCCAAAGGCGAGACCTATTGGCTATGCCAATGCTTGTCTAATTTATCTGGTGGCTGTTACCACTTTTGTGTTACTTTAAAATTACAAGATTTTAATCTTACCTCCTAATTTATGGAACAGTAACAGTTGTGTCCTGTCATTTGCTGTGTTGTTTCAGTGTAGTATCATCTGTCCCATTACTTATAGTCCTTCTTCTAGGGTTTTTACGAATTATAGTCTTCTACAGCCCGTCACCACACCCCTATAGATGCTCCATTTTGGCCAAGTATTCTAATAGCAGGGAAGAGGGTAGGTCTGTAGGGGTAAACCTGTATTATGCACCTTCTGCAATGGGCAATTTGATTGCATTTCCATTTCTGGCTGGTGTTTACAGCACAAACTCCTTTTACAGGGCGGGTAAAGGACTTCCGGGAGTGAGGCAAAATTAGCTCATAAAGTGTGTTCACTTCAGACCAATCATTGATCAGGAAGGTTAAGGAAGAGAGGAATGTTCCTAGATTTGTGTGTGTGAGCTAGATGCTATCTCTATAAAGCAAAGACTTATATTGTCTGGATTGGGTTGGTATGCCCTAATCTCTTCCAACTGCCATATCCTCTAGTGATAACAGGATTAATAGTAGGGGAGAAGGCGTGCGCATCTTATGCCTCCATGAATCGTAAATGATGATGATAAGAAGCTCCTACATTTACTTGCACTGTTGGGTTGTTATATAGCCACCAGCCCTTGGAAATATAGCCAGCGCCCAGTCCTGCTCTCTCTAATATTCGAAGAGATAACCCCATTCAACCCTATCAAATGCCTTTTTGGTGTTGAGAAAAAGGGGAATGGCTTCGCTTCATGGAGTCGTTGCTGACAAAATGGGTCTGTGTTCTGATGTGGCTGTGAGTTGGCCTTCCAGGTGCAAACAATACATGTGGCAGGTGGAGGGGATAATTTGTTTTCTTTTTTAGGTTAATTGGCAAGATTTTCCCTGATAATTTCATGTTTATGTTTACTAGTGAAATTGGCCAATTGTTTGTGCAGTGAAGGGGTCTATTCCCTTGGGAGCACTGTTAATAACACCTCATTGGATGAAAGGGTAATGGAGCCAGAGGTCTCAGGTTCCTTGTATGCACCACACAGGGTTCCACATATTGAGCTTTGCCTAATTCTGGGGTCTTACTATATGGTATTTCAGCAATTACAAGGCACTTTAATCCTTTATGGCTTCTCCACACATATTGGCCCTTCGTCCATCAGATAGTTTGGGAAGGTTACGGCGGGACAGAAATGCAGCTTCTGTATTAGTGGAGTTCTGTTCTTCAGATCTATACAAATTCCTGTAGATGATAGCAAATGTTTCAGCATAGCCTTTGGGGTGTGTTTGCAGGTTACCAGTTTATCATAGATGGCTGGGATAATACAGTTAGCATATCTATATTTAGGATGGGCTGCTAAAAGCCGCCCTGCCTTTTCTCCTGCTCATAATGACGCCACCACGGTTGTGCCAGGGCATATTCAGATTTGGACATGAATAGCAAGTTGAGTAAAACTTTGCTTGTTCTAGTGCTCTCTTACTAGCTCCACTTGCCTACATAATGTTCTTGTTTGTTAAGTGTTTAATTCCCAACCTGATTCTGCTTTCTTACTTGGTTAAAACATGTCTGTAACAGCGTCTTTTATTGTCCTTCCTCTCAGTTAGCCCTTGCATGCCATCCACAACATTTGTATTGAGGTCACAAATCGCCTGTTCTGTTTCAGGTATGTCTAGATGTGGCTTAGCAAAATCTGTTTCTCAGTAGATAGTTTGCACTTGGAGATGATTATCCACCAGGGTTTAGTAGTGTGTAAAGTGAGGCGACAGGTGATGTCAAGGGTGGTAATGGAGTAGTCCAAAAGTTCATTCTCTAGTAGTGTGCATTTGAGTAAATCGGATATTAGATAGTTTGTAGCCAAAAAGAAAGTTATCGCTGAAAGAGTACCATGGGCACATGATAGGAAGACTTATATTTCTCTCTCGGATTCCTCAATTTGCAAATATCTGCTAAACTATGACCGGCAACCACACCTCTAGGAACGCTCCATTGTTTGAATTATTAGAGTTAGGTAGGTATGTTTATGTCTAAGATAGAATCATAGCTGGATTCCAATCTCCGTGTACTAGAGCATGTGTGGATCTAAATCCTGAAACCACTTTGGATAGCCATGAGTGACTGAGTTCTGTTTGAGTTTGGAGAATAAATGTAATCCACAATAATCATTTCTTTAGCATAGTGAGTTTCTTAAATATGTATCTTCCCCATGGGTCAGACCACGTTTGTTGGTTTGTTGTTTCCTGCAAAGGAGATATTTTTTTAGTAATACTCCACATTTCTTACGAATAATGACGGTAGTTTCCTTGCATCCCGGATGCTATATATAACTCTGTCCATCCAGTCCATTTTCAGTTAATATGCTTCTTCTGGGGAAGAGGTGTCTCATGTGATGGCGCTATGTCTGTCTGTCCAAATGAGAGATAAGAAGAGAGAATCTTCTTTCTGTTGATATAATATGAGACTCGGTTAATGTTAATGGAAGTAACAGTGAGGGGTTTTGAATTTGTCCAAACTTGTCATATTCTGGAGGATGGATGGGGTGTTATCTCTGTATGTTCTTGTGGGATGTGAGCTACAGATCAGTTGTGAAAGTATGAAAAATATTCTTGTGAGACAGACTAGATGGACTGAAATGTGTTGTTGTAGGGAAGGGTCTCTGTATTTGACTGTGTCGGAGTATTGATGTCTAATGTTTGATAGTAAGCCTTGATTCCTGACTCCACACTGGGTCAGCCAGGCTCACAAGAACCCAGGTTTATATGGTCCTTTGGTGCCTCACACTGAGAGGTCTAATTGTATTGAAAGTGCACCAATTGCCTAAGAATTTGAATGGAACATTTTTCAGCAAACATGTAAAGAGGGGGATGAGAAAGAGAGCATGAGATATCAATAATTAGCAAAGCAAACACAAGGAGATGATGGACGGAGCGCTGAAACTTTTTAGACACTCACCCCCAGTCACAGATCTGGGTTGAATCCATCACCATTCTTTAGGTCACTTCGCCACCTTAGTTCAGACTCAGCTATATGCAAATCAGTCTTGACCCTGTGTCTCATGGGAACAGTCCAGCCCGAACTGCCAAGCCAGGTCTTCCCTGAACCGGAAACAAGCATCCTGGACCGGTTTCTGGGTAACACCCTTCATCAGCCAAGCCTGCTTGAATTCAGTGGCAAAGTGAGCAAGGGAGCCACGTCTGGGCATACCCTGCCAACTTAGGGGGAATAAAGCAAACACAAGGAGATGATGGACGGAGCGCTGAAACTTTTCATACACTCACCCTCAGTCACAGATCTGGGTTGAATCCATCATCATTCTTTAGCTCACTTTGCCACCTCAGTTCAGACACAGAAGGGTGTTACCCAGAAACCGGTCCCAGTATGCTTGTTTCCGGTTCAGGGAAGACCTGGCTTGGCAGTTTGGGCTGGACTGTTAGGCGAGAGCGTGTCCTGCTTGCAACAGCAGGCTGGACAAAGCTATTTGAGATAATAGTGCTCGGAGGCTATAATTAGAGCCTACTGAGTACCAACACGTAACAGGGGGTGTCGCCATAGAAGGTTACAAAATGAGACATGGTGGTACTAAGGAGGGACTACTAAGCCTATGGACCAATGGACATCCACAGTTTACAGTAGCCAACGATACAAGCCAATGGAAAATATGGGCAGAGAGTGGTCGAAGCTTCAAGACACTACCTGAATACAACATACCTCACAGAGCACGGGCTGCCCTGGCTCAACCTAAAAGGAGATAGAGCAAGGGAGTGGAGCAGGGACAGGAGGGAGTAGTATTATGAGTGGTACTGAAATTGGTAGGCTTGGCTCGTGATTGCTCCAAAAGGTTTGTCTAAATCTGCCTGACCCAGTATCTGTCTAAATACCTCTCTAGGAATGGGTGATGGAGGTTTCTGTTCTTGAGAGCATATGTATGTTCATGTGTCTGTATTTCACTTTCTCTTGGTGCTAATTATTGAAGTCATTCCACAATGTCACTTGAATATATAGATTGCATGTGAAGGCAGTTCTGTTTATTTCAAGACTACAGATGTTACAAATATTACATGTGCAAAAACGCCCTTTGGATGTGCTGATAAGCATGCTTTCGACTGGACACGGCTAGAGCTGTACGTAAGCGCGACCTAAAATGGCGGCATTTGTTTACCAATTCCGAGTCTGAAGAGGGCAATATCTGGACAATAGCAAGTGTGTACCTGGTCTTTGAAGCTGCTTTGGTTGTATCGTTGTTTTTATCAGTCGCGGGATGCTGTGAGAAGGTTTATTGTGCTCCTGCACCCACTTCTAGTCGAGTTTGTATGGATCCCCTTGATCTTTATTTACTTTCCCCAGATTCAATAGAATGTCCTTAATTAAAATTTAAAGGCCTTCTCTGAGAAGTAGCATACATATTTCATTGTGCTACCAATGTAGAATGAAAATGCCTTTCTGACGTGTCTCAATGGAAAATGCTTCATTAGTCTGAAGAAGAAAATGGATGCAGCGGCTGGAGAGGCAGATGAAAGATGGATTCTCTGGAACTTCAAAGGGTGACGACTGAGGAGCCTCCATCTACAGAGATAAGGCTAGCAAAGTGCATGCCATTTTGTAGCATCTGGTGGTACCTGTATGTATAGCGTGAGGCGAAGGATGTATAAACTGTGTCCTAGTATACAACTTCCTGTGTTATCAACTGCCTTGTCCTTCGTTTAACCATTTGGTGTGAGAGGGGGATGCTCACGCCGGTGCTTAAGCTTTTTCGAAGATGTGCTCCTAATAATTCAATTAAACACGTCTTTTCTTTGCCATGTTGGGCGTCAGCAGGCGCGCAACACCCATTGGACTCAAAGGGCTTCAGCCCCACCCCCTCCCCCCCCCCCCGTCGTGTGTGTCAGCCCGGGATGAGACACCTTCCCGGGCAAAAAAGCAGCCGCACCCGAGCACTTCACAGGTCTTTAAAAGACCATTTGCATGTTAATGAGGCCTTGCTGTTGTTTCACCCCTTCTAAGCGCCCCTGCAGCTCCACTCTGCCTATTGCTCACCCCTTCTAAGTGCCCCTGCAGCTCCACTCTGCCTATTGCTTAAAGTTCAGCCCCCCCCGAAATTTTTGCTCAGCGCCCCCCCCCCCCCCCCCCCCCCCCGAAATTTGGCTCTAGTTGCGCCTCTGGGCTAGGGTGACCAGACGTCCCGGTTTTCCCCGGACGGCCCCCGTTTTTGGAGAAGTGTCCCCGTGTCCCGACACTTTTCTCCAATTCAATGAAATGTCCGGGTTTTTAAACAGTGTCCGGGTTAAACATACAAATGTCCCGGTTTTTCATTTGTTTCGGTTGTTTGAGCATGCGCGTGCATGCTCTCTTTTCACTGATTAAAGCGTGACGTTTAGGTGAACGTTGTAGCAGGAAGGGAAATCGGGCTTTGAATGGGATGGGGGGTGGGGAGAGGTGCTCCTTTCATTCCACAGCGTGAGGTTCAGCGCTTTGAATGCGACCTCTGTCTCCAGGCCGAGAAGTCAAAGGATGCAATCTGCATACATTCACACCTGAATGCCGGTCACTTAGGGTGCTTCCAGAGATACCTTTGTTTTGTTAATGCAGCGCTCCTGCTCCAACAGCTACTGATGGCAGTGCGTCTTTGAATGTCTTTATTTTGTAAAAGCCTACGTGCAGGACCTGCTTATATCCTTGTTTAGAAACAGTAACCTGTTTGTACTTCGTGTCCAGGGCCGGCTTTAGTGCGGTGCGAGCGGTGCCACCGCACCGGGTGCTGGCTTCCTGGGGGCGCCGTGTTTTAAAGTTTATTATGCTTTTGAAGCACCTGCTGCAGCGTTTCTTTACCCCCAGCAATTACCAGGCCTCACATAAATGTCAAGATAACTCGTGTGATTATTAATCTTCCTGGAGAGGGATCAGCATTTTGTATAGTTGAGGTTTTGACTTCGGTGAAGTTAGTGTAGAGGGTTGCCTGCTGCAAAGAACCTGTACCAAGTAGATTACAGAGTGCGTATGATGTAAACAGATCAGCAGATTACTGCTTTCAAAAGAGATATTCTTTTGTTACTTGCAATTTATAACTTAAAGTCCTGATATAGAATAGTGAGCTATTAACTTTCATCCTAGAACTGCATACACACTGCAAAGTATACATTATTAGAGCATTGATTAATGTTGCAAAAAGGGATAATTTGGCTAGAAATCGATTCTTATTATTAAAGAAAACTCCCAACTATGCTGTTTCTTTTTCAACTCTGCGTTTATGCTTCTCCACACAAAGCACTCTTAAACTATACTGCCTACCAGTATGGATGACTCCCTACACTTTTAGTCCTTTGGCTTATGTAACATTTCCTATACACTGATTACACATGCATGATTGATTGTCTCTGTGTAATGTGTGTGTGATGCGAAGTGCTCGGACACCCTACACTGGTATGAGTGGCGCTATATAACTAATTCAATGCATCTGAGAGAGTGTGGTTATGGAGACTTGGTCACTGTTAAAGTGTGCTAGTGAGAGAATCCGTGGTGGAGGTGGTCTTGGGGGGGCGCCAACAAACACTGTCGCACAGGGCGCCACCAGCACTAAAGCCGTGGTCACCAACTATAGCAAATGTTGAGGCAAAGTCTGTTTAAATGGAATTAATGGTTACAGCCAATAAAAGACCTCTGATTTGTCGTCTGTAATGCTTCATCTCGGTCTGTGGAGGGAGCTGTCTTTATAGTCCTTTTTCTATGTCCATGGCAGCTGTCAAATAGTCCTACCTTTATGTCGATGGTTACTGCAAACCGTAGTCCTACTTCTATGTCTATGACCTGTCCCCGTTTTTTGTTTTGAGAATCTGGTCACCCTACTCTGGGCGTCAGTACACTACATTTTTAGCACAGTTTCCCTCCACCGTGCCACGAGTAAATATCTATTTTGCACTTTGACGGTGTAGTAAAAATAATGACAATATGATCCTTATTTAAAATAAAATAGCTTATTTTTGAGTTGCGGTTCTCAAAAGTATTAACCAAAATACACTGTATCGAATCTGGTAATATACGCATGGGTTTTATAGCTATCGTCGACTAGACTAGTCAGGCTTGTGTGCAATCATTTCATAATGTGTGATGGTTGGTGGATGAGGTCTGCTGCCCACCAGTCGATGAGCACAAACACGTTCACTGACTTAGAATTGTGGACTAACTAGATGGCCAATGTTTGAATATTTGTTGGCAGATCTGGATATATACATTTGTCATCATTGATGTTCCTCTGTGGCATGGCTTTTGTTTTTTTACAGAGTTTTATATAGCGCGAACTTGACCCGAAGGTATCGGGTATCAGAGCGCTTTACATAGCACCAGTTGCGTTACATGATGACACATTCATTTTTCTTAGGCACGGGGAGATTAAGTGATTTGCCCAGAGTCACAGGATGTTCAGCGTCGTTGCCGGGACTCGAACCCAGTTCCCCAGATACCAGGTTGACCGCCCTAGCCATTAGGCCAACTCCTCTCTCCTTCAACGCTTCCCTTGTTGAGTGACCCTCATTTTACTTGCCCATTCTTGGCCACTCCATTTTGTCTATGATTTGTCGCCTGGCAAAAACCATGCATATTTTGTTCTGTCGTTGAGATAAACACTTTCTTGTAGAGGTGTTTGGTTGCTGAAGATGTAAAAGCTTCTGTATAATGCACAATGATTTAAAAGTGGGTCTCGTTTCCATCGAAATTTGGGTAGTTTGATTGGTATAAGTGTGAGCTTATCAGCCTTTTTGCTACTACTATTGTGGATGTAGCATCAATTAGGAGGTAAGTGGTATTTTAGCACAAGTCTATCACAATATAATTTTCACCATCTAAATGAGACAAGACCATAGCGTGGACCAATAGTTTGAAGTTTTCAATGGGAGACATGGGCTTAATTTAAAAAAAAAAAAAAAAAATACGTTAATACTGTGCCATGGCTCTTTTCCATTCACAGTGAGTAAACAGCTAGATGGCTACTCTGCCGTCTTATGGTGGAAAGAGAACCTACTTAAAAAGCTGTTAAATCAGATCTTCGCCCGCCAGTACCATGCATGCATTAATACATCATCCTCCCCTTCCAAGGCTTTAAGTGAGAAAACAATCTGGGGGTGCTCTAAAAGGGGTGGGGCAAACCTCTTAAAGGGGTGTGACCTATCCAAGTAGGGGCGTGGTCTACATTAAGATCACTAGCATTGTGTACTTAAGAAAATCATAAATTTTTATATCACAGCACAGTATAATGCACAGTACAATGAATAGCCTGAGGCACTGCCATCCATCTACCACACTGCATCAATGCATAGTGTGAGTCATATTCTACCTAACTGCATCACTACTCAGATAACCCTCAGCACTGCCATTCTTCTGCTTCACTGCATCACTACATGGAACACAAAATGCTCCTAGGAACTGCTACCCTTCTACCTCACTACTTAGAATAAGGCTACCCGGGCATTGCCATCCTTTTACCTCACAGCACTGAACAACTTCGGAAGCGCTCTTTTCTCTTGAATACACCAGGTTTGCAAAACCCAATTTGTGACCGGGGAATAACCATGACAGGCATAGCAGAATAGTCGCCCAATTAAAGGTACAACTTAACTTTGAATTCTTATATGCTACCGTGTCGAACAAGTCTGAAAGTGTCTTAAAAACAATAGCGCTGACCAGGGGCTCTTCATGACCTTAAGCACACACTTGGCATGAAAATTGCCAGATTTGCCCCAGGTTACAAGTGCGACTTTGAACTAGTGCTGGATTTTCATCAATTTGAACAAAGCGTGCCTGGACCTGTAGTAGCTTTCTCACCAATAAAACATGTGCTTGCAAGTCCCACCTTTCAGAGTGTTGTACATTTAAAAAAAAATCCAGAGTGGCTGAATTTATCCTCATGACATCGAACCAGTCGACTGCTGTGTGCAGAATCATTTTTGCAGTATTTGTCTGCCAGTCCCCCCGAACAAATGCAAAAACAACAGTTGATGGACAGAATGCAGAACAATGTCATACATTCACCCCAGTACAGATATCTGGGCCTAAGTCCATCGTTTTTTTGCTCACCATGCCATTCCAGTTTGAACCCAGCCATATGCAAATCAGTCTTGACCCTGTGCCTCTTGGGAACAGTCCAGCCCGAACTGCCAAGCCAGGTCCTCCCTGGACTGGAACCAAGCATCCTAGGACCGGTTTCGGGGTTTCACCCCTCTTCAGTCAGGATAGCTTGATTCCATTGGCATGGAGAGCACGGGACTCTCGTCTGAGCATACCCGTCCCTTTCGGGGTGACAAATGCAAAAACAACAGTTGATGGACAGAATGCAGAACAATGTCATACATTCACCCCAGTACAGAGATCTGGGCCTAAATCCATCGTTTTTTTGCTCACCATGCCATTCCAGTTTGAACCCAGCCATATGCAAATCAGTCTTGACCCTGTGCCTCATGGGAACAGTCCAGTCCAAACTGCAAAGCCAGGTCCTCCCTGAACTGGAACCAAGCATCCTAGGATCGCTTTGTTTGCCCTAAGTTGGCAGGGTATGCCCAGACGTGGGTCCCTTGCTCACTTTGCCACTGGATTCAAGATAGCCTGGCTGATGAGAGTTGTGAACCTGAAACCGGTCCCAGGATGCTTGTTTCCGGTCCAGGGAAGACATGGCTTGGCAGTTCGGGCTGGACTGTTCCCATGAGGCACAGGGTCAGACTGATTTGCATATGGCCATGTCTGAACTGGGGTGGTGGAGTGAGCTAAAGAATGATGATGGATTAAACCTAAATCAGTTGACTGGGGGTGAGTGTTTGATTTGCTCAAACGCTCCGTCCATCATCCCCTTTGGTATCGCTTTGTGAGTCCCCCCGAACAAGCAAAAATATAAATCCCTCTCCAATTTTGCCTTTATGGATACATTTAATAAAATATTGCAAAGAATACTGATCCAACACGATGAAACATAAAATCACATTATTTAGGTTACTATACAAATGCTAAACTTTTATTTTTAAATAAGCATGAGTAACATTTAGAAGATGAGTACCTCCCTAATGGCTCTGCCAACACTAGTTTGCTTTGGCATTCAGCATACAATTAAGTTTGGTTTGTGTTCTTTTTTGCTACTGTTACGACATGGCCTTTGGCCATCTTGATTACCAATCTAAAACGACCAATGTGTGTGCAAGAACTGGGAAGCCGCATGCACGTGTAGGCATCACACGCATGTACATAGAAACATCACAACACATGACGGACATTTTGTCCACATCACTGTCAGTCATGCTGGAATGCTAAACTAAAATAAAAAAAATTGTATAATGCAATCAAAAGTGATGCTTGCAGACCTATAGATCTTAGCAACTGTCAATCCCTCCATAATTAAAAAAATTAAAAAAATCTTGCAGAGTGTGATGGGTAATGGGCGGAGGAGCACTAAAAATAGCAAGCAGGGTTCCAAATTAAAGTGTATGTCGATTTCAACCTCTAACTTCCTGGAGCTGTTAGGGCTGTGGCAGGATCACGCAGACTAGTTCCTCTCTCTGTGCTTCACCTGTTGCTGGATTACACTGCAGCCTTGACGCTCAGTGTGAAAGGTCGGAGCAGGATCGTGCTGGAGCAGGCTGCCTGTGGTTGTCTCTCCTAATCATTCCACAATGTCAAGGCTGGCACCACAACGACGTTGCTCCTGCACTGCTAAAAGAGAAGCACAATCCTGAGAGAAAATGGCTCTCTTTAAAGGATTTCCCTTCCTCCTTCAAGGCGGCTCACCTGGCATGACGTCATGACATCATGCCATCATACCTTGACCTCCACTACTCAGTAGTGAGCAAAATGAGCATGCGCACATCGATGTGCATGATCTCACTGCAGTCCAAGACAAAAAAAAAGAAAATGGACTACCTTTGCAAGGCCCGAAAATAGAGCCCGATAGATTCCTGTTTCGAGGTCCCCTGAAAATAACTGCCGGTGCTCAGACCTGGACAGACCCGTCCCACTTAAGGCCCTGTCCCCTTCGCTTTGTGCATATGTGCTGCCCTCACCAGTTCCTATAATTCGCCATTTCTGTGAATTGGATCCTAATTCTCTTGTGCTCAGTGAATTCCCATGCATGGTCTTGCTATGGTTTTTTTTAGGATTTATTTTTACATAATTTATTTGCTGGTTCTCACACTATGTTTTTTCTTCCTTAAGATTGGGTTTGTAACACCAAAATGCTTTGATTTCATACCATGCACATTGTGTCATCAACTGTTTCCAGTAGATGACCCACATGAAGTCTGTGTCTCCTGCCGGGGGAGCCGTCATCTGGTGCATACATGCACTTCAGCATGAGGTCCCTCTGGAGCCACGTAGAGTGCAGGCAGAGCAAAGGGCAGTTACCCCTCAGGAGGTGTTGATTTTCATCAATTGGAAGAAGATTCAAGAGACAAATACAGGGCCCCAGCTAAAGGGTGAGGCTTAGAGTATTCTTCCTGCTAGTGAGGTAGACAAGCACCTTTGAATATGTGATGTTACAACGCAAACAATGACAACGCATGCTTTTACAACACAGTTTTTACATCGCAACTACCATTGCTTCGCATGATTTTACAACGCATGCCATTACAACGCATGTTTAAAAACTACAATTACAACGCATTCCATTACAACACATACCATTATAACGCATACCATTACAACGCATAATACTTTTAGGTCAACAGTAGGGTAAGTGTTGGATAGTGTAGGGGTAAAAATTACTATTCCCACTCCAGTGAGTGCAACAGTAGGGTAAGTGTTGGATAGTGTAGGGGTAAAAATTGCTATTCCCACTCCAGTGACTGCAACAGTAGGGAAAGCGTTGGATAGTGTAGGGGTAAAAATTACTATTCCCATCTACCCCAAAACCTATACCCACCCTAAAACTAAAAAATCTATGTTACTTACAATATAATGCATTGTAATGGCATGCGTTGTAATGGTATGCATTGTAATGGCATGCGTTGTAGTGACATGCGTTGGAATAGCATGCGTTGTAATGGCATACGATGTAAAGGCAGTTGCTTTGTAACAGTTGCGTTGTAATAGCAGTGCAATGTAATGAGTGTGTGGTAATGGATGTTTCCCACACCTTTATCCGGGAACTTCCCATCTATGAAGAAGTCACCCTCGCTGGGTCTGGACAAATTGAACTATTAAAGCACCGGGGTGCACACCAAGTTTATTTCAAGTACTTCATAAGCTGTTTGAGCTGGATGCTGTTTTAAAGGTCTGCAGAAGGCATGTAAGTGCCAAAAAGTCAAGTGCCCTTCAGAGACCTGATGCTCCTCACCTTAAGAGACTATTCACACTGCCAGGTCGCACCTAACATCTTAGCTGGATGCAAAGGTCCCAAACTGTTGCACATGAGGATTAAGTATGTCTCTTCTTTTGGAGGTGTTGTTAACAGTCCACCTCACTTAAGGAGATTCTCCTAGCCAGTCATTCCAATCAATGGTCATGGGACTAAGGGCTTGATTTAGAATTTGTAGGATGGGTTACTCTGGGTTACTGCATCACCAACAAAAGGGATTTCCCGTCCCCCTTAATGTTAGGGCATTATATTCTTAGTCCTGGTTAGTTTTTGTGACATTGAGGGGTGTACCAAAGAATACAGCCTACTTTCTTTTGTGGACACCAAATATAAGAGTTATGTACTCTTTTCCCATCTCCTGACTCCTTCATCACTGTCATAGGTGAGAGGGAGGAGGTTGCTTATTCAGCCAGTGATAAACTCAGATGGAAAAAGTTCAGACGACCTGCTTCCTTTCATTTGCAGACACACTAAATGGGACCCTGAAGCACAAGAGGAACAGGAAAAAGAGAACACACTAGGGGCCTTAATATGTATAGGGTGCACTTTCCCTGTTTGCGCCTGGCGCACCTTACAATAGGTGCACCGGGCGCAAACAGGGAAAATGCACCCTATTACAAAGAATGCACTGCCCCCGGCTGGGAATCTGCAAACTCGCTCTGCCCTGGGGGCAGTGTATTCAGGTGAAAAACAGAGCAGCTTTGAAGCAACCACTCCATGTTTCACTGTGCAGGCGGCAACCCGCCTGAACTTTTTAATGTGGTTTAGAGATCCACTTGCAGCCGGGTGCAGTTCATCACTGCACCCGCCGGTAGGGGGATGTCTGGGGGGTCCATCGGACCCTCCAGAGGGCTGCTATCAGGGAGGCGGCGTACTGTCAGTGTGCCCCCTAATAGCTTCTTTGCCTCTGCACCCGCGTCTATAATAGGGCAGGGCAAAGGGATTCCCTCCTTTGCATGGGGTCACGCTCCCATGCAAATGAGAGAAAGACCTCTTGAGAAAGCGCTTTATGGTATTACAGAAGGGGCCACACAAGTGTGTGCGGCCCCTTTTACAAAATACTAAAGTGCCCCGGAAGCGCACAAAACACGCTCAAACGCCTGTTGCGCCCTCGGGGCACTTTGTGTTATGCTGGCCTCAGGAGGCACTAGCCCTCACTGAGTCCACCTTTGATGTTCCTCACCAACTGTGTTCTTGTTCAGAGGTTGTTCCTGACAGTAGATATGCATCAGACCTAGGTGTATGAGACCTTTCCGTTCTCCCTGCCAGCACGACTGGTACACCGTGATTGAGTCCCTAGCTTGTGAGCTGTTGTATGTATGTATTGATCCAATCTATTGCTAGACCACAATGTGTTTAGTCCCTGCCTTGAAAGCTGTTTTATGCATGAAATGTTACTGTGTGTTTCAGAAATGTAACTGATTAATTCATTGCTGCTGTACTTGGTAGCAAAAATGTACTGTTTTAACATTCCACTTACCACTGCTGTGGTAATTCTGTTTCCATAGTGCCGTTAGATGTTGCCTATTTGATTATTTTAAAGTTATTTTGAAGTGTTTACTTTTTACTACTGTTTGGTATTCTGCTGTTTTTTCTTGTTGTAGTGTTATAGCCCTATGGGCCTTCCTCCATTTCGTTCTTTTTTAACTTTTTGGTTCTTCTTCATTCTTCAGTGTCTTTGTTTGATGAAGGTGTAAACATAAAGGATCCCTTATATTTTGGATTTCTTGGCTCCTTTCACTATCGGATGCCACTCACTGGGCATACCAGATATGGAATTTGTAAGGATTGTCCTGGATGCATTTTGTTTTGCTTACCACTTCCTAAGTCCTATTCTATGCTTATTGTAAGTTTCTGGTTGGCTCTTATGAGTGTCTTCACCAAAATATTTTCCAGCAAACATTTGTATATTTTTGCCTATTGTCCTTTGATTCTAGGGGATAGGGATCACCATCCCTTCCTCTGAGTAAGTTTTTTACCTTCTCAAGCCTACAACTCTCCATGGCTATGGTTCACAACCTTGACTAGCTGCTCTTTCCTCTCTGTCCTTCTAGTTCCTCTCTTAGACTTTCTTCAAATTCCAGCCCTAATGATGAGCATGCTATTTCCTTGGTTTGAAACGTGATCGACAGCAGCCATGTAGACTTTTTTAGATCAAGTAATGTATGAGCTGAAACTCTCCAATGGACTGCAGTACAACCCAAGATGGTTTTAGTTGTATAACCTTCATTTTTTAATACACCAGATTCTCTTCTTGTATTGTGTGAATCAATTGAGTACCAAGCGTGTTCGTTCACTAATTCACAAATGTCTCCTGCGTGCTTTCTTACTTTTATACAAAAGTCAGTTTGAATACACATTTACATTCTATGCATCATAGTATCTTCATACAGTGACTTTTCTAAATGGATTGTTATGACATTTGTTGTCTTCTATACAATGAATTGTTCAAATGAGTTGCTCTGTTCCCTCTTGTCTCTTATGATAAGACACTTCTCTCTGCCCATCAAGTGCAGGGAAATCTCCCTTGAATTAATCCCCATGTCCTGTTTGCTGGAGACATAACTTGGGGGTTCAAACACTGTCCCAGACAGTGATCTTGATCTTGATGCAGGGACAGGAGACCATGAGGATCCCAACCAGACAAGGCACTACCACTCACTTAAAGCCAAGTCCCTGGGTGTTCTCTCCAATGAAGCAAACTTCCACAAAGAATCCACTTTCCCCAAAGAATGAGGACACTGATGTTCTGGTAGCTGCCTTAATGCCCTCACCATAGCCGGTTATGGCCTTCAAGCCCCAGGTCCTCAAGCAGGTGGAACTGGGGCACAGTGAAACAACAATGTTTCAGTGTGTCCCAGTAGGCTTGAGAGGCTTGTTGCGGAGTGATGCAGTATCAGTTTGGAATGTCAGTTTGGTTGGCAACTATGGGCAAAGTAAGTTAAATTCGGCAAGGTATTCATGTAGTTGCCGGCAAAGTAAGTTAAATTTGGCAATGTATTCTTTTAGTTGCTTGGCAACTGTTTACTCAGTAACTTTCAGCTTGGAATGATTCACCTACAAAGAAACGAATCAAAGCTTAACTTGTTATCTTTTATCTTTTCAACAAATATTGCCATTTTGTGGTACTTCAAATGAAATTGGCAGTATTCAGTACCATGCATTTTGAGGAACGTAATAGTGTCATTTTATTGGTCTGTTTGGTGCATTAAAGTAACTAATTAGCACTTCTTTGAATTAAGTAATTTGTGACCATTTTGTGTTTTTTTTTTTAATGCTGCAGGGCTCAGGCAGTAAGCGGGAAATAGTCGCCAATCCCCTTCAAGTTGATGAAACGCACAATGAAGTCAGCCAAAAGTTGACAGACCAACCCGCCTTACTTCTGGGCACAAGGGAGGAAGATGTGAAGATGGCAGAGAGCAAAAGGCATAACAGTGTCCATGAGCATGAAAAAGACAACACGCGCTCCATCTGCCTCCTCGAACAAAAACGCAAAGTTGTTTCTTCAAATATTGATGTTCCTCAAGCACGGTAAGGTTGTGCTACTGTAAATAAAGTGTGCTTACTTGCAGTGGGAAGGGAAGAGAACAAAGGGTTGGGTGCCTCCCACTGTGTTGCCTCTACATGTATGATATGTTGTCAGCTGTACTCTCATTCCAGTAGAAAGGACTCTTGGTGTTTCATGTGGTTTAATCTTTCAGGTATTGTGAGGGCATAAGATCATCCTGTACATCACATTGTGCTGAAAATTATAGTATCTGGCAAAAGAGTTGTGCCTCACTGTATATTCAACCCTGTGATGGGTAATAGTAGTGTGACCTTTATTGTGAGCGGTTTGCTTACACCATTGTGGGGTGACTTGTCCTAACCTTTATTGCTGTTCTATTTGTTAGGTGGCCCAATATCTGCTCAAAGACAATCCTCTGTTCATTTATGTGGTTTATGATGTGCTTGCAGTGTGCATTGGTTGTCAGTTCTTTTATTTATTCATCGACCATGGAGACTGTCAGTTGACACTAGCGCCGAAGACTGCATATTTTGGCTGCTACCAAAGAGGTCACCAGCCATCTATGTGACTAGGTGGATAGTCAACTGATGCCTTCTACGTTGTGAAGTAGTGCTAAGTATATCGACTGTGGTATGTTGATAGTGATTGCTCTGGAAACCTCTGTCCAAATAGCTTGGGAGTAAAGGTTTAGACTATTGGAGTTTCTTAGAATGTGGGGTAGGTCACCTCATTGGCCTATACATCTCCGGCAAGGGTCGCCTGGAAGCAGCCCTTCTCTGTACAATGTCTCTGGAGGCCAGTATCAAAGATGAAGTATTCTAAAATACATGCATTTCGGCCTGGCTTCTCTCATGACCCTTTTATATGTAAGCATCAGATCAGAGCACTTTTCACCAGTATAATTTGTGTGCATGATATTCTGCCACCGGAGTCTAGTTCTACTGGTTTCAAGTGTAATGAGTTAATGAGGAAATCTTACATCAATAGGAAGTGCCCCACATTTCTCGCAATTTATTTAAGAATCAGGGAATTGTGAATTTTTTTGTATCTGGGGCATAGTTGCCGGTATGGACACATTGGGATCGGTTAGTGTTAGCAATATATCATAAGCATACAGCAATGTTTTAATCTGGCCTGCTGACATTTCGAGGTACCACATATGTCTTCTGTGAGGGAAAGTGCAGCCAGCAGAGTTACCAATGCCAGTAAGAGTTAAAGTGGTGATAGTGGACACCATTGATATGTGCATCACCAGATTGGGATAGGTCTTGATTGGAAATATCCACAGTTTACATTTGCAGTTGGAGTCATACAGCCATCTCAGTTTTGTGATGAAGGTTTGACACAATTTTGAGAGGGTGTAGAGAAGGTGTCCCTATTATACTCATTCCACAACCTTCTCTACATCAAATGACTGAGCCAGAGCTTCTGTAGAATGATATTTCTTATTCCAGAGAAGGTGTGACAAGGTTCTCAGATGATTTGTGGAGGTGCGTTCAGGCACAAAGTCTACTTGCAATCCATGTGTTAGTGAGTTTATTATAAGGTTAAATCTCCCCATTGGAAATAATCAATCCACATGTATATATTGCACTCACTCCTCAATTGTCCCTTAGGTAATTCACCACCACTACAAATCCAATACCACAGCAGTATTTAAAAAACACAAAGCTTTGATAGCGTATTGAAAATTATAGTTTTAAAACTTTATAATGTATACATTCAAAGTGTCACAGTAATAATCATAATAAGCATGCCATTCATACAGTTAAAAGCAATTATGAAAATAGAGGAATCTTCCAGTTAAGCTCTTCACAGTACAGCGCAAGACAATTCATGCAGTAAACATAAGACAAAATTAAAACAAACACAGGGAAAGACAAAACAGACAACAATAGTTGTCTTTACAACCATCCTGATCCATTCATTCTGTGTTAATTGATACTTAGTATAATATCTGAATCACATCTCTCGTATCCACAGTTTACACGGATTCAGTATTACAAATTTCGTCTACCCGTTTTAGTGGATCACATAGAATTTTTAGCAACCTTCTTCAGGACCCACAAATTGATTCCACTACATACAAAAATGAAAAATGAATGCTGTGAAGATCCTCGAAGGGACCTGTACTTGATGCCTAGTGTCCCGGAAGGGCTTCTTATTATAACAACTCACAATCAATGAGGGGTCACCCTTATTATGGAAGAGCAATCCTTATATAGATAAAGTCACCAATCAGTCCAGTGTTCTCCGGACTCAGATAAAGTAATTGGGGAATTGTATCCTCCTTACGGTTTAGGGCTATATTGGGTGATTTTCCCTCAGCTTCTTCTTTGGGTGGCTACTTACCTTAAAATGTATATGCCGCATGGCCGTTGGTGTGCGTTCCAGATTCTGTGTGGGGCCCTCTCTGGCATTTTACTACTTAGTTAGTTTATTACCTTACAAAACCTTGTGATCAATATCTTCACAAGACCTTTGATGTTTGTGTTAATAAGTGATAAGGTGCAAATGTTTGCACATTCAAAAGCATCTTAACCAGTTTTTGGGATGAGAGAGATCAATGCCTTATTTGACCCAGGCCTACCCAGTTCGAGTTATTTCAGAATCTGCCTCATTCTGAAATTCGCTGAAGCTGTGTCAAGGATTACAAACCCCCTCAGCAGTCATTATGAGATATGTAATGAAATCACAGTGTCTTGACCTGGTTATTGGGTTCTTATAGTTTATTTACAATACTTTATTTCCACTGACATTGCTAACCATGCTCATTGTAACAGTAGGTGGACAAGCATAGAAATTATTACATATACTGGGAATACATAACATCCTTGAGACATCTGCCTCACTGTTATTCTCCCTCACTGAGGGTACAGGCATCTTCACCATCCCTCGAGGTACACCATGCATATCATGCTGGTATACATCACTGAGGTGTCATAAACCCCACTGAGCTTGAGTGACATCCATTCCTCCCAAATCCAAGGGTCCACGTAATGTTGGGCATGCATGGATCCCTGGCTGAGATACATATAACTTGTGTCTTGACTGAGTACCATGATGGGAGGAGGGCCCACCCCTTGGACGGTGGATTGGGTTCTCAACCAGTGCACTTCCTCACTGTTTGGGGTGTGTAGATCTATCAGTCATACCTCACAGTGTTTCACATGTGTTCGTTTTTCCAAGATCGATCCATCTTCTGAGCCTCATAAAATTGGGCTATGGATGGCCGCATAGAGCAGTGCATATGCTCACTTTGGTTTGGTCCTCGACCTGGACAAAGAATGTTCAGCCACTAGGTCCCTGAGCATCTTGGCTTCCCTCTAGAAAGGGCACTTGTGCTGCTCTAAGCAGCCACAATGCTCTTCATTAACTCCCATCCTTTCAGCAACCTGTAAGCTTCTTGCTCTGTCTCAGCCAATCAGACTTTTCTTCCGAGATATTTCATTGTCACACTGAAACCACTATTCTGTGGAGAAAACCTAATTATTTCTCTGTAGCTAGTTTACTCCTTCCATACTCAGCCCAGACAAATGGACTACTCAAACATCTTCCATTCAAAGATACAGTGTTTAGACAGTGGCGGCACCTCCGCTAAGGTTGAGGAGTGTCGCCCCACTGAACAAACGTAAAAACAAAATGATAATAATGATAGTTATTATCATTTTAGTTTTCCTATTGCAGTTTGTGGCTCTCTGGGCATGGAAGGGCTGGCCGCAGCAGGGGGAGGAGTGATAAACACTCCCTAAGTGCACATGACTTGGCCAGCCCTCTTGGACTGGCCAAACAGTCATGCGCATTTTGTATCTTCCCCACCAGGCTGCATTACACAGCATGGTGAGGAACATGCCCAGCCTCCCATTCCCCGTCTGAGCGCTGAACCACTTTGTACAGACCAATCACAACGCTGCATTGCAGTGTTGTGATTGACTCAGGGGAGCCTGGGAGCCCGGGTGCTTCCTGCTGCCGGCCGGGACTGCAGGAAGAAGGAAGATGAAGGAGGACGGAGGAGAGGCAGCGGCCGGACGTTCCAGGTAAGTGTGTTTTTTTTCTTTTTTCATCATCCCCCTCCCGCCTCACCACCTGGGTCCGGTAGTAGACACTTCTGTGTTTAGACATCCTCCTGGACTCACTAAAAGGATGCTCAGATACCTCCTGTATCAACATACCTTTTGCAAACACACTATTTATGTTCTCACCCAATATAGGAAAGAGAGACTTTGTTGGGGGTCCACGTGAAACGGCAGACCGAGAATACTTGCAATGACTACAAAGTAAAGTATTTGCTACACAATATAAAATATAATTAAACATCATGTAACATATTTGGGTCTGACTAAATATTTGGCAGTAACCAGATTCCAAATGTCAGAAGAGGGCCAAACCCTATAGAGCCTCCTTGACTTCACTTTACAATCCCTCAAAGATGATGATGCTTGGTCTCCCAGTTACTGGGCAGTTATTATCTGACCTACTATTACAGCACAAAATACATATTCCAGTTTCCAAACATAAGTTATACATAGCATAATAACTATGGGAAGACACCCCTAACTGCCATCTTGGCTTTAAACAATGGCATCCCAATAATTTTGCACCCGACCATAGGGCAAATACGACGACCTAATTAGTATCAAGCAAACTGAAGTCGGAACATCCATGAACAGGATTGTCGATCAAGCACCATTGGGCTATTGCTTGTCAAGGGTAGTTCAGTAGTCTTCCAAGTTCTTTGTAGAAACTGGAGAAACCATGTCAAGATACGAATGCAAAGAAACTGATCTGGTCAGTTGGAATACAGAGCAGGACACCGGAATCTCTGAGAGCAATGTCAGTTTAATATTGTGTTAGCAATTGAGTTTGCGTTTCCATTTGCCTGCACTTCACAACCGCATGAACCTGGTGATTGATCAGTACCCAGTGGCAGATCTCATATGTTGGGCCCCCGCCAGCCTGCAGATTGCTTGCTGTCTGTGACCAGCGATGTTATTTTTGGCAGGCCACAGTACTAAGTTGGCATTGCTCTCGAAGATTTCAGTGCCCTGGTCTATATTCGAATTGACCAGACCAGTTTCTTCTCATTCATATCTTGATGCACCTGCGTCCCCCTAAAGGATTTTACACTACACTGTCTCGGGCAACCTTTGATTCAAGTTCTGATGATGATCCCTTTATGAATGATGACTAACTAAGCAGATCTGTTTTAATAATTAGATTGAATGGACTGGCTATTTACAGAATGCGTAAATTGTGACGCGCTTAATGTGTATTTGTATCACTTTTGCATGAGAACCAAGCATGTTTTAGTACCTTACTGTCACTTATGCACTTGAAAAGTGTTTCTTTATTTGTCCTCATTAAAACATTGTTTTGTGAATACGTTTTCTATTTATGAGCAGTTGTTTAACTAATCTATATTTGGGACCATTGTTTCTTGAAAACATAGAATCAAAGACTGGAAAATCACAGCGAGAAAAAAAGGCTAATTTGTTGATATTTGTATTAAGGACATGATTCTGTGACCTACTGCAGCCTATTTGGGGCCCAACGTCCCCAAGCTAGTGGGAGTTGAATATATTGCAGTCCCTTAGCCCTTTTGGGATTTCAAAGACATTTTGAAAAAACAGAATGGTGGAATATAGATGGGGAAGGTTTAAATAAAAATTAAAATTTTGAAAGTATGATCATCTTAATCACAGTTATGACGCAGAATAACGAGAGAGGGAGATGGTCTCATCTTCTCTGTTTTTTGTACAATCCCATAATAAAGCATCACAGTTCAAAATCGAAATCATTTCATATTGCTGTCTGTTAGAACTCAAAGTACCTGGTGGTCTCGATCAGTCTTTGGTTTTGGAATCCAGGCTCCTCCTGAGTGTAGTCTAAATTGGTGTGCCAATTGCGGAATCTCCATGTATGCTTTTGAAGGATCTATTGAATAAATTAGTACATCATGAATGCTGAACTGTAAGTGCAGCGTTGGCTCACGGAATTATTTGGATTGCTTCCGTTCCCAGCAAGAGAGCCAAACATGGCTCCATGTAGTGAGGTGGGAGAAGATTACGAGGATGAGTGGGCATTCCTATCTGTTAAGATTTGCAGAAATAATGGAAAAGATAGGCATTCATTGATACCCAACCTTGTGGCACCTGATGCAGCTTTTAAACCAATTTTACAGTGTTTAAATCTTATGATGATATATGGTGAATTCGCTTGAAATTTCGGACGTGGCGATCTCGTGCCAGGTGTTCACTCACATGGGGGCCTCTTGTCAGTTGCATTAGAGCAAGTCTCGATTCTTCATTTCTAGATGTGTGACCAGTGGTGGTTGGTGAACCACAAAAAGGGTTGGTCAAAATAAATACAATTCAAAAGCATACATACAAATAAACAAACATTTAAATATGGAAAAAAAGTTTTACTTACCTGAGCATGCAGCATGTCTAAGACACCTGGGTTGGAGAGGTTGAATTGCGCATGTCGGTTTGGCTATACCAAAGTATCCGACCAAACCGACAAGCGCATTTCACACTGAAAGGGCCACTCGTCATTGCTGCCAATCAGCGGCAATGACGCACTGGGCATACCCTTCCCTTTCCATTCAGCAGAAAGCTGGAAAAATAAAATGGTAATAGAAGCATTTAATTACCATTTAATTTTTCCAGCTTTCTGCACAGCAGCGTGGGGGGGGGGCACCCAAATGAGTGTGTGCATATTCCTTATATTATAAGGAGCTACTTGACAAGATAGGCACAGTCGTGAGCCCCCATCCCCTGGTGAGATCGACACAACTGATTCAAATGTATGCTGGTGTTAGAGCACCTCTCTCCTCAGATGCTTCATGTGGAAGTCAACAAAGGGAGATCCTGCATTGAGACCCCTTTCTTAACGGCTGGGCTAGAAGATGCCCATGGATTGACAGGAAGAGGAGAAGATCTAGAGGATCTCTCCGCCCCTTGTACTCTCAGGCCAGGATCTCCTGCATGTTTATTACTAATGACCAGATGTATATTTGTACTGTTAGGCAGGCTGCCGAAAAGGGCATCTGGAGAAGATGTCGGAGGGATTACAGGAAGAGGAATTATAATTGCTGTTTCTTCTCTTGCCCTTGAAATTCCATCATCTTTTCTTAATGCATCATCCCAGCTTGGTGCAGTTGGTGCACCCCATTTCCCTATGGATTAATTCCTGTTTGGCTGGACATATTAATTTAATGTTCCCTAATACCTGAGGTAGTACCAGCATTGTAGACAAGTGGTAAAAGGTTCTTGTTCTGCCTTGGCCCTCCCCGGCCCCTAATACTACCTTCCCTTCTCTACCCCACCTTGTGGTTCCAGTGAAAAATCCATTATATTGCAAGAGACAGCAATTGTGTCTGGACTTGTTGGGATGCTCACCTCGAAGTTGTTTTGCAGACGGCATGATCACAGCACCAATTCTACTGCAAATAGGAGGAAACTTCTGGCGATCCTGCTGAAAGCCATTCTGTGTCGCCAGCCACAGTGGATCAGCCAGCCAAAGACCTGGTCTGCCCAATGCCATATAGAGATCTGGTCAGCGTGGCTTCTGGGTTGTTTATGCTTTGGAGCCGCAATGATCATGCAGCCTTTATTGGTGCCAGACCACGCCATCTGAGGTAAGAGCACTTACCATGCATGTTCCTGAGGAGACGTGGCGATGATCAGGTCACCAATCAGAAGCAGGCAGTTCCAGTCATTTGTCCCAGCATGAGCATTGGTTCTTTGGATGTTGGTGAAATGGCTGAGGAGACCCTTGTTGGAACTCAAGCAGCCTGGTGCAGCTTGGGTGATATCTTTCACCGTGAAAAAGAGGAAATATATACTTTTTAGCCAAATTATTGAATTCACCATTTGATCCCGTTTTGCTGTCTCGGTCATTGCTGTCCGAGTGAAGATTTAAGACCTACCAGTTTGAAAGACGCGCAAATGCATTTTTGCCCTGAATTTTTATGTAAATTCCTCATGTTGCAATATGATACATTTGAATGGTTTATGAGTTTGATTAAATACATGACACTGTTCGGCAATATTTTGGAATGCCTCCAGGTATTTTTGGCAGTCTACAGCACCCCGCATACGTACCTGCTCCCTGCTGACGAGAGGCAATTACCTCGAAACACGTGTCCAGGGATGGCATTTTAAACTTTTTACTCGTGGCATAGGTGTACCCGCCGCTGTCACTACATTCTCCAGAATCCTATGGGGCTATTTGCTAGTATGACGAGCGGTGTGCGACCCACTTCGCATTATGTATCGTACGTGTTAGGAATCTTTCAAGAAGTATTGGCCTCTTTGTGAGTAGATAACACATCTTTTCCTTGCATGTGTTTTCACACTGTTTACATCTACCCATATATAGAACATCCTGTACAAACATTTGCTTGAAATCCATCCCAGAACTGAAGCTTCTTTTCATTGGTGATATCAATTACTTATTACAAAGTTGTACAACTTAGTGCCTACAGCCAATCATGAGCCAGTGGTTCACTATTGTTTTGTGATTGGTAGCTTAATTAATATATCGTATCCTTTCTGTGATGGAGAAAGAGCGCCGGGTACGGTAGTACAACGCACACATTGTAAAGCAACATATTGCTGAAGTCGCTCTGTGAGCCACAAATGATGGGCAGCACTAGCATTGGATCAAGGGATGGACATCCTCACTGGGGCTTCAAAGAGCTTGTAGTGCTTTTGATAAAAACATCACTTATTTATCTGGCAGCCCATTCTCTCTAGGAAAATGGCTGCCTGTCGGGGCATGGTTAGAGGTTGTTGTTGTCCATATATAGGAGCCACAGGAGGGTGATTTCTCATGGCTTGGTATGAATCATGTTTATCCCCCCATACTTCTGTACACGAGGCCTCCTCCAGAGATGCACTGTTTGCCAAATTAGTGTTTGTTGCCTCGAGGATTTAAGATCTGTTGCTGACAGCCGCGGATTACACTTGTTTAATGTTTCTAGTTTTGAGGCACTGAAGGCACAGCGTGTTTTCTCACCTCTGTTGTAGGTTGTCATAGGCAGCTACCTGGGACAAGGCAGTATTACTGCACATATGGTGAGAATGTTCTGTAAAACAAGTAATCCATATTTTTATTTGCAATCTGAGGCAAAAATCACGGGGTTTATGTTCACAACTTTGGATACGCCATGAATATAAACGAATACTGTGCAACTCGGAACAAAAGGGCTTTCGTTGGCAAAACAAGTGCAGCAGAACTATGCTACATTATGCTCTGAAATTCTGGAAATGTTGTCGACAACAGCTCTGTCATACAAGATTGCCGACTTTGGTGCAGGAAACCAGGGTTCGAGCCTCGAGGTCGCGTCCACATCCTGTGATTCTGGGCAAATCACTTAGGGCCCGATTCACAGAATTAACTTAAGACAAAATCCTAAACTTACTACTTTTGGTATTCACAGAATGCACTTACTACTTTTGGTATTCACAGAATGCACTTACTACTTTTGGTATTCACAGAATGGATTTACGACTACTAACTTTACGTCCGCACTCGGGCCGGAAATTCCGGCCCGGAGGCGGAGCTTCCGGCCCGGAGGCGGCGGAGCTTCCGGCCCGGAGGTGGGGGTCCGGCCAGTGGCGGAGATTTAGCCATGGCCAAAATCTCCACCTCCGGGCCGGAAGCTCCGCCTCCGGGCCGGAAGCTCCGCCTCCGGGCCGGAATTTCCGGCCCGAGTGCGGACGTAAAGTTAGTAGTCGTAAATCCATTCTGTGAATACCAAAAGTAGTAAGTGCATTCTGTGAATACCAAAAGTAGTAAGTGCATTCTGTGAATACCAAAAGTAGTAAGTTTAGGATTTTGTCTTAAGTTAATTCTGTGAATCGGGCCCTTAATCTCCCCGTGCCTGAATGGGTAACGTAACCGGTGCTCATGTACTGCGCTCCAATACCTTCGGGTCGAGTTCGCGCTATATAAGTATGCAAAACAAAAAAAACCAAAAAAATTTAAAAAAACATCGTCTCAAAGATCGCTTTCCTTGTAAATGAATGACTGAGTTTACAGTGGAACGCTGAGGCGCACATTAAGTAATGGCTGGTATAGGCCTTCTACTGCAGCATTCAACTATACGTCTTTCTAGTTCTTCCTGTTTACTTTAGGACATTCTACCATCATCCATCATTAGGTTGAATGTCCTAGCATTATATCTTTTTGGTCTTGGGCTACGACTGTCACCAGAGGTCCACGTCACCAAAATTCCTGTAGAGTGTGTATATACCTTTCTACATCACAGTAGGTTTAAGATATATGAATAAAGCTATAAACACACACACACACACAAACACCACACAAACACCCCTCCCCCAGGGTTAAAATGACATTATAGTTATATGAATATGTCAGTGCCAACACTAACTTTTTAAACTATAAAAAAAAAAGCACAGACATTCACAAGTTATAGTTAGCATTGCTTATGACCTCACATATTACATTACTCATGACATTTTCTATGACATCTCAAATTACCTGTCTTGCACCCAGGATTCAGTCACTGGCAAATTTTTGTTGTTTTCAAATACATAAATACTGATACCGATAGAGCTTCAGAATGCAAACTTTCTGAAAACAGTAGAAAGAGCCCTCTGTAATTCCCACCCTCTGTAATTTACAAAAAAATAAACATCGGAAACAGGAAATGCTACCCTTGGACCCACGTTTTTTATGGATAGATAGTAATTGCTTGTTGAATTGGACGGTAGCAGTAGTTTTTTTTATTATCAAAATTGAATGCTGTAGATCACTTGGCCCGACAAAATCAAGTCGTAAGCCATATTTTATGTCTCTAGTTTACCCTGATGTGTATGACATATCGCAAATAGTGTACCTGAGCCAATCTAGGTGAAATAAGGTATCTTCAGTTGTGGCTGAAGATATCATGCAGACTTCTTCCCTGTCTGAAACCAAGGAGTAATGGCATTTCTCCAAGAGGTCTTCATTTAAATGCAAAGCCAATGCCTGTTTTTGGTTCTGTTCTTCCACACAATACCTATCGAAGTGTTATTAATTCTCTCACCTAAGTACTTATGGCTATCTTGGGGGTTTCACATGAACAGCATAATAATTATGGTGCCTGTTGTGCATTTTTTCGAAGCTTGACAATCAAAAGTCAGCCAGCTCCCTCTTCCATGTGTCTTTTTTTTACAAAATTATTATGTCAGGTTCGTGTTATGGATTACTGCTACATGTTCTACCTGGAGTGATAATTTACCAATATATGCAAAAATGATTTGGTTATTGTGCATAACAGTGCCACTGAAAATGTACACAATTTCAACATTGCCAGGCTCATGTGTGATTTAGGACAGCATTTCGTTGTCCTAACAAATGCAACAATAACAAGCAATTTTGTGAAACAATTCTTTTTTCACATGTTCCTTATGCAATCGGGTATTGGTTCAGGATTTGCGCCATTTAATAAGCCTGCATGTGCCAAATGATACTAGCTGGCTGAAGTATACGATACTAACTACCTGGCTGATTTTGATCTGATATGCACTTGGTTTGCACAACGTTAGTGCTTGCCATCTTATTTTTTGTTATGCTGCTATACTTTGCACTATTTGTCTTGGGTCACCATTGCCTACAGTACTGAGGTATAACAAAAATCTTGCACCTTTTGACGATGAAATATTAAAAGTTAGGTTCTTACTATGACATCTTTTCAGTGTTTTATCCGTTTTTAACCATCCTGTTTGTATTTATATTAATATTTTTTACATGATGATTTTTTGAATTATTGTGTATCTTTACTGAGATCGAATAAAGATTGAATTGAAATTGAATTTAAACTAAGTTGTTGATATTGGGCAAAACAGGTCAAAAGAGATCAACATGTTTGTATAGATATATAGCATTGTGGAAAGAAGGATTGTCGAAGCAAATAGTTTTGGCTTAATGTGCTAATACTTGGAAATACCGGCCAATGCTGGCATAACCAAATGTGCACTGGAATGAGCCTTGTTTATGTGTAACTTGCTTCTTATGTTGTACTGTTTTTATTGTCCACGCTATCGACACAGATGTAGAAGGCACAAAAGAAGACTGTACAGAGACCCGGTTCAGATAGTTGCACAATGTTGTGCATGCCTATGGTAGCATCTTTTAGCACATTAAAGCACTGACGATCACTTTATACAGTAGTACAGTACACTCACAGTTACAACACTATCTAAATAGCCAAACAGCCAGGTTGCAATGAACAGTGTTACTTACACTAGTGAGGCTTTAATAACAAGCATATTGGGAGTCAAATGCAGCCAATCAAAAAAGGGATTATATCTCACTCTCGAACATCGATAGAACCCCTAATCGACAGACACGCAAAGGCTCTGGCATAACTGTGAGAGGACTGACTGACCCTCTTAGTGGCTGCACCCCTCCTAGTGTTTGATGTGTTTTTCGTGTTAGCAGGAAGCATATTTAGCCAGTGACAAATTTAAGTAATCTCATTTCAGACCATCTGTTCCTTTTGAAGTATCTCAGCTGAAAGCAAAATACAAAATGTTTCCAGTTCGATGTAGTAAAATGAAGTCTAATTATTGCTACTGGTAGAAGTAGCAGTATTAGTAGTGGTGTTACTAGTGGAGTGGTAGTAATAGAATAGTGTTCTTTTGGGTAAACCCCTAAAACATCCATCATGGATATTGACACAGGTGGAATGGCATTAATTGCAGCCAGTATCATAAGATTGTGACATTGTATCTTTAAATTCTTGTTAACAGAAAACTTTTGTCTACTCTGGTGATTAGGAAAAGCTCTTCAGCACTGCAAAAAAGGAAAAAGGAAATTAGAATAACTCACTGTTATTATCATTATATTTTCCGCGCTAAGGCAGTTCTGTGGGGTGGGGCTTGGCTGCTCACAGAGAAGGGGGAGTAGTGGTTGGGGCACTTTCTAAGTGCACATTATGGTTTGGCCAGCAGTCTTGGGATGACCAAACAGTCATGCGCACTTAGCACATTTTCTACCGGGCTGTAATGCACAGCCTAGGTGAAGAACATGCATAGGCTCCCAGCCCCTGTCTGTGTCTGAGCACCGAACCATAGCGCTCAGACCAATCACGACGCTGCTGTCATAATGACAGCAGTGTCGTGATAGGCTTAGGGAAGTCTGAGAGTCTGAGTATTCCAGTTCACACAGAACCAGAGGACGGAGAAGAGGTGGCGGCTGGCCAGCCGGGAGGTTAGTGATCTTTTTTTTTTTTAACTCTCCCCAGCTCACTACTGCTTCCCGGGAGCAGCCGCCACTGGAAGTATTGATAGAATCCTCTCGTCATGAGAAAGAAAAAAACTATAAAAAGAACTATAATTGGAATTTGGCATGCATCCTCCTCCAAAAATGGAAATATATGGATATGATTCCTGACCAACAAATATTTCGATACAGTCTGTCCCGGTTCTAGCCAAAGACCTGGCTGAGTGGCAGATAGTAGAGGTTTGGATAGTGCATTAGATGTGGGTTTTAGCTAAAAAATGCTTGAAAAAGAGTACCTTTTTTAGTATTTCGGAATTGGTAGAATACAATCTAAAATGAAACACTACTGTGCCATGTTAAGCTCTGATACCAGCCCGGAAAGAGGCCATGCAGTGGCGGCTGTTGACTTTTGAAAGTGGTGAGGGGCGGCACAAAAGCTGTTACATAGAGAAAATGCAGAGTGCATATGACTGGTTTGGTCGGCCCTGGGGTGACCAAACAGTCAGCACACTCAGAGTGGGCAAGCCAATCCTCCCCTGCCTGGAGCAGGAATGCCCACCCCCAACCAAAATCTGCCTTCTGCTCTCTCGCAGTGCGAGAAGCAGGAACATAAAACGGTATTTAAAATACTATTTTATGTTTCTGTTTCTCGCACTGCGAGAAAGCAGTGGGGCTAAGCTCCTCCGTCCATGTGGAGGAGCCACCCCTGAGGCCATGATACAGCCCGACTAAGAATATGTTTCCAAATTCTTGTCCACTGCATCTACAAAATGTTAAGTGACATTTATATTGCATTGTTTTATAAACCTTAGGTAAAAGGAGATGGATACAACATCATCACACAATTCATAACATTAATTCAGGACACTTTAGTCAATTTTTGGGCTATTCTGGTTAGTAAACGTATATCAGTTGGGATCCAGGCTAGGTGCTCTCCTGATTTCTAGCTTCTTAGATGTTTAGAACTCCATCAATAGAGTCAACAGGCACATGACCCATAACTACTCTGATTAGGTCCGATCACATTGTTTGCAAAATGTCTCTGATAAGGAGTTTAACTCTTAAGTAAAGGGATACACTCAAGTTTCATTGGGAATCAATCAGGTTGCTTAGTATGACAATTCATGTCTGAAATTTCAGGATTCCAGAAATCATGACATTATGATCTCTATACGAAGTATGCTGTTTATCTCAGGTTAATTTGTAATTGTTTTTAGAATGTACTAATTCATAGAATGTTCTTCTCACAGTTTGGATGGTAGACCTGGAAAGTAACCTGTATTCCTTTAAAATGGTCAGAACATTGTATTTGAATGTTTTAGGTTTCCTTCAAACCAGAAGTTGATCTGATACTCCTCCTGAAAGATGATAGATAACTCATCTGCAACTCATGGTTGAACTCATTTGCATTCATGGCTGCTAATTTATTGAGTCACAAGGGTTAGTGTGTGCTCACTAATGTGGTAGAAATCACAGTGTTTTTATAGCAAGAATCTATCTCAGGATATAAAACTTTAGTCAAAAAGACTTTGGATGTAGCCAGATCTAGGTTGGGCAGGGAATTCAATCAAAACTGAAATACAATGATCACTCATTATTTTCTGTCATTTTTTCACAGTACAACCCAGATTACCAAACAGTTTGAGCTGGGGTGGCATCACAAAAATTGTGTGAACCTGGTCAAAATGTTTTTTGTATTTACTTTACAGTGCAAATTTGTTTTGCGCTGGAAAGAAGTTGCCTGAAAGTAGTGCAAAGCAGAGCAATGTGCTGCTTTATGTTGCTCTATTTCAAGGGGCCCTCCATGGGTGTTTCCATGCAGCCCCCCATGGTTACTGATGCAAAACCTTATCTACTAACAATAGTAGACAAGGTTTTGCACGAAAAATATAATGCCACTTTGAAGCAGGCTTTAAAAAAGAGAAATGCTTTTACTTCTACAAACTTTTCTGACTTTGCATGTGTGCTGCACTGTACAGCAAACTTCCAAAGTGCAAACATTCTTAAAGTGTATCAAGACATAGTATTGTGTACTTGAAAGGTACCCTTCCAGTACAAACCCTATGCTAGGCTCACACTGTTACCTTTGCCTATGATGCAAAGGTGTGTGTGTGGGGCACTCGGTAGCCTGTTTGTGTGCCAGCACCAAGGGTAGCGAAGGATGGTGCCATATCTTTGTAGATATGACCCTTTCCTGCTCTCTCCCTTTCATGCGGGAAGGTTTTGTTCATCTGGGCCTAAGAGTCTCTTAAAAGCTCATGTTAGAAAACATTTTACGGACTTTCCAAGCCTCATCGCACACTTATACATCTCCAGATAAACCATTATATTCCCTGAATGAATTCATGAAATTGCCTGCTACCAAATGTTTAGGACCTTCCTTTCAGCTACATCCTTCTGGCTTGTATGTGGATAACATTACACTAGATAATGAGTCCACCATGACAAGATCAGTGCAGCAGTGACAGCAGCAGTGATTTGTTGGATTGCTTTTCTTCCTTTAATAACGTTCCCAACGATTGCTCTGCTTAAGCAGATTATTTATTTGATTTAATCAGGTGTTTCACTTAGCCCAGATTCATTGGAAATATGTGTCTCTTAGGTTGCATGTTGCATTTATTGACCTCAGGGCCTTTGGCCTAGTTCCCTGTGCTACTCTTTGGAAAGTGCTTCAATCACTGGTGTCCCAGAACAGCAGTTCAGAGTATTGATTAGGGTACTTCGTGGCAAACATACACTAGTGAGATGGGGAGAAATGGTGGGCTGTCAGTGCATCAGTAGAAAGATAGGCATAAAGGCAAGGGTGTGTCCTTGCACCCATGCTGTTTACGCTTTATATGAATGACATCATTAATTTTTTTTAAAAGTCATTTAACGATTCACCTAAATTAGCAGGTTGTAAAATTCCTGCACGTATGTACCTACACAACACTCTCCTAATCTCGATAATGCCCATGGGTTGGAAATCTATGAGGATGAATTTCAAAATTTTGGGAAATCAGCGGGGTCTCGAAATTAAGACTGCAAAACTATATTTCTGATCTTTAATCCACACAGGAGATTCAAAGGTGGCTTCATGTTGAATGGGAGTGCTTTGGAGACTATTTGTGGGTAAAGTTGTTAGATTCCCTTAGTTGGGCTCCACAATCTGTAAGAGTCATTTGTCTCTAAAGAATTGAGCTTCATCTTTATATAAAGTCTTTAAGTCTTCATTGTCTAGAGCAGTGTCTGCCCTGCAAATCTATTGGGCCCAATGTCTAGGGACATTTCTTTACGAAGCCTTCACTATCAGTTGCTGGAAATAGTGTTTTTAGATCTTGCTTGAGTCTCCCTTTGAGTTCCTCTTTGTGTTCCCCTTTGCTCCCACTTTGTTCTACACTTGTGGATGAACACAGTTGGGGACATTATTGGCTTTGAGCCATTATTGTACAGGCTACACATCTGGACAACTCCTAACTTGAGCCCTAAAGAAATTGTTTAAAGGAATTGCTCATATGGGATAGATCAACTAAAGTCCTGTGGTTGTCTTTTGTAAAATCCTGGTTTTGTTAAACCGGGTTTGAAGGAGCTGTAGGTTTTCCCTGAGGATATTGCTGTTAGATCAGCCAACAAACTTAAAAGCATATTTAGGCTGCTTATAATGGAAAGATCCGGTATACAATCTAGGGCGAATGGAATTATAGATCGTTATTTAGATCATAAATGGATTCCTGTTTATGAGGATTACATGGATAAAATTATGACCACTGTGTGCTAAAAACCTTTGTATTAAGGTTTGCCAGAGAATGTTTCCAGTGAGTACTTTCGATACAAATGGACACCAATAGCAAGTAGGAACAATTTGTGCCCTGTTTGTGCAGTGTCTGCTGAGACTGAAGAGCGCTTTCTGTTTTTTCTATAAGGGCTATCTTAGTTTAAGGATAACATGGATTATCCCAGTATGCCGGTCTCTGGGTCTGGGCATTATACTGAAATCTAGGCGTATTGAAGACTGAGACAAACGATTTGATCACTTCTCCAGACTTTTATATCATGCATGGATTGTAAGGAACCGCTATGTCTGAGTGAACGATATATATATTTTTAATAATTTTACGATTTCTGTTATTTTTATTTAGCCTATATGAACTATTACACGTTGTATATGTTATGATGAATTTTGTAAGTGTAGTTTTATTGTGTTTTCATTGGACTGTTTTATCCAAATACACTTTATAACAGGGAATTATTACTTGGAAAGAGATAAAAGGTAAGACGCAAAAGAATTGGATATACTCCTATAAAAATAGATCACAAGCTTCTTATCTGTTAAATGGCTTCCAAATCCAGGCAACTGAAGCCATTCTCAGAAATCCTATGTGAGATTAAATATATCATTATCGCATAGAGGTATGGTTACCCTTCTGCCTAATTATCAAACGTCGGTGATTTGAAAGTTTGCCTTAGCGTAATTGTAACTGCTGCAGCCATCTTTACGTTTATGCCAACCATGCCTTTGTTCCATTCAAGGAATTTTTGGTGGCGCTGTGTACTGCCACTGGTAGACAGACACGTGGGCCACAATTAGATAAAGTATGGAAAGCACACAGACACTGTCCTTGTTTGGGATCTCCACCCGGATGTCCGGTCCCAATCCCCTTTATTTCTTTTTCCTCTTCCGGCCCCTCCCTTCTCCCACATGGGTTATACCACCAAGAAGTGGTCTACGGGTGCCGACGGGGTACACCCCTCATGCTTCAGTGTGGTGGGACAAACCCACCAAAACATAACATTCCTCCTTTGTTACAAATGAAACAAAAAAGTTACCACAATGGACATCACAATTCCGCATGATAAAAATTGTAGAGGAGAAAAAAAAAATGTATATATATATATATATATATAGAGAGAGAGAGAAAGAGAGAGAAAAAGTGAGAGGGAGATTCAGGCAATACTCTAGATTAATATAAAGTCTCTCAAACTGAAAAAAGGCAGCAAGACTGGGTCTAAGATGGTACCTCCGTCTCCCATGACGGTCATTACCGCCTCGACCGTCACATTCTCGGATCGCTCTTGGGCACAGACTGTCTTTAGGGGCATTCTGATGACCTGGCTCTGATGCCGGGTTGAAAACAGTCTCTGTGTTATCTGTAGGGAACAGGTCACGTGCTATAGGTGGCCGGATGATCCCCTCACCGGCCTCAGGGGATACCTCGACCTCATTCGACTCTGTTGCTTCCGTGCTTGAGGATATAGGATGTCGGTACTTTTTGAAATAGGATATGTTCCTAGTGATGGTATCATCAGCTTTCCAGTCATTGTCCCTTTTATCGCTTGGATGGTACACGTATCCATATCGAACAGGAGTGTGAATTTCCCTCTTGGATTCCGATTCTTCACCAGGACCAGATCACTTACAGCTAATGACTTTTCCTTCACGTGTCATAGCCTGGACATGTGATCATTCTTGGCCTGCCTCTGTTTTAGCTACGCTGCTACCTGTTCGTGTAGGCTCGATGGTTGATGCACTTGGGGAATGACATCCTCCACCTTCCTGTTGATGCATAACGACCCCGGGCTGACTTGGGTCGTAGAGTGGGGTGTTAGTTGGTATCCTCTCAAAAATATATACAGGGGCACTCCATGTTCTGTCCACGAGCCAAAGAACTTTATTTAGTGTGCGCATGAATCGCCTAGCTTCCCCATTGGCTTGGGGCCAGTGGGGGGTAATCTTGTGATGCTAAAAACCCAAAGACTGCAGATATTATGAAAACTCGTGACTGGAGAAAGGAGGACCATTGTCAGTCCGCAACTCTTTTAGGAGTCCATGGGTGGCCATTATCTTTTTGATGCAGGGTATGGTGTTATTCGCCATGTTTGATTCTAGGATCTCGACCTCCAGATACTTTTAAAAAGTCATCAATGACCACTAGCATGTGTCTCCCATCCGAGAGACTTCCAAAGTTTGCACTTGCTCTGTGCCAGGGGTCAGGTGGTATCTCTTGGCAGGTGCTCTGCCGTGCTGCAGCTTAACAACATTCCGGACCCTTCCTGGGTGACGTAGACTTTGGCTCGAGTGGATCGAGAGTTATGGGCGATACTGAAGGTGAATACTCCAGCCAATGGAAGAGGAGTCGTGGAGCCATATGCAAACACGGGTGAATGTGGCCCATAGGACCGGTTGTGTAGCATGGAGTGTGCCATGATATTTATGGAGGTCCCAGTGTCTATCAGCGCCTGCATCAGGTGTCCTGCAATCAGCACACTGCGTTTTGGCATTCATCACCGTGGGCATCCGTTCGGTTGCATGGCATGAATGACGTGGACAGCTCCCTCGACGTTGTCGTCATCCATGTTTTTCTGCCGTTTATGAGGTGTTCATGGTGATGACCTGTTTGTTCTGCTGTCTCCTTCGTGCGGCGGAGCGGCACACCTTTGAGAAATGGTGAAGTTTATTGCACACGGAACATTTCTTTCCTTGGGCAGGGCACGGACCTTGGTGGGGAAACCCCCCCACATCCATAGCATGTCCTGGCGGTGGATTGTGATTTGCTGCGCTCCGGTTTCTTTACAGTGGTCCCAGTTGCTACAGCATTTTCTGGTTCCGTCTTTACCTGTCATTGCAACGCTGTTTCCATGTGCGCGGCCCACACCTTTGACAATTTTTTAGACCGCCCCATCGTTAGTATGTCAGCCATGGGCATTCCCGGGACTTGGAGTATGTTTTCTCTCAGTTTGGCGGACGCACACCCTTGGCTAAATTGTGCTCGTATTTCGTTGTTAGCATCCAGCAGTGTGCAAGTGCTTGCTAATTCTTTCAGGCTGGCCTAGAAACTATCCACTGACTCCTCAGGAAGCCGCCTCGCCTGACGCAGCAGGAAATGTTTATAGTCAGGGTTAGCGAGAGGGTAGAAGTGTGCAGTCAGGGCCGCCTTGAGTGTAGCATACGTGTGTGGTGTGCCAGCTTCCACCACCGATTTTCCCAGATCATGTAGTGCAGCACCACCCAGGTGCAGTATCATGGGGCGTTGACGTTCCGGCTTCAGGCCCACCACTGCAAAATATGTCTCTAAACGCTCTAACCAGTCTTTCCATTTGCCGGCCTGCGCGGATGGCGGGCCATCCAGAAAGAAAGGTTCGACTGTGGGTACGGTGGCCATGTTGTGTGAGCGTGCCCTCTCTGGGCTCTGGCGTGCAGCAAGTTGCTCTTGCAGGTGCTGAATTCTGGGGTCTGGGCACTTGCAGTGTCGTAACGGGTCTTTGAGCTGTTCCGTGCTGGAGCTCTGGGGGTGGATCACACTTCAGGCATCAGGGGGTCTGAGTCTTTATTATGGTGTAGAAAGTGGTGGATACCACCAGGCCTCAGTTAATGCACCATTTGTGTATTTGTCTCTGGGCCCCACCAGGTGATTGATCAGCCCAATTATCCTCGGTGCTCTCAACCAGTTTTCTGCATCAATATGAAGTATTCCTATCCATAGGTGACAATTGCTGGATGACTGGGCCTCAGCGCGTGGGCAGCAGGAGACAAGAGCCTGAGTAATGAAACCCTGCAGCCTCACGAATTAGGGCAGAGAGAAACAGGGCTGCTGAGGCCACAGGCGAGTGCGTGTGCATGTGTGTGCCCACATGTGGGGATCAGCTGTGCGGCTGGGGCCGCAGGATCAGCAGGCACGCAGGATGCAACTACACGCCTGGGGCCACAGACACGGTGAGCAGCAAACGGGCAGGCTAGCAGCGAGCTCACCTGTCACGATGTCTTGTCTCGGGACCCGGAGAAGGAGGGGTGTGGTGACCTGTTCCCTCCTTACATATCTCCTGTGCTTTGTTTTCAGTCACCCTTGGCAGAAAGCGATGGCGGCCCCTTTAACTCTCCGTGGTTCCAGGAGTCCGGCCCTCATCATGTGACCATGTCACATGTTCCAATAGGCTTCGGAGCCAACCAGGAAGTAGGTTTTTCAACGGAGCTGGTGGGTGCTGAGGGAGAGAGCCGGGCGATTGCAGACGCCGTGGGAGCAAATCGAGGACAGCTGGATGAGAAGAGCAGTGCGTTCACCAGGGTACCGGTGAAAACCACAGACGGAGACGAGCAGGAGACCGCACCGAAGGCAGCTTAACCTCCGGACCCAGAAAGGAAGAAGAAGGAGCCGGACCTTCTCCAGCAACACCAACAAGCCAGACACACCCCTGGACGAGTGTGGCTATCAGAGGTACGCAACCGCATCCGTGGGTGGTTCGGGAAGTGGGAGTCCAATGACGAAGGACCCCTAGTCAGGGTGGGGAAGCGCTAAGAAACCACATCTACAGAAGCCCCTATCTGGGTATCCTTTCCCTGCTTGACGCACAGCGAGCGGCACCTGGCGGTGGTGCAGCGTGGTGGGTGTTTCCCCTCACTCCTTTTTGCCATAGAAGTGGCGACTGAATTCCTCCCTAAAAGCTCGTATTCCTTTTTAGGTCTCGCCTAGCTATTGCGTAGCAATCGCTATGCGAGACTGTAGTAAGGGGCTCCCAAAAGTGCTCCCAAAAGTGGATTGCATGGCGAGCACACGCACAATCACGTGCATCGTGCTGCCATGCAATCCGTTTGGCATCGTACTTCAAAGGGTCTGCTCCCCCACCTGGAATGCGCTCCCCCGCCCCCGCCAAGCGCGCGCGCCACACTCCGCCGGGCTTGTCTTGTTTTCTCTTTTCTTTCAGACTGGCAAAGCAATTTATTGCTTTTCCAAACGCGCTCAGCAGCTGGTTTCTCCCCCGTCCCCCAATCACCCCCTCCCGCTGTTAAATACTTACTGTCCTGTCCGATTCTCTCATCGCCCCACCCCATCTCCATTCTCAACCATTTCCCTTGCTGCTTGCTCCTGAGCGCCGCTCGTTTTAGGACTTGTGTCCTGGCAATAAGTGCTTGTGTTCAGTGAGCATGATTGTGTACTTGGCTCTTTGTATGTGTGTGTATGCGCCTGGATGAACTTTGTCTGTGTGCCTAACAAGTGTATTCGGGCAGTGTTTTTGTGTATTCTGTATGTCTGTACTGTGCACAGTCATTTCACCTTATGCGCCTCACGCAAAGAGTTACTCCTGTTGGCGCTTTATAAACAATCTCTCCCTCAAAGATACAAGCTAGTCAAAAAGCAAGCAAGTCTCCCTCTGCCTTTCCGAACGCGCTCAGCAGCTGGTTTCTCCCCCGTCCCCCAATCAACCCCCTCCCACGGTTAAATACTTGCTATCCTGTCCAAGCCTCTCATCGCCCCACCCCTCCTCAATTCTCAACCATTTCCCTTGCTGCTTGCTCCTGAACACCGCTCGTTTTAGGACTTGTGTCCTGGCAATAAGTGCTTGTTTTCAGTGAGCATGATTGTGTACGCAGCTCTTACAATGTTGAGCTGAAGTCAGGCTCAAACCTACTTTCTCTGCTCCAAAGGCAGCACCTCTAGCCTTACGCAACACCCTAACACATAACAACGGACGCATTTTCAATATCATATACAATGAATTTGTAGTTGTTGCTTATTTATCTTATGCAATTTACAACTATTCACAAAGCCAGTAGTGCTGGTACAGTGGTGCGCAGTTTATAAAGCACTAGTCAAATCAGGAGCAGTTGCTTGTATTAATTTTTTTTCAACATGTGTTTACTAAAATAGAACCTCTGGGCATTATTTATTTAAACTTTCACAAATTATAGGCTTTCTTTCTAATAAGTATCCGGCTGTGCGGCAAGTGGAGCGTTCTTACTTTTTTTAACTATTGTTAGAAAAGAAACAAAAGCATGCTTTCTACTTTTTGTGGATGTTTTTCTTCGTTTACCCATATAGTCATTTTTCTTTTTTTTATACAAGCACAATTTTTTGGGGAACAAATGGAGAAAATATTGAATCCGTTCACACCACCATAGACTTCTTGTCTCAGCTATCCTTTTTTTGTTTCAGCAGGCCCTACTGGTCCCAGTGTGCTATGTGTTGTTGGAGTGGGTGATCATGTGAGTGGGGATAATGTGCTGCATGGCTAAACACATAAGGTCCCAAAGGCGAGACCTATTGGCGATGCTAATGCTTGGTTACTTTGACTTTTGCCGTTGCTGCGCGCACACCACTCGTGTGTTTGCCATCGCGCGCGCGCACCCCTGCTTTCACTTTTGCCGTCTTGTTTCTCTTCCCTTCGCTCCACTCTCTTAAATCAGTGGTTGGGACTGGTATGGTAGGTTTTAGGCACATATGCAATTCTACCTCCTTCTTCCAGAGTGTAAGCTCAGTTAACAATCTCAGTCCCAATGTTTATATCTCAGAAATGCAAGCTGTGCCACGGCTGGGACCTGCAGTGTCAGTCTGGTTTTCCTTCCCCCCCTCCGGGTAGAGACACACCGATTGTAAGTGCTTCAGCACTTAGGTGCAGCCTTTGGGAGCAGCAGCAGTGGCTGTCACCCGAAGTCTGCTTTTGCGGTGAGTGGCGGGGTGAGAGCGAGGTCACAGGGCTAATGCAGGCACTTTATTATTGGCGCAGCTCTGGCTTTGCTCACAGCAATGCAGACCGCACAGGTCTGGGCAGTCATCACAGCGGTGCAATCTGCTTTGTCAACTACTTCAAAACTTGCACCGCGCACTCAGGCATAGTGTTCATGGTCACAGTTGCACAGTCCGCTTGGGCACTCTACACATAGTGCAGCAGTGAAAGACACTTTAGGATCACGGTGGCACCGCCTGCTTGGCCACACTTCAGAGCAGTGCCACAGTGCAGACTGGTTGGGCAAGAGAATCTGTCTGTGCTCCAGTCACGGGACCAACACAGATTTCTCTGGGGGGATGGACTCTCAACTCCAGGGCCAGGTGCTTCTGCTTGCACTAGTCTGTTGCTCCTCCTGTGGGGTTGGTGCATTCCTCCCCCTTTCCTCTCTGGCAGGTCAGCCTCCAGTCATTTCGGTATAAGGAGACAGCTCTTCCTTCCAGATCCGCTTACCTTTGGAAAGCTTGATGTCCTACATGCACTGGCCCTGATTTCTCAGCAATCTTCTGAGTACTTTTTGAAGCACTTCCTTCCTTGATCAAAGTGAACTTGGAACTGAGCAACAAATGTGTCTGCAGCTCCCACTTTTATACATTCAAAATAGGCAGGGGATGGGTGATCTCTACTTGTGCTCTCCAGTGCGTCCTCGTCAAGAGACCACTTCTGCTTGCTCTTCCCATTGCTGCTGTCAGAGATGCCAATTACAGAAACAACACAACTACTGATCATCCCACTCCAAGTGTGACAATTCTGACTATTCCAGTCATTTTAATTTTTTCATGACAAATCTAATCTGCACAAAATGGTAGTCTTTCAAAACTAAATCAAAGTTTCGCACAATTAATCACGCATTCAGCAAGCATTCCGTTGTACAATCAAGGACACTACTCTAGAAAATATGACGCATCCCGCATGAAATGTAAGTATTCTGCATCAGTGCAAATGACAAGTCATCATAGGCTGTCAAATTATGGTGGTGTACATAGGGTCAAACCCGGACTATTTCATATAATACATTTTCGTCTCTGGTTGAAATAAGATAAGAACGCAGCAGAGTACATTATGTAAACCAATATGTTTAGCTTCTACTTTGCCCTTCCATCTTACTTCATGCCTCGGCCTCTGCTCAAGGTGCCCAGCGGCTCCCTAATGGATCACCAAAATTCTTCCTCACAAGGTGTTTTAAGTAAGCACTTGGACGCCTTTCGGACTGGTCTTAACGCTATGCTAATTTCTCAGTTTAGTGACGAGCTCTTTTCTGTTGCCATCACGATCATTATTGTGAAGGCTTGTAATTCATTCCCTTTGGTCTCCAGTATGATTAAGGTTTCCATTTGTGTAATCATTTTACATTAAAAAGCAAACAGAGAAACAATCTGTGTCAATAACTTCTGTATTTTTAATTTTTAAAAACATCCAACGACATCATGACTTTAGTACCCCTCCATGGGAGTCAATGACTTTTAGGACAACAGCAGTGCATATTAACAACATAGTTTTAAAAAAAATGGGATTCCTCAATGAAGTTTGAAATGCTATAGATAGGTAAATATGCTAGCTGTATAAAGCTACAGTTTCCAGGTGACTGTAATGCTTTATTATAAGCGGCTACTTGGCACGCTAAATCCTACCCATAAAATAGTAATATGGCACATTTAATTTTAAAATAAAATGTGGAAGAAAACTAGTTTCAAATTGACTTTTTCCACACACGGATAAATAAATATGAGAGAAAACATGGATACATGCAGGCATATAAAAACAAGCATTAGCATAGCCAATAGGTCTCGCCTTTGGGGCCTTATAAGTGTTTAACCAAGCAACAGTTAATGTTGTTGCACCAAGGATATTGTGCTGCATAACTAAATACTTATAAGGTCCCAAAAGCGGGACCTATTGGCTATGCCAATGCTTCTTCTCTCTTTCTTTGTTTACATGCTCCATGGACCGGGGACGAAATCCGACCCACATCCTTCCTCTGAGGAAAGACGGAAGAGACCTAGAGAACTTGTGGGGCACTTATTGGAAATACTGAATAAAAAACCCTTTTGTTTGAGCTTAAACCGTCTCTGCCACTCATTGCCCATTCACACATGGTGGAGAATGCGGGCAATCCTCCATTGAAACGCTGAAATGGAGAACCTTATACAGCAGCTCATACGTGGACAGGAAAAACTTGAATGGGCAGTGGAGAGACAAATGACACTGGCACAGGCCGATAGGGACCTGGTTACCTCCTCTCTCAATCAGCACCTTGAGAGCCTCCATAAGATCTCCGAGAGGCAAGACCAGGTATCATCACAATCAACAGCGAGGACAGGGACCCAACCTAGTTTCCCCACCATAGCCCTCTAAAAATATGTAACAGGTAACGACCCAGATGCGTTCCTATTGAACTTTGAACGAGCTGCTAAGGCCTTGGGTTGGCCAGAACAGAAATGGCCATTCTTTTTAGCTCCACTTTTAAGCGGTGAAGCCCAGACGGCGTATCAGGTTGCCAATCCTACTGGCAATACTGCATACAATGAGATAAAAGAGATCATACTAGCACATTTAGGGATGGATGCCGAAGCATATCGAGCACGTTTTCGGGAGGAGAAGGGATACCCAGGGGACAGTCCAAAAACCCTGTTCTTTGAATTGAAGGCCGCCGCCGACAAGTGGTTAAAGCCCTAAGAGAACACCAAAGAGGAGATAATGTCCCTAATATACCTCAAACAGTTAATGGAAGCTCTCCCCTTTCCCACCCAAAGATGGCTCCGGCAGCATAACCATCTTTCTGTAGAGCAAGCAGTGGAGATGGCTACCACACATGTACGCGCCCAACCTAAACCCTTTCTTTGGGAAGCAGAAAAAAACCCACGCCCTAACCTGGGAAAACCAGAAAAAAAGACCACCAAAAACCCCTAGTGAACCCATCAAACCCCGTTTTTCCAAGCCTGACATCAGTATGTCCAAGAGACCCTCAATGTTTCGACTGCGGGACCTGGGGACGTATAGCCCTCTTTTGCCCACAGAAAAAGAGCACGGAGGAACTGATGGATGTCAGTTATCTACCCAAACAAGTCTTGTACACTGAGGAGATGGGCACCTGTTTTATGTAAGTTTGGTGATCAACGGAATTCATGTAAGAACACTACTCGATTCCGGTTGTAGGCAGTCGGTCATCCAATTCGCATTGGTCAATCCAGCAAACATACTCAAACAACAATTCGTTGTGTTCATGGTGACGTAAAAACATATCCCATGGCCAGATTAGGAGTAAGGTTACCAGATGGGAAGGATCTACAGATCACCGTAGGGGTTCTTCCAAATCTCCACGAAAAGTTGATATTAGGAGCTGATTACCCTGAATTTATGTCCCTCCTTACAAACAAGGTCAGGTCCTCTCCAGAGAAACTCTCCATTCTCTTTACTCAAGCCCCTTGGCAAGGGGACAGACACTTTAGATATGCCATGAAAAACGATCCCTCTCTCAGAAGGGCATTGCAACAGGTGTCCACTCTCTCTTCCTCTGCTAACACGTACCCTACCTTTCTGATAGAGCAGGACCTACTCTATAGAAAAATGAATCCTTCAGATCCCAAACAATTGCTCGTCCCACAGGCTTTCAGAGAGCAAGTAATGTTCTTCGCTTATAGCCACCTTCTAGCCGGTCATACCAGAGCACAAAAAACTAGCCAAAACATACTGGAGCACTTTTGCTGGCCTGGCATACATGCGAATATCACAAAGTATTACCAGGAGTGCGAAATCGGCCAGAAAAAGAACCCCTATCATCCACCTGCTGTACCCTTACAGCCTCTACCAATTATCGGGAAACCTTTCGAAAGGGTGGGGATGGACCTCATAGGACCATTACCCAGATCAAGGGAAGGGAATCTCTACGCCCTAGTCATCATTGATTATGCCACAAGATATCCAGAAGCCTTTCCGTTATGAACACCCAGCACCACCTCTATCTGTGGGAAACTATTAGACCTCTTTTCCAGAGTTGGGTTCCCTAAGGAGGTCCTCACGGATCAAGGCACCCCATTTGTTTCCCATCTAATGGGGCAGGTTTGCAATTCCCTAAATATCACCCAAATACAGACTTCTGTATACCATCCACATCAATCTCCTGAAAAAATGGTTAGGCCCTCTCCCTAAGGACGTCCTTCTGGGAACCCAAGAGTCAGAAGAAAATATCTCCACTCTCCCTGATCTGAACATAAATGAGTCTCTCTCCGTCTCACAAAGGAAAGCACTGGAAACAATACTATCTCCCTTTTCCCACATATTCACCGACACCCCAGGCCACACATCCGTAGTCGAACATTGCATCCCTTCGATACCCGGAAAAGTGGTCAGACAGCGGGCCTACCGTATTCGTGCAGCCCGCAGATAGGGCATTGAAGAAGAGGTCACAAAAATGCTCACCATTGGTGTAATTAGACCTTCTCAGAGTGAATGGTCATCCCCTATAGTCCTTGTACCCAAACCTGATGGCTCTGTAAGATCCTGTATCGACTTCAGGGCATTGAATGCCATCACCAAATTCGATTCTTATTTCCTAACATGGGATGATGAATTAATAGAACAACTAGGTGAAGCCCAATTTATCACCACGCTGGACCTCACCAAGGGTTATTGGCAGGTGCCCCTTTCCCAAAAGGACCATGCTAAAACTGCATTTATCACCTCCACAGGACTGTAAGACTTCACTGTCCTTCCCTTGGGCCTCCATGGAGCTCCGGCCACATTTCAGAGGCTCATGGTTGTGGTTTTGCAGGAACACAGAGGATACTCCTCGGCTTACTTGGATTACATAATCATATACAGTCCTGACTGGGAAACAAACACATCTAGAGTATTGTCAGAAAGTACTCCATGCCCTCAAAGAAGCAGGACTCCATGTAAACTCAAAAAAATCTAGGGTTGGCTACCAAAAGGTCCGTTACTTGGGATATCTCCTGGGAAATGGGGTCATCAAGCCCCAGGACGAAAAAATTAAGGCTATCACCAGCACTCCATTCCCCACCACCAAAAGGGAGGTTAGGGCATTCTTGGGACTATTGGGGTACTATCGCAGATTCATTCCCCGTTACTCAGAGATAGCGTCCCCACTGACCAATCTTCTCAAAAAGAACGTGGGGAAAAGGGAACTCCTCTCCTCTTCCCCCTCTGCCCGTCAGGCATTTCAGGACCTAAAACGAGCCATCACTTCTAGTCCTGTTTTGGTGTCTCCTGACTTCACAAAGCCATTCATCCTCCAGACCGATGCCTCTGACTCAGGTCTGGGAGCTATACTATCACAAGTGTCAAAGGAAGGCTTGGAGCTCCCAGTGCTCTTTATTAGCAGGAAACTGTTCCCCCGGGAAAAGAACTACCCTGTCATAGAGAAGGAGTGCTTAGCGATTAAATGGGCGATCCACAAATTACGGTACTACCTGGAGGGCGCTCCCATCATCCTATATACGGGCCACCCTCCTCTCCAATGGCTGAACCGCAATAAGGGGAATAACCCCCACGTACTACGATGGTTCCTGTCACTTCAACCCTTCACTTTGGAGGTCCGACACCCGAAAGGCACCTGCAACGGGAATGCGGACTTCCTCTCTAGAATTACCCAGTTCCCCGATCGTGAACTGTCTGGAGGGGATGTGTCATGATGTCTTGTCTCGGGACCCGGAGAAGGAGGGGTGTGGTGACCCGTTCCCTCCTTACATATCCCCTGTGCTTTGTTTCCAGTCTCCCTTGCAGAAAGTGATGGAGGCCCCTTTAACTCTCCGTGGTTCCAGGAGACCGGCCCTCATCACGTGACCATGTCGCATGCTCCAATAGGCTTCGGAGCCAACCAGGAAGTAGGTTTTTCAACAGAGCTGGCGGGGGCTGAGGGAGAGAGCCGGGCGATTGCGGATGCCGTGGGAGCAAATCAAGGCCACCTGGATGAGAGGAGCAGCGTGTTCACCAGTGCACCGGAGAAAACCACAGACGGAGACGAACAGGAGACCGCACCAAAGGCAGCTGAACCTCTGGACCCAGAAGGGAAGAAGAAGGAGCCGGACCTTCTCCGGCAATACCAACAAGCCAGCCACGCTCCCGGAGGAGTGTGGCTATCAGAGGTACGCAACCGCGTCCGTGGGTGGTTCGGGAAGGAGGAGTCCAATGATGAAGGACCCTAGTCAGGGTGGGGAAGCGCTAAGAAACCGCTTCTACAGAGGCCCCTATCTGGGTTTCTTTTCCCCACTTGACGCACAGCGAGCAGCACCTGGTGGTGGTGCAGAGTGGTGGTGTTTTCCCTCACTCCTTTGCCCCTTTTTGCCATAGAAGTGGAGACTGAATTCCTCCCTAAAAGCTCGTATTCTTTTTTCTCTCTTTCTTTGTTTACATGCTCCACGGACCAGGGACGAAATCCAACCCACATCCTTCCTCTGAGGAAAGACGGAAGAGACCTAGAAAAGTCATGGGGCACTTATTGGAAATACTTAATAAAAAACCCTTTTGTTAAAGCTTAAACCGTCTCTGCCACTCATTGCCCATTCACATCACCGTTGCAGGCACACAGCAGGAGGCGCTCCACACCCGACACTTCTCGGCGGGCGGTATCCAGAGGAGCACTGGCATCAGTCGATGACAGCCGTTGTAGGTGAGAGTGCTTGCGGGTCACCGCAACAGGACCACCCTCGTTGCCAGTTGTTCCGTTCAAGGAATTTGTGATGGTGCGGTGTACCGGCACTGGTAGACAGACACCTGGGCCACAATTGGATAAAGTATGGAAAGCAGACAGACACTGAGCTTGCTTGGGATCTCCACCCGGATGTCCGGTCCCAAACCCCTTTATTTCTTTTTCTCTTCCGGCCCCCCACCCCACATGGGTTGTACCACCAAGAGGTGGTTTACGGGTACCGGTGGGGTACACCCCTCATGATTCAGTGTAGTGGGACGAAGCCGCCAAAACATAGCAGCCTTCAGGTTGTGCCCGTCTATGACATATGAAGCCTTTATTCCATTCTTGAATTGCGAAATCTCTGATTAGCTTGCTCAGGGGCTAGCGTTCGCATTTCTCTGCCCGTTTGAAGGTCCTTTGCATACTTTCTCATAACTTCAGCATCTTGCACCCGTGTTTGCTTTGTTTCAATCTCATCACAAAATTTCCATTGGAGCTCGGTATGCGAAAACCTATAAACATATTTCCTTCCTATGCTTGTTTAGTTTATGTACATTGGGAATGCTGGGGAACCCCCTTGTCGCCCGTTTCTGTGGCTCCCAGACAGCCTTTTCTTTCTTCTGTTAAACATATTCAGATTTCGAATTGGTGTGTGGGCGGATTTACTTTAATAGACATAACTCGTTGCACAAGATGCATTTTTTAGTGTGGTCTGAAGTTGCCAAGTGACATATGTCAGCGCCACAGTGCTGAACAATGAAAAAGGCTTTGCTGTCATGTATTAGCTCTTAATGATCGCATTAGTTGTATTTTCCAGAGGTTCCATTTTACTTACAACAGGGATATACCCGCGCGTGCATTGGTGTTACTATTTAATTAAAAATAAAAAAAATAAACTCTGTACTTTCATTTCAAACAAGACCTAGACAAATGAGCGCATACAGTTACAGAGAACTGAAATAAGAGATGCAGAACATTTTTTTCTAAATGTCTCTTTTAGTGGATTAAACAACATGGTGGAGATTATGGAGAGGGCATACTGTGAGATTCATTAGAGCGCATCCTGTGATTTTTATTCTCTTTTCCCAGACATTTTTGAGAGGACACTGAAAGTTTAGCTTGGTTGGATTTCATCCAGATAGCAATTATGGTTTAATTATGTGCAGCATCCTTTCACTCCCAATTAGAGCTTTACACCTGAAGGGAGCTTTTAGCACTCTCTTTAAGAGCAGCAAGGTCCACTGCCTTGTAAAACACAAAAGTATTTTTGTGTACTGCTCTAACTCTTCATGAAGGCTTTTTATGTGTTTCTTCAGACTATTTGCTCAGCAGGTGACCCTGGGGTGTTCTCAGGACAAATACGATAATGGCTCTAGCCTGAACAACCTTTCTACAGCTTAGCTTTAGAGTTCTCATGCATTTGTAATATGAATTCCATCTGCCACACTTTCAGCACTGTTTATCCCTTTACCTGAGTCTAAAATCCAGAATGTTCTCTTCTAGGGGTTGATTACAAGTCAGGTGAAATATGTGCAGATACAAGGTGCCTGAAATTTCTATTTCCGGACAGTACCTCTGCCCATATATCTGCCTATTATGAGTTGAGTCCCGAAAAATGGGGAATAACTGTACAGTTTTGCCAGTCAGAATGCTTCATGGAATTCCCAATTCCATCAGTTTAACTCACACATTTACCTCCGGTTCCGATCAGTGGTAACTGTGTACGAGGGTTCTGGTGAGAGAAGGGTCTGAGGCAAGGGTGGTATGGAAGAAAAGAAAATGATGGTATCTGTCTGGGGGAGCATCACATGCTCCCTTGTGCTTTAGTAGAGAGTTGGGCGGCGACATGGCTGTTGCACTGCAGCCTAATCCCAGGTCGGTTTTCTGGATGGCAAAAATATATCTGTTGTTCCCAAAACCATAAAATCCAGACGTTGAGACACTGTGTCACTTGCAATTGGGTGGAACCGAATCATACCTAGGGATTTTGCTCCACTCGACTTTTAGTCTGGAGTTTATTGTGTTGTTTTTTTGCAGTCATTCAAAGGCCCTCTGTGAAGTTCGCAATATATTTGGTCACAATTTCTGATTGTTGTATTTGAGGCTTGTCGTTAGTTTATATAGACTCCTTTACAATCAGCAAACATGTAGATTCAGATTTCTTTTCCTCAATTATAAAATATTATTTTTGTTCTTCATCTGCTCTGGGATTTCCATTTTAGTCAACTTGGCATGCCAAGCATGCATAACACATGACTAACCTGACATGTGTAGACTGTGGGTCAATTGTCATGTGAACGCGAGCCTGAGAGCCAGTGAGTGGTCAGGAGAATGGAGAGGTGACAACAAACTGACTCAAGAGGAGAGGGCAAAGGGAGAGTCTAATATGCAGCTATTTATAAAGGGGCGGGATCATGAAAGCATTTGAGCTAGACTGTCAGGTGAAGGGGGCGAACCAACTGAGTGGTAAGACAAGCAGGAGTGGCTCCTCCGTTTGAGCAGAGGAGCATAGCCCCACTAACCAAAATGCCTCCTCCCCCCCAAAAACATCCAGAGATGAAAAATAAAATGGTAATAAAATTAGGTTATTACCATTTTATTTTTCATCCTCCTCGTCCCAAACTGAGTGTCAGTATGGGGCGGGGCTTGTTGCGTGGTAGCAGCAGGGAAGAAGGTGGGCTGCCTGAGCATTTTTCTAAGTGTGCATGTCCCTTTGGCCAGCCAGACATGCTTACTTTGAAAGCTCTAACCCAGCTGTCTTAAGACAGCTAGATTAGAGCAAGTGCAGGGCTCCAGTGTCCTTGGGAGCGGTGAGAGATGCCGCTCCCTCCAAACCTGTCACGGCTCTCATGCAGCATTATAGCAGCACCAGAATTGGTTAGGGGAGTTTTTGAGGGTCCCGTGCTGGAGGAGAAGATGAGAACAAGATAACCGAACTGAAGGACGGAGGACGTTCATGCAGGTAAGTGATTTTTTTGTTTATTTAATGTGTCCCCCACCCATTTGCCTACCTCACCACTTTTTAATGCTGCCAGCCGTGACTGAAGACAAGTAGGCATTCAGGGAATGGATAGATAAAAGGTTGCAGGCTGAGAAGGGAGGCTTGATTCAAACATGTAGATTTCAGATTTCTTTTCCTCAATTATAAAATATACATTTTTGAGTTGCAGCTGCTCTGGGCTTTCATTTTTAGTCAACTTTGTATGCCATTCAAATAGTTTTCCGTACAAGTAAATATATCTCTCATTACGTCCTACCAGATTTCTCCCATCGCTTCACACCCTGACAATCTGCTCATCCGTGTTCAAATGTTTCAAAGACTGTTTCTGATCTTTCTGGAAAGCTAAGATGTCATCTCTTTAATTCATTTTATGCATGTCCGAAAGCCAAGAAAAAGCAGCTTTTCATTTGAAAACCCGTTGAAATGATAATTTTGATGGAGCAGCTAGAGCAAAATATTGTATACCTCCTCTATTTGCATGTAAAGATTAACCATATAACCTACTGATTATAACTTTACTAACGGTTTGCTGTGTGAAACTAACTTAACCTTTGCATGCATAAATTACACGTGGGAAATTGCTATTTGCATGGCAAGATAACTAAAATAACTAAAATACGTCTGCATATTAATAAGTAATATATGTGGTAATCAGATATCGCATGATTTATATTGCTTACGTGATGTTTGCATTCTAGGTTGGATCCAAAAAGTAAATATTATTGCTTTAAATGTTGCTATACGCTAGGAAAATACTAATACATAAAGGGATTAGTAAGGGTATAACATTAGAAGCATCATTTCATTGTATTAATTATTCTTTTGTGTTTGTTTCGCTTAAGTTAGCATTTGGGCCTACCACAAAATGGCGGCGGAAATCGAGTTCAGAAGTGGCCACCGTCTCGTGAGCGCGATACCTACTGCGCAGACTTGGATGGCTCCGTGAACTTCCTAAACGAACCTTGTACACCATAATCCTCTGTCAAGTATAGTATCTTGGTGGACTGCCAAATCCTCGGACAGTAAAAACCGGTTTAAAATTAACAATTGGATCATACAAGCAAACCAAGAAATATTGTTACAGAAGGACTATGTCATCTCCGGCAGTGAAACAGCAAAATCCATGGGAAATTATTATGAACAAATATCGGACGTTTGTGATTAGCCAATCATAGACTTTCTCCGCCTAAAAATGTTTCATGTTATCCCGAAATTTATTATAAAAAGAGTAGTAGAATAGGGAGGTGGTTGGCATTCGGCGGTTACTATGACTGCATACCCTCTTTGACCCCACAGGCGATGACTGATGCTTGCATGACTTCTGTTCCTTTGGCGATCTTTGGGACTGTGACGTACTGAGCAAAGAACTTTTGGACCTTAAGCTTTGGCCTGCTTATTTGGACAATTTAACAGCTAATTTGGTTATGCAGAGCCAAAGAATTAGAGAAAATCCAGATATCCAGAATAGATAAATATAATGTCCTGTGATTTAAATAAATTGATCTAGAAAATTCTAGAAAATTCTAAAACTTTGAAAAAAATGCTAATATTATTTGCAATGAAATTTAAGATAAACAAATATTGATTAATAGAAATTATGATTTTGTGGTTTTTCGTTAAAGAGAATAATGGATTCTGAGTCTTAAATGTGTTTTAGCTGGTTCTAAATCACCATCAACCAATCCAACTAATTGGTCTGTCGACCAAGTGGGTGGAGTACCTTAATGTTTGGGATTAGGAATCTATAGGTGGCGAATGTTAATGTATATCCTGTAAAATAACTCTTCTTTCCCTATAGGTTATAAGGTACCCCTCCACATGTCCAGTGCGATACCATCATTCCCTCCTGTGTGCAGACTCGTGTGTCAGAGACGTGTGAGTGTTGGTGTTATGGGCCCCACCAATGAATGTGTGTTTTGAATGAGCTTGTGTGATGTTGGGTCTGTGACGGAGGAGGGATAGTTGTAAATTTGCTCTCACGCTCTTTTTCCGGCTTCGCGCTGGATCAGTTTTTCTGGTAGCAGATTTATGGTTTATTGCATTGGTACAGTGATTATTGCTTATAAATTGATTATTGCTTATTGAATTATCTATTTAGAATATTAGTTATTGATTGTGGATGTTGGATAAGTATTGGTTTATGTATTAACACTCTATGTTGAGTTGCGTTGCGTTCTATGTTGTTTGACGACTTCTGGGATGTAGGAAGTCGGAAGTTTGTAACGATTCCGCAGTAGAACAGACTGTTCGCTGTTCTCGGGAAAGACGGAATTGTTGTTACCCTGTAGGTACACGGGGAAACGTGTGACAATTGAAGTTGCACAACGCATTGTCTCTGGTTCGATTTGGTAACATCGTCGTGTGTTACTATTAGGGCTATTTCTGTATGAAAGAAGTGTATGGGTAGCGAAGGCCACCTGTGAAATTTTGGTCTTAAGTACCAGGAGTCCAAAAGGCACTCTGATTACCCTTATCACTGGAAAGGTAATAGGTGTTCCCTAAGCTTGCTAGAAGGGTAAAGTAGAGGGATGTGCTACTTTATTAACGAATGAAATAATTCTGTAGTAGAACAGACTGTTCGCTGTTCTCGGGAAAGACAGGATTCTGTGTGAATGAACTACATTTTCCGTATAAATGTGTGTAAATGAAATAGCATTCAGGTTAATTGTGAAACTCTGGTTTTAATTCTCAGGAGCATTGGATTTCCAACAGGTGTTTTATTTCTAGAGAAACGGTTAGCTAATGCTTGCTAGAAGGGTAAAGTAGAGGGAATTCCGTAGTAGGGCAGATTGTTCGCTGCTCTCGGGAAAGACGGAATTCTTGTGAAAAAAGGTCAAGACTATCCTTTTGTTAACGAAACAGACAATGGTGGCTTTTTTATGTTGTTACTAACAGAATTTTAGTAAAAAGTGAATGTCAAAAGTTTGCCGATAAATTTTGTAAAGGAGGGGTCAGCAGAAGCAGGAGTAGCGAAAATGGTTGACGTCAGAAAGACCGCGTTGGGATTGGACAGTCAGTAAGAGACGTAGACACTCCGGATTGGTGTGTTAGTGTCCGCCGCGCTAGGAGTGGAGAATTACAGGGTGACATAGACCCTCCAGATTGGTGCGTTAGTGAGAGTCGCGATGGGATTGGAGAATTGCAAAAGTGACATAGACGCTCAGGATTGGTGCGTTAGTGTGAGTCGCGCTACGATTGGAGAAAACAAACAAAATAGTCATAGAAGAAAACTAGCGATACAGAGAAGAGAAAATGATGTATTACAATCCACCAGAGAAGGAGAAAAAGTCCTGGTTCTGTAAAATCAAGAACTTATTTAAAAAGGACAAACCGATTGTGACTAGAGAGGGACAGTTGCTTCCTCCAGCGAAATCACCGGCATCTTTTATGGTTACAAAATATGGCTATCATACATGTATTTAGTTAGACAATTGGGCAAAGTATACAAAAGATGATGGAGTTTTGGCATTTACGGAACATGGTTCATTTAATTTAGCGGTTTTGAGAAATTTGAGAGAAAGAATGATGAAACTAGAACCGAGACCTAGACCTACACAATTTGAAGCATTGACAGAATGGGAAGATGAGATGTATGACAGAGAAGGGCAACAAAGTGGTGGAAGGTATAAATATATGTTTGGTAGATCACATGGACAAGAGAATCATGATGATAGAATGAAGAGATGGCGAAGTGCAAATATGACTGATGGGTTGTTTCCTATGAGAAATGTTGAAGAGACTACTAGTAGAAAATGTACAGAAAAGAGAAATAATACAAGATCAGAAGGTTATAAGTATGGTGTGCATGAGTCGGAGGTTGATGTTCTTGAGGACATGTTTTATAAAAATCCACCCCCGTATCAACCAAATTCCACATTGACACCGAGTGCCCCAGTAAAAGAATCGCCTCAGAATATACAATTTGAAACAGTACCACATGAGGTAGGAAGAAATAATCCTTTCAGAGAAACAGAAAATACTCAAATCTAGTAAAATGGCAAATGAAAATTCATCTGAATTAGCAAGAACTACTTTAGAATTAACTGAAAAGATTAGAGAATTAACAAAAAATATAGAAGCTGTAACTGTTCCTGTAACAATAGGACCTGTAATGCCGATTTAGATAGTGAGCATTGTCTGACGATTCCTTATAATGGAAGCAGAGAAAATGAAATACAAGGAAGGGATACAAGAGAAAATTCATGGGGACAAACGGTAGGAATTTCCGAACAAAGTACTCCTAAAAATTTAACAGCAAATCAGAGTCTAGTAACTAGAGCAATAATGACGAAAGAGTCAGTACCAGGATCACCAAAAGGGTTAGAACAGACACGAAATGAAATGATTCCTGTAGGTCCTACTTCTGATGAATTAAGTGAATGGCTAAGAAGTTTACAACAAAAAGATGCTGAGCCTAGACCTTTAGATGTGTCCAAATTAAAAATAGTGTTAGAAGAATTAATAGTAGGGACTATTCCTACGGAAAAATTTAAAAACTATCAGGATGAAGAATTAATGTTTCTATGCAAAAGTATAACATGGAGAGCCAGAAATTGACATGAAAGACTAGAAGAAGTAGCAAATGAAATGGTTATTGACTTCGAAAACGTAAAGTCTTACTAAAACCATATAGAGTAGATTTTTCTGAAAAAGACATTGAAAATTTGAATACGACAGAACGAACAACTCAGATTAAAGATTTAATCATATTATTGAGAAAATGGGGCAATATAGACAAATGGAAAAGTATATGGTTTCGAAAACGAGACGATGAAACGGATAAAACGTTTGCAGCTTACCCAGTAAGAGAAAAAGAAAAAGTAGTAACTGAATGTCCCATGAGAGAGATTCCAGGTGGAGGCTATGTACATGTCCCCTTGACTAGACAAGATATTTTGTCCTTTACCAATGATTTTCCACGACTACGCGAAAAGCCAGTCGAGTGGTATAGGCAGGTAGACAGGTTTGTAAAATTATCAAAAGTTCTATGGATTGATTTGAATAGTCTTTTTGACATAATTGTACCAGCAGATTTATGGACAGAATGTAAAGTAATGATTAGCTGGCCTACACAAGAATACCCTAGAGATCCAAAAACAGGTGGCCCTGATCCAGAAGTAATGAGAAAATATGAACAAGTAATTACCTTTCTGAAAAATAAAGTACCTCCTAAAGAAACTGATTGGGTAAAGATTGATAGAACTCATCAAGAAGCGAAAAAATCGGTACACGTTTATTACGAAAGGTTGATCCTTGCCTTTAAACAATATAGTGGTGATGAAAACTTGAGTGAAAAAGATTTGAGTCATTTTGTATATCGATTTGTGTATGGGTTGCGACCTAAAGTAAGTGAAATGATTAAACAGCATACAGTAGATTGGCAAAATAAAAAGATAGATGAAGTACTAAGACATGCAAAATATTTTAGTGATGAAATTGAAGCAAAGCAGCGTAGATTAAAAGAAAAAGCCATGTGGGCTCAAGTAAAAGTGGCAGAAAGACAGGAAGCTCAATTTATTGAACAGGCAAATGGTACAGGTATGAAACCAAAACTTAATATCGGAAAAGGGAAAGGACAATTTAATATAGATGAAGCCAAAAAGAAATGGCCATGTCATAATTGCGGAAGAATAGGGCATTGGAAATCCGAGTGTAAATTTCCCCCAAGTGCTAATGGTGATAATGAAGCATTGAATTCACAGGTGCAGAATGAGGTGAGTTGTCAACCACAGAGACAGCAGCAGGTTGTTCCCCAGCAGAATCAGGTGCCCAAACCGCCTTTTCCACAGAGCGTAAATCATCAGAAATACAGTAATGAGACAGGATTCTACAACGAAGAACAGGTAACTAAGCTGCCGCGCGCTAGTGCTGTTGCGCAGTATTGGCTACGACGCAATGAGAGTGAGTCAGAAGAAAGTTATTGACGGTGCCGAGGGGAGGAAGAGGAGTACGTACTTGGAGCAACTCTAGAAGTAGACCAGACAGGCCCATTCGTGGATGGAAAGGTAAATGATGAAAACATTACTTTCCTAGTACATACTGGTGCTACTCGTTCAACTGTTAGGTCAGCTGATGTTAAAAATCTTCCTCTCTCGGACGAAACAATCCAAGTAGTTGGAGTATCCAACAGACAGATAAAACGTATCTCACTTAACCAGTTAAATTTAACATAGGGAAATGTTCTGAAATACACTGTTTTGTTGTGTATGATTCAAGCCCTGTAAATTTGTTAGGGAGTGATTTGCTGTGCAAAATGAATTGCACCATATTTTGTACTCCAGATGGTATAGCATTTGAAACTCCTGATGAGGATGTACTGTATAAAATGACTATGGCTAATATGGAACTTGAGATTACAGAGGCATTTGCTTTATTTGACCCCGAAGAGCTGCCTCAAGAGTTGAAAAAGACAGTAAAACGGAGGTATGGGATTTCACAGGAGAAGATGTGGGATTAATGAAAAATGTAGATCCCGTAAAAGTTGCTGTAAAAGAAGGAGTAAGTTACCCAAATATTCCACAGTACAAATTGACACCCGAGAAAATAGCAGGAGTTACTCCTATAATAGACAGAATGATTAAACAAGGTATTTTGAAGGAAATAATGAGCAGTCCATGTAATTCACCAATTATGGGTCTGAAAACCCTAATGGAACATTTAAAATAGTACAAGACCTGAGAAAAATAAATAAAATCGTTGTATCATGTTGTCCCATTGTACCGAATCCATCAGTGATTTTGTATCAGATTCCTCACGATGCAGAATGGTACACAGTAACTGATCTGTGTCATGCTTTCTTTTCCATTCCATTGCACCCTGACCGCCAACAGATTTTTGCGTTCCGGTTTGGTGAATGTATTTTGGCATGGTGCCGAATCCCAAAGGGGTACACAGAGAGTCCCTCAATATTCAATCAGATATTGAAAAAGTCTGTAGAAGATTTAAAAATGCCTGAAAGTTCGGTTCTGGTCCAATACATAGACGACCTGCTTGTGGCATCAAGAACTCGAGAAGCTTGTGTAGTGGATACCATCTCGTGAGCGCGATACCTACTGCACAGACTCGGATGGCTCCGTGAACTTCCTAAACGAACCCTGTACACCATAATCCTCTGTCAAGGATAGTATCTTGGTGGACTGCCAAATCCTCGGACAGTAATAACCGGTTTAAAATTAACAATTGGATCATACAAGCAAACCAAGAAATATTGTTACATAAGGACTATGTCATCTCCGGCAGTGAAACAGCAAAATTCATGGGAAATTATTATGAACAAATATCGGACGTTTGTGATTAGCCAATCCTAGACTTTCTCCGCCTAAAAATGTTTCATGTTATCCCGAAATTTATTATAAAAAGAGTAGTAGAATAGGGAGGTGGTTGGCATTCGCCGGTTACTATGACTGCATACCTCTTTGACCCCACGGGCGATGACTGATGCTTCCACGACTTCTGGTCCTTTGGCGATCTTTGGGACTGTGACGTGCTGAGCAAAGAACTTTTGGACCTTAAGCTTTGGCCTGCTTATTTGGACAATTTAACGGCTAATTCGGTTATGCAGAGCCAAAGAATTAGAGAAAATCCAGATAGCAAGAATAGGTAAATATAATGTCCTGTGATTTAAATAAATTGATCTAGAAAATTCTAAAACTTTGAAATAAATGCTAATATTATTTGCAATGAAATTTAAGATAAACAAATATTGATTAATAGAAATTATAAATTTGTGGTTTTTCGTTACAGAGAATAATGGATTCTGAGTCTTAAAGTGTTTTAGCTGGTTCTAAATCACCATCAACCAATCCAACTAATTGGTCCGTAGACCAAGTGGGTGGAGTGCCTTGATGTTTGGGATTAGGAATCTATAGGTGGCGAATGGTAATGTAGATCCTGTAAAATAACTTTTCTTTCCCTATAGGTTATAAGGTACCCCCCCACATGTCCAGCGCGATACCATCATTCCCTCCTGTGTGCAGACTCGTGTGTCAGAGATGTGTGAGTGTTGGTGTTAGGGGCCCCACCAATGAATGTGTGTTTTGAATGAGCTCGTGTGACGTTGGGTCTGTGACGGAGGAGGGATAGTTGTAAATTTGCTCTCTCTCTCTCTTTTTCCGGCTTCGCGCTGGATCAATCTCAAAAGAGCTTTTGAAGGTTATCTAATAGTAATTGGGCTCAGCATTAACAATGGGTGGGATTCTTACCAACCCTCACGGCCAAACTGGACTAGTCCTCAACACGTTTGCTAGCCCACTGATATAGCTTCCCAGTACATGTTTGCTAGCTCACTGATTTAACCTCCCTCACAGAGCTTTACCTGTGATCCACTTTCTGTGGGTGTCTGTCTACTTCTATGCATTTCACAAAAGCACTTGCTCCTGTGACTCTTTGTTGGGTAGGTTGCTTAGGTGCGCATTAGATGTCCTATAATACTCTGTAACAAGGTTTTTGATGGTGCTCGACCCCCTGTGTTAGAAACCACTGGCATCGGGATAAAAATGTGGACATTAGCGGTTAATACCTGGAGACAAAACATAATCTGACTTGCTCCCAGTTCATACTTAACACTGTAAATCAATTGTATTAAACCATAAATTAATCTTGCAGTGCTTTTACAAAGAAAAACATCATCTCTATTCCAAAAGCACATGGGAATGGGTAATACAGTAAACATGTTAAATGTATGGTTTGGTTCGTGTGTGTGAGTTGCCCTTGTTATTGGTGTTGAATCTTCTTTAATCCATCACAGGACAGAGGTGCCAACTCGTCGGTAGATGATGGCAATCAAGGTGTAGGGCTTTGGTAATTTAATGGAAATATTAGCCTACCAGCTATGGAAACAGGATTTCAGCGTACTGCGCCATGCCAGAGAGTCCTGATACATTGACGAAAGAAAAGCCTCTGAGCAGCGTGTGCAATCATTAGCTAGATGGTAACTAGGGACAGAATATCAATGGCAGAATAACGAAAATAAAATATCGACAAGTAAGTGAGTCTAAATTTTCTGTACCTAACGTCACATATATCAACCTATGTGGTACATACAACTTCAAGTTATGTAGATGAGAATAGTAAATCCATATTTCCCTATAGCACTTACCTTTCAATATTTTGCCCCTTGATATTCTGTCCTCGATATGGGTATGCCACAATACTGTTGGTGTCAATATTCAGTCGTACCATCTCTTGCTTTAGGCTTTATTCACTTCCTCTCTCTGCCTGCATAACTGCTACTCCTCTCCAACCTGTGTGTTTTTAAAAGCATGAGAACTGGGGTAAGAGTTGTAATTGAAAACCGAGGAGCAATCAGTGGAACCAGTGCTTAATTTTTAAAAGAATGATTATCGGTGCCCAAAGCTCTGCTCGGAAGCTCACTCCCTGTGCAATTAAATGTCGGTGTGCCCAAAACCAAATTTGCATAATATCAAAACCACCTCATGCCTCTTTAATCCACTACCAAACACTCCCTACTCCTTTATCTCAACACTTGTGCTTCCTGTTTTCTCCCTTTCCATCTTTCTCTTCCTTTGTCTTTCCACTTTGTTTGTATTTCTCTCTCTTGCTTTCAGTAAATGACTGAGGCAGAAAAATAAGTGCCATTCCTACAGTGCTTGATTGGTAAAAAGAAATAAGTACGAAGGGATTTCTCTGGAGGGCACTGCAGCTTACACCACCCATTGCACTGCTAATTGCACTACCAACACAACTACTAGCCATCACACACCTACAAGTGTGACAATTCAGACTATTCCAGGCCACCGAAAAGTATAAAAATGGTGTGGGCGGCAGATATTATTATTGTTATTATTATGAATCTTTATTCAGTAAATACAATCACTATAAAATAATACAGATCAAATACATTTATATCAAATTCATAGTTAATAAGTACAAACAGTATAATTACTCATAAAACTGTGGGAAATAAAACAGTTAGTCAGGTCTGGTTCTCCTGGACGCCCAGGCTGCTCATAAAAAGGATAAAACAGTAAAAATCAAATACTTGGTGAGAAGCATCTGAAGATGCGTCAAGGCTGGCCTAACTTGTTTCAGATTCAAAGATTTCAACAAGGGGTTTAAAAAACGCTTCCTCTGCCAGCTGAAACAAGAACAAAACATTGTAAAATGCAGTATGTCCTGCGGAGACAAATTGTCACAGCCGCAGGGTGCCCTTACCTCAGGCCGTACCCACCCACATGGAGTTGCCAGAAAATTATGCAATTGATTGAACCTAAACCTGGCCAATAAGAACCTGTTGTGCTGTGAGCAAACCATGACAAAATACGTCTCTATCCCCTGCACAGTTTTTAACAGCATGTGACCTCGAACTAATAGCTTCTGAAGTTCTAAGCATTTTATCTCCAAACAAGAGCGTTCCAAACACTCCCCAGCTCGCACACTGAGAGAAAGGTAGGGTCCACAAAAATATTCTCATTCCTACCTATCGAGGGAAAAGCTGCCTTAACATAGGCTATCCACGTTATACTATTTACTCAATCCAGGGCCAAACAGTCTGCAAGGATCAAGCGGCTTAGCTTCAACTCTGCCCTTCTCCTCTGGCTTAAAGATATCAGGGCCAAAACTTGTTCAAGCCCAGGCTCCGCATGCACAGAAAAAGCTGGAGTAGACTGAGGGACCTGAACCATCTTTGGTAAGAAAATATTCGCCACCGTTTGGATCTGATCCAACTTGGCATACCCCCTGATCTCACTGTCATATCAAAGCTGTGCGATGCACTTGGCCTGATAGATTTTGAAAAGATCCCTTGGTACCCTGGACCCAAGCCTGTGTGTGAAACTAAAAACCGCCCCCTTTGTTTTTAAAAAATCTGATCCTTTTTCCTCAACCAAAGGTTTCCAGCAATTGTTACTATCAAATAAAATACCCAAGTAAGGAAACGCCTTAACTTTGTCCTGGATAAAATTAGACACCTTAAAAGTCTTGCTGCTTATCGATTTGGAGCCCACTACCATTACATATGACTTTGAGAAGTTATCTGACACGTCAAGTTTCCCAGTAAAAGACACATACCTGGCAGCAGTAAATCCACCCTGTGTGCGGTCCAAGCCATAAGAACCACGTCATCCGCATACAATAAAACAGGGAAAAATGTATCACCAACCTTAGGGCAATATGCCGAAACTGATAAAAGCACAGACTCAAGCCCGTTCACATAGAAGGTGAACAAAAAAGGGGCACGTATGCACCCCTGACGAACATCAAAGCTCGTCGGAAATGGACAAGTACAGGCTGCGCCCTGAGAAAAACGCACAGAGGCCGAGGTTTTGAGTGGAGATTAGCTAAAAGGGCCACAATACTAGAATCAATCATCCAATCAATCGGGGGTTTATAAAGCACACTACTCACCCGTGAGGGTCTCAAGGCACTGGGGGGGGGGTGCAGCTCCGGATCAGTGGAAGAGCCAGGTCTTGAGTTCTTTCTGAAAGTTTGCAGGTTAGAGGAGCGTCTGATGTTCACCGGGAGCTTGTTCCAATCAACCCCCTACTCACTAAGTAAGGCCCAGAGTTTCACTCGGTTCACCCTGTCGAATGCGGATGTCAAGTCCATAAATGCTAGATATAAAGGTTCAGACCGGGCCACCGTGTATTTATTAGTGATTAGATGGAGGTTCAAACTTAAGTCTGAGGTCGGCCTCCCCATCCTAAAACCATATTGAACATCGCTCAGAATGTTGTTTACTTCTGACTAGTCGCCCAGCCTATTTAAAATCTCCCTTCCCAATACCTTGCATCCAATAAAGATATTGGTTGCTAACATTGTGGGTTCTCTTTGTCCCCCTCTTTATAATGGGAACAATCAGGGCAGTGGACCAGAAGGGTAACGTCCCCTCCTGTGCAGCCGCATTCAGGACCTGCTTTAAAATAGGAGCCCAGATCTCTATATTTGCTTTGAACAGATCTGGCAGTATACTGTCAGGGCCCAGGGCCTTATTACTAGACAAGGCAAGACTACCTTGTGTGACTTCATCTAGGGTAAAGACCACTGGGTTTTAAAATCCCCACCAGCCCCCTGATTATAATTACCCTCAAAATGATCCACCCACTGAAATGTGATGGCATAAGAGCGGGCCAGAGCCCTCAGCAAAGCAAGGCCTGTTAGCTAATCTCCAAAAGAGATAGCTGTCCCCTGTCTCACAAGTTTGACAGAGCTCCACCCAGGCTAGTTCCTGTAAATTATATCGGCACGTAATTTGAGCCTGCTTATAAGTCCGCCTACAGTCTTTGACCAATTGCCCATCCCTAGGTGACTGCTTCAAGGCCGCCTTTAAGTGGCTCAGGGTTCTCATGCAGTCCCTATCAAACCATTTAGGGTTTTGTGATACCCGGGTTCTAGAGGCTGATAGGTTGCAAAGAGAGTAGCTTAGAGGCGCTGAGGGTCCACCTAAGACCATTTCGACCTTTTCCCCTGGTCAACAATGGATAGCCTCGTTAGAGCCCCCCTTAGCTGTGGTTTAGGGACCATGGCAATATCCAAGGTTACAGATAATGGGTTGTGGCCACTAAAATGACTAAAAATGATGGAGGCGATGGGGTGGGGCGTGAGGTTCTGTAATTCTCGAGACTGACTCCATTTTATTGTGCCACCATTTTGTGTTGCCCTCACGTAGGCCTGTGAAAGTAGCCTGGCGAACAAAGAGGCCTGGCCTTCTTAGTCCATGTATACATTAACTAGGTTTCTTTCTGACTCTGGAATGAACTGTAAGAAACTGACCTCTTCACCTGAAACTGATCTCGCAAAGCCAATTTCCCTGATCGATCTTTGTCTGAGATTGCCAATCAAGATACTGTACATGTAATCATGCCATGCCCTGCAGTGCCATCTAAATCAGATTAACCTTTGTGAACTATGTAATTATAATGTTTTGCCCATATCCTGCTAAAACCCCAAAGGCTACTCACCTGCTGACCCTCCAGATTTTCCATTTGTTTAGGAATGTAATTGGTACAACTCCCTTACATGCCTGGGGCAGGATAAAGAGTATATAAGACGTGAAGTAAGACCTTTCTATGGACTACCTCATTCAGTTGCTACGGCTTCTGTGTGACGTAGTCACACTCATTTGAGTTTAATAAAAATGTTCTTTTATATTTCAGCTTCTGTGCCAAATTCTTTATTATTGGTTTGAATGGACTAAGTATCAGTGAGACCCCTGAGAAGGAGTTTATATTTCTTCAGGCGCGATGAGGTCAGCGATGGTGGTGGTGAATGCAGTTTGAGGTCCCGGAGGTCTGTAGGCAAGGGTGTCTCTTAGGATCGTTCTCGGGTTGGTCTGGATCTGGAAATGGATGTGTTCAGTGGTGGGCGGGCTGTAGCTTGAGCTGGAGGTCGTGAGTATGAGGGAGCTCTTGTGTGCGATGTCAAGTCCTCCTCCTGGGCGGTTGGGGCAGTCCTTCCTCTGTATCTTGTATCCGTCCGGGATTGGCTATGGCGATGTCAGGGGCGGAGGCGGAGTTGGTCCAAGTTTCTGTGAAGAAGGCAACGTCTAGCAAGAGCGTATCTGTATAGGGAGCGCACGTTGAAGAGGATGCACCTCAGGGTTTCGGAGGTGTTGGTGTTCGGCGTGGGGGTGGTGGTCGTGGGGGTGCGTGCGGTGGTGAAGGTCTGGCAGCAGTGACGGCAGGAGAATTGGCCGTAGGTGGTGCTCAGCTTGGACGTCTGGCTGTTGTTTTTCCTTCCAAGGTTGAGTGCAAGGAGGGCAGCTGAGTCATAGCGGTGGGTGGTTGGAGATCCAGGTTTCCTGGCACCAGACATGGTTGGCTTGCGGACAGGCGCAGACAGTGGCGCAGCAGCACAGCAGGCGCCATTAAATAGGGAAGGGAAGCTCAGGTAGGAGCGGGATCGGCAGGGGGGAAGGGCCGCGGGGAGCAGCGGCAGGAAAAGGGCAACGAGTAACGGGCACGGAACAGGCAAAATGAGTCACAAATGAACAGGCACAGAATTAACAGTAAATACAGTAATACAATGATACAATGAATACAATAAAACAGTGAACAGAGAAGGATGACACAAGGCAAAACAGGCACAACGAGGCAGGCAGGCAGCAGTGGAAGCAGCAGAGGTAGGCTCGAACCCTACCAGATCCTATCAGCGGAAGCGGCACAACGGCGGAGCTGCTGAGGGAGAGAGCAGGTCTCTGACCAGAGGTCAGAGGTCTTGCTTACTCACCTTCGCAGCGGCCGCCATTAAATAGGGAAGGGGGAGGGAAGCTCAGCTTGGAGGCGGGGGCGGGAACTGCAGGGGGAGGGGCTGCGGGGGAGCAGCAGGGGGAAAAGGGCGGTGAGTAACGGGCACGGAACAGGCAAAAAGAGTGACAGATAAACAGGTACTGATGAACAATAAAAACAGTAATACAATGATGCAATGAATATAATAAAACAATGAAGAGAGAAGGATGACACAAGGCAAAACGGGCACAACAAGGCAGGCAGGCAGCAGTGGAAGCATCAGAGGCAGGCTCAAACCCTACCAGATCCCTATCAGCGGCACACCAGCGGAGCTGCTGGGGGAAGCAGCAGCGAGTAACGGGCACATAACAGGCAAAACGAGCCACAGATGAACAGGCACAGAATTAACAATAAATACAGTAATATAATTTGTAGAATAGATTTGTACAGAAATAAAGGATCTGCGGAAGCATCAACATTTTAGAGATTGCTAGGCGGCCTGTCAGGCTTGTACCCTTTATCATTGCCTTGTCACCACAACCAACTTTGGCCTATCGGTTTGACTGAGATTTCCACCAGGGCAACCATCAGGCACAATCACGGTCAGAAACAGATGCACAGCTCTGTCCTGCCCCTGCACACATGTTCACAATAAGTCTCCTAGAATTTTTTTAAGAAACTCACAAAAGTCAGAAATTGAATTCAAATGTAGACATAAGCCCACAGGAGTAAATGTCTGAGTTTGGCGGATTTGGCCCTCATTTCTGGTTTGCTGAAGTAAAATCTAGTCGGGGAAAATCGTGAAAACAGTCTATGGTTTATCCTCACCTGTTAATAGGAGATGCTGTGGAACCACACCGGTTACTCAATTTCACCCTGCTTAATAGCTGCAAGAAAGATGTTTAGCACATGTAAGAGCTTTTTTTCTATTTATAGAAGATGAAACACAGAAACACAATTAACTAAACATTTTCTATATTTAATTTCCACGTGTGTCGTTGTTGAATGGAAAGGGTATGAAAGAGATGAAGACGAGCAATGCCCTTTTTGAACATAGACAATAAGGGAGGGAATTACTGTGGAGAGCCACCTGGCCCCTACGCGAGGAACCGTGCACGTTCAAACACCCTCATGGCCAGGCACGGATGAAGGTTGAAATAAAGGGGAGAGTGGCACTCGGGGCTCACTCCCAGGCTGCAGAGACAGTGTCAAGTGTTGTTATGGTGACGCACTACCAGCCTAGGCCTGCACTGGCCCCAACACTAGGGAGGCATCCTATGTTGACGCCATATAAATATTCTGTGACATTTAATGCAGTTAACTCTAAAGGTGTCCACCTAACTTTAGCCGTGCAGTTACTGTTAGCTTACACCCAAAGGAACCACGTTTAAACTGGTACAGAGGAGTATAGGGCTTGTCATGTATGTGAACATTATGCGGACAGAAATAGCCTGTAATGGTGTCATTTTCCTGACTCCATAACTGTGCAGTGTAATTAAATCGTCCATTATCTGTGGGGTGAAATACCGTCATTCTTTATTCTTTTGAGTATCTTGTTATTATGGAATTTAAGGCCTATTTGATAATCCTTGCTTTATATATTGGAAACGGCTGCCTGTAGTCACTTTCCTGCATATTTTACACCTTTACTGAGAAACTACTATTTCTGTCAGTTTTCACCACACAACTCCTCCAGCTGAAACAAACCCGAAAGAGGCATCAGAATTGTTTCTGGGAATCAACAGGAAGGCGTGCGGTATTACCATCATGCATCCCATTAATGCATGCGAATCTAGAAATGTTGTAATGGTGCGGTGGGAAACAATGGCCAGTAAAGCGACAAATGGATATATTTCTCTACCGCACTACTGCCTAAAAATGCGGCATGCGAGGCTAGGATGTGTAATTGAGATGTGGGCCTGGCTGGAATGTCTGCGGCTACTCAGACATTTATAAATAGCTTAAAGTCAAACGCGGTAGGAAGACTTTTTTTCTGTATCATATTATATTTTCTCATACCAGATTGTACTTTTCCGCAGCTCTAAAATATTTGAGTAAAACCATACCGTATTAGCAGACTATATGACAGCTCTTTCAGGCCTTTATTAGATACCCGGGGATAATTTTCTTCCGTGGGGTGAACTGTTTTCTATATATTGAATCAAAGGCCATTCGCGGCTCTCCCTCATCCCACTTGGTAATAAACATTTTATGAGGATCACAGATAATGACCCTCAGAAAAGTCTGACTGGCCGGAGGGGGCTTTTAGCATCGGAAACCATTTTCCTGAATAGGTTTGTGCTTCTGTGCTGACATTCCAGATTTACCAAATGACTCGCTTCTAATTGGTGTCCAGTAAGGCCTGCTCAGGCGTAGCCGCCATGATGTTATTCTTCACAACAATCCCTTCTTTCCTTATGGCAGATATTTTAGTCACCCTTCTCCTGAAGGTTAATGTCATCTTCTTAGAAGTAGTACACATACAACGTTGCTTTCTCTGTTTTGATCGATCAGCAGAAAATGCAATATTGTTCTCTCTCATCTAGGTTTTAGCCTCCCCTCCATGCTCTCCCAGCACGCCTTCTTCTATACAATTCGTCTCATGACTCTCCACTCCCTTGTTTTCGACAAAAGCAAGCTCCATATATGTCATCTCGTTTGGCGCTCATTTCAGGCCTCCAAGGTCTCGACCACTTAGCTGAGGAGAATAGTTTATTCATCCTTGACTTGCAGCCACGAGTGATGCTTTTATCCTAAATCTGTGTTTTAATCTCAAAAGACTCAACACAACAAAGATGCTTTATTGCAATGAACTAGGGTGCACTTATTCTCCTCCAGTCTGCAGTTCTGTCCTTGACCTGTGCGTGTACACCTCAGCACGCAGCATGTTATGTGACATATTAAGAACATGTATTTATTGCACACAATTGACGACCTTTTCTGTAATGTGAAAACACAACATAAATTTGCAGTGCGAATGGGCCTTTTAATCCCTTTTGCTCGTGGCTGAAGGGTGTATTGGTCTTGCTGTCCACTGTGTTATATGGAGTATGTTTTGACTTTGACCAGCAGTTTTAACCTAGTTCATTTTAATTAGCTGAACATCTCTGCCGATGTCTTCTTCTATGATCAGTGATGTGATAGTGTCAGTTAATGCAGATGTCTTATGAATCCTACTCTGAATAACTACAGACACCTTGCTGTCACCTAGAGATGTCATTGTGAGAGGTTTCTCGTACAGGATCATTTATTTGACAAATAGGCATTCTTGTTGGGCTCAGCCTTATCACTTTATATATTTTCCTAATTATGATCCTCATTTGGGAGGTGGATTTTAAGATCTTGAACGTCTTATGTTTCTATACAAAGTTCCCTGGAAGTGGGTTTTGGTCAAGCTTAAGAGTGGGCCCTACATTGCAGGCATGACCAGTCTTGTTAAGAGTAAAATAATTAACCGTTTTGTACTCAGGGTGGCAGGATGGTGAGAAATTAAAGGGGACAAATTCACAAAATTAGCAGCATATTTGAGATGCGCATCTTGCCTATAACAAATGTATTTCCAAACTGTGCATGGATGCAGGTGCTGTTTCATACACTGGCTGCATGCAAGAGGAAGACCAGGCTAACAGTGCAAGTGCGGTTTTATGTTATGGTATGTTATGTAAATGTGCATTTATATAGCGCACAACTTACCCGGGAGGGTATCCTGTCCAGGGCCGGATGGGGAACCAAAACCGACCCAGGCAAAGTGCTCGGCTGGCACCCCAGGGGGGTGGGGGTGCGGCCGAGCTGTTTGCCAGGGCCGGTTTCAGACGATTTTTTTACTGATGCCGATATTGCAGCTATGCTGCAAAAGTGGCCCTGTAACAAAAACGACCCACCCAGGGGCCCAAAACCGGCGCCCACCAGGGGAATGCCCGGTGCCCGCTTCGGCCAGTCTGGCCCTGATCCTGTCGCTGAAGCAGGAGATGTATGGGCCGAGCCAGGATTGGGGCTATGGGAAAGATGTGCAGCCGCTTGCAATTCTGTCATCTGTGGATTCTGCTGCTTCAGTATTCATTGGCTCCGATGAGCCAAGTGGTGGGGACACAGACGCCACCTCATGTAAAAAAGATTAAAATATGTTATCAAACATGGAGCAATGACGTATATTCCCATAGGAGCCTGAACAAAGATAACTTAGAAAGTTCAAACATTATGCATTATATATTTCCTCCTTTGATTTACATAAACTTTCTTGGTCTCTGCATACACGTGTAACATGTCTTTCCATGGTGGGAGAGTCCATGCACGTTTATTTCAGTACTAAAAAAAATAGCTTGTGGGTGCTCCTCATATTTTGAATGCCCCATCTACCACTGACCTTTGTCACCCCTAAATGCCAAACATAATACTCCTTAAAATCCTCCCACTTTTTTTGCAGTGCAGGTTCTTTGTATTGGATTAAATCTCTTTCCATCTTGAATCCGTGTACCAAGATCCCAAAATGCATGCACCTCACCTCATCTTATGAGACCAAAACCATTTGTGAAAGAGGCCTTTATTTTTAAGTGACAGTGCATTTCTCGGAAAAATCTTCTAGATGGGATACAATTTACATCTTAGAGTATGTAGGTTGAGGTTCTGTAATTCTCGAGTCTGACTCCATTTTGTTCTGTGCCACCATTTTGTGTTGCCCTCACGTAGGCCTGTGAAGGTAGCCTGGCGAATAAAGTGGCCTGGCCTTCTTAGTTCATGTATACATTAACTAGGTTTCTTTTTGACTCTGAAATGAACTGTAAGAAACTGACCTCTGCACCTGAAACTGACCCCGCAAAGCCAATTTCCCTGATCGATCTTTGTCTGAGATTGCCAATCAATGTTCAGGACATCGTTAACTTTTAATTTCCTTGCACATGCCTTATCTTGTTCAGCATCTGTTACTGTTTCTTTTTTATGTTTCTTCATTACATGGGTTATGCTTTCAATTATAGGTTTGTCCGCCTTGTGGAGATTGAATTTGGGAAATTCCTAATAATTAACTTTTGGGTTGGGATACTGTAAATTGAGTTTTTGTTATGTGACACTTTGTTTGAAAATGTACCTTATTGGCTAGAATTTTGTGCAGTGGGTGTACATTTATAATGTGAATATTGGGTATAAAAGGAGACGTCTCGCCTTAGTAAAATGAGCAGTCTCCTGAGAATTTACACCGTGATGTATTTCTAGGATCACTGTTACTAGCTGCAGCTAATAAACTTGGTCTCTGATGCCATCCAGAAGTATTCCGTGTCTCTGTATACCAAGACAGGTGAACTCGAAGATTTTAGGCGTGCCCCTGACGCCGCTGGGTTAAACCCCGGTTCTTCAACTGGCGCCCAATGTGGGGCGACTTCAGTGGTACTGGTCCAAGCCCGAAGATTGTGAGGAGCCCCGTGAGGAAATTCTGGAGGACGGCCGCCACTTCATCGACCCCTGCATGTCGACGTGGGCCGAAGGTTTTTTTCTGCGAGGCTTCCCCTTTCCGACGGCTGCAAAGGACTGCTGCCCTGACTGTCGCCCTGTCTTGGACCCTCTTGTGATGATTTGTAAGGCGAGACGTTAGACGGTCTTCTGGTGGCGTGACAGACATTTTGGTTAAGTATAAGTGGGTCGCTCCCACGACTTTGTTTTGTTTCTTGGTTTTGATTCGGCCATTGCAATAGTCGAAGCCGGGGTGTTTGTATATTTGCGAGTGTATCATTTTTGATAACCCCTTGAAGTTTGAAGCAAGACTAGTGAGCTAAAAGATGCCTGGTTTTAGCAAATTTAGGAAATGGTTTTGTTGTAGTTGTAATAGGGATTCCCGATTGGAGGACTTGTGTCCGAAACCTCCGGTTGGAACTCCAACTTATGAGCTCTATTCAAAGCATGGTGTAGGTCCCATTACCTTTAATGAAGTATGGGTCCGTTATACAAGGAAAGATGGTGTTTTACGATGGCCCCAACATGGTAGTTTTGAATCAGATGTTTTAGATAACCTAGAAGTTGCTCTGTTTAAGAAGAAAGCCCGGCCGGCGATGTTTGACTCTTTCCGCCTTTGGCGTAAGGAAGCCAAACAGCGAGAAATTAAGCAAGCTAAGAGAGATAGGAAGGAAAGGAATATATCGGCAATGCAAGCTGCTAGGCAGTTTAAGGAAGATGAAGAAGATCGTGCGATTGAAGTGTCAGATAGACAACATTGCATGGCCATTGACAAATGTTACCCGGCTTTGCCACCTCCCCTTTCAAATGTGACTGTAGACCCGGAAAAGGATCCTTTGATGTCACATTTACTGAGATTACCACCCCCTTATGTGCAGGGTGCTACTGCACCTCCATTACCTCCAGCTGTTGCACCCCTTGTTGTCGTTCAACCCCCTGTTGTTGTTCAGCCACCCGTTGCTTCACAGGTGGTTCTTCCTTCCCCGGCGCAGCCCCCTCCAGGCTTGCTACCAGCCTTGCCTCAAACTCCTTTGCCTTACACTCCTTTATCTTCGACTTCTCTTATTTCTGTCCCTACGTCTCTGTCACCTCAAAACACGTTGTCTCCTGTCCTCATGTCAACTTCTTCTCCTTCTGCTCGGCAACGAATGACTGAGACTGTCACTAGTCTTTTGTCTCCTTTCTTTGGGTCACTGAATATGACCCCTGTTTCTGAACGTAAGCAGAGACGTAGTCAGCTCCCTAGTCCCGAAGAGCGGGCAGTGTTAGATCTCCTTGCTCGTAGATGGGTTTCGAATACCTCCAAGTACAGTCCACAAGTGGTTATGGATATCTTCCTACAGTGGGAGGCACCAAAACAAAGGTATGTTTTTGATGTCATGTGTACCTTCCTTCGTCAGGAGTGGGAAGATAATGAGTTGGGTTCAATTCCACTGGAATTGCTTAATGTTCAGTCTGAATTTGCTAAAGGGACGATAGTGGGTTCCGATGTTGAGGAAGCAGTAGAGACACTACTCACTTTTAGGTCTAGACTTCCACCTCAGTCATTGTTCGAACCTGACCCTTCTATTAGGAGAAAAGTGAAGCAGTATCCTATGAGAGAGGTTGCCCCTGTATGGAGAGAGGCAGTTGTGGCTGGTGCCGCTCATGGTATTGCGGCTGCACCGGCTCATTTTCAGCGAGTGTGGGTGCATGTCCCTTGGAAGAGAGCTGAGGTCCTGGCTCTTAAGCAGACTTTGCCTGACCCCTGTAAAAATCCTGCTGTTTATTATAAGGACTAGTCTCAGACAGTTGATGCGTGTGTTATGAATTTAGCTGACATAGATATGTTGATGGGTAATGTAGTTCCTCAACCCTTGTAGGCGAAGATCCGTCACGAGGATCACGCGCCAGAGTTAGGAGATACGTGGGTTAATATTACTGCTGCAGATGGTCGTCAGGTAGGAGGTGCCAAACCTGAACACTTAGTTGCAGAACTACCTGGTAGGATTATTAATTTAATGAAAACTATGATGCCTCCTCTGCGGGTGAATTGGGACAAGTTAGCAGCATGCAAACAAAAGAAAGACGAGAGTGTGTCTGATTTCTTCACTAGGTTTGAGGAAACATTAATTGATCATAGTGGTCAGGATATGAGTACAGAAGGTGGTCAGCGGTTGTTTGTAGATAAGTTTGTTTTTAATTTACTTCCTGAACTTTCTAATAAGTTAAAGGACACTGAGAGTTCATGGGCTGTTTCTTCTTCGGCTCAGATATTGGCTACTGCACAATACTATGAGAATAGAGATAAAGATGAGAAGGATAAAGTAGAGAAGAAGACTAGAGAATTAAAAACAAAAGTTCTTCTGCAGCAGGCTTATCCGCCTCGCCCTAGTCAGCGTCAGTTTCAGCAACCTTCCCAGTTTCAGCAACCCTCACAGTTTCAGAAACTGTTGCAGAAGCCTGAGTCTTTTGATTCGCGACTCCCGCTAGGCCCTAATCAGTGTGCTTATTGTAAAGAAGAAGGTCACTTCAAGAATAGTTGCCCGATCTTGCTACAGCGTGCGAATGGTATGTCTGGTCTGAGAGGTCGTGGTGGTTTCCAACAGGTACCTAGGGGTAGGAGACGTGGTACGTTTCCCCAGAATGAACGTTCCTTTTCCCCTCAGAATTCTATGAATTATTTTGACCAACAGAATGTTCCGACCATCCAGTCCGCTCAGTACTACACTGATGATTATTATGTTGGAAGTGAGAGTGCTGGTTTTAATGATAGTTAGGACAGCCATGGACAAAGGGAAGTGTAGTGCGCATAAGAAGGTTACGGATGATGTGGGTCAAGGCATTTGCAGATGAAGTAGCGAGAGAAACGGCGAAAGATGTGACGAGTCGGATGTATGTTGCAGGTCCTGCCAGATGGGTTGTGGAAGGAGGAATGTGTGAAGATACAACAGAAAGTGTGAAGATGATTCAGGCAGAAGCTACTGACAAAGAATTGTGTATGTGGAGAGAGAGTACGGGAATGTTGGATTCAACAGGCTGTTGGGTTGAGTTGTCAGAGCACCAGTGATGGTTGTTGCCGGATGCATATGTGCTTCCGGTGGTTACTATGGCTCATGGGTTGGCTCACATTAGTTCAAAAGGGATATGTAAGTTGTTGGCTCCGGTATGGCAGAATGGTGGAATTCCTAAGTGTGCTGAGAATTTGGTTAAACACTGCATGATTTGCTTGATGCATAATCCTGGAAAGGAACCCCAACTCCAGCGGGTCATTTTGCTCCTCCAACGTATCCGTTCGAGGTGCTGCAGATAGACTATATACATATGGAAAGATGCAATAACTTGAAGTATGTCCTTGTGGTTGTTTGTGCCTTTTCCAGATGGATAGAGGCCTACCCCCTAAAGGATAATACTGCCTTGTCTACAGCCAAGGTTTTGCTCAAAGAATTCTTTCCCAGATATGGCTTGCCGAGGATGGTATGGAGTGATAATGCAAGTGAATTTGTGGGTCAGATTATGAAGAAAGTGTGTGCAGGTCTGGGTATCAGGCAAAAATTTCACGCTGTGAATCACCCCCAGTCAGCAGGCCTGGTCGAGTGCTATAATGGCACTCTGAAGCTGAAGTTGGCCAAGGTGCAAGCGAGCTCTGGTCCTACATGGCCCGATGCCTTACCTTTGGCACTTTTGTCCACGAGAACGACAGTACATTCTTGCTTAGGACTTAGCCCATATGAGATTGTTTTTGAACGCCCGGCGAATGTCTGGGGTGTGCCAAGGCCTAAGAAGTACAGTGATATCGAGTACCCTATGTTGGTTGACTACTTACAGATTTGACTGCTAAATTGCATGTTCTTCACCAACAGTTCCATGACACTTTGCCTTCAGTTTCTGTAGATGCAGGCCACACGATTCAACCTGGCGACTGGGTTCTAACCAAGAATTTCCAGAGGTCAAAGAACTTGGAACCAAGATGGACCGGTCCATACCAAGTCCTGTTATCATCTCGGACTGCTATTAAGGTGTTCGGCAAGAAAAACTGGGTACATGGTACCCATTGTAAGAAAATACCTTTGCCCTTACCGTACGATAAGTGGGTCCGGGAAGCTGTTGCCAATTCCGAGAGTGAAAGGGTTCCGAGATTTGTACCTTTTAGCGATGCACATCTGGAATGGACTCAGTCAGAACGTGTGGATGATAAAGTCTTGCAAGAAGCTGTGCCGCCGTGTTTGAGACTTGATACTACGCACCCAGAGACACTCTTTCAGGATCAAACTGTGCCTGGTAAAGAACGCTACAACTTAAGGTCTAAAAAGGACAAATAAAATTCGATTTTTTTTGTGAATTACACTCTTTCAGACAAGAGACTATTTTTCTTTTTCTTTTTCGAACCACCATCCGGGTCCAGCTGCAGGGTCGCGGTATAAGAACTTAAGGGGTGGCCCGCGTATTGAGGAAAGGTCTGCGGTTCTAGGGACGTCTAGGACGCCTGGACGTACACTTGAGTGAAGAAGGAAAATTGCCGCGAGCAGCACGTTAGATGATGGAGTCTGTTGTAACTGAAAGAGATGTTGAGAGAATAGATCTTAAGACAAGATTTTGTACATTGATACATAGCAAATGTTTTATAATTTTGTGCTTTTTGATGTTTTTAAGTATCACATTAGCTTGTGTGGGTTGGACTGTCTATGCTACACAGACATCTGCACCCACCTCCCAACCTATGCTTTCTTTCACTACTGTTTCTTTGCACCAGTTGTATACGTTGCTTGAACATGAACAGACAAGGAGATCAGAATTTGTCAACAACTCGTTTATACAGTTGTTGCATCAGCATCAGTTAGTAGTAAATACCACTAATTGTTGGGTTTGTGATCTTATGCCTCATACGACAGATAAAGGTATGCCATATTTGGTTTTGCCTTTTTCTTTTAATGGGTCTGTGTGGGCTTTTCAGACCATGTTTATCTATGCAAATGAGGTACGCCCCTTACGTTCCCTTAAAGATAACTCGAGCAATAGTGCCTTAATAAGGGGAATAGTAGCTATGATCCGAGATATTGATGCATATAATGCTATCGCTAAGGATGAGGTGCAGGCTTACGTTGGTTGGAACATGACTGGATATAGTACCAGTTTGACAGAGAAGGAGAGACGAAAAAGGTCTCCCCCTATTTGGATTGTACCCCACCGAGGCCACTTTTGTTTTCAAGGTAATGGTCGGAATCCGACAGCTCAGCTAGGTAAGAGTGTGTGTGCTCAAACCTATGTCTATTCATCTCGGACTTCTCCACCGTTTGTGCCAGCTAAAGGCACATATTTTGTTTGTCATGACAGAGCCTACACATGGCTGCCACCTGATTTTTCAGGAACGTGTTATGTGGCGTTTCTACTTCCCCTTACATACACTACTGCTTCAGACTATCATAGAACGAGATATGGTAGCGGTGTCTTCAATAAGGAAGATACCGTAGCACACGAAGTAGGAGACATACCAGATAATGCCCCTACAGTGTACCAAGCCATCTCTAGGTTGTATAAAATCTCTGAGTCTATCCATGACGGGATGGTTTTGGGGACTGCTGTCCAATTGGGGATGGAAGATTTTGACATTCCTTGGTATGGTTTTAACCATCCTTTTCTCTTGTTGTCTTTGCATCCAGTGTGGTCCCGCCATTTGTAGTCTTTGTGCAACTATGTGTGTTCGGAGACCTGTCCCGAGAGAAGTAGAGAATAATAAGATGATGCTACAGCAACACCTTGATGACCTAATGAATATCGACATAGACCTAGATTCAGATTAACATGAGTCTTAGGTTATTGCCTACGTAATGGCAAAAGGAGGGTCTGAGGTTCTGTAATCCTCGAGTCTGACTCCATTTTTTTCTGTGCCACCATTTTGTGTTGCCCTCACGTAGGCCTGTGAAGGTAGCCTGGCGAATAAAGTGGCCTGGCCTTCTTAGTTCATGTATACATTAACTAGGTTTCTTTTTGACTCCGAAATGAACTGTAAGAAACTGACCTCTGCACCTGAAACTGACCCCGCAAAGCCAATTTCCCTGATCGATCTTTGTCTGAGATTGCCAATCAATGTTCAGGACATCGTTAACTTTTAGTTTCCTAGCACATGCCTTATCTTGTTCAGCATCTGTTACTGTTTCTTTTTTATGTTTCTTCATTACATGGGTTATGCTTTTAATTATAGGTTTGTCCAGCTTGTTGAGATTGAATTTGGGACATTCCTAATAATTAACTTTTGGGTTGGGATACTGTAAATTGAGTTTTTATTATGTGACACTTTGTTTGAAAATGTACCTTATTGGCTAGAATTTTGTGCAGTGGGTGTACATTTATAATGTGAATATTGGGTACAAAAGGAGACGTCTCGCCTTAGTAAAATGAGCAGTCTCCTGAGAATTTACTCCGTGATGTATTTCTAGGATCACTGTTACTAGCTGCAGCTAATAAACTTGGTCTCTGATGCCATCCATAAGTATTCCGTGTCTCTGTATACCAAGACAGGTGAACTTGAAGATTTTAGGCGTGCCCCTGACGCCGCTGGGTTAAACTCCGGTTCTTCAAGGTGAACAACAAAACAAAGTCATATTCATGATGCCACAACCTTCTATTTCCAGGAGTAGAAAAGTATAATTAATCACCCATCCATTTGTTGATGCAGAAGCTCAAAATGAGGAATGCAGCTAGAGTTCCACATAGAATTGCATTTTGAATTGATTCATTCTAAACCAAATATTGTGGAAATTTGGTAAGTAAATCAATGGTTCAATAATGTGACTTGTATTAAAAAGAATGGATTCCAAATAAAGAAATGGACTAAGATGGAGACTTTAAGCTGTTGGTTTCAGGATCTATAGTGAAACATGTTAGGAATTCAGTTACAAAGATAACATTGATTGTATATTCGGTATTGAAAAGTTGTAATGTCATTCACTGTCTGACCTACCATTGATTGAGTTGTGGAACAGGTATATAATGTATGATAATTAGGAAAAGTAAATTGTTAAGGGTCACAGCTTCACGTGGATTAGCAAATGTTGTCTTAAAACTAAGTCCTATATATTGTCTTTATACATTTATTTACTGCTTCCTTCATTTAAAAGTTTATAAATATCTTCTCAGGAGATCCTGAAGGGAAGCATTTTGTTCCCGGTATATAAAAATGGCAGTTGAGAAAATTCTGAGAGCCTTAACACACTCAATATTGTGGGTGAATGAGCATGCCTTGGCATCACTTTTGATGCAGAGTTGTGATGGAAAAGGAATGTATGCTTACATCCATTATCCTGGTTTCTCGGAGCATCCGAATCAGTTATACAGACTGTTTGTATTATCGAATTGTCCTTCTATTATCCAAACATCAAAAACCAAGAATTACAGGCCACTGATGAACACAAGGTGCCAGCAGGCTCGACGTTTTACTTTACCAGCCCTGACTCACGCCGATCCCTTACCTGGATGGCCGTTATCCGCCCATTCCCAGTTTGACGACGCCACCTGGTGGATGAGCCCTCAACTCTAATTCAGCTATTGTTATTTTTAATATTTTCGCCCCAATTGCCCACTACAATCACTTTCATACAGATCTCTCCATCAAACCTATCACTTAAATTCTTCCAGTATACGTGTATATTCGGTTCGGGCTTCCTTTTCTCGCTAGACCCCCATGGACTCCTGCTCTGATTTCACAGTTACGCCCTGCAGAAGGTGACACCCCGATTTTGGGGGTTGGCAACACCGAAACGCGCGTCGGCGTGTCTCTGGGAAATAAAAGCCCCTGTTCCCTATGCATCTTATTGTTTGAATCAAGTATTATATATCCACATTGATTTGATCACCTTCTCTTACCCACTTATCCAAGCCATTGTGTGAAGTTTAATGTCAATCCTTACTAATGGTGGATCATGTCCCAGGAATCTAATTGATTGATGAAAGGATATATATAGATATAAAAAAAGTTTCTACTATGTTGTATCTGTATAGAGAATTGATACAATTTTTGGGTATTATGCTTGATGAATGTTAAATGTGTTTTCACAGTTAGAATGGGTTATGTGAGTGCGAGGGTGTATGAATGAATGGAATGTAAGGTAGTCCATGGGAATTTTCATCACTGAGGCCTAATGCTATTTTGTTGTATATATTTTATGATGATAATAGCAAAACTAAAATAAAATGTTTTACTCAAACAACCATCTTTTCTTCGTTGGCTTGAGCACATGGTATAGCTGGAGTGGTATATTTGACGACTGAAATGCGTTTTTTTGAAAATAGACAGGTAGTGCAGACTTGCTTTTTGATACTTGAGAAAATTCTGAGAGCCATAACACACTCAATATTGTGGGTGAATGAGCATGCCTTGTCATCACATTTGATGCAGAGTTGTGATGGAAAGGAATGTATGCTTACATCCCTGATACATGGGTGCCTTGATGAGATTAAACAATTAAGTTGAGAAACAAACACTGCACCAGAAACTCAGTTTTGAGTTAGAATAAAGCATTAGAGATGCCTTAATGACTTTCACAGCCTATGATGATGGCACATATTTCATCTAGAGAACTTATCTTAGCATGAATGGGCACTGCACTACGAGACTTCCATCTCCAAGTGTAAAGGATCTACCCCAACTTTCACCATCAATTGGTCCTTGGAAATATGTGGAATGTGTAACACGGTCTTGGGCTGACTGCTGACTGTTGCTGATTCGTTTTCAGTGCACACTCTCCCAAAAACCTCCTCTGCAGTTTGGCACATTCTGAAAATACATTGATTGTGAAAAAGAGTAAAAGCAGGAAAATAGTTGGCCTGGAAAATGACTTTCTATCTCTCCCTATGTGTAGCTACTTTCCACAAAGTCTTCATTCCCCAGTATCCAGAGCAAAGGAATTCTGACAAAAATGAAGGGGAAGGGTCAATTGCTATTGCAATGGGGAGTTTGTGAAAATAACTGGCTTGTATAATTCTGTTTGTGTAAGTGTAATAGTCATCAGTCTTCACTATATGGCCAGTTTCCATAACATTCATAACCCCCTCCAAACCGTGTAATCTTAAGCATTTTGGGGGAACCACAGCTAAGAAATATTTGAGGTACCCCTGTTTGAAACAACTTTGAATTTTAGTTCCCATTTTCTGCTAATTCAATCCCTAGGTTATGAACCATATTGAATTATATATTGAAGATTGAGATATAGAAATACACATAAGTGAGCTATAGAGAAAGTTCACTTTTTCCAGATGGCTGCTGGAAGGTGGGGCCCTGATCAATTGCCAACTTTGCCCAACCCTTAAAACGTCTCTACTTCCAAAACCTAGAAACATCTGTGGTAGTGATATCAAGGAATCATGTAACAGTTCACAATGTGCAAGAACAGTTAATATATATATAACACCTTTGTCACTCAAGATTTAATTTAGGAGCACTTCTGAACAGCTTGTGTAATATTAGGAATTGCCTCATACAGACAGTGTCATTTTAAGTATTTTGGGGGCCCCAGGCAAGATCAATTTTGGAGGGCCCTGTATGCAACAAAAACACAGCGCAGCACAGCACCAAGAGAAGTAGTGGCTATCAACATTGTTGTGCTACTGGAAAACATAGAAGGTGGCTTCCCATGCCAAATACTGCCATCAAAAGTACTTTCCAATCAGTTAGAATAATGTTCGATGGTGCTGGTTTGCCGCAAGCTTATATCTGTGAACGCTATACCCACATTTTAGGCGATTGGTTAATGGGTTATGCTTCTTGTGGGTTATGCACAGTTTCTCTAACTTATCGCAGATGTGGTTAAATAAAAGTTCCATACAAACATTGTATGCAAACAATAGCGTGGTGATATTAGGTATCTGGTACTATAGTGCAGGAGATTAATTAATTATAAATATGTACGATGGAATGTAAATGGAACTTTATAACAAATACCACATTGGACCCACTTGATGTAAAAACAAACATTTAGATTTTCGGATTTGGCATTGTGCTAAATTAACGTTAAATCAGAACAAATTTAACCTTATACGCATCAAATAAAATAAACCTAATATATCTTGCTTTGCTTTGTCCCTATTAAAATCTTTGTTCCTATCCCCTTTCAGGATCAAGCGCCAGTATTTATTATGTTGCTAGGTTCAGCAAACCAATATTTTTGTATAGATGCAAGTTAGAAGAATCTTTGTCAGGCTGAGGCCTACACTTTTCACTCACTCCTTTACCCTAGTGACAAATCACTAGGTTCACCTTACATTTCCTTATATTCAAGTCAATATAAATAAAATATAGACCCCCCCCATGCCCAAGGTAAAATAATTACCAGCTGTTTGTCAGAAAAGATTGTCTGAGATTTTACTTTCTATCTTTAAAAAATACTGACAGACAGTGGCAGAAGAAAAACAGTTTCAAGAGCCTTTTATTTTCAAATTCTGCATCTTAGCTCCTTCAAAGTTATCTGGAGGTGCTACAGCACCTTCCACACCCCTACGTCCGACGCCCCTGCCAGTCCGTTCCTATGTTGAATAAAAGTGTTTCCAATATATTCAAGAGGAACTTGCCAAGATGTGTTTCAGGATTCAATGTTGTTACTTTGTCGGGGTAAAACACTCAGTAAATATGCAATATTTTGTTTTACTTGCATAAAAATCTGAAAATAATATTTAAAATGGCCTCAAGGTATCATAGTTACAATATCATTCTTTCATACAACAGTAATTTAGCACAAAGAACATGAATACTTTCATTAATTGGATTGTTGTGGTTCTAGTCGCTCATTTTTAATTGATTGAAAAATGTCAGTTGTCATGGAGCTAAACAAAATAGTAGAGTAAAAAAAATAGCATGTTTCAGAAACAGGCATAACACCTCTGCTGAATCTTAAATAAAAAATCTAAGTATATAATACATATAAAAGTGTGATCCTATTTTAAAGCCAAATACATAACTGACTCGTAGGTCACTCACATGAGCATCATTAATGACCATTCTTTATAGTATAAGAATTACTTTTGCGACATTGTTGACAAAGACACATTTTGTGTATATCTTTATTAGTTATATTTCCAGAGCAGTTAGACTTATTTTAGTGTCTGACGTGACAATGTTCAGGAGAGAAAAAAATAGCAATCTTGTCACAATATGTACGCAAAGCCCTGTTGCATATTATTTTATCATTGGAGGTTTATGATACAAAAAGCCTGGTTTACTATGTTATTCTTAAAAGGTTATGATAGCCCTCTCATAGGCTTCAAATCATTCAAAGATGAAGCAACGTCTGTGAGTCTTCATATACCCAGTGCCAAGAACTGTTAAAAGAACTGAATGATTTACAATGTTTGATGAATAAACTTTATCTCTGGTTGCTACTCAGGTTTTCTGTCTGCAACAAGAAAATAATATAAATGTTGTCAGTAATTGATCTGTGCTAGAAAACATTGTATGATTAGATTGAAAAATCAATTTAGCACATGTAATACGTAAAAAAGATATCTAATTAATACTCATTTATTGAGAAAAATTGTTTTAGAAGCATTTTGTATTTATTATTATTTACTACGTAAGAATATTTGGAACTTCCTGTTACATCAGAAAAAAAAATTGTTTTGATTTGCATAGTTGACATTGTTAATGATAAATGTTGTATGGTTTTATAAAGACATTATTGAGAAAAACTGTTTGTTCTCTATGTCTATCCCAGAATCAATTAAGCATTCTATGTACATCTGCCCTGAAAAGTTTTGTTTCCTATTGTCAGGCTACCACCACCCAATCCCCAGCTGTCAACTACAAGGTGGTGGTAGAAGTGGAAATGTCACCAGTCAATATCCGTGTCACACGCTTTATATATATGAATCGTATGACTCTGTTCAGTGTGTCAATTCCAGATGTCAAGGTGGGGCAGATGGATGCTTGCGGAACCCATCAATTCACTGCTGGCCACAGCCACCTATTAACCCATTCTTGGGCTTCAGGGAATCACTGGGTACTCCTCCATTTTACTCTGCAGCCCACAAGTCATATTCTCGAATTGACCACTTTTCTCATGTCCCCAACCCTCACAGTCTTTGTCAGAGAGCTGAGCATAGAATTCCGATCTATGTCGGATCATGCCTGATCGCATTAAAAATTCAGATGAACACAGCACAAGTTTGTCCTTCACGATGGTGACTGCTTGACGCTATGCTTCAATCCACACAGACGGTAATGGCGATACGCGCTGCCATAGGGGATTACCTCTGCAATAGTTACCTCAAAGGGGCCCGTCGCTCCTTGGTGTGGGAGGTACTCAACCTCGTCCTTCGGGGCGAGTTGATCTTTACTGCGGTGGCCGAAAATAGTCTACAACGGGAAAAGCAACAACAGCTCAAACAAGCGGTCTCCGAGCTAGAGTCAATTCACAAACGCATAGGGGCCCCAAGGGTCTGGCGAGAATTTGAGAAGCAGAGACTTCTACTAAAACGCCTTGACATTCACCAGGTGGAACACGCCCTCTTTAGACTCAAGTATACATTCTAACTATATGGGGCTCAATGTGGCCGCATGCTGGCACACAGACTGCGTGGCAAGGCACTGTCCAGGTCTGTGAGCACTGTTCGCACCCTATCTGGGGTGGACCCTGAGACAGCTGAGGCTTTTAAGGTTTCTGTAGCATACTGTATGCCGGCTAAGATGCCCCGACCAGAGACACTGAGGCCTATCTGACATGCCTCCCAGCTAGATCAACACATTCGAGTAGAAGAGGTGGTCACAGCTATTGCTCACCTCAAACTCTCTAAGACGCTGAGGCCGGATGACTTCACCCCCCCTATGTTTTAAAACCTTCTGTCAAGAGCTAGCTCCCTTACTGACTCGATGTTGAAGGCATCCATCTCTGTGATTCTTAAGCCGCAGAAAGACCCCAAAGACTGTGGGGCCTATCGGCCCATCTCCCTGCTCAATACGGCTCAACCCTGTCATGCCGGGCACAATTGACTCTGATCAATCGGGCTTCATCCCTGCTTGACAATGTTGGGACAATACAAAACGCCTCCTCCATCTCACTGACCTTACCAAGCGATCCGGGAGGAAGGCCATCTTCCTCTCCATTGATGCAGAAAAGGCATTTGGTTGCGTCCACTGGCCTTACTTACTTGCCACTCTCCGCAAGTTTGGATTCGGGATAGATTTATAGCATGGATACTCTGCATTTATAACGTTCCCAGGGCCTCGGTTCGGGTCAACAGGACTTTGTCTTCTATATTCCCTATAGCAAGGGGAACCCCCTCTCCCCGTTCCTATTTGCACGCTACATGGAGCCTATGGTGCAGAGAGTCAGGGACAACCCACGGGTCACAGGGATTCGCTTTGGAGCCGGCACACATACAATTAGCCTATAAGCTGATGATTTTATCCTGTCCCTGACAAACCCGTTAACCTTGTTGCTGTCCCTGATTGAGTAACTGAAGGCATTTAGAGAGGTGTTGGGATTCAAAGTCAGCCTTCAAAAATCCCAGATTTTGAATCTCTCGGTCGCTCCGCCCTTGGTAGCCACACTGCAAGCACTGTTCCCCTTTGTGTGGGCGGCAGAGACAATACCATTCCTAGGCATCTTACTGGCCCCCATGCCAGGGAGGACACTTGCAGCCAACTACGGCCCCCTTCTCGCCCTGACCAACATGACGCTCTTTGCATGGAGCTGTTCGGGGCTGTCATGGTCGGACGTTTTGCGGCTGTTAAAATGACAATACTCACGCACGTTCTTTTTATATTTCAGACCATACCACTGACTCCATCACCAGTGATCCGCCATAACCTGCAACTCGCCATTAACTGGTTTATCTGGAATGGCAAGAAACCACGTCCTCGCCAACAACTTATCCACCCAAAAGCGGAGGGAGACCTGGCGCTTCTCCTAGTCCTGCGGTATTTCCAGGCTGTACAGCTGCGCTTTGTCATGGAGTGGAATCAACTGCTCTCTGAAAAATACTGGTCCTTCATAGACCAGACGATAGCAGGAGCTAACATCTGGAGAAAGATGTGGCTGCCTCGCAAGCATAGGGCCTGGGGCCTATACTCTTCTCTGATAATGGCCACGACCATGAACATTTGGAAAGTGGTGGTTCTCAAACACAAACTAACAATGTTCCCCTCTCGGATGACGCAGATAATTGACAACCCTGACTTACCCCCGGGGATGAGATCATGGTTGTCCATTATTGGTGTGAGCAAGGATGCAAGCAGGTGGGCTTGAGATTCGAACCCCTGGGGGGTCATTCCTTTCGACTGGCTGCAACAAGACTACTCACTAGAGGCAATAGGCTTTTTCCATCACGTGCAGGTGTGGTACTCGGTGACCTACCCGGGCTATGAACCCAGATCCTCTTGCCCTTTAACCCGCTTTGAAAAGTGGTTAGTCTGCAAAGACGGAGATGAACATATTATTTCTGAACTCTATACTCTCCTCTCTGATGAGAACAACGCTTCCAAGTCCAAGGACCATCTCCGCTGGGAGGATGAACTGGGGGTGCCCCCTTTCCAGCAAGGCATGGCAGGATATATACTATAGGGTACATCACACAGCACACAATATGTCCGGCACAGAGGCAGCGTACAAAATTGCCGCCTATTGGTACTTAACTCCTGCACAAATTCATAGCTGGAATAGAGGGCGTACTTAAAAGTGCTGGTGGGGCTGTGGTCAAACGGGCTCTCACCTTCACCTGCTGTGGCGTTGTCCCAAGCTGGCCAGCTATTGGGATCGGGTCCTGAATGTCCAAGCATTTGACATGATTATACCCCGCCGCTTCCGTGCATACATGATTTTGGGCCTATCCTACCCCCTGATCTTTCCCCTACAATCAATTAGAGGCAGACAAATGCTGCTCGCATTGAATGCTGCCCGACAAGTGCGATGGGGCATGGAAAAGAACCCAGACCATGTGTCATGGCTTCATAGATTATGGGTCTCGCTGGCAATGGAACACATATCACTGATGGCATACAACAGAGCAGCCAAATATCCAGAGCTTTGGGCCCCGTTCATTCAATTCTGTCCTCAGAGTTTCAGGAAGTGACCTGCCCGAAATATTTGCAGATTTTGCAATTGCTCCCTGGGGATGTCAATGAGGATACCCAGACCGATTCCTGAGAGGTCGACTGATCCTGATTCTCACTTAGCTTACTTCCTAGGGAACTGTGAGAATGGGCACATAGGTGCGGAGGAGTTGGGGGAGGAAGGGAGGTGGCTGGGTGGGTTCTATTATTGTTTTGTATTTCGTTGGGTTCTTTCCTTTCCTTCTTCTTTTTTCATCTCTCTCAATTACAAAGTTCAAAAGTCTGCATAACACTGCCAGCCCTCGGGTTATAGGCTGAGAGCTGTATATCATTTGCTACATTATTGCACGCTGTCAGCCAATGGTAGTTAGGCAGAAAGCTGTGTTGTTGCCCATAAAAATAAAGTCCCACGGAGCATGTGTAACTAGACATTAGATGGGATAAAGAAGCTTGTCTGAAGAACTAAAAAGAAATGTCCATTGAAGTGGCAGGACTAACAATTGAATAATCTTGCTACCAGAAGGTCTATGAAATTAGGTTTAGAGATAAGTGAACAGGTGTTAGAGGATCCTCCAGAGAGGGTGTTTACGAAAGTAAGTAACTTGTTTTTCTGGTAGATACTTCTCCCTGCAGATTGCTCACCTTAAGAACAGATACCATGGCAGTACTTCCTAAAGGTGGGGGTCTGGGAGGACTCAAAGCAGAAAATCTTGTTGAACCTATTCGGCTAAATGGCCCTCCCATCAGACTTGCATGCGAATGTAGTAGTTTTCATGAACCTCTGCATTGATACACATGTTGCAGCCTTTTAGATTTCCAGAAGCAGAGCTTCCTTTTTCCAGTGCTGTTTTAGCGACCGTGGCTCTGGTGGAAATCGCTTCTACGGTCAATGTAGAAACTCAACTCTCTCATAGGGTCGCACCAATGGAGCCTCGACTTCTGTAAAAGGTGAAGTGAACTGAAAAACTTGCTAGATTGACTGAAAAGCCAATGTGATAAGCAGGCCTTTGGGGTCCTTAGCACTAACTTGTCCTAGAAGAAGGTGGTGAGGAGCGGATGGGCCGAGGAAGCCTGTAATTCACTTATGCAGCCCCTGGAGGTGATAGCATTCTGGAAGACTGTTTTGAGAGTCAGTGATCTCAGTGAGCAGCTGTGCACAGGCTCAAAAGGTATGCATAAAAAGAATCTCAACACTAAGCTCAAGTCCCATTGCGGCATGACAAACGTCTTTGGAAGGATGATGTGAGTTTTACCTTTGATAAAGTACATCATACCAAGCAATAAAAGTAGAGATGGTTAATCAGGTAAATTGAGTAAGACCAAAAGCGCCAACAAATAATCTTTAACTGTGCCCACTGCAAGGCTTTGCTGGGCTAATGATCAGACAAACAATGACACATCCAAACGTTTGGCCTGCAGAGGGTCAGTATCTTCCACTGCCTAGCATAAATGAACTGTGTTGAAGGGAATCAGGCTGAATAGATGATGTTGAATCTAGCGACTGGCAGATCGAACACACTTAACTGTCACCACTCAATCTCCACAGATGAAGGGGTAAGTTGCAGAGACTCAGGTGCAAGACTCTCCCTTGTTGCCGAGACAGGAGGCCTTCCTAAAGTGGTAGCGGGATCGGCGGGCAGATGTTCACGCTCAGGAGCTGTCTACCGCACTACCCTTGCCCAATCTGGGGCTATTAAGATAACTTGACCTGGTCTGTCCTGACTTTCCTCAAAACTCGAGGCAGAGTTAGGAATATGTAGAGAAGAGCTGTGTGCCACTGCAGTCAGAATGTGTCTCATAATGACTTCTCTGAAGGAACTCCATTCAGACCCATACAGATATGGGGCACATCTTCTGATCATTTTATTGGTGTGAAATATCCACCAAGGATGATTTATATTGGAGCAGAGTTGCCCAGACATCTGCAGCTCTCTTCAAATGGCCCATTGTGCTCCCGAAGCAGTACAGTGTTCCACCTTCTGGTGTCCTCTCCCTGCTCTTCCATCCGGCCCTGCAAATGAAAGCAACACGGGTCCTTGTGCTTGGCTCTCCTCCCTCTGTTGTCTTTACATTTGCTTTCTTCGCCGAACCAAGGCCTTCACTTTCATCACTGTGAGCTACATGTTTTACTCCTGTACCTTAGGTGTAAATCACACCAGTTCAGGAGTAAGACATTACTAATCAGAGAGAAGGCTTCATGAATTAGAGTGGTCTATGCCATTTATTGAATTGATGAATAATGTTTGCATTAGTGTATTGTAACTGAAATGTAAAATATTTCTCAGGGAAAACAAAGAATCGAAATTTTACAGCCATGTACTGGAAATTTTCAAGGACAAATATTTACTGACTCCAAATTTCAGTTCTAGAGCCGTTTTGAAAAATGATTCCTAAGGGCCCCTTCAGGAAGTCCAGTCTTGCATGTGGTGCTCTTTGGCATCTTTCTTCCGCCCGTGACTGCCGCACTGTGCAGTGCAGTTTTTCTCCATGACAAGCACTCTTGAAAGAGATGGTTGTTTGTCACGAGGTGACACCAAATACTTCGTTTGACTTCAAAATGATTCTGGAAAGCATCAAGTGTCCTGCTCGCCCTGCATGAGAACATTCTCTTATGAGTTCACTTCGCTTTCTCAGGTGATGGCTCATATTTTTCCGAAAAAAACATAATGCAAACAAAGGTTAGATCATGTTTGGGGCATTGACGAGAGACGAGGTATTTCGCTGGCCATGTTTTCTTTAATAACCTGCTGTGTTTGCCACTCTCTGCAGGAGCGTTGTCAGTGACAGGCTCGGGGAGGTTTATTTATTGCTCAGACACTGCTTGTGTACGAATGGCTTTGCAGCAGATCACTGCCACTGTGAGCTCTCCTGGACGCCCCAAGAGTGGATGTGCATCAGTGTATTCATGTATTAATGTACCCAGCAACGAAACGTGATTAGCATTAATTATTACACCGAGGCAGCACGTGCCACTTACCGCTTCTGGCAGTGGGTGCGGTGCATAACCAGGACCAAGAGCGCTGGTCCCACCACAAAACATCACAAGATGTTTTTATCACAAAACCAGACCGCTTCTGAAGCTGTGGATGGAAGAAGCGAGGGATTTCAACACACTGCACCCACTTGTTGGAAGAGCCCTGCACCCTCTGCAAAAGAAGGGGCTAGTCGCCTTGCACTGGAAGAGGGATCGGCAGTTTCAAGCCTTCAAAATTACTTTGAATGCTGTGCTGTCAGCGGCGGCGGCTCTTCCACAATGGAAGAGGAGCGTCACCCCACTGCCTCGCTCACAGCCATAAAATGAGAAATGAAACAATGTCCTTGCATCGTTTTATTTTGCATTTGCCGGCTCAGAGGCAGCGGTAGGCAGGGGCGGGCTGAGGCATGGGAGGGGCGAGGAGGGGTGCTATGTGCTCATGTGGTTTTGGCCAGCCGTCTCAGGCCAACCAAAACACACATGCGCACTTCATTTTCTTCAGCCCGACTGCATTGAGCAGCCTGGCTGGAGAAACGCCCACACACTCCCTGGCCTGAGCGGAGTGTCTTTCTAGCCTGATCAGGCCAATCCGTGCTGTTCTGCAGCACGGGTATTGGATGGGAGTCTGTACCAGGTGCTGCTGGGGCCAAGAGGAGGAGATGTGACGCTGGAGGTGGCCGGCGGCTAAAGGTAAGTTAAAAAAAATATATATATTATTTCTAACACCACCCTCCTCACGTGACCTCCTCCCCCTGTGCTCCTCCTCCCGCGTTGCCTCCACCCACCCCACCACCCTTTGTTTGTGGCAGTCGCCACTGTGTGCTGTACCAATGCAGGTGGGATTTCGATCGCATGAGGCCTGGTATGTTTGCCTCTTACACCTTGTTGATCCTTGGGTTTAAATGACTCAAAAATACCTAACTGTATTTTCCACTGTTTGGAGCAGAACTGCATCTGAGAAGGAGTTACATCTTCTTGGCGCTGTCATTGAGGCCACAGACTAAGTTAATGCTCTCGGGCTGTCAACATTAGACTAGGAAATGAGGATTTGAGGTCTGTCATGAAGATGATGACGTTGTCCACAAATAATAATATCTTGTGGTCACTTCCTCAGAAATTATTTCTGTCCTCAGATCTGATCCAGAAGGCCGGCAACTCCATAGCCATTGCAACAAGCATTGGCATAGCCAATAGGTCTCGCTTTTGCGACCTTATAAGTATTTAGTTTTGCAGCACAATATCCTTGGTGCAACAACATCAGCTGTTGCATGGCTAAACCTTGTACCTTATAAGTGTTTAGCAGTGCAACAGTTGATGTTGTTGCACCAAGGATATTGTGCTGCATAACTAAATACTTCTAAGGTCCCAAAAGCGAGACCTATTGGCGATGCCAATGCTTGTTTTTGCTTTTTCTATGTGTGCTGTATTCTGCAGCACACATAGAAAGAGCAAAAAGCCATTAATGATTGTTTATGTGTAGGAAGGTGTCCATTTCTGCACATAAACAATCATTTAATAATGACGATTTGCTACTTCTATGTATGCTGATTCTGCAGCACACACAGAAGTAACAAATGGCCATTATGGATTGTTTATGTGCAGGAAGGTTTGATTACCTATGAAATCGCGCAGTATGGACAGTTTTAATTGCAAGCGAGAGTTCTTAATAAAGCTGACATTTCACAATTATAAAGCATGCCCGCTTTCGGAAGGAAATGCAGCTCCGGGTATTTAGAGGGAACCTGCCTTAAGACACAAGGAATGAAATGCCGCCGAGGGGATTAAGGCTGGTTTTTAAAGGAAACGTGGATACAATTAATCTAAGCTAGTCTATGGATGCTCATTTAACTTAAATTCTTCAGGTGGGTGTGGCCTTTCCAGACATGTTGACACTAGCAGCGACGCTGGTGCTTTTATTCTTTTTGTGCACAATTCATAGAAAGGAATACGACAAAAACCTTGCATCGATGAAAACGGAAGCAACTGTTGAAAAAGAAAAAACATCTGTGAAATGTCCCAAATGGAACTTTGAATGAACGAAACGTCTCTCCGAAAACGACGTGTGGTGCAACATTAGTGACCTGTCATCGGCTGCAGTACAGTGGCTTCCGTCCGCCAGACAACCATGCCACAACAATATCGCTGACTGGGTGAACCGTTCATATGTAGTCAGCCGCGGCCCGTGGAGGGAGTTCCGTGGGGCGGAAAGGCGGGGCGGGGGAGGGGCAGGGTGGGGGTTCTAAAAACCGGAATATGGATAATTGCAGGTAGGTAAACAATAAAATATATAACACAAATTTTGTTGCGTGCCCTGCATCGCAAAATGCGATGCAGGGCGCGCTACGAAATTCGTTTTTCGGGTGCCACTCCCACCCAATCGCCAAAGGTAAAAGCTCGCCTGTAGGCGAGACCTATTGGCTTTGCCAATGCTTGTTTTTAATGGAGGAATGATCACGAATGGGGCTGTTTTGAATTTGAGGTTTCTCCTTGGACTGTAGAGTCTCAGTTTTCACTGAAAGAAGTTTGGCTGTCCCGTGGATTGTCCAGTGAGCAAAGCAGTGTTCTTGAAGGAGGTGTTGTAGATTGCTAGTTAAGTGTCTAGGGAGTCCAATATAGCCCATGGGTATAATCAAGATGTGGCAGCGCTGGAGCCATCAAGGCCTGTAATCTGTGGGCAAGGCTCAGGTACCCAGAGTAATGCTCTCATCCTTTGGAAAGCACCGTTGGTCACTTGGTTAACTCGGGTTTGAAATCAGAGTTTGGAGTTCAAGATCACACTTGAGTTCTAGAGACTATGAGGAGATAGAGTTTTAATTGTGCCGCGATCCGTGGGTAAGTAAATCTGTTTTAGAGAAGTTAGTTTTCAGATAGCTCTGTAGCATCAGTAGTCACTCTGCTGCCATGAATCAGTGATGAGGTTCAAGAGTTTTAAGCTGATTTTGTTAAATGTAGACTAGTTATGACATGTAAACTTGAAATAATAAACACCAGATTTGGGATAAGTTAAAACTAAATAGAAGAGGGTTGATTGTTGAGCCTTGGGAAACACCTAACTCAAAGATAAGTGGTGATGAGCAGAATGGAATCGGTGGAAAAATGTGTGCTTTGTCTGTATGGTAGGAAGTAATCCAATTAAGGACCAGTCCTCTATCACGTGGTCGTTATACTAGTAGTTGGCACTCAAATTTGTCACATTGGGAATATAATGGTGACTGTAGTAGAATCAACATTAATCTGGAGTTCTTCCCATATAGTAATTAGCGCAGGTTCGTTGTTCTTTCAGGTCAGAATCCTGTGTAGTTACCCTTCACAAATAATCTTGTGGAAAGTGATAGTTGGTGAAAGTGTGTGGTCACTAGATCATTTTGCCCTGCTTCAAGATACCTTCTTGCAAGCAGACCCTCTAGTCACTGTCCAGGGTGGTAGTGAGAATTACGCCGGTGCTGAGGGCCTTTCTGGGACTGAACCCCCTGTTATGCTAATTTGATCCTTAAGTAGCTCCTTTACCTTTGGTGGAGTCCCAACGCATCACTAAACTAAAGGGTTTAGCAAGTGTTGTTCTGATTACATTGCTGAACATGACATTGTAGAGGGAGGATGAGAAAATCCTTATCCCTGGGCACATATCAGGGAAACAAGTGTCAGTTCACTCCTCCATAGCCAAGTTCAGCTCCGTCTGCTGGTTTTCTCTGTTTGTTCCGACCTTGCTAGACAAGGCAGACCCCTGACTCCTCCCCCCAAACTAAGGTTTAGCCATACTTCTGTGCTTAACCGGTTGCAGTTGCAAATGGGAGAGCTACTGAGTTAGCAAATGTAAAGCATTGTTATATGATGAAGCACAAGAAGCAGGCCTGCCACGGTGGTCAAACACACCATCAGGTATCCAAACGCCACCAAGCAAACACTCCTGGCGTCCAAATACAGCAGTCCTGTGTGCAGCCTCCGTTATGGGAAGCACTTTGCACCATAAGTTACATCATCTAGTATGAGCTGAAGTTACCACAAACTCATGCTGCTCCTGTCCTCTATAGTGACTCCTCTTTGAAAGCTGTTTTTCTAAGGTAGAGAATGCTGTAGCCAAGGTCTTTGTGTGAAAGGTCCCAGGTCTTGAAAGACTGGAAGGTCTTTGACGACAATAGGAAATTAGGTGCTGGTGTAGGCGGTTCTGCTTGCATGGCTCACAGAAATTTGGCTAGGACCATGCCCTTCGTGTACAGATGAACAACCTCATCCTTACAGGGATTGAACAGAGTCTTCCTATCCAAAAGAGGTGGATGATTTTCTCTTAGCCCTCCGGGTTTAAGATCCAACAAATTAAGCCATGATTGACCAATCGCAGATGAACCAGAGTTCACACGCATCTTGGCATTATTCATGAGCTCAGCTCACAGAGCATCTGCAGTATTGTTCCGTAGCTTTCCAGTCCAGGTTGAGCATGACCATATATTGCTCGTAAGCTCAGTTGGGAGAAAAAAAGGTGTGCCATTCAGCCTTATGCCACAGATACAGTCCATAGCTGGCCATGGTTCGACTCATATTGACATTAGTCTCTCTCAGGACGAGAACCAGACCGACATATTTTGATGCTATATGTCTCCAGACACCTGTCCTCCATGTTCATCTAGGAGCATATCACTTTACCTTTCAAACTAAAGAGGGGGAAGACAGCAGCTATGTGAGGGGGCCTGTGGCTTCGCTCCCACTAATTGCCTCACCAGCTACATTCTCTCAGTGTGCCTAGCTGCTGATGATTTGCTGGGCTGCAGGAAGAGGATGTCTTCTGGCCCGAGTTGAGAGGGAATCCCTCCGAAATCTGCACCTTGGAGGCTGGTGAGCCACAGCACTACCATGTTTGGGGGCTGGAAACCTTGCCTTTTAAGGAGGCCTGGATATTCACCACAGCATCATTAGTTCCTGTAGTGTTGTTTACTCTACTTTAGCTTTGGACTTCCTCAGTCTTGGCCCATGAATTTAGGGGTAAAGAGGAGCAGGTCTCAATTTTCAGTAGTGAGTGTGGAAGTTATGGGACATACTTGTATATGTTGGTTTTAAATTTGGGTTGGTTTTGTTTTCCTTTGTCATACATTGGATTTTTGAGGTGTGTTTTTATACTAGGCAGCTTACAGATTTACCAGCTGACTAATTTATAGTGGGGGGAGGGGGGTCAGGAGGCTTAGCCACAATCTCATCACTGATTAAAGTTCAAGACACACAAATGTTGGACGGAATGCAGAATAAATCAAAATTCACCCCTCAGTCAAGAAATCGGGTTTAAATCCATCCTTCTTTTGCTCACCATGCCACCTTAGTTTCGACCCAGCCATTTGCAAATCACTCTTGACCCTGCTCCTCATGGGAACACTCCAGCCCGAACTTCCAAGCCAGGGCTTTCCTGGACCAAAAGCAATCATCCTGGGACCAGTTTCGGGGTTCAAGAAAGTGGCCACGCAGCTTCCCTCCCCTTTTTATTGGAATTCACCCACTGAGGATGGATACATGCGGATACAAGCTTCTTCAGGATATCCTAAACATGTTTCAGGACTTGTAGCTCAATGGCTACAGCAAGCTTTAGTCTGAGACTTGTTGCTACCAACATATGTATCTCCTCATTCTCTTTTGGGGATGCCATTGCCGCAGAAGGGAGCCCATTCTAAGCCTTTGGGTTACAGTGTCTGATAGGACGCACATCCTCACAGGCACTAGCATTGGTCTCTAGGTCGCTGTCTGAGTCAATGTTCTCAGGAGCTGCAATGAAGATAGAGGATCAGCACTGAAGTGGAAAAGACCTGCAGCAGCACTTGGTGCTGGGGATCTGTGTGGAGTGCCTAGCATTTAGTTTGCACTCTACACATCCTATGAGGAATCTGCTTTCTGGATTGAGAACAACAAGACAGCAATTCCTGCACTCAGGTCTGGGAGGAGCTGGAGTAATTCAGCAACTCCTGGTAGAGCTGATCCTGGTCATTAGGCAATATGAGCCTGCCCTGTCTACCAGGACCTCTGAAGGAGGAGCAACCAGGGGACCAAGAGGGGTGCTCACAACTGACTACCCTTCCATTAGCCCATCAGAGAAACTGATAAACCCTGTGGATTGTCAGTTCACCATTTGTTCACAGATGGTAACGTGTTTTTGACTTTCCCAGAACATGGCTCTCTGTAACATGTATCAGTCTATATGTGCTCTGCAGAAATGCACATCTGTTGAGCTGTGTGTGTAAATGCGCTGGTAATACATGTATATAAAGCACACAATAAAAACTGAATTTGTGACACTGAAGAAGGTGTTTTTTCTACTCATCGGAAATTATTTTACCAACTTTAGAATAATGAAAGATCGAGTTTAAACCTGCAGGGTTTGAATTTATGCCTTGAAGGTCACATGAAGCTATTTGAAGTGGTCGCATAACTCAATGAACTATTTTTCCAGGATTGGTAATTGTGACCTGCAGGGTACCGATTGTAATAGTTTTGAAATAATTTGATTAGAGCCATTGCATTCCAGCAACTATCATCCTGCTGGAATATGTTTCTAAGCTAGCCTCTGTATGTTGGTGGAATGGTGAATGTGCAATCAAGGAATAGATGTGTGTATACTTGCTCTAGTCATAACGAGGCTACATGAGGTTTATTCTAGCTTCTACTGACTACTCTGTTATTGACTAAGCATAATATGTCTGTTAATTCAACCTTTGTTTATGATCCTCTTTAATTAGTTTACCATACGTGTTTTATAATTGTCTACGATTTGTTGCTTCTGGAATTTTATTGTCTTTTCCCAAATTATATAGACACCTACTACAATACATAATATTATTCCACTTTAATTTTTATCTTTTTCTGCATCTGCTCTTCTACCCTTTCATCCTATTTTTCGTTTCCACTCCTTTTGTTTACATAGTTCTAATCTCTACTATTATTTATTGAATTACATTTTATAAAGTGCATCATCCAAGCAAGGTCACGCCATGAAAAACCCATGAAAGCCAATGGTTGCAGTGGGCTTAAGTACTACTACGTCTTACATGTGCTATTTTAAGGTATTGGTCGGATGTTGTCTTATAGACAGATTAAGCTTTCTCTAGCAAAACCTAAAAACAAGCATTTGCAATGCAATAGGTCTCGCATTTACCAGAGCTTGAGCTATTGGCGTTGTAAATGACAATGCCTTTTATTTGTGTTTTGAAAACCTGCAAGCGGTGCATAAACACACACTTTGTACCTATAGTCCTTGCTTATGAGAAGCAAGACTGGCAGTAAAAGAGGCGCAGTTACTGCCAGCCTTGCTTCTCGTAAGCAATGACTGCAAGTACAAAGTTCGTGTTTATGCACCGCTTGCAGGTTTTTAAAACATATAAATAAAGAGCATTGTCATGTACAATGCCAATAGCCCAAACTGTCGCAAATGCTACAACTATTGCATTGCAAATAGTTGTTTCTTTTCTGCTGCACATAGTAGGCAGGTCCTGGCCTACTTAGAGCAGAAGCTTCTATTCACTGTCACGAAGATCTCGAGGTCCAAGAGCCACGTGTGTGATATTTGTCAGCTGTGGACCAAAAGCTAATGTGTGAAGAGGAAGGTCTATATCTGAAAGTCACAGAAATCACTACAGACCACTGAGACTATCCTGGAATAAGACTGTGCCCATGGGCGTGAGATGTGCATTTTATGTGGCAGGTTAGGCTTGTGACGCTTTCAATAGAATTGGCTGAAGTCCATTGTTAATAAATGAATATCTCCTGTCAATGTTTTTATGCGGGGTACGCCAACCTTGTATTTCCTTAAGCTAACATCTACCAACAAGACTACACAGTATTACAAGGAGCTCCCACGCCTGTCAGTCAGTTGTCTTTACTTAATGATGAGGTTATAAGTCTTCATTTCCAAGTTTCCTTATAAAGGGAATTCGGTCTAAATGTGGGATGTTTTAGACATTATTCACGCTGGCAGCATAAGTTAAAACTTACCAGGCCCAGTTTTGTTGCATAAGAGAGGTGCCCAAAAGCATCCCTCCTGGATGAAAGCTAATAAAACAAGCATATTGTGCTACGTTTAGGCAGTGGCATGCTCTATTTATTTTTTATTCTATGCTTGACGTTAAAAAACAAAAAAACAAAAAAAAGATCAGCGATCCAGCGTGCCGTACCAGACCTATGGGCTTTGCCATTGTGGTATTGTATTAAGCGAAGTGTTTTTTAAAAAAAAACTTACGACGATCCAAACACGATTCCATTTCCCTGTTTCAGTCACTGGTGGCCACTCAGCTGGGGTGGATATTTCGGTAAGAATGGGCCACCCACCATGCACAAGCGTTGTGCGTTGCACTTGTTCTGCCTCACAACCGCTGGCGCAAGAACTCACTAAAGTCAGAAAAAGGCCTGATAGGCGGGAAAAGAAATGCTGACAAGAGGAGCTCTGGGTAGGAGGTTTGTTTTTACTGATTCATTTACCAGAAGTAAAAAAAACTGATAAAAAAAAGGTCCCACTCAGGGCCCAGCCCTCCCAAAAAACAAGCATGTGACATTCCCACACAGTGAATCAGGGGCTGAGACGGGATTACAGTTAAACCCGTTAGTTCCAACAGGGAGACAGCAAAGACGACCCTCCAGCCTCCCTTAGTTTCTTAGACACTTGTCAAAAGCACCCCTTGCCCCCACTCAAACCCACTGAACCGACGCCCCACAAAGCACTTATTCCAATTACACTTTCTCGCCCTTTTCACTGATCCCTGCCCTGTGAATGATGAACTCCCCCCCAGGTTTTCCTACTTAGTGGCCTTTCAGCAGCACTGAATATAGCATGGAGATCCAGCAGCATTGGTTTCCGTAGATCTGACTCTTTCGTGGTGGGAGGCCGTAGCTGCCGAGTTTTCAGTCTGTACATTTGTGGCATTTCCATGGCTGCAGTGTGCTTATGTGTGACATTTCCATGGCTGCAGTGTGCTTATGTGTGACAGTTCCATGGCTGCAGTGTGCTGATGTGTGGCATTTCCATGGCTGCAGTGTGCTTATGTGTGACAGTTCCATGGCTGCAGTGTGCTGATGTGTGGCATTTCCATGGCTGCAGTGTGCTTATGTGTGGCATTTCCATGGCTGCAGTGTGCTTATGTGTGGCATTTCCATGGCTGCAGTGTGCTTATGTGTGGCATTTTTATGGCTGCAGTGTGTTTATGTGTGGCATTTCAGTACCTCAAATGTGACACTTTGGTTGCCACATTATTGTGAGCGGAGGAAAGCACTTATGTCCGTGTTTCGAAATGAACTTTAGTGGTCTAGAAAGCACAGCAGCCGCACTACCGTCATGCTCACGTGAGGTATAAAATTAACTCTGCTCAGAAGCTGTGTAGCCTCACTAATCAATGCATGGTAACTTAAACAAGTAATGAGCCAATGGGAATATCAATAATAAATGAAGTTGGGTATAGGGTCGAAGGGATATTTAAAGACCTGCCTTGGATTACTTCCCCAATCAATCTTATCAAAACTAAACAATTAATCCAGGGGTCTCTTAAAACTGGGCCCTCACTGAGGGAAAACCTCTGAACATGTATGTCAGCAAAGAGTACTACAGCAAGCAATCAAAGAGTAAGAAGACCCACAAAAGCAGTTGGATTCCCATCACACACCGAAGTGATCCATCTCATCATCTGGGTATCCTTCCTATCATCCACTGTACCTCTTGATCATAGAGGAATTTTTAAAGGATATTACTATGTATGGGTCATGTAGAAGGAGCAAAAAGGCAAGATAGAGCAAGCTCTTGACGCGCCTAGATTTGTAAAAGACTAGTGTGTGGGAATGGTGAGTGCAGTGCAATGTGAAAGTGCAATTTAAAAAAGGAGAAATAAGAGGGAAAAACTTTTATTGGGATATCTCTTATAGTCCTTCATATAAACAGTGCAAAAAGCATTTTTCAAAAATAACTGCATGTCAAAGAGGTTGACATGTTTCAGCCTTCAGGACTGGTAGTCCCTGGCTTTCTTCAGGACCTGTCTAGAATTGTTATTGCTACTGCATTAAAAAGAAAGTGACTCAACAGTGAATAAACAAAATGAAGAAAAAAAAAGAAAAGGAGGTTGGAATCAATACAACCTTGCTTGCCAATGGGAATATCAACAGGCTAGCGCTTTGCTAACCTGCTGCAGCGTCCCACATGCATGCACTGTCTGCTTCCACAGACACGGGAGCCCGTTGTCAGGAGTGAAACTCTAACAGGACTCTTCCCTGCCTGTCTTAGCCGAACTTGCCATTGTCCTTACATAGGTCGTGCACAATTAGTCACGAGGCCTCAGCGCACCCTTACTTCCCCGTGCAGAGCCGGGAGGTGTGCGCATGTGTGAAAGGGAGAATGATTGGTGTTGAGGACTTACGAGTTATAAGCTCAGGAAGAGCGCAGAGGCAACTGAAGGTTTGACTGCTGCCCGTGCTCCTGGCATTGAGGACAGAGAGCACCCGACCGCTTCTGCTCCCTGTGCACCCTTCTGTGCCAGTACCACAACAAGCACCGGAGTCAACAGGCTGCACGCGCGCCACTGGCGTTGTGTATTCTGCCACGTGACTGAGCCGGCTGCAATATTTCCCCTAGGAATTCGGGAGGCGGAGCAGAGTTATCACAGTATGGAAACAGTCTTTACTTAATGCCTTTGATTTCAAGAACACGCTATCAGCCGAACTCAGCTGATTTGTGTGACTAATGTTGGGCCCTGCACTGACTTGGCGATTTATCCCGAATGCGTCACACTAACCTCTGATCCGTGGTCCTTGGCAGGGCTGGGGGCCCTGCTGCCTACACAAAGCTGTGGCCGCTCCTTTGTTGGATCTATCGTTTTCCATATGCATCCCCCCTTCAAAGCCTTTCCCATGTCAAGCAGAGTAAGCTCCCTTCTGCCTCTCTGTAAAAACAAGAGGTGGAAGCGTGTGAGCGCGTGGTGGGAGCATGTGAGAGAGGAGACGCCATGCGCATACATGGTTTGTCTCCCTTCCGAACCAAACCGACAACAATAGTCTCGCCAAGGCGAAAGCAGCGCATGCGCTGCGTTCTCTTGGCGAGACCTAACAAGATAACATTGTGAGAGAGATTGGGAGAAATTGACTTGAAAGCATGTAGCTTGGCTGGCTTTCAAAAAGTGGGAACGATACAATTGCTCTGACCTTACTGTTAAGTGACTAAAGGGGGCCTTTATATGCTGGCTGCCCACCTGCAGTGGTTGGCGCAGTGACTGGGGGAGCTGAATGAGGAGAGCACCTGTTTGTTGGAGCCGGATGGTCATCCCCGCTTGCTGTTGGCTAAATTGTTGGTCCCGACTTCCCACACTATGTACCACTCAGTGTTACAGCGCACCGCACTACAGGCCTGGAAGAGATCCCTGGATAAAGTTAAAAGAGCTCTTAGATATACCCCTATGCTTTCCCTTGTGGGTTTACCACACGGTACTCCCATTTCACTATTCACTGAAGATCAATTAGTGACATGGACACAGGCGGGGGTGGAAAATGTAGAAGACTTTTATTTGGAAAAAGGCCTTCTGCCTTTTGAGGAACTGGTGGAGAGTAGCGGCCCTTCTCCGGGAAAGGTCTTAGACTATGAAGCTTTAGTCCCCACTTTTGGACAGTTGTGGGGGGAGGGACAGGTGGAACCTAAGACCCTGGGTACGGCTGAGCATCAGGTGAAGTGGTTTTATGCCACCATGCTTACTGTGTCCCTAAACCCACTGGGTGACTTGCGAGGGAGATGGGAAAGCATGCTTAACTAATTAAGCATGCTTAATTAGTTAATTACCCTCAGTGGGTTTTTGCTTAGTGCGTCCTTTTGTAGTATGCTGGGAAGTGCAGTCCAAATGCCGAGCATAATCAAATCCTTAGTGGATTGCCGTTGATATTTTCCTTATTTAAAAGCAGCCATGAAAATAAAAGAGAGCCTTGCTGTTGAAACTTGTAAGCAAAGCCTATGATTAAGATGCTTTCAGCATCGAAACGCGTCAGGCAGCTAAATCAACTTGTGTATGCCAAGGAAAGTCGGAAATGAAGCCTGAATGGCAGACTTACAGCCGTGTGCCTTCCTGAAGCTGCAGGGCATTTTGGTGAACAATATTTACACACGACGGTCCGGTCGTGAGGAGGAGCACCATCTCCGTGATGTTTGGAGAGGCTGCGTCATGGAACTGGTCCGTGATTGAATAGAGCTGCAAGTCATATGCAAATGGACTTACCTTGACGTCCCGAGACCTACTACAGGATAATAATGCTTTTAAATAAGGAAAATATCAACGGCAATCCACTAAGGATTTGATTATGCTCGGCATTTGGACTGCACTTCCCAGCATGCTACAAAAGGACGCACTAAGCAAAAACCCACGGAGGGTAATTAACTAATTAAGCATGCAGCCATGAAAATAAAAGAGAGCCTTGCTGTTGAAACTTGTAAGCAAAGCCTATGATTAAGATGCTTTCAGCATAGAAATGCGTCAGGCAGCTAAATCAACTTGTGTATGCCACGAAAAGTCGGAAATGAAGCCTGAATGGCAGACTTACAGCCGTGTGCCTTCCTGAAGCTGCAGGGCATATTGGTGAACAATATATATATAATTTGATCATTTAATAGATAACCTTTCACAACGAAGCGCATAATATGTCCTCCGTGTGTGGACGATGCACGAAGCGCATCGTGCGTACATGGCCCACGGCACGGCCCACGGCACTAACTGCGTAAAGTGGGCGCGCGGTGCGCAAAGCACACCGCGTGCTCACTGTGCGCGCACGGTGCGCGAAGTGCACCGTGCGCGCACGGAACGAACTGCGTGAAGTGGGCGCGCACGCCACGAACGGCGTAAAGTAACTTAGCATTTAAAAAACCGTACAAATTCACTGAAAAAAACATAGGTTTCACACACGTTATAGTTAGGAATTAGCATTTAAAAAACCTTGCAAATTCACTGAAAAAACCATAGGTTTCACACATGTTATAGTTAGCTGGACATTTCACTCGTAAAAAACCATTGAAATTCCCCCGTTATAGTTAGTGCAGGCAACTATAACTCACGCGACCGCAATCCTCTGCTGATGACATATGTGTCTTTATGAAAAAAAATTTTTTTGCAATATATGTATAGCTAAAATTTAATCAGTAAATTACAGCAGAGGGACCCTGAATATATTAGTAGGTGAGGAAGGGATCAGGGAAAGAGACTAATGAAAAACAAGACTTCCTACACTATACCACTTAAATTAAAGGCAATATGTCCATGTAATAAAGTAATACCCACAGTCAACGGTGTATACAACTATATTATTTCATTTATTAGTTCATTTTATCATTTTTTTATCATTTTTTTCAACCACCTCAGAATACATATACATAAACAATTTTCATACTGTGTTATAATACATATAATATGGTTCACATCAAACTATTGAAGCACAATTTATGATTAATTGTACAACCATGACATAAATAAGAAAACATATATACCACATATATGACACACAATTAAAGACAATAAATCTACAACTCAAGAAAACAACAATATATTGACAATTAAAATCATAGGTTGTATAATTTAAACATAGGACCAACGCCTACGCGCGTTTCGGAGCTCAAAAATGATCTTTACAGGCTCCTTCTTCAGGGCATGTTACAGTGGTCTTTCAGAGGAGAAAAAAGGCTTCAAGGCCTAGTTTGATGTCCAGCACTCATACATTGGAGTTAAACATTGGATTTTGACAGCCGTTGGTCTGTGGGTATAAAAATCACAATAAGTGATTGTGAATATTATTTAGCTTTCTTTAAATTTATTTGAGAAAAAATGGAGCAGGAGCTATAGAATGAGTAAAGGAATAAAGACCTCTATGTATACCCGTGATAGAACAAACACCCAAGAACAGGAGTTTATGTGAGGAAATGCCATTATAGTTCAAAAGAGCCTAAGTACAAAAGGATAAAATATTGAAGAAAAGAAGAATTCAGAAGGAGTAATAAGTTTTAGTGACAACATACTTGCCAATGACAGATTCTTATACAGGGGGATACCAGTGACGAAGTTTTCTAAATCTTTTAATTTTAGTATTTGAGGAACTACAATAAGAAGAAAAGAATAACCATGGTTAAATCTGAAAACATAATGGGGTACCAAATGAAACTAGGCAGAACTCACGAGGCTAGCATGAATTACAGGGAGACTGGGGTAGAGATTTTCCTTATATACTAAAGGCAGTTTACAATTGTATCTATCCAGCGTATAAAAAAGGATCTATATACAATGAGCCTCTAGCAGAAATGGCTAGGTTATCCGTCACAGATGATGCAAATATCATCTCTCACGATAGGACATTATTGTTTGTTAAGTGGGCTGTACGACTAATGACGGGTAGGATTTTAGGAAGAACTAAGAAATATCTTGTAACTTCCTACAGCGTCTCTTAATATCTGAGCTAATGTTATGTCTTCAGACTTAATTCAATATGGCTGGACGAGCATGCAAAGATATCCAGAGAATTAGGCCATGGTGGTCACATGATAAACCATCGCCTAAAAAATGTACCAAGGAAAGGCTAATTTAAATGCCTGGATGTATTAGAGAAGACTCAATGTATATCTCGCTAAGTCCACTCGCTTACCCAGATGTAGCAAAGGAGTACACGTCGAGAGAATACAGACGGTACATTGGAGGCCTATCAGAGAATTGATTTAAGTGCGATATGCACATCTGAAAAGGCAAAGTGGTCTCATAATGTGATAGAATACTGAATTTGAATTGAAATCCGAAAATATACAGATTTTAGTTTTTATAAATATGATGGAGAAACGAAACCTTGAGAATATATGCACGAATTGCTAACCTAAGTTGTATAATAAAAGGCAAAAGAATTACCTGTTCTCCTTATTTATTCAGTTTTGCGGAAGGCTGAATACACTCAAACGTGAATCCGGTATATAGCATAAATATTGACACTCGTAGGGACAATCTATAATAGAATTACGAGTAGTTTGCATATAATGCTGAAAAGGATGGCAACATAGACATATTTTTAAAGCAACCAAAGAGGCTGAAACTAGCTTATAACGGTTCTTACCGAGCAATTAGGCAAAGGCTTGTCAGGGATTCCAAGATAGACGTTCAAAATCAGGAGTGTATGGAACCTGGCGTTTCTCTTATAGGGAGAACCAGGAAATGATGAGAGCGCAAATCAGATGCTGGGCGTAAAAATTAACGCTCGTGGGATTAATCTGCAATGAAATTGCATATAGTTTAAAGATCAAATGCTAGGCGTAAATATTAACGCTCGTGAGAGCAATCTGCAATGAAATTGCATGTAGTATAAAGGTGATGCTAGAAAAGCAGCGTATTAATCTTACCGGTCAGTTCAGCAAAGATCTGTCAAGGATTCCATGGTTAGCGCTCTTCAGGATAAGTGTGTGGAATCTGGCGTTTCCCTTATAAGGAGAGCCCGGAAGTGATGATCTAATAATGGGCACTGAAATAGGACTACACATGAAACGGGAGAGCAACCTTACAATATATTCTCCATTCTGAATGCAAGCCATAAGATTGTCAGTAGAGGCGGACATCTTGGAAGTGAAATAAGGCTCTCTACATATACCTGAGACAACACGTAACAATTGTGCCTCATTGATGAATTTTTACCAATAATTAAATTAAAAGTTGAAGGACATGAATTACTCGATCCAGGAACTGATGAAGTCTTATGATGGACACTAAAATGAGACTGCAAATGAAACAGGAGCGCAACCTTAAGATGTATTCTCCCATCGGCATGCGGACCATAAAATGGGCAGTCACGACGGGCATCTTAGGGGGAGGAATTAACCCCTCCGTAGAAAGTTCCTAACATTTACCTTAGTCGGCGCATACAGATTAAGCCTCATGGATGAATTTTAACCAGTTGTTAATTTATACATATGGGGCACGGATTGGGTGACAAGGGTATGATTAGTGGTCCCGGGTGTGCTATATGGTCTAACATTACAGGGGTGTGTATTTCGCCCACCTTTCTAGATGTGGTCAAAAAAGGTAACTGTAATCACCAGCCAATATTTGATACATTAGCCAAATAGACAGTTCATCCTATACGTTTCCTTAGACCAGATAAAGTAGAGGAATAAATTTTAACCCACCTGTTCATAATAAGTGGGACCAAGAATAATTTTATATAATCGCGTTTTCCCAAGGGAGATGTTCGTTAAGGCCTTTTTCTTGTGTCTTGAGGACATATATCCAAAAAACTTCCCTTTTGCGCCTAATAGCATCCACATTGAGGCTATTAGGGGGATGTACATGTTCCAAAATTAGCCACCTAAGTTCTGAGATACTGTGATGTTTCTCAGTCCAATGGGCCACCAAAGGGGCTCCTTCACGTTTGTTAAGTATTGCTGACTTGTGTTCACTAAAACGTACGCGAAATTCTCTGCTGGTTTCTCCAACATATCCTTTGTCACAAGGACAAAGGATAAGATAGACAACATGTCGAGTGCGGCAATTAGTCATGTCTTTAAATGTAAATGTCTGTTTGTCCCAGATCAATTCGTCAGTCACCATGGCAAACTGGCATGCGTGGCAATTCCCACATTTGTGAGTACCACTGATCGGTTTAGTTCCAGTGATAGATTTTTGTACAAATGGATTGGTAGTAGGTATTTTAGATTTAACCAAAGAGTTCCTTAGGTTTTTGTTACGTCTGAATGCAAAAATAGGCCTCGGGAAGCTCTTTCTAGTATGGTCTGTATTGAGAATATGCCATTCTTTTTTGATAATTTGTCTGATTTTATGATCAATGTTGGAATGGGTGGTGACGCAGACCAATTTCTCATCAGTTTTTGGTTCTTTAGGTTGCAATAGTACAGTTCTATCATGATATTTTGCTCTTTTGTAAGCATCTTTAATGAGTTTAGGGGGATACCCTCTGCTTGCAAACTTTTGTTTGAGTTCCTCTGCATGTATATCATAATTAGATATAGTAGTACAGTTCCTGCGTAGCCGTAAAAATTGGCTAAAAGGGATGTTGTCCTTTTGGCTTCGGGGGTGAAAGCTGGAGTACTGGAGTAGAGTATTTTTAGCAGTAGGCTTAGTATACAGACTGACTTCAATTTTAGCATCAATAATTTGTATCCAAATATCTAGGAATTCTATTTTGGACTTACTTATATTTGGGCTAAATTTGAGGTGGACATCGCAAAGGTTGATCCACGCCATGAATTCATGCAGTTGTTCTTCCGGACCACTCCAGATAAAAAAAATATCATCAATAAAGCGATACCAGCTTTTGATGTTTTCGCTGAATGGAGCTATTTCATTGAAAATAAACCTATTTTCAAATTCTCCCATGTATATATTCGCTACATTGGGTGCACAGGCTGCGCCCATACTAACTCCAAGTATCTGTTTAAAGATTTGTCCGTTGAATTCAAAGTAATTTTCTTTTAGAACAATAGCTAGGCATTCCAGCAGGAACAACCGATCAACCGTGGTGTTGCTATTCTCAAGAGTGTGTTTGACTGCTTCTAGTGCCCCTAGCTGTGGAATGTTAGTGTATAAAGCTTCGATGTCCATAGACACTAGAAAGTCTGTATAGATGTTAAACTGAATGCCTTCAATTTCCCTGATGAGGTGTCCCGTGTCTTTTATATACCCTCGGAGATTAGATGCCAGCGGTTGTAAAATTTTGTCCACATATTTGGACAAGGGTTCAGTTAGAGACCCGACCGTAGAAACGATGGGTCTAAACGGGGGGCTGGAAGAGTTCTTATGAATTTTAGGTACTCCGTATAGAATCGGTATTCGATGGAATTCTACGTTAAGATAGTTAAATTCTTGCATGCACAGTGAACCTCTATCAAGTGCTCTTTGGGTGATCTCTAAAATATCTCTTTTAATTCTTAGTTCAGGATATGTCCTGGATTTGGCATAATGTTCGGGTATATTAAGCATAGCCTCAATTTGCTGTATATATGCTGGACTATCCATAACTACAATCCCTCCACCCTTGTCCGCGGGTTTGATGGTTAGCTCAGTGTTATTGGCCAGTTGTTTAAACGCTTGGTATTCCGGATAATTCAAATTGTCGTCCGGTTTGGGAACAAAGGAGAGAAGTTTCTGGACTTTTGCAGTGACCACCTTTTCAAAAATACCCACTTCTGTACCAACTTGGTCTAAAGTGGGTGAGAAAATGGATTTGGGTCTAAATCCTGTGAGATTGTCATTAGTCTGAAGAGGGTTATCTTCAAAAAATCTTTTAAGACGGATTTTACGAAAGAATGATTGTATGTCAGTCATCATCTTGAACCGATCAAGGTAGGTAGTGGGAATAAACGTAAGCCCTCGAGATAACAGTTCGATGGCAGACGTATCTAGCTTCATCTTCGAAAGGTTGAATACCGGTATGGTTTGGCTATCTCTGGTGGTTTTACTCTCAGGGGCATTTTCTATCCCTGTGGAGAAATAATCTTTAGAGGTACTGGGTAGTGGGGCTGAGTTGTAGTTAAACGATACTTCTGTGATGCTATTGTTATCAAAGTCAGTATCTATTCTCTCCAATATTGGTTCCTTCGAGTCTGAAGGAATTGGGGGGTGTTCTCTGATTGTTGATAAGACCCCCTTTCTGAATTTCGATACTGGGTTCTCATTTGGCCCCGTCTGTTGCCTAAAAAATGGGCATTCCTTCTCGGGCCTTGATAGTTAGCCCTTCTTTGTCCATAGTTGTCAAAAGAATTAGGTCCACTATCTGTGTCTGACCCAGATGTATCTGAGAATCTGGTTACTTTTTTGTTAGACCAATATTGTCGATCATTAGAGTGAGGTTGGTCCATTTGATTTCTATAGTATTCAGGGGCTAAATACGGATAAACTCTTTGCTCACTGAAATATCTAATGTCTTTCTTGAGTTTCTCCGTTTTTTTCTTTATTAGATATTCACAAAAGGAGTTCATCTCGCCATTAATTTCCTCTAGTTTGTTTTTGGCCTCTTCTAATGAGTTGTTTTTCTTTAGATTTTCTTCCATTTCAGCTATTTCTTTAAGTAGATCTTCCACTACCTCTCTTGCTGTTTCTATGATGAGTATCATTAGGTCTCTTGAGCATCTGTTAGCTATAAGAGACCATTTCTCTAGAAATTTCTTCACCTCCACGAATAGACCCGGTATGTTCCTTATGCGGAGTCCATTTGGAATGACTCCTGCTCTCAAATATTCCAACATGAACTCCGCATGAGATTCAGTCCTTCTAGTTTTCTTTTTGAGGTTGAGTAATTTCAACCAATCGTCATTAAAGTTATTCCCGGTTGTGAATTGTTTGTCTGTGGTGGAGCTACCCCCCAGGAGTTTTGAAAAGTCCTCATCAGTGAACCCGAAGGTTTTGATCCTATCCATATCGTGTCGAGGACGGTCCGATATGTAATCAAATGTACCACAATTGATTCAATCCCTACCCCTCGTGCCAAAGCACTAAGGTATATCCAAAGAAGGGTTCACACGATTAGAAAATAGATACAAATACATACAAAATCACAGAGAAAAAAAGAATGAGAAATTAAAGTGAAAAAGAGCTCCAATTTCCAAAAGGAATGAAGAACCCTCACAGCAACGTGCTGGGGAAATCAGTAAATTACAGCAGAGGGACCCTGAATATATTAGTAGGTGAGGAAGGGATCAGGGAAAGAGACTAATGAAAAACAAGACTTCCTACACTATACCACTTAAATTAAAGGCAATATGTCCATGTAATAAAGTAATACCCACAGTCAACGGTGTATAAAACTATATTATTTCATTTATTAGTTCATTTTATCATTTTTTTATCATTTTTTTCAACCACCTCAGAATACATATACATAAACAATTTTCATACTGTGTTATAATACATATAATATGGCGATACGGCGTAAAGTAACTTAGCATTTAAAAAACCGTACAAATTCACTGAAAAAAACATAGGTTTCACACACGTTATAGTTAGGAATTAGCATTTAAAAAACCTTGCAAATTCACTGAAAAAACCATAGGTTTCACACATGTTATAGTTAGCTGGACATTTCACTCGTAAAAAACCATTGAAATTCCCCCGTTATAGTTAGTGCAGGCAACTATAACTCACGCGACCGCAATCCTCTGCTGATGACATATGTGTCTTTATGAAAAAAAAATTTTTTGCAATATATGTATAGCTAAAATTTAATGGAAGAAGACATGGGCAAATAAGTGTCTAAATACAGTATTAGCATCAGCAGAGGATTGTGGTCGCGTGAGTTATAGTTGCCTGCACTAACTATAACGGGGGAATTTCAATGGTTTTTTACGAGTGAAATGTCCAGCTAACTATAACATGTGTGAAACCTATGGTTTTTTCAGTGAATATATATATATATATATATATATATATCACAGCTCCAAAGTCCACTTGCAGGCAATATGTGCACTCTTTCTGACGGGTGCAACTCTGTGGAAGTGGGTCCACATTTAAATTCACGCTCACGTTTCCAAAAGAAAACACACTGCACTCATGGGACCCCTTGGAAGATTCTTTAATTACTGATGCACAGTTCAGTTTCCTGTGCAGTCATACCCCAGAGTGCTTCGGAACCCTGGGGTATGACGAGGGGCCCCCCCGAGGAGACTTCGAAAACAGCGCGACATATTATGATTCTTGAAAACTGAACTGTGCATCAGAGCGGGATGGTAAATATTTACCCAGAACTGTGAAACATCGTGCTCGTGGGGGACATGTCTATGTGGAGACCGGTGGGACGCAATGATCAACTCTCCCCCCCCACCCGAACACCCTTGGACTTCCAATCCCACAATGCATCTCAGGGGGAGGGAACGTTTTTTCCGAGGAAATGAGTCCCTCTTTGATGCCTAGCAGCAAGAACCAATGAAATAACTTCTACCTGTTCAAATGACCAGCAGGACAGGTTGCGCTGTCTTTAAACAAGCAGATGAAGGCAGAACGCCGAAACGCGTCCTTGTAATTAAAGAAGCTTCCAAGGGGTCCCGTGAGTGCAGCGTGTTTTCTTTTGGTAACGTGAGCGTGAATATATATATATATAATTCGCAATGTGATCCTTGATAGTACAGTGCACTCAGCGGCGGGTGCTCAGCGTAGGGGCCGGATCCTGGGCCTATATTTCAACATGTCTCACAAAGGACGCGGCACTCCGGAGTTGAGTTTTGAAAGATTTATTTTTGCCAACTCTCAACCAACGCGTTTCAGCCCTCCCACGGCTTTGATCACGGTTAGCGAGTCCTTCCTCTATTGCACTTTATATAATGGAACCTAATGGTAATACAATAAATCTGAATCAAAGAATCACCTGCACAACGCAATATGTAATCTACATCATTGAATGTAACTGGGGATCAAAATACATCGGCAGTACAATTTGCACCCTAAGAAAATGCATCTTAGAGCATAACCAAGCAATAAAAAATAAGGATATGACATACGCCACGGCCAAACATATGGCACAATGTCAAAATGGAGATTGGAGGGCGATGAGCTATTATGGCATCCACGCAATAACATCAGATGAACGTGGAGGGAACAGGATGAGGAAGTTAGGCCAAATGGAATCTCGCTACATCATCAGACTCAGGACAAAGATCCCGAGGGGATGAACAATGATGAGGTTATAAAGCAAAGCGCGAACTCCTTCATGAGAAATGAAAACTGTAAATGTCCTTTTTGTATATAGGTTAATTAAGCTTTCACAATTGAATAGCACTACAAATCCCATAATGCCACATTAGGGCCACATGGGTATATAAAGTGCAATAGAGGAAGGACTCACCAACTGTGGGAGGGCTGAAACGCGTTGGTTGAGTGTTGCCAAAAAGAAATCTTTCAAAACTCAACTCCGGAGTGCTGCGTCCTTTGTGAGTCATAAATATATATATATAGTAGGTAGTTATAGTTAGGACCTATTTTCCGTAGGAAATCCGCAACATTCTATTTGGAATAACGTTGGCGCAGATGGACGAATCTTCGCAAAATGTTCCAAACTTTTGGCCAGCTCCAGTCCGCTCCCACCCTGAAAATTTCACAGTGATTCGTCAAGAGGGGGCTGAGAAATAGGGGGGGTCCCAAAACACGTTTTCCCCATGCATTTTTCCATAGGACCTGTTGACGCAGTTACAGCCCGAACTGCTGAAAGAAATTACACTAAATTTGGCAAAGAGGTAGTCCTCAGTTCAGACTCGTGCATTTTGCTTAAATGGTGTAAATCCATTCAGTAGTTCCTGAGAAAATTAGAGTTAAAAAGATAGATATATCTGGGCGGAGCCTAACCACACATATCATCGTGAGATCTGATTGTCTGTCAGTACTTCATCCAAGAAGTGTTGGCAGCCATCTTGGGACCAATATACATGATTGCACCTCATTAAAAAGCATTGAAGTTAATAGAAGGTTTTAAGACTTTAGTTACATTATAAATCATTTGTTGATGGTACCATACTCATTTTAGGAATTGTGGTGTGTTCTAAGCTGATTTTACCATGTGAAAAAGCCTTCTGCTGTGATATCATGAATCATGTTTGAGAGAAAACTATTTTCTCATGCTTTTCCCACAGAGGTTTGGAAGGTGATCTATAAGCTAAACTGAGAGCATATTTTCTGTAAATTCACATTATCTTTCTCAGTCATGTGAGAATGAAGTCTGACATTCTCAGTAAAACATGTACATCCAACAAGGGCAGAGACTGTCAGTTGATTCCTTTGTGTTCTACTGCAGCTTCCCAGAGTGTTCTAAAGAACAGCTAGAGCGCTAACAGTCCTACTTATGACAAACGTATTGAACACCTGAAGCCATCTTGATTGGAATAAAGTGGTAACACTTGAAACATTTAATTTACAAAGGAACAAAATGAGGGGGTTCATTTTGCCATAGAAATAATAATTAGTGCTGCAGATTAGGGCACATTTTGACTTCTCAAATCCTCTTCTATTTCATAGAAAAATTCTGACATGCCGACTGAAACATGAACTTTGAATACCAGCAGCAGACTTCCCTGGTGAGCAGTGATCTAATGAGCAACTAGAGTGCTAACTTTCAGAATTTATGGCAAATGTGTGACACATCTGAATGCCTTCTAGATGGAACCAAAGTAAAAAACTGAAAGTATTTCCTACTGAGGAGACTGCAGTAAATGAGGAAATTAGGAAACTTCAAATAAATCTCCCAAGATGGCCACCAGAGACAAAAGAGCCCAAATGTAACCCAAATATCACCCAGATGTAGCCCAAGTATAGCCCAATGACAGAATGTCCCAGAGTGTTCTTAAGAATAACTAGAGCGCTTACTGTCTTACTTATGACAAAAGTATGGCACACCTGAAGCCATCTTGATTGGAATAAACTGGTAACACTTAAAACATTTAATTTAAAAAGGAACACAATGAGGGGGTTCATTTTGCCATAGAAATTATGTTTAGTGCTGAAGAAAGAAAAATTAGGGAACATTTTGAGTGAATTCTCAAATCCTCTTCTATTTCATTAAAAAATTCTGATATGCAGACTGAAACATGCACTTTTAATACCAGCAGCAGACTTCCGTAGTGAGCAGTAGCTTTACTACAGTGATCTAATGAGCAACTAGAGTGCTAACATTCAGAATTTATGGCAAATGTGTGACATATCTGAATACCTTCTTGATGGAATCAAAGTAAAAAACTGAAAGCATGTCCTACTGAGGAGACTGCAGTAAATGAGGAAATTAGGAAACTTCATAATAAATAAATCTCCCAAGATGGCCACCAGAGACAAAAGAGCCCAAATGCAGCACAAATATCACCCAGATGTAGCCCACATGTAGCCCAATGGCATTTTTAATAGTGCAGATTTGTCAGGTATTGGAGTGCTTTACATGTGCATTGGTTACATCACACAAGATCAAATTCATTTTGGTTGTAGACATGGGGAGATTAAGTGATTTGACCAGAATCACAGAATGTTGAGCTGAAGCAGAAACTCCAACCTGGTTCCCCAGTTGCAAAGTCTGCAGCTCTGGGAGTAACACCACATCCTCTCCCCTAAGTGCAGCATTTAATCAAGTGGTCAACTGGATAGAAAAACATAAAGATTACAAATAATGTAAAAGTTCTTTGTCCCTATTTGAAAACTCAGAAAATATGTCCTCATTTTAGTTTTTTAGAGCACTAACCATAATTTTGATGCAAATAAGACCCTCTCATATGTGTAATTTCTAAAGGAAATGCTCTAGGTATTACAGTTTTGATTACATCAAGATGACATCAGGCGTTCAACACTTTTGTAATAAATATAGAATGTTAGCAATCTAGTTGTTCATTGGGATACTGTTGAGAGGCAGAGGCCAGGGGCACGGACTCTGAGAATTGAAGGCAGGTAGGAGAGTGCAGAGGCAACAATTTGACCACACTGGGCAGGCAGGAAGGGCAGTGGCAGCACAACAGACTATGGAGGGCAGTGGAAAGGGGGGCAGGGGCAACAAACCAACAATACAGGACTGGCAAGAGAGGCTGTGGCAATATAATAGACCATTGTGGGCAGAAGGAAGAGGCAGTGGTAGTACAACCATACATGCCAACAGACCCGTTTCAGCCAGGAAACGTCCAATGTTTTTGAGCTCAAATGAGCTTTATTTAATCTGTCTCCTATCTACAATCTCCTCTTTTTCAATGTAACTCAAAGGGGAAAATCAATACCCAGGTTTTTTTCAAAATATCACTCTTACCAAGTTCAAAATGTTCGCAAGTATGGTACATTGGATCATGGTAGGCAGGAGGAATTGGGGTACGGACATGGACTCGGATAACAGAGGACAGGAGGGACATGGAGAGGTGCACCAAACTGACCCTACAGGGCAGGCATCAAGGTTTGCAGCAGCACAATACACCACACAGGGCATGCGGGACGGGAGTGCAGCACAACAATCCATAGAAAGCTATAGGGGGGGGGGAACAGGACCATGCACATGGACAACAGAGAACAGAGGGGAAAGAGGCAATGGTAGCTAGCTGACCATAATGGACAGGCAGGAAAGAAAGCTGCAGCATAACAGACCATAAAGGGCATTGGGGCATTACAATGGAACAGACAAGCCAGGAGGGAGGGAATAGGGGTCTTCACATGGAAACAGAGGGCTGGGGGCAAGGGGGCAGGGCAGGAGCAGCAAGTTGACCATGGAGGTCAGGCAGGATGGGCACTAGAAACAAGACACACCATGGAGAGCAACAGTGAGACTATGATGGCATACACACAGACCATGGAGGGAAGGTGGGAGGGGGTCAGGGGCAGCTAGCTGACCACACAGGGAAGGTGAGAGGGGCCATGGCAGCACAGAAGACCATGCATGGCAAGCGGGAGGGTTAGTGGCAGCATAATGGCTATGATGGGCAAGAAGGAGGGTGCAGGAGCATGCACAAAGGACCATGGAGGATAGAAGGGTGGGTCAGGACCTGGGCACAGACAAGAGAGTTCAGGGGAAGGGGCCTCACAACAGACCGCGCGGGGCAGGCAGGAGGAGCAGTTGCAGCACAACAGACCAGGGAGGGCAGAAGGGTGTGGCAGTAAAATGGACCATGGAGGACAGGAGGAAGGGTATAGGGGCATGGCATGTGGACAGGCAGGGTGGAGGTGGCAGGGACAGCTTACAGTCATCTGACAATGCTAGGCAGGTGGGAGGGGAGTGCAGCTCAACAGAACACTCAGAGTAGATAGGAGTGGCAGGTCCATGGAACATGGTGGGCAAAAAGGATGGAGCAGGGGTATGCACAAAGACATGGGAGGGCAGGGGGAAGGAGAATAGGGGCAGCAAGCTAAGCACAGAGGCTAAGCAGGAGGTCAATGATGGGCCATAGAATTGGCTAATGGAGGGCAGGAGGAGCAGTGGCAGCACATCAGATCATGCATGGCAGGAGGGAGGAGGCTAGTCCAACCATACATGCCAACAGACCCGTTTCAGCCAGGAAACGTCCAATGTTTTTGAGCTCAAATGGGCTTTATTTGATCTGTCTCCTATCTACAATCTCCTCTTTTTCAATGTAACTCAAAGGGGAAAATCAATACCCAGGTTTTTTTCAAAATATCACTCTTACCAAGTTCAAAATGTTCGCAAGTATGGTACATTGGATCATGGTAGGCAGGAGGAATTGGGGTACGGACATGGACTCGGATAACAGAGGACAGGAGGGACATGGAGAGGTGCACCAAACTGACCCTACAGGGCAGGCATCAAGGTTTGCAGCAGCACAATACACCACACAGGGCATGCGGGACGGGAGTGCAGCACAACAATCCATAGAAAGCTATAGGGGGGGGGGGGGGGACAGGACCATGCACATGGACAACAGAGAACAGAGGGGAAAGAGGCAATGGTAGCTAGCTGACCATAATGGACAGACAGGAAAGAAAGCTGCAGCATAACAGACCATAAAGGGCATTGGGGCATTACAATGGAACAGACAAGCCAGGAGGGAGGGAATAGGGGTCTTCACATGGAAACAGAGGGCTGGGGGCAAGGGGGCAGGGCAGGAGCAGCAAGTTGACCATGGAGGTCAGGCAGGATGGGCACTAGAAACAAGACACACCATGGAGAGCAACAGTGAGACTATGATGGCATACACACAGACCATGGAGGGAAGGTGGGAGGGGGTCAGGGTCAGCTAGCTGACCACACAGGGAAGGTGAGAGGGGCCATGGCAGCACAGAAGACCATGCATGGCAAGCGGGAGGGTTAGTGGCAGCATAATGGCTATGATGGGCAAGAAGGAGGGTTCAGGAGCATGCACAAAGGACCATGGAGGATAGAAGGGTGGGTCAGGACCTGGGCACAGACAAGAGAGTTCAGGGGAAGGGGCCTCACAACAGACCACGCGGGGCAGGCAGGAGGGGCAGTTGCAGCACAACAGACCAGGGAGGGCAGAAGGGTGTGGCAGTAAAATGGACCATGGAGGACAGGAGGAAGGGTATAGGGGCATGGCATGTGGATAGGCAGGGTGGAGGTGGCAGGGACAGCTTACAGTCATCTGACAATGCTAGGCAGGTGGGAGGGGAGTGCAGCTCAACAGAACACTCAGAGTAGATAGGAGTGGCAGGTCCATGGAACATGGTGGGCAAAAAGGATGGAGCAGGGGTATGCACAAAGACATCGGAGGGCAGGGGGAAGGAGAATAGGGGCAGCAAGCTAAGCACAGAGGCTAAGCAGGAGGTCAATGATGGGCCATAGAATTGGCTAATGGAGGGCAGGAGGAGCAGTGGCAGCACATCAGACCATGCATGGCAAGAGGGAGGAGGCTAGTCCATGGATTCAGATAATAGAGGATAGGGAGGAGGTGGATGGGGCAGCAAGCTAACTGTACAGAGAAGGTGGGTATTAGGAACTTTGCAGAAACACCCGCTGACCCTCCACCCCCCATCGCAAAATGTAATGCCAGTGAAAAGGGTAGGTGGACGCAGTGTTATTTAGAACATAGTCCTGAGAGCACAATTGAAAATGAAAACTAGATATAGTATATGGTATAAACTATGCACCAAAAAGTGTGATATAAGATGAACCGGGGCGTGAAATATTATATGCAATACATTGTGCGCAATGACAGATTCATTGGAGAGCGCGAGATAGCACAGGCACTAGCGCGTGCTATGCGATGTGCGCCTTGGAGTGTAATATGCACAGGGCAGTGTAGTGTAACCTAACTAGTCTCTAAAGTTGTAATATAAAATATGTGCCGGGGAGTGTAACGTTGCATATGCACTGTGACAAAGATATGGATCCCAGATTGTACTATGTATGGCATAGCGCTGTGCGTTGTAACATAGGCATCAAGGAAGGCACGTTAGATGGAGCAATATAACCCGTGCGAAGGCAAGTGTGGCATGACATATTCACGGGGTGGTGTTACAGTGCACATGGGCTAGAGAGTGTCATAGCATACGCACTAGATGGTGGAATACAACACAGAGGTGTGTGGCACTCGGCGGGCACTGGTGGGTGTAACACAGGATTGGGCTCAGCCAGGAACACGCTGTGACTCTCAAGTGAGGTTTGTCTCCTTTCCAGAGAGTAAAATAAAAAGTATTACACATTCGGCCGTGGATGTGTGTTTTATTAACTGTGAGGGGGGTTTCTTGCATAGTTTGGTCGATTTTTTGTCAAATCCCCTTTGAATGGCTTGGTGTGCGTGTCTTAAATGTGCCCGTCAATAGCTACCCATATTTGTATAAATAAACGACAAGGGTGTCTACTTGGAGAGTACCCACTGGTGGGGGCGCCGGGATTAGGCATGGTAGGGCGTCAGACACTTCAGAGCTTCACTAGCGGTGTAAATACATTCCACGTGGATTCACTGTATGCATAGTCACCTTTTAATGAATATCACGCAAATCGTCATGGTGATAGGTACATACGGTTTGTCCAGCATATCCTAGGTGTTTCTATAAATATACATATTTTTTTAAATAATAAAAAACAAAGGCCGGCCCCGGGGGATGGGGTCCCCGGGGCCGATTAAGGCCTTGGGAGGGGGGCCACGCAGCCCCCTTCCAAATTTATTTTTTTCAACAAAGAAAATGAGGGTGCAGGCCCTGGGGGATGGGGTCCCCAGGGCCAATAAATTAGAAAAGGAAGGGGGGCCACACAGCCCTCCTTCTTAAAAACAATTAAATAAAAGACCGGCATCGCGCCGTAGGCCACGCCCCCTCCTTGCAGCACTCTGCAAACGCGCCCCCTGGCCAGTTGTAAGTTGGGGAATTAATTCCCCTTCAATACTGAGGGTCCCTGAGGGCCAACTAGCCCAACAGTTATCTCCAGTATGCGCCAGGGAGCTGCGTTGCAGACAGGTGTTCTGAGGCCATGCCCCTTTTTACACCTCTATGCAACGCAGCTCTGTGGGGCTTACTGGAGGTACCTACTGGGCTAGTTTGACCCTAGGGACCCTTAGCATTCAAGGGGACTTAATCTCTTAACTTAGAACGGCCACAGGGCGCGTTTGCACAGTGGTGAAGGGAGGAGACGGGGCCTGAGGTGACGTGTGCGCATTTTAAGTTGGGGAAATAATTCCATTTCAATCCTGAGGGACCCTGGGGGCCAACTAGCCCACCAGGTGCTTCCAGTAAGCGCCACTGCTCTGCGTTGCAGAGAGGTGGTGCAGGCCGTGCCCCTTTTTACACCTCTCTGCAATGGCGCTTACTGGATGTACCTAGTGGGCTATTTTGCCCCTAGGGACCCCCAGGATTCAAGAGGACTTAATCTCCCAACTTAAAACGGCCACAGGGCATATTTACACAGTGGGGAAGGGAGGGGACGGGGCCTGAGGTGAAGTGTGCAAACACGCCCTATGGCGCGTTTTAAGTTGGGGAAATAATTCCCCTTCAATCCTGAGGGCCCCTGGGGGCTAACTAGCCCACCAGGTGCTTCCAGTAAGCGCCACTGAGCAGCGTTGCAGAGAGGTGGTCCAGGCCGTGCCACTTTTTACACCTCTCTGCAACGCAGCTCTGTGGCGCTTACTGGAGGTACCTAGTGGGCTAGTTGGACCCTAGGGACCCTCAGGATTCAAATGAACTTAATCTCCCAACTAAAAACGGCCACAGGGCGTGTTTACATAGTGGTGAAGGGAGGGGACGGAGCCTGAGTTAACATGTGCAAACACGCCCTGTGGCGCGTTTTAAGTTGGGGAAATAATTCCCCTTCAATCCTGAGGGACCCTGGGGGCCAACTAGCCCACCAGGTGCTCCCAGTAAGCGCCACTGCGCTGCTTTGCAGAGAGGTGGTCTAGGCCGTGCCCCATTTTACATATCTCTGCAACGCAGCTCTGTGGCGCCTACTTGAGGTACCTAGTGGTCTAGTTGGACCCTAGGGACCCTCAGGATTCTAGGGGACTTAATCCCCCAACTTAAAACGGCCACAGGGTGTGTTTACACAGTGGGAAAGGGAGGGGACGGGGCCTGAGGTGACGTGTGCAAACACGCCCTGTGGCACGTTTTAAGAGGTAGTTTTAATCCCCTGCCCTATTATATACTAGGGGCTTACAGAGGAGGTCATGCTAGTCACAGGGGGACCCCAACGCATAGTGTTCCCTAGTGTATGTAGGTGTGTTCACTGTATTCTGAGTGTCTTTTAACATAGCACTGGCTCTAGGACTGGTTAGTCAGACTCAGTTACCACCAGTATCCGTCTGAAAAAGTTGAGAGTACAGGATGATTTTGCAACAAGGCTTCTTTCTGCTCTTCTGTTTGTTCTTTCTGCACGTTATCCTTCTTCCTGCACTTTTCTTCGTCTTTGAGGACTTCCGTTGCTTCTGTTGCTTCTTTCTGCATTTCTTTTTTTTCTTTCTGTGCGTTTTTTCTTCTTTCTTCACATGTCCTATCTCTGTAGGCATAGTTAGAAATTAGCATTTAAAAAATCTTTGAAATTCACGGAAAAAACATAGGTTTTAGGCACGTTATAGTTAGGAATTAGCATTTAAAAAACCTTAGAAATTCACTGAAGAAACCATAGGTTTCATGGGCGTTATAGTTAGCTGGACTTTTCACTCGTACAAAACCATTGAAATTCCCCCATTATAGTTAGTTCAGCTAACTATAACTCGCGAGCCCGCAATGCACTGCTGATGACGTCACATATTACATCACTCATGACATGGTCAGTGACATCGCTCATGACATCACTGATGACATCTCAAATGACATCAATGATGACATCATCCTTGTGATAGAGTGGCAGACCTCCTCGCCCCCTAATATAATCTTTGATACAGACATTCAAAAATAGAAACTATAATTTTCAAAACAATGGACATACCAATCCCAGTTACAACAACCTATTCAGTTATTCTAAGATCCACATCCACATCCACTCATTCACCAACAGTCCTATACAGTCACTCATACATGTACTCAGTCATCATATGTACTCATACACCTATACATCCCGTTACACAACGCCACTCATCCATAGAGTTACTCACACACATAGTCACTCAAGCTAATAAAGAATCAAACATCCATTTACTTGCATATACAGTTATACACACACCACCACACTTACTTCTACAGAAACACATACTTAGCCTTTTAAACAATCACTTATAGAAACACATACTTATTCATACAGGAACTCTTCCAATCTCTCACTCTCACATATACTCACTTATATACACCAATAGTCACATATACTAGTTTAAAACATATGTAGTTACTCATAAAGACACTATTGAGACAGTCATTCACTCACTAACACACCCATGTACACACTCATCCACCCATACAGTCCTGCACACATGCTGTCTTCAACACATACAAACAGTGAGTCACTCATTTATGCACCTATGCACTACGTAATACCCCCCACCGAACCATACAGACACTCAGACACTCATACTGATACTCAAAAAAACAACTAATAACCTATATAGACACTCATGTAGCTACTCACCAACCCATGCAGCCACTTATACACAAAGTGAGAGACTGATACAGATATTTACATATTTAAACATTACTCACTAAGCCATGTATTCACTAAGATACACTTAATCAGTCAGTTATACAATCAATTTTTCAAAAAAAATCATCAATTTAGATACTTATATACCCATTTATTCTTCCATCGACCTTGAGATATACATATATAAAACATATGTAATTTTCAGAAAAACACACATTCACTGGATGATGTCATCAGTGATGTTATCAGTGATGTCATTTAAGATGTCATCAGTGATGTAATCAATGATGTCACTGACCATGTCATGAGTGATGTAATATGTGACGTCATCAGCAGTGCATTGCGGGCGCGCGCATTATAGTTAGCTGAACTAACTATAACGGGGGAATTTCAATGGTTTTGTACGAGTGAAAAGTCCAGCTAACTATAACGCCCCTGAAACCTTTCTTCAGTGAATTTCTAAGGTTTTTAAATGCTAATTCCTAACTATAACGTGCCTGAAACCTATGGTTTTTTCAGTGAAAAAAAATATATATATATATATATATATATATATATATATATTATCTACTGGCGGTCGCCAGTAGATAGTTATAGTTAGGACCGAGTTTCCATAGGAAATCTGAAAATTCTATTTTGAATAACTTTGGCGCAGGTTGACGAATCCTCGCGATATTTTCAAAACTAATGGGGCGCTCCGCTGAGCTCCTACCCTGAAAGTCTCGGGGTGATTCGTCAAGCGGGGGCTGAGAAAAAAGGGGGGTCCCAAAACGCGTTTTCCCCATGCATTTCCCCATAGGACCTTTAGTCGAAGGTACAGCCCGAACGGCTGAACAAAATTACTTGAAATTTGGCAAAGAGGTAGTCCTCAGGTCAGGCATGTGCCTTTTACATATATGGTGTCAATCTGTTCAGCAGTTCCTGAGAAAATTGCAGTTAAAAGTACATAAATATCTATAAGCGCGCACCGTGAGCGCACCGTGCGCGCACCTTAACGTGCACGAGCGTAATTCTGATTGGTGGGTTACATGTCAGTCAACATTGGAATCGGTCGAATTCAGGAAGTGTCGACTGCCATTTTGTGTGTGGCAGTGAGAAACAAAGGTGGAGAACGTGAAAAGGGGGCAGGGTAGAGAGTTCCTGCCCCCCTTGCCTTTGTCAGTGGGTCCCTGAAGGACCCCGAAGGGTGAAAAAAACATTTAATTTTTTTGTCAAAAAATCGCGAAGTGCGCGCACCGTGCGCGCACGGTGAAAAACCCTTAAAAAATAAATAAATAACATTTTAAACGAGCCATTCCATATTACAGGATACAGTCAATCTATAACTATATACATAGGTAGTTTATTGTAAAATAAATATATAAAAAATATAATAATACATACATAAATTAGCATTTAAAAAACCTTACAAATTCACATAAAAAACCATAGGTTTCACACACGTTATAGTTAGGAATTACCATTTAAAAAACCTTGCAAATTCACTTAAAAAACCATAGGTTTCACACATGTTATAGTTAGCTGGACATTTCACTCGTAAAAAACCATTGAAATTCCCCCGTTATAGTTAGTTCAGATAACTATAACTCGCGCGACCGCCACTCTATCACAAGGATGATGTCATCAGTGATGTCATGAGTGATGTCACTGACCATGTCATGAGTGATGTAATATGTGACATCATCAGCAGTGGATTGCGGGCGCGCGAGTTATAGTTATCTGAACTAACTATAACGGGGGAATTTCAATGGTTTTTTACGAGTGAAATGTCCAGCTAACTATAACATGTGTGAAACCTATGGTTTTTTAAGTGAATTTGCAAGGTTTTTTAAATGCTAATTCCTCACTATAACGTGTGTGAAACCTATGGTTTTTTAAGTGAATATATATATATATATATATATATATTTATGATGTCACTGACCATGTCATGAATGATGTAATATGTGATGTCATCAGCAGTGCATTGCGGGGGCACGAGTTATAGTTAGCTGAACTAACTTTAACGGGGGAATTTCTATGGTTTTGTAAGAGTGAAATGTCCACGTTTTTTTCAGTGAATTTCTAAGGTTTTTTAAATGCTAATTTCTAACTATAACGTGCCTGAAACCTATGGTTTTGCAAGGGAATTTCAATGGATTTTTAAATGCTAATTTATAACTATAACGTGCCTAAAACCTATGTTTTTTTTAGTGAACATATATATATATATATATATATGATTGATTTCAATTAAAAATGAAAAATAGCGTTTGTATGCGGACACTTTTTTGCGATTTAAAGGTCATGGGATTTTGGTGTTTCGTTATTTATTTAATTTCCTTTCACAGCAATTTTGAAATGTGGCTCCTGAACATCTGTGTGCAATTGTAAAGAATGCAAATAGGTATTTTTTTGTCTACAATAACTCACAAAAATCTAACTTCACTGAAACGCTTTTCTGTGAAATAGCACGGTTCGCGTTAAGGATGTTTATGTAATCACCAAAAAAACGTTTCTCAAACACGGATCGATAAATCCATCATCGGTCTCTAAATGTCGCCTAGGTTTGAATGTCTATGCTAATGCCAAGAATGGGAAAAAATCTGCAAATGTTTGTGATTTTTCATTTAGGCTGCAGGGTGAGGGTTTAATCCTGAGAGCACGTAACGAAGCAGTTGCATGTTTTAAAACAACATCGTCAAAAACAGGACACGGGTGCGTTATTTGTTTTCAGTTTAATTTGCAAAGGTACAACTTCAATGTGATCACAATAAATCAACATTTTAGCGTCTACTGTAGTTCGAGTATGAGGTTATAATTAGCTGGTGAATTCTGTCACGCGAGCAAAGTTTACAAAATCAGTGTTTTACAATGTTAATATGTGATGCATCACACTTACCACAAAAATGGCAATTAATAGCGCATTTTTCCGTAGCTATCTTTGATAAGCGCGTCTGCACGGAGAAGCAAAGCGCTTTTGTTTTTCGAGACAGACAAAGATACTGGTCTTGCCACTTAATACTCCAAAAATCAATGCCGATATTAGATTTTCTGCCCACTTACGTGCTTAAAATGTCCATGTTTTATCTGTCCGTTTAATAAAACAAAGTCAGGAATATAGCAATTGAATACAATTTCTTATTGTACATGGTAGATGTATTTATGCAGATGCAAAGAGGCACCTCTGCGAATTATGGATAAAGTACGTGTCATTCCTGACAGGGAAGAAAAACTCGCATGCAGACATTTTTATTCAGACAATGTATTTGTTAATGGAGCTTGGAGGGTAGTGTGCTCAAATGTATTCCACAGAAGGTGGAGCCTGGTGCTTACTGGCCTTACATTTATGCCACAGAAGGTGGAGTCTGGCGCTTACTGGTCTAACAATTATGCCACAGAAGGTGGAGTCTGGCCCTTACTGGCCTTACATTTATGCATCAAAAGGTGGAGTCTGGCGCTTACTGGCCTTACATTTATGCCGCAGAAGGTGGTGCCGGCATTTATTGCCTCACAGAAGGTGGTATCTGGCGCTTACGGAGCTCACATTTATGCCACAGACGTTTTAGCGTGCTGCCTACTGAGTTCACATTAGCTCACATTTATTTCACGAAAGGTGGAGCCTGGCGTTTATTGTCTCACATTCATTGCACACGAGTTGCAGTTTGTGAAGGTGGAAGCTGGTGCCCACTACCTCACATTTCTCCCACAGAAGGTGGAGCCTGGAGTTTACTAGCCCACATTAATTCCATAGAAGCTGGAATCTCACATTTATTCCTCAAAAGGTGGAGCCGGCATTTACTGTGCTCACATTTATGTCACAAAGGTTGGCGCCTGGCGCTTTCGGCGCTCACATATATGCCACAGAAGGTGGAGGCTGACACTTACTGCGCTCACATTTATGTCACAAAGGTTGGGGTCTGGCACTTACTGCGCTCACATTTATTCCACAGAAGGTGGAGGCTGTCACTTACTGCGTCCACATTTATTCCACAGAAGGTGGAGCCTGCGTTTACTGTGCTCACGTTTATTCCACAGAAGGTGGAGTACGACATTTAGGGCCAGATGCATCAAAGGGTTTTGCCCATTCTGTGTCTATGGGAAAATGTGTTCATGCATATCGCCCTTACTGCGTTCACATTTATGGCACAGAAGGTGGAACCTGGCGCTTACTGCACTCACATTTATTCCACAGAAGGTGGAGCCTGTGTTTACTGTGCTCACATTTATGTTACAAAGGTTGAGGCCTGGCGCTTGCTGCCTCAGCTTTATTACACAGAATGTGGGACCTGGCGCTTACTGCATACACATTTATTCCACAGAAGGTGGAACCTGGCGCTTTTGACGCTAACATTTATTCCACAGAATGTGGAACCTGGCGCTTACTGCATACACATTTATTCCACAGAAGGTGGAACCTGGCGCTTCCTGCCTCACATTTATTCCACAGAAGGTGGAGCCTGGCACTTACTTCATACACATTTATTAAATAGAAGGCAGAGTCTGGCGCTTATGGAGTCCAAGTTTATTCCACAGAAGTTACTCACCGCAGATCTGAAACATTTCTTTCATTGTAGAAAGTACTTCCTCGATCTGAGGACAGTTTTGTGATCAATGCATCAAATTACACCACAGATCACAAGCGCCTGCCTGCTGCCCAGCACCGTGCTGGCAGCACGTGCAGGGTACAGGCTGGGCTCTGTGCCCGTAACATGGGCCGGATACATACGTTCCAACTGCACAGATCCCTTTATGCACACCAATTGGAAAGACCAAACAAGAGCAATGAATTCAGCATTTAAAGCACAGAGGAAGATGACAAACCATTATAAAATATATACCGTGGCCCTTTCATGCCAACTCGTTGGGCTCTGGTGACGTTAACAAAAAGGCGACCTTCAACCTTGGTAACAAATATATTGTCTCAAGGTAGCGTCTTCTGGATTAGCTCATTAACTCATCAAATTCTTGTTACGGAAAGCTCTGCATGGCATTAGATGGAGTTACTGTTACTGCTATACTGTTCACCACCTGTCTGGTTGATTCCTAAAGCGCTTCATTTAAAAAAAAAAAACATTCGGCGGGATTCGCAACCCCAGCGTGAATTTCGCCGAAATATTTTTAAAAAATGCTTTATTTGGCCCTGGGGGTCCTTGTGGGACCCCCTGAGCAGGCCTAAGGGGTAAGAGTGTTTCTATACTGCCCCCTTTTCTTTTTTTCACCTTTGTTTTTCTGTTTTCTTGTGACTTGGGTCTACCGAGTCACAATATGGCTGCCAACACTTCCTGGTTTGGAGTGTTGACAGCCAATTAGAATAAAGCTCGTGGTCGGGAGGGTTCGCAAACCCTCCTCGGCCATAGATATCGAAACATTTATTTTTGATTTTCTCAGCAACTACTGAACGGATTTACACCATTTTAAAAAAAAAGGTCGCTTTCTGAACCAAGCACTACCTTTTTGCCAAATTTGGGGTAATTCCGTTCAGCAGTTCGGGCTGTAGCCTTGCCTAAAGTTTCCTATGGGAAATTGATTTTTTGACTCTTATTTTTTTAATTTCTCAGCAACTACTGAATGGATTTACACCATTTAAAAAAAAGGTTGCTTTCTGAACCAAGCACTACTTTCTTGCAAAATTTGGTGTAATTCCGTTCAGCAGTTCAGGCTGTAGCCTATCTCAAAATTTCCTATGGAAAATAACATGGGGAAAACGCATTTTGGGACCCCCTTTTTTCTCAGCCCCCGCTTAACGAATCACCCCCAATCTTTCAGGATAGGAGTTGACCTGGATAGACTTTTTGTTTGGAGAATTTCGCGGAGGTTCGTCAAACGACACCAAAGTTATTAGCAAATCAAAAAATGCTTTTCCTATGGAAACTAGGTTCTAACTATAACTACCTACTGGCAACCGCCAGTAGGATATATATATATATATATATATATATATATATATATATATATATATATATATCCAAAACACTTTTCCCAGCTCTTCCCGCTTCCCATCCGGCAAGACAGCGAAGAGAGAGTCACGGACACCCGTTTTCTTTGTGGCAAAATCAGGTCTTTATTCAATTACAGCTTACATATATATATATATCACTTTCTCCCTTCAATTTCATAAATGCCAAGCACCAAAGACGGACACGGACCCAATGTAAGTGCAGAAAATTAATCTATATATAGTAAATCTGGAACCAACATTTTTTGCATTTAGTTGATTACTTCCACATTTGTGTGTTTCTCAGTTTGTGTCTACATGAGCAATTTTTTATCAGAACAGTTTTCATGAAATCACAATGGGCCCTACTATGGAGCCCTCAAATTCCTGGGCAGAAATAATACACTTGATATTAAAGATAGTATCAGTAATTCTGATCCTGGTACTACCCGAGGATCACAATTTGACCCACCAATTAGCTCCTATAGAATAAACCATATCGTAAAAGTCTGTGATATCAAACTGATTTCCACACATGAACCCATCATTATGAACATTGTACCAAGCACATGGTTATCAAGATCTGACCTCGGTGATGTGTCCTCAGTAAAAAATAAATCCAGGGTTACTTGCCTGGAAATATTGAATGCAGTAAAGGTGCTCCACTTGCACTCCTGTTTTGGCCAAACGCTGCTGTTTATGGCCAAAAAGGGAATAGGAGGTTACAAATAATGAGGGCCTAGGTCTTTGTCTCTTCAAATGTTTTGTGAGTACGGATTGGTGCTTTTCAAGCAGGAGAGTGACCTCCTATTTGCAGCAGTAGTCACAAGAAAAGAAAAAAACTGATGGAATCTTCAAAAATACATCTATTAGATAAGGTGGGTGTTTACTTGAACAGTTCATGTGTCACAAATTCTTTTCTGATAATTAGGCATTAGTTAAAGGTTGATTAAGTTAATCAATCCTAGGTAAAATTACACAGATTTATTCAGTACAACTGCCAAATTGGCTTGCTCGGCTGAGGAGGGATCTTTCGACATCTGGAATTTTCCTGCCAGGGAGGATGTGCACATCGCTAGAATTTTGAAGGTTAAGCTATATCCACACATCATGTCTGCTTCTCTTTCATCATTGACCGGATCCGGTTCGGGGAACTGCAGGGCATCTGCATCTGGTCTGAAAGGGTTTCAGGGCGTTTTATCACTTTTTTATCAGGCATTTCCTTAACTTTAACCCTTCTCGTGATTTTTTATTAGATTAAAGTTTTAAAAATCAGGTCATTCTTTGAAGTCTCTGATGACGCAGATGGCTGCGTAATTAGAATCAGATTCAGAGCTTTGGGTTCCTATGTTAGACTATTATCTGTATGATCTTGACAGTTTGGATGGAGTGAAAAAATCAGTTTGGATGGAGTGATGAAAATCAGTTTTGATGGGGTGATGGCAAACAGGGAAGGAGAGACCATGTGGGAACCTGTCTTGAATTCTTCCTGTGCTGGTGTGGCTGTCAACATAGTAGCAGCTGCAGCACCTGGACGTCTTCTGGAAATATCAGTCAAATTTCCAAAAGAGGGAAAACATACCTCTTTGTGTCTGGTTTCTGTAACAATTTCCTTTCATAATGTCACTTAGGAAAAACCTCTAGCATAATTTACGCTGTTACGCTTTTTTGAGGGTGAATTGTTTAAGGATGCTCAAGAGGTGGAAGTGGTCCTTGGGTACTTTTTTCCGCGAGGTCATAAAACGTTTAGCCTCTCCTCCCTGAATTGTCTTTGGGTGCGTTTGAGTTCAAAGGTCACGTGGCTTTTTGGCATAGGATTAGCACAGGCAGAAAGCGCTATGAGACTGTAGGTTGAATAGAGGCACTTGTATGTGACTGTTTCCACATAGCTTAAAGTTAAAAAATGTTGGAGGGAACATGAACCTGAAAGAAATGTACAAAACTCGTCCAAACCAAAATCATGGGCTGCCACCCAACCTCAGTCTATTATTACATCTTGGGCAGAATTATATTTAACATTCTATCAAAAAGGGATGATCTATATGAAGGAGAAAGGGAGACAAGGGTTTAGTAAACACAGAAGTAACAAATTAGGCATTTACGTTTGTCATCAGAATGTTCCATATTCTGGAACCCCCTTGCACCCAATTCCAGCTTTGAGACTTGTGTCTTCAACAAATAAGGACACCAAACGTGTATACTGCGCCAAGCAAGTAACTACCAGTTAAGTACATTCAACAAACTGAATTGGAAATACATGTTTACTTGTGCTAAACCATGGCTTTCAGGCCTAGACTTGCAACTCTTTTCATATAATATGTCACTATCTTCTTGCTACTGTTATCCGTCTTACATTAGGAAACAGTATTCTCAAGCCTTCAAATACCAAACACTTTAATCTGCTGGCCATCTCAGAATGCCTTTCCTAGACTTGCAGTCTCTCAAAGTCACTATCAGAGTTCGTCTAAGGCCCAAAGTATTTGTTGATAAGAACACATTTACCCATAATGCCTTTATATTAAATTGTATTGCAAGTTTCCCTTACGTCAATCACTTTTATGACTCATATACAAAGAAATTGAACAATTATTTTTGGTTTTGGTACAACAATACAGTTTCAATTTATGATACAGAAAGTATTTGCATTTAGCTGGACACCCAACAGGTGTTTCACCCTTTTTGGTCTTTTTGGCATGCACACATAGGGCTTTTTCAAGGCTGAAAAAACATTTATATTATATTAAAGAAATAACCAAAACTAATTTTCTTAGATATGTGATCAACACTTGTGTTGCACTTCAAGCATGCGTTGCACTTGTGGAGATAAATCCTGCAACTGAAAAGGGGGCCTATAAGACTTGGGGGCACTCGGGTACTTCTTTTTGAAGGTATAAGTGGTAAGTATGGCCATTTAGATAGTTCCTAGTTGGTCAAAATACATTTGATTAGTATTAATTTTAATATCACGCACATGCTTAAGTGAGGGACATAGGGAGGTGGTCAGTAGGGACTTTTTGGTTGAGTTCCCTAAGTTGTCATGGTGCGTCAACACATTTTAAAATAGGGGATTAGCCAGATGGTTAACTAATGTGCTATAAATTAGTCTAATTTCATGACAGTGGTCAGTACTCGTATTTGTACATATTGTGCCTGTTTCGCAAGGGTAAGAAATGTATAGTAACAGTGTGGGTCAGTTGAAGGTTGGGAAGGCAAAACCTTGCCTTAGAGATAAAAAGAATACTAATTACCTGGGTGGTTGTCAAGATATGACTAGTCCTTCTGTTGACTGAATCGTCAATTATTTCCTGTCTATGTGGAAAAGGTGCAGGAAAGTATTGCCTGGTAGCAGGGTGAGTATTGTCAGGTATGGGTAGGGGAAATGTAGTAGGTGCTGAAGTAATAAAGTAGTAATTACCGTTATAATGGAAACTTGGCTCCATGAAAGCTCGGGCCCTGATGTAGCGGCTGCACTTCCAGCTGGGTACTCTATAGTAAGAAGAGATCGCGGAGGAAAAATAGGCGGTGGGCTGGCCATTATTTCTGATAACCGGTACACGTGTAAATCTGATAAACTAACCTGGAAAGGCAGCGAGGCTATGTTATTTCAACTTGCCTTAACCCCTCAGTTCACCTTCTCAGGAATGTTACTCTATAGTCCCCCTGGCCTTGCCGGCCTGTGGGCTTCCGCATTTCCTGATTTGATTGCTCCATATTTGCTTAGCACAGCTAATTTCACAATTTTAGGCGACCTGAATCTTCATTTAGATGACTCTACCTGTCCTATTAGCACCACTTTAATCTCTGATCTGGCGGCCTAGAACATTGTGCTTTCTAACATGGGTCCTACCCATGTGGCTGGCCATCTATTAGATCCAATTTTTTCTAATATACCCAGCATACGCTGTTCCCCGGCTCTCCCTGTCGGATGGTCTGATCACTTTCTAGTTGATTTCAGGGTCATGACAGAGTTGATTAACTTAACTGTGCCCAACCTAGGAATTAAGATCAACTCAAGAAACTGGGGTAAATTGTATATGGATATTTTTAATAAATCACTAATTGAAACTGCGCCTGCCATTAATCAGGTTTCCATGACAGATTTAAATAACATTATGAATTGGATCTCTAACTCTGTCAACATCTGCCTCCCTCCACGCAGAAAGTAAAAGATCACCGTTCCCCTGCTCCCTGGTTCTCATCCAGCTTAAAAAAAGAGAAGAGCAAGTGTATAGCGTTGGAAAGACGCTGGAGGAAGGATAATGCTCCTGAATCTAAAAAATGTTATAAACAATCGATCAGAATATATCACTCTCTTTGTAACGCCGCTCGGGCTGATTATGTAAGCTCTACTATTTCCAATGCCCAAAACTGCCCTAAAGTTCTAGTCAAAGTGATTAAGGAACTTTCCGGCGCAGCCAATCAAGCTCCACCTCCAACTCTTTTTGAATCACAATGCGAAGATATTGCGATGTTCTTTATTAACCCTTTCGATGCTTGTGACGGAGCGGTTCCGTCATGCGCGTCGGTCGCGCTGAGCGGATGACGGAACCGCTCCGTCACGGCCCCGCCCGCGCACGAACCCTTCAGCACAGCGCGGTAATCTGCGCCGCGCTGAAGGGGTTAACAAAGTGGGGCAGATTTATTTAACACTAAATGCCTCTAAGACCTCCACTCTGTAGCAAAGTACGGCTACCCCCGTCTTATTCAACTCTGGATCTCAGATAGAGGTCCCAGAGGGGGTTAGCTTGAATGAACTTGAACAATGGATACCACTTGATACTACCTCCTTCAGTCACATTTTAAAATGCATTAAATCAGGTTCCCCCGGGACCCGCTTCCCATTACCACACTGCAAAAAATGGAGCCGCCTACTTTGCAGCTGATCAGGGAGCTACTTAATGCCTCCCTTCGAGAAGCCGTGATTCCACCTGAGTGGAAGCATGCGATGGTCCTCCCACTATTAAAGAAGGCTAATGCCGACCCAGCCCAGATGTCCAACTTCCGCCCCATTTCCTTGCTCCCTGTTTTTTCCAAAATTCTGGAAAAACATGTACATTTGCAATTGAGTCACAATCAGGTTTCAGGGAAGGGCATTCCACAGAAACTACACTTCTGGGAGTTAGTGAAATGATGAGTTGCCGTTTGGATGCTGGTGACACTGTGGCGCTCACATTGTTAGATCTGACATTTGACACGGTATACCATCCCATGCTCTTGCAGACTTTACAATCTGCTGGCGTGACTGGACCTGCCCTGAAATGGTTGGCGAACTTTTTGTTAGACCGTACATTTCAGGTCTTCTCCCCAGAGGCAGCTTCTGAGATCCATGCCTCTTCCTATGGAGTACGACAGGGCTCGATTCTTAGCCCCTTATTGTTTAACATTTATGTTAAACCCTTGGCCGACATCGCCAAGGAGGTAGGACTGTTGATTTTTTCCTACACTGATGACACCCAAATAGACTTTTCCCTCTCTGCCAAAGAAGCTTCTAAGCCTTCGTCTCTTCAAGTGGGGCTTTGTAAAATCGCACAGTGGATGCAAGTCAATTCACTTAAGCTCAATGGGGAGAAGACTGAGATGTTAATCGTAGGGAAGAACAAAGAGCTTTGGGATCCCCAACACTGGCCCCCTGAATTGGGTGCTCTCCCCCAGCCTACCAAACAAGCCTGCAATCTGGGTTTTATTATCGATGACCACCTCTCGATGAGACCTTCAAGCAACAAAGGTGGCTGCGACCTGCTTTGTCATCCTCAAATGGCTTAAGAAAATCTTGTGGATGCTGCTGGACTCCACAAAAAGAACTGTAGTCCAGGCCTTGGTCACCTCTCGCCTGGACTATAGCAACATCCTCTTTTTAGGAGCAAACAAGGATGTTATTCGTAAATTACAAGTTGTGCAAAACGCTGCTGCTCGCCTGCTCTGCCAGATCCCTAAAACAACCTCTGCTTCGAGCTCTTTGCGTGAACTCCATTGGCTGAAAGTGGAAAACCGCATCAAATTCAAAACTCTGAGTTATAAGTTTAAGATCAAAACAGGCAAGGCCCCCCAATACTTGAATTCCATTGTTAAACCTTATGTCTCCTCTCGTTCTCTCCGTTCAGCCAACCATGCAAAATTCTCGGTCCCGAGGCATAGACTGGCCAGGATGGGCGGCCGATTTTTCTCCTACTTGGGCCCCACCCTGTGGAATACCCTTCCTCTGTTATTAAGGAATGAGACCAGCCTTGCTCATTTTCGCAGAACTTTGAAAACCTGGCTATTCAATCAATAGGTCTTTTTACCTCTCTTTTGGTACCTTCAGGCGGTGCCAGGAAACCCCTGGGTAGCTGTGCGCCTTACAAAAGCAAAATAATAATAATATTATATTGTACTTTTGGTATTTACAAGCTGCAAAAAAAATACATTAGTGAGGTAATGAACATAATTGAATGTTCTCTTTGGGGGGTATATGGGTGGTAAAGAATGATAAAAATTAGTCGCAAAACTGGAAATAAGTCTCCCAAATGATAGTAGCCAATTATATGGTGACTGGTAGTTTCCAGCAAGTGGTACATGTCCCCTGATGGTCCTAGCTTAAACTGAAGGCAAAAAAACCTAGACAATAAACTGGTTTGGAAATACCAAAAAACACGTAAATGATATATGGAATGACTCAGTGTACAAAAAAAGCGTTTTGCATATCTATGCCTTTTTTGTGTACATGTAAAGCAGCTTGGTTGTTTGGACAGAAAGCTTGCAAGCCTGCAGTTGAGGGCTGGACCCCCAGTAACTTATGGGGCTCCACATATTTCACCTACACCCTTGATTTTGTTGGGGGGGGGGGCAACAACTGTAGATCATAATCCCACAAGCATCTCTGGTGGGACTCTATAAGTATCAAATAAAACAAAGCTACTTTTCCACCAGCGACCATCCAATCGGGCATCAATTTCTTATCTAGATCTATATCAGACTAGTGAATGAAACCCAGAAGTGAAGTGCCAAATCACTGTGACCATCTTGGTTCCTGGAAGGATTCCATCTTTTTATTTCTCGTTTCTATGTGTTGTTTTTGATCAAATAATTTTTAGTTTTCTGTTTGTCCAAACAAATTGTACTACATTATATAAACATGGCTGTATTGTGGAGAAGATTCAGAATATTGAGTATAGAATATCCAGCGATCACAATATTGTCACTAAAATATCAACAGGAATGTATATATCTTCTATACATAACTACTCATAGATGTAACATGACAATATATATTTCTTCAAGATATATAGATGTGGAGTTAAGAACAGTAAATCGGTACTTATCTATACGCAGTTGCCTCCTTGATATTTTAGTTTTCGCTATTTTGGTCACAACATTGTGGTCACTCAATATTCTACACTCAGTGAGAGACGTTTTAAGGCATGGACAAAGTGGGCAATTGCCGATTGCCCCCAGCTTCTAAGGGGCCCCCTGGGAAAGTGAACATCCTCTCTATTTGGCTTCTGCCTAGTCTATTCCTCTATCTCAAACTCTCTGCCTGCCTCTACCTCTAACTCCATATGCCCAGTGTCATCTTAAGGATTGTTTGGATCACAGGATATTTCAGTTGTTTCTGTCTAAAGTTTAACAGTTAATGCAGTATTGTTTTCATCATACGTTCTTGAATTAGCAGGAAATGGCTAATAATATTCAAATTTGTTATAGAAAGGGACCCCTAGAATATAGATTGCAGGGGCCCCCAAGAGCCTAATGATGACACTGCACTCGGTATTAAGGACTACAACCCTCTACTGCTATTTAAATAGTTTGTTATCTTGTTGTTTTGTGGTCCTATTTTTGGAACATTCCACATTTTCTAAAGTCTGTTTGCAAGACACAAAACTGTGACGTAGAAATCATTTTACTATTTTAGCCAGCTCTTTGTGCGCTTGAGGTATAGTAAGAGAAGACAGTCTTTCGACAGGCCCTCCTATTTTACCTATTGTCATTATTTGTAGCACATGCTGTACTACAGAAATGTATACCCAATGATGGTCAGACGTGTTGTTTGTACCAGTGCTCTTTTTATTAAAGTGAACATTGTTCGATAAATTGCTTATATTGAATGATAATCATGCATGTTGAGTGAAATGCAGTGACAACTGGAACAAGCATTGGCAACTCCAAGAGTTCTGGGCTCGGCAAGTTGGTGGGGTGGCTATTTTATTTATTGCAAGCATTTACCAAGAAAGTAATTAAGATAATGGTAAAAAGGTGGTACCCAACAGGGTGGCTGTGTGCTTTCAATTTAAAAAACATGTAAAAAATGACTATTGCATATAATTTTAATAGCTCAATACATGCGCTTTCTTTAAGGCAAGTGTAATAATAATGGACTCAGAAAGCACTTTAGTTTCAATGCACAGCACAGGGAAATTGATCGTTATTGGTGCAAAGCAAAGCTATTATTGGTGTTCAAATACTGTAACATGAAGACCTAGTTTAAAAAAAAACAGATGACTAAAAGAAAACCACATTGCAGCGACCTCACTGCACTGATCTTGTGCTTACTGTCTCTATTGCCTGGTTGTTTTTCGTTAAGAACTTCCATTCTCTGATGAAGTACTCTAATCCGGCCTTCGAGCCATTATATCAAACTGGAAAAATAAATCAAATTAAAACCTAATAGTTGACATAAATTAGAACAGCTCGTCCATTGGCGAACAAGAATCTTTCCCACAACTATCTTCTGTCTGGTGGCTGATACACTGTGTGTGTGTTTGAATCTTTTCAATTTATATTAAAATGCTTACTTTTAACAGCAGAATGATTTTTGATGTTCTTTTGTGTTGCACTGTTTTGTACGGGAGTCATGCGTGTGCATCGTACAACTTATTCAAAAATATAATTGGAGTTATTGATCCACTGTGCCAGTGAAAGAATTGTTTAGTTCCCGTAAATGATGCTGGGATTTGTGTGCGCAGAAACATTATGTCACCTTTATTTACCAGGCTTGAAGATGAGCTCATTGAGCTGAGTATTTACAGATTAACATCTGTTCGCCTCCATCATCAATCTAATAGCATACACAGCGCCTCTTCTCGGCTGAACTAGATTACAGGGATGCTGCATTATAAATTACTTCAAACCATAACACGCCATAAAAAATGTAATTCCTGGCTGTCGTTAAAAATAGGAAGGAATGCTAATCTTGGCTGCTTCCTAATTTTACTAATGGCTATGAAATGGCATGTGATTCGCGTGTCTTCCCGCAGCGGCCCTCCTTTATAGGTTTAGCTCTAATGAGCATTTACTGCTATTTATTTATTAGTATTATTTTGGTACCCACTGGTCCAGACTGTTAGAACAACAAACTTAACCCAAAAAAACCTATGATCCCAGGCCGCCTGGATGTTCATTCAAGAAACATCCTCCATGGGCCAAGCCACGGCGGATCTTCCATATTTAGCTTTGCGAGGCATGCTGTATTCAGTATAGCGTGGAAGCTTTGAGGAAACTCCGCCCACTCTCTGCCCATCTTTTTCATTGGCTTAGGGCCTAAATACTGCCTTCCGATTAGTTTTAGGCTTGTTAATCCCTCCTCATGACGCCCATGTCGTCATTTGTATCCTTCCATGGCTACTGGCCCCTTTACTCTGAACACTATTTTCTTCCCTGTCCCCCCTCTCGCAATCCGTGACTTCTCACACCCCCGCCCCCAACTCCCGTTCGTGCCTTCTTGCCTGCCCGCACTCCCGTTTCCAATGCAATACGTCTTGTGTAAATGCGAGTCCTATTGCATTGCAAATGCTTGTTTTAACCAGCGCGGCAAGACTAGGCTCTGCTTCACTGACTGCCGCTTCTGCCCTGCCTTACAGAAGGAACACAAGTGTGTACATTTGCATGCTGATATCTCTGCGATAGCCTAAAACTCAGGGTGCCATGTTTAACTTCCAGCTCAAATGAGTCCTACAAGGCACCCTGGATAAGAAACCATCCAGGCAGCAGGTTAGAAAATGTTTGAAGAAAAACATACACATCGCAAATTTTCTGTGTTCATCACAAGTGGCTCAAAAAATCCCAAAGCCTGGACTGGTGTTTAAAAGACATCATAAAGAATCACTCTTCTCCACACTATCCCTAAACCCCATCGCACTGTTCCCAGAAAGGGCAAGTACAGTGTTCACAGCGCTATTGTGGCACAGTGAGGAGAAATTAATCTGATACCAGAAACACTAGAAATTATTGTTTTCTGTAAGAGGCACTAGAAAGTGTTCTCTGTACCGGTGCACTCTGGGCCATTTCATAAAGAGTGTACATTTAGGAGTGTGTGATAAGGAGGTGCCGAGCTAGAGCGCTTCCTATGAAGAGCACAGGCCCAGAACATTACTGGGTCCGGGTCTCGGAACCTCCAATCCCAATCTCAGACAGAAGAGCGAGGGCCCCCAGAGTCTACCGGCATTATAGGGAACTTATCGACCTCGGATCAGAGAATGTCTAAGTAGGCCTTTCAGGGGTTTTAAGTAGTAGTACCCGCCACACCCATTGCCCTTTACAACGCCAATAGTTCTAACTTTCACAAATGCGAGACCGATTGCATTGCAAATGCTTGTTTTGGGGTGAAACTGCTACTCCCAATATGGTGAAACTGACTTAAGTGAAAATTAGCATAGACGATTAGTTCACCATGTTATTCGGTCATGGTGGAACAATCAGCATTTACTTTGTTCTCTAGCAGATTGTAAAAGAAATCATTTAATCTGTCCAGTGCTCTCCCAGATAAATGAATCTCTCAGCGATTATCCCTATCACCATCACCCTGTCGTATTAATTTTGCATTTATTAAACCCTCAGAATATCCACTGCCCAAGTAAAAGATACAAACATTCAATACACAACAGAAATGCTTCCGTGAAGTCTATCACAATAAAAAAAAAACAGCATCCTTAGACCTCTGAAACTTATTGAATCCTCCCAAAGATGTGTAACTATTACTAGCCAGGCCTAGAAAAAATTGAGCCAATTGAAAGCAAGTCCAGGCTGAACTTCTCACCTCTAGTTCGAGATCCTCAGGGCCATGCTCTGCTCCACCCTCGCTGGTGCCTCCTCCTTCTAGACCCTTGCTCTCAGTGTCTCCCAAGACTCCAGAAAGTATAGCACTCATTTCTCCTTACAACCGTCAGTTTGCCTAGGAACATCTGAGTCGAAATTCACGCCTCCAGCAGTTGTATCTGCTGACTGACTGCAAGACGCGAGAGGATCCGGGACTGCCAAAATCAAGGACCCTGAGGCCTATCAGCGGGGAGGACCTTAGCCCTTTCTTCCACGCTCCAGACATGTATCATCAGTGTGCTACCTTTATGCGCATCTTTTTGTTTCAGTTTCATGATTGTTTTCTTCAGGCGCCACATCTGCTGTTAAGCTTTCAGAAAGTCATCCTCTGAACGACACTGGATCATCAACTTCCCTTCTACTTCATGCACGCACAACGTGACCCCCCCTGTGATTTTTAAAAAAAAGGTTCCCTTTTTTTCCAGGAAGTAATTCTTCCCCATCTAGTCCTGCTACAGCTGTTTTTGACCTAAAGGAAGTGGCAGGTTTAATGAGATAGAATGACTTCAAGTTAGTCGATAATTGAACTACTTTAAGTTAGAACTGTACCACCTATGAAAAGAAGGAAGAACCATCCTCCCTTTTCCCAGTTCACCTTGGACCAAGCTCTTGTTCCAAAAAAGTGCACAATTTGAAAATATCACCTTTATAGCCCACGCATGCATGGTGACCAGGCTATTTTCTGTCATCTTCATCACCTGGAACAAGTGTACGCCTCCCTGATTAACACCAAACTAGACTAGGCCAATTCTCTGCTTTTAGGGAAATTGGATGCCAATGTACCACGTGGCATTCTGCCAACAAGTATGATGCAGTTTTACACCGTATCCTAAAGGAATCACACATGACATCACTGATAACATCTCAGATGACATAATCAATATCATCACTGATGACCTCTCAAATTATGTCGATGAAATCACCGATTACATCTCATGTGGAGAAGTGTGGCTCACTGGTTAGAGTAGGCAGACCTGGAAGCAGAGGTCAGCCCGGGACCAGGGTTCAATTCCCGGCTCAGCTGGGTCTTGAGTCCATAAATTGTCCATGGACCCGATAATTCTCGCTCCAGTGCATACTCAATTCATGGGTTCACACTCTGCGACTCTGGGCAATAGCTTGCTTAATCTCCACAATGGCCCTCGCGGCGGGATGCCTGGCTTTCACCTTGTGGATGCCCCGCTGGGTTATCTCACAGGGGAATACCAGGACGGGTTCCCTAAGCAAGCGCTTAGAGACCGGTTGGTAATTTGCGCTATATAAATATCTGTACATTTACAAATGGCACCCCAATAAGATGTATGTCATAAATACACCAATGATTATACTATTACTGAGCTGTTAAGAAGTTTCCAAGAAAAGATGGGTATTGGCCTTATGTAGCAAGATTCGTGACGCAAATCTCCTACCATTTCTGTACACTTGTTTGCCAGCCTTTAGCTGATGTTAAACATTGGTGGTTATTACTGTGTGGTGTCTCGGTAGTTGCTGCCAATGTTTAAGTTCAGCAAGCACACTCTCCAGAATTAACAAACTTGTAGCTCAAATTATGATTCCAGCTTCTACCATTAACAGCACTGAAATTATGTTGGAAGGGTCTCTCTTTTCATGATTTGTACATATTGTGATTTCGATTTCTTACCTATTGTTTTTTCCCTCTTTTAAAGGTTTTAAAACATCTTTGAATTCTGGTTTCAGGAAATCATCAGAAGAGGCAGAAATGGATAAGGTGACTGCTGCCATGGTACTAACCAGTCTGTCCACCAGTCCTTTAGTTCGAAGTCCTCCAGTGCGGCCAAACGGTAAACCAATAATGTTTTTTTTTAGGGTCTGGGATGCAGGGAAGAATGGTGCAGTAGGGATTCCTTTTAATTTTATAACATTTTGGATAGCACATTATTATCACTGTGAAAACTGTTTACATGCCTGTGTTTTCTCTGCTGTGCTTAATGTGTTTTTTATTCAAAGTGTGACTTGAGCATGATCCAACACTGTATTTCATGAAATATGTTTTGGGACATAATTCACATTACTCCTTTTCCCCCTTCTCTAGAATGACCAATAGCTAGGCACTTTGATGAATATGAATGGACACTTATTCGGGGTGTGCCACCGGGGGTAGTTGTTAACAGCAACAGTAATAATAGCAGCAGTATGCTAGAAGTACCTAGCCACAGACCTCCCTTTCTCTCTACTAATGAAAACAAAAACAAGGGTTAGGATGCGGGAGCCGCAGCACCCTGGAGTAGAGCCTTCATCTGCAGCAGAGACACACTCAGAAGGGCTGTAAGGCTTGCATGTAAGCAGCTCTGTCCTATCTTTTAAAATGGCTCTCAATTTGAACTGGGTGCAGGTTGCTTCCTCATTATTGACTTGAAGTTTATCTCAAAGATTTAAGTGCTCACCCTTCATTTGGACTCCCTCTGGTGGAGATTTCTGGGGAATAGATCATGGTTTATCTTGCCACTCCCACCTGTGTCTGACACCCATGTTAACCTCAGTCGGGGGAAAACTGCTGTTTGAATCAGATTTTATTGATTTTGGTGCTTTGTCGCTTGGATTCTGTTGGGTCTGGCTACATTTGGAGTGGCCATATGTTGGAAGTCTGACTTCTTTGAATCAGAGTCTCATTTGATCCAGTTCTGGCCTTCCGCTTGCACCATTACATTCGAATGTCCTTGTGAAGTAATTTCGGAATGTACCGTATGGCCTCAGAGAGCTATGTTCTTGTTTTTGGCCAGTTCTTCCTTGATATTTGTTTCCCAACCTAAATCAAAGGGATTTGACATCCCTGCTTCAGACCGCCTGTTCCCGAGTTGTTGCTGTTCTTTCTTGAATTCCAGTGGTCCTTTTCAACTTAGATGTGGTCCCCCAAGAGTCAGATCTGGTTCAAGAGATTTTGGATTGCCAGTGTTGGCTTCTCTTTATTAGTCAGTGTTTATGTTTCTAGACTTTCATGCACAGGTCCCTCGCAGTTGGACCATTTTATGCCTTGACTGAAGAACAGGACCCAATTATTATTCATTCTAATGTTCTGTAGTTACTTAACTATAGGGCTAATTGGTATCTGTGTTCTCCTTGGGGGCGTTGGTGCCCCCTTTGAACCTTCTTCCCTTCCAGTAAAGTGACTTTCCCATTTTAAATCTGGGGTACGGGGTAGTTGCTATTGTTTGACATTTTCCCATTCTCTGATATCTTGGCAGCTGATGAATTATATTAATAAATAAGGGAGTTGAGTTGACATCATTTGTGCACCGGACCTCTCTCTTCTCAACAGTTTCTTTCATGATTCTATCACGGTGAGGAGTTTAGCTTCCTTTGATGGCCTGAGGGATCAGTGTTCATCTCTGATAGTGCCATCCACTTGTGAGGCTCCAATGAATGAGTGTTGGTGAAGCTCTTCTTATTCTATCCATGTTTTTAACAGGTTTCCCTCTTTGTAATTTTCAAGAATACAATATAGCCCTGTCTCCTTCTTGGACCCATTCATTCCCTTGGATGCCCTTGTGCTTACTAGGCATAATCTTTCCCTAGGGCCTTCAAGATTTCTGATTCTTCTCTTGCCTCTGTTGGGTCAGGTTGGGTTCCCTATCTTTTATTGGTTATGCTCACCGTTAGGAGTTTGAGCATTCAAGACTTAATTGGGTGTGTGTCCCTTTTGGGTGGGGTTACTGGTGGTTTTCACTCCTTGGTTGTTGACCTTGGTTGGAATACCTGACTCTCTATTTCTTCCTTGCACTCTTTCCTTGATGTTTGGTGTGGTAAATTGTTGTACTATTGTGGTCTGCCAGGTCAGTACAAAATGGATCGCACCAAGCTGATGCTGATTGGGTACATACTTATAAGAAAGGATGGACACGTCTGAGGAGGAGAAGGTAATGGGTAGATTACTTACCTCTTATCTTAATTACTCCAGTTCTCCCATTCTTTTCCCAATACGTACAATCTCACTCTCCCTCCGGAGTCTGGGCTTGTGTGTTATGGGTACGTGGTGTTTATGGACAGAATAAAGGACTTGGGCAAAATTCAGGAGATGTGGTACTTCGTATAGTACTGTTGTAGAGTTCCTGTCTTGAGGAGATGGATCCTCTTCAGTGAGTTAGTACTGGGACAAGAAAGAGGTAATCGGAGTAATGAATAATACTCGTAAGTACTCTAAACATTTTGAATTCAAAGGTTTTGTGCACCATGCGTGTCGAAGGTTACCTTTACCATTCTGAAGTTATTGTGGCTTCCTCTGAATTAGTGTCGAAGTCTTTCAAGCCACATGAAAGTTAACTGAGAAATCGCTTCAGTCATTTATTACTCTTCTGTGCCTCTTGCATTTCAATAGCAAAGTGCATGGGCAAGAAATTGTTCCCTTTAGAATGAGCCACAAATAAGAAACACTCAGTAACCACAACTGAAGGTCGTACAAAAAGCTGTGAGAGTGCTGAACACTGAAATTGCTATACACTGATAGCAACACAGGCCAACTTAAATGATTGCCTCATCGAGGAAGGCAGGGAGCAGCAATTGTCATGTTCTGTTTTATTCCCAGACCAATGCATCAACCCTGTTTCCTAGAAGAGCTTCAAGGTCTGTTGTTACTGATATCTGCCATCAGCTTAAAAGCAGGTAAAAGGGAGAGAAAGAATAACCTTCAAAGATAATTCCAAAATGGCAAGCCACAGCAGGACGTGATTATGGAAAACCAATTTAAGTGTACCCTTCTGTTTCTGTTTGCTCCCAAGATCCCCAGATAGTTCACAAGGTACAACTGCTCTGGAGGAAAGTACATCACTAGAATCTTAAACTGTAGAGGAGTGGCTAATAGAAGCCATGGAAGGAGTAAATATGGTTGCTTACCAGTCTTATTTAATTGTAGTTTATCACATAGATCTCGCGTCATCTTATACCTTTGCTCATTAATTGTTCTGCAACAAACGTTTGAAAAATAATTAAAAAAATATTGTCTGAAAGTAAATTTAAACCTTCAAATTATTGTGGCCTTCGCATATTTAAATATTATTTTGCTTGTTCTACTGATGCTGAAAAGTAAATTAGAGTAAAGACAAAAAAAAGTATAGGAAAAGCCTCAGTACTGTGAGATATGTTTGCATGCATCATCACATATTCGCACCTATGCGCTCGTGCCAGCTCCTCCTGTAACAATTCTACTGTCCATCTTGCCCACAGTCCTCTACCCTCTGCTGTCTGTCTATCTGCTGCCCTCTGTTTGTGACTCCATTGCTCGTTTCTTGCTCTATTTTTCCTTACCTTCGCGGTTTTGTATCCTCTGCTATGCCTTTTCTGCTCGTTTCTCTGCCCTCTGTTTTGTCTTTCTCTGCCCTCTGTTTTTCCTTTTTTGCTTATTTTTCTGCTCTCTGTTTTGCCTATTTTGCTCGTTTTTCTGCCCTCCTTTTTACTTTTTCTGCTTGTATTTCTGCCCTCTCTTTTGCCTTTTTCTGCTTGTTTCTTCCGTCTTCCCACCATTTACTTCCTCCCGTTGTTTCCCTCCTCCCACCACCCAGCGCCCTGCCCTCCCCAAGACTTACTTAATGGAGGCTGCCGCATGACCCCATTGAACAGGCCCTTGTGCTGGCTCCCACTGTGACAGTTCTCCTGTACCGCTTGCCCACAGTCTGCTACTATCTGCTGCATGTCTGCTTGATGCCCTCTGTTTATGCCTCCCCTGCTTGTTTCTTGCTCTGTTTGCTTTTTCTGCACTTTTTTCTGATTTCTGTTTTGCCTTGGCTGCTCGTTTTTCTGCCCTCTATTTTGCCCTCTTTTGCTTTGTTTCCTTTTCTGCTCGATTTTTACCTTCTGTTTTGCCTTTTTATGTTTTTTTCTACCCTCTGTTTGGTCTTTTCTGCAAATTTTTCTGCCCTCTGTTTTGCTCTCTTTGCTCGTTTTTCTGCCCTCTGTTTGGCCTTTTCTGCGCGCTCTTTTTTCTGCCCTCTGTTTTGCCCTTTTCTTTGTTTCTTCCCTCTTCACGCCATTTCCTCAAGTGCTAGCTTTTTAAAGGAGACCTCACACCCCAGCGCACCAGATACCCCCAGGGGTGACAGTGCTGCACTCTACAAATGCTGATTGATTACGCTACAGAGTCTGCAGTGTGATGATATAGATGCTTGGTGGCATTTTATTGTTCTCTTTAATTTACCATTCCATGAGGACATACATCTTTCTTATAAATTAGAAAATATATAAAAATTGCATGGAAGGGCATTTTTTTTAATGAAGTGGCCTGGTAGCAAATTTCAGCTGGCAAGCTTTGGAGGAATATAAAATAAAATCGGAATTGGTAGGGAACAAGAAAATGGAGGAGCAAAGGATGCCACCAAGTTATGCTTCATGGAGGAATAATGGACATGGAAGGACAGGGAAGCAAAGAACGAACTAGGGGAGTGACGTTGCACACATTAAAAATAAAACATAAAACAAATAAGCAGGATTGGGAGCGATGGGGATGCAACAAATTTACTAGGGGGAGCAACAAAGAGTGCAGGAGGTGGGGTTATGAGAGGGAAACAGTGTACAGAGAGACAGCAAGAAAACAAATACACTCCCATGAAATGCTAAAAGCAAAAGTTCATTGAATACACACCGTGGAAGAATTCATCTCATCGTATCTAGAGGATGATAAAGAAGATGCATTCCATGGATCAGACAAACACAAGCAGAGAAAGGTAAACCATTGAATAAGAAGCAAGCAAGTGAGACTGATATGCCAGCCAGTAATAAGAAGTAGGCTAACCCAAAGCCCACTGCATGTATTGGAATTGTAAACAATAGGTCTTTTGACGTTGGACAGGTAAAGCTGTCTGAAGGTGAGACTTAAAAACGTGTAGATTCAAATGTGTGGATTATTTAAACAGCAGTGTGAATTTGACGATTCACAGTTATCATTATTTTTCATCTGGTACTCATAAGGGCCGTAGAACCTCAACTTGAGACTTATAATTGAAAAGGCCATTGAAGGTTACCGACATTGAAGTGAGTTCTGTTTCTCCTTTGAGTGGGATGGCGTTAAGGGGCTTATTCTTTTATTTTGACCTTTCTCTGGTCCTTGTGTCTTGAAGCTTTCTCTTTGTTTCTCTCCTCATGCAATCTCAAGGATTATGAGTTGTCAAACTGACATTGTGGGCCAGATTTTAATGTCCTTTAATGCTCTGCTCCAGGGCAAAAATGAGCTATACCCTTGTTAGACTTGGCATCTTTTGGCGTGTTTCCCCTGACTTTTTGCTGTCTGACCTCCCGTTTTTGACTGTTTTTGCTGGTGTAATGATTCTGCACACTTTCCTCACTGCTGTCCAGTGGGAAAGTGCAAGTGCTCCTGTATAAAATGTGTTATGGATTGGTGTTTCCATGATTGGACTATTTGATTTATGTGTCAGTCCCTAGTAAAGTGCACTGCGAGTGCCAGGGCCTATAAATCAAATGCTGTTGGTGGGCTGCAGCACTGGATTGTGCCACCCACGCAAACAGCCCGTAAAGTGTAACTCCCATTTTTGAAAAGCTCCTGCTATTTAAGCTGAATAGAACTATCCAGGATCCTCTTACTCAAATGGGGCAGATCCATGGTGATCTAGCGAAAACTCTGTTTGAATGTCTAACCAAGAATATAAATAGATCAAACAAGAAAACCGCTGGTCCCCATTGGTACAACAATGCCTGTCGAAAGGCAAAAGCTGATCTTTTGCTTTCAATTAAAGAGAGAAGGGCCAGGGAGGTAATCAGGGAAAGAAGAGCAGTTTATAAGTCCCTGACCATCAACGCCAAAAGAGAATGGGAGCATGATAAATGGGAAAGACTCACCACCTATTTGGCTAGAGGGGACTCACGTAAATTCTGGTGCTGTGTCAACTCGGGTTCGGAGGAGCCGGCATCAGCCATTCAACCTAATATATCACCTAAGGTATGGCAAAACCATTTCCAGTCTCTGTATAAATTACCGGAGAATGACCCGATAACCACTAGTCAACCGCTCAGTCTAGTTGAGATGGGGGAGCCATTTACAGTGGCGGAGGTACGTGTGGCCGTAGTTGGCTTGGCATCGGGAAAGGCTCCAGGCCTGGATGGTATGCCCGGTGACTTATTTAAACAGGAACCAGATGTCTGGGCGCCTTACTTCACGATCCTATTTAATGCTATCCTGGAAGGCATGGCTATACCGGGCACTTGGCTGGGCGCAGAGATTGTCCCAATTTTCAAAAAGGGCTCTCCTCTGCTCCCGGCCAACTATAGACCCATTAGCCTTATTGATGTGCCACAAAAGATCTTTGGCAGACTCATCTTAAATTGCCTCCAGGATTGGATCGAGGAGAATGCGATTATGAGCCCGTACCAGGCAGGATTCCAAAGGGGGATTTCCACCATCGATCAAATCTTCCGTTTGAACCTCATATATTGGACGACGGTGTTGTTCGAGGGCGGCAGTTTAGACACGGTTTTCGTGGATTTACGTGCCGCCTTCGACCTAGTCCCAAGGGACAAACTGTGGGCTGTTTTATCGGACCTCGGGGTCCCTTTGGACATCTTATTAATCTTGAAGAGACTTCACCAGGGAAATTTCGCCCGGGTAAGATGTGGTAGAGGGGGTTCTCTCTCGGATGCTTTTCCTGTTGATAGGGGGGTTAGACAAGGCTGTGTCCTTGCACCCACCCTTTTCTGCCTTTTTGTTAATGGGGTCATAAATTATCTTAATGAGCTAAGTAACACCGATGCCCCTAAGCTCGACGGCAGCAGGGTTCCCGCCATTATGTTTGCGGATGATCCCCTGCTGCTTTCCAAATCCCCTTTGGGCTTGCAGCGGGTCCTGGATGGGTTTGTATGTTTCTGTGTTGATCGCGGTTTGGAGATCAATGCTGCAAAAACTAAGTACATGATCTTCAACCCGCCTTCCAAAACTCGTGCAGCTCCCCTTATAGGGACTTCAAGGCTAGAGCGGGTTGACACGATCGAATATTTGGGGGTAGTAATTAATCAATTTATGTCGTGGGAACCCCATAAAACCAAGGCAAACTTGAAACTTTCCCAGTTGGCGGGGGGTATTGCAAGGATGACGAGAGGATTCACCTATAGGCCATTTGCGCCATGCCTGCAAATTTATAAAGTTCAGGCTAGAGCAACAGTGACCTATGGGGCTGAAATATGGGGCCATACGTTAGGGCAGAAGTTGCAGACTACGGAAAACAACTTCCTTAGACAACTGACAGCCTTACCCATTAGTACCCCCCTTTTGCCTCTTAGACTGGACCTGGGTCTAAGACCGATTTCAGAGGTTTTGGGACTTAAACCCTTAACTTTCTGGTGTAAAATATGGTCTTCCCCGGATCTTTTGAAATATAGAGCTGAGCTGGTGGAGATTATGTGCCTCTGCAAAAATATTCAAATCCCTTGGCTCAGCTATATCAAGCGCATTTGTGAGGCAATGGGTAGACCAGAACTCTGGCATGATCCGATGTCCGCTTGTCCCAGGGTCTCTCGAAAACTCATCTCGAATGCATATTATGAATATAACTTGCGTGTTGCCATAATGAGCACACGAGAGGGTTCCCAGACAGCATACTTTCTGGGATTTAAAGATTATTATAATCTAGAGTATGTATACGATGATATGGGCCCACCACTGACTAGGAAACTTTACATGCAATGGCGTTTCAACACATTACCCTTTAGGGCACATACGGTTTCGTGGGCACAATCAAATCACACAGCCCACTGCCCTAGTTGTGCATACCCCCATGAAACCGACTTACATGTTATATTCTTCTGCCCTGCATACCATAAACCTAGGAATTATTGGCTCCGACCCCTTCTCAGAAACATGGGCTTTAGACAGTATGCCCCTGCTTTTCGAATATGGAAATCTGATCTCTCTGCCCCAATTCGATGTGGTTTATTCGTTTGCATTGTCTCAAGTCCGCAATTGAATGATTTAGTGTGATGATTTTAGCTTAACTGTTTTATTTTTATCATTGTACTTTCGCTGCATATTTTATTCTGTACATTTATTGCTGTTTCTGCATTCTTTTATGGTCCTGGTGACCGAAATAAAGATAATTGAATTGATGTAACTCTGGCCTGCCATTGCAAAGCCTGTGCGCAGCCTGGGGCTGCCATGTCGACTTGGCAAGTGCACACACTTCCAAGTCCCTAAACCTTCCCTTTTCTACATGTTAGTCACCCCTAAGGTAGGCCCAAGGTACCCCTGTGGGAAGGGTGCATTGTACGTAAAAGGTAGGACATGCCCTGGTGTGCGTGGCATGTCCTGATAGTGAATTACAGCCTACTTCGTTTTTCACTATTGCAAGGCTACCCGTTCCCATAGGCCAGAATGGGTAGATTGATTATAACATCCTATGATCCTAACTGACCCAGGGAACATGGTAGAAATTCGAGATTAGTATGCCTGAACTCAGAATGATAAAATACATTTTTTTATTGAAGTTGGTTTTAACTTTCTGTGTTTGAAAATACCACTTTTAGAAAGTAGGTATTTTCTTGTCTAACCATCCAAGCCTGCCTCTGCTAGGTTGTGTATTACCTGTCTGGAGTTTGAGTGACAGGGGCTGGGGGATTCTAGGAGACAGGGTGAGTCAGCAAAGGGCTGAATAGCAGGATCTACATGTAGATGGGTGGGAGAAGTTGCACCTGGGACCTGAATAGGGCTGTGCCTTCCTTCCACAATGCTGGCTCCACCCCCTGTGGTGCGTCTGATGTCCCCAGCCTACACTCTGAAAGGAAAGAAGGAGTCTTGTCAACAAAGTGCTCCAGGACTGATCAGAACTGGTTTGGACTAGGCAAAGGCCTCTCGGCCTTCAGAGAACAAAGAGAAATTGAGGATAAAAAGGGGACCCAGACCCCAGAACTTTAGAGCTCACTGGAATCAATAAACCTGCCAAGAAGAAGCTGGAAGAGCTGCCAGGAGGAGTACTGCCCCTTTGCTGTGTTGTTGTTTTGTTGGGTTGGCCTGCAGCTGCTGCTTCTGCCTTGGGCAGTGAAAGGACTGGACTGAACTTTCTCTACTTGTGCTGAGTATCTCCAAGGGCCTGAAACTGAGCTGACCTCCTGTTAAGAAGTCTCAGGGACTGCAAAGACTTCACTAACCTCTGGGTACCGCTCCTGAGAACTCTGTCGCTGACCTTGTGTCCCGAAGGCACCGCAGGCCGCACCGTCTCGCCCTGCACCGCAAGCCTTGGTCTCACCGATGCCGTCTGCACGATCGTCACCAAGCCGCTGCCTGCACCGCATCGAGAGGACACCGCAGCCCGCACTGCCTCACTTCACTTTGCTGGCTTGGTCTCACCGACACGATCGCCGCTGGCTCGACACCCATGACCGCCTCGTAACGCACAGCTGTCCGGCTCCACCAGCACCCATTTCCGCCAACTGGCTCTGTCGCTTGCATCGTAACCTGCCAGCACTGCACCGAGCACCATCTCGCGATGCACCGCAAGCCTTGGTCTCACCGACGCCCTCTGCACGATCATGACCGAGCCGCTGCCTGCACTGCATCGAGAGGACACCGCGTCCTGCATCGCTTCCACTTTGCACCATAACCACGACGGACGCCACGACCGGCTCTGTCACCTGCACAGCAACCTGCCAGCACCACATCGAGCACCATCTCGCAATGCACCGCAAGTCTTGGTCTCACCAACGCCGTCTGGATGATCGTCACCGAGCCGCTGCTCAAACCGCATCGAGAGGACATCGCGCCTTACACCGCTTCGACTTTGCATCTCAACCGCGACGGATGCCAAGACCGACTCGCACACCTCTGTGAGCCGCACTACGAAAGGTACTGTTAACGAGTCTGTTCTCACTGTTGCTGGCCCGTACTGACGCGGTCAGCGGGAACGAGCTACCGACTCGCACGAACTGTGTTTTCAACTTATTTTTGCAATTTAAAGACCTCTTGAGAAGTAACTATTTTTGAAGTACTGTATTGTGGATTCTTTATCGTATTTGATCTTGTTTTAAGTATATACAAATATTGGCTATTTTTCTAAACTGGTGTGGTGTCCTTTTGTAGTGCTTACATTGTATTACTATTGGTTTTGAGAAAATGCTTTACATACTGCCTCTAAGATAAGCCTCACTGCTCGCGCCATGCTACCATGGGGGTGAACAGGAGTTATTTTAGGAGTGTAGCTCCCTTACCCTGACTAGGAAGAAGGGTCCCTATTTGGACAATGGTGCAAGCCCTTGCCAACTAAAGACCCCATTTCTAACATTGGTTGTCAGCGGTGAGGATAGGACTTGTGTTTGCACTTGACTTACAGTGATTGGTGTGCACTACTACCATATCGCAGACCATTACGTACCACATATTTGTTCTTTTTCTTTTTGGCCTATTTTTGATCTTGCCAGTTTGAACTTGCTACTTCAACATGCCTGAATCAATTGCATCATCTATTGCATCAATGGCAATTGCCTTTGAGGAGGATCGATTGGAAGCCTACAATGTAAAATCTATGTGCAAGAACCTGAAAGTCCAGGTCAGAGGCCTCACCAGGAAGGATGAGCTACAAAAGGCGCTGAGGGCCTGGGTAGCAGCCAGACATGCCAGTGGGCAATCTGGTGTTCTCAGTGGAGAGGTGGAGGAGCCTGTTGCTGGGGGGATGTGCTTTTGGGAGGGGGGGAACCCTCCAAGCAAGGCAGCAGTAGCTTGTCCCCAGAGGAGCTGGAGGACAGGCGTGAAGCCAGGAAGTTTGAGTTGGAGAAACTCAGAATAGAAAGTGAGAGGGAAGATAAGAGAATAGCCATGGAGGAAAGAAAGATGATACTAAATCATGAGAGAATAATCAAGGAGCTGGAGCTAAAGAGTAGAACCGGCTCAGATGGTGGCAGCAACCCTTCAGCACACACAGACAGGATTGTACACATCTCCAAGAACGTAGGTAAAGAGTACAAAAAGGGTGATGACATACAAAGGTGGTTTCAAGGGTACGAGTCGTCTATTCATATGAATGGGATCCCTGAGAGGAACTGGAGGGCAGGGTTGTGGCCTCTCTTTCCAGAAGAAGCTAGGGATACTCGTGATAGCTTTGGGTAAAGGGCAGGACCTCACCTATGCTGACATGAAAGACGCTCTCCTCACTAGGTATGGACTCACTTCTGAAAAGTACCGGGATCAGTTTAGGTCCAGTAAAAAGTCTGAGGCCAACACTTGGTTGGAATGTGTAGATATGTTCTGTAGGTCGCTGGATGGCTGGGTGAAGGGCAGTAATGTAACAGATTTTCAGGGGCTCTACAATTTGATTGCGTGGGAGCACTTGTCTAGTCTATGTTTTGCAGACCTGCGCCAGCACCTAGTTGATAGTAAGCTAACTGACCCCAGGAAGCTTGCTATGGAGGCGGACCGCTGGGTGAGTACCAGGGTCCACAAGAAAGCGTTTGGGGGAGACTCAGCCAAAGGTGGGCAGGGTCCTCAGCAGAAAAGTGGGGGGACAAGGGTAAAGCACAGGAGTTCTCTAAAGGGCCCCAAACTAGTACCCAGGGTAAAGGTTCCCATCCCCCAGGATATAAGAAGAAAGGGGTCTCTACAGGGAAGCCTGCTGAGACCGGCCCCTGCAAGTGTTTTGCATGTGACCAGGTGGGTCACTTGAAGGGGGACCCCAGGTGCCCAAAGGGGACACAGCCACCCACCGGTGGACAGTCCAAGGTGTTGGCTAGTGTAGTGCTTGGGGAGGAGGGGTGCCCACAGGAGGGTAGGGATCCCGCAGAAATGACCCTTGTCTCACTAGGGGACAGTGAGATGGTCCCAGGAAACCAGGTGCCCCCTAACACAAAGAAATATAGCACCTGGGTGACCATCAATGGGAAAAGGGTAGAGGCTCTTGGAGATACTGGAGCCAGTGTGACCTCAGTCCGGTGTCACCTGGTCTCTGAGAAGCAGGTAGTCCCAGGGGCATTCCACCAAGTAGTTGCTGTAGACAACTCTGAGCACCAGTGTATGGTGGTGCAGGTTCTCAGGTCCCTTGAGGGTGGTTGTGAGCCCTTCCATGCCTGTAGATTGTCTGCTAGGTAACGACCTGGAGCAGTCCTCATGGAAGGATGTTGAGCTCAGATCTCACTTGGAGGTGCTTGGGTTGCCAGAGTGGGCATGTGTGTCTACTCGGTCAATAGCAGCCAGAAAGTATGATCAAGAGGACTTGGACCTGAAACAGTGGCCCAAGTCCCTGCCAAGAGAGAGGGCAGGGGGTGCGGGAAACTGGCCCCTGAAGTTCCCATGGACCGGGCGGAGGCAGACCTCGAGGGGGACGCCCCGGTGCCTACAGGGGAGCAGGTAGCCGAACTGGGGGACATCTCTGAGATGACCCATTGGCAGCAAGAAGGGGGCCTCACCAGGGAGAAATTCTGCAAGGAGCAGAAAGAGTACCCTACTCTGGAGGGTCTGCGGTGGCAGAATGCAGACCAGGCAGCTGGTAATCAGTCCGGATCACATCTGATCAACTGGAACAATGGTCTCCTATACAGTGAGCCTAAGGTTGTTGAGCCTGGGTCAGCCCGTGTGCTGGTGGTACCCCAGCGCTTCAGGACCTTCCTATTGGTTCTGGCTCATGACGTGCCTTTGGCAGGACATTTGGGGCAGGACAAGACCTTTGACAGACTTGTCACCCACTTCTTTTGGCCCCAAATGCGAAGGCAGTCAGATGGACACTGCAGGTCTTAATAAACTTGCCAGGCAAGTGGCAAGAGTGGGAGGAAGGTCAAAGCTCCTCTCCAAACTTTTCCTGTTGTTGGAACACCCTTTGAAAGGGTGGAGATGGATATTGTGGGGCCACTGGGCCCCAAGACAGCCATGGGCAACAGGTACATCCTGGTCTTGGTGGACCATGCCACTCGGTACCCGGAGGTAATCCCTCTCAGGACAACGACGGTGCCAGTGGTGGGCCAGGCGTTAATGGGGATCTTTTCCCGAGTGGGCTTCCCCAGGGAGAGGTGGTTTCTGACAGGGGGACCAATTTCATATCCAAGTATATGACATCCCTGTGGAAGGAGTGTGGTGTAACCTACAAGTTCACCACTCCTTAACACCCACAAGGAAACGGTCTGGTGGAGAGATTCAACCAGACCTTGAAAGGCATGATCAAGGGTCTAACAGAACCCATGAGGCATAAGTGTGACATCCTCTTGCCATGCCTACTCTTTGCATATAGGGAGGTGCCTCAGACGTCTCTTGGGTACAGCCCCTTTGAGGTCCTGTATGGCCACCCTGTCAGAGGACCTCTGAGTTTGGTAAATGAAGGCAACTCCCAGGAAAACTCCCTAGGATGTGTTTAGTTACATGCTGGCCTTCAGAAACCAAACTGCCTGCTTCAGGAAACTCGCTCAGGCGAACCTAGGAGCAAGCCAGGAAGAAATGAAGAGGTGGTATGACCAGAATGCCACTCTGGTCAAATTTCAACCTGGACAAAAAGTGTGGGTCATGGCCCCAGTGGAACCTTGTGCCTTGCAGGACAAGTTGACTGGACCATATGAAGTGGTGGAGCGCAAAAGTAATGTCACCTACCTGGTGGATTTGCGGACTCCAAGGAACCCTTTGAGGGTCCTCCACGTGAACCGCCTCAAGCCCCACTTCGAGGGGTCCGAAGTGTGTATGCTCTTGGTGACAGATGATGGGGTGGAAGAGGAGAGTGAGTCTCTCCCTGACCTCCTGTCTACCAAGGAGCATGATGGGTCAGTGGAAGGTGTGATCCTCTCCCCTACACTGACTCCAGAGCAGCAGGGGGACTGTGGCCAGTTGTTGGGACAGTTCGCCCCACTGTTCTCTCTGACCCCAGGTGTTACTCACTGGTGTACCCATGACGTGGACACTGGTGACAGCCCTCCTGTAAAGCACAAAATGTACAGGTTGACTGACCGGGTCAGGGCCAGCATCAAAGAGGAGGTCTCTAAGATGTTGGTCTTAGGAGTGATTGAGCCCTCCAACAGTCCTTTGGGCAGCCCAGTGGTCTTGGTCCCAAAGGCTGCTACACCCGGTGCCACTCTAGAACTCTGGTTTTGTGTGGACTACCGTGGCCTCAATGCCATCACCAGGACTGATGCGCACCCCATCCCCAGAGCTGATGAGCTCATTGATTGGTTGGGAGCTGCCCGGTTCCTCAGCACGTTTGATTTAACGTCTGGGTACTGGCAGATTGCCTTAACCAATGGGGCCAAGGAGAGATCAGCATTCTCAACCCCAGAAAGTCATTACCAGTTTTGTGTGATGCCCTTTGGGTTGAAGAATGCCCCTGCCACATTTCTGAGGTTGGTCAATCAGGTGTTGGCTGGACTGGAGGATTTCAGTGCCGCCTACCTGGATGACATTGCTGTGTTCAGTTCCAGCTGGGAAGAACATTTACAGCACCTTGAGAAAGTGTTGAGGGCTCTGCAAGGTGCAGGCCTCACGATCAAGGCCAGTAAGTGTCAGATCGGGCAGGGTTCTGTGGTGTACTTGGGACACCAGGTAGAAAGCGGCCAGGTGGCTCCCCTACAACCCAAGATTGACACCATTCTGGCTTGGGAGCCCCCCAAGACCCATACAGAGGTGAGAGCCATCTTAGGTCTCACCGGCTACTATAGGAGATTTGTTAAGTGCTACGGCACCATTGTTGCCCCCTTAATAGAGCAGACTTCCAAAAAGCAGCCCAAGAAGGTGATCTGGACTGAGTCCTGCCAGAAAACTTTTGATGCCCTGAAGGCAGCCATGTGCACTGCGCCCGTGCTCAAGGCACCTGACTTCTCCAAAGAATTTGTCGTGCAAACTGACGCTTCAGAGCACGGTGTGGGAGCGGTGCTCTCACAACTGAACGAAGAGGGCCTAGATCAGCCTGTATTCTTCCTTAGCCGGAGACTACTCCCCAGGGAACAGAGGTGGAGTGCCATAGAAAGGGAAGCCTTTGCTGTGGTCTGGGTGCTGAAGAAGCTGAGATCATATCTGTTTGGGACTCACTTCCGGGTTCAGACAGACCACAGGCCCCTCAGATGGTTGATGCAAATGAGGGGTGAGAATCCAAAACTGCTGAGGTGGTCCGTCTCCCTACAGGGAATGGACTTTACAGTGGAACACCTCCCTGGCACAGAACACGCCAGCGCAGATGGTCTGTCCAGGTTCTTCCGCCTTAGTGAAGAGAACTCCCAGGAGGTTGGGTCATTCTCCCTACTTTCGACTGGAGGGGACATGTGTTAGACTTGGCATCGTTTGGCGTGTTTCCCCTGTCTTTTTGTTTTCTGACCTCCCGTTTTTGGCTCTGTTTTTGCAGGTGTAATGATTCTGCGCACTTTCCTCACTGCTGTCCAGCGGGAAAGTGCAAGTGTTCCTGTATAAAATGTGTTATGGATTGGTGTTTCCATGATTGGCCTATTTGATTTATGTGTCAGTCCCTAGTAAAGTGCACTGCGAGTGCCAGGGCCTATAAATCAAATGCTGATGGTGGGCTGCAGCACTGGATTGTGCCACCCACGCAAACAGCCCGTAAAGTGTATCTCTGGCCTGCCATTGCAGAGCCTGTGCGCAGCCTGTGGCTGCCATGTTGACTTGGCAAGTGCACACACTTCCAAGTCCCTAAACCTTCCCTTTTCTACATGTTAGTCACCACTAAGGTGGGCCCAAGGTACCCCTGGTGTGTGTGGCATGCCCTGATAATGAATTACAGCCTACTTTGTTTTTCACTATTGCAAGGCTACCCGTTCCCCATAGGCCAGAATGGGCAGTTTGATTATAACATCATATGATCCCAACTGACCCAGGGAACATGGTAGAAATTCGAGTTTAGTATGCCTGAACTCAGAATGATAAAATGCATCTTTTAGTGAAGTTGGTTTTAACATTCTGTGTTTGAAAATACCACTTTTAGAAAGTAGGTATTTTCTTGTCTAACCATCCAAGCCTGCCTCTGCTAGGTTGTGTATTCCTTGTCTGGAGTTTGATTGACAGGGGCTGGGGGATTCCAGGAGACAGGGTGAGTCAGCAGAGGGCTGAATAGTAAGATCTACATGTAGGTGGGTGGGAGGAGTTGCACCTGGGACCTGAATAGGGCTGTGCCGTCCCTCCACAATGCTGGCTCCACCTCCTGTGGTGCGTCTGATGTCCCTGGCCTACACTGTGAAAGGAAAGAAGGAGACTTGTCAAGAAAGTGCTCCAGGACTGACCAGAACTGGTTTGGACTAGGCAAAGGCCTCTTGGCCTTCAGAGATTCCCGCCAACTGGCTCTGTCACTTGCATCGCAACCTGCCAGCACCGCATCGAGCACCATCTCGCCCTGCAAAGCAAGCCTTGGTCTCAACGACACCGTCTGCACGATCGTCATCGAGCCGCTGCCTGCACCGCATCAAGAGGACATCGTGCCTCCACTTGCATCGCAACCGCGACGGATGCCAAGACCGACTCGCACACCCGTGTGATCCGCACTAAGAAAGGTACAGTTAACGAGTCTGTTCACGCTGTTGCTGGCCTGTACCGACACGGTCAGCGGGAACGAGCTACCGACCCGCACGAACTGTGTTTTCAACGTATTTTTGCAATTTAAAGACATCTTGAGAAGTAACCCTTTTTGAAGTACTGTATTGTGGATTCTTTATCGTATTTGGTCTTGTTTTAAGTATATAAAAATATTGGCTATTTTTCTAAACTGGTGTGGTGTCCTTTGGTAGTGCTTACATTATATTACTTTTAGTTTTGTGCAAATGCTTTGCACACTGCCTCTAAGATGAACCTGACTGCTCGTGCCAAGCTACCAAGGGGGTGAGCAGGGGTTATTTTAGGAGTGTAGCTCCCTTCCTCTGACTAGGAAGAAGGGTCCCTATTTGGACACAGGTGCAAGCCCTTGCCAACTAAAGACCCCCATTTCCCACAACCCTTCATTTTGGTTTCTTGAGTACTCACATTAAATTGAAATATCTCCAATCTAATGTAACATTTTCTAATAGCAGGCATCGGAAACACAGAAGCAATTACTGCCCTGCGCTTCTGAGCTCTTCAGCATAACATTCATTAACTTGGAGATATTTCAAGTTAGTGTATGTGCTCAACATGCCAGTCTGAAGCGCACAGACACTTCTCCACTGGTGCAGCAGAGAAAACAGCGGTATGATATGGCCCTATGTCTTTATCTGCCTTTTTCAAAGGTGTACCTCCTGAGTGTATTATGTTTAACATTCAGCGTGTGCCTCCACTGACCTCATTCTTATGCCCCTTGTGTACTGAATCTTTTACAGCTGATCTTCTTCAAACAGATCTAGACATTTTATAGTTTCTAGTCTGGTGGCCAATCATGTAAATATTGCTATCCAGATTACATCAGTTTCTGAGAGAAAGACTCTTGGGTTACATCAAGGAAACTTATACTTACAAAATTCATTACATCTGCCTCCCCATGCACTTGACTCCCCTTGCTAAGATCCACCATTTATGGGTTTGTCAGTTTGATACTTACTCCATTATTTGTAATTCTTTGTAACCGTTAAGAGGGATGTATGTGTGGGTACTGCAGACAGCATCATGGTTCACAGAGTGGATGAGTCCAGATTGTAAAACTCTAAAGGACAAATGCACAAGTATTTCTTTCAAAAGTTCCTTACAAGCCAGATTTGTAATTTGGACAGTTTAAGAGCACCAAGAGAGGTGTCATTCTCAATTGAAGTTCTTCTGCTTGTTCCTTTTCTATAAGACCTCTGTATTTACGGTTGTCAACACTTGATAGTGTCGCCAAAATCCTCTGTGAATGCCAGCAGTTTCCAGTACTCTGATCTTGTTTCATCTCCATGAGCATTCCTTTCAGATTTGGGCCTCGATACACACTTCTCACAGAATAAAGATTTTGCTATCTATGGATGCCAATGTGTGTCTCCCAGGTCAACAAAGTAGTCACTATCCTGCAAATAAGGACCCATAATTTTTATGTGTGCTTCTGATTGCTCAGATCATATTAGTCTAAACCAGAGTTGCAGTGCGTCTGAAGCTAATGCCAACAACCTATTACAACATCCTTATCCAACGACTGCATGAAGCTGGCATCCAAGTACCCACACTTCACTGAGTTTGCTTTTTCAAAACTCAGTTAGTCAGTCAATTTGGCTCCTTTCACCTCTGATGCCTTCATCTCATCTGCGGTGTTCCAAAAGGATCCTCACTCAGCCCCATTCTGTTCAATGCCTACATGACCCTACTCCCCAGCATCATCCTCACCCATGGAATCAATATCATATCCTAGGCTGATGACACCCAGCTCATTCTCTTCCTCACTGAAAAGATGCCAAACATCCAGACCATTTTCTCTGCCTGCATGGCCAAAGCCACCCGATGGATAAAAAGCAACTGCTTCAAGCGCAACACAGACAAGACATAAGCAGCAATATTCGGCAAAGACACCTTGCTCTGGGACTCCACCTAGTGATCTGCCGTACTCGCACACACACTGCTCCTACAACGCACGCAAAGAACCTCAAAATAGTAATTGACAACCAACTGACCATGACCGGTCAAGTGAATGCCTTCTTTGTCTTCTCCTTCCACACATTCAGGTCTAAATGTGACCTTCAGACAGCCAGTTCTACTGTACTCAGTGTGGGAATTAATTACACCGATTTTTATAAAGGGGAAAAGCAAGAATGTAATGTGGTACAGGAAGCTGCACAACCATCTAAAACTCAACTCTTCCAAGATGAAGTATTCCTTAATTGACCTCATGATGGCAATCTTGGGAGGATGCTGTTGGAGTGTGTCCCTACTTGGGTATTGGACTTGAAAATCCTAACCAATGTCAAATTCTGTTTCAGTAAGGGGATAGCAATTACCAAGCAGTGTCTTCAAATTATAATGTCTTAATATATGGTAGCCAGTAAACGTGCTACTCACCTTGAATCTTTGGACCTGACATCTGCTTTTATCAGCTTTAATAAGGTGTTCATTTGGCTGGCTATGAAGTCAAGGACCTTTATAAAACTCTTATTATTCTACTTCAAATATACATTGCCAAATGCTGGTGATGGTCAGATTTCGTTCTAAAAGGCGGAGCAGTATGTTTTTCAGATCATCAAGGGTGTTCTGTCAAGGCTGTGTCCTGGCCCTGCTTTTGTTTAATCTTCATATCAATTCGGTTTATGCAGTACTCAGAAGCAGGTCTAGGGATACTCAAAGATAGACACAAGACCTCAACCGCTCCTCCTGTTATATTCCCAGGTTAGGCCCATGTTACGAAGCAGCCTATTTCTTACATTGCCCTAGAAAATAACATTTCAGCTGTGAACTATTGCACACATTTGCATGCATGACAATGTTGGATTAGTTTCTCTGAAACTACTTTGTTTATACATCCAGCTTCGCACAACATTGTCACGGTGCTCTGAAGATCATGTAGTAGGCCTCTCTGCGCACTGGGCACAAAAGTCGTTTTATCTTCATCCATGAGGCCATGAGGCGACAATACTTTCTACATATCCATAACATCACTAATCTATTGAGCACATCGGGAGGCTGCCTTTTATTATACAAAATAGGCATCCCGATAGAGTTGTAGAGAAGCTACTTCAGCCGACACTGAGGGTCTGTGCATTCTGAGAATCCACCATGCATCGGTCTGACATTTTGTGAGGGGTGTCCAACTCGAGGCCAAGGCGGGGTCCTTCACTCTATCTCATCAGGTAATGGAGATAGAACATCCCTTGGGGTTATTCTTAGCTCTACACCTACACACACTCTAGGTACACTTAGAGCAGGGTTTGCATACTAGGAGTATGCTAGATTACTGCCTTATTTATATGCCTGCATATACACAACTGTTTAGCACCACAATAGAACTATAACTACTATTTACGTTGCTGGTGCTTGTAATCACGTTTATCTGCTTCGGTCTACTCATCATTGCAACACACATATTTTATGCAAGAATAATGTTGGTTCTATAAATAGTATTAAAAACGTCCCACTGTGTATTCTCTGTATATTTCTCTGAGTATAAGTGAGCACGAGTGACTAAGCAAAAGGTTCTGTACTTTCTGCATGATTCCTGAGTAATCAGGGTTGTCATGTTCAGTGTTTGCCAGAAACTATTCGCTCCCTGGTAGGTTAGAGAGGCTTACAGTGGCACTGTGAGCTAGTCGGTCTATAGGCCATCATATCCTGCCGGGGTGTCTGAAATCAGTCTTGACACCTAGCCATTAGTTTATGTTGTCTGAACAATGGGCAGGTCTCACCGATTGGCAGGAACTACACAACACTCCTGTATGCAGACAATGCTGTTTTATTATCATGTACAGCTAATCAGCTACAGTTCTTAATAGACATATATGCCTTGTTTATAGATTTTATCTACCTATCGTCAAACTTAATCAAATACAAGTTAATATTAATTTCCTCTCTGGCAGTAGGCCAAAGAGTAAAATGCAAGTTGTAGTACCTTGCTATTGTGCTAGACAAATGCACAAATCTTTTTAAGAAAGTTTTCGATGATAAGAGAACAAGCACACCAACCAACGCTGCAAATAGGCACTGACTACCGCATATATTGAAGGAGAAAATTGCATGCCATGATGCACACCCTTACAATATGTGTTGGAGGATTAAGTAAAATCTGAGAGCAAAGTAAACCCCAATCTAAATCAGTGTACTCCAAAAATGTTGACTCACAAAACTTTGACATTCCAGACCGTTTTCTAATTGACTTTGACTTATGCATCTTCAACATGAGTAAAACTATAATCAATTTTTTTGTTCATGATAACTTTCACTTTACAATTTGCAATAAATGTGAAATAATTTTCTTTCTGCTTAAACGGATAGCTGTTAAAATGGATAATCCTTTCTTCCATATCCATTCACAAACATATCCTTAATCACTTCTCGAGAATTAGTTTTTTTAAATTTTAAACATAATGTCTTTTACTGTAAATTCTATTGAAATGTGCCCCCTCTCTGTCAAACTTTGTGCTTTCAAGCTCAGCAAGAGGAAAGCGCCCCAGGAGGGCTCCAGCCACAGAAAGGGAGCAGCAGGAAGACTCCTTTGCATTAGCCTATTGGAGATGCATAAAAGACTTGAAGCAGCAGGGACATCCACTTGGCTCTATCAAAAGATGGAAAACTATGCACTGACTGCCCCTCAAGAACTGTGTTAGTAGTGAGTACTATTATGATAGCATAAAAGGGATCTTGATCTGGTCTGGTTCTCTGTCGCTATAAACAAAATCAAGTCCAAAATCAGTTGCAGTTGGTATCTCGCCACATCCCAGGTTCAATAACTATACAACTATACTTTTTATCCAAATCATTATAAATTGTCTGTGACAAAGTTGGACATCATTCTCCACACGTGGTGATTATGGGTATCTATTCATGCTTTCTGAAGGATTGTGCTTTCCAAAAGTACATTTTAGTTGAACTATCAGTTCTCAGTGACCCTCATGTTTCTGGAGACTGAAAATAATTGGGACACTGCCCCAATCAAACACAATAGTGAATTCATTTTGCTGCTCTACTACTGAGTGCACCATGTTAAAAAAACATATAACATAAAATTCAAACATATATTCTGTTTATCTACCAATTATATATTAGATTGTAGAATTACAACCTCTGAGAATTGATTTATGACGAGACTTTCATAGTTTATTGGAATTTGATATCCTCTTTTTCCTTTAGCATAGCATGGTGCACACACAGCCAGCAACCATGACTGCGATAACAATCGTTCACAGAGTGAGTTGGAGAGGCGCTGCCATAGTCGGTAAAGGGAACAAGCCTTTCTAGCATGTCTTGATGAAGTATACTTTGAAATGGTGCATCTTTAACCCTTCCTCAAATGGAGGAGGGCTTGGCTGTTCTATTGGTTATGGGGATGTTGTTACACATTCTGTATGTGTTAATCGAGAAGGCCAGGGTCTTGTTTTTTCTTTCCTACTTTTCTTCATTTTCAATATGGTTGATTCCTGGATGCATCTGTGTCGAGTTCCACCAGAGATAGTTAGTTTGTCAGTCAAGTAGGGACAATGGTGACCTTGTAGATTGATGCAGCTGATCATAAAATATAATATCCAGACAGAAACACAAAGACAAAGCAAACAAAAAATTAGACACCCTCCTCAACCTCATCAACACACTAAACATGATATAGCACGTCAAACAACCAACACACTCCAAAGATATTGTCCTAAACCTGTCTTCTCAACAGCACTGACAATCCAATGCAAATTACACATAAACCTCAACTGCACCAACCACTTTGCCATCGCTATCTCCCAACACAGCATCCTAACAACAAACCAAGAGAAGACTAAACCTTCAGATCCTCAAATATTTCTTTATAGACAACCTAATACTTAAACATATATCTTCCCACATCAACTGCATATCCAACACCAACATCCTTCTTAAAAACTTCAACATTTACTTGGAAAACTATGTGAGCATCTATGCCCCAGTTAAAATAAGCAAGTGCAAATCAAGGTCTTCAGCACCTTGGTTCTCTAAATATGTTTCTGACATTAAACTATCCATCCTTAGACAGGAAAGATAATGGAAGAAAAATAAAACACCTGGGGATCTCATGATACTGAACCCATCAGCCATGGCAAAGTACTATACCAACATCCTCATTAAAGCCACCAGCAGAAGGAGAATGCTTTTCAAGACAATCGAGCACTGCATCAGCAACTTGCCCTGGAGACCACGTATTACTCACTCCACAGAAAAGTGCAATTCCATCAACCATTTCTTAAGTGAGAAATTACGGATGATCTAACCCCACATCGACAACACCAAACCTCCTTTATCTTGTACGCCTACCCCCTTCATGTCGATTCTTGCAAAGGTCATTCTTCAAAGCTCTAGCTCTAGCTCTTGCAGATCTCACAGTCATACTCAACTCTCTCAAAGCCACTTCTTAAGAAGATGATGTCTTACCCTTGTCCTTCATCAAAGAACTCTCTGGAGACACTCTCTCATCCTTTGTCACAATTAATTCTCGAGTCTGACTCCATTTTGTTCTGTGCCACCATTTTGTGTTGCCCTCACGTAGGCCTGTGAAGGTAGCCTGGCGAATAAAGTGGCCTGGCCTTCTTAGTTCATGTATACATTAACTAGGTTTCTTTTTGACTCTGAAATGAACTGTAAGAAACTGACCTCTGCACCTGAAACTGACCCCGAAAAGCCAATTTCCCTGATCGATCTTTGCCAATCAATGTTCAGGACATCGTTAACTTTTAGTTTCTTTGCACGTGCCTTATCTTGTTCAGCATCTGTTACCGTTTCTTTTTTTATGTTTCTTCATTACATGGGTTATGCTTTCAATTATAGGTTTTTCCGGCTTGTGGAGATTGAATTTGGGACATTCCTAATAATTAACTTTTGGGTTGGGATACTGTAAATTGAGTTTTTTTTATGTGACACTTTTTTTGAAAATGTACTTTATTGACTAGAATTTTGTGCAGTGGGTGTACATTTATAATGTGAATATTGGGTATAAAAGGAGACGTCTCGCCCTAGTAAAATGAGCAGTCTCCTGAGAATTTACACCGTGATGTATTTCTAGGATCACTGTTACTAGCTGCAGCTAATAAACTTGGTCTCTGATGCCATCCAGAAGTATTCCGTGTCTCTGTATACCAAGACAGGTGAACTCGAAGATCTTAGGCGTGCCCCTGACGCCGCTGGGTTAAACCCCGGTTCTTCAACTGGCGCCCAACTTGGGGCGACTTCAGCGGTACAGGTCCAAGCCCGAAGATTGTGAGGAGCCCCGTGAGGGAATTCTGGAGGACGGCCCCCACTTCATCGACCCCTGCATGTCGACGTGGACCGAAGGTTTTTTCCTGCGAGGCTTCCCCTTTCTGATGGCTGCGAAGGACTGCTGCCCTGACTGTCGCCCTGTCTTGGACCCTCTTGTGATGATTTGTAAGGCGAGACGTTAGACGGTCTTCTGGTGGCGTGACAGACATTTTGGTTAAGTATAAGTGGGTCGCTCCCACGACTTAGTTTTGTTTCTTGGTTTTGATTCGGACATTGCAATAGTCGAAGCCGGGGTGTTCGTATATTTGCGAGTGTATCATTTTTGATAACCCCATGAAGTTTGAAGCAAGACTAGTGAGCAAAAGATGCCTGGTTTTAGCAAATTTAGGAAATGGTTTTGTTGTAGTTGTAATAGGGATTCCCGATTGGAGGACTCGTGTCCGATACCTCCGGTTGGAACTCCAACTTATGAGCTCTATTCAAAGCATGGTGTAGGTCCTATTACTTTTAATGAAGTATGGGTCCGTTATACAAAGAAAGATGGTGTTTTACGATGGCCCCAACATGGTAGTTTTGAATCAGATGTTTTAGATAACCTAGAAGTTGCACTATTTAAGAAGAAAGCCCGGCCGGCGATGTTTGACTCTTTCCGCCTTTGGCGTAAGGAAGCCAAACAGCGAGAAATTAAGCAAGCTAAGAGAGATAGGAAGGAAAGGAATATATCCGTAATGCAAGCTGCTAGGCAGTTTAAGGAAGATGAAGAAGATCGTGCGATTGAAGTGTCAGACAGACAATATTGCATGGCCATTGACAAATGTTACCCGGCTTTCCACCTCCCCTTTCAAATGTGACTATAGACCCTGAAAAGGATCCTTTGATGTCACATTTACTGAGATTACCACCCCCTTATGTGCAGGGTGCTACTGCACCTCCGTTACCTCCAGTTGTTGCACCCCTTGTTGTCGTTCAACCCCCTGTTGTTGTTCAGCCACCCGTTGCTTCACAGGTGGTTCTTCCTCCCTCGGCGCAGCCCCCTCCAGGGCCGCCAGCCTTGCCACCAGCCTTGCCTCAAACTCCTTTGCCTTACACTCCTTTATCATCGACTTCTCTTATTTCTGTCACTACGTCTCTGTCACCTCAAAACACTTTGTCTCCTGTCCTCAAGTCAACTTCTTCTCCTTCTGCTCGGCAACGAATGACTGAGACTGTCACTAGTCTTTTGTCTCCTTTCTTTGGGTCACTGAATATGACCCCTGTTTCTGAACGTAAGCAGAGACGTAGTCAGCTCCCTGGTCCCGAAGAGCGGGCAGTGTTAGATCTCCTTGCTCGTAGATGGGTTTCGAATACCTCCAAGTACAGTCCACAAGTGGTTATGGATATCTTCCTACAGTGGGAGGCACCAAAACAAAGGTATGTTTTTGATGTCATGTGTACCTTCCTTCGTCAGGAGTGGGAAGATAATGAGTTGGGTTCAATTCCACTGGAATTGCTTAATGTTCAGTCTGAATTTGCTAAAGGGACGATAGTGGGTTCCGATGTTGAGGAAGCGGTAGAGACACTACTCACTTTTAGGTCTAGACTTCCACCTCAGTCATTGTTCGAACCTGACCCTTCTATTAGGAGAAAAGTGAAGCAGTATCCTATGAGGGAGGTTCCCCCTGTATGGAGAGAGGCAGTTGTGGCTGATGCCGCTCATGGTATTGCGGCTGCACCGGCTCATTTTCAGCGAGTGTGGGTGCATGTCCCTTGGAAGAGAGCTGAGGTCCTGGCTCTTAAGCAGACTTTGCCTGACCCCCGTAAAAATCCTGCTGGTTATTATAAGGAGTTGTCTCAGACAGTTGATGCGTGTGTTATGAATTTAGCTGACATAGATATGTTGATGGGTAATGTAGTTCCTCAACCTTTGTGGGCGAATATCCGTCACGAGGATCACGCGCCAGAGTTAGGAGATACGTGGGTTAATATTACTGCTGCAGATGGTCGGCAGGTAGGAGGTGCCAAACCTGAACCCTTAGTTGCAGAACTACCTGGTAGAATTATTAATTTAATGAAAACTATGATGCCTCCTCTGCGGGTGAATTGGGACAAGTTAGCAGCATGCAAACAAAAGAAAGACGAGAGTGTGTCTGATTTCTTCACTAGGTTTGAGGAAACATTCAGTGATCATAGTGGTCAGGATATGAGTACAGAAGGTGGTCAGAGGTTGTTTGTTTTTAATTTACTTCCTGAACTTTCTAATAAGTTAAAGGGCTCTGAGAGTTCATGGGCTGTTTCTTCTTCGGCTCAGATATTGGCTAGTGCACAATACTATGAGAATAGAGATAAAGATGAGAAGGATAAAGTAGAGAAGAAGACTAGAGAATTAAAAACGAAAGTTCTTCTGCAGCAGGCTTATCCGCCTCGCCCTAATCAGTGTCAGTTTCAGCAACCTTCCCAGTTTCAGCAACCCCCACAGTTTCAGAAACTGTTGCAGAAGCCTGAGTCTTTTGCTTCGCGACTCCCGCTAGGCCCTAATCAGTGTGCTTATTGTAAAGAAGAAGGTCACTTCAGGAATAGTTGCCCGATCTTGCTACAGCGTGCGTATGGTATGTCTGGTCTGAGAGGTCGTGGTGGTTTCCAACAAGTACCTAGGGGTAGGGGACGTGGTACGTTTCCCCAGAATGAACGTTCCTTTTCCCCTCAGAATTCTATGAATTATTTTGACCAACAGAATGTTCCGACCGTCCAGTCCGCTCAGTACTACACTGACGATTATTATGTTGGAAGTGAGAGTGCTGGTTTTAATGATAGTTAGGACAGCCATGGACAAGGGGAGGGAGTAGTGTCAGTTCCAGTAGACCAGAGTGGACCTTATGTTGAAGTGATTACATCAGGTGTGGCAGAACCTTTTCTTTTGGATACTGGTGCAGCAAAGAGTTCTATCATGCACTCTAAACTCCCCGGCGCACCTTTGTCTGGCTTGACCAATGTTTCAGTAGGATTTTCTGGCGTCCCAGTTCGTAATCCTGTCCTTTGCCCCTTTCTATTGGTCCCTGTGAATTGGAGGCTCCCCTTATTCTAACGATGGGCTGTGGCGAGAATCTGTTGGGTTTGGACTTCTTGAAAAGATTGCATGGGACATTACATTGTTCTCCTTCGGGAGTACATCTTACGGTGGGTAAGAAAGTGCTTTCCCCGATGTATCTGTCTAAGGATCGCCTTCCACTGGAACTGCGTTCTCTTCCTGATACACTTTGGGCTACAGGTCCCAATGATGTTGGTCTCTTGCAGATTCCACCCTACGTTGTTACCCTTAAGTTGAATGCTAAATTACCTCGCATTCCCCAGTACAAAATTTCCAGTGATGACGAAAGAGCTCTTTAAGCGATTATCTATGATTTGGTTGAGAAAGGTGTGGTTGAAGAAACGAGAGGTAATGTGTGTAACAGTCCTGTTCTGCCTGTCCTTAAGCGTACTGACTCTTCTCAGCCACCTGTGTATCGGTTTGTGATCGACCTTCGAGAGGTCAATAAGATCGTTGTGCCACAGTTTCCTGTTGTCCCGGACATTACTGCATTATTGACTATGATCCCTGCCTCAGCTGCTTGGTTTTCTGTTATTGATCTGAAGAACGCTTTCTTCAGTATTCCGATTGCTGAGGAAAGTAGGGATATTTTTGGCTTCTCTTTAGGAGGCCGCAGTTTCCGGTTTAAGTGCGCTCCTCAAGGTTATTGTGAGAGTCCCTCCATTTACAGTCAGGCTTTGAAAACTCAGCTTGATACTCTTGCATTGCCTTCTGGTGTTACTCTTATCCAGTATGTTGAGGATCTGTTGGTTGCTGCTGATGATGAAGAGATTTGTAAAGAAGTTACTCTTTCTTTGTTGCGACACCTGTCTGACCTTCATCATAAAGTGTCACCCTCGAAGTTGCAGTATTGCCGCCAAGAAGTGACCTACTTAGGTCATCTCTTGTCGAAGGAGGGAAGGCGATTGACCCCAGAGCGTATTCAAGCGATTGCCCAAATGACTGTGCCATGTACACAGAGAGAGGTGCGTGCCTTCTTAGGTATCACCTCGTATTGTAGACAGTGGATTCCGAATTTTTTTTTGCTAGCGAAACCTTTGTTGGCACTTACTCTTAAGGACACACCACACCCTCTTCCTTGGTCTGACGAATGTCAGAAGAGTTTTTCCGAATTGCGTGATGCATTGTGTTCTGCTCCGGTGTTGGGTACCCCCGACTACAGTAAACCTTTTACACTTTATGTACACAAGAGAGAAGGTTGTGCGTTGTCAGTGTTGACGCAACAATTTGGAGACAAGCAGCGCCCATGTGCGTATTTTTCAGCTACTTTAGATCCGGTAGCTAGGGCGTTGCCTAGTTGTCTAAGAGCTACAGCGGCAGCGGCTGTTTCTATCCGACAGTCTGCTGGTTTGGTATTGGATAATACATTGATTGTGATGGTCCCACATGCAGTGGATACCCTATTGAATAGAACGAAGACTCAACATCTTACTAGTGCGTGTTTGTCAGGTTATGAGTTGACGCTTTTGGCTAGCCATGTGCACATCAAGCGGTGCAACACATTGAATCCAGCTACATTGTTGCCGATTTTTGTAGAGACAGATGCTCAGGAAGAGCATGACTGTTTTCTCCGGACAGAGGAGGAAACGAAGGGTAGAGTTGATCTGAAAGATACTCCTCTTTCGAATCCTGATGGTACCCTATGGGTAGATGGTTCGTGCTTTAAGCTTCCGAATGGAGAGACGACTGCAGCATATGCTGTCACAACTTTGCACACGATTGTTGAAACAGCACGTATTGCACAGAATTCAGCGCAAGCAGCGGAGTTGATAGCATTGACTAGAGCGTGTGTGTTGTCAAAAGGAAAGAGAGTGAATGTTCATACTGATAGCCAATACGCATTTGGCGTGGCTCACAGTTTTGGTCGCTTGTGGAAAGAGAGAGGATTTCTTACTTCCCATGGTACGAAAATTCAGCATGGACAATTAGTGAGTGAACTTCTTGAATCACTTACTTTGCCGACCCAAATTGCGATAGTGAAATGTAGTGCGCATAAGAAGGTTACGGATGATGTGGGTCAAGGGAATGCGTTTACAGATGAAGTAGCGAGAGAAACGGCGAAAGATGTGCCGAGTCGGATGTATGTTGCAGGTCCTGCCAGATGGGTTGTGGAACGAGGAATGTGTGAAGATACAACAGAAAGTGTGAAGATGATTCAGGCAGAAGCTACTGAGAAAGAATTGAGTATGTGGAGAGAGAGTACGGAAATGTTGGATTCAACAGGCTGTTGGGTTGAGTTGTCAGAGCACCAGCGATGGTTGTTGCCGGATGCATATGTGCTTCCGGTGGTTACTATGGCTCATGGGTTGGCTCACATTAGTTCAAAAGGGATATGTAAGTTGTTGGCTCCGGTATGGCAGAATGGTGGAATTCCTAAGTGTGCTGAGAATTTGGTTAAACACTTCATGATTTGCTTGATGCATAATCCTGGAAAGGGAACCCCAACTCCAGCGGGTAATTTTGCTCCTCCAAAGTATCCATTCGAGGTGCTGCAGATAGACTATATTCATATGGAAAGATGCAATAACTTGAAGTATGTCCTTGTGGTTGTTTGTGCCTTTTCCAGATGGATAGAGGCCTACCCCCTAAAGGATAATACTGCCTTGTCTACAGTCAAGGTTTTGCTCAAAGAATTCTTTCCCAGATATGGCTTGCCGAGGATGGTATGGAGTGATAATGGAAGTGAATTCGTGGGTCAGATTATGAAGAAAGTATGTGCGGGTCTGGGTATTAAACAGAAATTCCACGCTGCAAATCACCCCCAGTCAGCAGGCCTGGTCGAGTGCTATAATGGCACTCTGAAGCTGAAGTTGGCCAAGGTGCAAGCGAGCTCTGGTCTTACATGGCCCGATGCCTTACCATTGGCACTTTTGTCCACGAGAACGACAGTACATTCTCGCGTGGGACTTAGCCCATACAAGATTGTTTTTGGACGCCTGGCAAATGTCTGGGGTGTGCCGAGGCCTAAGAAGTACAGTGATATCGAGTACCCTATGTTGGTTGACTACTTACATGATTTGACTGCTAAATTGCGTGTTCTTCACCAACAGGTCCATGACACTTTGCCTTCAGTTTCTGTAGACGCAGGCCACATGATTCAACCTGGCGACTGGGTTCTAACCAAGAATTTCCAGAGGTCAAAGAACTTGGAACCAAGATGGACCGGTCCATACCAAGTCCTGTTATCAACTCGGACTGCTATTAAGGTGTTCGGCAAGAAAAACTGGGTACATGGTACCCATTGTAAGAAGATACCTTTGCCCTTACCGTACGATAAGTGGGTCCGGCAAGGTGTTGCCGATTCCGAGAGTGAAAGGGTTCCGAGATTTGTACCTTTTAGCGATGCACATCTGGAATGGACTCAGTCAGAACGTGCGGATGATAAAGTCTTGCAAGAAGCTGTGCCGCCGTGTTTGAGACTTGATACTAGGCACCCAGAGACACTCTTTCAGGATCAAACTGTGCCTGGTAAAGAACGCTACAACTTAAGGTCTAAAAAGGACAAATAAAATTTGAATTTTTTTGTGAATTACACTCTTTCAGACAAGAGACTATTTTTCTTTTTCTTTTTCGAACCACCATCTGGGTTCAGCTGCAGGGTCGCGGTATAAGAACTTAAGGGGTGGCCCGCATATTGACGAAAGGTCTGCGGTTCTAGGGACGTCTAGGACGCCTGGACGCACACTTGAGTGAAGAAGGAAAATTGCCGCGAGCAGCACGTTAGAGGATGGAGTCTGTTGTAACTGAAAGAGATGTTGAGAGAATAGATCTTAAGATAAGATTTTGTACATTGATACATAGCAAATGTTTTATAATCTTGTGCTTTTTGATGTTTTTAAGTATCACATTAGCTTGTGTGGGTTGGACTGTCTATGCTACACAACAGACATCTGCACCCACCTCCCAACCTATGCTTTCTTTCACTACTGTTTCTTTGCACCAGTTTTATACGTTGCCTGAACATGAACAGACAAGGAGATCAGAATTTGTCAACAACTCGTTTATACAGTTGTTGCATCAGCATCAGTTAGTAGTAAATACCACTAATTGTTGGGTTTGTGGTCTTATGCCTCATACGACAGATAAAGGTATGCCATATTTGGTTTTGCCTTTTTCTTTAATGGGTCTGTGTGGGCTTTTCAGACCATGTTTATCTATGCAAATGAGGTACGCCCCTTACGTTCCCTTAAAGATAACTCGAGCAATAGTGCCTTAATAAGGGGAATAGTAGCTATGATCCGAGATATGAGGTGCAGGCTTACGTTGGTTGGAACGTGACTTGATACAGTACCAGTTTGACAGAGAAGGAGAGACGAAAAAGGTCTCCCCCTATTTGGATTGTACCCCACCGAGGCCACTTTGGTTTTAAGGTAATGGTCGGAATCCGAAAGCTCAGCTAGGTAAGAGTGTGTGTGCTCAAACCTATGTCTATTCATCTCGGACTTCTCCACTGTTTGTGCCAGCTAAAGGCACATATTTTGTTTGTCATGACAGAGCCTACACATGGTTGCCACCTGATTTTTCAGGAACGTGTTATGTAGCGTTTCTACTTCCCCCTACATACACTACTGCTGCAGACTATCATAGAATGAGATATGGTAGAGGTGTCTTCAATAAGGAAGATATCGCAGCACACGAAGTAGGAGATTTCTTCAAGGGCTTCTTGCCCTTTTGGGGTCCTATGATCAATAGTAGGCATATTCGACAGCTTGTCCGCGTTGTTGAAGCTACTATTAATGAGACAGCAGGTGCTCTTAGTAATGTTACAGCTGAGCTTCAAGCGGACCGTCTTATGACTTTGCAGAACTGTATGGTATTAGACATCATACTTGCAGATCAAGGAGGAGTATGTAAATTGATTGGATCCAGTTGCTGTGTTTACATACCAGATAATGCCCCTACAGTGTACCAAGCCATCTCTAGGTTGTATAAAATCTCTGAGTCTATCCATGTAGACGAAGGAGACTGGTCATTGACGGAATGGTTTTGGGTACTGCTGTCCAAATGGGGATGGAAGATTTTGACATTCCTTGGTATGGTTTTAACCATCCTTTTCTCTTGTTGTCTTTGCATACAGTGTGGTCCCGCCATTTGTAGTCTTTGTGCTACTATGTGTGTTCGGAGACCTGTCCCGAGAGAAGTAGAGAATAATAAGATGATGCTACAGCAACACCTTGATGACCTAATGAATATCGACATAGACCCAGATTCAGATTAACATGAGTCTTAGGTTATTGCCTACGTAATGGCAAAAGGAGGGTCTGAGGTTCTGTAATTCTCGAGTCTGACTCCATTTTGTTCTGTGCCACCATTTTGTGTTGCCCTCACGTAGGCCTGTGAAGGTAGCCTGGCAAATAAAGTGGCCTGGCCTTCTTAGTTCATGTATACATTAACTAGGTTTCTTTTTGACTCTGAAATGAACTGTAAGAAACTGACCTCTACACCTGAAACTGACCCCGCAAAGCCAATTTCCCTTATCGATCTTTGTCTGAGATTGCCAATCAATGTTCAGGACATCGTTAACTTTTAGTTTCCTTGCACATGCCTTATCTTGTTCAGCATCTGTTACCGTTTCTTTTTTTATGTTTCTTCATTACATGGGTTATGCTTTCAATTATAGGTTTGTCCGGCTTGTGGAGATTGAATTTGGGACATTCCTAATAATTAACTTTTGGGTTGGGATACTGTAAATTGAGTTTTTGTTATGTGACACTTTGTTTGAAAATGTACTTTATTGGCTAGAATTTTGTGCAGTGGGTGTACATTTATAATGTGAATATTGGGTATAAAAGGAGACGTCTCGCCTTAGTAAAATGAGCAGTCTCCTGAGAATTTACACCGTGATGTATTTCTAGGATCACTGTTAATAGCTGCAGCTAATAAACTTGGTCTCTGATGCCATCCAGAAGTATTCCGTGTCTCTGTATACCAAGACAGGTGAACTCGAAGATCTTAGGCGTGCCCCTGACGCCGCTGGGTTAAACCCCGGTTCTTCACACCGAATGACCGCGCAGCGCGCAACAGGCAGCTGAGCTTGCTCAAGTCACCAGCACGAGGAGTCATCACAATAAATCAGCCCCGGCCCACGGCCCGACACGGGTGTGTGGTACAAGCTAGCAGCAGCAGCAGCAGTTGCAGCACCCGTCCGGACCAGGCCTAATCGCAGCCGGAGCCGGTGTGTGTGTCTGTCTGGCTCTGGCTGGCTGCTTTGTGTCCCTGCCCGAGTCCCTGCCGGCCCTAAGTAAGTTGAAGTTCCCCTAGTACTGCCTAAACAAATGCCAATGTGCCAACAATTCACACAATGTGATTTTTTTAATAGGGGGGCAGGGGCCTGCCGCAGTACGGACCTGCTGGGGTTAATTAAATACTTCTTAGTACTATACTACTAGTACTACTCTATGATATGTAGAGACGACTCGTGTACGCACATCCGCTTTCTTTGATGAACTTGTCCAATGATGGTGCGCAGCAGCCGCGGCCACGCAGGATGAATTAGGTTGGTGGGTTTTCAACCTGCGTATGCTGTATCTAAGGCCGGGTTTTAAATGCACAGAATGCGGTCTGACTCCGTAGTTTGTCTCGTGTGCGTGTTTATTTTCTGGACTCGCTCGTGCCCAGCATTTCATGGACAGAGTTACGCAGCCATTAGGATAAGCTCGGATTTTGCTCTGACCTGTGTCTGAAGTTGTAGTGTCTCTGCTCCAGACGGCGCATATGCCGAGGCCTGCTGTATCCACCTTTGTGCTCCCTCGCCAAAGTGGTATGTGGCAAGGAAAGTCATTCACCGCATGAATGCCTCTTCCACACGGACCAGGAGCCACAGATTGCTGGCTGCCTTGCCTGAAGATTGCCAGTGGAGGTTGACTACCCCTCCTGTTTCCCGGGCAGACATTCGTGTGTTGTTTTGCTGGTCTGTTCAGTGCACAGCTTCCACGTGCACGACAGTCATAGCGCCCACAGCCCAGCCAGAGAGGCCCTTCGCAGCTCCATTTAAAGAACTGACGGCTGCTGACATGAGGTCAAAGGGCGGGGAGGGCTGTTTATTGCCACAGCATATCCGAGTGTGAGCATAGCCTGCAGGTACCTGCTGCAAGTAACATCACGCTTTCAAAGCACTGTATGTGCAGCAATAGAACTCATGCATTCATTGTTTATGAAATGATAGTACAACCAGGGATGGGGCATGTCTGCAGTGTTTTAATTATGTAATGCATAGGGGCATAATGACAATTCAAACCCTTTATGTAATAGTTGATACATCGAACATTTCACAGCAATTCACCCAAGATATTCAGTGAAAACTATAAATGTCACTTTATATTGAATTGAATTGAAATTTACTTTATTCGATAAAAAAATCATCATAAAAGTATACAGTTTTTACAGTACAGTGAGCTAAAAACGGAAACCCACCAATCCTTATTACAACGTCAAAACATGTTCATTTTCCCGCTTACTAATTTATACATTTAAAACATTGTCACATATTTGGGGGAGCGTCTACAGGGTACCTGGAGCAATTAAGTGGGATAGGACAGTGCCTTGGTACTCCTCATGCGTGTCAACCAAGCACTGGCCAGGTATTTGGCTACCTCACAAACCATGGCGGTTGAGGATGTATCAGTGCAAAGAATCCGCAGGGCCATTTTATGACATCTAAAGCCCAGCCCCCTACATAAAGGCTTTAACCAAATGCTCCTAGCTACCCTATATGCGGGACAGGCAAAGAAAAAATGCGCCAGAGGAGCTACACATCCCGGTCAAGATTTCATTAATCCCGTTCGTGCGGGAGCCGGCCATCTTGGCGTCCTTGGACGCCACCATGGCCTTCGACACGCTCGAATGGCCCTACATCTGGGCGATGCTGGCGAAATTTGGATTTGGCCCGGGATTCATCAGTTGGGTCAAATTGTTGTACTCGGACCCATTGGCACAGGTGGTGGTGAATGGTCGAGTCTCGGCCCCATTCGTGCTGGGACGGGGCACGCGACAGGGTTGTCCCCTGTCGCCGCTCCTTTTTGCACTGGCCTTGGAACCCCTGGCGGAGTGGCTGCGGTGGCACCCTTCTATCCGTGGTCTCCGTTGGACCCCCGAGTATGAGGACCGCGTGTCCCTCTACGCTGACGATATCCTTTTGTACTTAGCCTCCCCGCGCAAATCACTGATTGTCCTGGTCGATGTTCTGCGCTCCTTTGGCCGTAATTCAGGCCTTGTCATCAACTGGGCTAAATCCTGTGTCTATGTGCTTTCCGGGGAGGCCCCTGTCCTCCCTCGGGGCTGTCCGATCCAGATTGCCTCGCAGGGATTTCGATACCTGGGGGTCTATATTACGCTGGACCCGGTGGCCCGCTACGAGCGAAATTTGCTTCCCCCCCTCCAGCGCTTGAAGGAGGACGTCGCGCGCTGGCGGCGCTTGCCGCTTTCGCCGCTCGGCCGGGCGGCATTGTTCAAGATGATGTCATTGCCGTGCTTTCTGTACGCTCTCCAGAACACTATGGACTTGGTCCCGGCGCGCTACTTCCGTGAGGTGGAAAGCTTACAGCGCCGTCTGTTTTGGGACGGGAGGCCGCGTATAGCCCTGGCAAAATTGACGCTCCCGTGGTACGATGGAGGGATTGCCCTCCCGGATATTAAGCGGTATTACTGGGCCTCCCAGTTAGCTGCAATTAATCACGGCTTCTATGGGCCCGCCCTAAACCCGGCATTTGAAATGGACAAAATGCTCCTGTCCGGTGGCGACTACAATCGAGCGCTCTACACTAGCGTGCCCGATTCCCGCTTGACGGGACCCACGCGTGTCATGGTGCGAGTATGGCACGCGGCTAATGCAGCTATGGGATGGAAGGACCGTTTGACCCGGGCGTCACCGTTGTATGCGTCGGAGAGGCTGGGCTCTTTGTGGACCTCGAAGGGCTTCGAGAGGTGGGACATGATAGGCATCAGTACAGTGGGAGATCTCTGGACGAGGGGAGGATTCAAAACATTCGAGACGCTGCAGGCGGAGTTTCAGCTGCAGGGCAGTGAATACTTTCGCTACCTGCAGGTCCGTCACGCACTGGGTTCCGTCTTCCCAGACGTGGCCTCCATCCCGGAGTCCTCCCCCCTGGAGGATAGAGTGCTAGATGGCCACGTTCCGGACAGCACGATCTCCCTCATTTACAAGAAATTGATAAATGACCGCTCGGGCTTACTGACTGGCCTCCGCGGGGCTTGGGTTGCCGATGGGCTGGAGTTGGACGATGAGGACTGGATTTCCGCGGTGGCCTCTCCGAAGGAGGTGGCCATCCCGGCTCGCCTTCGCTTCGTCCAGCTTAAGATACTCCACCGGGTGTATATGACGGGGCCAAGGCTTCTGCGTATGGGCTATGCCGAGGATGGATTGTGAAAGCGTGGGTGTGGTGCTTTGGTGACTTTTTTGCACATTCTGTGGGAATGTCCGAGGGTGGAGCGATTCTGGCGTGGTGTGCATGAGGTCCTGCGAGCGGTTACGCATGTCGCGCTGTTGCCTGAAGCGAGGAGATGCTTGCTGAATGTGTGGGAACCGACCGATTACTCGGTTCCGCAGACGCGATGGGTGACTCTGGGATATATGATAGCTAAACGTGACATTGCTCAACTGTGGGGATCCCAGAGGCCCCCGGCGGTGTCGGCCTGGAAAGAACACATGGATTGGTGCATGTTCCGAGAAAAGGTGGTGTATGTGGCGCGGGGTAAGCCTGGGGCATGGGTGAAGATATGGGGCCCCTGGAACGCCTACCGCGGGGGTATTTGCGAGCCGCCGTTGTTGCCTCCCGCTTCACCAGTTCCATCCCCCTAGTTGACCCCCTCCCTCAGCCCCGGGCACATTGTTCTCCCAGTCCCGGATCTGTTTCCCTTCCCCTCTCTGGATTTCTTTGGATGGTTGGGGTCCCCCACTTGAGGAGCACGTGTCGTCATTCTCGATCGCGGGTTGCCTTGCGGGTGTGGTTTTATGTTGTTGTGTTGTATAAAACGAAACCGTATTGTGGGCTCAGAGTCATGTGGCCCACGTTGTTGATACCTCCTGCTTTATCGTCTCTGCAAAGCCAAGTGCCTCATTGTATGTATGTCATTTGCTTCTGTCACTTTAGCGGCCGGCCGGAAGGTTGTAGGCCCATACCTGTATATATTTGAGATTGCAATAAACGGTTTCAAAAAAAAAAAAAAAAAAAAAAAAAGATTTCATTAATCCACCCTGGTTATTCCACCTAGAGATAAAATCATTCACCGGGAGAATCCCAAACCTAACCTTTAGATAAAGTGCTCTATCCAGGGGTTTTTCTATAAAGTCCAAAAATGGTTCGAATTTCCTTGACCATTTGAACGTCAAGAACCGCTCAGTTAGGGATCCCCCTGTATCTCTACAAAGAATCTCCTGCTGAACCCAATCCCAAAACAACTTATTAATTATTTGCTTGGGGGGCGGAGATTGGCTCAGCCACGATTCGTTCAGACCGAGTGAAACAACCAGGTGCTTCAAATTACTCAGCCACTTAATCTTATTGCCTGTATTAAGCAAAATCAGTTCATCTAAAACTGCTGCATAGTTGTGAAGCTCCTTAGTCCTTCGTAGGCGGACCCAAAAAAGTAATGGGCGCAAGCGCGCTAGATCTTTAAGGGAACGCCTGCCCAAGTCTAACCGTAATGGGGTTAACGGAGTGGAAGGAGGAAGGGCTACCAAAGCTCTCAAAAATTTATTTTCAGATATACCCAGCTCCGTTAAGTTCTCAAACCCCCATAATTCAGAGCCGTATAGGGCAGATGGTAATGCTTGACCCACAAAAATTGCGAGAACTGGTGCTACAGGTTTACTCGTGGACTCCCGGTGTTCTCTCAGAACCGCCCCTGAAACTCTTTTATGATTCAACAACATTTTGGCCAAATGATCTTTCCAGCTCATCCGACTATTAACCCTAACACCCAAATAATCATAGGAGTCTACCAGCTCCAGAGGCTCACCATTGAGCAAGAGATTGTTCCTAAATCTATTCGAGGGTGATAAGGCCATGAGCTTTGTTTTAGAGATATTGATGGTAAGACCTCTATCGGTACAAAATGCACTAAAACGATTCAGGAGCTTTTGGAGACCTGCGGGGGTTTTTGAGATCAAAATGGTATCATCCGCGAAGAGTAGGGTAGGTGTTTCTTCCCCTGCCAGTGATGGCGCATCTGCCGAGTCCTCTCTCAGATGATCCACCACTCCATTCACAAAGAGAGAGAACAGGGTTGGTGCCATCACACATCCCTGGCGTACACCCCTCTTCACGGGTATCCTCTCTGTCAGTTGACCTTGGGTACCCCATCTGATCCTCGCATAATTCCCCTCATGGAGTTTCACAATGAAACCCAAAAGCGGTCCTGGGACACCCATCTTCTCTAGGATTTCCCACAGCCTTGCACGAGGGACCAGGTCGAACGCCATCCTGAGGTCTATGAAAGCCAGGTATAAACTACCTTTATTGATGGTAACCGTCTTCCAATAGATCGCAAAGAAGCGAAACACCTGGTCCATCGTGCCCACCTTTTGGCGAAATCCAGCTTGAAAATGCGAGAGAACATGCTCCTCTTCCATCCAGACACCTACCCTCATGATGATGACCCTACCAACTACCTTCTGGATCACGTCAATCAGACTGATCGGTCTGTAGTTGGCAGGGTCATCTCTGGCACCCTTTTTGAACACGGTTATCACCTCTGCTCCCTTCCATGAGTCTGGCACGGGGTATCCCCTAGAAATCAAGTTCATTAATATGGCAATAAATTTAGCCCAAACTTCGGGTTCTTCCAGAAGAAGGTCCCCTGGAATCCCATCAGGGCCAGCGGCCTTCTTCGGGGTCAGGTCTAATAGCCAATACCACCTCTGAAGCCAAAAATGGATCTTCAAACATCATACTAGGGGGGGCCCTACACACAGGGTCAGAAGGGGGGGAGGAAGTCCCTTCCAAACCACCATACAGAGCAGAAAAATGGCTGAACCATTGTTGGCTTGTAATATGATTAACTATTGGGGGCATGGTACGCTGCCTAGCCTTATTAATCATTTCCCAAAACAACGAAGAATTCTTCATTTTGGAGGAACATTTGAGATCCTGCCAAAATTGTTCCTCCCATTCGCGTTTGGCCAGCATCAAAGCTCTTGCATAGTCCTTCCTGGCTACTCTAACTAAGGGTTGATTCTTTTTACGTAGGGCCAGAGTTAACTCTTTCCTTTTTTCCTTACACATGTATGAATACCAGGGGTTAGTGGTTTTTGGCAGTTTTTCCCCTTGCTGGCATTCTTACCCTGGATTACAAAGTACTTCCCTACTTCCTCAACTGTGTGTTTATAGGCCAGTGCAAAAAATGACCCCTGGGCACTATCTGTTGCCAATTCGAGATCCATCAACTCCCTGGTCAGGTCTACTACATACGCCCGAATCCTTGCCAGATTTTCAACCTGAAGCTGAACCTTGTCCCATTTCAACCTACGATTACCATTGAATGGGACAACCTCATTGGTTGACCTCAGGGGGGTGTTCTTCCCACGACCTTTTTGTTTACCCCACCTCAACTTCATACACAGGGGGTTATGATCGCTATCCTGTGAGGGTACCACCACCATATCTATTAGATCACACCACAAGGTGACATCCGATAGAATATAATCAATTCAGGACGGGCCACTAAGCCTATTAAAAGTCATTGCTCCCGCACGGTCAGAGAGTGACCTACCATTTAATGCTCTTAGATTGTATTCCACTGTGAGGGCGTTGATCTGTATTGCCTTTGATGACCATTTTTTGATTGGGGCGAGTGTCAGTGCCGGGATGGACCATCTAGAGTCCTCTTCCTCAATGCCCAAGGGGTCATCCCCACCGAGGGGTTCAAATGTGCAATTAAAATCCCCACCCACAATGATTTTAGAGCCTGAGGGACAGCTAGCTAGTGCCTGGTCCAGAATTGTTACTGTGCTTGAGGTTGTATTCCCCGGGGTCCCTCTGGAATAGATGTTAAATAGATCTATCCTACTACCATTTTTTGGTTCTACAAGTGAAAGGTGTTGAATGTCCCTACTCACTAAATCATAGGTAGAAACATCCCAGTTCAGTTCTATTTTAACCCAGACATGTAAACCCCCTGCAGGTCTGCCTTTCCCACAACTTTGAGCAGGCAGAAAAAAGGTTGTATAACCAAGTTTGTGTACAGGAAGCAAGCTCCATGTCTCTTGGAACATGCATACATCGAACTTCTCGATGAAGATGTTCCATTCTGGGAGAAGCAACTTTTTTTGTAATCCCGCCACGTTCCAAGATACAATATGGATAGCCTCACTGCCTGTTACAAACGGGTCAGTAACAACCCCCTGTTTCCCACCCAGCACCCCAGGAATAGAATCATTCGTAATTTTTAATGTCACTTTATATTCCAAGCTGCTACTTAACATGACTAAAAGACATTGACAAAGTCAATAGCTTTCGCATTCCTGAGACCAATTGGCTTTGGCAATGCTCGTTTTTTCTAGCACACAACAAAATGTAACTGTGCTGATAGTTCAGAATATATCAAATTGGAAAAGCACAATTGAAGCACATTTTTTGTAAATCTGATGAGTGGTGGACACAAATATTTTAAAAAGATTTTTTTTTTAAATCAGTACAACAGGTGATGACATTTCCACAGCAGACTTCTACGCTAGCGAGACCCAACTGGGGGGATCTACGGATGCGGTAACATACAAAATGCATTCTGCTGCCTTTTTAAAATCCCGTTTTTACTCTTTAGTTTTATTATTTTATCTGGGGCTCACCTTATTCACCACTTGAGGTTCTCCTTTCCCCCGCGCTTCGGTGCACCACGACATTCTTCCCGATTGTTGTGGAGACAGCGTTGGGAGGAAAGAGTGGGGAAGAGATGCCTGACCACTTCCGGTCGTAGCACAGGTTGGCGGTCTAGTGGTTCAGGCTCCTCTCTCTATTTAATCCCAATGGCACTGCTGACGCGCTGAAGGTACGCCAAAGGCAAGCCCGTCTGCGCCCGTCCACGCCTAGCCCGCACTCAGCGCCAACCAATATGCCAATCTTACATCGAAACACCAGCAATATTCGTGAGATAAGCTGACACAGATAAGAGGTACTATTACATACTGTACCAACTCAATGTTAAAACATCTTCATCCTCTGACTCTGAGGTACTGTCCTCTCCAACAATCTCAGACTCAACACGCTCAGAGAAATGTGTTAGACTATTCAAAGCAGCACTTGTCAATGCAAGGTCACTGATAAAAACGCAGTGGCCTTTGCTGAATTTATAGAATCCCAGGATCTGAACCTAGCGTTCATCGCAGAACCCTGGGCAGCCACCGGGTCGGACCTTGATCTCATCATGGCCACACCTCCGGGCTTTGCCGTCTCAAGACTAGACCATCCCCTAAATAGGGGCGGAGGCTGGCAATCATCTCCCAGGGACATCTGCAAGTCTCCTTCAAGCTGCCCCTAATTGCGAAGCTTTGGTCTTCAAAATCACCTTGGCCAGCCAGTACTCCTTTAATGGAGTACTACTTTACAGACCCCAAGGTCCTAGTGCAACCTTTCTACACAACAGCAGTCAGCTGCTGGACATTAAAGTCCTTTTTCCTGATTTTACCATCGTAGGGGATTTTAACCTCCACCTGGAAAATGTAGCATCCAAAGACACAGTCGCTGTCACCGACCTTAAGGAAGCGTGGGTGAAAAATCTTGGTGTCTGCTTTGAGCCCCAACTGTCCTTCGAGGGGCAAATCAATGCAATCACCTCCACCTGTTTCTTCTTGATTAAAACTATCTGAAAGATCCTTCCCTTCATCCCGCTTGAGCTCCAAAAAGCGATAGTAACAGCAGTGCTTAATTTGTGCCGGTGCTTTCCGGTGCTCAGCACCTTTACTTAATTGACAGGGCCGGAGCTATAAAAATTTTCTCCCTTTGCAGTGGACCTGATAATTATTTTAAAAATAAATGTACCTGTCCTTCGGGTGGCTCCTGATCTGTTTTCACACACTGGCCCACCGAGGCCCAGGCACCATCATCACGGTGCATCATCACGTTAGTGATGTCAGCACAGCATCCTGTCATGAAGACCTGAACTACGACATGGCCTGCTGGGACAATGCAGGCGCAAAGATGAAGGTTTCAATAAGGCCTGCATGGCAAATGAAGAGCAAGCTGAAAGTACATATGCAACTTTTGCCCACCTCACTGGCTAAATCTGAAAATGTCTGGCTGTAATTCCCCTTTGCTGGTGTGCTCGTTGCCCACTACCGACTCCCGTGGTACCACTTTGTATTGGAGTGCTGTACAGGCTGTACAGTACTGCACTTAACTGCCAGCAACTGAATTGCTAGTGCTACGTTACCGCTGAGTGAGTTTGGCATGCACAACATTACGGGGGTCAGCTAAGCAAAATGCACAAGGCACCGCATGTAATAATGAGTAGTGGACACCGGTCTGGTCTGCATGAATTAATGAATCGACCCTTCCTGGAGCAGGTAAGCGGAGGAAACCATTGGCGGCGCTGGGCCCTTTCTGCTTTTTGCCTGTGCGTGCATGAGACACAGAGTAAAACTGTCTTTATAGATTTCCTTTTGTATCTGCGTGCTCAGAGAAATTTCTCTTAATAATGCTATCGGATTGACAGATGACAGCTTGTTCAATCGGTGTGTCTGATATTTTAGTTAGTGTTACTTATTTATGTATGTCATTTGGTGTATATATCAACAAAGAACAGGGGGGGCGAAATGGGCTTTGGGAGAGAGGTCCAGCTAAGCATGCCCTAAAGTATGCAATCATGAAAAAGTAACAAAGCTGTTCCTAAAGTGAGTGGGACGGACCATGTAATGTTCAAAAAGGGTGTTTGTTTGGATATTGGAACCCTCACACAACCATCAGGATGTCGTGAATCACGTACCCCTCAGGATGTAGTGCGTCATCATCGGGCTGCTCCTGCGTCGAGTCGGCTGGTGCAATACCCGACGGGCTCTTGTTTAGGGAGCACTCTAATGGAGATCTTTTTATCCAATACAGCCGTTAGGTGAGGTGGGAGTGTGGGGCTCTTTAGTGATGTAGATGAAGAAAAGTAGTTGCTAATTAAAATAGGGAGGGAGTGCTATCTCAATCAATTTATTATGAAGCCTCCTCGCCTAATTAAAAACTGTGAGGTTAAGTGTTGGTAACTTAGGTTAATGTTCTAGGTTATATACACTGCCTCATCGGGGTCAACATGTTTCTCGCTCTAATTGAGGAATACTCTAGCGATTCTTCAGGACCAAGTATATTCTATTTTAATTATCAACTACTTTTCTTCATCTACATCACTAAAGAGCCCCACACTCCCACCTCACCTAACGGCTGTATTGGATAAAATGATCTCCATAAGAGTGCTCCCTAAACAAGAGCCCGTCGGGTATTGCACCAGCCGACTCGACGCAGGAACAGCCCGATGATGACGCACTACATCCTGAGGGGTACGTGATTCACGACATCCTGATGGTTGTGTGAGGCTTCCAATATCCAAACAAACACCCTTTTTGAACATTACATGGTCCGTCCCACTCACTTTAGGAACAGCTTTGTTACTTTGTCATTTGGTGTAGACACGTCATTTTATTAAAAGTACTTTAGTCTTTGATGGCAAGGGCTGTGTCAGGCTAGAATCATGTATGCCTGTGTTCTCTGAAAGTGAGTCTTAAGTCTTCATCTGGGGCTGTATCTGCGACTAAGATAGTAATTGAATTCAAGTTTGAACCGTAACATTTAATTAGTTGATTAAATCGAGGTTGGTAAAGAGTTGCCCATATCTATGTGGGTGTTTGCGGTGGGTTAAGTTGTCTTCAAACTTTCTTCCCTTCCGTTAATGGATTAATTACTCTAATTACTTAAATTGGTATCTATCAATTCCTGCATCGGGGGCATTTTCTGTGTTCTCTTCTTCATGCTTTATCATGTGGAGTGCGAGTGTCTAAGTCCAATATAGAGTGCCTACTTTTAAAATGGAGATATAGTTATTTGAACTTGAAGACCTTTATAAAATGATTCCGGAAATGAGATGATTGCCCCCCCTGACGTTAGATAATTTTGTGCACTGGATCCGAAATTGTTCTGATATGCCATAGTCTGTATAGCATATTTAGGTCAGGATTATCATTAAAATCACTTTTCTGCTCAGACTGCAGCGTCTCCTTATAGGGCCCTTTTGTGCTGCTGCTGCTAATGTATAGAATGATCAATAGTAGCGCGCCGCCAGGGTAAGAGCAGAGGTCTGCATGAATTACTACGCGCAAGAAATCTCTACTGGCACAAAATATTTTTAAATAGAGGTCATCAGCTCATCAATTCAGGATTTCCAACATGGCACCCCCTAACATTTTTAAATGTCAAATCTCATCCCCCATGAATTAAGGACATAGCACTAGCCCTTGAAGTCAGAAAGGTATGCCCATCTAATCATTACGACCGAATTGCACAGTGCAAAAAAGGGGAATTATCTTGGGGATGAATCCTAGCTTTCATGCTAAACCAAATTGCGTGATCTTAGGCAAAAATAGAGACCATTGTGTGTGCTTGGCCCTTGCTGCTTATTGTTGTGTATGTGTGTGTGCGTGTGTGTAGTTGTAAAGTTGTGATGGAGGTGAGTGAGCTGCTGAAAGTCTGAGGAGCTTGTCGGGGAGGCAAAGGCAAGGGAGAGACATAGGGAAACAGGTTCAAATCCCTGGGCGTGACAACACCCTTTGAATTCCAGCAAATCTGGATGTGCCTGGAAAAAAAGTGTAACATAGTCTGTGTCTGCCTCATGCTCGCTCCTCTGTCTGTCCACGTCCGGGTTTGCACCATGTAAAACAACAAAAACTAAAATGTGGATTCTCCTCCTCACCCCAGTACTAATCTTATGCCCCATGGATTAAGGACAAAGTGTTAAACTTTGATGCCAGAAAAAATTACACATCTAAATATGATTATAATTGTTGAATTGCAGAGTGTGAAAGTGGAGAATCTGGGGTCAATCCTGGCTTTCATGCTTGATCAAATGGTGTGATCATAAGCAAATACTTTATTTAACTGAGCGAATAGCCTTTTTGTTCATTTTCACTTTTAGAGTGCCTTCAAAAAAAGCGAGTTCAGGATGTGCATTGCACAAAAATCTGTCTTGCCTTTGACTTATTAGCCTTTTTAGCCTAAGTTGCTCCATCAGTCATTATCTAGGCCACATCATGGGGTACATATCATTGGAGGGAATAGTGGAAGTTGGTGGAGCCAATGGAGGATGTGGGTGGAGCCAGAAAAGTGGGTGGTGGCCTTCTACGAAAACATTTCAGCACCTGCACTTCCTATTTTACAAATTAAGCATTGAATACGTGTATTGTATCCTTTGAAAGTATACCCCTTCAGGGTTTCAAATGGCCATGGCAATTTATACTTAACATCCAAATATTTGTACAGATTTTTTACATTTAAATAAATGTATTTACTTTTCCATATACTTAACAAGGGGTTGACTCCACAGTTGGTGTGGATATCTCCCTATGGTAAAATATAGGGACACGTTAAAAAAGTTTATTACGGGGGGCGTGGCTTGGCGCCAACAGCAATGGATGCTTAGCCGAGTAGATCCGCCGTTGCCGGGGCCCAAATCCCCCTAAATCTCCTTTAATAATCCTCAAGACGCGATCACAACTGAGCCCGACACCCGCGCAATAGTAACCGACCCGTAACCTGCAAAAGTTAGAGCTGAATCGCCGTCGAGGGAAGTGCAAGGCCAGGGGGCGCGGCGCTGATGGACTAGGAGGCGAGACGCGGCCTGTCGAAGATCGAGGAGGCATCCGACCCCCGAGCGCCACGCCTGGGCACAGGTGAATGCTGATCGGCCCACACCCCTATCTGGGACAACCGGCAGTGGGCTGGCAGGCGACTACCTGCTGTCTGGTAAACCCGTGGGCGCGCTTCCGTCTGTTGCGCAGCGGAGGAGCGGCGGATTGCCCCGCGGCGCTGGACGGGACCCGACTGGCTGAGAAGACGGGAGCGGATCGAAACTTGAAGGGGGAGAGGCCGTGGACCTTCCGACGCCTGGTAAACCCTCCCCCTCCCCACACGCCCGAAATTAGACTGCCGTCTGGAGTGAGAGACTCGAGGTATTTGCCGGCGCCGGCTCAGCGGGAGGCTGCGGGGGCTGGCCTCATCGCGCCTCCCGTACTGCAGCTGATTTATCTCCCTTCTCACACGGGATGAATCCAGACTGAGACGTGAAACATAGCCTAGGGGGCGATATATATTTTGAGAGGCAGTACATTCTCAACATGGCTGCCTTAAAAAGCTAACACTGGAAGGGTGCTACTGAACTACCCCTGGAGCCAGATTGGAAGGGACCCCGCACATGTTGCAGATAGCATTGATGGCACCCTACCTGAGAGCTGAATGTGCACTGAGAAGAGCGCGGATGGAGGTGTGAGACACACATAAACCAACTAGAATGGGGGAGGGCCCAGACACCCGTTAACTGAGAGGACGCTTTCGCCAGGGGCTACAAAGGTGAAAATTGATGAAGCCACACCTTGCTAAACATACGTGACGCATCTGGAGCGGTCGAGGTGGGTGATACGCGCCCCACCACTAGATAGATTGAATACGACCTGTGCCCGTTCACATTCCCCCATCCGCCGTAAGGTGAGCGCCGGAGGGAAGATCTGACCACATACATACCTGGCCACGCAGCTGCATGGCGTTGCCACCCTGGTCACCAGATCGGAAGCTTCCGGCTCTCGGGTGGGGACCGCCTTGCTGGCCCTGCGGCCCGCGATTGACACAGCGGAGGGCGGAGTCCGGTAGACGGGGTCGAGAGGGGTGGAACACCTAAGCGGAGAATAACGCCTCAAGAGGAAAGTTGCCCCCTGGAAGGGTGCGCACCCAACCTGCGGACCACCATCATGAAACCAAAGAATGCCCCAACAGTGCAATCTAATAAATTGGATAAGTATGCAGTCCCGAAAACGGTGCCGCTGGAGGAGGGGCTGCAGGGAGACCAGCAGAATGAAGCGGAACCATCTCTCCAATCTATAATGGCAGCCATCAAGGGACTGGGCACCACCCTCGAAACAAAAATGGACAAAATGTCCATCGAAATGAATCTGATGAGAACCGACATGAGTAAAACGGCGGAAAAAGTCAAGACAAACGAGACTAGCATATCGGAACTCCTGACAACTACCAAAAAGCTTGAAGAGCGACTCAGCACCCTGACTCACCAACACCGCCAAATGGCCCTAAAGCTGGAGGATCAGGAAGGGCGGGCACGCCACAGTAATATTAGAGTGGTGGGGGTCCCGGAGGGACTGGAGGGACCGATCGTCGACCTCTTCCTTGAAGACCTGATCCTAAATCACCTCAAACCGAAACAGCTCTCCTCGCTCTTCACGGTGGAGAGGGCCCACCGAGCACCGGTTCCCAAGCCCAAGCCAGGTGCAGCCCCTAGGACAATTATCGCAAACATCCTAAACTACAGAGACTGCGATGCTATATTGCAGGCGGCAAGGATCCACGGAGACCTACGCTATGACAACGCCACTATCCGGTTCTTCCCAGATTTCACCCTCAAAGTCCAGCAAGAACGACGATCATTCGAAGGGGTGAAGGCGGCTATCCTGCAACGGGGGCTTAAGTACATGATGTTCTTCCCACCGAAGCTAAAAATAATCGCGGATGGAGGGTCACTCTTCTTCACCACCCCGCTTGAAGTACAGGACTGGTTGGACGGGACAGTGGAGCAGAAGAAGCCGCCTGGGACTGGGAGGGACCGGAAGGAGCCCAACACTCGCGGGCCGGGATCGCCCGGGGAACGGTCTGACACAGAAAGGCGCAACACGCGCTCCTGGAGATCGAGATCCAGCAGTCCGGGTCTGCCGGCGGCACAGAGAGACTGAAGGAACATGGGTCCCAGAACTGCAACAGGGGACAATGTCGCCAAACCATAATGTATAAATTGTCTTATTACTAGAAAGGGGGGTGGCAGATATTGGGGCCTGATTGAACTGAAAAATGGCCCATTAAAGTTGATGGAACTTTTTGCAATGCTGGACAATCACCGGGACACTAGACTGATTCTAAACTGTTCAATACAATGAGTAAAATACATTCCAGGGTTGCACAACATGATTGCCTCATAGGCTGGGCCAATATCCTTGGATCCCGTTCATGACAAAAACTTTTCTTTGAGTAAACAGGGGGGGAACCTCGGGCGGCTGGAGTTGGCTCTAACCCACTTCCCCACATCACAGTTGACCAGTTACTAGGGCGACAGGCACTCTGCTAGTTGGGGATGTGGGCGGTTTCAAACCTACGTGGCAGGGTAGCAGGGAGGGGGGGGGACCAAGAAACTCGGGAATGTTGGGTGTTTTAAACTGTTTATTGTTGGGTACGGGGGGGAGGGAACGGGGGGAGTTTCTAATGTGGTCATGCACTTTATGGTCCTTCACAAGGGGGTTGTGTCACAGGCTTTGTAGGTTGTTCAGAGACTTCTACTATTGTAATTGATATGCACTGGGACAAAAGTCTTAAACTCATGAGTTGCAACCTCAATGGATTGGGCGACAAAATTAAAAGGAGTATAGTGCTGCAGCAACTTAAGAGACATTTGCCTGACGCGGCACTGCTCCAGGACACACATCTAATCGGTAACTCCTGCAAGGCGCTTAATAGATGGGGCTACATAATGGCGGCACATGCCGGCTTCACATCCGGGTCCCGAGGGGTGGGTATCCTTCTCCAATGCACCTTTCCCTTCAGTGTACAGCACACGTGGAACGACCCATTGGGACGTTTTGCAGCGGTTTCGGGGAGGTGGGAGGGGCGCACGCTCACATTGGCGGTGGTCTACATCCCCCCAGGTCTCCAGGTACAATCATATAAGGATTTGGGTATATTTCTGCTCGCCCTGCCTGAGGGGCATCTTGTGATCGGGGGAGATTTCAACTCAGTCGCATCCGGGACATTAGACAGACACCCACCACGAGACACTGGCACAGGGCAGCGATGGCTCCCCAATTTCCTTGAGGCTTTTGGCCTCATTGATCTTTGGAGGCTGTACCACCCCACTTTACGGGAGTATACCTTTCTTTCAGGAGCGCACCACACCCTCTCGAGGATTGACTACATGCTCGCACCCCCTCAAGATGACTTAGCCATGAGTGAAATCAAACACTTGGCGAGGGGTGTCTCGGACCACTCCCCCATATGGGTCCATCTCACTATAGGAGACAGGAAAGTCGGCTGTGTCGTGCCGATAAATCCCTGGTACTTAAAAGACCAAGATACCAAATCCACTTTGGTGCGCGCAATCGACCAATATTTCTTAGACAATGAGGGTACGGTGAACTCCCCCACTACTCTGTGGGAAGCGTTTAAGACGGTTCTACGGGGTCATGCCATCTCAACCATTGCGGGAAGGCGCAAGGATAAAGAAAAGCAATTGGTCGATATTGAACGTGACCTCCTCCTTCTTGAGGAGAGGGCAGGGCACGACGCGGACCCAGCCATATCTCACCAACTGCAAATGAAAGTGGCTGAATATAAAGCAATTGCGACTAACGCTGCGAAAACCCTTGCAAGAGAGAAAGACGGGCGGTTCTATGATCAGGGAGATAAAGCAGGTAGAATGATAGCTTGGTTGGACAAAAAAGAGAGGGCGCAAAGAGTGGTATCGGAACTAAAAAGTAGTGTGGGGGGGGTTCTTACTGAACCACACGACATAGCTAGAGAGTTTCCAGCGCACTTCGAGAAAGTGTATCAGAGGGGCTCGGACCTCACGGAGGAAGACTCATCTGACTTCTTAACAGATATCCATCTACCTGTCCTCTCCGGGCACAATAGTGAAGCATTGGAGAGTGCTCTCACAAGTGACGAATTAGCCAAAGCGATAAGAGATCTCCGCCCGGGCAAGGCACTGGGCCCTAATGGCCTTCCCATTGAACTATACAAGCTTAAGCCAGATAGGGTGGCGCCTTACCTAAAAAAGTATGTACGAGGATAGCAGAAAAAAGGGGAAACTGCCAAGAGACCAGCGTATAGCTACTCTGGTCACCATTCCCAAGGAAGGGAAGCCAAAAGACGAATGCACATCATACAGACCGATTTCCCTGTTAAACGCAGAACCCAAGATACTTGCCAAGCTCTTGGCCAATAGACTTTGGCTGGTCATATCCAAGCTGGTACATCCAGACCAATGGGGCTTTATGCCACACCGAAATACGGCCCTCAATCTGCGGCGTCTCCATGGAGTGCTGGGGCGTTGCTCCAGCATCCAGGAAGAAGCGATATTGGTCTCATTGGACGCGACAATGTTGAAGTTCGATACTTTGGAATGGGCATACCTAATTGCTGTCCTTAAAAAGATGGGCTTCGCCCCTAATTTTATAGGGTGGGTGCAGCTACTATATGCGGAGCCACTGGCTCAAGTGGCGGTTAACAACAAAATCTTGGACGTGTTCACACTGGGAAGGGGAACCAGACAGGGATGTCCACTCTCGCCACTCTTATTCGCACTTTCCCTTGAACCACTCGCAGCCTGGATACGAAGGGATGCTTCAATCCGGGGACTTCGATGGACCGAGGGTTGAGAGGGCCGGATCTCACTATACGCAGACGACATCCTTCTTTATCTTGCCTCCCCCCCGCGATCACTGAGGGTGGTATTAGACATCTTTGCCAGTTTTGGAAGAAACTCGGGCTTTCAAATTAACTGTAGTAAGTCGTTACTATATGTTCTCCACGGGAAGGCCCCATCCTTGCCCGGGAATTGCCCAATTCAGATAGTGGCCGAGGGTTTCAAATACCTCGGCATCTTCGTCACCACAGACGTCAAGCTGCGATATGAGCGGAACCTCCTTCCGCCTTTGCAGCGGCTCAAACGTGACACAAGCACATGGAGGGCTCTGCCCCTGTCTCTCCTTGGGCGAGCAGCGCTTTTCAAAAGGATGGCATTGCCCCGCTTTCTATATGCCCTTCAGAACTACCCTGACCCAGTCCCACATGTCTTCTTTAAGCAACTCCCCTCTGGGACTCTGAACAACTAGGAACCCTAGGGCACACTAAAGGGTTCGACAAGTGGGACCTCATTGGTATTTCCCATATCAGGGACCTCTGGGGCCGCAAGGGGGTGGTGTCCTTCGCCTCGCTACAACAAACACATGAGATGGCTGATTCGGAATATTTTAGGTATGCGCAGGTCAGACACTCCCTCCAGACTAACATCCCAGCTGGAACGGCACTACCAGAATCCTCTCCCCTCGAGGATAGATTGCTTGACGGACATTTGCCATGCAGAAGCATATCCCTCACATACAAGAAACTCGTCCACCATACTCTAGACCCTTTGCAGGCACTCAGGGAGAAATGGGGGAGGGACGGTCTGGAAATTGACGACGAGGAGTGGCAAGAAGCACTCTCCTCCCCCAGAGAAGTCGCCACATCGGCGAAATTGAGGTTGATACAGCTAAAAATTGTACACAGAGTCTACCTCTCGGGGCGACAGCTAACGCTCATGGGAAGAAGTGAAGATGGGATGTGTAGGAGACGGTGTGGACTGGAGGGTACCTTCCTGCATGTAATCTGGGAGTGTCCGATAATACAGAATTACTGGAGGAAAATACTCGAGTGCATGAGTATGGTCTGGGGGGTGGCCCTCCGACTGGAGGTTAAAAGATGCCTTTTGAATATCTGGGAGCCCACAGACTTGAATGTAAAAGGGAGGCTCTGGGTGACACTTGGGCAGATGATCGCCAAGCGGAATATAGCGCGACTCTGGGGGGCTGCAGCACCACCGACGGTAAATGGATGCAAAGAGGATATGGATTGGTGCATGGCAAGGGAGAAAACAGTGTACGTAGCCCGTGGATGCCCCCGGAAATGGATAGCAATCTGGACTAGGTGGAATGTGTATCGGGGAGGAGTGTGTGAACCCCCTAAAATTCCTTCCCTTGACAAACAATTGATGATCTGAAACCAACTATATGTGACACTGATGTAAATTTAGCAACATGATACGTAATATCACGACTGGTTAAGACACAGTACCCTGTAATGTGAATCTAATGATTTGTATGACATGACCCTCCACTATTTAATTGTTGATGTTCAATAAAAAAAAAAAAAAAAAAAAAGTTTATTACATTTTTATAACAAATGAGTAAAAATACTTTTATGTTAAATATTATTGTAAATTATGTTAGATATAGTTTCAAATGTAGAACAAAAGAAAAGAAGCATAAATCTTTACTTTAAATATATTAAATTAAATGTATTTTTCTGAAGTTTAAATTAAAAAATACTTTCTCACATAAAGTTAAAAAAAAGTTATTTTATGATTCATCCATAATTATTAACAGTGCTGTATGGAAATAATTAACAGTTGGTTAATTGTAGTAGAAAATTAAAGTTTCACTAATCTATTCATTGAAATAAGGTTCTTAAAATATGTTATAATTAAATACTAAACCTTTTGTATTTATTTATTTTTTAACCCATTTTAAATAATTTAATGTATTTAATATTATTTGTGTAGTCCCTGTTATTTTCTATGGGAGGATGTTGCAGTATCTGTGGTTGGCTATGTGTGGAGACAGATTTACTACTGTCTGTTTTTGACAGTAGTAACTTACACTCATAAATTTCTGTCCACCTCCTTTTTCACTTTCTACCCTTTAAAGTAACTTTAGAGTCGAATTTTGTGATTAGCTAAAAGAAGTAATATTACTCAAACATATAAGTAAATTACACATGTACATTACTCACAATTGTAAGTTAGCTTTGTTAATAGCCCGTTTGTGTTGTGTTACTACCTTTTTCCCTTACTAATGTCATGCTGATATAGTGTTAGCCTTGCTTAATTCACCTGCACATGGTACATGGTACTGTTTTCTGTTGGAAGGGAATGCCCAAGGGGAGTGATATTGCAGAATGTAATGGCTCTCTGCCATAGTTGTTGGGAGAAAACACTGCACAGTATGTCTGGCCTTCTTGCCTAGGCGATTTCTGCCTTTCGGTCCATTGGACCAGTGAACCACTAGATCAAGACATTTCTTATGGATGCATATTAATGTGTGGTGTCATGGTCTCCATGATAAACGGGGTCTCTTGCTATCCTTCTTACACATTAACTAGTCTCTTGAAAACCCACTAGTGCCCCCTGGCATTAGGAGTAATGGTGGAAAGGTGTGGAACTGCATTTTCATGGTGAATACTCGCATACAAATTTGGCTGCACCACTTGTAGGGTGCTGTTTAAAGATCTTGATTATAGATTTTTATGTGTCTCTTGCTAACCTTGCGATGGGAGGTTGCAGATTATTTTGTTATTTTAGTAATAAGTGTTTATCAGAGTCCTAATATGTTTATTTCTCAACTTTTCCCTGCACTGCATAATGGGTTAAATTTAAGTGCAGAAATCGGTTACCCTAGATAACCTAGTTTGCCAGAGTCCTTTGGGGTCCCCCTCTCCTGCAGGGTGTAAATAACCAAAACCATTTTTTGAATGGCAGGGACTAGTTGCTCATCGTTCCGTGTAGTTCCTGCCCAATTCACAGTCTTCCCATTCCTAACTGTACAATAGGCAACCCTACCTTGAGAAACCTTGGTTTAATTGTTTTATTTTGCTTAGTGGTCTATGATTAGGCTTTCCTGTTTTCTGTTTCTATTTTTGGTCAATTCTGGTGTTTTTTCCCCCAGTGTTTTCAATTGATTTCAATACCTTAAAAAACTGTGGTTATCAGTGGTTACAAATTTACCCGCCATTAAAAACAACAGAAACAGTGTTTTTCCGGTGTTTATGGAATGTTTTGCTTTTATTAATGCTTGCTTTCTGCACTGATAGTGCATGGTATATAGACAGTGTATGTACAGTGTATACAAGGTCCAAATACATTTTTGCAAATCAAACTTATTGTAGTACACCATATAATACTTCTTCAGTGAGTCTTTGGTCATGTGCGCTTGCTCTTTCCTTCTCATGTAAACTTTTTTCTGTGAAAAGGCCCTCTCAACATTGGTATTTGAGACGGGCAATGCCAAAACAGCCAGTACACAATTTGCTAACTCTGGCCACTGACATAGCTTTCCATGCCAATACTGGTGCACTTGAAGATTGCGATTCTCTGGGCAGGTTCTGCAACATTTGCATTAAACTTGCCACTCATGCTCTCAGAGTTATTGAAGCAGTCAAAAATGAAGCAGCACGTTTGAAACTACAGAGAAGATTCCCTTTACAGAAGGGATCTAGAACTTGTACAGAGTACCACAATGAGGTTTCATTGACTTCAAATGCTATGGTTGGTGAAGGGACATTTCTATGCATCATTGCAAGCCATTTCTCATACATTGTAAAATATAAGCGACTGAATTTCTCTTCAACATTGGCAAGCAGTCTAACATGGAACATGTTGCAGTGCCAAATTCACTAAAGGTGTTGCCCAGCCTACTCTCAAGGAGATGTTTCACATCTACACCAATTATGCTGAACACTTGGCAGACAAGAGTGTTTTCAGACTCTAATTTTTTATTATGTCCACTACAGCAGTTACGTTTTCCTGTAAAAATCCAAGAATGCAGTAGAGTTTTCTTTTCTTTTCACATCACTATCAATATGTAACCAAAGATCCTCACACTTCTTGCCTTTGACATCATTAGTTATCAAAGAGTCTGTAAGCGGTTGCCACATGGATAATATAGCGTTCACAGCCTCTTCCCTTGGACTGAGAACCATCAGCTAAGTGTAAGTGGCAATGTTGGGATGACTCTTTCTTTGATGCCACAAAAAGCACAAAATGAGAAATGTTTGCGTTTTATTTCCTGCACATAACAAAACAGTGCATCAAAATGGACTAAAAAGTCAAAAGCATCCTTCATTAACTCTGAAGATTGTAAGGATGCTTTCCGCATACCATCTAACAAGTGGCAAGGATCTCTTACAAGGAAGCACTTCAGCTCAGCTATCAGTTTTGACAGGTCATCAAACAACTTTTTCATATACGTAGCTGAATCACTGCAATTACAAACAATATCACTCCAATCTTTGTTGAACTTGGAAAGAACCTTTTTGCAGCAGCATTTCAAGTGACACTGCGTTCCATGTTTTCCAAAAGTCTGGAGTTGTGTTTTCACCACTATCCCAGATGCTTGGTGATGGCACTCTTTTCACATATACTTGTCACTATATCTTGCATTGAATGTTTAAAGCCTGAGGTGTTGGCAATTCACCTAGTATCAATACTGACTCACTAGAAACTGATGTATCAAGGGTTTTTACCTATTCTCTGTGGGTAAATGTGATGGCACATATTGGGAAAGATTCTTATGAAACCAACCATTTTACCTATCAGTGAAAGAATCAAACGCAGCCAAAATATAAGATATGATTTTGATATTTCCTGATTCTATACAGTTTATAACATAATTAAACAAGACCTACAACATGTTTATAAATCCTGCAACTTTATACCAAAGACCACAAAACTGAAAAATTCAAAAGGAAGAAGAAACAATATTTTTGTGACATCCCTAAACAACAAAACTCAAGCAGAATAATATTAGCCCAATCTTTCTTGCTGCTACCTTGTATAACAAAGTTACATTGCAATGGGCCCTTCAGGAAGGAAAAAAAATACTCTTTCACTCTCCTTTTCCTTTCTTTGAAAGACAATTAGTGCCCCATTAGTATGGCGGGCGGACTTTGTCTGCCCACCATACCCACAGGAAACGAGACCGCCTGCTGAGGGTGCCGCGGTCCCGAACTCCCGATTAGTATGCGCCGGCCACACTGGCGGGCACTGGCGGGCGCATCTGCAACATTGCGGCGGGCGGTGCAGAGAGCTCTGCCCGCCGCAATGCCACAAAGGCAGCCTGTGTCTTTCAATGCACAACATGACAGGCACCGCTCAGTGCCTGCCACGTTGTACAATGAAATAAAGGGGCGTACCATAGGTACCCCCCATGTGCACCCTCCACCCCCCAGAATCGCTGGGGGCCCGCTACGGGCCCCCAATGTCAAATACCGCCTGCATTTCCGTGGCGGCATAGCCGCCACGAAAATTCAGGTCCCCACCTGCATAGTAATATGGATGGCAGTATCTACCAGACACCGCCACCATATAAACTGCTTTTCCGCCCGGTAGGCAATCGGGGCGATTGCCTACCGGCGGAAAAACGGTGGTCGGTCTTCCCGTCCCCGGGGGCAGCCCCGCCATGGTAATGTGGCAGGGGGAAATTGGCAGCGGGCGGGCAGTTTTTAGCGGGCGGATCGCCACCACCATTTGGGCGGTGGCGATCCGTCCGCTATACTAATAACCCCCTTTGTTTGTGGTTGTGCAGGTGTTTTTTCAGTGTTTATATATTTACACTGGTGCGGGCTATTTCCCTCTCGGTGGGGTTTTGTCAGTTATTATAGGTTTAAACCTAAAACCGGACAGCCTACCTATGATCTCTATATTCCTCCTAGCGATCAACAGCCTTTTTACTCTAATTACTTACAAGTCGTTTTTATTTTCGCAGAGAAGAAATAAACCTTTGTTGTGGGTTTAAATAGATCATTTAGGGTTTTACCTTTCTGCATTAAAGTTTTGTCCAGGAAATCTCAAACCCACACGCTTCCACAGTGTGGCAGCTGCCTTTTGGAGTCCCGCAAGGATTCTCATTGAGCCTTTGCTTTTCAATTTATGTATCTGCCCTTTGGCAGATATTGTGGATGCTTTTTTGGTCGTACTTTATGATTGTATGCGGACGGCACGCAGATTGTCACATCTCTTTCCACAGATGATAACAACAGACTGCCCGATCTCAGATCACGCCTTGTTACTGTGGTACAGTGGACGGGGGACACAGTTTAAAGCTTAATGGCAGTAAGACAGAGGTTCTAGTGGTGGGAAACAGCCTCATTTTAAGTGTCCCAAAAATCTTGGGCCTCTTCCTACTCCAAATATGATTTTAAAGATCTTGAAATAGAGCTGGACAGAAAGCTTTTGATGGATTACCAAATAAATAGGGTGTCTGCTATCTCTTTTGTGTGCCTGAGAAAAATCTTTTGGTTCCACCCAATTTCTACCCAAAGGACAATTGTTCATGCACTGGTCTTCGCCCGCCTAGATTCTGGCAATGTATTTTGGGATCAGTGGGGCTGCTAAGTCATTAGTGAAGATGCTAGAGATTATTCAGAATTCAACTGTACCTCATGTGTCGTCCCTATACATGTCTCTGTTTCCACTCAGCTTTGCAACCTTCACTGCCTTACTGTTGACAAGAGTATTAAGTTCAAAGCAGTGTGATATATGCATAAAGCCATGACACAGATAGCACCCCAGTTTAGTATCTCCCTAATTGCTCTTTTCACTCAAATAACTAGAATATATCGGTGATCCCACAATTTAATTTAGCGAGAGACGGAGGTCTTTCTTTTACATATCTTGGGCCTGTACTCTGAAACTCTTTGCCTTACACTCTAAGGCTTTGCCCTTCTACTGACAGGTTTCACAAGCAGTTGAAGACCTGGCTATTTTAATTCTGTCATTGTGTCTAGCTCTTCTGTTAGTGCTGGGAAGCTCTTTTGGGGGGCTAGGCACTTTATAACTCAGAGTGACATAACATAACATGACTCAAGTGCAGGAAGTTGAGTTTACACAAGTAAGCTATGCACAGATGTGGGATTTTGGCCAGCTAAGAGAAATGATCAGGGTGACAGATTTCAACGTTAGTTATGAGCTGCTCAACTTTCCTTGGGTGCAATTTTTGTTTGACCATATTACTCCTGTGCTAATATGTGTTCATTAACTATCTATAAAAGCAAGCTACTCCTATGCATGGAGATTATCTACAATCTTCTACACCCCTCCTCCCATCACTGGGCATCAAACTTGAAAGTGGCTGAGAAACATGATTACTACAACCTCTAGTTTTTAAGAAGGAATGTTCAATGGTGCAATCCTTTTCTGGCAACGCTACCAGATTCTGGCATTCTCTTCCCCCGGTTTAAGAACTACCTCCTCAATGGTTACTGTGCAGACCCAGAAGAAACTTCTTTCTAGAGAGACTTCTTCTCTAGATAAATTTGATAAATTATGTTAACTTCCTCCTTCTCTGTCTTTTTCTGCTTCTCTTTTTCTTTCTCCACACTCGACCCTCAGCTTCTATTTCTCAGTCTTTGTCCCCTCCATCCCTACCCCACTCCTTCTCATGCCTACAATTCTCCTGCCTCCCTATATTTACTACTCTTTCTTTTCCACTTAATTTTGAGGTTGTCTTCTTTCAAACAACCTCACAAGGTCACAACCTTTCTCCTTATCTCTTGTTGTCTACATGGAGCCATATTATATATAGGACGCACTTTCCCTGTTTGTGCCAGAAAGCACCTCTAGGCAGCTGCAAATTCGTGCTGCGCTGGGGTCAGCGCATTCAAGTGAAATAGTTTCACAGTGCATGCGGCATGCCACCTGCACTTTGAAGAGCGGAGAGAGATCTCCACTTGTAGACGGGTGCTGTGAGTGACTGCATCCGTCTGCAGGTGAATGTCTGGGGGGTGTATGACACCCCTTTTTCTCCATTCCAGAGGGCTGCCTTTAGGAGGGGCACTGAAAATGTGCCACCTTTTTGTGGTGCACTTTCAATTCACCTCCTACGGGCATGTTTGCCTCTTAAACCACTTTGGTAATATGACGCGAGCGCAGAGGTAAAGGGATTCCTTCATTTCCATGAGGCCTCACCTCCATACAAATGAGAGAATGTCCTCACTACATGTGCCCCAGTGCTATCAGTATTACAGAAGGGGACGAACCAGCTTCTGTGGCCCCTTCTGTAATACCGCTGTGCCACGGGAGTGCACAATGCGGGCGCACACGCCCTTTGTGCCCCTGGGGTACAATGTATAATACAACTCCTGGTGGCATATACTCCGTTTTTGCTCCCATGTTGATTTTTATTTTATTCCTTTTGGTTACAGCTTACTGCGTATCCCTGCATATTTATGTCCACCCTATTGTAACGACTCCTTCATTGATACCTTGATTATCATTGACTGATGTTTTGCAATTTAATTTGTTTTCATTTATTTATATATGCTATCCTGGTTCCCTTTATTTTGTAACTTTCCATCTTCATATATTGTTTCATTGTTTTCCCTAATGTCGTTTCAATTCTCTTTTTATAGTTTTCATTTAAAGTGGTCTAGCACCCTCGGGCCAGGTTTGCATTACATACCAAGGCAGAAATGAGTAGTTATATGAGCATAGACGTATTTAGGCCTGCATAAAAGTTTAAAGAGGTTCCAACAAGTGGAACCACTTTGACTTCTGTGTGCTGGAGTTCTGAGTGAAGAGTTCATGAATAATATTTCAAATTTTTAGATTCCAGTTTTAGGTAGATATCATTTTTAATTGAGTAAATAAAAAGTACCCCACTTTTATATTGAACTCTGAGATTGTGCTACGAAATGGCATGCTGACACAGACTTTGGATTGTCACTATAAGAGGTCTAAAAAAGGAAGCATGAATGGGCAAATGAGGGTATGTTCTTGATTGTATATAGTGTGTGTTTTAAACTATATTCACAGTTGGTGTCCTGCATTGATAAAACTGTGTTATGCCTTATTTCACGTATGCCTTCAATGGGGCCATCTCGTGTAAAGAAAAAAGCTTGTCCTCTCACCAGTTTTACATCATTAACACTCACCAGCTATGAAGTTTCAAGAGTATCGGTTCTTACGATGTCCGGTTGGGTTTTAAACCTATTTTAACATCACTCACTAGAAGGCCCCTTGAAGAGGATATGAGTTGGATGTTAAGTCAACAGATTTATCACATGGTGGGGAAGAATAGAATCCATCAAAATGGTGATCACGCCCCATAGCATTCTTCTAATCAGTATGTCCCCTTTCAACCTCTCTGATACCTTCATTGGATGCGTTACTTACTGAGTTTCTATGGAGATCCACAATTGCTCTTAAGAAACTAAGGCTTCCAAAAGAACTTGGGGGGCTTAAACCTACCAGACTACAGGAGATACTAATACACTTTCCTAGCTAAACAAGAAACCCAATGGTTTCTATCTACTACTAACACTTCCTCCTTCTGGCTCAACATCGAAAAAAGAAAAAAGAACTGGCTAAACCATTACCCCTTGCATCTAACTATCAAGAAAATCAGAAATGAGCATTCCACTAACATACTTTCATGCACAGTACAGTCATCACGCAAAATTGCTAACAAACTACCCAACAAAATGCAATACTCACACTTAGTATCCTTATGGCACAACGAAAACCTGAAAGTAGAAGGCAGAACGCTTTTAGAGAAATGGGCGCAAAAGGGCATACTATCAGTAAGAGATATTGGTTCCCCCCTCAGAACCCATACCCTTCTCCCATTTCAAAACGGTATTCAACCACAATGATGTGGATTTCTTTCACTTATTAAAAATTAAATCACTTGTAGCCAGATGTAAACCACCAGCCTCTACCGCCTTACCCAAAACACTAAGTACATACAGCAAAGGGGGACATGTGGCATCCAAATTATACGCTCTTCTCTCCCCGCTAATTCTGCGCTAACCTAACCCATCCAAGATAAATGGGAAACCCTAATTTCTGAGCCTAGTGACTCCCAGGAGACGACACCAGACTGGCCGTCCATGTGGGAAAACCTCATTACCAAAAAATGAACCCCCTCACTGGCACAATACCACTACTGGATTGACAATTTGGCCCATTGGACCCCATCCAAATTTTGTAAACTAGGCTTTTGTCCTTTTGACACCTGCTGGAGTTGCGAGAAGGCAAAAGGAGACTTAAGACACATGCTTTGGGAATGCTCCCTCACTAAAAAAGTTTGGCTGGATATCAGTGACTCCACATCACAAATTCTTTGCATGAACTAGAATCCCAACTTAATGGTCATTACATTAGGTATCCTCCCACCGAAGGCAAAACAAGCACTGAACAAAGACAAACAAATCTTTTGGGATATACTAGTCACAACTGGTCTCAAAGTCATCCTCACTGAGCGAAGGACTCGTCCAAACAGTCCTCCCACACCTGGTGGGAATGGGTTAAATTTACCAGAGGTGCAATTACCACACTGAATACGTTCCTTAAATCCTTACCACAGAATAAAAGGAAAATCTGGCCCAAGCTGGATAACTGTTTATCAATTTATCCTCAACACCAATGCTAGTAGTCATTCCCAGCCACTCCCCTGCATCCCCCTCCTCCTATCCCCACCCCACCTATAGTCCACCCCTCCACCCCCAGCTCCTCAGCCGACATTCCTGCCACCTCCTGACTATTCCTATCGCTCTCCTTTCACTATCTCTTTCTCTTATCTCTACCTGTCTCTCTAGTTTCTTTCACTCTACACCAACTGACACTCAAATAAGTTACCGTACAGTCCTCATATAGCAAGCAATCCAACCCATTCACCACACCAATATTAGCCAACCAAACCTAACACCATAATACTCACACCTTCTGCCCACTGATACGTACCACTCATTGATTATGAGATATACTGTTGTCTTTCACACAGCTTATTATTATCACCCCTTGGATGGAATGCTTTATATGTACTTTCGTACCTGAATTTCCCGTATGCATAAAATGCAAATAAAAACTTTTCTGAAATAAAAAGATAGACTAATCTGTGTCTGTGATTTCTCTCTGTTGCTTTTGCAGAGGGTTTGAATGGCTCCTGGAAAGATGGGGGGTGTGTGCCTTCCAGTACAAGCAGCAGTGGATACTGGAGCTGGAGCGCCCCCAGTGATCAGTCAAACCCGTCCACCCCTTCGCCTCCATTGTCTGCCGATGGCTTCAGGCTCTTCCGTCCACCGGCCCAATCTGACGATGGCATTGATGAGGCCGAAGCGAGCAGTCTCATGTTCGATGAGCCAATACCTAGGAAAAGAAAGGTTTGTCTGCCGTTAGTGTGTTTGCTGTTGATAGCATCCGTAGATAGGAAAAATTAAGTTGTATGGGAATATTATTTTGTGTTTAACTGAAAGTGGACAGCAGAGCATATCCAAACATAAATAAATGATGCAAGAAGCACAACTGGAAGCAATGAACCACGGGCGCAATCTCTTCCACATATGTCCATATTTGACCAGTAGGCTTTGATCGCCCTTATCGCATGTGTGTTGTCCGTCTCACCTCTCTCTAACGATTTTCTTTACCTTCTTGGTCACTTCCATTAAATCAGGCCACTGGAATTATGTGGCGGAAGAGGACTAAATTGTGAGACAGAGTTGATTAAATGACTCCATGAAAAGGGAAATTATATTGTGCAGTGTGCCGCGCAATTTGTGACAGAATTACTTGATTGTTTTTTTTCTTTCTAAAAATGTTAACTGTGCTTGGACATTATTTATACATCACTAGTATGAATTTAAGCTCTAAATACCGCAACTGAAAGATAGGCAGTTAACCTTTGGAAAGGGTCTTCCATTGAGCTGCTACACATGTGGCAGCGTTTTTAGTAACTTGATCTGGCTGAGGTACAAACACATTTTGTTTATTTAATGAGCAGTTTGTGCATCAGATGATAGATTATTTGGTAAGTGCAGCAAATCCAAAATTATGCAGGAAGGTTGCAGCCTAATAATCGCATAATTTCCGTGTATGTGCACTAGACCCACTAGATGTCCTTGCCCACACAAACTTACTCTTCTCATTATCATGCCAACTTAGCACCTGCCCTCTCCTTTATCTTGTGTGAATGGGCCATGCCACAAACTGCTTATGCTTAGTTTCAAGACCGTTCCCTTTATACTTTTTCACCCTCTCTTTTTCTCATTCTTTAATTGGTATCAACCCGCCATGTGGCACTATCAAAATCTACTTCAAAAGTTTTTAATTCAGACCTTTGTGTGCGGGTGACATGCATTCATGTGTGAGCCACTGGCAGTGACTCCACCTTAATTCCATATACCTGGCCTTCCAGGAAAGGTATTAATTAGAGACTCGGTCATTCATGCACAGTGATTTTCTAATGCAGGTACTCCATTATCTTTTTCTTTTACTGCTATTGTGTGCTTGCCTTTATCCCCTTTCACTTTAGCTCTGGCTTCTTTTGCTGCAGGCTGTGAATGTTGTGTCACCGAACATTTGTATCAGCTAACCAGCATAATAGTTGGCTCTCATGTTCATATAAAACTCATTTGGTGCACATCTGCTCTCTGTGTGCTATTCTTGGTACAGTGCCATTTCAAACCCCCACCGGCTTCTATGTAGAGAAAGGGTGCACCGACCTGCAGGAGACAGTCTAATTCCTTGTTAGGAAGGAAAGTAACATGGTGAGTTCAGGGTGTTCACACCTGGGCAAGGTCCTAAGCACCCTTTGTACTAGTGAGATAGCAAAGCTCACTACCCATGGTACACCCATGTAGAGGTCACTATCACAGTCACAACAATGGTGGTGCGGGTAACCCATCAAAGATTAAAGTACCTTTTTGTATAACCATGCCTCCTCTGAAGTTGAGCAACATGTTTCAGTGAGATTCAATTGTCAATGTCCAGGAAATGGATTGCAAGCACAGAGAATCTGAAGACCACTATGGTGAAAAACCCTCTTCTGCTCCAAATACTGCATAGAATCCATGGTATTTTCAAGTTGAGCCCAGCTACTGGCCCAAGTGTGTGTGTGCAAAAGCCACCAGTGAACATTAGAACTCGGCCCACCTCTCCTTTGTACTGTGCTGCTGGGTGGCTGAGGCGTCAAGAGCTCATGGAAGTCTTGCTCCCTTGCACCTGGGATTGGACCATAACTCCTCCCTAAGGTGTTCTCTCTCACAGTCTAAGTTTGACCAGGTAAATCCATCTGATAACTTCCGTTCCTTCTCTGCGCTACAGCCTAGATTACATGCTGTGCAGGTAGTAGTTGAGAGACAGGGTACAAGTCGGTGAGCAGGGAACCTTGTTGCAAGAAAATGATCTGGACACCTGCTTCCCCCAGTGTTCGGACACAGTGATGTAAGAGATACAGGCTCCAGCCAAGCTAGCCACTGAGGAGACAGAACCACAGCAGCTTTGTTGGGAGCTTTTCCTGACACAGTTGGCACATGCCCTCCAGAAGCTGTTGGCCTCACCACTCTCCCTGAACCAGTTTCTGGAAAAACAGTTGCTGGCACCAGTTCCCACAGTGCACTGACAGCAATCTCTCTCCGTACCAGTTGTTTCTCTTCTCAGCACCTAGTAGTCTCAAGATTTTCCCTTGGGGGCCTTAATGATGAATTGTGTAATTATTGACAGAGAACTCAGACTCATCTGTTCTATGGGGCCGGTAGAAGCATGACCAGAAGTTGCCAAACCCCTTCCAGACCCTCTCAGCTCCCCACAAATGTGTACGATTTCCCTCAATGAGTGCAAAGCTGTAGGTCATGGAGATCATCCCAACCCTGATCCTCATTGAAGCTCCTAATTATCCCACCTATCTCTGTACAGCTCCTGACTACCAGACCCATGCAGCCAGCAGCACCGGGCTACATCCACCTGCTGGTCCCAGATCAGCTTCTGATTGCTTGGTCTTCGGGAAGGCAACACTCCCAGGCCAAGATGACACTAGCCTGCAAATGGTTACTTTTAAAGACTCAGGATTCTGACCCCAAGATGGATTCCAGATATTATAAAGGCCTGCATCCAAACATGTGCTACTATTCAGTTGTTGCCAATGCTTTGGAAAACCTATGCTTTGAAGTCACAGTATGCCTGCCAGGGAATTAAAGAGCATATGCTCTGATGCCTGCAACGTGTATTTGAAAAACAAGGGAACCCCGACAGTTGAACCTGGGGTAGTCTAAGTATTAGAAAAAACAATGGTTCATGCTAGGGCAAACAGGTCCTAAAGCAGCAAGAGCTGTTGAGTTACAATAGCCGTAGGAGCGCCTGCCCGTCCCGAGAAGTACTTGACCGACTCATGTGGTCTGGAACCACATAAGTTAACATCGACTACCCGGTGATTGCCCAGGATCTCGTATTCATTGCCGCGGCTGTTTTTTTCAAATGCGCCCTCCCCATCTCCGTTGTTAAATTTAAAAGGTGACTCCGTTGACACCGACTACGAGGTGATTCCCAGCCTCCTTGAATTATATGCTGCGCCCGTTTAATTCCTAAACGTGCCCACGATATCTATTGGATTATTCATATTCTTCATGCTCACATTTCTTTGTCCTGATGATGATCTCATATCCGAGAGATCAAAACGCCATCGACCTCTATACAACAAAAAACTCCTTTACTGTAAAAATTACAAACAGGAGTTTCTGTCTATGTTGTCAATGCGATGTATATATTTTAAATGTCATCCTCACTCGCCACATCACGCTTGTCTTCACTTTTTTGTGAGTTCTTGAACTATATCTCTTATATTAAAAAAGCTTTGCTATATCTGTTATAATAAATCTTTCACTATGCGAAAGCCTGTATGTGTCCCCACATATATTCAGTAAAATTGTTTATTTTTGCTCCTTCAGGCATCATTTGATTCTATATGCCTAATGCTATAACCATAGTGTTTAAACAGTATCTTAACTCAACACCTCTTGCTGCTTTAGGACCTGTTTGGCCTAGCATGAACCATTGTTTTTTCTAATACTGATGCCTGCAACAACATCTTCACTGAAACATCAGGTCTTCATGGAGTCCAGGAGATCTCGAAGAAGTCGATGTCAGAGCTAGAAATTTCAGCACCCATAGACAACAAGTACCAGGCTTTCAAAGACGATCTTATCTTTGTCTCCTTGAAACCCCAGCTTTGTCTGTAGTGGTGATGGCCACTTTGCTAATGGGTAGGGCATCATAATTCCATATGGACTGGTTAGCCAGACATGTGGCCAGAAAATATACGGTTTGTCTTGCTCATGCTCTAACAGGCCAAAGGCAATGCCGTCAAGACAGTGCAACTGTTGCATAGGTTTGACAGGTGCATATCTTTCTTCCCAGCCTATGACCAGGAAGGGTATATGTTCATATTTAACCTTGGAAACAAGACTACAAAATAAATACTGCTGATGTCTTGGAATCTCGTTGATATTAGCACATGGACCCATGTGGGTCCATGCGCCATCATTTGTGGTTTTGATCTTCTAATCTTAAATCCGGAGACTCTGGAAAATATTCTGAACCTTCCAATCCCTTCAATGGAAAGAACATTTTAAATCCCTTGATTGACAAGGTTCTCCAGCACTATAAGACTGTCATGGTTGGATGAGCATCCCTGAGTACCATCCAAGAACTACCTCCATTGTCTACTACCTTTTTCCAGGAAGTGAATGCCTGAAATCTATCAAGACTAGTTTGTTTTGCTGCTTGAAAGCCACTGGCAGGCCCTCCTCTTCCTTGTATAGCAACCAACAATAAAGAGGAAACATGTCAAAAGGAGAAACAAACTCTCGCCAGCAGACACGAAGTCCACAGTCCTCAGGGTCATCTCAGGAAGTCCACTTCACTTCCTTGAGGAGAAAGCTTAGTCTTCATTACTGTCAATAAATACAGATAACTACCATCTCATGTACCTCCTTTTTGGTGAGCTCCTAAAGCTCATAGAAATGCCCTTGTCCAGGCTACCCCTGCCCCTGAAGCCATCACAAGAGCTTGTCCAAGAGGCCGAGATTGATATGCTCCTGCTTTTAAGAGCAATAGAGCTGGTCCTGCCCCCAGTTTGACAGGGACACCACTCTCACTATCTCTCTGTAACAAAAACAGTACTCTATCTACGTAGGATCTCTACAATCAGAATTAGTTACTTTCTCTGCTATGATTCAGGGTTCAGAGTTTGGTGCAGGTATTGGCATATGTACAAAGCAATGACTGGATGTGTTTGGTGGGTCTGCAGAATGCTTAGTTTCATGTTTTGCATGAAAAAAGCACCTTTATTTTATGGCAGAAGACAAATTCTGCCAGTTTGGACCACTGCTGTTGAGTCTAATAGCTGTTTCAGCATCTCCCTTCCCCAAGATTATGGTCCCATGGGCAGCCTCTCTGTAGGTATCCCTGCGAGATGATTGTTTCACACCTGTACCATGACGGAAGGAAACAGAATCCTACTGAGCTCTGATCCTAAGGGCCCTATTCAATTTTGGGATCTTAGTAAACTAAATCAGATCATCCTTGCTCCTATCCAGTATCCAACAGGATGCAGTTATTTGGGGGCATCCTGGGCACCATTCTAGCGATGACCATCCTGCCTCTACAGGGAGCATGAAACATTAACTTGAAATGGATCACTGCATTAGCTCTGGGCATGTGTCAGCATGGTAATTCCAAATGATTCTGTGACTGCAGGCATATTATACGTTTCATGTGTGTTCTGCAACTCCATCTGGCTGGGCACTGGTACAAGGAACTGGCTGACTAGTCCAGGCCTATCCCAGAACTGCTAATCATGGTACCTACCTTGAGAATATATGTCCATACTTCTGACCTTTTTATGAGATGCCCTTTCAGTCTTTCCTGTCCACAGCTTGCAGTCACCACAAGCTCATCGGATTGTGGGTGTAGGGATCACAATGGAGAACTGTACAGCAGTTCCTTGTGGCACAAATCATATTGGTCCCTCCACTTCAATGTGCTGGTGCTAAAGAAAGTCTTTCTAGGTAGGATTGTTTTTTGTTCTTCAGTTGGCAAGATGAGGAATGGTGAGGATCCCAATGGACAGTACCACTGGCTTATTCTACCTGAGGAAGCAAGGGGTCAATGACTTCTTTTACCTCTAGACCTACAGGAATGGGTTTTACAGAACATCATGCTCCCGATACTCTCTGGCACTGTGGGTATTGTCACATCAAGTCCCTTTGTTGAGAGCTAGTGTTAAACAATTATTGACTCTTCAACAGACTCCACTCACCTCAAGACCAGATGAAAAACAGTTCTTCCTCTGGATTCACAGTGAGTCCAAATCCTTACGGTAGAGTTTTGATGTTGGATTGGAAAATGGCCTTCATATGTGCATTCCCCAGACTCTCCATAAGCTGGGAATCCTGCAAAAGATCAGAGAAGCCAAAGGCATTCAGTCATAGCAGTGGATTTCTCTCAGCCTTACCAAGTGTAGTTCTAGGTCTTGTTCCATCTATGTCAGAAAGATCACATCACTCTCCTAGGGCAGAAATCTCCATTCTAAGGCAAGAGAGCGGGCAGCAGGCTGCTAGTCTATTATTATACAGCTATGCATAGTGTCAGGTTTGACACTACACACTGAACTAAGGTTAATACACACCTCTTAAACATGTCTTTTAATAAAGAATTTCTATTCATGCACCTAGCTGATGAGGTGCTAGACAAAATCAAGAAAGATACAGACAAAATATCATCCATGACAATTTTATACCAGCATAGACCATACTTCAGAAGGACACACCAATGGTGTTCTGCCATGAGGCAGAGGACACCGTATCTTGGTCATATGACTATTCCACAATAATGGCAAAAGGTTCAACAATATACAAAGGTACATGTTCTAGCATTAACAGATTAAGAGCCAGAGGGTCTTAAGGCAGAGGTTCCTAGTACTTTGGTTTTGACCAGATGATACCCGTTGGGGAAATATGATATTGGTTACTCAGTAGTGGGAGGAGAATGCCTTATACCACTAGGTACACATAGCTATCAAAAATCAGATTGCATTGAAATACCTTAGCATCCACCAAGTCAAAGCAGAATCACCAAAGCCTATTTACTGCATCTCCTGGAAAAAGCTGCATTTTGTCTGAGCATAGGTATTATAGAAGAGGCCTCATCATCACAGTGGAGGAGCAGGGGATACTCCCTGTATTTCCTCATCCCAAATAAGGATAGAACACTATGACCCATCTTGTATTCACAGACTCAGAATTGCTACACTTTAGTATGACCTTCCTCCAAGACGTTATGCGTTTTTTGTTGTTTTCACTCCTGTGATGCACCAAATATCGATTTGTTTGCTTAAAAAAAAAACATAATCTCAAGATTTTTCCTCCAGGTACCTAAATCCACAGTCTCAGCTGGCTGCTTTGTGGATCAACTGGTCAAGGTTATTTGCCTATTCTTTTTTCATCTCTACCTCTTTTTCCATATGTGGCCAGGAAAATGTATCAGGCCCTACTGAAATTGATACCCTCTGCTCCAAAATGGCCCGGCAAGCTTAGCATTCCCATCCCATGGATATGGCCAGTCAGCTGTATAGCAAACTACCTGCTCATTGTCTATTTTTCCAGCCTTCAGGCAGGTAAAGGCTTACAAGTTAATCTACTCTTACTCTATTTAGTAATTTCACATAGGGATCATAAAAATAGGGACTTTCATTTGCCACAGGGCCCTATGAACAATCATAAAGAAGTACCTTGACTAACTACAAGGTCATGCTATGTTGTCAAAGAGACATTCTTTGTCAGCTACTGTTTTACAAAAGGTGTTGGCTTACACTGTGTAAGACTTTATTCGGTATCTTGTGAACAGTGGCGGCTGGTGACATTTGAAAGCGGTGAGTGTAAAACAATGGGCCGACTGCAATGTTGCGAGCGAGCGTGAACCACCTACAAGGGTTCGGGGGGTTCTCCCCCGTGAAAAATTTTAAAAAATGAGTGGGCAAATGGTGCATTTTCAAGCTAATTTGAGATAGCAGGAATGTTAATAAATCAATTGTGAATCTGTTCTAACAAAGACAGTGAATGGCTCAGCTCTGGTCGAGTTCTTCCTTTTATTTGTTAACTTGCCCAAATATAGTCTCATACATTCCCAGTACCATCACTATCTTTTGTCTCCATCTATTCACCTTTCTTGCCATCCGTCCATCCTTCTCACCATCACCCACCCATCTTTTCATCTCTCCTTTTCTCCCGTCCTTCCTTCCATCTCTCTTTTTCTCCCAGATCTCTGCTCCGGACCCTTGAACCTGCCTAGTTATGCTGTCAACTATGTAAAATAAATATTTTGAACAAGAGATCCGCAGGACACAACACAGCGACTGCCCAAAATGCACAACATGCCAGACTGGGTATCAAGTTCAGGTACAATTTAACACCTACACAGCAGTTTCTTTTGGTGGTCCAGGTAAGAATGGGTTTTAAAAGCTGAGGTGACCTTTTAAAAAGCAGTAAAGTTTTGACATCAGCCATAAGTCTGCAGTTCGTAAGTCTGGTCTCATAGTGCACCTGGGGACTGGCCTCAAAGCCGGGGACTGGCCTCAAAGCCGGGGACTGGCCTCAAACCTGGGGACAGGCCTCAAACCTGGGGACAGGCCTCAAACCCGGGGACAGGCCTCAAACCCGGGGACAGGCCTCAAACCCGGGGACTGGCCTCAAACCCAGGGACTGGCCTCAAACCCGGGGACTGGCCTCAAACCCAGGGACTGGCCTCAAACCCAGGGACTTGCCTCAAACCTGGGGACAGGTGTCAAACCTGGGGACTGGCCTCAAACCCGGGGACTGGCCTCAAACATGGAGACTTGCCTCAAATCCGGGGACTGGCCTCAAACCCAGGGACTGGCCCCTGGGAACAGGCCTCAAAGCCAGGGACTGCCCTCAAACCTGGGGACCGGCCTCAAACCCTACTCTGGACCACACAAGAAGGAACTGCTAAGTGCCAGTGCAGGGTAGAGAATTCCAGAGGTCTGTAGACGAGGGTGTTTTTTGAGCACCCCCGACCAGGAGGTGCAGGCCTCCCCCGGCCACCCTTGTGTGCACATCTGATGATCCACGACCACCGTGAACACCCCTCCCCAGGTAAGATTGTGCCAGGGCCTGACACCACGCAGCCTCATCACAGCAGCAGCGCCACGTCTGCTAAGAGCATGTGATCGGAGGCGCACCCCTGGCCTTCACTCAGGGCTGGAGAGCACATGCTCAGGTGAGTGAGCAGAAGTGCAGTCGTGACTGTGGGACATGGACCAGAGCACAGTGGAAACAATCTGCGTGAGTGAGGAAACGTGGACACAACCGCGGCAGTGAGCGCCTCCAGGCGCTTCGAGCCTGAGGTAGAGGGTGCAGCTTTCAATGAATAGCGCTTATTACTAAATACGAGCACTCGATGCTGTGAGACTGCGCTTCAAGCGCAAAAAAAAAAAATACACAAGCCTTAGAGATAGCCCGCGCGCTGCTCAGAGATCGCTCGGCTTCTCACAAGTTTTCACAACGGAAACGAAGCAACAAATAAAAAAAATAAAAAAGAAATCAATCCTCTCGTTCTTAAGCATTTCTTACCCCTCCCTCCTTTGCCAGATGGGGGAGGGGTGAAGGGGCAGGGGGGGGGGGGGGGCAGACCGTGAAACTCCGAGGGAGCTTGGAGTTTGACACCAAAGTATAATTAAAAAAAAAAAATGAAATAAAACTTACCATCCCTCGCGGCATGCCACCTCAGATGGGTCCCGGGTCCCGGGTCCCGAGTCCCGACTCCCCCCGTCTTGCATTTTGAAATTCCAGGTCTCATCGTCAGCACAGGCAGTCTCCCTCCCTCCCTCCCCCCCCCCCCCTCCGCCAATCACAGCGCTGCAAGGCGCAGCGGAGCACGCCCCACCCGGCCATTTTCTCTATGTAGGCTGCTGCATGTAGCAGCCTACATAGAGAACAAGCATTGGCATAGCCAATAGGTCTCGCTTTTGGGACCTTATAAGTATTTAGCTATGCAGCTCGATATCCTTGGTGCAACAACATGAACCGTTACATGGCTAAACACTTATAAGGTCCCAAAGGCAAGACCTATTGGCTATGCCAATGCTTGTTTTTTTTAGTTTCCTTTAGCTGAAACGCTGTTGCAGTTTTCCACTCTCTGCCACTGTTGCATTTTCCTCTTGTCTTAGTACCCCCAGGGTCACCCCGCTGTACCCCCTCCCCCATAATAGGTTACCCAAATGACACACACAAGACAGTTGGTGTTGGGTAACAATGCTGCAGGTTTATTACATAATTCCAGAATATGTAATGGGTGGGTTATCTTACGGGCGATCCAAGGGCAGGCAACCAACAGGGTCGCCTGCCCACCTGATGAGCCAGGCAGCGCGGGAGCGATGCCCGCTGTTGCTGCCCTCCAGGTGATTCTTTCTACGATCACGTGCCGTTGGTAATTCTACTCACGCCCCCCCTCTCGGGGCGGAGCGTCGCATAGCAAGCCCCCGGTTGTTCAGGCCCACAACCGCCCGCAGGACTAGCGGGGCACCAACACGGCTTCCGGGACCTCCCTTGAGGCTCCTCGGTTTTGGCTCAGGCACCCCCTATGCTGCCGCGCAGAGGTACCCTTTGTACCGGCCTGCTTCCAGATCGCCCTGTAACTCCGCCTGCAACGAAAAAAGAAAACATTACAACGCTCAGAAACCCCTCCCACCCAACGCCTGCGCCGGGTAAGCGGTAGGGAGGGAAATGGCGAGGTGGGCGACAAAGAGGTCGCCAGGAGGGTGGGGGAAGGCTAAATAGCCTCCCCCTCACACCAGGGCCAGGAAGTGACACGCATTGCGCATCACTTCCGGCCAGCCCGAGGAGGGGGGCTCCGGTCTGCGTCCCCGCCCCCCCAGTGGGAGGGGGTGTGGAGGGGTGACCGGTGCCCCGGGGGCACTAAGGCGCCGACCGCCGATTGGCCCCCTGCGGGGGCCGCGGTCAGCGGCAGAGATGAAGTTGCAGTCCCCTCTACCCTGACATGTTCTTGAGTTTTTCCCTCGAGTGTGACACTGTTGCAGGGTTCCTTGTCCACGACTGATCCTTGAATGACCAATAGACTTTGGCAGAAAACTAAGCACGAGTTAAATCCCTGTACTGCTGATAAGAGAGTGAATGCAGTGACGTCACCAGTGTGTCATTAGTTCTAGAGCAAGGAAGGAAATGGTCCTGGCGGCAGTTTAAACAGTGAATGCATCAATAATGAGGCATCTGTGGACCCTCAGGCCCCTGGCCCCAGTGCCACTGCACCTGCTGCACCAGTGGGAGCCACGCCCCCGAACGAGTGAAAGGTGCGCCGAGAAGCGTGAGAGGGAGCTAATGGACAACACAAGGAGGCAGAAGCGAAGGGAGGGGGGAGCGACGCGGAGAATGGAAGAGAAATGTGTATTCCCCGTTCATCTTACTTTGTTTTACAAACACGGTGCTCGCAGTCTGTTTTCATAACCTCTCCAGTTGTAGAACACTTCCTGTACATAGAGGTTTGCTTCTTGAAACTGTTAAGCTGCTATACATACTGGTCTTTGTAGCGCAATCGGTTAGTGCGTTCGGCTGCTAATCGAAAGGTTAGTGGTTCGAGGGACGCAGAGTTTTATGCTATCAGAAATGTAATCGGCGAAAATCACACATTTTGCATAAGATTAAGGACTACACTGGAAGCTTCCTTCTCATTTAATTCCCAGCCTTATAAACTCTGTTCCGTGAAATCCACACAGTGCTTTCTGTGCTCGGGTTTAAGCTCTGAGAACCCCTCCCAGATGCGGGTGGCCGCGAGCCCCGCACACAGCTGCAAAAAGAGCATCATGCAATATTACTGCGTTAGGGCCACCTCCATCCTAGGGTCTGCCACGTCAATTTTCTATTTGGGGCTGGCCTTTGAGGGGGTGGGTCACGATAATATACGAGCTTTCACCTCACTGACATCACAGGAAACGACTTTAACATTGTGGTTAGAGTAGAAATGTTGATCAGATTGGCGCCGAGGAGGCCTTTGGATTGATTGAACAGGGATGTGTAAGTGCTGATCCCCTCATCACAAGTGGGCTGTGAAACTCTATTGCACCAGTCACAAGGGGTGCAGCAATACCACACTACTGGTGTTTCCCACCCATGCAGATTGTCTGCTGGAAGCCCGTGTCTGAGAGCTCTGCACATCATTCCTGCCTTTAAGCTCCATCGCTTATTTACGAAACTTTAAAATGACCAGTCCACCTGCGCGAAGGGTCTTCCACTGCGCGGCGCACATCCCGATGCTGTTTTAGTAACTTTTGATCTGAGTTCGAATTTTTGTTTCGACCAAACCTGCAAATTATGCAGCACATGAGGGATTATGCGGCCACTATAGCAAATCCATAGTTATGCGGAAAACGACGTGACTTTAGGATCGCATAATTCCACTGGTCCTATTTATAATACAGCGAACGAGGCCCACACACGTTACAATGCCTGAATGCCAAAGTGTCTCCATTCCATTGGGCCAAGAAAAATACAAAGTTAGACCACAGTTTTGCAATGAAATGCAGGAACAGGTAGTCAGAAAGAGGACCCCGTCAATCCCCCCATCATAAAATGAACAAGATGCCGCCGCTGGAAGGAGAGTGATGAAGGAAGAAAATAAGAGAACTCGGAGGGAATGATGGAAGAAAAGGAGTGGGGAGGTGGAAAGTCCTAACAACCGAGAATCAGCTTATGTGCCCACTACTCTGTCCTTGGTGCCCTATAAGTCTCCAGATGTTGATTGTGCCGCCCAAGAGCAGTGGAGGTAAAAAACATTCCCCAGACCAGGCAGTTGTGCCTCCATCTCTTCCTTAGACGATCAGCAGGCACTGTAATAGAACGAGCCATCCCACAGAGCTGCACATTCCCATTAGGTACCTGGTATAACAAGCCGTAGCCATTGCTGAATGCTACTGCCGGCCACATCTTGCAGTGTATGTGCGCGAGTGGTGCGCGCGCAGCAGTAATCACGCCATATGGCGCCTCTGCTCAAGCGCGCGCCCGCGCACATGCACTGCATGCTGTAGCCGGCGGTAGCATTTTTTGAAGCCCTTCTTACTTAAGGTCTGGCCAGACCAGCGCAAGCGCTTGGTCAGGCACGACCTAAACAAGCATTTGCAATGCAATAGGTCTCGCATTAACGCGAGTTTAAGCTATTGGCATTGTAAATGACAATGCGTTTTATTTATGTTTCAAAAAACCAAAACATAAATGAAAGGCATTGTCATTTACAATGCCAATAGCTCAAACTCGCAGAAATGTGAGACCTGTTGCATTGCAAATGTTTTTTTTAATTAGAAACGTTGGAAAAACTGTCTGCCAGTCACCCGCTGTGACAGCAGAATACAAAGTTCAAGAACATGCTCAGTTGGATCACAAAATTCAGTCCTTCCAAAGAAACATACAATTCCATGTAATTCTTGCTCCGTCATGTTCTGCTTTCTACTTGGATGGAACAAATCAAAGAGCGATAGAAAAAACCTCTCACTGAAACTGCACATGCACAGAAATAAAAAGCATCTAATTAACATAAAACAAAACAGCGCACACTGGCCTAACGTAAGCAAAGGATGTGTGTGACTTTAGTCATTTCACTTTGTTTTACGTATATTTAATCACCTCCTGTTCGGCCATGTCACTGAGTGGTGGAAACACTGAACGAGCAAGGAATGAAACCACGTACGTGCTAGCATTTTGGAAGAGGAAAAGTTGGGAGCCTTAAAAAAACAATAATCGGGAGAATGTATTTTCTTCATTTATTTGTATCGAATCAGAAGCAATGTAGACACCAAAATAGACACGTTTGGCGTAAAAAATCGGGTGTATCCCTCCTGAATCAGGTCTCTAGGCATGTATGCAACAATTATATAAAACGTGATCATATATTACATCCGCTACCGAGAAAAAACAAGGAGGATTTGCTGCAAAGCAGGGGATGGTGGATGCAGCGTTTTCTGTTTTGTAGGGGAAAATGTATAGGCAGTAGTTTTAATCCAGCAAAGTCACCAGGACTTCAGAGCAAAGTGTAACGTAATGCTCCAGTGGAAAACAAGCAGGAAGTGGGATAAGGGAGGGGGTGGCAAATGGCGTGTACATTTCGCTGGCGCTTTGACGTTCGCAGTGGCCGCGCGGCTCACTGAGAACATCAAAGCGCCCGCGAAATGTACACGCAGGCTGCCAAATGGTGCGCGCGCCCGGCGCATATGCACTGTGTGAAAGTGATCGCGATTGCACTTTGTGCCCTTTGATAAAGCAGTAAGATAGACAAAATGTTGCGGTGTGCCGAGCCTTTCCCTATCCAATCACATATGATATATCCATATTCACGACCAGGTGGATTACAGTGAGAAGAGCCAGGAAAACATCTCTGCATGTATTATTTGATGACAAACGCACCTTTAGCTACAGGGGAAATTTAGCACCCGTTCGGAGTGCACAGGTATTCACACACATTATGTTAGATTACAGCATACTTTTACTTTTCCACTGTTTACTACCTGCCTTCACCATTATTGTGCAAGAGGCCTGTATAAGTGGATTCACTGAATTCTTGACAGCAGCGATAAAGGAAACGAAACATCTCCATATTCCCATCCAAAATGTGCATTTTTATCCACCAGCAAGAGAACAGGAAATTGTATTTTTTACGATGCCATCTCATCTTTCGTGGCGAACATTTTGCCGTCTTCATCCACAGATGTGATAATGTGCCGCACTTCACGTGATGCACTGAAATTAAATTATGAGGCGAGGAATCAACTGGCGTCCCAGGCACTGGAGTTACCAATTACTAAAATGCCACGCAGAGATTCAACAAACAATGGGACATTATGCAATTACGATACAACAGGAGGTTAACCACCTTGCAATTCAGAAATAAAGCAACCCGGCACTTCAAACGCTGAGCGGCTTTCTAACTCAGCATTAAACACTCCGTGATGCAAGCATATTATCAACTTTTAAAAGTATCTCAATTATTTGCACTTGCTCTTAAAGTTGGCGGCTTCCTTTCATGCTTGGCACTCAGTCGGGAGAAGGCTGAGAAAATGGCTGGCGAGAAACTAGACCCTGCAAGCACGTTTTGTATCCGTTGCCCAGCTTCTGCATCGCCCTCCCTTCCCCCACACGATATATTAGCTTCATGACCAAGATATGTAAAGGGGAGAGAGAGCTGCAGGTAAGTGGAGAGAAGGAAGAGATGCGCGAAGAAAGAAGGAAAAGAGAAGCGGGAGAATAAAGGAAATGAGAGAAGAGGAAAGAAGGAAGGGCCGCGGGGAGAAGAAAGGAAAGGAGAAAAGAGGAGCGAATGAAAGAAAGAAGAGATGCGGGGAACAGGGGACCAGAAAGGTGCTCAGGAAGAAACTGGCGGCGAGAAGTACAGTAGAGAACGATGAACTATAGAAATGGAAATACAAGCAGGAAGTGGGATAAGGGAGGGGGTGGCAAATGGGGATCGCGATCACATCAAAGCGGCCGTGCGGCCCGCGAAAGTGAAAGCAAACGAGTGCTTTCAGGCTGCCAAAAGGTGCGCGCGCCCGGCGCACATGCGCTGTATTTGGAGGCCTGAAAGCACTCGTTTGCACTTCCAGATCCCCCATTTACAAAAGCTCTCGCGAGAGCAGCGCTAAAGCGCTGTCTCAGGCGAGACCTAAAAATGAATGTCTCCTTGTCTAATGTAACTGATGCTCATGTAACGCGCTCCAATACCCTCGGTTCGAATTCGCGCTAAATAAAAACTGGTAAAAACTGTTAAGCGCTATAGAATTCTGCTGCGCGTCACCTCCAGAGACTAGTGCATGGTTAATTTTAGACGAACCGCGCATTGTGTAGGATTACAAAAATGAATCTGTACTCAGACCACACAAGTGCAGGCATTTTTCCGCATGACTCAGAGCTGGGAGGGCGAAGTGCGTGCGAAGTAGAATACATTTGCGCATCTGATACCACAGTGCATCGCGCATCGTGAATTTCACAAGAGACTGGTCAAAATTAGCACAAGCTGTTCGCGAGTATATCGATAGGCAGCTATCACATTATCTGGTCAGGAAACTCTAATAACAATGATATTCAGGTTGGCATTTATTAATGCAGGCGCTATTAGCGGTATGCCGCTCGTCGGCCGGATACTCGTCGGGTATTGGGGGGAGGGGGGTGAAGGTCTTGGTGGTGATCTTGTAGGTCCGGGCACTTGTGCCGTCTGAGACGAGTGCTGCTTCTCTCTTGTTTGTAATGCCTCTGGTAATTATTTGGCTCCCAGTATCTGAGCAGCACAGCGGGTTATCCTGCTGCGGCGGAATCACGATCTCCAAATTCAAGGTATTAGTTTATTTATTACAGAGAATCATCTGCTAGAGATGTTCGTGCGTGTAGGAAATACGTGAGCATTTAGACTTTGGGAAGGTGTTTAACTACACTGAATCTGTGTGTCATTCGAGGTGTTTTTTTATTCTTTTGAAATAACAAAATAATCCAAATTGGTAACACTTTAAAACAAGGCTGTGAAATGTTCTGAAATCGGAGATAAAAAATGAATGCATCTTCCGCACATCACGAGTCCTGTGATCATCCCCCATGATGTGTTCTTGTTTTAGAGCTGTTACATGCGTTAGAGGACACGCGCTGTAGATGATATGAACTGAAAGTACAAGCAATAATCCTTCACGCTTGGCTGCATGCTGTTAGTTGAAGATGGGTAAGACTTCCCTTGAAATCGGAACAAGCGCGTATGAATCAAGGCTGAGCAAAATAAAAGAAAATCAAAGGCGGTAAAAGGCTTGAAAAGTTTGTAGCGGCGAAAGTGAAAGTAATCGAGCAGAGCATCAAAGGGCTGGGTGAGAAGGGAGGGGGTAATGCAAGGGTCAAAGCGGCTAAAGTGAAAGAAAGCTATAGAGAAGGGAGTGGGGAGTGGGAGCAGCTGTGCACGTGCATGTGATCGTGCACTCAAGGTTTAGGCCAGCCAAAAGACTGGGTAGCACTTTGAAAATCCCACATACAAAATGTCCCTTCGAGCCTTTGGCTCAGCGAGACCTAAAAACGAGATCAAGAATCCATTGCAGTGAGTTTTACCATAAGTGTGGGAGTCCAGCCATCAATTGAGCCCAGCAGTAGAACACTGGCAGGCACCGATCATGAAAGATGGCAGGAAAAAAAACAAGCATTTGCAATGCAATAGGTCTCGCATTTATAGGAGTTTGAGCTATTGGCATTGTAAATGACAATGCTTTTTATTTAAGTTTGGTTTTTTAAAAACATAAATAAAAGGCACTGTCATTTATAATGCCAATAGTTCAAACTCGTATAACTGCGAGACCTATTGCATTGCAAATGCTTGTTCGAAGCGCTGCGAGATTTAAATGATATAGCGCTACATACCCCCGAATAGCGCCGAGAAGCGTGTGTTTTTGACTCCCTCTGCCCCAATTATACAACTTGCCAACATCGGAGGATTTAGAATGTAAAATTAGTAAGTATGCAATGTACGTAAAAAGAAAAAAAAAGAGCTTGTCCCGAGGAGAAGCGCCTAAAAGCGATTCCAGGTGCATACAAGTGTCAAATGTATTCCCTATGGACTGCTGGGGTAGTACTGTGCCCTTCAGAAGAGTGCCATAGCAGGCGCAGGGGAAAGGCTATATTGAAATAAGGCTGGGCAAAAAATGTGTATTAAGGACCTGCGTTGGTAAAACGAACTGTCGGTGATCTGCTCCCTCCCCCAACAAAGTCCTCATCAACAGTACAAGAGCCCCCCTCCCCATTATCTACCGGGGAGGCTGCCTGTTTCCTTTGTGAAGCCACTCATGCGTGCAGGGAGTTCGCCGCTTTGAAGTAGGCCGACAAGCCGTCTTTCATCGCCCCAGATTTAAAGAGTTTAGACTTTAATCGCAATAAAGACAATGCAAAAAGCATAAATAAAATCAGAGTAAAGGAGGGAAGTATGCTGACGAGGGAGAGTGCAGGTCAGTGAGGCTTATGGGGGGAAGGAGATGAAGAGGGAAGAGATGAAGAGGGGGGCTGAGTGTAGAGGTGATAAAAGGAGAGTTGAAAACATTGGAACTCTCCGAAAAGGGGACAGCAGGGGAAGGAGGGAGCGTTGATGGGTAGCGAGGGGATGGACTAATGCAGGGGGAGAGTAGTGGAGGAGAAGAAGGCGGGATGGTAAGTGAAGTAGGAAAAAGTTAAAAAGAAAGAGGAGTGCGGGGAGAGGGAACTAACCTGGTGGAGGTCACGAGAAGGGAAGGGGGAAAGGAAGTAGAAGTGCTGGGTACAGGAGATTAAAGGATGGGGAGAGAAACGACAGTAAGCGTGTCTAGTCAGGAGAAGGCGCAAGGGTGGTAGAAGTTGGGAAGTTGGGAAGCACATCATAGAGGAGGCAGTGGCAGGCGAAAGATCATTAAAGAGGAAAGAAGTGGGGGAGTTGTAAAGCACTCCAATACCTTCGGGTCGTGTCAGCAGTAAATAAAACTGCAAAAAAGCCACACACAAAAAGACTTGCTGATAAATAGAGAAGAAAGTGTAGAAATGAAGGGAGAAAGAGGGAGACAGAAAATGTGAGGGAGTGAAGACGAGTCAGGGAGTAGAGGGTGTGAGGTGTAAATGAATGAAGGAGGTATGGGACATAGAGACGGGACGTGGACGAAGGAGGTGAAAGAAATCCTACAGAATTTGAACAAACCCCAGAGAAAAGTGAGTCATTTATAGATCGCTTTTCGGCCTCAAATGGGCCCCTTGGAACTACCTTTGAAATGCGGTTGAAGGAAAAAAAAATCGCTACTATTGAAAGCTATATCAGAGAGAGGAGGGGGGCGGGGTGAGTTATGCCAGATGAAAAGTGGGGGGAAAAGGGCATCACGATGAGAAATGACAAAAAAAAGTGTAAGACACCCCGTTAGTTTGTGTAAGAGGTCTGGGTGGGAGAGTAAGGGAGTGTAGCGTGACAGGAAGCAAAGGCAACAAGCAGGAAGGGGGTGGCAAATGGTGTGCACGTTTGCGGCCGCTTTGATGTCCTCAGAGGCCGCGCAGCTCACTGAGGACATCAAAGCGGCCGTGAAAGTGATCAGGCAGTGCTTTTCAGGCTGCCAAATGGTGCGCGCGCCCGGCGCACATGCACTGTATTTGGAGGCCTGAAAAGCACTCGTTTGCACTTCCAGATCCCCCTTTAACAAAAGCTCTCGCGAGGGCAGCGCTAAAGCGCTGTCTCAGGCGAGTCCTAATAAGGGAGAGTGGGCGGTCCTGTTGAGGGCGGGGGGGGAGTGGCTAGCACACGGTTGTGGGTATTGACTGCTGGGTCGGCCCCAGGGCCGACCCAGCAGTCAATAACCACAACAGTGGGCAAGCCACTCCCCCCCCTGGCCTCAGCAGGCCCAACCAACCGCCCGCCCCCAACCAGGCACTTCTGCTCTCTCGCAGTGTGAGAAGCAGAAATATAAAATGGTAGTTTTTACCATTTATGTTTCTGCCTTCTCGCACTGCGAGAAAGCAGTGGGGCAACGCCCCCACGCCCCAATGGGGGAGCCGCCACTGCGCCAAGTTGTGAATCTTCAATAATCTGTGTACATGCTCATGTGACAGCTGTTGTATTGTACTACAGAGCAGACATTGTCTCTGTTTTCAAGATTCCTGTCATCGGTGCTTTAATAAAAGCCCTCAACCCAATCATCCTATCTAGAACACATCCTGTTTTTACATGGGATTTACACTATGAGCCCCCCCACACACACACACACACACAAACCCTCCCTTCTGCACCTGTGTATGCATGTGATCTCAAAGAACTGTTGGGGAAAGTAGTTTTTCTGGTAAAGATCACTTCTTCTCATAGGGTTAGTAAATTGCAGGCCTTGTCAATAGAGGAACCATACTTTACAGTATATAAAAATGGTGAGGTTTTGCATACACATGCACATTTCTTACCAATGGTAGTATCACACTGGTTCAGAATATTCAATCCAATGAGTTGTCTACATTATTTACCAACATGAGAGACCGGTCTCCCCATAGACTAAATATTACAAGACTCCTTATGTTCTACATTGACACTAGACATAAACAGCTGTTTGTATCCTTGGCATAACCACACCAAAGAAAGACTGTCTTTATTTGAGGTATAGCTAGGTGGATGTAATATTCCAGGCGCCACACACGAAGGGAGGACAGTGTGTACATCTGCTAACAATGCAATGAAGAACGCAGTTTTTTTCCAAGGTTTATCCTTCAAGTCGTGATTGGTATTCCGAGGTCAAGTGAGATAGGAAACCTACCTTCCTTTCAAAGTAGCCTGACCACATTTGCATCCCTGGTTTCCTGATTTACCTTTACCAGAAAATAAAGAACGGCACAAACGAATATGTTTATTAGAAACATACCATCGCATTTATTCTTGTAGTAGACATGTAATTATGCTCATGAGTATAACCTAAAATGCTGTGCTTCTTTTTAGTAAATTAAAGTGAATTAAGGATTGTGTCCAGAGTGAAGGCTGTATCCTGGTAGACTCATGTTCAATCGTGGGGCTTTGTGTGACTTACAAGAGGCCCGCGTTACTTTTGAAATAGTTATTCGTGTGTGTTGTGTTGAGACTGGTGGCATATCTTCCTATGTGCAATGACCTTTAAACTCCTTCTCTACTTAGAAGCCGTTCGAGGTGAGTTCAAGGGAGAGAAAAAACAAACGAATCCGTCAATCGATCTCCCTCCGGCTCTTTGCTAACTTTGGTGTTACCATTCTTGACCATTCCATGCTGTGAAGCAGTGCGCCGTTGCTGTGAACAGCTGTGCCGTTTGGCTGTTTCAACAAGGTTATAGTTGCATGTAAAAAGTAACAAGGCCTTGCTGATACATTGATGCACTTTCACCGTCGTGAACCTGTTCTGTGGCGCTAAAAGCTGAGTGCATTCCTTGCTGAAGGCGTTCATGCTTCAGCGACACAATCTTCAACAATGTATCGTCCACAGAGGCCCATCAATAATGCAGCAGCCTGGTCTCGCCTGCTCACTCCCCCCAGCATACAGTGCCACTGGTGCTCGGTTTGCTGAAGCTTCCTATCTGCCAATGCCCCCCCCCCGCCTCGGCTGCGCATGCAACACTGCATTGCACGTATTACAGGCCGGTATTTTCATTCTCACGCTGTGCTGGTTCTTAAAAACGCACTTCCCTTGAATATTTGAGTAGTAAATTTATAGTAGAAAATGTATGCAGCCCTCTAATATTTGGGCTTGTGTCTATGCCACTCTTCTGATTTTTGGGGCACGCATAGAAATACTACTATTGGATAATACACTGGAGTAATAGCTTTACAGACTGAATGTAGGGCTGAATTTAGGGTTAAACCCATGCACAACCGCTCCCGGTAAGGCACAGTGGGGCGGGGAGGGAGAAAGAGGGGGAGGAGTGGGGTTTAAATAAAAATGCCTCTCCTTCGTCCTCTTTGTGGCTTCTTCTCTTCAAAGGAAGCAGGAAGCACCCGGCTCCCAGCCTTCTGATAGCCAATGACAATGCTGCAATGCAGTGTTGTGATTTGTCTGAGCGCCGTAGATCGGCGCTCAGCCAGAGAATGGAAGGCTGGGCATGTTCTCCATGCAGCTGTATTGCAGCCTGCATGGAGAACATCCAAAGTGCATATGAATGTTCGGCTGGCCCAAGAGGGCCGGTCAAACATCCATGCTCACTTACATAGTGTCCACCACTCCTCCCCCGCTCTGACAGCAGAGAAGATCTGCCCCGCTCCGTCCACCGAGATGCCACAGCAGGAAAAATGAAATGATAATAATGTACAGTTATTATAATTTTATTTTTCCTTTTTTTAACTGCGAAAAGCAGTGAGGCGACTCTCCTCATCCTTAGCGGATGACCCGCCACTGGTGAAGCAACACAAGGTAAACACCTAGGTGGCTCTAGTACTCCGCCTTTCAGGCAGTGGTGGTGAGAGGCAGGACTACTGTGCATTTCAGTACGTTTTCTGTGTTGTGATTGAGAAGGAATATAAAATATCTCTTGGCCCAGGATAGCAAACACGTTTAAATTGTTTCTGAGCTAAGGTGACTATATCACACACAACCCATCATAGTGTTTGTGTTTGTGCCAGCTTCCACACACTACTCTCAGAGGGTCCCACTTTAAATGTACTTTAGGTTCCGCACAAAATGATCCTTATTGTTGATGCTGGTCACATGTGTTCTAATTATTGACTGTGAAAGTGTTTAGTGAACTGCAGGTCCAGTTTGGAGGGTGGGTGTGGGGGGAGAATTAGGAATCATTAGGACCAGGACCATACAGATAGCACACCAGGACCATATGAACAGATACAGAGGTGGAATCCCCATCATCTACAAAGAAACCATCCACTGCAACGCCACCAGACGACACCTCCCCGATTACGGAACACCTCAACTTCCAACTCAAAACAGATGGCAAAGCCACCATCAGAGGCACCCTCGCCTACAGACCTTCAAGACCTCTATGACGCCATCCCCAAATTCATTGCACCACTAGTCATCGACACCGAATACTACATCTTCCTCTGAGGCCTCAATTTTCACCTTAACAATCCTAACAGTGCAAACTCAGCCAACCTCCTTGAAAGCATGAACAACATCGGCTTCACCCAATTAGTCACCAACCCCACATACAAGGCAGTTCACACGCTCAAGCCCATTTTCACAGCCAGCGAGTCAAGTACAGCCAGGTCACTGAGTTCACCTAGACGGACCACTCAATCATCCACTTCACCATCACAGCAGCCCCTAGCACTGCCAAGAAGCCGACCAGCACCTCACACCGCAGCTGGAACAAAGTCTCTGAAAGCCAGTGGACCGCTGCCCTCAACACTTTCCACTCTGACACCACAACCATCCTCAAACAGGCTCTCAAGAATTCACCGCCTGGATCACTGACTGCGCCGACAGAGTAGCCCCCATCAAACCCATCAAACTCAAGAGCTATACCAAACATGCCAGTTGGTACACCTCAGAACGGAGAACCACAAAACGTAACTGCAAGCAAATAGAAAGGAAATGGTGCACCAGCAAGGAGCCCTCAGCCTCCACCACCTTCAAAATGTCTCTCAACCACTACCAACAACTCCTGAAAGAGACGAAAAAGAACGCCCTAGCCGACCTCATGGAATCCAGTTCCAACCACAGCAAAGAACTCTTCAGCACCATCAAGGAGTTCTCTGACCCCTCAGCAACTGAAAGAACTCTTCACCATCATCAAGGAGTTCTTCAACCCCTCAGCAACTGGAAACATTATCACCCCTTTCCAAGAACCCTGCTGGCAGACTTCTTCCACAACAAGATCTCCACCATCTACAAGCACTTTTAACCCTAACCTGATGCCTTTGACATCCTCAACCTCCTCGCTCCCACAGACAATAACTCCGACCAACAGATCACTGCTTGGGACTAACTCACTACAGAGAGTACTACAGCCATTATGCACTCCGTCCACTCAGGAGCACCCACGGACCCCTGTCCCCACCACAAGCTGAGCCTCGTATACAGGACCATTATCAAGCAACGAGCTCACCGCCATCTTCAACACATCCATCACCTCGGCAACCTTCTCTGTAGAATGGAGACACGCCAAAGTCAAACTCCTCCTCAAGAAACCGTCTGCCAACCTCAGCGAGCTCAAGAACTACTGGCCCATCTCTCTGCTCCCCTTTCTCATCAAAGTCCTCGAAAAAGCCTTCAACAGCTAACTCACAGAATTCCTGGAGAACGACAATCTACTGGACTCATCCCAATCTGGATTCCGTTCAAACTCCAGCACCAAAACCACCCTGATCACAGCCAGAAGGAGAAGTGGCTGCCCTGATCCTCCTCGACCTCTCATCAGCCTTTGACACTGTGTCCCACCACACCTTGATGAAGGTCCCGCTTCCGGTGGGGCACTTCTGGCGAGGGACGGCAGGCAGTTAGCACTCTAGCTGCTGAGCTGTCTACTTAACCCAATGCAGGTGCGGACGCACAGTGGACAGGAGCAGAGTCTGCTGGAGTCTCGATACCTAGCCGTCTGTAAAGGTGATGTGTAACCAATCTTAGCAATTTTAACCTGTAACCAATTTTAGCAATGTTTAACTGACATTTTAGAATTTGGAAACCTAATCTTAACTTGCCATCCCTAGAATTTTATTAACGTACTTGAGAGCACCTTCTTCGGTTCACCTACTTCCGCTCACAGGACCCTCGTGCTTCCTGCTCCGGTCTGCCGCGGCTGGTGTGCCATTTGTGTGGAGAGCAGAGAGCATGTCCTAGCGTTCCCACTTCTGGTGGGGCACTTCCAGCGAGGGGCGGCGGGCAGGTAGCGCTCTAGGTGTGCTGTCTACTTAACCCAATACAGGTGCGGACACACAGCGGAAGCGTGCCGCACCTAAGGCAAGCCCGTCTGCGCCCATCCATGTCCGGCCGGGCCAGGAGCCACAAACCCTGCCTCTCACGATCCCGATCCCCAGGGATCAATAAGATATGACACAAAAGTTTTGAAACAGCTGAGACCAACTTTCAGCCCAGTATGTAGGCACCCAATGGCGCCGCATAAACTGATAGGCAATAAGATCATATGCACTAACTGCAAATGGTCAGTGAGGGAGGAAAGGGACCATTTAAAGGGTGTCCATATGGACACTAAGGAAAAAGCAAGCCGGAAAATGGGACTAATAAACTGTAGATCCATCCTAGCACATAAAATTGAGATCAGACGTTTAATTGAGGAAGAACAACTGGATGTTTTATTCATAATAGGCCTGGGCAAAAATTCCGTTCCGCTCGCGGAAACTGCGATAATTTGACATTTTCGCGTTCCGCGGAGAGCGTGAAAATGTAAAAATTTCCACAATCCGCATCTTACCGGAAATGTTTTTCTTGCTCGCGCTGTAAAAAAATACATTCTCGCGTGCGCGCAATCGCCTTACCTGAATCCCCGTGTTCGCCGACAAGTTTTCCCGATACTTTCGCGTTCTCCACGAGATGTTGGATTGTTGGTAGCCATTTGCGCTGTCTCGCGACAGTTCGCGCCCGCATTGTCATTTGTCGCGCGATCACGTCATTCGTCGCGCAATCACGTCATGACATGATTGAGATCTCGAACACGCGAGCGAGAGCGTAAGGACGCGGGCATGTCATATCGAACGTGAGCGGGCGGGACAAGTGAAAACAAGATGGCCGCGCCCATGAGCAACCGCATGGGTAAGTTGGCGAGCCGCGATCACGCAGAAAATACCGCGAACGGGCGGGAAAAAAACTTCCACCTCTTCGCGATATTTCCGCGTGTTTGCGGAGATTTTGCAAATTCCGCCCACCCCTAATTCATAACTGAGACATGGCTCAAAGATTGGTGTACGCCAGACCTCCTAACAGCCCTTCCACCAGGATATAATATAAACAGACATGACAGAGTGGGAAAATCGGAGGAGGAATTGTTATCATATATAAGGACACACACAATTGTACTATCACACCTAAACCCCTCCTGAACTGTGACACTATATTGTTCAGCATTAGGCTATCACCTACCCAAACCTTCTCAGGGATACTCATTTATCGACCACTGGGGCCCTGCAACACATTCCTGGAAAACCTTCCTGACCTCATAGCAGAGAATATAATTTCCAAAAGTGCAATAACCATTCTAGGTGACTTGAACCTCCACCTAGACAAACAGGATGACCCCACCACCCATAGATTCATCCAAGACATGAACGCCATGCAGTTGAGCCAGGTGATGCTGGCAGCTACACACAAAAAAGGGGCATATTCATCAACGACCCTAAACTTAAAACTGCATCTCCCACACCAGTGTCTTGGTCAGACCACTTTTACATCCCCCTATCGCTGACCAATAAGCACTCTAAAAAAACAGTACATATGGCACCCAAATTAGGTAGGAAATGGACGAGAACTATCCCATAAAAATTGAGAGATTCCCTAAAAAAACACGCCCTGGAAATGACCGGGGAGGCAGAGACTGCAAACTCAATTAGGGACAAATGTCTCAGGAAAGCTGCAGAGCACTGCGATAAACAAGAGAGGACAGGAACAAATCAGAGACAAAGAAAACCAACCTGGTTTAACATCCATTTAGCTTCTTTAAAAAGAGCATGTAAAAATAACGAAAGAACCTGGCGGAAATCATATGATATTGCCTTAAAAGGACAATATAAGAAAGAAATCAGACACTACCATAATGAAATCAAGATAGCCCAAGCCAGATATTTCCAGGAAAAAATAAAGTCTGCCACTAACTCGTCCAGAGAACTTTTTATGGTGGTTAAATCCCTCACATCAATAGAATCCGATGCCTACCACAATCCTCCTCTAAGGAGAGATGCAACGAACTGGCAGCCTTTTTCAAAAATAAGGTAGAAAACATCTATAACTCCATGACTGAGAGTGGTTATAGTCCAGACCCTCCAAGCAATAAGTTAGCCATGGAACACACAGCAAGACCCACACTAAATACATTCCCAGTAATAAATAAAGACACCATGACTAAAATCCTACAAGGCATCAAATCAGGGTCCCCTTTAGATCCAATTCCCTCCCACATTTTGTTACGGGGGAGACAACATCCTGACAACTGCCACAGAATTACTCACCTTATCCCTCAGACAAGGGAAAGTGCCAAAATCCTGGAAACACGCCATAGTCTGTCCACTGATAAAAAAGCCACACGTAGGCCCAAAAGACCTGGGTAATTTTCGCTCCATATCACTCCTACCCATCTTAGGAAAGATGGTGGAAAAACATGTCAATCACACGCTGTCCCAGTTCCTAGAGGAGAATGAGATACTACACCAGACTCAAATGGGCTCTATACCAGCATTTAGCACCGAATCTGCCTTGATATTGGCCACAGAAAAACTGAAGGGAATCCTCGCTCAAGGGGGTGCTGCCGCCATCCTGCTACTCGATTTGAGTGCAGCCTTCGAATCAGTGGATCACAAAACACTCACTCATAGGCTAGAGAGAGCAGGGATCAAAGACCACTCGTTATGGTGGATAGTGTCTTTTTTGAAATACAGATCCTTTCAAACTACAGAATACGGACATTTCTTGGACAGTCTAGAGATCACGTGTGGTGTGCCGCAGGGCTCCTCCCTTAGCCCCACACTGTTCAACCTGTACATGCAACCTCTGGCCGAGATTGTCCTGGAATTTGAGTTGTCAATTGTAACATACGCAGACGACACCCAACTGGTAGTCTCAGTAACAGGGGACCCCGACTCAAAACACAACCTGGTGTCCCCCTTCAAGGAAAAGGTAGCCAACTGGATGACAAGCAGCAAGCTAAAACTAAACGGGACAAAACAGAATTCATGTTCCTAGGGAACAAGCTGGCACCTCAAATTACCATGAATTGGCCAAAAGAACTAGGACATCCACCGGTGCATAAGAATTCCGTAAAGAACCTAGGAGTGTGGCTAGACCACAACCTCACTATGAAAACCCAAGCCAGGAACCTGGCAGCCACCTGCTTCTGAATCTTGCAGATGCTCTGAAAAGTTCTGGACCTCATCCCAGAGGAGGCCAAGAGAACCGTGATACAGGTCTTAGTGGTCTCACGCCTCGACTATGGGAACTCGCTCTTCCTGGGGTCACCTAAATACGTGCTGAGCAGATTACAGGTGGTGCAAAATGCTGCAGCCAGCCTACTCAAAAACATACCAAGACATGGATCAGTGGAAAAGGCTTTGAAAACACTCCATTGGCTGCCAGTGCAAGCCAGGATTACATTTAAATCACTGTGAATAGCTCACAGGGCCCTAATCAAAAAAGGGCCAATTCTACTAAGGTCCCTGATCTTACCCTATACACTAGAAAGAGCCCTAAGGTCTGCCCCAGATCGCATGGCCAAAACCCCTAGGATTAGGCGATCCAGATGGGGAGGAAGATCATCCACGCACTTAGTACCAAAACTTTGGAACTCCATGCCCACAGAGCTAAGACTCCTTACAGACGAGAGGGCCTTCAGAAAAAAACTGAAGACATGGCTCTTGCCAGGCTGAATCATTGGATCATGGCAGCTATGCACTCTATAAAACTCAAAAACAAACATAAACAACTCAACAGAGTCGTCTTATGCACCCCTCTGCCTTAACTCCCCTCAGCAAAACCAACAAAGAGCTGCTTGCTCCCGTACACGGTCAATATAAAAGCCCAAGGCTCTGTTAGGGTCAACCTCTCCTCCTTTTTTGAGGGGTGTGGTGGGGCAAAGAAGGCCAGCATGATCATCGTTTGTCTAACATAAAAGGGTAATACCACTTTTGTCAGAAAGATGGACGAGCCCTCAGCAAGAATTTGTCTGGAAAGAAAGTGGTGTAGGGAGGTTGCACTGGCAGTGCTTGTGGTTCGCTCATTTGGGTCACTGAGGTGATTGTAATGACAAAGGCACTTTTGATTGTCAGGATCCGTAGAGAGCACTATTTAACGGCTCAAATGGCATGCACATTATGAATGTGAGAACTAAATTGAGGTGCCACTGTGGCATCATGAAAGGTTTCAGAAGAAACCTGTGGCAGACCCATCAAAAAGCTCATCAGGTGAAAAAGCTACTCTGCCAAACAGAAAAAAGGCAAAATATCAGAAAGTTTGACATACAGAGCAACAGGATGACGGATCTCACACCAGACCACAAATTTCTCCCAATGTCCAGCTTAACTGGATTTCAATGAAGGACAACTTGCTGCAAGGCTGACCTTCCCTACTTTAGACAGCAAATGATAGGAACTCAGCTGTGCCACTCAATCTCCATGCATGGAGCACTAGGTTGCGGACTTTCAGGTGTACGACCCTCCCCTGTTGCTGAGATAGGTGGACAACTTGAAGAGGTAGCCAGATCTGAGAGCAAATGTTTTGGCTCAAACTTTCTGGGCACCTCACCCTCTTGGTCAATATGGAGCTAACTAGATGACTTGGACCTGGTCAGTCCTGACGTTCCTCTGAACTCCAGACAGGAGAGGTAATGGTGGGAATAGAGATATGTAGCCCACATCACAGGCAGAATTGATCTCCCAGTGACCCTCCTGGAGGGAACTCTAGCATGCAAATGTTTTCACAATGTGCCTTCTCTGCGTTAGTGAACAGATCTAGCCAGGGCAGTCCCCACTGTTCGAAGATGCCCAGTTCTACCTCCAGATGGAGACGCCATTCATGGCTCACCAGCTGAAGTCTGCTCAGCTTGTCCAAACCTGGCAGGTGATTGACCACCAAAAAGATCTGCTGCTGGTCCAGTGATCTACAAAGGCTCAAGGCCTCCTGGGATATGCTACAGGACTCCAATCCACACTGGTTCTGGCAGTACTACATAGCGGTCCTGCTGGCCATGAGGATCTGTACAAGAATCCCCTTGAAGTAAGGCTTTCAGAGGCAGCCAGAGTGCCCAAATGTCAAAAAGATTGATTGGTGCTCAGCTGGAAACCAGGGTCCTCTCCCAGATGACCCCCATAACTGCAGTGACATGTCTGTCAAAACCTTAATTTCTTTGGTGGGGAAAGGAGAGTGACCTACCCCAAGTCAGGTTGCTGTTCATCAGCCACCACAGAAGATCCCAAGCCACCACCTGAAAGACCTGGTTGGAATCAGAGATACAACCCCATTGTTGGACCCACCTTAACCTTCGGTTCGACTGCAAGACTTGAATATGCCATATGGGGTGTGGAGCAAGGAGGCTGCCTAGGGCTGGGAGCCCAAGAAGCTTCAGAGCCATCCTCACTGAGACACAGGACTAAGCCTGAAGCATTGGGATCATATCTGAACCTGTACTGTACTCGCTGCTGTGGTGGAAAGACTGTGAAAACCACCATGTCTGGGATAGCACCTATGATAGAAGTCTGACTGCAGCAAGCCCACTTTGAGCAGATACTCATCAAGCTTCATGAAAACATGTATCCCCAACCTTCAAAGATGAGTTGTGACCACCAGTATATCTTTAGTGACTACACTAAGGCTGAATTAAGGCCAACAGAGCAAATTGGAATTGTTCTGACCTCTCCATTAACTATAGGTAGCATCTGTGGAACTGCAGGATGCTATATGAAAATACACTTCCTGCAAGTCCAAGGACACCTTCCAATCTCCAGGATACAGAGCAGAGAGGACTTGTGTCAGAGTGAGCATTTTGAAATTGTCCTGTCTCACAAAGGCGTTCAGTTACCAGAGGTCCAGAATGGGCCTTCTTCAGCAGCAAATAAGTTGCACGAGTAGCACTCCTCCAGCACCAGTTCTGTGGTACCCTTGACCAGGAGGAGGCTGGCTTCCTGCATTGAGATTGAGACGTGGTTCGCCAAATTAAAGGTAGTGCTTTGCCTATTTGAAAAATCGCCAAAACCCATCAGTTTGATGTGATGGATTTCCAGGCTGGGAGGAAATGTCAAATCCTTTCCTCTTCTGGCAGAATATAGATCTGTGATCAAAGCAGCTTGTGTGCCACAGTAGTGGGGGAGGAGTAAGTATATGAATGCTGCCCCTGCTAGAGGGAAGGGGTTCGGCTGTCTCCGCATCCTCTGCCTTGAAAATGCTGTGCAAGTTGCTCTGTTGGCTGAGATGGCTTCTGGAGTAATCTGCATATTTTCTGGACTGTTGGTGGAATTGGTGGACTGGCGACAACAGCTTCAAGGATTGTGCTGTGGCACAACTATCTTGATGAACTGAGTCATATTTTTCACCAAAAAGTCTAGATGTCCATGAAGGATGCCTAGAAAATGCCCGGAAAATCCAGTTTCCCACATCCTAGCATGAGTCTAAGCACTATGATGGTGTTGATAGGGCCCATACAGGGGTGGTGTCCAGGCCAACAGGCAGTACATATTTTGCTGCATCTCACTGGCCATATCCCTCATGGTTTGGGTGTACCTGCCGATAGGGCACACTATATTCAAGTAGCCTAGGACCTGATTAGCTGATTATGGCATACTTTTGCCAAATGTGTCAGTTCACTGTGATTCCCTGCCTGAGGATTGAAGGGGGGAGGAGTCATTTTGATTCACCTTACTAGTTGAAGCCTCCACAACAAGGCTTTTAGGCTTAAGCTATTGTAAATACAGCGCCTCTGATACTCTGCGTACTACTACTGCAAAGGAGGTGCTTTCTTCCATTGGTGGACTAGGCAGGGAGTCCAACTTGATCTCAGGGAAGGCGTCTAAACCACTGACATTCTTTAGGTCTACATAAAGTGATTCATAAGTGTAATGAGAGGAGAATAGATTGTGCACCTTCTCCCCATCATCAGTGTCATGGCGAACAGTTTGTAGGATTTGTACGGTGTCAGAATCAACACTAAATAATGCCTCCAGCGAGTGGGTCCTGAGCGGGACATCTGGTGCCGGGGAAAACCTGCCACAGAACGTCTGACTGAAGGCTCCTGCGACTCCATGGGGCCTAAGGGCACACCTGAGGGAGCTGGCAGCATCTGAAAGATATCCAGTGGGGACTCCTTGAAGGCTGCAGTTTGCTGCAGGGGTGATGAGGGCCCTGGAAATTCAGGGCATGCCAGAATCAACTGTGACATGAGTCAGAAGATTTTGCTGTGGGCCTGCATGGCTATAATAAGGATTGGTTGTTCGCTAAATTTCTAAAGATAAATCCTATGTAAATGGAGATTCTTTTCACAAAATGTCCTTTCGATTGTTTTACACAATTTTGGATGAAATTGATGAGCTACAGCTCTCAGCACGTGAAACTTGTGAGAAATGTATATTCCTTCGTACATGCTAACCTGAATTTGGTTGCCCAGGTAAATGGCATCGTACAAAGCTGCATGGGCCAATTTAAGATACTCTTCCATTCCTCTCTACCATTTATAGTGTCATAGCTGTGAATGCCTTTGTTCAATCTAGATTAGACTAGAGTAGGCAATGAGAATGATGCTTGTCAGACTACCCATGGCACCAATATCTAGATTGTAAGGCACTGAAAAATCTAAGCTAGACTCAATTTCAGACTCATATCCTTTATTAAAAATCAGACATGATTGTGCCTCATGGACACTGCACTGTAGCACTTCATGTTCCTACAACCCACTTGCTTCATTCTATTAGAATATCTTTTAGGATTCAGGCTGGTAGACATTCACATTCTCTCCCTGGAGCATTTAGGAACATGGATATGGAGTCTTGCTTTGTAATGTCCTGAAAATGTGTCTCTCCACTATCTAACGTCAGAGAAAGCACAGATCAGTCTTCAACTTCTGCAATACCATGAAATAGCACAGGACCTGATTAAGAGTTGTGCTGGAGTACCCTTCCGCAAAGCTCTAAATCAGGCCCATAGTCTGTGAGGCATTCTGATAGAAGCTCAGCAGAAAACAGACAACTGTAGAGGAAGATCTGCATCTAAAAAATAAACACTGATCCGAGGGAATTGACCCAGGAGATAATTAGATGGCAGAGAATCTGGTAAAAATCATCTAAGCGTCAAACAAACTGAAGCACATTCATTAGGAGACACCTGACCCATGCCAGTTCATATTTCTGTGTCATTTGCCTGAAACGTTTTGGACCACTGGGGACACCAGTAGTCGTGGTAGCAACACTCTCAGTCCCTTCACTCAGGCGTCCATCTCTGCAGTAGTAGCAGAGGCATGCTTCAGTCCCCCATCTCACGCTGACTTGCAATCTTCCACGAACTGCCAGGGTTTAAAGAGGCTCTTTCCTAGCCATACCCTCACAGAGAGCCCACACTCACTGTAGCCACTGCACACAAAAAGTCAAATAATTACAACTGTTGCAAAATAGGGCTAAAACGTGTCAGCAAATGCATGGGAACACAAGTCCAAGGAGCTCAGAAAGAGTTCAAACAAAGCCCTAACTCGTACAATTATAACAATGTAAAACAAAGGTCAGAGTACATCATGATTTATTAAATGGCTCATAGAATGAAGGAAGAATGATTTGGAGAGCAGGCTGGTAATGACAGAGTGTAAAAACAATCTAATAAAGACACTGCCCCAAACTAGAAGAAAGGTTAGTAGACGTCAAAGACAAAACTGCACTAATGTCAAATCACATGCTATACCTAACCAGAAAGAATACTAGCAAAATACAAAAGATTAAAGACAGAATGCAATATCTAGAAGATGGGGTAAGCCCGAAAGCAGACCAAAGACTGACAGTAAGAACAAATTGCCCTTAGCTCAAGGATCTGTATCGGCATCGACACTCAACATCCTGTGATTCTGGGCAAATCACTTAATCTAGCCCTGCCTAGCAAAAATGAATGTGTCCATCTGTAACGAAACTGGTGCTCATGTCAAGCACTCTGATACCTGATATCTTTGGGTCTAGTTCACGCTATATAAATAGGCCTGGGTAAAATTCCGTTCAGCTCGCGGAAATTGCGATAATTTGACATGTTCGAGTTCCGCGGAGAGCGCGAAAATGTGAAAATTTCCGCAATCCGCATTTTACCGGAAATTTTTTGCTTGCTCACGCTGTAAAATAATACATTCTCGCGTGCGCGCGATCGCCTTACCTGAATCCCCGCGTTCGCCGACAAGTTTTCCTGATCCGGTCGCGTTCTCCATGAGATGTTGGATTGTTGGTAGCCATTTGCGCTGTCTCGCGACAGTTCGTGCCTGCAGTAACGTCATTAGTCGTGCGATCACATCTTTCTTCTCGCGATCATGCACCGCGAGACAAGTGAAAACAAGTTGGCCGCGCCCGCGGGCAACCGCATGGGTAAGTTGGAGAGCCGCGACCACGCAGAAAATACCGCGAACGGGCGGGAAAAAAACTTCCGCATCTTCGCGATATTTCCGCGTGTTTGCGGAGATTTTTAACATTTTCGCGATAATTTGCGAAAGTGAATTTTGCAAATTCCGCCCACCCCTATATATAAAGCTCTAAAAAATAAAAAATCAGTGATGGTATACCCGTAAGTCATCGATAATGCTAGTAATAATGGTGGTATAAATCTCCGATATATAGCCTACTGCAAAAGCTCCAGGCAGTTAGATCTTTATGCCCAATAATGTAGATTTCCGGGACCCAACAAATGCCTAAGGGGCTTCCGGCAGCCCTAAGAGAATCAACTAAGGTATCTTGTTGCTCTAGCAGGATTGCTGCTGACCATGAGAGCCTGTGTGCTTTTCACAGCATTCGCTAGTTTTTTGGTATCAAGTCATAACAGAGCTAGGCATAACACATCATATCATTTACTGTCTGTTCTTTAACCGGTTCCTAGCGTAGCAGGAGCTGCATGATGGAGGTGCCTGGCTACACTGGTTGCATCGCTGCATCCTTATGAGCTTGTGTGGAAGAACAACTGTTTCCCAGAAGCAGAAGCATGGATGCTACATCTAACAGGAAGACTCTAAGTTAAGAGGATTCATTTGGGAGGTGTGGCTTCAATGTCCTGGCCAGAGCCTTACATGGACACCCCTTCCCTTGAAAAGTAGAAAACACCTATGAGGTTTTGTGCAGGAACTCCTGAGAGATCTTGCATGGAAAGCTTCTTAAGTCCTACAAGAAGATCTGTGATCTCAGTCCTGGAGGGTGCTTCCACCTTATCATCCTGTGGTTGCCAGGCATCTTCTCTCTTGTGGTCTCTTGGTGGCTACTGTAGTTTCTTGTGTACTATAAGTGCAGGACCCCTATTGTCCCTAAAAGACTCTGTAGTCAGTGACCTAAGTGATTGGGTGTGGTTTATAAAAATTGTGATGCAGTACGTTTCAGATAATGGTACCGCTCTAGAGAATAAAGATGTGTAATAGTGAGAGCCATGTGTGGCATGATTCATTTACATGCTACCTGGCTGGAGAGGATGCTACAGCTACTACAGTTGAGTTTGCCTGGGCTGATGTCTCGCGTTGTGCTATGGCTTTGGTAGTGCATGCAGTCATGATGCACACTCACAGGTGTGCTGCCTGCTCCTACTGTTTCTTCTTCTAAAATAAACTCAAGAGAATTGTTCATCTCTCTCCAGCACCCATGTTTCTTCCATTGCATTGCCAGATAGATACACAAGATACATACAGACCACAAGTAAAATGCAGTAAAGAATCATGATCTACACTTTGATGTAGAGTGGGAAGTTGATTTTTTTTAAGGCCATTCACAATCAGATTTGGAATTTGCAATCCATACAATTCCGGAATTTAATTGTTGAGTGTTTTGCACATTGTATCTGACCTGGATCTTGAAGGCGTTTCCTTATTATTGAGAGAAACATAAGAAACATTTTTGCATGTCCCAGAGTCTCTGTCGGACTCAGTCTGTCTCCCAGAGTTGAGACAGGGAGGATAAGATTCCATTTTGCCTGAAAGTCCTAAATAGCTGCGAGTAATCAGAAGGACCCCAAGGCTACACCTGAACGTGATAATAAGATTGTCAGGCTGCTTGCCTTATCTGTGTGCCTAGTTAGATACAAGAAGTACGAAAGACAGTTTCAACAAATTGCTTCTTTAGCTCATCCTATACTTTTTTATAACAACATTATTGTTCGTTTTTGCATTTGCACTTTGGTTACTGCTTTGATTTTCTTCAAATCATTGCTGTTTTCTGCACTAGCACTTTGCATATTTTAATGATTTAATGAATCTAACAACAATGGTTGACTTGACTTAATTTGAAAGACAGTTGTGCAGCTGCCATGGGGCCTGAGGTGGTGCAGGGTGTTGCACACCCTTCATTACCTTTGTAAACTTCACCTGAGTAAAAAAGACCCAGTAAACTGAAAGGTAGACAGATCTCTTTGCACATTTGGAAACCTGCACATCACCACAGAGAACCATCATGTTTCTTCTAAAGTAAGTGACTTTCCTCAAACAGCATTACTTTCTGTGAAAACTATTGGCCCACTAAGGCCCATTGATAAATAGTTACGTGTTTTGAGGCCCTCTAGTGGACAGTTTGATAAAAGGCTACTTTTTGTGATGAACCTGGTAGGTGGTTAAGAAATGTGTATTCCAAAGACTGTTGTTTTATTGTTTCTTTGGGACATTTGTATTTTCTTTTTCTTTTGGTTAAGTAATTGTTATCATTCTGTAGTCTATTTACTCTACCTTCCCTTTATCAATTACTTTTCATTTTATTGTGGCTAAAACTAAACAAATCTCATTTTATTTTTTTGCTTTGGACCTTAGGTTGTTCTATTCCCTGACTATACTGCTGTTGATGGGCTGTGGTTTTGTAACTCATTGACAGCTCGGCCTCCAGAGCTGCACATTAATTGAAAAACTTTCAGTTCATGTAGTTTTAAAATTGGAAATCTTTATTATTTTTTAAAATGCATGAATTGTAAAACCTTTAGACCATGTAATTCTTGAGGTATTTTCACATGCAAGAGTAAAATTGTCCGAGTACAAGGCATTATGGGTCAGATGTACAAGCATTAGGAATGCCGATTTCGCATTTGCGATTTTCTCATGATCTTTTGTGTTCATTCTCCTTTGGTCATGGTTTAAAAGGTACTGGTTCCGGGCCTTTAAAGCAAGTTCAAAAATTATTTATTTTCTCGAGGAATCTTTATGGATAATCAAATTTACATTAGAAAAAGGGAAACCCACCATTCATGCCAAAACAAATCAGGCTCTCTTGGGACTCAGAAGCTCCTACTATAGCCTTATAGCCGTACCGGGCTATACCGGCTATTAAAGGCCAGCTCCAGTGTTAAATGCCCGAGCCAAAGTCGAGGAGGGACTTTAACAAGGGACCGGGACCTTAATAGCCGGTATAGCTCTGCTACGAAGGGCTATAAGGCTATTAGAACATTCTGCCACTAGATGGCAGAATGTTCTAACAAATAAAACCAAGGCTTCAGGGAGCGCGAGGGGATTGAAATCCACTCGAGCTCCGAGAGGCCTTTGTAAGACATTGGAATGTTGCTCTGCGGGCCTTTACCGTCCCGTAGAAGCATGGAGCACTCCATTGTCATCAATGGAGCTCCCAACATTCCAATGTTCTACTGTTTATTAGAACATTGGAACGTTGGCAGCTCCATTGAAGACAATGGAGCGCTCCGGTCTAATACTGGCTGGTATAAGCCCGGAGCTCCAACATTCCAATGATTGTCTTTGTTCACAGCTCTGGCTGTGAACAAAGACTTCAGGGAGCCTGAGGGGATTTCAATCCCCTCGCGCTCCCTGAAGGGCTTTGTTTTGGTAGAACATTCTGCCCTCTAGTGGCAGAATGTTCTAATAGCCTTATAGCCCTTCGTAGCAGGGCTATACCGCTGTTAATGTCCCGCTGCTGTTGTTAAAGTCCCTCGCCTTCGGCTCGGGCCTTTAACGCTGCAGCGGGCCATTAACAGCCGGTATAGCCCGCTACGGCGGGCTATAAGGCTATATTATTCTCCTAAGGACGGTAGCAGTAGCATTGCTTTTATCTGCATGCATTATATTTGAGATGCATCGATCCAGAATGAGAGTAGCATGTTTTGCACCAGCCTACAGTACACCGAGACCATACAGCACTACTTGAGGAAGAGGAGACAGCCGTGAATCGGAGGGCAGACATGACTGTCATATGTCTTCATTGAAGAATACTAGTCAAATAGGAAACACCCAGGTGTGGGGTCAAACCACCACAAGAGGAGGGTCGTGCGGGGGTGAGGGGGGAGGAGAGGGAAGGGTGTAAAATTCATAGTGCTCTGTAGGCTGCGAGGCAAACGTGCCGCTGGCGGGAGCAGGTGAATCTGGGAGCAAATGTAGAGTAGTGACAAGTGGCTCTGGAAGCACATTCGACCAGAAGCATGTGTAAAACATTTGGTATTCGAAGATGGCTTGACAACTGGGTATTTGCCCGTCGGCCTGCTGCTAATTTCAGAAGCAGAATATGGGGATAGTCCAGCTCCTTCTTTTAAACCCTACTGTTGTACCAACCTGTCATCCTTTCCTCTGCACACTCCCTTTTAGTTCTGTGGTTTGTTGGCACGTTATATGTCCTTGTGAAGTTAAAAATAACATTTGTCTTTATTTTGAGGATTATGAAAATTGCTAGAGATATGTCTCCATGCACAATACGTTCCTTTACAACGTTAGCATGGCTCTGTTCGAGTGTTTGCTGAGAGACTCTAAAACAAGTAATCTAGTCATGAGTTAAGGTTGAAAGCAGGAGCTTTGTGGATGCCCTTTGGTTTAATGGATGGCTCGCAAGTACTTAAAGACCTGTGTTGCGAATGAAGAGGTGTGTTTATGTGACCGTGCAACACTCTCGTCCATTACTATATCTATGGCACTTAAAGATTTTGTGTCCCCTCTTGATCAGATTTGTAAAATAAGTACATTTTGCAAGAAGCTAATTTTCTGTATTGAAATTATTGGAAAAAGCGATACTTAGAGGCCCTGTAGCTTCGTGTTAGGTTCAGACCCTTTGATGGTTTTGCGTACAATGATTTAATGGTATAATATAGATTCCGAATCTTAAAGGAGCAAAGGTAGTCTGAAGCATAGGATAGAAGGAGAGACTATGTAGGTTTTGCCATGAGAATTGTTTTTTATTTTTATGTTTTTCTTTCAACATCCAGACTTTATTTCGGTAATTAGTTATGCTACACAGTTAACAGATACCAAATAATTTTGCAGAAAATACTGCACTAGAGTATAACTTACAGCATTGTAAAAAAATATTACGTTAATTTAAATCCAATAGTAGAGTGACTGTAGCTGGCATAAGAGAACAACGGTAGACCATGTCGATTAATTAACCTTTAGGAAGGGAGAGTAATATAGAAATCATGAGTAGCTAACATTAGCGAGCATTGAGCTGATCGTACATTTATAGGACTTCGTTCCACTGTGAGTTGAAAAGATCACTTTGACCCTTCAGTCTAAAGAAAAACCTCTTCAGGTGTTCCAGGCTAGCCATGTCCAAAAGCCACATATCAGTCTGTAGCTAGTGGAATGATTTCTAGGTTTGTAATACACTTTGTAATACACTTTGTTTTTACACCATTACATCCCATTGCAACCATAGGTGATTTTTATTATGTTCACACAGTTTGTTTGGATGGTAGTTTGGCTGATAAGAAAGACATTGCTATAGTTAAGCAAAGTGAAAATAAATGCAGAGTGACACTATTTTTATGAATTCCCCATGACAAAAATGATCAAAAACTCTCAACCATGTTTTCTCCTGTCAAGTCCCACTACTTGGGACAGCTTCAATGAAGAACTCAGACAAAATTCAAACTTCCTAGCCTTTAATTAGGGTCTAAAAAATCTCCATTTTAGACTCCTCCTGAAACCAGATGAACAATGGACTTCTCTTTGGCTACTGTTGAAGCTGTTACTGGTTCATGTCACCGCATAGTTTGCATTTATGCACTTCTATACATTCAGACCAAACCTTTCTGCATTGTTCTGTAGTTCTATGGCTATTTAATCTGTTGTTTTACATGAGGCGTTCGGTTTCCAATTTTATGAGGTTGGCAATATATGAATGCCACCATAATAATAACGAAGATATATGTCAATGTTTATTTTATGTGTTCACCACATAAACGGATCTGACTCAAAACCTCACGTGAACACAAGTGGAGTAATGCCTCTCTCACAATTTGCTCTACTGCTGGATGCTGTATTTCTGCAAAGCACTGTTACAACACCATTTTGTTTTGATCACCTACAAATGGAACAGAACACGCTAATTGCACATTTTGCAAAACATTCACCACCTTTTGCAGGTAGACTACGTGGGTTGTAGTAATAAAGGCAACATTTATAATGCCCATTTGCACGTCGCTCAGAGTTAGTTATTTTTGCTGATTGTTTATTAATGCGTGGCATTCCTCGGTTAAATAAGAAAAAGGAAAACATTTGATTGTATATCCACCATGAGAAAATGTTAGAGAACCCGGAATGCTAGGATATTTTTTGTTTTAACTGGTGCATAAGATGATTATTACACCTCAATGAAATAAGATGTATCTATTTGCTTACTACTAGACCCTCAAATTCTGCACTTTTTCTCTCATGAAGATTTTGGGCCTGATTCCAATGCAGTTAGGAATGGCTCCGACCCTCGGTCACAGCCATCCTAAACGCATCTGACTTGCTCGTTCGGGTACCTTTCCAACCGAGCCGTTCCGATGGGCTCAGTCGGAAAGGAATCCGATTCGGTTTTCCGGATGGCTTCTGACTGGCTCGGAGAGCCCGTCCGCCATCTGGAAACCCTTCAGTACTCCCCCGGCCGGCTCTTTTCAGCCGAGGGAGTGCGATGGCAGTTTCCCACTGTCTTTCTGTGCCAGCCTTTTTAACACAGAAAGGCATTGGGAAACTGTCTTTGGGTGCCCCAACAGGGCCCCCTCGGGAGCGAGGCCGCTGAATGGCAGCCTAGGGGGAACCGATGGTGCAGGGATGAACTGCACCTCTGCACTTAACGATGCGAGCAAGCATCCCGGTCGGAATGTATGCTCTCATTGTTAAGTATAGGATAGTGACCGAACAGGGTTCTGTCGTATCATACTTGCAGGTCTGGAACCGACAACGAGAGGTCGTTCGGTTCCAGTTCCTGACCAATGTTGGACGGACTTCGGTCTGTCCGACATTGGAATCGGCCCCTTTGTGTGAAAGTATATACCGGATACATAACTCTGTAACATGTCTCAATATTTTATCTGGGGATTTCAGATGTCACCATTAAACAAGGAGGCCGAACTAGTTTCTGAATGTCAGCAGAACCCAACATGGCCTTCCAGGACCAACACGGTTACCCATTATGTATTTTTATGGTACATGTTTATTTTATGGTAGTTACCTTGAAAAGGTATTTTTTCAAACTGGTGAATATTTATTGAAACAGTAATGGATTTTATTGTTTGCATGTCTATAGAAAAGAAAAACATGAAAAAAATTCATGCATCCTGCACCATTTCCATGAAAACATGTTTCTTAGTGGGTTTTATGACATTATCGCACATGCATTTACAATGCATGTCACCTCCATTGCAACGCAATGCCTTTGCACGCACTGCAAGGTAATTATATCTACGTTAAGTGAAATTCATATATATATATATATATATATATATTACCTACTGGCGGTCGCCAGTAGGTAGTTATAGTTAGGACCCCTTTTCCATAGGAAATCCGTAACATTCTATTTTGAATAACTTTGGCGCCGGTCGACGAATCCTCGCGAATTTCTCAAAATAGGTGGGGCGCTACGCTCCGCTCCTACCCTGAAAGTCTCGGGGGGATTCGTCAAGCGGGGGCTGAGATAAAAGGGGGGTCCCAAAACGCGTTTTTCCCATGCATTTTTCCATAGGACCTTTAGACAGGGCTACAGCCCGAACGGCTGAACAGAATTACTAGAAATTTGGCAGAGAGGTAGTCCTCAGGTCAAGGAAGTGCCTTTTGTAGGTCTGGTGTAAATCTGTTCAGTATTTCCGGAGAAAATAGCATTTAAAAGCATATATATATATATCTATACGCGCGCAGGGTGCGCGCACCGTGCGAGCACCGTGCGAGCACCCTAACGTGCGCGAGCGTAATTCTGATTGGTGGTTACATGTTAATCAACGTTCGAATCGGTCGAAATCAGGAAGTGTCGGCCGCCATTTTGTTTGTTTTCAGTGCGAGAGTGAAAAAGGAAGGTGGCGAACGTGAAAAGGGGGCAGGGTAGAGAGTTCCTGACCCCCTAGCCTTTGTCAGGGGGTCCCTGAAGGACCCCGGAGGCCAAAAAATATATTTTTTTTTTTTTAAATTGCGGGGGTGTGCGCACAGTGCGCGCACCCTGAAAACCCCCCCCCCAAAAAACTTTTAAAAAAAAGAAAAAAAATCGCAGGGTGAAAACCAAAAAAAAAAAAAAGAATTTTTAATACGTAGTTTATTGTAAAATAAATATATAAAAAAAAAATAATACATAAATAAATTAGCATTTAAAAAACCGTACAAATTCACTGAAAAAACCATAGGTTTCACACACGTTATAGTTAGGAATTAGCATTTAAAAAACCTTGCAAATTCACTTAAAAAACCATAGGTTTCACACATGTTATAGTTAGCTGGACATTTCACTCGTGAAAAACCAATGAAATTCCCCCGTTATAGTTACTGCAGGCAACTATAACTCACGCGACCGCAATCCTCTGCTGATGACGTCAGATATTACATCACTGATGACATATGTGTCTTTCTGAAAAATAAATATTTGTAATATATGTATAGCTAAAGATTAATGGAAGAAGACATGGGTAAATAAGTGTCTAAATACAGTGATGTAATATCTGACGTCATCAGCAGAGGATTGCGGTCGCGTGAGTTATAGTTGCCTGCAGTAACTATAACGGGGGAATTTCATTGGTTTTTTACGAGTGAAATGTCCAGCTAACTATAACATGTGTGAAACCTATGGTTTTTTAAGTGAATATATATATATATATATATATATATATATATATATATATATATATATACACTGGTGTAAATCTGTTCAGTAGATTCTGAGAAAATAGCCTTTAAATCAATATATATATCTGAGCCAGCTTACGGTACGCTTACCGTAAGCTTACCGTACGCGTACGGTGGCGTGCGCGAGCGCGATTCTGATTGGCTGTTACATCTAAGTAAACATTCGAATCGGTCGAAACCAGGAAGCGGCGGCCGCCATTTTCTCTCTCGCACTCTGAGGGGGGGGGGCTGTAAATAAAGGCAAAAAACATATAAAGGGGCTGTTTAGACAGCGCCCATGCACATAGCCATGTTAGTTGAGTCCTCAAAGGCCAAAAACGGTAAATTTTTATTTTTTGAAAATTTCGCCGATTACGCTTACCGTACGCGTACGGTGCGCTTACGCTAAAAATTTTAATTAAAAAAAAAACACTCTCTGTGCATGGCATATTATTGTCATCACTTACAAATTAAATTTAACAGATTACCTATCACAAGGAAGCGCATAATATGTCCTCCATGTGCGCACGGTGCGTAACGTGGGCACGCGGTGCGCGTAGCGCACCGCGTGCCCACCTTGCGTGTATGGCACTAACTGCGTAAAGTGGGCGCGCGGTGCGCAAAGCGCACCGCGTGCTCACCGTGCGCGCACGGAACGAACTGCGTTAAGTGGGCGTGCACGCCACGAATGGTGTAAAGTAACTTAGCATTTAAAAAACCGTACAAATTCACTGAAAAAACCATAGGTTTCACACACGGTGCGCTTACGCTAAAAATTTTAATAAAAAAAAAAAACACTCTCTGTGCATGGCATATTATTGTCATCACTTACAAATTAAATTTAACAGATTACCTATCACAAGGAAGCGCATAATATGTCCTCCATGTGCGCACAGTGCGTAACGTGGGCACGCGGAGCGCGTAGCGCACTGCGTGCCCACCTTGCGTGTATGGCACTAACTACGTAAAGTGGGCGCGCGGTGCGCGCACGGAACGAACTGCGTTAAGTGGGCGTGCACGCCACGAATGGCGTAAAGTAACTTAGCATTTTAAAAACCGTACAAATTCACTGAAAAAACCATAGGTTTCACACACGTTATAGTTAGGAATTAGCATTTAAAAAACCTTGCAAATTCACTGAAAAAACCATAGGTTTCAGACATGTTATAGTTAGCGGAAATTTTACTGATAAAAAACCAATGAAATTCCCCCGTTATAGTTAGTGCAGGCAACTATAACTCACGCGACCGCAATCTTCTGCTGATGACATATGTGTCTTTATGAAAAAAAAATATTTCTAATATATGTATAGCTAAAAATTTATGGAAGAAGACATGGGCAAATAAGTGTCTAAATACAGTATTAGCATCAGCAGAAGATTGCGGTCGCGTGAGTTATAGTTGCCTGCACTAACTATAACGGGGGAATTTCATTGGTTTTTTATCAGTAAAATTTCCGCTAACTATAACATGTCTGAAACCTATGGTTTTTTCAGTGTATATATATATATATATATATATATATATATATATATATATATATATATATTCACTTAAAAAACCATAGGTTTCACACATGTTATAGTTAGCTGGACATTTCACTCGTAAAAAACCAATGAAATTCCCCCGTTATAGTTACTGCAGGCAACTATAACTCACGCGACCGCAATCCTCTGCTGATGACGTCAGATATTACATCACTGTATTTAGACACTTATTTACCCATGTCTTCTTCCATTAATCTTTAGCTATACATATATTACAAATATTTATTTTTCAGAAAGACACATATGTCATCAGTGATGTAATATCTGACGTCATCAGCAGAGGATTGCGGTCGCGTGAGTTATAGTTGCCTGCAGTAACTATAACGGGGGAATTTCATTGGTTTTTCACGAGTGAAATGTCCAGCTAACTATAACATGTGTGAAACCTATGGTTTTTTAAGTGAATTTGCAAGGTTTTTTAAATGCTAATTCCTAACTATAACGTGTGTGAAACCTATGGTTTTTTCAGTGAATTTGTACGGTTTTTTAAATGCTAATTTATTTATGTATTATTTTTTTTTTATATATTTATTTTACAATAAACTACGTATTAAAAATTCTTTTTTTTTTTTTTGGTTTTCACCCTGCGATTTTTTTTCTTTTTTTTAAAAGTTTTTTGGGGGGGGGGTTTTCAGGGTGCGCGCACTGTGCGCACACCCCCGCAATTTAAAAAAAAAAAATATATTTTTTGGCCTCCGGGGTCCTTCAGGGACCCCCTGACAAAGGCTAGGGGGTCAGGAACTCTCTACCCTGCCCCCTTTTCACGTTCGCCACCTTCCTTTTTCACTCTCGCACTGAAAACAAACAAAATGGCGGCCGACACTTCCTGATTTCGACCGATTCGAACGTTGATTAACATGTAACCACCAATCAGAATTACGCTCGCGCACGTTAGGGTGCTCGCACGGTGCTCGCACGGTGCGCGCACCCTGCGCGCGTATAGATATATATATATATGCTTTTAAATGCTATTTTCTCCGGAAATACTGAACAGATTTACACCAGACCTGCAAAAGGCACTTCCTTGACCTTATGGCTACCTCTCTGCCAAATTTCAAGTAATTCTGTTCAGCCGTTCGGGCTGTAGCTGCGACTAAAGGTCCTATGGAAAAATGCATGGGGAAAACGCGTTTTGGGACCCCCCTTTTTTCTCGGCCCCCGCTTGACGAATCACCCCGAGACTTTCAGGGTAGGAGCTGAATGGAGCGCCCCATTAGTTTTGAAAATTTCGCGAGGATTCGTCAACCGGCGCCAAAGTTATTCAAAATAGAATTTTGAGATTTCCTATGGAAACACGGTCCTAACTATAACTATCTACTGGCGACCGCCAGTAGATAATATATATATATATATATATATATATATATATATATACATTTTCAAAAGGGTCACTGTGAAGAGCCGCTCTCCCTCCTGACGACGCCGGTGCCAGCAGCGAGCACAGTCCCGCTATATGTATTTCCAAAGAAGACGTTATCCCAAACTTCAGAATAACTTCCAGCGGCACACCAGAGGACGAGTTCAATATAGGTTTATTGACTCAAAAACAAAACAGTACGACGCGTTTCGGCGAAGCCTTTGTCAAGCAATTTGACCTGTGCCCAATTCCCCATAGAAATAGGGGTTACCGTTGGTAAACAGAAAAACAATACTTCCCACAAATCAACATGTTTAGAAAACAGACTGAAAAATACATTTCATAAACTTGTAAAGAAATTAAAGGACAATATCCTGTAATACGTTAGCACTGCATCTTGAAGCGCCACTATTTTTCAAAACAAAATTATACTTTGAAAACATAATGCGTTGGAAAAATTATATATCCCACGGAGCACACAGCTAATCAGTACTCTTCTGCTGTAGGTCGCAAATATCAACAACGATTGAAACAATGTTTGCGACCCTCTCCCACGTGCCTAAAATAAACATAGATAAATGCATCGGGGTCGAGTCGGGCTCCTGTGTGGTAATGTACACATTATGTAGTGTGAGTTTACAATGTCGATATTGCAGGGGGTAATGTACCCAGCGCATGATGTGCAGTCACCAGGTGTATCTCATACAATGAAATCTGCTGTGGAAGGGGGAAGCATTATAACCTTTCAATATAACAGGATATGCGTAGAACAAATAACTTGGATAGCGGACCAAATATAGCCAAGGGTAATGTACCCTATATTTATCCAAAACCATTTTGTTGTAAGGCACTTCTGTTGCATTCTACTGCCATTCACATAAACATATATGTTTTTCTGTAAGGGCAAAGGTGTACAGGTGTTTGTGATGAGAATATATACAGTGATGCTACGATACATGAAGCGATGAGTGATAGGTGTGTAATAAGAATAAAAATAATAAAAAGAAGATAAAAGGGTAAGGAGGAATGTGATCGCGGTCAGGCCGAACAACCAAAATAACGGTATCCATGCCTGTTGCACTCATCATGGTGCATAGGGCACAGAATCGGGGTCACTATTATAGGACTAATCTGAAACTGCCCCAAAGTGCGATCACTGTCAAAACTACCCCTCATAAAAGTGCAGTCAAGTGAAGTGTAGCAACGAAAGTGCTGACACGTACAGAAAAGGAGAACGAGAAAATAGAAGGAAACAATGTTCTTATTTATGCCCTATGTGGGTTGCCAGTTCTTCCCCATAATTCATGCCATGTGGAATTTTTGTATTCAGATCTATGATATACTTAGATTCCAAGATACGTAGGAGTTTCTCCCGGTCCCCCCCTCTAGGGTGAGACAGGGTCCTGTCAATGCCGAAAAATTGGAGAAGATTTGAATTACCCTGATGTTTTTCATGAAAATGTCTCGCGACAGGATAATTCAAATCGGCATTGGTTACTGCCCTCATGTGTTGTAACACACGTAATTTGAGTTGCAGTTTTGTGCTTCCTACGTATCGTAGGCCGCAAGGACATTCCAGAATATAGACACAGAACTCACTAGTACAGGTTATGAATTTGTTGATTATTCTTTTTTTTCTTTTTTCTACCCTGTCCAGTGAAATAGCTGTCTCTGTTGGTGCTATTCCTGCAAGCCTTGCAAGAATTGCATTTTTTGAAGCCTTTGGCAGTTCCCAGCCAAGTGGGGGTGGCAGGTATTTGCTGATAGCTGTGAACCAAACAATCTCGGAGTGACTGGGATTTCCTATAGGTTATAGCTGGAGCTTTACCTACATGTTGCCCAATAATGGGATCCATCTCTAGGAGTCCCCAGTGCTTTTTCATAATTGTCCTTAACTGATTGGATCTGCCATTGAAAGTGGTAATGAATCTCGGTGGTCCACTGCTGTCTTTCGATTCATCTTTGGCTGAGAAAAGTGCCTCATTCCGGGTGATGGCTTTAACTTTTTTGCTAGCGGCTTCAATGACCCCATCCTTGTAGCCTCTCTGCCTAAATCTGTCCATCATGTTGGTATGTTCTTTTTCAAAATTACTCTCACTGCTGCAATTCCTTCGAGCCCGAAGGAATTCCCCATAGGGAATACTGTTTTTTAGTGGGGCCGGATGGTTGCTATGGGCGTGCAGCAAGGTATTGCCAGCCGTTTTTTTACGGAAGAGGTTCGTGGTCATTTTCCCTCTGTCAATGGTAATAGCAACATCGAGAAATTCGCAATATGACTGACTGATGGACTCAGTAAACTTGAGATTAAGGTCATTATTGCCTAATTCCCGTATGAACTCCAATGCCAGATCCACCGGACCATCCCAAATCAGGAACAGGTCATCAATGTACCTGATCCAGATAGGGATGTGTTCGGTGTATCTGTCGTTGGCCTCAACCCAGACTATCTGCTCCTCCCACCAGCCCAGGAAGAGATTGGCCAGACTGGGGGCAAAACAAGTACCCATGGCAGTCCCTGCCTTCTGGCGGTAAAGTGTCTTATCAAAGAGACATTGTAAACTCACACTACATAATGTGTACATTACCACACAGGAGCCCGACTCGACCCCGATGCATTTATCTATGTTTATTTTAGGCACGTGGGAGAGGGTCGCAAACATTGTTTCAATCGTTGTTGATATTTGCGACCTACAGCAGAAGAGTACTGATTAGCTGTGTGCTCCGTGGGATATATAATTTTTCCAACGCATTATGTTTTCAAAGTATAATTTTGTTTTGAAAAATAGTGGCGCTTCAAGATGCAGTGCTAACGTATTACAGGATATTGTCCTTTAATTTCTTTACAAGTTTATGAAATGTATTTTTCAGTCTGTTTTCTAAACATGTTGATTTGTGGGAAGTATTGTTTTTCTGTTTACCAACGGTAACCCCTATTTCTATGGGGAATTGGGCACAGGTCAAATTGCTTGACAAAGGCTTCGCCGAAACGCGTCGTACTGTTTTGTTTTTGAGTCAATAAACCTATATTGAACTCGTCCTCTGGTGTGCCGCTGGAAGTTATTCTGAAGTTTGGGATAACGTCTTCTTTGGAAATACATATAGCGGGACTGTGCTCGCTGCTGGCACCGGCGTCGTCAGGAGGGAGAGCGGCTCTTCACAGTGACCCTTTTGAAAATCTACTCTGAAGCTGCTCCCGCCGCTCCGACTCTGCATTGTGCGATAAGTAGGGTAAGCGGGCACCGGGGGCGGATTGGGGGCCTTATCGGGAGATCGCACCGGAGGGTGGGGGTTTTCCTTGATGGGGCCACTAGTCATGCTCTCATAAGTGCTGCAGCTGCCTTTCGGTATTATACGCATATAGTCGAGAGATCAGGGGCAGACGCAGCGCCCACGCCAAGATTCCGGCGAGGGTGCCTCAGGACACGCTATCAGCTACATTCATCTTTCACATTGATATGAGTGATTGGGAGACTACGAGAAAAGTGGAGGCTCTTTCACTCTTTGATGAGAGTCTGGGAACGGAGCAAACTGAACCGCTATCAAGTAATGGGAGTAGCACAACGGAACCATCATTAAAGCAAAAATTGTTTTTGCTCGAGAAATTAACTAAAAGAGAAATCAATAAATGGTGGGAGATTACGTCGCTAACCAATTACATCGAGGTCAATAGGGTACCACGGGGACTTCGAATTTCAATTATCCCCACCTACGAAAATCCGAACCCTGACCTATTGAAGGAGTGGTCGCTGTTTATGGCCAAAACATGCAGGGGCATGCTGGAAATGTTGGTTAAGTATGCTCAGATCGATCTGGAGAACACCAGGAAGGAATTGGCAGAATTAAGACAGGAATTGGGCAAATTTAAAAACGACAAAACCGTCATTGACTTTGAGAAACATCTAGAAACCAAATTAAAAAACTACGAGGATGCGATAAAAGCAAAAAAACAACGTAAATTTCTACGTGACAAGAGAGACTATGCCGAAGGGCGTATTCTAACATATGCCAAGAAATTTGATTGGGCCCAAAGAAACCTACATGTAATACAAAAACAAAGAGAGCAAACAGTTATATCAACTGATTCAAGTTCTGAACTGAGCTCAGATACAGAAGCCCGAAGTATCCCTTTAGGCACGAGACCCCTCACCTTCCTTCACGAGTTCCATCTATTGAAACAGAAGAAGGATCAGGAAGAGAAACCACAGGGAAAGAGGGGAAGAGGCAGAGGAACAAGAAGAGGAAGAGGAAGAGGAGCATTCAGAAAAAACGACGAGTAAGAAATAGGAGGGGAGGCAGAACCGTCTCTTACGGCATATCAGCTCCAGGCTCCATTGCAACCAATCTGTCGGTCATCAACCTCTCCTCTAGGGAAATCACGAAACAAGAAAAGACCTTGCTACAATTAGGCCTATCATTCTGCCCCAAAAAAGACATGGACTTTGTCTCAACACGCATCGATCTGTTTCTGTATATTCGAAAGCTCAAATTATTGAAATTATACAAGACCGCTACTAAAACGAATATGCCAAGACTAGGCTGTGATCTCACCGAGCAAACATCTAATTTAAATTTGGAAGATGCCAATCTTCTATTGGAACTACAGCAGATGGAAGAAGATATCAATGACTGCTCTCACAGGGAAAAGACCAACACATTAACGATACTAGGTCTCCAACCAGGTTCCTATTATCACACAGGAATGAGACCCAAATCGACTTTCAACCCGAATGTGCCCTATGATAACATCGAGGCCTTCAGCAATGTGATAATAGAGGAACTCAAAAAAATGAGAAATCAACAACCAAGATCACAATTTGATAACCTATCTGGCCCTCAGAGGGATGCATTAAAGACGCTCATGGACGATAAGAGTATTATCATCAAACCCTCTGACAAGGGTGGAAATGTGTCATCATGAATGTGGAACAATATACTCAAGAAGCATGCAGACAACTATCAGACACCCTTTGCTATGAAGAAATCAGCTGGGACACATATAGAACTTCGATTTCAACATATCATGACATGTTAAAATCCTGGTGGGAAATAGGGATGCTAGACAGGGCTGAATATCTTTTTTTAAAAACTGACAACCCACGAATTCCCTGTTTTTATCTACTCCCTAAGATACACAAACATCCCACTAGACCACCAGGGAGACCCATAGTATCCTCTAATGGAGGTTTGCTGGAAAATACCTCAATTTTCCTGGATTATTTTTTGTCACCATTCGTAACCAGATTGAGATCCTACTGCCGCGACAGTACTGATTTTTTACGTCGCATTCACGACATAACATGGGAGGAGAACTATCATATGATAGCACTTGATGTGTGCTCACTCTACACCTGTATTGAACAACTGAAGGGAGTAGAAGCGTGCATGTATTTCCTTAGGGAGAGACACATATCTCTATGGGACCACACACAAATGCTAAAAACAATGATGTTGTACTGCCTAAACGAAAATATCTTTCTCTTTGATAAGACACTTTACCGCCAGAAGGCAGGGACTGCCATGGGTACTTGTTTTGCCCCCAGTCTGGCCAATCTCTTCCTGGGCTGGTGGGAGGAGCAGATAGTCTGGGTTGAGGCCAACGACAGATACACCGAACACATCCCTATCTGGATCAGGTACATTGATGACCTGTTCCTGATTTGGGATGGTCCGGTGGATCTGGCATTGGAGTTCATACGGGAATTAGGCAATAATGACCTTAATCTCAAGTTTACTGAGTCCATCAGTCAGTCATATTGCGAATTTCTCGATGTTGCTATTACCATTGACAGAGGGAAAATGACCACGAACCTCTTCCGTAAAAAAACGGCTGGCAATACCTTGCTGCACGCCCATAGCAACCATCCGGCCCCACTAAAAAACAGTATTCCCTATGGGGAATACCTTCGGGCTCGAAGGAATTGCAGCAGTGAGAGTAATTTTGAAAAAGAACATACCAACATGATGGACAGATTTAGGCAGAGAGGCTACAAGGATGGGGTCATTGAAGCCGCTAGCAAAAAAGTTAAAGCCATCACCCGGAATGAGGCACTTTTCTCAGCCAAAGATAAATCGAAAGACAGCAGTGGACCACCGAGATTCATTACCACTTTCAATGGCAGATCCAATCAGTTAAGGACAATTATGAAAAAGCACTGGGGACTCCTAGAGATGGATCCCATTATTGGGCAACATGTAGGTAAAGCTCCAGCTATAACCTATAGGAAATCCCAGTCACTCCGAGATTGTTTGGTTCACAGCTATCAGCAAATACCTGCCACCCCCACTTGGCTGGGAACTGCCAAAGGCTTCAAAAACTGCAATTCTTGCAAGGCTTGCAGGAATAGCACCAACAGAGACAGCTATTTCACTGGACAGGGTAGAAAAAAGAAAAAAAGAATAATCAACAAATTCATAACCTGTACTAGTGAGTTCTGTGTCTATATTCTGGAATGTCCTTGCGGCCTACGATACGTAGGAAGCACAAAACTGCAACTCAAATTACGTGTGTTACAACACATGAGGGCAGTAACCAATGCCGATTTGAATTATCCTGTCGCGAGACATTTTCATGAAAAACATCAGGGTAATTCAAATCTTCTCCAATTTTTCGGCATTGACAGGACCCTGTCTCACCCTAGAGGGGGGGACCGGGAGAAACTCCTACGTATCTTGGAATCTAAGTATATCATAGATCTGAATACAAAAATTCCACATGGCATGAATTATGGGGAAGAACTGGCAACCCACATAGGGCATAAATAAGAACATTGTTTCCTTCTATTTTCTCGTTCTCCTTTTCTGTACGTGCCAGCACTTTCGTTGCTACACTTCACTTGACTGCACTTTTATGAGGGGTAGTTTTGACAGTGATCGCACTTTGGGGCAGTTTCAGATTAGTCCTATAATAGTGACCCCGATTCTGTGCCCTATGCACCATGATGAGTGCAACAGGCATGGATACCGTTATTTTGGTTGTTCGGCCTGACCGCGATCACATTCCTCCTTACCCTTTTATCTTCTTTTTATTATTTTTATTCTTATTACACACCTATCACTCATCGCTTCATGTATCGTAGCATCACTGTATATATTCTCATCACAAACACCTGTACACCTTTGCCCTTACAGAAAAACATATATGTTTATGTGAATGGCAGTAGAATGCAACAGAAGTGCCTTACAACAAAATGGTTTTGGATAAATATAGGGTACATTACCCTTGGCTATATTTGGTCCGCTATCCAAGTTATTTGTTCTACGCATATCCTGTTATATTGAAAGGTTATAATGCTTCCCCCTTCCACAGCAGATTTCATTGTATGAGATACACCTGGTGACTGCACATCATGCGCTGGGTACATTACCCCCTGCAATATCGATATTGTAAACTCACACTACATAATGTGTACATTACCACACAGGAGCCCGACTCGACCCCGATGCATTTATCTATGTTTATTTTAGGCACGTGGGAGAGGGTCGCAAACATTGTTTCAATCGTTGTTGATATTTGCGACCTACAGCAGAAGAGTACTGATTAGCTGTGTGCTCCGTGGGATATATAATTTTTCCAACGCATTATGTTTTCAAAGTATAATTTTGTTTTGAAAAATAGTGGCGCTTCAAGATGCAGTGCTAACGTATTACAGGATATTGTCCTTTAATTTCTTTACAAGTTTATGAAATGTATTTTTCAGTCTGTTTTCTAAACATGTTGATTTGTGGGAAGTATTGTTTTTCGGTTTACCAACGGTAACCCCTATTTCTATGGGGAATTGGGCACAGGTCAAATTGCTTGACAAAGGCTTAGCCGAAACGCGTCGTACTGTTTTGTTTTTGAGTCAATAAACCTATATTGAACTCGTCCTCTGGTGTGCCGCTGGAAGTTATTCTGAAGTTTGGGATAACGTCTTCTTTGGAAATATATATATATACATATGCATGTATATATAAATATATATTTTTTTATTATTTGGGGGAGATAAAAATGCTCTTCCCCATTTTTAAATACTTTATATTTTTGGGGGGACCCCGCTATTTAGTGACTGTACTATCCTATTCTCTAACCCACACTAAAACCACCTTTACCACCCTATTCCCTTACCCATCCATAAACCCTGAAAGCACCCTTACTACCCAGTACTCTTCCCTACCCTAAACCCTAAAAACCCTTACCACCCTACATTCTTACTCATCACTAAACTCTAAAAACATCCACACCACCCTATTCCCTTACCCACACATAAGCTGAAAAATCACCCTTACCACCCTATACCCTTACCCACCCCTAAACCCTAAAACCACCCATGTCACCCTATACCCTTACCCACCTCAAAACCCTAAAAATACCCTTACCACCGTATAACCTTATCCACCCCTATACCCTAAAAACATCCATATCACCCTATTTCCTTACCCATGCATAAACCCTAAAATCACCCTTATCAGTCTATACTCTTAACCACCCCTAAACCCTAAAAACACATTTACCCTAATCCCTAGCATATGTATATATATGTAAGTTGCCAAGCTTTCACTCATGTCAATAAATTATTCAAAAACTCACCTTGGTGTGCCCTCTTATCCCTGATAAGGCAGCGGATGCAGTTTATGATTAATATATATATATTATCACGATGGTGCCGGTACATACGGGAGGCAGATTTCCATGGATACAACCATAAAGCAAGGCAGAATACAAAACGGGACTTTTCACATCGACCCACATGGGTTTTACTTGCATTATTCTCTGGTATGCAAGATGGACTCACTTGAGAATATTTCCTCCGGACTACAGGTACCAGAAGGCCTTCATGGCCACGCCCACATGGGCCAGACCCTGGAAGCTACAAGGTGCGGGGAACGCCATCTGACATTACACAGAGTGCAAGCCATTGAAGAAGGGAACCGCTGTTCCAGAAACGCGTCTGGCAGCATTGAACTTTGGTGTTTTTAGCCCACGTTGTATCCTGCTGGCAGGCTGTCTCCATAAAGTTGTGGAAAGAAAACTTACCTGCTTGTGGCTTCCTTACTTGAGGGCTACCTTTGTTGTGGATGTTAGCGGCTGAGCCCAGCTGCGTTGGGAAGCCCGCCGCGCTGGTAGCGGACCGGTTCTGGTGTCACGATGGTGCCGGTACATACGGGAGGCAGATTTCCATGGACACAACCATAAAGCAAGGCAAATTACAAAACGAGACTTTTCACATCGACCCACATGGGTTTTACTTGCATTATTCTCTGGTATGCAAGATGGACTCACTTGAGAATATTTCCCCCGGACTACAGGTACCAGAAGGCCTTGATGGCCACGCCCACATGGGCCGGACCCTGGAAGCTACAAGGTGCGGGGAACGCCATCTGACATTACACAGAGTGCAAGCCATTGAAGAAGGGAACCGCTGTTCCCGAAACGCGTCTGGCAGCATTGAACTTTGGTGTTTTTAGCCCACGTTGTATCCTGCTGGCAGGCTGTCTCCATAAAGTTGTGGAAAGAAAACTTACCTGCTTGTGGCTTCCTTACTTGAGGGCTACCTTTGTTGTGGATATATATATATATATATATATATATATATATATATATATATATATATATATATATATATATATACCTACTGGTGGTCGCAAGTAGGTAGTTATAGTTACAACCTAGTTTCTATAGGAAAAGCATTTTTTGATTTGCTAATAACTTTGGCGTCGTTTGACGAATCTTTGCAAGATTCCCCCCAAAAAAGTCTATCCAGGTCAGCTCCTATCCTGAAAGTTTGGGGGTGATTCGTCAAGGGGGGGCTGAGAAAAAGGGGGTCCCAAAACGCGTTTTCCCCATGTTAATTTCCATAGGAAATTTTGCGACGAGCTACAGCCCGAACTGCTGAACGGAATTACCCCAAATTTGGCAGAAAGGTAGAGCTTGGTTCAGAAAGCGACCTTTTTTTTAAATGGTGTAAATCCGTTAAATCGTTTTTGAGAAATTAAACAAATAAGAGTCAAAAAATCAATTTCCCATAGGAAACTTTGTGCAAGGCTACAGCTGAAACTACTGAACGGAATTACCCCAAATTTAGCACATAGGTAGTGCGTGGGTCAGAAAGTGACCTTTTTTTCAAATGGTGTAAATCCGTTCAGTAGTTGCAGAGAAATTCGAAAAATAAAAGTTTTGATATCTGGGCGGAGCCTAAGTCCCGTGCACGAGCTTCACTGTGATTGGCTGTCATCTTGTGGCTCGGTAGAAGCGAGTCGCTAGAAAACAGAGAAACAAAGGTAGAAAAGAAGAGAAGGGGGCAGGGTAGAAACACCCTGACCCCCTAGGCTTGCTCAGGGAGTCCCAGAAGGACCCCCAGGGTAAAAAGAAACATTAAAAAAAATAAAAAACGGCGCAATTTGCGCTGGGGTCGCGGGTTCCCGTGTTTTATTTTAATGAGACCCCGGATGGGCTAGGTCCTGGGGGCATTTCTTAAAAAATAATAGTGGGGGCTCGCTGGGGCTGCGGGGGCCCGCTGGGGTCCCCGCAGTCTCGGGGCTTCACTCATGTTGGGAGGGGGGTTGCCCGGCCCCTCTTCTGGAGTCCTCCATCTGATTATAACTTTGGCGTCGTTTGATGATTCTTTACGAACTTTTCCCAAAAGTTTCACTTTTTTGATCAGCTCCTATCTTGAAAGTTTAGGGGTGATTGGTGAAGGGGGGGCTGAGAAAAAGGGGGGTGTCAAAAAGTGTTTTCTCAAGGCATTTTCTATAGGAAACTTTAGACAAGGCTACAGGTCAAACTGCTGAACGGAATTATGCTAAATTTGGCAGGGAGAAAGGTCGTGGTCCAGAAAGTGCGGTTTTGTAGAAATGGTGTAAATCTGTTCAGTAGTTTTTGAGATATTAAAGGAAATATATATATATATATATCTGATCGGTGCCTAACTCCCGAGCACGAGCTTGCCTCTGATTGGCTGCTAACACTACAAAGCAGGAAGTGTCCTCTGATTGGCTGCTAACACTTCTTCAAACCAGGAACTGTTAGCAGCCATCTTGTGCCTCGCATCGAGTGAAAATATAAAAGAACGGTTCCGGGGGCAATTTAATATAGCTGAGCTCTGTGTAATGATGATTTGGACGCAGTGAAGGTTTAAGATTTCTTAACAATAAAGGAGAAACAGGTGAGCGCCAGGCAGCACGATTTCCACTCCAGGACACCTTCACGCTCCCTGTGCCCAACATCACCACTTTGCAGCTATACCTTTAGAAGCCAGTCCGTCGGCTCGCAGCTGTCTACCTTTGCGAGCTAGTACGCTGCTGTGCCTCTACCTCTGCGAGCTACTACGCTGCTGTTCCTTTGGGAGCGGACGGCTCGTAGTTCTGCCTCTGTGAGTCGAGCTAACGGGCCGCAGTTGTCTCTCTGCGAGCCTGGGTACGAACTGTTCATAAGTCACACTATATGAGCATTGAAAAGCCATCTTGTGATTCAGTCCGTCAGCTGGCATCTGTCCGAGGCATTTCTGAAAACATATCGGATCTCTATCTATGAGAGATACCCCTTTCACGCTGCATCCCCCCACATTAGCAGGTAACGCACCCTCTTCCCACATCACCAGCATACCCCCAACAACCTTCTTGGGCCCGGAAGTGTCCCTCTTCGAACTATTAATAAAAAGATGCTTGTGAGGTTGGAGAAAAAAAGAATCTTAGTCATGTATAGATTTACATATAAAATATTTTATGAAAACAAAACAACAAATAAAACTTTGTACAGCCGTGGCGTGTCATCGCTGGTCCATTTGTGATTCACAGCATGCAAGACAAAAAGAAATATAAGATGTTGTGTCATGCGTCCAGCAAAGGAGACAGAGAGAGAGAGAAAGAGTGAGAGAGAGGAAGAGAGAAAGAGTGAGAGAGAGAGGAAGAAAGAGAAAGAGAGATAGAGTAAGAGAGAGAAAGAGTAAGATACAAGGAAGAGAGAAAGAGAAACTGTGTGAGAGAGAGGAAGACAGAGAGACAAAGAGTGAGAGAGAGGAAGAGAGAAAGAGTGAGAGAGAGGAAGAGAGAAAGAGTGAGCTACAAGGAAGAGAGAAACAGTGTGAGAGAGAGGAAGACAGAGAAAGAGAGAGAAAGAGAGAAAGAGTGAGATACGAGGAAGAGAGAAAGAGAGAATCAGTGTGAGAGAGAGGAAGAGAGAGAGAAAGAGTGAGAGAGGAAGAGAGAAAGAGTGAGAGAGAGAGGAAGTCAGACAAAGAGAGAAAGAGTGAGCCAGAGAGGAAGACAACAAGAGAAACAGTGTGAGAGAGAGGAAGAGAGAGAGATAAAGAGAGAAACAGTGTGAGAAAGAGGAAGAGAGAGAGAAGAAGAGACAGAGAGGAAGAGAGAGAGAGAAAGTGAGAGAGGAAGAGAGAGAAAGAGTGAGAGAGAGGAAGAGAGAAAGAAAGAATGAGAGAGAGAGGAAGAGACAGAGAAAGAGAGAATGTGATAGAGAGAAAGGAAGAGATGGAGAGGGAGTGTTGACACTGGAGAAAATCTTCACAGCTCACCTTTGTGTCACCGGTGTGTCTCCAACCACGTGCCGGGACATAGTGCACCCTCAAGTTTAGTGATCTGAAAGATAGTATAGATTTAGTCATTGCAGAGTACATACAACTGCACACGCGTAATTCTCTGTTTCAAGGAAGAGAGAAACAGTGTGAGAGAGAGGAAGAGAGAGAGAGAAAGAGTGAGAGTGAGGAAGAGAGAGAGAGAAAGTGAGAGAGGAAGAGAGAAAGAGAGAGAGAGGAAGACAGACAAAGAGAAAGAGTGAGAGAGAGAGGAGGAGAAAGAGTGAGAGAAAAAGAGAGAAAGAGTAAGATACAAGGAAGATAGAAAGAGAGAAAGAGAGGGAGAGAGAGAGGAAGAGAGAAAGAAAGAATGAGATACGCCACTCCCACCGCCCAGAGGTGACTGCCCGCTGCTGCGGAAAGAAGTCTCTCTGCTCACCTTCTGCCACCGGCATGTGTGTAAGAGGGTCCACCATGTGCCGAAGGAACTTGGTCATGTGTTGAGGATGGCCATGCATCATTGCAGATTTTTTGCGCGTTCAGCTTTGGTGGTGTTGGGGGGGTGGCGAACGTCAATTCGTGATTCAGAGCCTGTTAGATAAAAAGCAAGATAAGATTGTGCATCATGCATCCATCAAAGGAGAGAGGAAAGAGAGAGAGAAAGAAAGAAAGAGTGAGCAGAAGGCATAGAGAAAGAGACAAACAGTGAGAATGAGAGAAAGAGGGAGAAAAAGAAAGAAAGTGAGAAGAAGACAGAGAGAAAGAGTGAGAAAGACGAAGAGAGAGAGAGAAACAGTAAGAGAGAGGAAGAGAGAGAGAAAGAGTGTGAGAAAGAGGAACAGAGAAACAGAGGAAGAGTGAGAGAGAGAGAAACAGAAAGAGAGGAAGAGAGAGAGAGAGAAAGAGATAAACAGTGTAAGAGGAAGAGGGAGATTTAAAGAGTGTGAGGGAGAGAAAGGAAAAGATGAGGAGGGACACTGAGTGCCCACACTGTGTACAAAACCATCACAGCTTACCTTTACGCCACCGTTCTGTCTCCAACCATGTGCCGCGACCTAGTGGAACTCTCAAGCTCCCAAATCTGAAAGATAGTACAGAATTAGTAATGGCAGAGCGACATTGGATTAGGTTTCAAAATCTGCCCGGGCACGCAAAAAAAAAAAAGTGGCCCACATTTGCATATTGCCTTTCCTCAAAACACTGCTTCGGCAAAATTTTATTTAAAAAAGGAGGGGCTGGAGGATAGACAAAAAAATGCACGGATTTGTTTACACTGGTGACTTAAAAACAAGTGAGGCTACTTCTGCTCAGGCCCCCTGCCCTGCTAGATATGCATACATTAATGGGTGGTCCTGCGAGAGAAAGAAAGTGACACCTCTGCCTGTTGCTAAACGTGAGGTAATGACGCCCATCTGCCTCCAGAAAGGCCATTCAGACACCCACTGGGCCGCTGGCTGTATCCAAACAACAGCAACACCGCCCAAATCTGCCCCCCAGACTGCTCCAAAAAGCAGCCCACAGTTGGAACTTGGCACCGGCTCCTTGGGCATTGCACCAGTGCCTGCGTTAACCAATCCGACGCTGTGGCACCCTCTACATCATGCAGCTCCGTTCTGCAAGCTTATTGGTCTCACATTTGGAATTGAGTCTTTATATCGCCATAGCAGAGGACATACTAGTGCACCTATCATCATCGCAGGTTGTACACCCACTCAGTGCTTGTGGTGCTACTAACTCAGGGAAAACTGAGGCCACGCACGTGGCGGTAGGCCCTCTCTGTTGGGCTCAGGCCTACACTGCGGTGCAGCAGAGCACACAAAACATCAACTGTCCGGACCACTGGGACGGGCCATCACCGTGGCGGTGTGACTGTGCCGGCCACAGTGTATGCGTTGCGAGCAACTCTAAAATGAGCACGTGCACCCGGTCTTTTTTATTAGTAGGGTCATGTGTCCTGTGACGCCTGTGCTGGATGGGTGTGGTGTGGGTGTATGCCAGCCGTGAGGGAGTGGCTGTGGCATCAGTGTTTGCAGATTGGGTTAGATCACGCACAATTGGGCTATATTTTGCCGATTGTGTGGTAAAATTTTGGTTTGTGCTAGTTGCCAGATTATAAATATATATACAGCGCTCCAGCAAAGTATTATGTTAAAGCGCTTTATTAGACAAATATTTACTTGGCATCCTGCTGCAACATCAATTCCAATGCATTCGCCGTCTGCTTGATGCTGTCCCTGCCCCTCGAAAGTAGAGTAGAAATATTGGGCTACTTTGAGCTACTTTTTGGTTGGCTTTGGGCTATAGAAAGCTTTAAAAATATGACAACACTGGATGCGGGTGTCCGTGTTGGAGTGCTACCGTCACCCGGGTTGCCAAAGTGTCACTCTGTGAGCCAAGTCCAACAATATGGCCAACATGGAAGGTACGGGAATTACTGACCCTATATTCATCCATAGTTCCACACAAGAAAGATAGTGGACATGAGACATCTGTGTGGATATGAATGTTTATTGCACATTCAGTGGAGTGTTGCAGCTGTAGCAATACAAGATTCTATCGTAAAGGGTTCATTACTTGTGATACACTGAGGTAGGACAGCAGATGTGAAATTATACAAAAAATATTGTATCAGAAAGGGTGCATGAGTTGTGCTGCACTGACATTGGGGCATCAGAAGCATTTATCGCTAGTGTACATCGAAGGCAGTAGTCAGCACAGACAAATCGAGGAATGTTTTTAGTCACTTCCTCTTGACAAAGTTCGGGGACATAGAGTACAATTCTCTCTAATAAATAAATCATGTTTCAATTTAAATTGTGAGCTCCACTGACCGCAGTGTAGGTGTATGGAACAAAAGATGAAACATTTATGGAATACACTGAGGAAATCTTGGTTGTTCTGAGTACAGTTCTTAAGTACGGTATTCTGAAGCTAGAATCTGAACTGGTCGTTCATCATATCGTCTACCTTTTTAAGTAGGGAAGAGCTGTGGAAAACAACGAGCTTCTAAATTTGTTTCCCACACACTCATGGGAGTTCGTTTTGCTTTTTTCATCTGGAACAATTCAATAGTATGTCCTATCAGTTCTTTTGAATGTAGAGGATGTATAGTATAATGTTAATAAATTTCTTCTTTTCTTGAATTGTCGACTTGAAAGATGTGTTTCATCTTCTAAAGCAGAGGTCTTCAAACTGTGGGGCGCGCCCCCCTGTGGGGGGCGTGGATGGGTTCCCAGGGGGGCGCAAAGGCATCTGCATGCACATGGAAATGAAGATGGCCTGGAAGAGCAGCGATGTTTATTTGCTGCATTTCCAGTCTGTCTTCATTTACATGGGGCCGGAGGTCAGTGACTGCACTGCTGTGGGCTCGGCTTGGCAGTGTCTGGAGTCTTACCCTCCAGCACGACCGATTTTTTCACAGGCATTTAAACGCCATTTGCATACCTATGTGAACTAGTTACTAAGGCAAAGTTTTTTTTCTGTTTCCAGTACCCCCTGGGACCCACTCTGCCTATTTCTTACATTTGTATTTTACATTTACTGCTGTAGTGTGGAAATGCATTTCTTGGAAAGGAATATAAAGTAGGGTTGCCAGTAGAAAAAATCAAAGCCATGTATGTTTAAAGAGCCTGCAAAGACCTTGTCTTGACACTAAATAGGGTTATAAATAAAAAAGTATGTATTCATTTGTAATGTGACTTCTGTCTGTTCCCTTTAATTATCAGTCATGAATCATTCAGGCCACCATAGAACACATTAAAAGTGCTTCCTATTTATATTTGCTGTTCAAAGTACGCACCGATAAGTGCTTAAAATAGGGCTTTAGGTGACTGTTTATTTTTGTACCGTCTGCGACATCAAAATAATGAGCTGGCAATCCTAATCATAAAACTTGAAGTTTGTTGCAGGATCAGCACATTATTTCCTTCACCCTCGATCCCGGATTAATGCTATAATAGCAATAGTTTAACTTCTATCTGAAACCCTACGCCCCCGTCAATAAAATGCTGATTTACTTTGAGTGTCTGGGAATGCACCCTGCATTCAGACAACTCACTCCTCATTCTCACCTTTCACTTTCATGCTCACCCTGCACTCACAGCGCATAGTTATGGATTTCCCGCATTTGCCACATAATCCATCATCTGCTGCATAATTTGCAGATTAAAAAAAACTTGTTTCTAGCTCAAAATGTTCAAAAGTTACCTCGCAGTGGAAGGCCCTTTCTAAAGGTTGACTGGTCACCTTTCTGTTGCTTATTGCTATATGTGGGTGTAAATGTGGTACTTATGAGGGGCAATGAAGGCCAGGACAGTGTTAACAAGTGTAACAAGCATTGGCATAGCCAATAGGTCTCACCTTTGGGACCTTATGTGTTTAGCCAGAACTTGTGGCTATGTTGTAGAGCATTGTGGCTGCTGTGCATTATGTTGAAAAGTTATAATAAAAAGTGTTAAGCATTTTTGTTACCTTTATACAAACAAAGACAACATTATATTAAACTGAAAAACCTGATTAAAAAAGATTTTAACATAAAAAATGTCTTCTAGTTTTTTTGTACTTGCACTTTTAAACCCAGTTGTGAGTTGACCCGCAGGTTACTCAAATCCTTCTTCAGAATGTTCATTATTCCACTCACATGTCTTTCTGGAATACACACGTGACCCATAGATTAAACATCCATCTCTCGAGTAGGTGCGTTAAGCCACTGAGCAACCTCACATATAACCAATGTCTTTATTCTAAGTGCTATAAATAGCATACGTTATTACTGCTGCTTAATTTATGGCACTTAATGTACCTATCTCAGAAGGATAAACGGCTGAGTCTGCTGTTAGCATTCAGCACCGTAACCTTCAGAACACCGCGTTTGTCAGCAGCGAGCGCTCAACGCTCTGGGCCGCCCTGCCAGTGATAACGTGCCAGTGAGTGTAAAGAACATTAATCCTGAACATAGATTGGGGTCTGTGGCGAGCACGTTTAGCTAAGATTTCTGCCGAAGGAGTTCAATCCATAAAGCCATTCGCAGCATACAGTGTTAATCAATCACTAGGTGCTGTGAAAGCGGCCCTGTCAGTTGTCTGCTGCTGTGATATGCAGCACCAGGGATGGGCCTGCAGGTGTGCAGATATAGCGCTTTGAACCACTCGCTTTAGCGTATTCTCGAAGCCGGCGCACAGCTGCCAGTCAGCGCGGGTTCAGGAGTGAATTCCCCAAGAGCGTCTACCGCCGCTGCGCCGGGTAGGATGCGAGTGGTGTGCACGTGCACGCACGCTACAAGGGTAAATCAGCGCGACCAGCGCTGACCGCCATCTGTTTCCAATTGCGATAATTGGACACAGATGGCGCTACTGGTCGCTCCCGAGCACCCTAGGCCACAGTAGACAGAAGGCGGGACATGCACCTGCCTTGGGCCAATTCCGTGCTGTCTTTCTAAGAAAGACACATGCAAATGCCAATAGCGGGTGAAAAAAAAAAGCACACACACAAGCGTGTGTTTAGAGTTGAAAAGCCCTTACTTAAAGTCTCGCAGAGCAGCGCATGTGCGCTGGCTCAGACGAGACCTAAAAATAGCAAAATAATGCAGTAATGCTATCACAAAATATGCAGCATTATGCAGCATAATTCGCCTTTGCTTGCTGCAGAATTTAGCCAACCATGCTGCATAATTTGGCCTTCTCCTGCCACATAATTCCAAAGGATCTGTTTATAGTGCTATGAGGTCCCAGCCTGTGGCAGAAACCACTGTGAATGATGCAGTGATTGAGAGAAAACAAGGTCTTACAAAATACACTTTTTAGTAATAAGTAATCAAACTGTATCTAATGCAGACCTTTTTGTAAGTATCTCCACTATTCCAGATCTCAGCTGATAACACCCTTACAATACATCTCAAAAACAATAGATCTTTGCCACATGAAGCGCCAAGTAGAGCCACTGGAATTATTCAGCATAAGCGGACAACATTATGCAGCAGGTTTGACTAAATTATGCAGCACAAGGTGCCACAATTTGTGTTTAGCATTACTTCATTATTTTGTCATTTTAAGTCAAGGTAACGCTGTCAGGGGAAATATTTCACCTCATTAGTACCAGTTTAACACCCAAATACAGCAGTAAGCAACTACAAGATTGCCAGCCAATCTTTGTAAAGGGCCTTCCACTGCTGTGGAACACTGTCACTCTTTAAGTAACTTTTGTTCAGTTTGAGCTAGAATCAAGTTTATTTTGTTGAAATCTGCAGATTATGTAGCAAATGCAGTAAACTGATAATTATGTGGAAAACGCTGCTGCTGCAGAAACTCATAATTCCAGTGGCCTTGTATTTAAGTGACTCAATCAATTAATGGCTGTTGAGAAGGTTGGTTCCTTTTTTAACTTTCTGCACTACCACCACACCCTTCACTTTCAGGCAGAGGCACCTAAAAGTCAGTATTAACCATTCAGGGGCAGTTTTTTTGTGTGAAAGCTGAGTCCATGGGGTGGCAGGTAGAAGGCCTGCAGGGTTGCATTCAGATGCAGAACCCTAATCCTCTTGATCCCTGGGGGCCTCACAGTAATGGTCCAGAAGACAGAGGAAAGGAGCGAGATTCATAGATATTGTCAAAGAGAAGGCCCAGAATAGGGAGCACTGTATGCAGACTCAGTTGTGAGTTTACAAATGGCCAGTGACAGCTTCTTCAGAGAGATACCCCAAAGAAGGGGACAATATAGTGTTTTTTGCTTTTTAAAGGTACATTTATTAGTGAAGCTGGTACTGCTGCCAAGTGTGTAAGTGGCCACTGCTGGTTATCATTAAGAAATTAGATGCAGCAGGACTGGGGCCCAGGTATTTGAGGGGCCCACTGCATCACAATTATGACTGTCTAACTTTAAAAAAGGGGCATCTGACCTTTTTTTCATTTCAAGCATTAGGACCGAGGTGATGATCCGTCATGGTGGGGAAGAGGTAAAAGATGCAGAGGAGATAGCCTCCTACTCATGATTTCAGTTATCATTAGTGCAGCAGGTATAGTTGGATTGGGGTCAAAGAGTGTGAGGGGCTCACAACACCCCAATTATGGGGAGCAGTTTGTTTGGGATAACATCTGTCTTTGTTTGATGCATTTGCTGTTTTATAAGTCTCATATTTAGTGCGGATCATAAGCTATAGAAAAAGTATTTCTGAAATCATCTCATAAGCCCCACTCCCTGCACGAAGCCATGCCCCTCCCCGCTCCTCCAATCCTTGCCATACATTTTTGGAGGGGGTCCCGACCTCAAAACATTTTGCTTAGGAGGGGCTCAGAGTAAAAAAATTTGAAGACCTCTGTTCTAAAGTCATTTCTTCTTCTTCTACATTTGCAATTTATAGTAAATATTGTTTTGCACCAGATATAATGTAGCCTTTTGGATTATCGTGACATGTACTAACTCTTGCCATATTTTCCGTCTCTTTGTGGGTACACCATTAACAAGAATGACTACAGGTTCAGTATCGTCTCTTTCTACACTAACAGTTTCAACATTTTTCTTACAATCTAAAGGTAAATACACAACTCTTCCTTTTAAACCTCTTTATAGATCTGTTGAAGGCAGTTTACCTGTTTTAGGCTGCAGACGAATTATAACCTGAAAAGGGTGCACAGATTGTATAAGGATGGCCTTATATGTATTTATATCTGTAAGTTTAGGAGGTATAGCAACTAATTCTAAGTCACCATGGACAGCTCTAGCTGGCATTTTGTTTTCTTCTAATTTATTGTAACAATATTTATCAAATACATTGTACAGTACCTAACTCAAAACGACCTTCCACAAACAGATAAGCAGCAAATTCTTTCCATTTGTGAACTATCTCTAGCAATTTCAGCTGCAATAGTTTTTTCTTGATTAATCTCTTCATTCAACATTTGGAGATAATTGGGAAAAATTGTACATTCAATGCTATCTTTACATGCATTGAAAGAATCTTCATAGCAGTCAAAATCTCCAAGTAATTCCATTTCAGTCCGCCAAGGTTTGAAGAGTTGCAGAAGAGCTAAATAGAAAAACTCTCTCTTATCTGGAGTATCACAACTTAATTTCCTGTGATTAATCAAATTTCCTTTGGCATGCTTTACCAAACATCCATCAGATACAATTACAGCATATTTTCCTTCATTTATTTTTTCTGTAAAAAATGTTTTTAAACTATAATGTTGGAGTATTTCATATAGACATGTGTCTTCCAAGTATGGACTTCTATTTGTATAGTATGCGAGGAGCAGCAATTGAGTTATCATATTGTATGCCCATATGTGTATTCCACATCTTCAAAATCACCGGATTGTAATCATTAATGTACTTCGATTCTTCTGTTCTTCTTATATTATAAGTATTTTTGGGTGATTTTCGAGTGATAGTACGCCTCACTACTGACATAAAACTGTTCACTCTTCTTTGCGATGACTTATGGTGCACTGCGTTAGTAGTACCTTTGGTGCTTAGCGTGTACGTACCCTGAGATGATGCGTGGTCCGAGAGGTTCGCACTCGGACCAATGTCTTTTGTCTATTGAATTCTGCCTCATTTATGCCACGTAGCGATGACTTATGGTGCACTGAGTTAGTAGTACCTTTGGGGCTCAGCGTGTACATACCCTGCAATGATGCGTTGTCTGGGAGGGCCGCACTCGGACCAATGTCTTTTGTCTATTGAATTCTGCCTCAATAAGGCCACAGGGCGATGACTTACGGTGCACTGAGTTAGTAGTACCTTTGGCACTGAGTGTGTATGTACCCTGCGATGATGCGTGGTCCGGGGGGCCGCACTCGGACCAATGTGTTTTGTCTATTGAATTCTGCCTCAGTAAGGCCACGTGGCGATGACCTATGGTGCATTGAGTTAGTATGTGGCACGGTGAGGCCCGCTGCTCTGGCAGACTCGTTGGTCTTCACAGTTCACAAGTGAACCACGCCCAGAGCCCCGACTTATTTAATCATACTCCTACACTGGAGTGGCGTACGTTGGACCAGCCCACTGCGCTTCCGCTTCCAGGGGAGGACAACACAGCTACATGTCCGAGATCTTCCCCACTGCCTGACGTAACATGGTTGCATCTATTGTGCACAACACTACAAGCACCGGCAGTATATGTACAGATGGAGAGGTTTATGATCTGTATAGTGAGGTCTGTCCAGCACATCACGGCTACACTTGGTATTGTGTGCATTATTATTATTGATGGATGAGTTGCGTCCTTCACACATATTTGCTTGCCATATCTGCCAACATTCAAGTATTGTAAGCCTGAGGGACCATGCTGTTTTTGGAAGGTCCGCTGTCCTGTTCTGCGCTGCCTCGGTGGTAGTAGGGAGGGAGGTGGTCGGGGGGGGGGGACATCCTGAGGCTGGAGGCAGTGAGTGTTGTGGCCTTCATGGGTGTTTGAGCTGCGCGATCAGTAACTCTAAGACATATGTTGCGCTTCAGATGTGATTCTGGGCTGCATTCCTTTCACATTGTAGGTAGTCATCCTGGTTTACACCATTAAAATGCAGATGTTAGATACCTACTGCAAACATGGCTTATTCCCTGTTTTTGGATTGCACCCCAGATTTGGCTGCTCGTTGAAAATATCGGGAACTGGTGCGTTTGTGTTAATTTTTGCATGGGGACGTCTACTCTGTATATTATTACTGTTAGTTGTTGTTCTCATTAGTGACAAAAACTTTTTTGTGGAAGCTATTGCTGGAAAACTGGGGATATTGGCTGTTTTCACTATGGTGACAATGAAGTGATAATTTAAAAATCACTGAAAAAACTATTAGGTTTAAAGAAGAAAATAATTAGAAATTAGCATTTAAAAAACCTTCAAAATTCACTGAAAAACCATAGGTTTCAGGGACGTTATAGTTACAAATTAGCTTTTAAAAAAACCTTTGAAATTCACTGAAAAAACCATAGGTTTCAGGGACGTTATAGTTACAAATTAGCATTTAAAAAACCTTTGAAATTCACTGAAAAAACCATAGGTTTTCAGGGACGTTATAGTTTGTTTGACATTTCACTCATACAAAACCATAGAAATTCCGCCGTTATAGTTAGTTCAGCAAACTATAACTCGCCCCCCCGCGATGCACTGCTGATGACGTCACATATTACATCATTCATGACATGGTCAGTACCATCACTGATGACATCACTGATGACATCTCAAATGATATCACTGATGACATCATCCATGTGACAATCTGATGCACCTCCTAACACCCTAATACAACCTTTGATACACCCCCTGTAAAATACAGATTACCATTTTCAAAACCATTGACACACCAATACCAGTTACTACACTCACTAATTCCTAGGTCTACAGACACATGCACTCATTCATCCATACAACCATTCATACATGTAGTCACTGATCAATACAACACTATCATATGCACTCATACACCTATACAGACACTCACACACCACCACTCATCCTAGTCAGTCATGCACTTATCCTAGTCAGTCATGCAAAGAATCAATCACAGTTCTATTTACTCACCTACGGTTATACACACACCACCTCTTTTATTCATACAGATACTAACGCATACTTACTCTCTTATATAATCACTAATACAAGTATACACTCATCCATACAGCCACTCCCACAATCACTGACTCTCACATACAGTCATTTATATACTCCAACTCTCACATACACTGCTTTTTACTTTTGTACTTACTTGGACATCTACCACTGAGACATCCATTCACTCACCAACACATCCATACATACACTCACTCACCTATAGAACTGTTTCCACATGCTCTCTTAAAGTCATACACCCAGTCAATCAACCACTCACACATCTATGCACAGAGTCACACCCCCCCTCCCAACCATATACACATTCAGTCTCCCATACAATTACTCAGGCAACTAATCAATAACCCATATAGACACCCGTGGAGCTACTGACCAACTGATGCCGCAGGTTATACAACAACAGACAGACTGATACAGACATTCACACAGTTTAGTCACTAACCCATGTATTCAGTAAGACACATTTAATCACTCACTTAAACAGTGCGTCACACACCTACTAAATCCTCCATCCAGACACTTATACATACACTCATTCTTCAATACATCTTGGTATTTATATATTACATATTTAAATTTGAAAGAAAAACACATTCACTGGATGATGTCATCAGTGATGTCATTTGAGATGTAATCAGTGATGTCACTGACCATGTCATGAATGATGTAATACATGACGTCATCAGCAGTGCATTGCGGGGCGCGTGTTATAGTTAGCTGAACTAACTATAATGGCAGAATTTCTATGGTTCTGTATGAGTGAAATGTCCAATTAACTATAACGTCCCTGAATCCTATGGTTTTTTCTGTGAATATATATATATATCTATATATATATATATATTCAGGCTTCAGAGGCGGAGCACTCACAGGACATTTAAATGATTTATTGAAGCAAATGCATTTCGGCGTTTATGCCTTCCTCAGTGCTTATCAACCGGCACTACGCATTGTGTGTTTAAATACATCTGGGAATGATCCGATTGGAGGGGCACACAGTCACCGCAAGTGAGGAAGGACTGTATCAATTCATAGTTTATTCTATGGCTGCCATGTCTGCGTGTGTCCTAGCAGCCAGATAAAAACATGTTATTTGGCTTTAGAAGGTCACAGTCTTTCATAGACGATTTTCCATGTGTAGATAACACTCATACGTTATGTTGCTCCAACAGCCCTTCGAAATTACTGCAGTCACAGTGCCTCCAGATGTAAGTGCCGTGATGTTAAATTAGAGTCCCTCGCCTGCCAAAATCAGAAGCGTTGCAACATCCTACATGTATCGGTATAAATTACTTCAATCCTCCAATATATGATTGTCAGCCAAGCTGGAAGGATGTCATCACATTCTTTTTTCTTCGAAAGAATGTGACCTTCTAAAGCCCAATAACATGTTTTTATCTGGCTGCTAGAACACACGCAGACATGGCAGCCATAGAATAAACTATGAATTGCTACAGTCCTTCCTCACTTGCAGTGACTGTGTGCCCCTCCAATCGGATCATTCCCAGATGTATTCAAACACACAATGCGTAAGTGCCGGTTGATAAGCACTGAGGAAGGCATAAACGCCGAAATGCATTTGCTTCAATAAATCATTTAAATGTCCCGTGAGTGCTCCGCCTCTGAAGCCTGAATATTTACCGTGATTTCACCCTTCGCGTCTTAGCGGACGAAAGCACCCACCCGAGTGCAGCAGCTAAAGGGTGACACTTGAGCTTGAATCTACAATACTGCTGCACCGCCGAAGAAAAAAGAATGTGATGACATCCTTCCAGCTTGGCTGACAATCATATATTGGAGGATTGAAGTAATTTATACCGATACCTGTAGGATGTTGCAACGCTTCTGATTTTGGCAGGCGAGGGACTCTAATTTAACATCACGGCACTTACATCTGGAGGCACCGTGACTGCAGTAATTTCGAAGGGCTGTTGGAGCAACATAACGTATGAGTGTTATCTACACATGGAAAATCGTCTATGAAAGACTGTGACCTTCTAAAGCCCAATAACATGTTTTTATCTGGCTGCTAGGACACACGCAGACATGGCAGCCATAGAATAAACTATGAATTGCTACAGTCCTTCCTCACTTGCGGTGACTGTGTGCCCCTCCAATCGGATCATTCCCAGATGTATTTAAACACATAATGCGTAAGTGCCGGTTGATAAGCACTGAGGAAGGCATAAACGCCGAAATGCATTTGCTTCAATAAATCATTTAAATGTCCCGTGAGTGCTCCGCCTCTGAAGCCTGAATATTTACCGTGATTTCACCCTTCGCGTCTTAGCGGACGAAAGCACCCGCCCGAGTGCAGCAGCTAAAGGGTGACACTTGAGCTTGAATATATATATATATATATATATATATATATATATATATATATATATATATATATATATATATATATATGTTATGTTGTTATGTTAAATGAACTTCTAGAGCGCACGTACACCAAAGGTTTCATGGCGCTATTGCAATATCGTACTAGATCGAGAGGTTACTGGTAGGCTTGAACGAATAAGAGAGTTTTGAGGAGAGATCTAAAGTGAGGATAGGATATTTCAAGTCTGAGTTCAGTAGGAAGGGAATTCCATGTGTGTGGTGCTAAGTAAGAGAAACTAAGCCCGCCGTGTTTTTTCCGGTTAAAGCGGGAGGGGGTGAGGAGGTTGGCCTGAGACGAGCGGAGAGCACGCGAGGGGAGGTAGCGAGTGATTAGAGAAGAAATGAAAACAGGCCCGCTACCAGTTAGGGCTTTAAAGATGGTACAGCCCAATTTGAACAAGCAGCGTTTGGCAACTGGGAGCCAATGAAGAAGTTTCAACAAGGGGCGGACGTGTTGAGTACGAGATTGGTGAGTAATAAGACGTGCAGCCTGATTCTGGACTAACTGAAGACGGTGAAGTTGATAGATAGGAATGCCAACATAAAGCGAGTTGGCATAGTCAATCCGAGAGATGACTAAGGCCATAAGTATCACAGTAAGGGCCTCGGTGGTAAAAAATCTAGCAATCTTCCGGATTCTACGCAGATGGAAAAAACAAGAGGAAGTAACTGCACCAATCTGGGGCTTCAAAGACAGATCATTACTGATCACTACCCCAAGGCTCTTAACCGATTTGGAGGGTGTAGGAGAGGTTCCTAACGAAGGGGGCCAAAAGTTGTCATTCCAGGGATTCGAGGGGCCGGTCAACACCAGCTCGGTCTTATCAGGGTTGAGTTTTAGTTGGCTGGTGTTCATCCAATCCCTGATAAAACACAAAGTGGCCTGGAAGCTGGAAACAGACGCAGTGGTGGGGTTGATGTTAAACACGAGTTGAAGGTCGTCTGCATAATTGAAGCAGACTACTTCAAAATTACGAAGTGAGTAGATTAAGGGAGCCATATATAGATTAAATAATAAAGGAGATAAAGAAGAGCCCTGTGGGACGCCACAGGTTAGAGTGGTTTTTTTGGCTGAGAAGGTAGCAAGGCGAACGGCCTGCGAGCGGTCCCCCAAAAATGAGGAGATCCATTTTAGAGCAGTGCCCTGAATGCCAGCATCTCTGACACGGTCGATCAAAAGTTTGTGATCGACCGTGTCAAAGGCTGCCGAGAGGTCCAAAAGGACGAGGGCCTGGGAGAGATTGTTATCAGCTCCCCTGCGAAGTTCATCCATCACAGCGAGGATGACCAACTCTGTAGAGTGCGCAGGCCTAAAACCGGCCTGGTGAGGGTCAAGAAAAGAGGAATGTTCAATAAAAGAACTGAGGCATTGTGTCACATGGGCTTCCAAGATTTTGCTCAGGTAGGGAAGGAGAGAGATGGGGCGGTAGTTAGTGAGATTGGTAGGATCAGCTTGGGGTTTCTTCAGGATAGGAATAATTTCAGCAGCTTTAAAGGAAGTGGGGACAACTCCTGTTTGTAATGAGTTATTAAGAAACGCAAGCGGGGGATCGGGATAAGAGAGAAAGGCATCTTGGAGGAAGGGGGGAGGGCAAGGGTCTGAAGGGGAGCCCGAGCTGACCTTTTTAAGAAGTGTAAAGAACTCTTCTTTAGAGATCAGGGGAATAGAATCAAGGAACTGAGTATTTTTGGGTGAGGTCCCCAAAACTGATTGGGGGATGGACGGAGGGATACTCTTCTTGATGGTAGAGATTTTCTGGATGAAAAAGTTATTAAGAGCATCACAGAAATCCTGGGTCGGTGCTGATTTAATAGTGACTCTATCAGGAAGAGATAATTCGTTAACAATGGAAAAAATATCTTTGGTCGTAGTAGATGAATTAGTGATTTTTTGTGAAAAGTACAAGGATTTGGCTGTTAGAATGGCTTTTTTGTAGGCAGTTAGCAGTTTAGTGAAGGTATCTTTTGTGTTAGTAGAGTAGCTACGTCTCCACCTACGCTCTGCTTGTCTGAGGAGAAGCTTTTTTTGTTTAAGATCCTCTGTAAACCACCTCTGGGCGTCGTGAGGCCGCCTAACGATGGAGAATTTGCAGGGGGCATATATATATATCCACACACACATATATATTTCATTATAAAGGAATGTGTTGTAAAGGCATAAGCATGTTTAAAACATGCATGGTAAAGGCATAGCGTGGTAATGGATAGTAATGGATGCGTGGTAAAGGCTGCTTCCCTTCTTAGCGTTGCTCCAGAGTCTCCTCCACCCACTCTCTCATGCATAAACCTAGTTGCAGCTCAAGGATGGCTCGTCATCTGACAGAATGATGGAGTCAGGTAAAGAATTCATTCCATTAATTAATTTGAATTTTTCAATCACCCTTCTCCCCAGTACACCAATGTCCTTCCTGAGTTTCCCAATACAGCACTGATGCTTTAAATCACGCACGGCTTTCTCTCCTATGTCTAAATTTTCTGAAGTTTTGCCATAATTTTAGACGTGTCCTCCACATCTAAATGAAAAGCTCCAACTGAGGTGTTACCATTGGCATGATTTTTTTTGGTACAATCTTTTTCGCAGAAAGAGTAAAAACTTGCTCGGTGTATACCTCCAGTGCAGTTTGGTGAAGCGTGCAACAGATGACAAAGCTATGGGTAACCTTTCTAGAGTTGGTGATAGTTTAAGTTTTAAAAGATAATTTATTGGATATCAAAGTAAAACATAATAGCAATAGAATACAATATATAAATATAACATAATGCAAAAATTTCATATAGGAGAGATAAACAGAAAAGGGGGAGGGGTAGCAGGGGAGGAAGAAGGCTACATCAAATGGTATAACAGATCTTTTGTATTCAAAATGTAACAGTTGGCACATATTAATTCCTCTAATAGAAACTTACGAAATAACCAAGATATAAAACACAATATATAACAAACAATCACTTTTAACTTCAAGGAGGTGTGGATACTTCTTCATTGCAAGGAGTATGTAAAGGTAAGGATTGAGCAGATGTGTTCAGGAAATTAATAATGGGTAACCATTATTAAATCTCGTTTAATAGCAAGGGTAATTGGGTGAACATAAGCCCTGTCTAATCTATGGTTATAACAAACTCCGTACCACCAGGCTTGGAAAGAAACATTCAAGGCATTTTTCCATGACTTAGTGATTTGTTGGAATGCTACAGCTATGAGTAAATCAATAATGGATGCATTAATAGGGGAGGAGGACCATATCTCTGAAGCGCTGCCTAGAAAAATATGGGAAAGAGAAAAGGGAAAATGTGAAGAGAAAATGTTATTAATTTGTTGCCACACTCTGACCCAGAAATCATGAATAGATGGACAAGTAAATAGCATATGTTTAAGATCTGCTATTGCGGCCGAGCAACACCAGCAGGTAGAGGGGATAGAGAGATCAATTTGATGTAATTTGGCTGGAGTGATCAAAAGTCTATTGTATATAAAGAATAAAGTTTGTGTCGTATTCGCTACTCTAGAAGACTTCCTTATTTTGGTAAAAATTTTGGTCCAAATTAAAATAGAAAAAGATTCATCTAAGTCCAATTCCCAGTCACATTCTACTTTAGATTTATCATGAGTATTAATGGTATTGTGTCATTTTTTATAAATTTGGGATGCGGAGGATGAGGAGTGTAAAAATGGGAGTGTGATAGGAGAGGATTTGGCATGTGTGAAGGAGGGTGTAAGGGCATCATAAGAATTTTGAGCAGCTGTACTCAATAACATATATTTGGGATGAAAGGACAGGGGAAGAGAAAAGCGGGATTGAAGTACAGAGAAGGGGATACAGGATCCATCTTGAAAAAGTTGGTGAGTCCATTTAAGACCGAGATCCAACCAATCTTTCCAAAAAAGAGACTTAGTTCTAATTTTAATGTGTTGATTATACCAAATAGGGGATTGTAAAAATTGTGTGCGATCATCCAGACCATCCAGGATAAGAGGAAGAAAGACTTTGCGGGTATTTTTAAGGATGGGGAGAGAAAATTTCTTTGGAGCATGGGTTAATGAAACAAATTCTTCAAAAGTGAAAGGATGAAAAAAGGAGGATTCAATCCCTACCCACAAATGCTGGGAGGTGGAATCAGTCATTCGCTCAGATAACAGAGAAGCAGAATGAATAAGAAAAAATAAAGTATGATATGAGGAGAAATCTGGAAAATTGACTCCCCCCAAATATTTAGGGTATTTAAGTTTAGAAAAGGACATCCTAGCTTTTTTGTTTTGCCATAAAAATTTTGATAAAATAGAATAGATATTCTTGTAACAGGATTTAGGGATATTGACTGGGAGATTAGATAAGAAAAATAAAATTATTGGGACTAACATCATTTTAATACAGTCCAATCTACCCCACCAAGATAAGAACAAGGGATGCCAACGAGTTGTAGAGTTAGTTCAAGTTACTTGTAGGTTTTTTAAATTTAGTGTTACAGTATCTTTAATGGAAGGTGTGAACCATAAGCCTAAGTATTTGATCTTAGTCGGACTCCAATGAAAAGAGGAAGTCAAGAAGTCAGCATGAAAACAGAATTTATTTAAAGGGAGGATTTCACATTTATCAACATTAAGTTTGTATCCTGATACCAATGCAAAATCGGAAACCTCTGATAGAAAGGTCGGTATAGAAGTTTGAGGGTTGGAAATAAATAAAAGAATGTCGTCTGCATATGCAGAAAGTTTCAGATGTTTTTCTCCATAAGGAAAACCAGCAATATCTTTATTCATGCAAATTTTTGTTAGAAATGGTTCTGATGCTAAAATAAATAAAAGTGGAGAAAGTGGACAACCTTGCCGGACACCTCTGAAGAGAGGAAACAAAGAAGAAACAAGGCCATTAGCTAGAATAAAGGATCTAGGAAAAGAATAAAGTAATGAGATATAAGAAAGAAATTTAGTACCAAAACCAAACCAAACAAGAGTTGGGAAAATAAATTGCCAATTAACACTATCAAATGCTTTTTCAGCATCTAGTGCAACAGCAGCTGAATGTTTATGGGAATGGCATTGTTCTTTACCGATTAATTTTAGTAAAATTTTGTCCAAACGAAGCGCAAGAATTTTCGCAACTATCTTATAGTCCAGGTTAATTAAAGAAGTAGGTCTATAATTCTTACATAAAGTGTGATCCTTATTTTCTTTGGGGAGAAGACAAATCAAAGCTTCTTGAAAAGGGGCATCAGATTTCTGGGATGCTAGTAAAAATGAAAATAACTGATGAAGTTTGAGAATGAGTAGGTTGAAAAAATGTGAATAGAATTCTATGGTAAAGCCGTCCAGCCCTGGGGGTTTTCTTTTTTTATGTACCTGAATGGACTCAAGAATATCTTTAGATTGTATATCAGCTTCCAAGGGGGAGAAATCTACATCCAGAGAGGAGGGTGAGGGAATGGAGGACAAATAATGAGTAATGTCAGTCAATAGAGGGGGGATTCAAGCGTATAAAGTTTTTGATAAAAGTCAGTGAATTCTGCTAGAATATCTTCGTCTTTATGGATTGTAATATTAGAGGAAGTTACAATGGATTCAATTTTAGTGTGTTCTTATTTAACCTTGAGATAATTGGCAAGAAGGTTGCCAGCCTTATTTGGCGCGCTGTAATATTTAGCACTAGATTTAAGTAAACATAAATTCGCAGACTCAGTGGAAAGTTTATTGAAGAAGAATTTGGCCTTAATAAGTTTATTCAAGTCAGATTGATTCTTAGTTAAGTAATAAGAATGTTCCAATTGTTTAATTTGTGTATTAAGTAATTGTATGGATTGAGAGGCTGTGCGTCTTTTTTGGGCAACAAATGAAATAATGAAGTCGCTAGAGGCAGCTTTAAAAGTATCCCAGATAAGTTGAGGGGATACCTGAGGAGATTCATTGTCCGCAAAAAATAAGTTTGCGAAATCAAGGAAGGCCAATGTAAATTTGGAATCTAATAGGAGAGAATTATTAAACCTCCACCTCCTAGTACCCTTTATGGGGGGGAGCAAATCTAAACTTAAGGAAACTGGGGCATGATCAGAGATTAAAATAGAGCCTATGTCAGAATGGGTAATGTTTTGGGTCAAGGCTTTAGAAATAAAGAGATAATCTATCCAGGATTGAGAGGAGTGAGCACGTGAGTAGTACGTGTATTATTGTAACATAGGGTGACAAAGTCTCCAGGAGTCTACAAGAGATCTTTGAGAGATAGTGGAAGTAAATTGAGCGTGCATGGGAGACGGTGAGAAGCGAGATTTAGATCTTCTATCTAAAAAGGGATCCATAATCATGTTACAATCACCACCCAAAATGAGATAGTCATCAGAATATTGCATCAGAGAGGAGAGGATTTGGGGCCAGAACAATTTATCTTGGATAGTGGGAGCGTATATATTAAAAATAGTTAAAGGAATCTTGTTAACCAACAAAGACACTGCAACCCATCTGCCTTCAGAATCATTATCTTGAGTTATGAGTTGGACATTTAACCGTTTATGGCAGAGAATAGCAACACCATTACGCTTCCCTGAACCAGGTGACGCAATAACATGGCCAACCCAATGACAACGTAATTTAGTAATCTCAATATCTTTTACATGAATTTCTTGCAATACCGCAATGTCTCCTTTTAAATTGGCTATATGAGACAAAACTCATTGACACATAATGGGAGAACCCAAACCTTTAATATTCCAGGATAAGATATTTAATGACATCTAAAAATATATATTAAACCGAAAAACTTGAGAAGAACAATTATATACATGTGTAAAGAATAAGACATTGTAAGGCAACTTATGAATTTGAAGATTGATATAGAGGAATTGTACAGATATAAAAGCAGAAAAGTATGAAATAGTAAAAGGAATAAAGTGAGGTAAGAGATAAGAAGAATATAAAAGATAGAGAAAGGACCAGTGATTGGAGTAAAACGAAAAATTATGGAGAGAGAGAAAAGATATGAACACAACAAAAAACAAAAGGACAAAACAAACCAAACATATGGTGAAAAAATACTGTAACAAAAAGACATACCGCAAGAAGACAATAAGAACGGGGTTGGTGGAGCCACATAAGGGAGGAAGGACACCCAACGGAAGACCGTAGGACGAAACGGCAAGGGGAACATCTTCCAGGAAAAATGAAGAGAACAAAAAAGCGAGGGACCATAAAACCGCAACCTGGTGAGAAGGAAAAAGAGAGAATTACCAAGGAACATAATAATACAAAAATATGCCACAAAATATATAAGGAATGAGATGAACCACAAATAAGAACAAACAGATAACAAACAAATATTATTGAAATATACGAGTCATTCATGGCCTAGGCATGTCCATGGATTCCACCCGACAGCTGTTCAAAAATTGTTGGAGGAGCGCAGGATCTTCCTAACTAGTTGTTTTGTTATTATAAGTCACTTTGAAGAGGGATGGGTGGAACAGGCCATATCTAGCATTCAGGCTGCGCAGTGCGGGTCTATTCTCCAAGAACCTTTTACGACGTTCAGCAGTCACCTTGGCGTAGTCTTGGGCAAAAAAGAGGTTAGAGCCATTCCAAGAGATTTTTTCGCGTTGTTTGGCAGCGTGGAGAACCTTGAGCAAATTTGTGTACTCTAAAAAATACAAAATAACTCCCCTAGGTTTCGTAGAGGAAGATGAAGAACGAGAGATCTGACCCAGACGATGTGCACGCTGGATATTCAATGATGGACTGTCCGGAAGACCCAGAAGAGTTGGCAAGAAGTTTTGAAAAAAGGAGATTGGATTAGAGCCTTCAAGGCCTTCAACTAAGCCATAAATGTGCAGGTTATTGCGTCTGTTGTGGTTTTCAAAATTTTCAGTCTGTTGTTTAAGATGCTCTATCTCTTTGAACATGTGAGGAACTTGACCTGTAAATCCTTGAACAGAATCAACACGTTTCTCTAGGTCCCCAACTCTTTGCTCAGTAAAAGACCAATTAGCTTCCAGATTCTGTAGTCGGGAGTTGGTTTCCTCCATATGCGGTTTAAAAGCATGGATTTCGTCAAGAAGGAGCTCCATGGATATTGAGGATGACGAGTTAGTAGGAGAAGGTGGATTCGCTTTCACTCGTTTGCCTGATGTAGACATCGATGCAGAGGGTATTGTGGAACCTTGCTTTGCGCCTAGACGAGGTGTAGATGGAGCAGAGCCCTTGGAACCAACAGAGTCACTGATACTATCTTCCATGTGGTCTTGTAGGACATTAAAAGGGTTATGGTCCTCTAAAACCACCTCGTTGGAAGGAAGTATTCCACTATGATTAGTGCGAGGCATTGCCATGGAGGGCGGCGAGAGGTAGACCACCTTATTTAGTCTGAAGAACAAATTATATTAATGGAGTCACACAGATTTTTTTTGAAAAAAACAATGAAAGTCAGACTGGTTAATGGATGAGGTGAAAAGCAAACAACATTAGACCAGGAGGCAGCTGCATAAAGATTAGTGATCAAAAGGAGTAAATGATGGCCAAAAATGAAAGAAATTTGCCAAAATAGCGATGAACGAAGATTCTGTTGTGAGGAAATAACGTCTCACAGCCTCAGGTGGGAAACCGAAGGAGCATTGGAAAAACAAAATGGCGGCCGCGACGGTGCGCTGAGTCGCGGTCGGCAAATTAAGTTAAAAATACATTTGTTGGGCTCACCCGTTTTCCCGCAGCGGCTGCATTCAATGGAGCTGAGGTTCCGACCGTCGTATCTCGCGGTCTCAGGGCCCAGAAACAAGAATACCAGCCTGGAGAGTTCCCGAAGCTTCACGTCGTTACGGAGCTCCTGGGAACAGCGGCCATCTCCTAAGGTTCCGAAGCCACGCCCCGTTGGTGATAGTTTAAGATGATGCTTCTTGTAACTATGTGCATCTTGTTAACCGAATATTATTCCCAATCTCATTACTTTGACATTTTTTGTTGTTCTCTGCACTGTCAAGGCTCATCCATCTGACGCACCTTTGCCTAAGGTAGACCCAATGAAGTTCAGAAGAGTGCTGAAGACCCACCTGTTACCCTTCCCAGGCATTATCATGTCTGATCACCCCTTTGCTGTTTCCTCTCTCCGTCCCTCAGTCACTTAGACACTCAGTGCTCTGACATGTCTCTCTAGAGACACTTGCACTATGGATAAAACTTGTGTGACATTCATTGTAAACCTTAACACTTTTTCAATTCTTAATTTCTGAACAGATGACAGCTATTTAGTGCTAACCTAGATTCAGCCTTTATCTATTCTGCACACTATGTTAGAATTACATGTGATGACCAATCTAGAATTATGGAAAAGTAACAAGGACTATGTTCTCCTTTCCAGAATTCCATGAAAGTAATGTTTAAATGCCTTTGGAAAAACTGCGGAAAGGTTCTTGGTACAGCAGCAGGGATCCAGAAACACATCCGTACCGTCCATCTTGGGTAAGTCACTGTTTCAATTGCACACGGCCTAGGTTTTCTGTAGCCCAGAACAATACAAGTTGTAAGTGGTTCAATGGACACAAAACTGCATTAATGGACAGTTTAGGATTTCAAGGAAAAAACACAAAAGTGATGAAATGGAAAGTTAAATATTCCTTCCATCAAGCTGAAGAAAAATAATGTGTGTGCTAAATTGTTTGTTAGCAAACAGTTTTATCTTCCTGTGCCAGAGCTGCCTATAACACAATTAGGTGATTTAATGATAATAGGCATTGGCGAGCCAATACGTCTGGCAGAACTGCAATACATGCACAAATAGGCACAGAACAAGCAGACACATGCAAATACATATAGATCGAAAAATCTAAATGAACATACATAGAGGGACAAATGGGCACAGACCAATAGACATAAAGGCACCAGAGTGCACACACAAACACACCTCATTCATGTACATACACGCTGTCAAACATACAGCAACCTATGAGCAAACACTGCTCATATCCATGTAGACAAAAAGAAGAAGAGGATACCACCAACAGAAATCTATGCACATAAACTACCATACACAAAGACTGCAGTGTACACAGACTAATTGTACCTGTGCACATCGAGGCAGTCATGGATACCCACAAACACACCTACAAGCACTCGGGTACACACAGAGCAATATATATACAGGCACTAATATACATAATAGCAGTACCTACAGAGGGGCAAATACAGAAAACGCACATACAGGCAAGCATACAGGCTCAGACTACATATGCATAGGTCGGTAGGTTAATGCTTCAGTATGCGGGTAGATTATCCATGGATGCATCATCATGAGTGATGCATTGATGATTAGATGGATGAGTGCTTTAAATGATGGATAGATGAATGTGTAGGTTGTTCGGTGGATGAGTAGTCATGAGTTGGTGGGTGTAAATGCACAGAAACCATATATGATTCATAGCTTAGTCAGGCACATGGTTACTTATTCCTCAGCCATTCGCTCACTCAGTAATCCATCCTATCAGCCAACCATTGGTCTATTCTGTCATTCATCCACTTACACAACAACAGCAACAAACTTAGCAAAAGATTAAGGGCTTGATTTTAATGTCTGGCGGTTGGACCGCCGGCATCTATAGAGGCGGTCTGGAGACTGCCCGATGAGCATGCAGCGGTCTGACCATTGTATTTTGAGTTTACCGCCAGGCTGGTGGTCGGAAAGGCGTCGGTACCAGGGTGGGGGCATCCTGTGGCCATGGAAAAGGGCCGCAGCACATGCCTCTGTCATGCAGCACTTCCTGCACATCTGTGCACGGTGTGCCATACACCATGTTGCGCATGGCATGAGGTGCTTGGAGGTGGGTGGGGGCCCTGTTTGGGGCTACCTGATCCTTTTCCGACAACCTTTTCATGAATAGGCTGTCGGAAAGGGGTATCGTAATCCCCACTAGGGTGCCTGCCTCGGCACCACCGCCATTCAAGGATGCTTCTCTGACCTCCGCCCCATCAGGATCTATGATCCTGGTGGAGCTGGCGGTCTTGTGTCCCACAACTGTGGGTCCGACCGCCAGTATCATTTTATGAAGTTCGAACCAAAGGGCAGTCAGCGGTCGTCAGACTGCCACCGACTGGTTGTCAGCTGTCTGACCGACGACATCATAATTAGGCCCTAAATAACTACTTTTACCTAATAACAAAACAAGCCGGACCTGTTGGTTTTGTCAATGCTTGTTTACATTTTACATGTATTATTTGACGTGTCTACTGTTTAATGTATAAAATGTATACAAAATAAAATCAACCAAGAGTGTTGAATAAAAATGTGACGAAGATGAACCTGATTAAAAGTGTACTTAATGTAGGCGCACACAGCATTAAAGCTGAAGGGCAGATGGAAGGTGAAAACCCTTACTTAATCCAAAGAAGGATTTCAAGGAAGAGATTCACCACCGGGAAATCCATGGCTTCATGGACAGGACAGGAGTGGAAAACTCGAACGGAAGTTTGCAAGGATACACAAGAATGAAGGGCACGTTTTTGCAATATTTGTTTTTTTTTTATTTCAAATCGTTTTTATTGAAAAAAATGAAAAATGAAAACACACAATAAATGACATATGAACTCCCAGTACACACAGACAGACATTACCTGAGATCCTGCAATTCTATAGGTGATACTTGACCATCCCGGACACATATAATGCCATATTCCTCATAGACATAGCAATAAAATCAGTGAGTCAAAACAGTGATTCAGATCTTCACGTCCGAATAACCTGGGTGAGCGTATACCAAGTCGGAATGTAAGTTTGAATTCGAATTTTAATTAAACTAACCTAGGATATGTCATGGAAATCTCACTCAGCATACCAAGATCCGATTGCGTTCAGTTGGGTAAGTACCATGAAGCCAATACCTTGTGTGTTATCCTCCCGGATGCCAGCCAATACCATGTGTGTTATATTCCCGAATGTCCATGCCGTCCACGCCGCAGCCCGCCACCCTTTTAATGCCAGAGTGGTTGCAGCCACATTTACAGCCCTTCCCTTCAAGGTGGGTCAAATGAGAACGATGATCTATCTAGGGCTTTCCATAACCTCTTGTGGGGAGCACGCCACGGAGAGGAGTGCAGAGCTGGATTATCAGCCCCTCTTAGAAACGAGAGCCATTCCTGCCAAACCCTGAATGAGACCTCAGAGGCGCTTTTCCATTTACACAGTATTACCTTACAGGCCAGAGTAAGCAAGATATCTAACAACTGACGGTCATTGTCATTATGAAGCTCCTGATCCAACACCCCCAGTAGAACATACACGAACTCCCTTTTGGATTTGACCCTGAAAATATGATCTATGCAATCAAACACTTTCTCCCAGAATGGTCCCAGTGCCGAGCAGCTAAAGAGCATATGAGCTAAGTCTCCTACCACTGAACCACAGTTCCAACATAGAGGGCTGTCCCGCAGATGGAGTTCATGAAGCTTTTCCGGCGTCCAGTATGTTCTATTAAAGAGCATGTATTTGGTTTGGGCTAGAATCGGAGAAATCTTATTCGTTAGGGCAGTAGCATGTATCAAATCCCAGTCAAACACCAAACCAGTAGAGTTGGGTTCAGAGTCCCACCTGGATTCATTCCTCTTGTGTGCCTTCCTTGGCATAGGGAGAAGCAGCTTATAAATTTTGGAAACAAAATGCCCCGATTTCATAAGTCGTGGGACATGGGTCTTAAGCCATGGGTCACTCGTGTTGAGGGAGCGCGTAGACAGAATAACTTTGAGTTTCAAAAAGTCATAAAAATCCATCGGTGACAGGTTGTGCCTAGCCTGGAGCGAGGAGAACGGCAAAGGGTGCCCCCCCTCAAGTAAATCGCTCACCAGGTTAACTCCTTTCCTAGACCAACTCTTCCACTGCAGAAGTTTCCCTTCCAGCTTAAATGAGGGATTATACCATAAGGACACCATAGTGGTCTTCCTCCAGAGTACTCCCGCTTTGTGAGTTTGATCAAGCCTCAGGAGTGCTCTTCTAGTGTTTAGTAGGATATATTTAGAGTGGGGGAGATGGGATAGATCCATCGAGAGCAATACAATAAGAGGTGCTTTACCAATCAAGGATCTTTCAATTTCAATCCACATCGGAGTGTATTCCACGTCTTCAGTCAGCCACTGTGCCCCCTGTTTACATAGAAAGGCCGTCTGATAATTCCTGAAGCTAGGAAGACCCAGGCCGCCCTTCTCTTTTGATAGCTGCAGCTTCTTCATTGATATCCTGGGTTTCTTCCCCTGCCACAGGAACTCTCCAAATAGCCTATCTACTTTTGTCAAGAAGGCCTCCGAGAAGGTCATTGGCAACATGCTCGCCAAGTAGTTTACCAATGGGGTCACCATCATCTTTAAAGTTTCCGCCCTACCCCACCATGAAAGAAATTTCGGTGACCATCCCTCCAGTAATTTAGATATTTTCTTCAGAGTCACGCTCTCGTTAACCCCCAGTGTTGTAATCAGATCTTTATCAAACTCCAGCCCCAAATACTTAAAGCAACCTGGTTGCCACGTCAGGCCAGAGTTCCCCATGACCTCTCTATTGCCCAAATTGTTAAACAATTTAACCTCTGTTTTATCTTTATTTAGCTTGTACCCTGACACCTTGGAGAATTCGTCTATGGTAGAGATGAGGGCTGTTATAGCCTCCTCTGCCCTTTCTGATAAAATTAGGGCATATGCGGTCAGCTTTATTATACAGTCTTCAAATGGAATTCCAGCAATACCCTCGTTAGCTCTCAAGTGGTAGAGAAATGGCTCAATGGCTAGTAAGAACAGTGAAGGGGAGAGGGGACACCCCTGTCTGGTTCCCTGGTGCAACTGGAACGCGGAGGAAAATGAACCTCCAGCTCTAACTCTAGCGGAGGGGCAAGAATATAGAGACATCACCATTTTTGTAAACAATTGGCCCAGGTTGAATTTATTTAGAACCGCATTCAAATAATTCCAATCGATCCTGTCAAATGCCTTTTCAGCGTCAAGGGTGATTGCAACAGTAGGGGTAGATAACAGTTTTGCCTTTTCGAGTACATGTGCTAGTATCCTGGTGTTATCACTGGACAGTCTATGTTTTAAAAAACCCGCCTGTGAGGCGTGTATTAGTTTGGGCAGTACCTTTTGGAGTCGACTAGCCAGGATCATGGCTAGGAGCTTACAATCAAGATTAATGAGTGATATAGGCCTATAATGCTGCCGTAGCATTGGGTCTTTCCCTTCTTTTGGTAGTACTGCAATGATTGCTTCCGACAGGGTTCCTTTCACCTCCCCAACAGTGCTGATTTCTTGGAATTGGTGCAAGAGTGGTTGTGATAAGAGTGATGAAAAGCCCTTATAGAATCTGGCAGTGAACCCATCCGGTCCAGGTGCCTTACCGCATTTTAACGACTTAATGACCCTCTCGACTTCTTGAAGCGTGATGGGACCATTAAGGTCATCACGGTCCGTATTGGAGAGGCAGGGAAGATTGCACTTATCCAAATAGCTTTGGATGTTAGGATTTACTACCTCTGTATTTTTTGCATAAAGTTGTTCATAGAATTGTTTGAATACCTCTGCTATCTTAACCGGGTCCGAGTGTGTCGTCCCCCCCTGATCTCTGATGGAGTTTATCATATTCTTCTGTATTCTGAATTTGAGGTATGCAGCAAGACTCTTACCTGCCTTATTTGATTCACATAGTTTAAATCGTTTCCTCCTGGTTAACCAGATCCCCGCTCTTTCACTTACTATTTTGTTATACTCGTACTTCTTATTGGCTAGTTTATTCAGTGTTTCCTCCTTCCTATCAAGCAAGTGTCTCCTCTCTAGTGAAGCAATTTCTCCCTCTAAGGCCTCCAGTGTTTTATTATGGTTCTTATTTATTGCAGATTTTATTTTAATAATGACCCCTCTTATCGTGCTTTTTAGTGCTTCCCAACGAATCAAGTCAGTAGTGTCTCCCCTACTGTTGTGTTCCAAATATTCCCTAATAGCGGACTCGATCGCTCCCCTATGCTGTTCTTTATCAAGGACCTCCTCATTAAACCTCCAGATTGATTGGTGAGTGGAAGATTTGACGTTGGAGATGGACAGGGAGATACATGAGTGATCGGATAAAACCTTTGGTTCTATGGATGTTTCTTCTATTCTGGGGATGCCATTCTTTGTAATGAATAAATAATCAATCCGGGAGAATGAATCATGTGGAGGAGAGTAGAAAGTATAATCTCTCCCGTCAGGATGCTGCAACCTCCACGTATCTACTAAATGGAACCGGGTACATAGATCAGTGAAAGCCTTATGAGATCTGCTGCTTCGAAAGGAGCATCTAGAATCCCTGTCCAATACTGGGTTAAAGGGTAGGTTAAAATCCCCTGCAAGAATGTGTACAGCTGAATCAGGGATAGTCTCGAGTTGTTTGGACAGGTCAGACCAAAAAACCAGATCACATGTATTAGGAGCATAAACGTTCGTAACATAGAATTCAGTGTCATCTTTAATCAACTTAGTTGTAATCCATCTCCCTTTAGTGTCAGTAGTGGAGGAGAGCAAGTCTACGTTAGATTTTTTTGCAATCAATGTCAGCACCCCATTTTTCTTCCCAATCGCCTCTGACCCTGCAACCTCAATAAAAAATGTATTCCTGAGAGTATGAAACTGTGAAGTATTAAGTTTAGATTCCTGCAACAGGACAATATCGCCTTTTTGTCTACGTAAATAATCCAGGACCTTCTGGCGTTTAACGGGCTGATTGAGACCCTTGACGTTGAGAGAGAGTATCTTTAGATTGTTCACTCTTGCGACGCCTATAGGGGTGTTAATTGTGCATAGTGACATAGGCATTTAATCGCTAAACATAATGGCTTGTTGTAAACTGCACTTACAAGTACTTATGTGTACTCCCCTCAGTCTTGCCCAGAACACCCCAACTATCACAACAATGGCCTTCACAGGTTGATAGGTGCCAGCATAGTTAATGCAATGGAGCATTCTATCGGGGCCATGGCAGCATATACGGCATAGACATTGGCATTGGCACTGGCATTGGCAGTAAAGTGCTGTCGGTCGTGGTATGCATAGGATCATGACACCATAAACAACACAAAAGAAAATTAACACAAAAAGCAGACATTTACCCCCCCTTAACACCTTGTCCCGTCCTCCCTCACCCCCCCCCCTCCCCCTCCTCCCCTCCCCGAGATAAACTAATAAACATGGTGACACGGGAGAAAATAGTGTCCCTCTCATGGCCTTAGGTCGCATCCATGTTGATAATTCGGGAGCCAACCCAACATACAAAACAGTGTATAACTAGTGCATCAAATAGGCAGTAACACTGCTCTAAGTAACAACTGAAAACTACGAATATAGTTAATATAGTCGCAATCGGTCTATCCCCAAGTGGGGTTCTCTACTTTCACTGACTACATTGCACACCTCCAGAACTCTAGACTGATTAGAAATCACTAGTGCACCTAGCATACCAAGTAGTGATTAGCATCTGCACAAGGCACAAAATACATAAGAGCACCTAAGATAAGACTAATATAGAACTAGTACATCCCCCATCTCTAAGACATAGCCCAACATAACCTACAGTGTAACAGTACAACAGTACAACAGTACAACAGTACAGCAGTTCAGCATAGCACAGTACAGCATTACATCCGGACCCATCAGTATCTTCCAGAAATGAAACAATAATCTACTACGTAACTAACTCAAAGATCAGATCCTATTTAGAGGTGGAAGCAGAGGCCATTGATGATGTATCCATATGCAGGTCCTCGCCTCCTTTCAGAAATTGCCTGAGCTTTAGCGGATCTGTGAAAATCTGTGGAGAACCTTTGACAAACACACGGAACCTTGCAGGACCCACAAAACCAAATTGGTGTCCCAGCGACTTCAACTTCGGACGTAGTGCAAGAAAGGCTTTCCTCGTGTCGACAGTTTCTTTGCTATAGTCTTGTGATATGTAAACCTTACTGGATTTCCATAGTACGTTGTTATTTTTGCGCACAGTATTTGATCCACATGTTGGTAACGCAATGGTTTGCAAACAATAGGCCGCGGGCCTTTTTGACCCGGCAAGATCTTGCCCGGAACCCTATGAGCTCTATCAAATTCTAATGGGTGATGAAAGTTAAGGTTGGTTGCCTGTGAGAACCATGCCTCCAGAAAAGGGACACAGGACTCGTATGACTCTTCTGACCCCTCCGGTATACCAAAAATGCGTAGATTCCCTCTTCGATTTCTATCCTCCAACTCCGATAGCTTCCTTGACATCTGTTCTGTGGAGATGTGTAGGTGTTTAAGAGAGCTACAAGTTTTAGTCTCCGAATCTTCTAGACGACTGATTCTTGACTCTGACTCTGTAAGCCTGGCATTAGTGTCTCGGATGTCCTTACGGATAGCTACAATTTCTTCTTTTGTGGACTTTGCAATCTCCTTCACTTCTTCCAGCTTATTCAGTATTATATCCATCGTATCGGTCGCATCCTTTTTACCATTGATGGGCGAGATTGGAGCAGGAGGTTCAGCCTTGAGCCGTTTCAGGTTCTTTGTGTCTTTATCCCCCATTTTAAAATTACTGCTAGAGGCCACTTGACTCGATTGCCAAGACTGATAGCTCTGAAGAAGGCCTAAACAGCTCGTGAGTACGTGCCTCACCAGACACAGAAGGTGCACACGGATAAGATATTACCACAGCAAAGGTACTCCACCGGTACCCCCTCCTACCGCTGCCAGCGATTGAACCACTCTCTCAGCAGATCCGAGCCTCCCGTGTATTCTCCACGATTCTCTTGTGCTCCATGTATTGCTCCATGTATTGCCCGATTTCTGTGCACTGCCAACTTGGATATGGTGTTTCAACCTCTCTCAGGACCCTCAAGCCTCTCAGATCAAGCCTCTCAGATCAACATTATAGAATAGTATGGTGACCACACACACTAGCTGCGCACATTAGCTACGCACCTGCATCGGCATACTACAGTGTGCAAAACATCTTGCCCTCAATCGTACTCCTGAGCATACATTGCGCACTCCACGTATCGATTTTGTGAGTGCTAACTGTTAGACTGCTGGTTTCAGCGATTTCAGTGTCCCGAGAGGTGCCTAAATAGCCGCCATCACTGCCGCCATTTTAAGAAGGAGTGTAGGAATGTAGGGGTGATCCCATGTACCAGTGTCAGTACATTCTCTACTTGCGATAAGATGCACCCATTGCCGCTTAATCACGCGGCTTAATCATGCAGCCTAATCATGCAGCTTGGTCATGAAGTATTTCCCCTTCAGTCCGGCGCTGGCCTCCCCTCCTATTACTGCCTCCTTGCATTCTGTTTAACACGCAGGTTCCTCGGAGCCTTGGAGACTCCTACAGCCGCCATTTTGCCTCTTTCCATACGTAGGCAATGTCCAGCATATGTGCGAGCATATGTTGTTTAAGAGTGATTTAAGAATCACGATACTTCACTTCACACTTCACATTCCATATTCCTGCGCTGGTCCCCCTCTTTAAAAATCTGCCTCCGCTCTCCAACACCCGCCGGGACTCTCAGAAACCTCCGGGGATTCCCACAGCCGCCATCTTGCATGCTCCACTCACCGGCGTTACTCAGCATATCAGCATATCAGCATATCAGGGATCAACTATAGCCATCCTGTCCAGTCCCTTACTCAGGCCCACTCACTCTTGATGTGGTAGCAACGCGACCTTCCTGATCCTCCGATCTTCCGGCTAGGTAGCGGCAACGACATCAACAGGGACCAGCCAGCTCCAACGGCTCCAATGGCTCCGCGATCCGCTCGTGGCTGGTCTCGGGGGCTCCTCGCTCATAACCTGCTTCCAGGACCGCCTTGACGACTCAAACTCAGCCCAGAGGTAAATCTCACTTTCCGATCACTAAAATCCTCGTTCTCGTTGCCCATGTGTTGGGTTATAGCTCCATAATTGCTCCGTGTTTCACTGCCACGGGAGGAGCGACGCGTTAAGCCACCATCTTCTCCGGCGTCCAAACCACGCCCACGTTTTTGCAATATTTTAATGTTCTTTGACTTATGTCACTGTTTTCCGTTTCTTTTCCACCTTTTTTCTACTTTTTGTATTTTTATCTCCCTTACTCTGGGTCAAAATCTTATGAAGAACATTATTAAACCCCAAAAATGATAGATGTGGGCCGCATCTGCAACCATCGACTCAAATTCAACAATGTGTACATGAAGTACGTAGGCCTATGCAGAGCACTCAGCGTGCAATACTAGAGCTAACCCATCTACGTGAGAGTCAACTTTATTGGCTATAAAACAATATCTATCAAGAGGGAGCTAGCTTCCATTCATAGAGCTACATCCCACAGGAAATACGCACATATTTATACCGAAGTCACCTTCAAAGATTGATTTTCATAAGTGCACCATACAAAATCCGCTAATGACGCACATAAAACAGTCCACAGCCCTCATTCATCTGCTTGCGGTTCATCCAGTTGGTGACGAAAATAAGAAAATAAAACGTTCAGAAACCCTGTTGCAGTCCGGTCTTTCACGTTTACACATGTTTTATATTTAAAAAGGCCGTTCGCATACAGTTTGCAGTTCACCTAACCATTTTTCTTGTTTTAAATGCTAAAGTTTTTTTTGCTCAATTAAAAATATATTAAAAAACGACCCCTGAGATAAGCATATCAGGTGTGTAAAGCCGCCTTCTTCTTGTAATGAAATATCATTTGTTCTAATTGGACTGACAGTCCAAAAATGGCTTTTTCAAAAACTATTTTTGATACGCACTTCACGACCAAATTAAATATTAAAATGAATATTATATTTTTAGATGCACTTGTAACTTTCCAATGAAGCCTCATTTAATCAAGTAAATGTGTTTTCCTTGCAATCGGATTCCTGTTGCTCTGATTTAAAAATATGACAAACAGAGCTACTATTTCCACAATGCAAAGAAAAGACTGGCCTTGATGAGCGTGCTCACGCATGGACTTGGAAAGCCTGAGAGTTCTGTTGATATTGCTTTTATCACCTCATGGAATTGCTACACCTGCTATTTTCAGAGTTCCTATAAGAGGATGAGGCCAGAGTGCACAGTAAAAACACGAAACCAAAGAAGATGCATGGCTTTCAAACCTTTGCCTTCATAGCATGTAAAATAAAACAGGCATTGCCAAAGTCAATATTTCTTTTCTTTGGGACCTATCAGCTTGCCAATGGTATGTAGTTATGCTGCATAGCATTCCCTATGCTATGCAGCATTGCTATAGAAAGCAAAACTTCTGTGGCAGCTAACTATAATTATTTTGCGCACCACACAGTCACATGCCTGCAAAATGGTGCAGCCGATATGTTTTGTTGTTGTTAGTTACCGATCTGAATTGGATTGGTAACTTAAAAGAAAATAGTGCAAACGCGGGTGGGGGCGAAAGCAACACAGGGGCACTGGTGGGGACAGAAGCAACACAGGAGGCAGGGACAGAAGGAACACAGGCCACTAGGGCAGGTGAAACAACATGGAGGACTGTGGTGGGAGGCAAACAATAAGGAGGGTGCAGTGGGATGATCAAATATAGCTGGAGGGGAGGGGCACATGGGAGAGAATGCAACACGGGGCAGTGGGAGAGAAGCACAAGGGCGAGCAAGAGGAACATGGAGTGCAGAGAAGAGAGAAGTGCACAGCAGGGTGACAACTGGAAAACACACACACTCTCAATGAGTTTCTAAACAAAAAGGAAAAAGTAGTGTTTGAAAAGCAAGCAGTAGAAGTACACAAGTAATGCATCCATGCTCCAGTAGAGGGACTATTGCATGAAGAGGAAGGAAAACTCACAGAATATAGCGAAAAAGAAGCAAACAAATGAGAGTGGCAATAAAGCCATCCAATATTAAGCAATGGGCGAGCTATACGCCCACTATAAGTTAACAATATGTCTTGTGTGTCTGATTCCCTTATCAAAACGCAATTATAAGGCATCCATATGAAATTCTTTCAAACTAAGTTTTCTTTTCAACCTACCTGGTGAGTAGATAGATGCTGTGATTGGGAAAAGGCAGTCCATTCATGAACGGCGGGCTGGCACACTGGCACCGTGCACCACTCCCTCCTGTCTGGATCACATAGACACAGTAACGCCTTGTCGGTGGCTCTGAGTAGGGCTCTTTGTTTTGTCACAGGTGGCACGCAAGCACCAGGGCTTGGAGATTTTAACCTTTTGGCAGCTTTTGGCTCTCTCCTACCCTGTAGACAGTGATGGTACATGCCTAACGCAAAGAGTTCAAGGGCTGGGGGCTGAAACATTGCACCACTCTTTGTATACAATCAGATAGAGATCTTTTTGTAAAGTCATGGTCCACCACTCCAGGTTGAATTAAATAATGATTAATTAGACAGTACAATGAGAGCGCAGTCACCCCAAGCCAGTCAGCCATTAACTGACTTTGCTCAGATCACTTGCACTCCATGGGACACAGAACACTAATAAACATTCTGATTCTTAAAACTAACCCAGCCTAATATGGCCTCTTCCCTTAATGTACTAATAGCATAAGGCAAAAACACAGTATACAATAATACATGTTAATCAAAAACAAGAATGGAAATACATAAATGATACACCCCAAACTCACATAGTCACATAACAAAACAGGCGGCCTGCACTGCCTATGGCTTCTTGTCATCCCATGACTTTGGCTCATATAACAAAAACTCATAGAATTGCTTCCTCCAAAGGAAGCAGCATTCTCAAACCTGCGTCCTGAAGCACACAACTCCTCATTAGTCATCAGCATAAAGACACTATACTCCTTCTCTCTTCCTACATTACAATCACCATCCCTTTGATGCAACCCACTACTCCTGATTGCAACTGTAACCTTTCTCAAGAACTACAGAATACCTATGAGTTTATTTAATCCCCTGAATTTAGTCAAACCACCTTTAATCCAACCAGATTTAATTTTAACTAATCACCTATAATGAAACAAACTTGTTAGCCCACAGAGTACTTTTCTCTCCTTTCACCTTGCAACACCCACTCTTTCAGCCATGCTGGAACCAACTTCCTTCCCAGGATTCTGTCTTGCATCATCTGATAGGGAGATTTTGGGGAAATATCATGTGTAGTAGTACAATACACCCATACCGTATCCGGGACCATTCTCTCATTATCTTTAGATAGTACCTTTGATCAACCTATTAGCTCTCTTGACCACACCATTGGGCTCTGGGTTATATAGAGAAGTACAAATGTGGTTAATCCCACAAGATAACAAAAACTTTTGCATCTTACCAGATGTCAATTGGTAATGTGGGAGCTGAACTCCAACAATCATCTGAACCCCAATAATGTAATACCCCGATATTTACCAAATTATTTTGGTTCCAGAATTTCCTGATTGATCTAGCGGTTGGAGACTGCACTCCTGATTAGGGGAAATCAAATTTTAGCAGAGTTGAATGGAATAAAATATTAGATACATAAAGGACTCCGTCTAGATCAAAAATAGGGAATATAGCTTTTTATTACAGAAAAATTAAAGGATGATACAAAAGAGAATAAGCCAATATCACCATAAAATGGTCAAAGCAGAAGTACAGGGAATTAAATTCAAAATCATAAAGCTTAGTTATTCATTATATTATGCAAAATTTCTATATGTCTGACTCAGGAAGGAAGAGTCCTGACAGCTCAACAGAACACCTGATAATGGCAAAGTATACCCATCTTTGACAAAAAGAGAATAAAGCTCCAGAAAAGCTCAAGGTAAAAAATAATGACCATCTTCTCCCGAAATGCATGAACTCAGAAGGTTTTCTATCAAAACCACATATTCTGTTAATAGATTCTGCAAACTCATTATAGCATGATCATGTTAAGGTCACATTTGACAAATCAGAAACAACAAAGTAATAATTAAAACTACACAATTATTTAAACACTAAATCATTTCTTAAGGTAAGAGAAATCTTCCATTATTTCCTCAGCAACTGCACTCCAAGAAATGTTTAATTTGTGTTATACATCTTCGAACAATGGCTCATAAAACTCACATGTCTTATGCAGCACTTTCAATGGAAGTGCTTGAAAATGATACTTTAGGTAGGTCATGGAAGCCTCATTTACAATACACACTTTTAAACATTACTAATTCATTTAAGTCATCTGCTTGACTCACTGCGGAATGAGAGGAGCCATTGTTTTGCAGCAGTTCACTGATTGTGGGGGGTGAATAAGCAGGAGCAAGTTGAATAGAACGTAAAAAGACAGCATCCATTTTAACATTAATGGTGTGTAACAGGAAAATGTGGCATAACTATTCATATCAAAATCTAGACTTCTATATGACCCAAATATCTCGTTTCAGGACCAATCTCATAAATTATTTAGTTACAACTCTATACATCATGAAAACCACAGCATTTCAAAAATAATTTTCTCACAATATTTGTACATTTTACATATTTTGAATAACGCTTCAACAGTACCATTATCTGTTTTAATCAGAGAAGAAACCCTTCTTCAGCAAATCTCTTTCAAAAGATGAATGGTTACGCATGTGGTAATTTCCCTCACAAGTTTCCCAATCAGCCATTTGGTATGAACATCCACCACCACTAATGCAAATGTCAGTTCTCCCCAAAGTTCATTCATCAGTCTAATTAAGTCCATGCACAAAGTGTGCCATGGTTTACCTGGATCCCTAACGTGCCCCATATCAGTTTGTACTCCCACTCAACCTTTCCTTGCCTTCTTCTCACATTCAATTTTCCACCTGCAACGTGACTTCTTCATCCATACCCAGCCACCGTAACTCAGACTGAAGTCTTTTTATGTGCATGTTTGACTTAAATATCCTTCGTGAGCCAATTAATTCAATTTAGAGTGTAAACTAGCAGGCGAAACAAACCTTTCACCCCCAACACCAGCATCTCACCACACAGCGTCATTTCATTCAAAACTTTGATGAACATTCTCACGGAAGGTGAAACAGTACTCTCTCGCCTGCTACCCAAAAGATTAGGGACATTTTTACTTCCTCCAATTTAGAATCCGCTTCCATCTCTTGTATGCACTCCTCACTTGTGATGGCACTAGCACCCTAAGCTACTGCATCCTGTACTAATGATACAGCATCTTCACCTTCTTTTGCAATAACAGCTTGGCTGCCATCCATGTGGTTTCTAGTCATGGAATCAGCCTTCCAGTTCACACCTGAAAAAGGTCACCAATGTGTTGAATGCACTGCTGTCCTTTCAATAATATGATGTGAATTGGGGAGGTTGTGACCTTGTCATACACACCACCCCATAACCTTCTGAAACTGTCCAAAACCTATTTTGTGTGCCTGTTTGCCTATGGTTGAGAGGGGAGCGAAATCACAGCTACGCTCAGCAGAGCCCCAAGCGGGTGTAATTTTCAAGAGGGTACTGTGGAAAAAGATAAAAGCCATCTCCCTGCTTTGGATTTAAATTCTGGTATTCACTACTGTCTGAGGGTCTGGACATTTTGCCACTTCACCTGGTCACATGAAATTAATGATTCCCGCCTTTGCTTCTCACAGTGTAGGCAATATGATGTAAGACAGAAAGACAGCAGTTAACCCTCTTTCTCCACTCGCCCTCTGCCAGTTCCAGATGCGTTGTGTGTGGGCCTAACGTCACCATTCTTGGTTCCAGCCAAACGAGAGAGCAGAGGGGCTAGGCCAGTTGAAGCCACACAGCAAACAAATACTCAAGGCCACTGTTCTCTGCACCCCACACTCCCCACCACTTCAGCTTTCTTGCAATTGGTCGGCCACCATAGTACAAGTCAAAAGATGTGGTAAAATGCAATGGTAACCTATGGACAGGCAAGAAATAGTGCCAGAGCATGTTTTCTCACTTTAGTATCTTGACATCGTGGCCACACCCATAACTTGCAAAGTTTGCAAAGACTGAAAAAAAAGAAAAGCTTTATGGTGTTGATGATGATCACTTTGACACCTTACACGCTTCAAGACGGCACTGGAAGAAGCTTTGAAAGAAGTATGTGGTAAAATTCCATGCTCTGATTCGAATGCTGGAGAAACAAATTTTAAGTGTGACCTTTGGTTGATAGCCAGCTGGCTTGGTGGCAGGAGAAAGAGGTGTGTAAGTGTCTAAGTGGCTTAAATGGTTGAAGAGTGAACAGGTGGAAGGATGAATGGTTTCCAGGAGGGAGGCTAAGTACTCTGGGTGACCAAGTAAGAGGTTGTTGCAACAGTCACGTTTATTCTTGACTGATGATCATTAACTGTAACCAGACTGTAATAGTGGTGGTAGTGCATTCCGAGCAGGTGGGTGTTGTCATTACATTAGGGAAAGGGATAGAGGGTGCAGTATAACATTTATTCTATTTATATAACATGGATGTAGAATGTAGACAAGTACATTTAAAAGAAAATATATTTTGGTTTAGGTTCTTGTGGATCTCCAGACACTTGTGTCTGAAGGATTCTTTTCTTTTAACTTGTTTCAAATTTTTCTGAGGATCAATAATACCTGTTCTTGTTGAAGAGTACAATATATATACCTGTTTCATTCAGGACATCTGGTTTGTGTCTTTTTTCTTTCTCATTTTAGTCGGACTGGGGATTCTGAATTTAGTGACGGAGAGGAAGATTTTTACTATACTGAGATTAGACTCAACACAGACTCGGTATCTGAGGGATTGATCAGTGTTTCCCCAGGATCACCATGTGTAGCATCTACGCCCCCTCTTTTCCCCTCCCAGGATGCTGGGCATACAGAAACAGCATGTGCCAAAGCTGAAACTAAATGTATGACACCTCTGAGCCACTCCGCTCCTCCCACCCTCTACCTCGTACACACTGATCATGCATACCAGGTAAGTCGGTTATTATGTACTTTGTCTTTTTTTAATATTTTAAAATTGAAAGAATAACTCTAATGAAAACTAAGTGATAAAAGATTTGACATCTTCTACCACGTGTATGTTGTTGTCAATCAACCATTTCTGAAACTTCTCTAGCAACTTTCTAGCACAGATGTTGCCCTTTGTATAACAAAGCTATCCTGTGAGTGCATATTTAGTGAGTTCTGTCTCCCTTTGTATCAAATTACTGAGCACCTACAGAAATTTGAAATATCAGAAAGATTACAAATTGATTAAACAGTGGCAAAAGCAAGAATTCCCAAAAGATGAAAAAACATTTCTAAATGCCCATTGGTAGACCATCATGGTCCGGGGTCCTTGAAGGTCTATTGAATTATATTAGATCTTCGGTTTTATTGTCTTTAATAGTTAGACAGCTAAAAGTGTCTTCTGCAGGTCCCTGAGTGGAAATTGAAAGCAAAGTTATATTGGATGATCACTCTTCAGTAGATACACTGTTCATATTCATAGCCGGCTTCAAGCCATCCAGCCTGTGTACTGTTTGCCAAAGGTATATTGGGATCCTTCACTTTTACAGTCTCTTAGTTACCCAATGAGTTAACAAACATTCGCCTTTTGACTTGCCATAACTTCACTTTGTGCAGGTTTTTAGTTTGCTATTTGCTTCTTGTTGGCAACAGACACCACCTCTCCAGGTAACCTTCTCAGCTATGTTTTTTGTTTTTGTTCTTTTGAAGATCCTAAGTTCATTTGTGAACAATTTATTCACAAAAATCTGATTATTTATGTTTCTTAGTACCATTAATTATTGAAGCTCATTAGGTCAGGTAGCATTTCTGAACAAATATTTTGCTTTATTCTGGAGATATTTTCTATTATGTCCAAAAGGGTTTCTAACTCCCTACTGTTTCCCAAATATCCAATTGTTCTATCTATGGCTTTTTAAGGCATAGATGTCCTCCATATACATTTGATCTGTTGTGTCATGAGAATTTCAACAAGCCATTTTATCACCTGTAGTCTCTGATCAGTTTCAGTTCTATGCCATGCTGGTATATCAAGGAAGTAATTAAATGATGGCGTAGTAACTAAAGAGTAATTCAAGACTGCTTCTCAGAAATCAAAAATGACGGATAAACTTTATCAATATATATCAAATTTATTTTTCCTACCCGTTCCTTGTTTAGAGAGATTTGGGCCGAGATAGACCAGGTGAGATTTTACTGTTCACACCATAAGTTACTCACTAGGATGATCTTTGGCTTTAGATTGCAGTCTTGTGTAGATATCAACTAATCACATGGGAGAACTGTTTCACTATTCTTTGTAAACTATCAAGCATTAGGGTACTGTGTTTCGAGTTTACCTCTTGGGCCTCTGTGTATGTTTAATATTAAAAATAAATTGTATTAACAGTATTCCAATTGTCCAACCACAGAATCTGAACATTTGGACTTCCACTTTCTAATTGTGTTATTATTTATTTCATTTTTATATTTATGAGCTCCAGAAGACCCATTGTCCTCCCCTTTAGGACGATCATATGAATCACTCTGGTTATCTTCAACATGAAACATCCTGAATCCATTTACATGTACAGTCTGTTAACCTTGTCTCTTGGAAGCATACAACATCATTAAGTATGAAATTCTTGTGATCAAATTGTTCAGCATACTTTTTCTTAAACCCTTCAATATTCCAGGATGACATGCCTATGACTTATTATTCAAGCTGGAGTGTTTCTGATTGTTCAACAAAGGTTAATTGGTGGAACTAGGTCAAGTTGTTTTTATTAGAAAGGAGGTTTTTGGTGCCAGTCGCTATTCCGCCCCACCCCCATCCCCTTCTCCTGTTGATTGATGGACTATTCCTAGTGGAACTATCTCAAATTCATGTTTTAGATTAATTTGTTGTTATTACCATTGAGAGGTTAGTGGGCATGTCAGAATGTTTGAATCTTTGAGCATTTCTCAAAAATGAGCTTGCCTTCCTTTCGCCAACCCTTGACACAGCATATTCCAGTAACCAGTCATATGGGTATGGTTATACAGGTGTCTTGCATATTTTTATTATCCAGCATTCTAATATCTTTTGCTTATTGAGAATCAAATTAACTGCTTCATCCAAGCTTTTCTTAATCAATTCACCACACCAGACCCATCAGATTTAACAATTGTACTGATAACAAATCTTTAGCTGAACGGGAAGCAGCTGATGGCATCTGGCCAGTAGCTCTAATACATTCAATATATCATTGACCCAAAGATTTGTACACAGGTGCACAGGAAACTGAAACCACATTAACCCTCTTTTGATGAAATAAGTTTGAACTGTCAAGCTCACTCTCTTCTCTTCTAAGTATGTTCTCCATAATTGCTGTTGTTTTTGTGAAGTCTTAGCTCACTAGCTCCAAACTGGCTAATTGCTTATTAGTACTCCTTAATCTATTTGAATTTAGAGGAGGCTTAGTAAGGTTATCAACTGACACCACATTTTCTGTAGTTGTGTTGTGAGAGTGCAAGTTAGCCACCTCCCTTATTTCCTGCTGGTCAAAAAAGAGTCTGCTGATAGAGATAGTCCGAGTAAATTATAAATACTGTTTATCATCCGTATTAGCTAATTTTGACTTCTGACTCTAGGACTTTAGAACAGTAGGAGCTAAGGGATTTCACCTCTCTGCCACCAAATCATTTTCCAAAGGAAGGATGATAATGTCACTAAGTAGCACTTGTAGAAAATAAAGTGCATACATGCATTTAAATAATTAGGCACATTTTTAGAACTTGTCAATTTGGGTAATGTGTTTAGCGCTACATAAAGCTTACCAATTTCTTTTAAATTTAAGTGTACCATTCTGGATCAATGATTATGTATTGTGCCTCCGTAAACAAAGTTTACATAGATTTGGGGCCTTCAGGTATCTCCCACCCCAGTCATCCTCGAGATAAGATTTCATTTAAAAATGGATGCAGTCCATATAATTCTCTTTGGCTTCACATTAGGGTACTTCCTATCTTTTTTTTGTATAACTTTTTATTATTTTGATGAAACAATAATACATTTGCCCATACAAGAAAAGTAATATGACACTATTAAAGTATAAAATGTAAACGCATAAGTAAATATAAATACAAACTACTTAGCTAGAGAACCAAAATTCCAAATACCAAAATACATAGCAGACACAAACATTTAGTCAATGTTAATATCACAGAGAAAATTCAGAAACAAGCAGAAGTAGATAGAGAGGAAGAGAGAGATATAATAAAAATTGAATAGTAAACAAGGACTTATTGCAGTTGGGAAATGGGATGAATAAGCTTCTACAAATTCTTTACTAAAACAATATTAAAACTGGAATTCCAAACTAAACACTTGTTATAGCAGCGCACATGCTAAAACCATTCAGTAAATACTAAAAGATTAAAAAATGAATAATATTTATGATAAATCGTTTGTTGCAGATAATAGGTAACCATAGTTTATCATGTTTAATAACTTGTTGCATCGATGTTACCTTATCTCTGTCTAGTCTATGATTGTGGCATACAGAATTCCACCAAAGTTGTACGGACAGATTATTACGTGTCTTAAAATTACTAGCAGTAACTTGTAAAACAATTGCAATTAATAAGTTGACTAATTTCCCAAGTAATGGATTGTAAACCACATTACATACAATCTGCCCATTCAAAACAAGAGGAATAGAAAAGTAGAAGACACATTGGAAATTACAATCGTGGACCAAATTCCCCCCCCAAAATTGACCACTTTAGGACAGAGAAAAACATACGTAAATAAGAAGCATCAACATTATCACATCTTCAACAAGTATTTTGGCCTGCTATAAAGAATTTGGAGAGAAGGCTAATAGCACAATACATCCTATTATAAAAGAATTAGAAAGTTACCAAATACATTGGAAGTCAGCTTTACATTTAGGTTCAATATTTGAGTTTTTTCTTTCTGCCCTTTGCAAATATAGAACTTTATCTTAGAAGCTTATGAGTTTGTGGGAGTATCTATGAGGTTAATGTTTATCTCTTGGTCCACTGTAGCCAGGTATTGAGTTGACATTGCTTTCCTACAGATGTCTATATTTAGTGAATGTTTATTTTGTTAGTGAGGCGAGATATTGAAATATCAGGACAATTCCTGGAAGGGCCATTGTTGTGTGAGAGGTATTACTTTAGTATTAATTGATCAGTATTTATTTTAATAGTATGCCTAATTGATTACAGTACATGTTCCAAGACATTTCATTTTCAAAGGGCTCCAGGGTAGTCCTACTGGAGCAAATTGTTCTTTAGTGCAGAATTTATTAAGGAGAAACACGTCTGATTTCCCTATAAAAACAACTTGCAAACATCCAGACCCAACACTAGATGGCAGGAGCATGCATGGCATGTGAATTTACAGCTCTACATGCCAAGAACAGATGCTTACAGAGTAAGTAACATAATCCATTAAGTTTGTATTCAGAGACCTCTTAAAAGGAATCCAACTTCCTGGAGAAGGCAGGTAAGGAAGTCGGTGGGTTAGATACAAATAACAGTTTATCATCTGCATAAGCTGTGATTTTAATATGATGATTATGGACCTTAAAACCGCTAAAATGTTCAGAGGCTTTGATCTACAATAAAAAAGTTTCCAACTTTAAAATAAAAAGATGGGGGAATAAGGGACAACCCTGCCTTGTGCCTCTTTCTAAAAGAAAATAAGAATACTAAACCCCATTAACAATGACTGACGATTCAGGTGAAGAATTCAATAGTGAGATTAGATTTTTTTAAATTGGGTCCAGTGCTATGCCATTTAAGCGCCTTCATGAGGAGTAACTAATGGACTCTTACCTTTTTTTTTTTTTTTGTAAATCTTTTTATTAACAGACATCAGCAGAGCAATCACTTTACAGAGGAAGCAATAAGTCTGGTATCATGGGAACAATAGGTAAAATCAACATTATAGAATATCGCTTGAAAAGTCTAGGGTGAGGGGGGGTCTTCGTTACCAAGTGCGAGGGGCGGTTGACATATATCACCCCGATAGGAATTCCACAAGCCCCATATGGAGCCCACTTCTTAGGGCAACCCCGGGCCACATATACTGTTTTTTCTCAAAACATTGACCAGTCCAAATCTTTCTCCCAGTCTTCCACTGTAGGAGAGAGTAGCACTCCCCACCGCTGGGCCATATTTCTCTTAGCAAGCATAAGCCCCAAAGTGACCCATTGTGTCGTGTAGTCGTTGAGATCTGTCGGCTCCCAGATATCTAATAAGCATCTACGAGCTTCTAGGTGGAGACATGTGGACAAGACTGCGTTAATGATGTTGTGTATATTGCGCCAATAAGGTTGAATAAGCTCGCATTCCCAAATTATGTGCATAAAAGTGCCCACCAGGCCACATCCCCGTCTGCAATCACCCCCGTCCATTCTCCCTATCCGTACCAACTGGGGCCCTGTCACATAAACCCTATGGAGGATTTTAAGTTGAAGTAGTCGGAGGCGAGCAGGTATCGCCACAATTCTAGGTGAGGATACGGCTTCCTGCCATTCCTCATCGTCCATCTCGATTCCATCTCTGGACCATTTCTCTCGAAGTGTTTGAAGAGGGTCCGGCATGTGGTTTATAAGTTTTTATATATTAATGAAATAGTTTGATCAGGAATGTGGCCGTCAAGTACTCTATCTTCCAACGGGGAGAATTCAGGAGGGGTGGTACCACGCTGCAAATGTGCGCGCAGGGCATGTCGAACCTGCATGTAACGGCCAACTCAAATTGCTGTTGCAGTGTGGTGAATGGTTTGATGTCCGACTTGTCCCACAGATCGCCTATACGCGAAAGCACTATGAGGTCCCACTTGTCAAACCCCTTGCATTTCCACAAGCTACCCAGCTGTTCCGTGTCCCATAACGGTGTTGCGAGTGTGAGTCTGTGCTCCCAACCCAGGCCTTTAGAGGCAGTGTGCCAAACATGAACCGAGTGTTTGGTGGGGCCCGTGAGTGTAAAGCGCAGTGGCTTAGAGTAAAGGGCTCTATTATAGTTTCCGCCGTAGAGAAGCCACCTGTCCATGCTGTAACCTGGGTCCCCGGGGCGGGCGTAGGTGTCAGGGTTGACGGAGGCCAGGTGGGCCGACCAATAGTACTTTTTAATGTCGGGGAGACTGATGCCCCCATCGTACCAATTCAGGAAAAGCTTGATGAGAGCGATACGTGGCTTTCCATCCCACAACAAATCTCGCTGGAGGCCCGCCACCTCCCTGAAATAGGACCACGGGATCGGGTCTAAGGAATTCTGCAGGACATATAAAAATCGGGGTAAGGACATCATCTTAAAAAGAGCCGCCTTTCTCAATAGTTGGGAAGTTGTTTATGTCTTTTCGCAGCCTAACTAAGGGGGGGAGAAGGTTCTGGGTATAACGAAGTGAAGGATCCAAAGATAAAAAAAATCCCCAAGTATATGAAGCCTTCAGCACGTATCTGTATTGGACACCCCTGCAGTGAGATTGGCGGCTCCCCTGCCACCACAAATAGCAGGGATTTACTCCAATTAACAGAGTATCCGGAAAATCTACCAAACGCAGTGAGTATATCTAAGACCACAATCAAGGACCACCTTGGATAAGTCAAATAAAGCAGAATATCGTCTGCATAAAGGGAGTTTCGATCCTCCCACTCCGGAGACCAACGCATGCCCCGAATCATCAGATCTCTGCGAATCCAGGCAGCCTATGGTTCCAATGATAGGGCAAACAGGAGGGGGGACAATGGACAGCCCTGCCGGATCCCCGACCCAACTCAAAGGTGGATGACTTTTTGTTATTCTCCACCACCTGGGCAAGAGGCTTCGCATATAAAAGTTGTACCCATTGAATAAATTCCGGGCACAACCCCATCTTTTCCAATACTGCCCAAAGATACGGCCATTCAATGGTGTCGAATGCCATAGTGGCGTCAAGGGAAACTATGATAGCTGGTTCCAGCATGCCATGTACCCTACACAAGTTAAGTGCCGTATTACGATGCGGAATAAAACCAGATTGGTCCGGATGGACTAGGGATTCGATCACTGTGACCAGCCGGTTGGCCAGAAGCTTAGCCAGAATCTTGGGCTCTGCATTTAAAAGGGAAATCGGCCTGTATGACCCACACTCAGTTTTAGGTTTCCCCTGCTTGTGAATAGTGATTATTGTTCCCGTCCTCTGGTCCATTGGCAGGCACCCTTTGTCCCTTGCGTCTTCAAACATAGATCGAAGATATAGGCCCAATCTGTCCCGTTGAAGTTTTTAGAGTTCAATCGGTAATCCATTCGGGCCAGTGGCCTTGCCCGAACTGAGGGATCTGATTGCTGTTGCTATTTCTTCATTGGATATACTACTGTCTAGGAAGTAACGGTCATCCACTAAGAGCTTGGGCAACATTATATCCGCTAACATATGACGGGAGTCTTCCACAGAATAGGGAGCTACTGAAGAGGAGACAGCGCCAAAGCGCACCGCAAACATGTCCACAATGTCTTGGGGATCTGTGAGGAGCCCACCATCTTGCCCATGAAGTTCCGACACTAGCCAGCTTGCCGACTCTTTCTTGTCCAACCACGCTAATAGTTTTCCAGCTTTGTCTCCCACCTCATACAGCTGCCCTTGGGCTGCTCTTCCCAGAGCTTTAGCCTGGCCCGTCGCCAACACTCTATATTCTTGCTGTTTGAGTTTGAGATGGTGAAGTTTGTCGGGCATGATGTCTGATTCCAGGTCAGATTCTAATTGGCTAATCTCCGTCTCGATGGCCACTATCTCCCTCCGGTGGTCTTTCTTCTTTCCTGAAATTAAAGAGAAGGCCTGGCCCCGGATCACCGTTTTAAAGGCCTCCCACAAAGTCTGCGGGGACTTCACTGAGCCCTCGTTGTCAATAAAATAGTTATCTATCACCGCGAGGAATTCCTTGCGGATTGTAGGATCTCGAAAATACCACGGGTTGATGGGGGCCACCCGTCCCACCTGTTTATAATTGAGAACCACGTGTAGCCAAACTGGTGAATGGTCTGATATGCCTCTAGCGGATGCTTAATCTCATGGATATGGGCGATTTTGGACGCGGGAATCAACAAATAGTCTATACGTGATAGGCTCCCATGTGCTCTGAAGTGAAAGGTGTGCTGTACTGTATTTGGGTGAAATGTCCTCCAACCATCTACCAATCCCATAGTCTCGAGGAATTCGGGGAGCCAACAAGAGGTGGAGCTAACATCACTTGGGGATGACGGTCTAGCGTACCCGAGACAACTGAATTTAGGTCCCCTCCTAATATTAGCAGGCCCTATGGGATAGCTAACAATATTGTTCCTAGGTCTCTAAAGGTAGTAGCTTGTAAGCCAGGGGGCACATAGACCGACAGAAGTGTGACTGGGTGACCTTCCCATGTGCCCGAGACCCCAATGTATTGTCCCAGGTCGTCCGTCCAGGTCGCCCGTACCACAAGTGGAAAAGATTTCTTCATCATGATACCCACCCCTCGTGAGCTAGAGGTGAATCCCGCATGGGCCAACAATACATACCCCCCTCGGTGCAAGGCCTTACATGCGTTTCCAACGAGATGAGTTTCCTGAAGCAATATAAAATCAGGGGCCTGACGCTTGATGCATTGGAGGACGACACTGCGCTTTATCTTGTCCCGCAACCCATTGACATTCCAGCTTAACACTTTAATTCCTCCGTCCCAACGTGTACCCATGACAGATTAAGGAATCTCTCCCCTTCCTTTACGGAAAGTGCAGTATGTATGCCTGCTTCCCCTGCTGAAGTTGCAATAGAAGTTGCTGATGCAATGGATTCAAGAATAACATAACAAAACACCCCCTCCCAACAACCTCCCACCCCGTTGCCCTGCACTCTGGGCTTAGAACTGCCCATCAAAAACTTGCAGAGTGCCTGTCGCCCTCGTAAAGAACTCAAAATAGAAGAAAAGAGGGGAAATTAAAGCGCTCCTTGCCCCTATCCCCAACCAAGTCAAATGTACATCTCCATAGAAGTAAACAGACCCGGACCAAATGAGTTCACTCACCCCATCGATCAAAAACAACCCCCCACCCAGGCACACCCCACTTCAGGCCCCATTTACTCAGTTCATAATCAGCAGCCAGCCGGGTCTCCGTCTCAGGCAGGTCGATTGTCCGCACACTCCCTGCCATGTTGATCCTCTGGGCTCCTCATTCCACGGTTTTTGATCCATTCTGCCACTGCCTCCGGATGCTCGAAGAACCACGCCCGTCCCTCCGCTTCAACCCAAAGTCTCACCGGGAACAACATCGAGTATTTCAGCCCCCTCTCTCTGAGGGCACGTTTCACTGAGAGGAACGACCTCCTAGCCAGCATGGGCCGTGGGGGAGCGCCCGGTTTGGGACGGCCTCCCGGGACCCTGTGAGCACGTTCGATGACAAAGAATTAACTGAGGCCTTTGGGCTGCAAATGTTTGAGAATGAGGTCCTCAACAAAGAGATCAGGGGATTGCCCCTCCAATTTTTCCAGAACACCCAGGATGCGGAGGTTGTTGCGCTGGAGATGGTCTTCATAGTCGTCCAGCTTAAGGTCTGTGAGTTTATGAAAGTCTTGGAGCTCGCGGACCTCCCCTTGAAGTTGTGTGACATCGCCGACGAGACTGATGGCAGTAATTTCTACCTGTTTGACTTTCTCGTTGAGTTTCGCCAGGTCGGCCCTTATAAGGTTCACGTCGATCGCCATGGCGTCCATTTTGTGCAAGCACAACAGTTGATAGACAGAATGCAGAAAAATGTCATACATTCACCCCAGTACAGAGATCTGGGCCTAAATCCATAGTTTTTTGCTCACCATGCCTTTCCAGTTTTAACCCAGCCATATGCAAATCAGTCTTGACCCTGTGCCTTATGGGAACAGTCCAGCCCGAATTGCCAAGCCAGGTCCCCCCTGGACTGGAAACAAGCATCCTAGGACCGGTTTCGGGGTTTCACCCCTCTTCAGCCAGGATAGCTTGATTTCAGTGGCATGGAGAGCTTGGGACCCACGTCTGGGCATACCCTTCCCACTCGGGGTGACAAATGCAAGCACAACAGTTGATGGACAGAATGCAGACAAATGTCATACATTCACCCCAGTACAGAGATCTGGGCCTAAATCCATCGTTTTTTTGCTCACCATGCCTTTCCAGTTTGAACCCAGCCATATGCAAATCAGTCTTGACCCTGTGCCTTATGGGAACAGTCCAGCCCGAATTGTCCATTTTGTGCTCAAGAGAGGTTTTGACTCCAGTAATAGCTTCCATAACATCCTTCAGCGATAGCTCCTGTTCCTCCTCACCCAAGTCTCCCTGGGTAGCATCTCTAGACAACCGATTCTGCTGCACTTCTTTAGACACAGTGTAACGGTCTAGTTTTTTGGTCTGCATCGGTTTTATACCTCTGGCCGCCAAGCCTTTATTGCGCTCCATTGTACCACCAAAGTCCACTCCCAACAGGCCCGGGGAACACTGGGCAGGCTGTTTCTCGCACTACCTGCAAAACAGTCAAATTGCCAGTGTCCAGGTTTGATCACCGGGGGAGCCCACACCAAGTCTGACCCCTTCTGGGGGAATGCTCACCTCAGCTCCTTTCGAAGAGACAGCAGTAGCACCAGGAACCGAGCATTCCCGGTCGTGTCAGGCCCCCACTTCTATCCCCTCTGCAGTGCCTGGCTTCGTGCCCTACACGGTCCGCCTGGGAGGACCACTTCCAACGCACCGGTTGCGGATTTGATTTTGCCTCTTGTCGCAATACTGGGGGCCCTCTGCCCTACCACGGCGCCCCCGAATCCCGGGGGTGCCACAAATCATAGTTTCAGGGCCGTAGATGGGTCCCGCAAGACCGAGCCCAGCTGGCGGGATCACTAAATACAGCCAAGGCCGGAGGGAGCTGATCAGGGCACTACAATATTCAAAAGCACGCCGCCGCCATTTGCAATCCCGCTGCCATGCGTGCAAGGCTTGCACAGACGTCTGGGCCCCTCCTGCCTCACCGATACCTCAATTCAGGTCGCCGACCGTAGCGGAGATGGTCGGACCCCAGTTGCCACTTAGAAATGTAGATCCCTGCTGCCCGCGGCGGCACTCCCCGGATCCGGCGCCACCGCGCGAAGTTGGTCGTTTGAACGGGCCTCACCCCCGGCCCCTCCCAGCACTGTGGGTCCCGGCTTGTGTCCGGAGCATAAGCCTCACCACCTCGAGACCCATAACTTCGGTCTCCGACGTCGGAGGCAGGCTGGGGCAGGCGGGTTCGTAAGCGCTACTCTTCTGGTGTCAGGATAGACGTGGGGAAGGGACGGATGTCGGAGCCTTGCTTTACATGGCCATCTTAGGTCGATGCTTGGCCACTCCCCCTAATGGACTCTTTCAAAAGAATTTTCTGCATCCAATGTTATTGCAACCATCGAATATTTAGGATTGACTGCTTTATTAATAATGTTTAGAAAGTACAAGAGTTGTCAGCAATTTTCTTTCCTTTAATAAAACCTGATTGTTCCGGGCCTATAAGCGTTGGTAATATAGTTTCCACTCTAAAAGCTAAAGCTTTAGCAAATATCTTGCAATTAGAACTAAAAAATATAATGGGTCTATAATTTTGGCATAGGGAGGATCCTTTTCTTTTTTATGACTAAGACAAATCATGACTTCATTAAAGAAGCGGTGAGATTTGTGTGAGTTGGTAAAGTTATGTATTACACTGTATATTTGGGGATTAAAAGATTCGAGAATTGTAAGAATAATTCCACGGTGAACCTGTTTGGACCTGGGGCTTAGGCTAGTAGGTAGTTGTTGTAAAGCAATAAACAGTTCCACTTGTGTTAAAAAAGCCTATAAGGAAGAATAATCAATATTATAAGAGGAGGGACGTTACAAAGAGGCAAAAATACATCCATTAAATAATCAGGAGGGGTAAATTCAGGTGTATATAATCTTCTATAAAAGTTGGCAAGAAAATCAGCCATATATGAGTTCTGGAGTACTCTATGGCCATCTTTGTGGATACCCGATTATATTACAGACTTCTCTTTTTCAAATTTAAGATATTTAGCTAGAATTGATCTGCATTTATTCCTACTGCCATTAAATTCTTGCATTAAGCTGCAGTAAGTAACCACATGCCTTTTCAGTGCAACATTTATTAAATTGGTTCTCAGCCTTATTCAGCTCTTCCAAGACTGTAGAATTATATTTTGGATATATACTATTTATGTTCCAATTGTTTAATTGTATCTACTATTGAACATTTATTAAATTGGATCTTAGCTAGCTCTTTCAAGACTGTAGCATTATATTTTGATGTATATTATTTATGTTCCAATGGTTTAATTTTATTTAATATTGCTATAGAATCTTTTTCTGCTTGCTTCTGCTTAAAAGAAATGTAATTAATCACGAAAATCCTAGAGGTTGCCTTATAGGCATCCCATACTATGTGAATAGGAGAATCATTAGATGAATTAGATTAAAAGAATTCTTTAAGAAAACCCTCAAAACCCCTTATAAATGTTGGTTCCTTCAGTAAGATATTATACAATCTCCACCTGGAAGATTTGGATTGTTTAAGGTGTATGTCAAAATGTAACCAAACCGGGACATGATCAGAAAGAAGAATGGAAACAATCTCTGCATTAACGAAACATTATGTCATTCTGTGACTAATAAATAAATAATCAATTCTAGATTGGGAGTGGCGAATAGTATGAGTACTCCCTAAGAGCAGGGTTAAGTAAACGCCATGGCTCAGTGAGAGCTCGTTGAGCTATTACTGTTTTGAAGACTTTGTGAACATTATTGATAACAAATTTGGCCAATTAATTTCTATCCAGAATAGGGTCAATCAATTTGTTATAGTCAGCTCCCCAAATAAAATGATCCTCTGAACTTTCCAATTTCTAATGAGACATGTTTCCAAAATAAGGGTTCAGGGCTATTTGGACCATAAACATTCATTAGACAAAAGTAAAATTCTCCAGCTTAAATTTAACAAGCACCCATCTGCTCTCAAAATCAGTCTCTTCCAAAATAGTATTAATGGGTAAATATTTATGACATAGAATTGCCACACCATTTTTATTGTCAATTGTTGGGGAGTCAAAAGCTTCTCATTGCTTTTCTAGGGTAGCAATGTCCTTTTCAAAAACATGAGCCTTTTGCAAAAAAGCTGTGACCTTTGAGTTTAGATAAGTTTGTCACTACTCTTTGTCTTTAAACTGGATTTCTTAGTCCTTTAGCATCCAGGTTACGCCCCTGTAGGTCCCATCTTAACACATTTCTCTGCATGTTTACAATATCAGGTCTCCAGTAAATGACGTCTGAGTTTTCAACTAATATCCTCCACCTCATCAAATTAGTACATTTAACTGCAACCACTGTGGTCTAAGCTAGAAGCTTATTTGCATAGATGTATAGTTTTCAGCCTATATACTGTTTAATAAACTCCTGCCAGCTAAACTTCTGCATTTAGACTCTTCCTGTGAATAGGCATTTCCTCATTGATTCAGTGAGGGGAGACAGTGATTAAAAAAGATTGGCCATTGATGCAGAGCCCATGAGTGTGTGTGGTGATTGTAAAGATTAGCGGCCAGGTTTCCAGATCTCAGTTTATCCACTACACCACATCCACTGTCCCCTTGTGATAGGGAAGGCAGTTCTGCCATGACCTGCTAGTCAATTAATGATTATTTGAAAGGAAACACTTGATGATGGTGATAGCTTTTTCTAAGTCTCAGGTACAGGTCCACAGTTGTTCCACAAGTGACAGAGTCATAAACATAGGGTGTTCTGGAGTGGCAGCAGAAAGTAGAAATAATTTGATGGCGTGGAAATGCAGAAACACAACAGCAAAAGCAAGTGCATTCATATAAAAAGTTGGTACTCCTTCCAGAAGTATTTGGAGGATGAATCGATCTCTCAGGCCCACAGACACTAAATGGTGACACAGCAACCTTCCAAATTTTACTGGAGACAAGACGTTGCTACTCACTCAAGCTAGCTTTGTGGCAGAAGTTGCTAAGTAATGGAAGAGGTATAGACTCTAAAGAGCTTGATAAGATATGTTTCCTTGTGAGTGCTTCAGTGGGTAGGATATGCAGGCGGCAATTTCCCGAAGTCTGAGTGACATGGTAGAGATTGCAAAAAGAGGCAAGGAGGAGCTGAGGTGTGCCCCTCTTTGGGGAATTTATTGGTTTTCTATGGATGCCTATCAGAAGAGAGTATGCAGGTGGTTAACTCAAAATGTATTGTGTAGTTTTGGGTGTTTGTTCCTTAATTCCTGGCCTTAAGACTTTTACCCCACTGATGGGAGAATAGGAGCATAGCTGACACTGCACAAGTGACACTGAGGCTCTCTGTGGCCTTGAGACTTTATTGTGGCCAAGGGCAAGGATGATACGACTAAACCCCAGAGAGAGAGTAGAGATTTTTTGTCCCTAAATCCAAAACTGGGGGTTGCAAGGTTGATGTAGAAGCAGGAGGTGCAGCTGTACCCATGGGATCTGTCTCTACTGATGGCTGCGATCATGGAGCTGCAATCCATCTTCCACAGCCTTAATACAAATGTGACATCTATATAGGGCAGGAAAAACTACGGAATGAAAGGTAAAAATACAAAAGCATATATTTATGTCCCAATCGACATACGTCAGATAGGAGATTCATCAAGCCAAGAACTTTCCTTAACCCAGTATGAAGCATTACACAGACTCATTAGATATGATTATTATGAACAAACCCAAAGAAAGCTGCAAGAAAATATTTGAAGAGAAGTTAACAAGGTTAGAACTCTCTATTATTCAACCACCTGAAGATCAAACTACCTATAGACAGGTCTAAAAAACTAACACTAAACTGGTCATTTTTCAGAGAAGTCACTCTTACTGAAATACTGAACACCACTGCCAAAAATAGGCCTTCTCTTTTCTCAAAACCCATTACCAAGTGCAGTGTCTATTTTAAAATACTAATATAGTTAACATTGCATTGCCTGTCATGGATAAGCCATCCTTTAAAACGTATATTTATTAACAATAGATATTGTAAATCTGTTAGTAAGCTTCTCTTTACATATTACTCCCAAAGAGAATTTTAAAGACAGTGCCCTTTTATGCATGGAGGTGCAAAATGAAGAAATGAAAAAAAGCATTGGGGGAGCTTAGGGAATAAATTAAACATCTCAGAACTTCACTCGCTGTGGTAGATCTTTTCAAACATCAAGTGTAAAGTCAGCATAGCTTGTAGCTATAGCTTCCTACTGCTATAAAATGGACTATAATCAAAGTTTGTGTTCCCAAATGCTTTTATTTTCAAATCTGAAAATTGATGAAAAAGATTGTTAGCCTCTGGAACTAGGCATGAAAGGGATGGTTGTCGGACATTGGTGCCAAAATCTTTCATTAATGATGATTAGTTATTTCAATCATGCCATAAATGACTCAAAGAGGCACAGTTCCCCTCTTATTTAGGAAACAGCAGGTTCCGAACCTCCCTTAGTAAAAACTGTACAATTAAATCCCATGCTTTGTTTATTCCTACTGTTCTTCAAAGAATATACCATGAATTCCAATGCTCCTTATTCCAGCACAATGTCTCCGAGGTGCCTTACCCTTGTTGTGTTATCAAAGCATGTTACTACTATCATTCGAACTCATTGGTGTAGATCAAGTCTGGACAGTGGCCTCCGCTTTGCTCACGAAGTTTGCAGAGTTTTCCGCACTCCGCGTTACGCGGACTTCTGAAAAACATCGCGGAGCTCACAGAGTTTTTTTCCTTGCTCGCACTTAGCAACATCAAGTTGCCGAGCGCGAGCGAGCAAAATCCACCTCCCGGTGAGATTTTTCCCCATTCGCGCTCATCAACGTCAAGTTGGCGAGCGCGGGAAATCAACCATCAGGCAAGATTTCTCAAAACGGGCGGTCGGATTTCTCAATGAGAGTGGCCACGTATGCTCGCGACCACTTGCATTGAGAAACCCTCTGTTCACATTGAGAAAGCTGCCACTCAGGTAGAAAATCTACTCAAGCGGCAGAAAGGAAGCAGCGCCCGCTTGCGCTGTGCATGGTGCCGTTCGCAATAATTTCACAGCGCGGACATACACCTGGCACTGAAAATTATCGTGAACTGCATTTTTTCTAACCCACTCCACCGCTTGCGGAGCTCCACGTAGCGCAGCAGAGTTTTTTTGCACTTCGCCCAGGCTAAGTGCAGATACATAAGAATGTTGAAACCCTAGTAAGAAAAAGTGTGTATTTACAGACAATTCTCCGTTGCAGTAGCTTTTGTGCACCAATATCAAACATTTCATGATTTCATGAACACAATCTATTTTAAAGAACAGGTGTTGAATCCTCAACAGGGATAAAAAAATATTTACAAAATACATTTGACTGAAAATCCACTACAACTGATGAAAATAATGTAGCACCAGCAAGACATCTTTTAAATTGCATGAAGCAGCAGTTATCACATTTTTAACATATTTCTTTCTTCTAACCCTCAAAAATACAATATATTTCACTGGATTGATCACCCAGAAAATGCAGCATTGCTATCCTTCATGTAAACTTCAACTAACCAGTTCATTAGCAAACACAACTGTCAATAAATAATACTAAGTACTTCCACAATTTTATGGCTTTGACTTAAAACAGCAGTATTATCCACAAGAGGCGGCTCACACATGTTGGGCCTGATTCACAGAATTAACTTAAGACAAAATCCTAAACATACTACCATTTACTCATTTTGGTATTCACATAAGGCACTTACTCATTTTAGTATTCACAGAAGGCACTTACTCATTGATGAGTAAGTGCCTTCTGTGAATACCAAAATGAGTAAGTGCCTTCTGTGAATACCAAAATGGTAGTAAGTTTAGGATTTTGTCTTAAGTTATTTCTGTGAATTGGGCCCATAGTTACTGCTAAGGTAAGCTTCATAGCTTTGCCTAAGGCCCTCTGATTCCACCATAATTAAAAACTACCTTGGCCTGCCCTCCTCATTTAATTATATTGCTTAGACAGTCATTGAAAAGTGATACATTTATTGGAAAACAGCTGCTAGCTTTTGGTAAACTACAAATGAAGAATGGTGGTAAACAGTTCTTGTTACATCTTGATGAGTCTAATGCCCTTAATATACAGCAACTGAATTACTACCCAGGCTTGTTTATCACTTTTGTTTTGCATCACTTGATGGAGGTAGGAGTAGACAGTACAATCTTTCAGCTGTTCACATTATTCTTACAAGACCAAACTAAGGGGCAGACGCCCATTTCTCCACCAACACAATGGAGTAAATTACTCCATTGTCCTGGCAGAGGTACCATCCTTTCAGAATTAGAAATGACGGCTAAGCAGGGGGGTCATTATAATGCATTGCCAGGAACCGCCGTCATAGCTGTTCTTATCAGTGCTTTTTGCAGTTTGGTACAGGGCTCTGTCAACATGACGAAGGTCTGCACCACACTGTCTTCTTTTTCATTTTAAAAAACAAAATCACGAAGTGGGTTTTTTTTGGGGGGGAATTTAAAATAAAATGTTCCCCTCAGCATGGGAGTCCTCTCCCATGGTGAGGTGAGGATTAAGCATTTTTCATTGCCCTTTACTGTCAGGGTTTTCCTGGCAGAGAAGAGCAGTGACAATTGACCTCTAATTCCACCCATCTAAATTTAGTTGGAGGAATTACAGGTCTGCCTCTGACGGCCCTTACTCCACAGGGCCATGTGAGGGGTCTAGTCATAGCAGAGATGGAGTAGTCTCCTCCGTGGTTGCTCTCCAAACGGTAACAGCACTACATGAGCACATGTAGGAGAAGGAAGAAGCCTTGGCAGCAGGGTCTTCATATACCTTCCTCTGTCTAGGGGTGAATGTCTGGAAAGGCTGACTTTTCTATCCAGTCGTTGGGATATGAGCACCATACCTGAGCTCGCTCCTTGATACAACAAAATTACATTAAGGTGAACAAAACACCAGAATCACTTGGTTGTACAGGAGTAATTCTGTAAACATTCCACACAACCTGACCCAGTCCAAAGCAAGCAGCCAGCCTGGCTCTCGTTCTGTTCACAGGCCAATGCTTCCGGTGTGGCCTGGCTGTTCCTGAGTCCTCCAAGAAGCCAGGGTATTTCCTAGATATTCAGTCCATCAAGTGAGCTCAGCTGGAGATGGTTTATACCGATCTCCGTGTATCTGCATTAGAGGCGCACCGGACTGCTTAGATCTGCCTGGCTCCAGTGCAGTGGGGAAACTCTGTCAGTGCTCTCTTGGATGTGGGGGCAGAGACCATGGGGCTGAGGTGCAGCCACAGTCCAGCTTGCGATGATGACCCTCTGGAGAGGAGCAGATCTTAGCTGCCACAGGAAAGACGGTTCCCTTCTGGCCTCAGAAGCCCCCTTGCACGAGGCCAGCCTTACAGAAAAAAACAAGAGGGCAGAGCACGTGCACCAACTGCACACACACACAATGAGTAAGTTCTCTTAATCTTTACCCTTCCTCATAGATCCAGGACAAGAAAAATACTCGCATATTTAACAGTTTTGTTATGGTTATCACAGTTCATGCTGCTGGTGCCATTGCTTTGACTTTTACTGCTGATGTGATGTTAAGGAAATATCAAGGTCATTGAACTAAGCACCAACAAGACAAATCCTTTCATTATTTTTTTTTCCGTAGTGCAAATTTAATTAAAAGGCAGTTACACATTTGTTGCAAACATATATTGAAATCATTTTAATGTGTCAGTACAAACATGCAGAAATTCCATTGTTCCTATAATCACCTAAAGCATGTACACAATAAACATGTCACAACTATCTCCTTTCTGTTGATCACTGTTCATCTGTGTGTAGATTTATATACCACAACTTATCACCTATGAGATACAGGGAGATTAAGTGCTACTAAGGCTTAAGTTTATTCAACGTTTCGTTTACCTTTAGTAAGTCTGTATCTTTACAACTTGTTCTTCAGATTTATATTAATCAATCAGTTTGGCCCTTCATTTGTAATAAAATTCATTTAACTTTATTCACCGATTCCTGGGCATGCACAAGCCAATGCTTTGAACGCTTGGTCCTAGGTCACAGAAAAGTGGCTTCCTGTGACAGAAGCTGGCCACTGTTCATGGAGAGAGTTAACGTGTGTGCATGGAGGCTCTGCTTACAGCTACTATGAGCACCCTCAGGTAATGCTAACGTGCAGCTCTTCCGTGTGTACACATAATACTGGCAACTAGGGACAGTAAAGAGAACATGCATTATGGTCAGGGGTCACTTTTCATACCTGTCATCACACATTCCCATGTTGGGCACGTACGTCTTTTCATTGAAATTCTCTCACCTTATAGCAATGTGCTTCCATAGAGTTTAGTCAGGTTACCCGCTCTGCCTTTTTTGTTTTTATTCAGGCTAGTACTGGCATTACATCAGTCTTCTCTTCAGAATTGCTCTATTCTCTTGTTGTGCTAGGGTCAGTGTGCTGGTGATAAAAGCTCTTCTAAAATATTGTTGCTGGAAAGAATCTGAGGAGTCACTGAGGTTATTTAAGAACTGCCCTGAGCTCCCAGACCATCTCAGGTCACTGTCATTTTTCATTTCAGTGGGTTGAGCAGCACCTTCCAATGTGCAGCGCCTCCTGATTTGGCAGGCCTCTTCGTTCCGCTTCTCAGGAACAGTGTCCAGTCCCTTTTCATTAGTCACTATCCCCCCAACCGTATATGCTAGCCTTGTCAGCTTAGTGAAAAGAGAGGATGAAACGAATGAGATGCAAGCTCAAACTGTCCTCACATGCGTGCCTGTGGCTTGCCCAGCTGAAAGGGTGAAGCAAGCGTGCACACGTAGTACGAAGATCTGTCCTAATAGGCCTCAAGACTGACCATATGCCCTCCAAAAGTGCTGGTATCCTAACCCCAGACACTGTTTATTGGGACATAGAAAATCCATGGAAATCACTACATTTAGATTCCCATTCATTACTGTAAAATGATAACTTTGAGGTTGCTTCTGTCCTGCCAAAAAATTAAGCATCTCTCCAAGGCTCACTGGACACAGGGAAAAATGAGCCTGTCTGACTTGAAGAGGTGTGGGTGTCCAGTTTTTTGCCAGAAAAAATGCAACAGTTTAAATTATAGAAACACCTTTGGCATATATCTACTACACAATAGGATAGCTATTGTAATTGTATTTATATAGCGCTGACTAACCCTTAGGAGTCGAACCGCCTTTTCTGCGAGTAGCACGCTACTCCGGAACCCAAAAAGACTTAGTATAGTGAAATATTAAATCATTTGAGCCGTGGACATGTTAGTCTGTTATTTGGATTGAAAAGGATAGTGGAGGGATAGAAGAGGGAAGGGTCATTTATATAGTGCTTGCTACGCCCAATGAGATTCTGAAGCGCCTTTCGGCTGGTAGCACGCTACTCCAAAACCCAAACAAGATTAGTTGAGAATTAGTTTTGGGGAATATGAAGTTCATTTGAGCTATACATCACCTCTGTACTATAGAATCTCAATTCCCCACCAACAAACCATTGCTCGAGTGGATACAAAACTAACGGTGGCCCAGATATTAAGCTAGTAATGCTTTAAAGTTCACTGTAGCTGCTTTTGCATAATATTCTATCTACTAACATGGACATCTTATTACTCATCCATGAGTTTAAGAGGCTTCAGTGATTTCTGGGTAACCAAACCCTGGGACTTAGACAGGTATTCCACCAAGGGGCACCATGCGCTTTTGTACTTAGTCATCCCCATCTTTGATATCCCAAGTCATCTTTTTCATTGCTAAGAGTGACCGCAATCAGTTTCCAGTCCCTCATAGATCTGTTTACGATCTCCTTGGGACGCAGGCCTAGGATAATAGAGTCTGGCTCTATCAGACTCTAAATCCTTTAATTATTTATCCTTAGAAAATTGATTAGACTTAATGTTTAATGTGTCTCATTATTTAGTAACCAGAACTGTTCTTTACATATTTATTGCAGCGTTGCAAACATTAGAATTCATCCGCATACTTTGGATGCTGCGTTCCAGAGGTCCCTTCACATATATTTAATTCTGGTTGAATGTTGCCTCTCGTGACCTTTTGTTCATATTTGGAGTATACGTTCCATAGTGGATATTGGATATTGGATAGGTATTTATAGAGCGCAAACGTTCGCTCCGAAGGGAGCATCTTGGCGCTGTAAAACCTGGGACCAGATCACTGGAAAGGTGGTGGGGGGCTAAATGGCTGCTTTAGTCCAGTCATCAGAGAGACTAAAAGTCCACGTTTTGAGGAGCTTCCTAAACGGCTTCTCATGCGTCTGAAGTCTAAGATGCCTTGGCATACTGTTCCAGGCTCTAATAGCCAGGGTACTGAGTGTTTTTCCGCCTTTGGACTTCAGGTTGAATTTAGAGGGGGTCATGAGGTTTTCTTGAGAGGATCTGAGAGTGCGACCCGGGGTGTAGTGAGGGAAGCGTCTCGACAGGTAGACTGGGCCGGATTTGTTGAAGGCTCGGAAGGCTACAACGAGAATTTTAAAGAGTATTCTCTTGTGCAAGGGGAGCCAATGAAGGAATCTGAGGGCAGTGGAGATAGAAGATTTGCGTGGGAGTTTTAAGACGAGAGGCGCGGCAGTGTGCAGGACACTTTGCAGTTTCAGTCGGGTGGACTTTTTGGTCCCTGCCAGGAGGCCGTTACAATAGTCCACTCGAGAGAGTATGAGGGCTACCGCAATGGTCTTTCTGGAATCGAGCGGGAGGAAGTCAAAGAACTTTCGCATGGATTTTATAATGCCGAAGCATTTACCTGCTACAGTTGCGACGTGGGAATCGAAAGAAAGATCGGAATCGAAAATAACTCCGAGGTTTCTGGCCGATGAAACTGTCTGAGGTGGGGCAGCAGAGTTATCAGGCCACCACAGGGCGGGACTGAAAGATGCATTCTTTCCAATGGGCAAGATCTCGGTTTTATTCGAGTTGCAGCGGAGATGGTTGGCGTCCATCCATTGAAAGACCGCTGTGAGGCAGCGCTTGAGATTAAGTTCGGCCGAGTTGGAATTGTCGTCGAGAGGGATGACAAGCTGAGTATCGTCAGCATAAGACGTGACAGTTATGCCAAACGATTCTATAAGTGAAAGTAGGGGGATGAGATATATATTGAATAGGAGGGGACTAAGAATGGAGCCCTGGGGAACTCCACAGGAGATCTTTTTCTCTTTCGATTGGAAAGGACCCAGTGAGACGGTTTGAGATCTGTCACTGAGGAAGGAACTGATCCAGGCAAGGGCCGAGTTTGTGACGCCGATGTCCATAAGTCTGTTGAGCAGAATGGAGTGGGAAATAGTATCGAATGCCGCCGTGAGGTCAAGAAGGATCAGTATGGCCTTCTTCCTCTGATCTTGTAGGTTTTTGATGGTATCGGTCAGCTCGATCAGGGCGGTCTCGGTAGAATGTCTAGACCGGAAACCGGATTGCTGGGGGTGAAGTAGGTTGTGGGCATCAAGGAAGGACTTGAGCTCTTTATGGACTAACTGTTCTGTTATTTTGCCCAGCGAAGGTAGCAGGGTGATGGGACGAAGGTTAGTTAAGTCAGAGGGGGGTTTGTTTGCCTTTTTCATAAGAGGTTTAACCACACCCTTTTTCCAAGCGAGAGGGACAGAGCCAGATTTGAGGGAGAGGTTGACTATTTCATTAATGATGGGGTTGATTTCATCAATGATGGTGTGGAGGATCTTGGGGGGACAAGGGTCAGAAGGGGAGCCCGATTTGCATGAAAGGATCGCTTCTCTGGTCAGAGTTAGGGTCACCGGGGTGAAAAGTTTGAGGCTGTTTGCGGTCGGGCGAGATTTGTCTAGCTCCGAGATTGAGTACACCGGAGGGGAAGGGGGGAAGTTTGTGTGGATAGAGCTGATTTTTTCCTCAAAGTAGTCGGAGATCTTATCACACAGTTCTTGGGACGGGGGGATCTCTGGTTGAAGAGCTTTTGGTTTGGTGAAAGATTTTACTATGGAGAAGAGGGTTTGTTGTTTTTGGCTGGCCTCTTTAATGGCGTTTACATAGTAGGTTCTTTTTGCTGATTTAATGGTTGAGAGATAATTTTTCCTCTGAAGAATGTAGTTGTTCCGATCGTCATTTTCGTAGGATCTACGCCATTTACGTTCTGCTTTCCTGCAGAGTAGGTGTGCGACGGTAAGATCAGGCGTATACCAAGGGGCTTTAATTTTCGTTTTCTTAAGGGTGTTGTCTTTTTTATTAGGTGGACATCGTTTTGAGATTTCTTGAGAAAGCCAGTTGTTAAGAGAGACTGCATCTTTATCGATGTTACCAGAGGAAGGGGGGGCGTTAGTAGGGGAAAAGGGATGAGAAATAAGACTTTCCTGAACAGTTTTCCAATTGATGGAGTGAATGTGTTGGAGAGTTGATTTTTTGCAGTTAGAAGGGGGGACGTTGAGGATATGGAACAGGATCAGGCTGTGATCAGTCCAGATTTGGGGAATGGGAGGTAAGGTGGAGATGGCTGGGAAATTGGAACAGACACCATCCAGGGTGTGACCAAGGGAATGAGTGGGCAGCTTGACGCTTTGTTGCAGGTTGAAAATATCCAATGTCTGCTGCAGATTACTGGTGAAGGGGTCAACAGGTATTTCGAGATGCAGGTTAAAATCGCCCAAGAGGGTGAAATGTGGGTATCGGAGTAGGAAGTGTCCGAGTGCGTCATTAAGGGAGCCGAGAAATTTCGCGGCATTTCCAGGTGGGCGGTAGATCAGACCACCTGAGAAAGAGAGGGTTTGACTGAGTTTGATGGAGAAACCTAGTCCCTCTGCATCAGTGAGGGGGTCGAGGCAGAAGGTGTGGCAGCTAAAGGAGTTCCTTAAGATGAATGCAACGCCTCCTCCTCTACCTTTCAGTCTATCCTGTCTGTGAAAGGAGTAACCTGGGGGGAGAGCGATGGCTATGTCAGGGTTACTGTCTTCAGTGAGCCAGGTCTCGGTGATCATGAGACAGTCCAGGTCATGGTCGATAATGAGGTCGTGGATATCCTGACTGTGTTTGCACATCGACCTGGCGTTTATCAGACCTCCTGTAAAGTGAGGTCGTTTGAGGGATGTTGGCTGCTTGGTGGCGAAGTTGAGAATCCAACGACATTTGTTACAACTGGTGGAACCGAATACTTTAGAAAGATCAAGTTTGCAGGGGCAGTCAGATCTGCCTCGAAGTTTGAGAAGGTCATTGGGAGCATACCTGATGTTTAGAGGATGTTGGGCAGGGGTTCCTGCGCCTGGCGCGGTCTTGGCGCGGACGGGCGCAGACGGGCTTCCCTTAGGCGCGCCTTCGGCGCGCGAACGGCGCTCCCGCTGCGCTCGTCCGCTGCGCGTCCTATGCATACACATTTATGTTGGAAGGCGGGGGCGTGGCCTGAGAAAGGGGCGGAGTCTGCGCGCACGCCGGTGGCTATGGCGGCTGCAGGTGAAGAGCGATGAAGGGCGCAATGCAGCCCAAGTGATCAGCTGTGCGCGAGCGCTACGTTGTGCTTTAGTTTAAAAGCAGTTAGAAAGTGACACCACACAAAATACAATTTTTAAAAAGCAGCAGAGTACCTCCAGCTCCCGGCTTCCGCCTCAGGACTGGGACAAGTCCTGAGGATATTCCACGCGTCTTATCAAAGCAGTTTGGAAGGCTTTGTTTAGATTTTTGTCTCTGAGCGCTTTATCGTTGAGAATAACAAGGTAGAGATGGTGAACCTCTGTGCCTTCTGATAATACACATTCAAGTTGAAGCTTGGCAAGCCTTCAAACCATTTCCTAAAAGCAAGATGTTCGAATGACTGTGTATAATGTAAAACTAGGAGTCAGGACAGTGGTATTGTGGTGAATCTCGGCCTTCGAAAGCTCTGAAGTTAAGCATCCTCTCTGCCCATAATGGGAGGTGTGTATGATCTTCTGCTCACAACTATAGAGAGGACATGTTGCTATAGATAAAACTAGCCATTTTATTAGTTAACAGCATATTTACTAGAGTTAGACACATATTCCACACAATAAATAGAGCATTCTTTGCCATGTACTTTTACCCTGACTGTGTTAACAGACTCGAATCATGCAAGCAACACAAGGAATGACAAATAGAACTTGCAAATTCTGACAGATCTATCCATGCTTGAGTTGAAACTAAATGGTTTTAGTCCCCAGCTGTTCCTTTGTTCTACCTCTACTTTTGCAGTGTTTGGGCCAGCCAAAAACTGCAATAGTGTAACAGGTCCTAGTTAATCATACACCCCTTCTGTAATGGTGATAGCACTGGCTGGCTAGTGCCAGCCCTATCTCCAGAACGAATTCCCTCATTTACATGGGTGTATGCCCCATGCAAATGAGGGAATCACTTTGTCTCTGCTCCCGTGCCGTGTTATGGATGCTTGTTTCCGGTCCAGGGAGGACCTGGCTTGGCATTTCGGGCTGGATTGTTCCCACAAGGAACAGGGTCAAGACTGATTTGCATATGGCTGGGTCCAAACTGGGGTGGTGTGGTGAGCAAAAGAATGATGGATTTAACCCAGATCCTTGTGACTGGGGTGAATGCTTGAATTGTCCTGCATTCCGTCCATCAATTGTTTCTTTTGCATATATTGCCCTAAGTGGGAAGGGTAAGCCCAGATGTGGGTCCCGTGCTCACTACACCACTGGATTCAAGCTAGCCTGGCTGATGAAGGGTGATTCCCAGAAACCGGTCACAGGATGCTTGTTTCCGGTCCAGGGAAGACCTGGCTTGGCAGTTCGGGCTGGACAGTTCCCACAAGCAACAGGGTCAAGACTGATTTGCATATGGCCGGGTCCAAACTGGGGTGGTGTGCTTAGCAAAAGAATTATCGATTTAACCCAGATCCTTGTGACGGGGGTGAATGCTTGAATTGTCCAGCGTTCTATCCATCAATCATTTCTTTTGCATATATATTGCCCTAAGTGGGTAGGGTATGCCCAGACGTGGGTCCCGTGCTCACTACACCACTGGATTCAAGCCAGCCTGGCTGATGAAGGGTGATGCTCAAAAACCGGTCCCAGGATGCTTGTTTTGGTCCAGGAAGGACCTGGCTTGACAGTTCGGGCTGGACTGTTCCCACAAGGAACAGGGTCAAGACTGATTTGCATATGGCTGGGTCCAAACTAGGGTGTTGTGGTGAGCAAAAGAATGATGGATTTAACCCAGATCTTTGTGACTGGGGATGAATGCTTGCATTGTCCAGCATTCCGTCTGTCAATTGTTTATTTTGCATATATTGCCCCTAAATGGGAAGGGTGTGCCCAGACGCGGGTCCCGTGCTCACTACACACTGGATTCAAGCTAGCCTGGCTGATGAAGGGTGATGCACAGAAACCAGTCCCAGGATGCTTGTTTCTGGTCCAGGGAGGACCTGGCTTGGCAGTTCGGGCTGGACTGTTCCCACAAGGAACAAGGTCAAGGCTGATTTGCATATGGCTGGGTCCAAATTGGGGTGGTGTGGTGAGCAAAAAATTATGGATTTAACCCAGATGCTTGTGACTGAGGGGTGAATGCTTGCATTGTCCAGCATTCCATCCATCAAGTTTTTCTTTTGTATACATTGCCCTAAGTGGGAAGGGTGTGCCCAGACATGGGTCCCGTGCTCACTACACCACTAGATTCAAGCTAGCCTGGCTGGTGAAGGGTGATGCCCACAAACCAGTCCCAGGATGCTTGTTTACGGTCCAGGGAGGACCTGACTTGGCAGTTCGGGCCAAACTGGGGTGGTGTGGTGAGCAAAAGAATGATGGATTTAACCCAGATCTTTGTGACTGGGGGTGAATGCTTGCATTGTCCAGCATTCCGTCCATCAGTTGTTTCTTTTGCATATATTGCCCTAAGTGGGAAGGGTATTCCCAGACGTGGGTCCTGTGCTCACTACACCATTGGATTCAAGCTAGCCTGGCTGGTGAAGGGTGATGCCCAGAAACCAGTCCCAGGATGCTTGTTTCTGGTCCAGGGAGGACCTGGCTTGGCAGTTCGGGTTGGACTATGCATATGGCTGGGTCCAAATTGGGGTGGTGTGGTGAGCGCAAAAATGATGGATTTAACCCAGATGCTTGTGACTGAGGGGTGAATGCTTGCATTGTCCAGTATTCCATCCATCAAGTTTTTCTTTTGCATACATTGCCCTAAGTGGGAAGGGTGTGCCCAGACATGGGCCCCGTGCTCACTACACCACTGGATTGAAGCTAGCCTGGCTGATGAAGGGTGATGCCCAGAAACCCATCACAGGATGCTTGTTTCCAGTCCAGGGAGGACCTGGCTTGACAGTTCAGGCTGGATTGTTCCCACAAGGAACAGGGTCAAGACTGATTTGAATATGGCTGGGTCCAAATTGGGGTGATGAGGTGAGCAAAAGAATGATGGATTTAACCCAGATCCTTGTGACTGGGGGGTGAATGCTTGTATTATCCAGCATTCCGTCCATCAATTGTTTCTTTTGCATATACTGCCCTAAGTGGGAAGGGTATGCCCAGACATGGGTCCCGTGCTCACTACACCACTGGATTCAAGCTAGCCTGGCTGATGAAGGGTAATGCCCAGAAACCGGTCCCAGGATGCTTGTTTCCGGTACAGGGAGGACCTGGCTTGGCATTTCGAGCTGGACTGTTCCCACAAGGAACAGGGTCAAGACTGATTTGCATATGGCTGGGTCCAAACTGGGGTGGTGTGGTGAGCAAAAGAATGATGGATTTAACCCAGATCTTTGTGACTGGGGGTGAATGCTTTCATTGTCCAGCATTCCGTCCATCAATTGTTTCTTTTGCGTATATTGCCCTAAGTGGGAAGGGTATGCTCAGACGTGGGTCCTGTGCTCACTACCTCACTGGATTCAAGCTAGCCTGGCTGATGAAGGAGGATGCCCATAAACCGGTTCCAGGATGCTTGTTTCCGCTCCAGGGAGGACCAGGCTTGGCAGTTCGGGCTGGACTGTTGCCACTAGGAACAGGGTCAAGACTGATTTGCATATGGTTGGCTTCCAACGGGGGTGGTGTGGTGAGCAAAAGAATTATGGATTTAACCCAGATCCTTGTGACTGGGGGTGAATGCTTGCATTGTCCAGCATTCCGTCCGTCAATTGTTTCTTTTGCATTTGTTATGGATGTGGGCACAACATTTCTTAGGAGGTGCACTGAAAGTGTTTCCAGCATCCCCTGGTCTATTAGGAAAAGCGATCATGTTATCAACCATCAAAGTAAAGTCTTTGGCAGAATTGCATTTTCTGTGTGCACCTGGGGCCACATTACACATAGTATTATAGAAGCGGCCACAGATTCTTGAGTGCAGTCTGTTCCCAAAACAAGCCTGTGCCACTTGCAGAACCAAGTGTAAAGAAGTTAGGGGAAAGACTGACTGCCGAGATTCCCAACATCCCACAATACAGCAGTGAGCTTTAATAAACAGCTATTTTGAGCAGGGAGTCAGTCCCTCACCTCACTTTAACAAATGCAAAAAATTAAGTGTTACATTGTGTCTGAAATAGTCCAATTTATGGTGTGTATATCATATGAGTGTGGTGATGTTTACCTCTTCCACATATGTTCCCCAGAAGTGCACATAACTACATTGCTACATTTAGGGCCATATGTAGATAGCTAAATACTGGTCGGTAACGACCGAAAATCGGTAATTTTCCCATTACCGACCGGTATTTAGGCCTTTCTAATGTAGGAGGCAGGTTTTAAGGATTCGGTAATTTACCGAATCTGTATTTTAAGAAATCGGTAAAATACCGATTCGGTAAATTACCGAATCCTTAAATCCTATGTAGGGAGCACTCAAGTGAGTGCATTTTTGGTTTAAGGATTCGTTATTTACCACCAACTACAAGTTGATGGTAAATACCGAATACCTTTTCAAAAGCAATTTTGTGCTTTTTTAAAAGTGCCATGTGGCAGACATACATGCCCTTAGGGCATGTATGTGCGCCACATGTGCACACATGCACGATTCAGGGGTGCAACAGGGTGTCAATGTGACACCCTGCCACCCTTGAATATGCTCCCCCTATTACCGATTCGGTATTTACCGAATCGGTAATAGTGAATGGCTTCCCATTCATTCCTATGGTCCTCCAGGCCCATAGGAATGAATGGGAAGGTATGCCGTATTACCGATTCGGTAACTACCGAATCGGTAATAACGAATATTACCGAATCGGTAAAAGTTACCGATTTTTTACCTACATTCTATTTACCGATTCTTAAATACCGAATCGGTAAAATTCGGTATTTTAGAATCGGTAAATAGAAATTACCTACATATGGCCCTTAGTGATGTCACAAAAATATTAAGGCAACTTAGCATTCACAAGTTTACAAAGGGCCAGTCAAACTCTTCTTAACTATGCCGGTATTGATTAGGTAATGGCCAGAACTGTGAACTTCACTTTGCTCACCTTTTTACTTACTAAGGAGCTACTTCTCAAAGACAATAGGAATCATACACTTAAAAAAGCGCAGAAAATATAAATAGTGGTATTAAGACCACCATCAGCGCTGACGATATCCCAACTGCCTCCATTTTGAAAATGTTCAGGAAATTCAAAAACCTACCTCCACAACCATTTGAACCAACTGAATGAAGTCAAAGCAACATTTCTACCACTAAGAAATCTCCTCCATTTCCATCACTTCCCCCATATAGGAATGCTGTGGGAATCCTTCTCTATCAAATGCTTCGGCATTTGATTATAAAATACGTAAATGAATGTATTTTCCTAAATTAAAGTAATACTAAGAAGATCAAGGAGAGATTTAACCCCTTCTGCTCTTAATTTACCTGATGAGGTAGAAACAATGCAATTTAGAGAGTGCTGTCCCCCATATTCTCTGTACCTTAGCTATAGTACCCATTCCTTTCCAAGAGTCAATTTGTAATGATTCTCTACAGATGTATGTGGGCAAGAGATCTTGCTTGCATTTTTCTAAAAAATGTCAGTGCTTATGATCAGTATGTGGTGTGACCTTTCCAAACTCCTCACTGAACTTAAATGCTTAGAGTTTACACCAAGCCTAACTTTAATCCAGCTCTCTAAATCTATCTACTACTATTGTATTGGTTGGCCTCTTGTCATTTCTAACCCAACTATTTGCCCTAGTCCATGGGCACACACAAACATTTACTCGTGGCTGCACCACACAATCTGGTATGTGCCCTAGGGCCACACTGAAGCCGTGGCATTCCCAATGAGACAGAGTGGGTTGGGGGATTATGGGGGTGGGGAAAAACACATCATATCCAAAAATGCCCAGAAAATGATTTCTTTCAAATCTTTTTTTGTACATTTTATATTATGTTACCTGTAGGTTATAAGACCAAAATAGATACAGAAAATTGTGTTCGTTTTAACTGCCTGCCCCCCTACCCACACTCACTGCCCCTGCCCCACTGTACTCATGATCACTATTTCCATACATTTTATTATGCACCTCCGCTCCTCTCATCTAAGCTAGGGATACCAATGAGCAGGGATGCCTAGCTGAAAGTACAAGCTGAACTTTCAGTTGAAACAAAACCCCAAACCATAAAAGCTTGAATAGCATGCCTTTGCAACATTGTTTTTATAGCAGTTTCGATTCTGGGCTTTGTTTCTAGAGTAATTTCAGCTTGTTTCTATGAACAGGGAAGCCATGCTTGTAAAACAAGGTGAACTAACTTTAGAAACAAAGCCCAGATTCACAAAATGATGCTGCGTGTATAGCAGAATCAACCCAAAAAACTGACCTTGAGCAGCTTTCTCTGCTGCAACCAAGATCCCCAGCGGGAGCTCTGCGGGCCACAAGGAAAAAGGTCTTACATTGAGCAGCAGCCCGTACATTGAGCGCCACTGCCCTAGACTGCTTACCCTTCAATGATATTTTCAGCGCATAGGCCAACCCACTTATGCCATTTCTCACTAGAGCCTTGGCTTGCAGAAGAAGGAAACCATTAAATGGATATGCAAGGCTACATGATTTAAAAGAATCCTCCTGATAATTGTCACCAGCAAAAGACAGTATGCATGAGTTCAAAGGGGCATTTTTGCAATTGCCCATCTTTATAATCACCAACATCTAAGGACTTCTCCAAATTGAAAAGACTCTTTAATTTGTGCAATAAGATCAAAATGACTGAATATTAATGACAGATTAATGCATTTGTAGATACTTTCAGCCTTGGTATCCAGCTGAACAATGAACAAATCAAATGCTCTGATTCCATAGAAATCATCAGCGATATTGTACAAAGCCTACGGATCCTACTTATGCACGATACAAACTAAAATACTGGAATCCTGCCCTCAACCTCATTTATCACACAGTAAATGGAATCAGGCAGATATATAGACATACTGTCATTTGGACAGGAATGTGACTCTCCGCCCCTCCCCTAGGGGGTCTTGCTTCACCTAGCTTAGGGGATGCAGACACTAAAACAAGACAAGGTCTGATGTGAGCTCTCACGAGGGATAAATACTCTGATGTCCCATGTGAATCTGCTGATTGGACGAATGTACCTAGCCTCCGTGAGAATTACAGCTCTGTACCTCACTGTGTACCAATTATACTTAGTGGCCAGCCCTTTGGAGAATTGGACAGTATTGAACCAATCTCATCTCTCACACACACCAGGGTTGGTAGCAATAGCAGTGGCGAGCTGCCATGCATCAACACTTATTGGATGGCAGGAGTCCCAAAGTTCCAGGTTGTAGACAGCTCCTTTTTTTCCTTTCCATGTCCAGTCTTCAGGCTGAAGCTGTAGGATGTGAGGTGAGGAATGCCTCAGTGAATCTGCTGAGTCACAAGAACCAACCTTGTGCTAGTCTATCATCCTTTTAATCAGGAACGTGTACATGGTGCGCATACAATATATATAATTATAAATGGCTAACAGTGAATTACAGGGATGTTTTTCACCAAGGGGTTCTGAGTGACACCAAATAGACAACGAGAAAGAAGCTTGATCTGTCTACGATGCCACTCTGAACACCTAGGTGAAAAACATCCCCGTAATTCACTTTTTACCCATCTATAATTTTATGTTATGTATGGCCCCCAAAATCATCTGCGACTGCTTTTTACTGCTAAAATGTGGCCGAGGAGTAAAGGGGAAGCCACACACAACATTGCCACTGTTATGTATCCCTGTCCCAATAGTTTTTAAAGAAACACCTTCCCTGCCTTCCTTTCCCCTTCTGCAGCTCTGCTTTCTGCTTTCATTCAAAGCAGACAAGCAGAGCTGCACTGACAGACTCTCAAAGAGTCCTGCCAGACTCGCCTGGAAGGCCTTTATGACATCACAACAGTGGGTAACCAGTTTTGGTGTCAACTGTTGCTATGGCATAGCAGTGGGTTATGAGATTCTGAAACTGAAATAAATGATAGAGGGTCGTACATAACACAACAATTATTTTTTCAGCATGCTAAATCCTAGGGTGCAGTTTCTGGGAAAGTCTTCAAGGTATCATGCTTGCAAAACATTTGGCCTTGACGAAACAAAGGCTAGTATTAGAGACATTGACTTTTTGTTTTTATATTTTACGAACAAAACAGTTTGCTAGATAAGAGTTTATTAAGATGTTCAAACTGCCCAGCCCAGCAACTGCCAACAGCAGTTTCTGGAATGCCACCAGCATACAAATACAAACTGACTTCATACAATTACAATGTACAACAATATGATATAACATAAACATAAATGAAAAAGAATGTGTGCATAGCACATTTCCGCCCTTTAAAACCAAAAACAATATAATCCAAAGAGAAATTACAGAATGAAACTTGGATTTAGGTATGAAATCCTTAAATCTTATAGTAAGTTTGTCCAATCAGGCCAACCGTACCTGCCTCACTATTGGAAGCTTTATTGCCATTCCAGACACTGGCACTCCCTTTCCAACACGTATTTTACGCACCACATTTCACCATCATCACATTCCAGATCCTCCAAATCTGGAGGATCTGGAATGTGAAATCCTCCAACTAATTCACGTTTATCACTTTGATTGGTTTATCAAATAAATGTAATGTACCTTTGCACACATGCCCCTGGATCATTATATATTCTCCTAATATGAAATTGAGTAACTCCATTTTGTTAATAGCATCATGTCTCAACTTGGATGCACATGGTTTCCCAACTTTCTTCCCTAAACACACAAACGATTTAAATCATCATGTATATAACTTGGAGAAATTTTAATGTAATTGTTAATAGTAATTTACAATGTCATAGCGGGTTGTTGGGTTGGTAGGGGGATAGGATGGAAAGTTAATTAAGTAATAATTAATTATTAATTAATTTTTAAGTAAGTGTGTGATAGATATTTATTATGTAATACTGATTTAATTTACTTATATTTTAGGTGCGGGTTGCTATGTTTGTAGGGGTATAGGGTGGGAAGTTAATAAGGTAATAATTAACAATTAATTTGTATTTTATTAATTATTTAATTGATTATTAATTATGGAAATTGTGTAATAATAAATGTTGGCTCCATTTTAGGTGCAAGCTGTTGGGTTTGTAGGAGTATAGGGTGGTAAGGTAATTAATTATTAATGTATTATTAATTATTGGAGTGTTTATTAATAATGTATGTTAAGTAATACTGATTTATTTTAATTATATTTTAGTTGTGGGTTGCTAGGTTTGTAGGGGTATAGGATGGGAAGTAAATTAAATAAGATAAAAAATTATTATTATTAATGTATAAATACATATTTAATTGATCATTCATTTGTAAATTGTGTAATTATATATTTTAGTTTTATTTTAGGTGTGGGATGCTAGGCTTGTAGGGGTTATTTTTTTAATATAACGTCAAGGCTTTCCTACTGCTGCTTAGACTGGAGTGGGAATAGTAAATGTAACCCCTCGAAAGTCCAACTCTTTCCCTCATGTTACACAGACTGGAGTTGAAATCGTTAATTTAACCCCTGCAAAGTCCGATGTTTTCTCCACTGTTGCGCAGACGGGAGTGGGAATAGCGCAGAGCTGTGAGAGCTTTTCTCATACCTTCACAACAGCCATGGGAGAAAAACAGGGCTTAACCTACACTGAAAATGACATCGGTGAAATCCTCGCAGACCCCTCCTTTCTGGCAGATTTCAACATTTCCAACACCATAGCCCAAACCACAGACCGGGACACCCTGACAGAAAACAATTGCAACCGAATTAGAATCATCCTACATGGCCTTATATTGACAGAATATCTCCAGACTAACACTGCCCCGAGAGGCCTCCTTGTTACTACTGCCCCCAGGATCTGCCTGGAAGATGTCACCGTCAGGAGAGACTGGGCCCAGATCGCCTGGCACTGCACCAGAGACTGGCTGGTGCTCATTATAAAAACAGCCAAACGCTTGTCTGATGCAATGATAATAGATATCCAAGCCACAGAGAGCCACTTCAAAACCACCATTACCTCATATAAGAAGAAACTGGATGACCAAAACAAGGAAATGGCCGACTACAAAGAGTACCTGACTCAAGCCAAGATAACAAAGTTCCAAAAAGATCTGAAAAAGTTTTCTAATGTAAAAACATACCCTTACGCAGACAATAATTATGTAGTCCCTAACAAATCTGAGAAATCCAGTGAGACATCGAGAGACAGTAGCTCAATATCTAGTGACTCCAGCACGGGCTCATTCAAACCACAAGGACGCCAACAACGCTGGCAACAACCCTGGCACGGACCACAACATGGACCCAACTATGGACCAACGCCTTTCGCTCCCCCACAAAACCCCTACTTTGGCTGGCCCCACATATACCAGTTTGGCTCACCACAATTCTTCCTGAGCAACCCAAGGCCGCCTTTTTTAAGGAAGGGCCACAAATCACGCGGCTGAAGAAGAAGCAACCAACAGGTACACTGGGCAGAGGAAGAAGATCCAGTGAGTGCGAACACCCGGAACAAAATGCGGGAACAACAACCAGGCCCGAGCAGTTACCAGAAATCATGAACAGAGAACTGAAAACAACGCTGGTATTCAACCGATCCAGCACCTCGTTATCACTCAAGGAAGAAACAGTACTTAACAAAGGCCTATCGTTCGTCCCAACCACGAGACTAGACAAATTCAAACTACACGTGGAGCTCGCTAATTTCTTCAGGAAACTCAAATTGAAGGCCTTCTTCGAGAAACCAAGGATAAGCGATGACGACACCATTGACAACATCAGCAAGACGGGTCTGAAACTAAAATCATCCTTCATACCCCCAAACTCCAGTGTCCCTTCAGAAATTGCCACTTTCAAACAAGCTATCACGACATAGAAGGACTACACATTATCGGGACATATAACAACCTCTCCAAAGAAGAGAGAGAGACCATCAGAAATCTACAGGACAACCCTTCTCTGATCATCAAGCCGGCTGACTAGGGCGGCGGCATTGTACTACAAGACAAAATGGACTATGATAAGGAATGCCGCAGACTGCTGGGTGACCAACAGAACTACAAACTACTTAGAAATGACCCCACCGTGACATTACAGGCCACCATCAAAACTCTGGTGGATGAAGCAAGCGAAGCACACCACATATCTAAACAAGAAGCTGATTACCTGTGTACCAAGAACATCGAGGTACCATACTTTTACACAGTTCCCAAAGTTCATAAAGGTACAATACCCCCTCCAGGACGTCCTATCGTCTCTGAAATCAATCAATCAATCAATCAATCAATCAATCAATCAATCAATCAAATAATTTGTAAAGCGCACTACTTACCCGTGAGGGTTTCAAGGCGCTGAGGGAGGGGGGTGCTGCTGCTACTGGTCGAAGAGCCAGGTCTTGAGTCGTCTTCTGAAGGTCAGCAGGTCTTCGGTTTGTCGTAGGTTGAGGGGGAGGGTGTTCCAGGTCTTGGCGGCGCGGTGGGAGAAGGACCTGCCTCCGGATGTGGTTCTGCGGATGCGCGGGACCGTTGCCAGGGCGTGGTCAGCGGAGCGGAGTTTCCTGTTGGGTACGTAGAAGGAGAGTCGACTGTTGACATAGGCTGGGCCGGTTTTGTGGAGTGCCTTGTGTGCGTGGACCAGGAGCTTGAAGGAGATTCTTCTGTCGACGGGGAGCCAGTGCAGGTTCCTCAGGTGGGGGGTGATGTGGTCGCGGCGCAGGATGTCGAGGATTAGGCGTGCAGATGCGTTCTGGATTCTTTGCAGTCTGTTGATAAACTTGGACGAGGCTCCGGCGTAGAGGGCGTTTCCGTAGTCGAGTCTGCTGCTGACTAGGGCCTGGGTGACTGTTTTCTTCGTGTTTGTCGGGATCCATCTGTAGATCTTGCGGAGCATGCGGAGGGTGTTGAAGCAGGTGGAGGAGACTGCATTGACTTGTTTGGTAATGGTGAGTTTTGAGTCGAGGATGACTCCCAGGTTGCGTGTGTGGTTGGTAGGGGCCGGGGGTGTCCCCAGTGATGCGGGCCACCAGGAGTCGTCCCACGCTGAGGGGTTGGGCCCGAGGATGAGGATCTCCGTCTTGTCTGAGTTCAGCTTAAGACGGCTTTCCTTCATCCAGTCTGCGACAGCCTTCATTCCCTGGTGGAGGTTGGATTTGGCAGTGAGAGGGTCCTTGGTGAGGGAGAGGATCAGCTGTGTGTCGTCGGTGTAGGACATTATGTTGAGGTCGTGCTGTTGGACGATGCGTGCTAGTGGGGCCATGTAGACGTTGAACAGCGTGGGGCTGAGGGAGGATCCTTGTGGGACGCCGCAGATGATCTCGGAGGCTTCGGATCGGAACGGGGAGGCGGACTTTCAACGGGGATCAACTCTCTGCTAGAACCTTTGTCCAGATACTATGACTATTTCCTAAATCCCTTGGTCCAACAAACACCGACCTACATAAAAGACACCAAACACCTGCTCAATATCATTAAAGATCTGAGCTTTGATCCCACGACCCAACTAATGGTGGGGCTAGACATTGAAAGTCTCTACACGAGCCTCCCCCAGGATGCCACACTACAAGTCCTTCACGATATACTCATGCACACTCCCTGGGAATACCACACCCCCAGGGACTTCATCCTCAAATGTGCTACACTTGCTCTTAAAGAGAATTACTTCGAGTACCAAGGGAAATTCTACTTACAAACCAATGGCACATCCATGGGGAGCATTTTCGTCTCCAGTGTAGCAGGGCTCTATGTCCATCATTTCGAACACAGATATGTATCATCCCCCACCAACCCACACTTAGCTAAAATCAAAGTGTGGTGACGCTACAGCGACGATATTTTCATGATCTCGGAAGGTACACCTGAAACACTGACATCATTCTTAAAATGGCTCAATGAGAGAGCCCCTTACCTATGGTTCAACTGCACATCCAGCACCACCACCTTGCCATTTCTTGACCTCAACATAACAGCTGAAGCAGGAAGCTTAACCCCCAACACCTACTACAAACCCACAGCCAGGAATGTGCTGTTGTACTTCAACAGCTTCCACCCCAGAGCATTAAGGGAAAACCTTCCCTTTGGCCAATTCCTCTGCATACGCAAGTATTGTAGCCAACTCACAGACTACAAAAAACAATCAACTGCCCTTGCTTCTAAATTACAGGAGCATGGCTACCCCCGAAAAATCATTGAGAAAACCAAGAAAGAGCACGCAACCAGAATAGAGAGGCCCTACTTGACACGGTCACAAAGGAACCTCTTAAACCACCCATGACATGCGTCACCACATACAACGTGGACTCAAACAAGGTCTCCAGCAGCATCCAACAACACTGGCGCATCATAAACTCTGGCACAAGACAATGGGAAGAACGCCTTTTCGCTTATAGACGCGCAAGCAATCTAAAGGTCCAGCTAGTGTCTACACGACCTAGAACACCTCAAAGACCAACCACAAACACCATCCTGAACTCATGGGGTCTCCCCAAAGTAACTGGACACTATCCCTGTAATGATTGCAGTGTATGCCACCTAACCCATCAATCTAAAACACTCAATTTGGAACCTGGCAAAACCTGGAAACAACTACAACATACTAACTGTAATTCCACCAACTTTGTGTACCTCATCACATGCCCTTGTGGCCTCCGCTACGTGGGCATGACGACACGCAAGGTCAGGACCAAAATATTTGAGCATCGCAGCACAATAAGATGTAAAAAAAACGTCAGTCGCCTCACTGACCACTACCTACAACTTGGTCACACTCCAAATGATATGACGTTGACAGTGATCGAACAATACGAACACAACCAACGGGACAATAAAAAAACTCTACTAACCAAGGAACAACGTTGGATCTATTGTCTGTCTACCCAATATCAGGGGTTAAATGACTCCATTCCTTGGTTTACCCTGAGGGTCAAAATACCCCCGTGGACTATGATACAACGTATAATCTAAGAGCCATCCTCATGAGCCATCGTCTTAGCCTACATGACTATGACTACCTATGCGCATTTCTGTCAGATATAATGCACATACATTCCTACCCGACTCGGGGTTCATACACTCGACCTCACTGTTAGGAAGATTTCCTGTCAGACACAATGCCCATAACACCTCTACCCGGCTCTGGGCTCAGACTCTCTGGGTTCACACGCCCCACGACTTCACTTCCAGGAAGTCTAATCAGTTGCACCTGCAATTTGGAATGCATACCAATATATTCGCGCACCTTCCACGCTGGTCTACAACCATGATCCTATAAATCGATACGAGTCCTCCAGAATATGGACGCGCTATTATTCACATTGTATTTTATTTTTAATTTCCTCATATAACCAGACGAGCCAGTTACTGGCGCACGCACTTAGTTACCGGCGAGGGCCACCTCACCATGACAACAGGCGTACACACGCCTCGACGCCCGCGTGCACCTAGTCTTTTTTCTATGTTCTTCCCCTTAGACGCTACTCACAGAACTGGGGCAATGAGAAACACCTGAACACGCGAAACTGGATATATAATCACCGCCACAACCCAAGATCATTTCCTACGGAGATCCGCAGCAGAACAACAGGTTTCACATGGGTCCTGACCAACAAAGTCGTGAGTAGACCTAAAAGACTTCCCAGCTACCGGGTAAGACTTTTTCATTTCAGGTTTTAAATGGTCCCCGTGCCACTGCTTCTTTCTTCACAGGATCAGAACCTCTGCTGGAATCTCTCTAGGGGCATTTGCTGCAAATCGCAAACGTAAGGATACTCTAGAGCGTGTCCACTTTCTTTTTGTGTGTGTGCTCTTCCGACATAGACACCACACTTAACAGCGCATATGCCGGTAATTCACTAAACCGTACCACCTTTATGTTTTCACATTTGCCGCATTAACTTCGCTATTTGTGCACAAATCCACCGGCAAATATATATTGACGTGATTATGACTATACTAAAATCATGCTAAGACTCTCCACTGTATGTTTGTTTGTCCTGTATGTTATGTGTACAGTAATGCTTGAAGAGGGAATCCCCCTCCCACACGCATGGCACCTTAGCACGTGCAACACATTTTTAAAGATCACGCACTCACTTTTAGTGTAGAACCCACACCCACATAGTTTAAGGTCCTGAGGAAAGCCTGTTATTAATGAAAGGCCTGGCTGAAACATTTAGACCACCCACCGGATGCAGGAGTTCCTAATTAATACTCCACCTTCATCTCCATCACATTGCTTTTACCGCTACCAGAGGCCCAGATATTAAAGATAACCCCCTTGGGCACTGGGACCACTGGATAGCTTTTAAACTTTCACTTGCACTCCACTATCACTGCACACTCAGTAAAATACCTGCTCTGCTGTAATACAGGCATTGAAGCACACCCAGGACACATTCGGTGTCACTGGGTGGGCCCGATGATGAAGCATGCCACCAACTAGGTTGGTGGGTGAGGGCTTCATAAGGAAACCAAACAGGTTCCCTTCCCTTCCCATACAGTCCTGAGTCCTGTATCACGCATAAATAGGCTATTACTCTTTTGATTACATATAATAACCTTGGGGATACGGACTAACTATTCAGTCCTCTCTCTCTCCTTGATAATTGAATAGTAAATTCAACCCATCTGAAGCTCAAATCTTTTCTTACTGTTCACAGACTGGAGTGAGAATAGTAAATATAACCCCTCCGAAGTCCAACGCTTTCCCTACTGTTGCACTGTCTAGAGCGGAAATAATGTAATCCCTCCGAAGTGCTACACTTTCTCTCTATTGTTGCATAAACTGGAGTCAGAATAGTGTATTATTCCCAGACTAAGATACATTTCCTAATATTGGTTAAATATATGTATTATTATTTATTTATAATTTAAATGCTATAGTATTAGTTTATATTTTTATTTGTATCTACATCTTTGTAATATTTCTTATGAAAGTCTTTTTTTATTTGTTTTGTAATTTATTTAATATTTTGAAATCGAATTGTTAATTTTTTCTTGTGAAAAATTATATATACACATATATAATTTGCTTTTATAGTAGTACATTTAAATATTTTAACAAAAAATGTATCTAATGTAAAACATAGTTTTAATAATTGTGTTAGTAAGTATATATATATATATATATATGTAATCACAGGACAACATCCGGGTGTAACTCCGAAATAAATCCAGCGGCACGCCAAGGACAACACAATATACCTTTATTGTGTCACACAAACAGAACTACGCGTTTCGGCGAAGCCTTTGTCAAGTTACTGACCTGTGCCCAAATTCCCCTAGAAATACAGGTCACGGTTCATAGACATAAAGGAAAACATACTTCACGAACGCTCTGTTCAAAATAAAATGTTAAATACATTCATAAATCGTAACTTGTCTATATACAATTGGAATTACCACTTCATAATAATGCTGTGCAATTTTAGTACCGATTAACACAATAAGCCTAAATTTAAATATAATTATAATTATTTCAAGGCAAGTGCCTGAGCCATTCATTATTGCACATATTTTTTAAGGAGACACAGAGCCATTTCGTGATCCATTTGATTATAAGAAAAATTCGGGATGAACCTAAATGTAAGGCACCAAAGAATTCATGTCAAATACAGAACTATAGACTGTTTTGTGAATGGACTTTGGATACAAATATACAATAAGTATATAACATGAATGAATGGGAAACTCAGAGAAGGAACGAAGCTCTATCCTTATTTGATGAAGGCTTGGACAATATAAATGTCCCAACAGCGACGAGTATTAGTGGCAATACAACGGAACCATCACTAAAACAGAAATTATCCCAACTTGAAAAGTTATCAAAGCGAGAGATCAATAAATGGTGGGAGATAACATCTTTAACCAACTATATTGAAGTGAATAGAGTGCCTAGAGGACTCAGGATTGCCATTATCCCAACATACGAAAATCCAAACCCGGAATTACTGAAAGAATGGTCCCTCTTTATGGCTAAAACCTGCAAAGGCATGTTGGAAATGTTGGTGAAGTATGCCAAAATCGATCTAGAAACAACCAGGAAGGAGTTATCGGAGTTAAGACAAGAACTGGATAAATTTAAGACTGAAAAGATTGTCACAGATTTTTTGAAACAGCTGGAAAATAATTTAAAATCTTATGAAGATACCATTAAGGCCAAAAAACAGAGGAAATTCCTACGGGATGAGAAAGATTACGCTGAGGGTCGTATCCTCACATATGCCAAACGCTTTGACTGGGCACAGAGAAATCTACATACCATCCAGAGACAGAGACAACAAGAACTGATATCAACTGGTTCCAGTTCCGAATTAAGTTCCGACACAGAGGCTCCAAGTGTCCCTTTAGGAGCACGACCATTAACCTTCCTACACGAGTTTCAGATTCTGAAACAGAGAAAGGATCAAGAGGAAAGACCACAATCCAAGAGAGGAAGGGGAAGAGGAAGAGGCGCAAAAAGAGGGAGAGGAACAGGAACAAGAAAAGAATCAGATTAAGGAAAAGACGAGGTGGCAGAACGAACTCAAGACTGCGCATACCCACAACGGAGGAGCAGAACAACAAATCAGTAATCAACCTGTCCTCCAGGATCCTAACATCGGAGGAAACATCACTATTGCAATTAGGACTCTCCTTCTGTCCCTCAATGGATATGGATTTTGTCAATACACGTATCGATCTATTCCTGTATATTCGTAAATTGAAATTGATGAAGATTTTCAAAATGAATTCAAAAACTAAATCAAGAACAAACGGAATGCTGGGAGAAGACAATTATAACTTAAATATTGAGGATGCAAATTTGATCATGAATTTACACTACATGGAGCAAGATGTGACCGGAATGTCTATGAAAGAAAAAAGTGAAATATTGATGGACCTGGGATATCAGACCGATGCAACTTGTTGTACAGGACTAAGACCCAAGTCCAAGTTTAATCCTAATGTTCCGCATGACAACATTGAGACTTTTAATCAGACTATGATTTGGGAAATCAATAAACTAAAGGAACAGAAAACTGGAAAATATAAAGATAATCTAACCAAGACACAAAGGGAAGCACTAAGAGCGTTAAGTAGTGATACCAACATAATCATTAAACCCTCTGATAAAGGGGGGAATGTAGTTGTCATGGATGTTTCCCAGTACAATCGTGAGGCTCTAAGACAACTACAGGATACGTCATGTTATGAGGAGATAAGTTGGGAAAGCTACAGGGCCTCAATTACCAAGTATCATACACTGTTGGAAAGTTGGAGGGTGGATGGTCTATTATCTAAAGATGAGTTCTTATGGCTTAAGAATGAAAATCCGCGGGTCCCTTGTTTCTATCTGCTCCCCAAAGTGCACAAACATCCTACTAGACCACCGGGGAGACCTATTGTGTCCTCCAATGGTGGACTTCTGGAAAACACATCGATATTCTTAGACCTGTTTTTGGCACCTTTTGTCTTCAAATTAAGATCATTTTGCAAGGATAGCACTGACTTCTTGCGAAGAATCCATGATATCACATGGGAAAGTAATTACCACATGATATCATTAGATGTCTGCTCCCTATACACCTGTATAGAACAACAAAAAGGTGTGGAGGCGTGCATGCATTTCCTAAAAGAAAGACACATGTCACTGTGGGAACATACTCTGATGCTGAAAAAGATGATGCTGTATTGCCTAGAGGAAAACATATTTGTTTTTGATAAAACACTGTATCGCCAAAAGTCCGGCACGGCGATGGGAACTTCCTTTGCACCTAGCCTAGCCAACCTGTTCCTAGGATGGTGGGAGGAGTGTGTGGTGTGGGTGGAGGAGAATGAAAGATTTGTACAACACATCCCAATCTGGATCAGGTATATTGATGACCTGTTCCTGATTTGGGATGGACCCCTGGATTTAGCACAGGAATTCATTAATATTCTGGGACAAAATGATCTCAACCTCACCTTCACACATTCTATCAGCAACTCCCACTGCGAATTCCTGGATATCTCCATTGACATAGTAAATAATCAAATAGTGACCACCCTCTTTCGAAAGGAGACCGCGGGGAATACGTTGCTACACGCAACTAGTAATCACCCCACACCCTTGTTGAACAGTATCCCCTATGGGGAATTCCTACGAGCTCGTAGGAATTGCAATACCAAAGAAGGTTTCCTAAATGAAAAACGGGTTATGGAGAGGAGATTTGAACAAAGAGGCTATGCATCCAAGGTGATTACCACTGCCAGTCAAAAAGTGGAAAACATGCCAAGAGCCGAGGTACTTTTTTCATCTAACAAAAAAGAAGGGAAAAACAAAGGGATACCCAGATTAATTACAACATATAACCGTAGATCCAATACCCTAAGGTACCTGATAAACAAACATTGGGGTTTGCTGGAATCGGACCCCATAATAGGCTCGGAAATAGGCGTAACACCAGCGATAACATACAGAAAATCTAAATCGTTGAGAGACCAACTGGTACATAGTTATCAAAACGTATCTAACAGCACAAATTGGTTAGGAACAACCAAGGGTTTCAAAAAATGTGGTTCCTGCAAGGCGTGTAAACACAGCAATAATCGGGATAGCTATACTGTTGGAAAGAACATAGCATTGAAAAAGCCTATCAAGAAATTCATCACCTGCACCAGTGACTATACTATCTATGTCCTGGAATGCCCTTGCGGGCTAAACTACGTGGGTAGTACTAAACTGCAGCTAAAAACCCGTATATTACAGCATATGAGGGCTGTAACCAACATGGATATGAACTATCCCGTAGCGAGGCACTATCAGGAAAAACATCAAAGCAATGCTGACTTGATCAAATTCTTTGGCATTGATAGAATCCTACCCCTTCCTAGAGGAGGGGATCGGGAAAAACTCTTAAGGATTACAGAGTCAAAGTACATTATTGAACTTAATGCAAAAATTCCTAACGGGATGAATTATGGGGAGGAATTAGCAACCCATATAGGTTAACTGACTCAGGATAGTGCTATCCGCTTCCTCTCTGTACTACCACACTGAGTGTTCTTCTTCTTTTTTAATATCACTATCATTTTAATTGATATCATAGAGTAAACAGACTTAGGATGGCACGAGATTAGTGTCCTGATCGATGATTATTGGCAGTCTCTCTTAACTATTAGCTAGGCTTAGCATAGCAGTAGAGACCTCCTGTACCTATCTCTATTTTATTTTTCTATTATTAATTTAATTTTTTCACTTAGTTTTCTTTTATTAGTTATTGGGTTAATTAGGGTCATCCCTCACACCTCACCAACAGCAACTGACCTATCTGCCCACTTGTACCTTCCCCCGATATAACTTGGGAAATTATATGAGCTTGTTTGGCACCTAAATTTTATGCATGCGTCCCTACGTCCTATCATTTGGATTTTGGGTCTTACTTGAACTTGTTAATAGCTCGATGCACCATGATCATTTTGATTGTATGCATATTGTATGGGTACATTACCCTCAGGATTTTTCTTGCTGCTACCGAATTTAGACATTGTTTATTGTGGGTACATTACCTTTACAGATAATAACAATTATTCATTTGTCTATAGTTCTGTATTTGACATGAATTCTTTGGTGCCTTACATTTAGGTTCATCCCGAATTTTTCTTATAATCAAATGGATCACGAAATGGCTCTGTGTCTCCTTAAAAAATATGTGCAATAATGAATGGCTCAGGCACTTGCCTTGAAATAATTATAATTATATTTAAATTTAGGCTTATTGTGTTAATCGGTACTAAAATTGCACAGCATTATTATGAAGTGGTAATTCCAATTGTATATAGACAAGTTACGATTTATGAATGTATTTAACATTTTATTTTGAACAGAGCGTTCGTGAAGTATGTTTTCCTTTATGTCTATGAACCGTGACCTGTATTTCTAGGGGAATTTGGGCACAGGTCAGTAACTTGACAAAGGCTTCGCCGAAACGCGTAGTTCTGTTTGTGTGACACAATAAAGGTATATTGTGTTGTCCTTGGCGTGCCGCTGGATTTATTTCGGAGTTACACCCGGATGTTGTCCTGTGATTACATATTGAGGCGGAGTTGTGACCGTTGCTGGCACCGGCGTCGCGAGGGAGGAGAGCGGGGATTTCACAGCGAACTCTTGGAAACATATATATATATATATATATATATATATATATATTTATTTATTTTTTTATATATAAATGTGTATATATAGAGCTGTCCAATCAAACAGTCTAATACATGTATTCAAAATATAGTTTAGTAGTCCAATAATTGTGAATTCTAATATGTTGAATCCAAGTGGCTTTTTTACGTGCAAGTTGATGTCTTTAACAACATAAAGGAAGTGACATCAAGAGGCACAGCCAGCATGTGTTTCATCACACAGGTGACTTCAAGGCTCTTTGTGAAAGCAGTGTCATGTGGGTAGTTGATGAAGAGTACATCTCTTGTGGATGGCTCCACACCAGTTTAAGGAGTTTATGAAATCTCCCATTTAAGACAAGGAGCTTACCAAATCTCCTTCAAAGGCACGCCCACTTAGTAGGCGGAGCCTACGTCACTACATAATTGTTGTGTTTTTGGACGCACCATACGTATTAACGTCATTGACTATGGTTACAAGACTACATGAGTATACTTAGCATTGTTACAATGTTGGACTGCGGCTTTTCGGGGATGATTATCTTTTTATCAACTTTCTAGGAACTTGCATCACTATTTAGCTAATGTGTTTTGGACGTACTTCACTAATTAGGGTTACAGGGCCACTTGAGCAGATTTAGCATTGTTACAACATTGGATCATGGCATTTTGGGGTGTTCCGGCGCTTCAACTTGTTATCATTGCCCAAAACCCTAAGGGCCTGATTACAAATCTGGCAGTCCTCGTGGGGTGGTCTAGCCACCAACCGCACCGATGGTCCAACCACCCTGTTACGACTTTGGCAGTCGGACTGACATTGCACCACCACAACCGCCAGGGAACTGCATTCCCTGGCAGTGCAGTGGTGGTTTGAGGGCCGCAATATGCTTGGTGGTGCCCTAAGGCACCACCAAGCATATTATGACTTTCTTCACTGCCAGCAGTTACATGGAGGTTCTTCCTCCATGTAACTGCTGGTGGTGAGGAAAGAAAGGGGGCCCTACAGGGCCCCCTATTTCCCCTGTGCATGGGGGTGCATGAAGGGGGACACCTGTTAGGCCCCAGTTTAATTTTGAACCCCCAGTTACTGCACAGGAAGTAATGCATGACATGATGCATTCCTTCTTGTGCAGAAACTTGCACTGGCGGTCCCACAGCGGTACTGTTTAAGGCTCACAATGATCCTTTGCACAGCACTGCCAGGCATCCCGGCCACCACACCACAAAATTGCTTGTAATCTGACATTTGCAGCGGCGGTGACTCTTGGTGGTGCAGGAGCGTGGCAGTGGCGTGCCACCCACTCCTACACTGCCAAAAGTCATAATCAGGCACTAAGAGAGGACCCTTATTTACTTTGTATTCCCTATTGAAGATTCTAGTATATTTTGATTGCCCTTCATCAACTAGCCACATGACACTGGTCTCACAAAGAGCTTTGAAGAATTCACCTGTGTGATATGAACCTCGAGTTGGCTGTGCTTCATGACGTCACTTCCTTTATGTTGTTGAAGATATCAACTTGCCTGTAATAAGACACTTGTATTCAACAGATTAAAATTCCCACTAATTAGACTGCCAAACTATATTTCGAATACATGTATTAGACTGTTTGATTGGACTATACATGGAGTACTGTGATATTTCTTTATATATATTTGGTGTGCAGTGACCTTCGGACTCACTACTCTCAGACACCTGTGGTAGTAGGGTATTTAGATATCCAGGTGTAGCACCCAGGTTTTTATTCTTGACTGATATGTACTCACACACTACAAAAATTGTGAGTATTTAGGAGGTATGATATAATTAACACTACTACCGTTTATATATATATATATATATATATATATATATATATATATATATATATATATATATATATATATATTCACTGAAAAAACCATAGGTTTCACACATGTTATAGTTAGCTGGACATTTTACTGATAAAAAACCAATGAAATTCCCCCGTTATAGTTACTGTAGGCAACTATAACTCACGCGACCGCAATCCTCTGCTGATGCTAATACTGTATTTAGACACTTATTTGCCCATGTCTTCTTCCATTAAATTTTAGCTATACATATATTACAAATATTTTTTTTTCATAAAGACACATATGTCATCAGCAGAGGATTACGGTCGCGTGAGTTATAGTTGCCTACAGTAACTATAACGGGGGAATTTCATTGGTTTTTTATCAGTAAAATGTCCAGCTAACTATAACATGTGTGAAACCTATGGTTTTTTCAGTGAATTTGCAAGGTTTTTTAAATGCTAATTCCTAACTATAACGTGTGTGAAACCTATGGTTTTTTTCAGTGAATTTGTACGGTTTTTTAAATGCTAAGTTACTTTACGCCATTTGTGGCGTGCGCACCCACTTAACGCAGTTTGTTCCTTGCGCGCACGGTGCGCTTCGCGCACCGTGCACGCACAGTAAGCACGCGGTGCGCTTCGCGCACCGCGCGCCCACTTTATGCAGTTAGTGCCGTGCACGCACGGTGGGCACGCGGTGCGCTACGCGCACCGCGTGCCCACGTTACGCTAGATGGGCCATGTACGCACGATGCGCTTCGCGCACCGTGCGCACATGGAGGACATATGATGCACTTCGTTTTGAAAGGTAATATTTTAATTTTTCGTAATTTTTATAAGCCATGCACAAATGGTGCCCTTCGGGCACCATTTGCACACGGGGTGGAGAGAGTGTGGATAATTTTTTCTTTTATTATTTTTTTTTTAAATATTAGAGTTTATCACACCTCTGATAAGCCATGCGCAATTGGTGGCCTTCGGCGACCAATTGCACACGGGGTGGGGAGAGTGTGGATATTTTTTTTTTTTTATAATTTTTTACCGTACGCGTACGGTAAGCGTAATCGGCGAAATTAGCGAAAAAATTAAAATTAAATTTTTGGCCTTGGGGGATCTTTGGGGACTCCCTCAACATGGCTATGTGTGTGGGAGCTGTCTAAACAGCCCCTTAACATGTTTTTTGGCTTTATTTTAAAACCTAACTCTCGGTGCGAGAGAGAAAATGGCGGCCAACGCTTCCTGGTTTCGGCCGATTCGAATGTTTACTAAGATCTAAGAGCCAATCAGAATCGCGCTCGCGCACGCCACCGTACGCGTACGGTAAGCGTACCGTAAGCGCACCGTAAGCTGGCTCAGATATATATATTGATTTAAAGGCTATTTTCTCAGAATCTACTGAACAGATTTACACCAAACCTACAAAAGGCACTTCCTTGACCTGAGGACTACCTCTCTGCCAAATTTCTAGTAATTCTGTTCAGCCGTTCGGGCTGTAGCCCTGTCTAAAGGTCCTATGGAAAAATGCATGGGAAAAACGCGTTTTGGGACCCCCCTTTTATCTCAGCCCCCGCTTGACGAATCCCCCCGAGACTTTCAGGGTAGGAGCGGAGCGTAGCGCCCCACCTATTTTGAAAAATTCGCGAGGATTCGTCGACCGGCGCCAAAGTTATTCAAAATAGAATGTTGCGGATTTCCTATGGAAACGTGGTCCTAACTATAACTACCTACTGGCGACCGCCAGTAGGTAATATATATATATATATATATATATATTACCTACTGGCGGTCGCCAGTAGGTAGTTATAGTTAGGACCCTGTTTCCATAGGAAAACCGCAACATTCTATTTGGAATAACTTTGGCGCCGGTCGACGAATCCTCGCAAAATTTTCAAAACTAATGGGGCGCTACGCTCCGCTCCTACCCTGAAAGTCTCGGGGGGATTTGTCAAGCGGGGGCTGAGATAAAAGGGGGGTCCCAAAACGCGTTTTTCCCATGCATTTTTCCATAGGACCTTTAGACACAGCTACAGCCCGAACGGCTGAACAGAGTTCCTTGAAATTTGGCAGAGAGGTAGTTTACAGGTCAAGGAAGTGCCTTTTGTAGGTTTGGTGTAAATCTGTTCAGTAGATTCTGAGAAAATAGCCTTTAAATCAATATATATATCTGAGCCAGCTTACGGTGCGCTTACCGTACGCGCACGCCGCCGTGCGCGAGCGCGAATCTGATTGGCTGTTAGATCTTAGTAAACATTCGAATCGGTTGAAACCAGGAAGCGGCGGCCGCCATTTTCTCTCTCGCAGTCTGAGAGGGGGTTAAAAAACAAAGGACAAAAACATGTAAAGGGGCTGTTTAGACAGCTCCTAAGCACCTAGCCATGTTGAGGGAGTCCTCAAAGATCCCCCAAGGCCAAAAACGGAATTTTAATTTTTTCGATAATTTAGCCGATTACGCTTACCGTACACGTACGGTAAAAATAAATTAAAAAAATAAAAAATATCCATACTCTCCCCACCCCATGTGCAAATGGTGCCCGAAGTGCACCATTTGTGCATGGCATATCACACAACCGAAAAATTAAAATATGACCTTTCACAACGAAGTGCATCATATGTCCTCCATGTGCGCACGGTGCGCAAAGCGCATTGTGCGTACATGGCCCATCTAGCATAACGTGGGCACGCGGTGCGTGTAGCGCACCGCGTGCCCACCGTGCGTGCACAGCACTAACTGCGTAAAGTGGGCGCGCGGTGCGCAAAGCGCACCGCGTGCTCACTGTGCGCGCACGGTGCGCGCACGGAACGAACTGCGTTAAGTGGGCGCGCACGCCACGAATGGCGTAAAGTAACTTAGCATTTAAAAAACCGTACAAATTCAATGAAAAAACCAAAGGTTTCACACATGTTATAGTTAGCTGGACATTTCACTCGTAAAAAACCAATGAAATTCCCCCGTTATAGTTAGTGCAGGCAACTATAACTCACGCGACCGCAATCCTCTGCTGATGACATATGTGTCTTTATGAAAAAAAAATATTTGTAATATATGTATAGCTAAAAATGTATGGAAGAAGACATGGGCAAATTAGTGTCTAAATACAGTATTAGCATCAGCAGAGGATTGCGGTCGCGTGAGTTATAGTTGCCTGCACTAACTATAACGGGGGAATTTCATTGGTTTTTTACGAGTGAAATGTCCAGCTAACTATAACATGTGTGAAACCTTTGGTTTTTTCATTGAATTTCTAAGGTTTTTTAAATGCTAATTCCTAACTATAACGTGTGTGAAACCTATGGTTTTTTCAGTGAATATATATATATATATTCACTTAAAAAACCATAGGTTTCACACATGTTATAGTTAGCTGTACATTTCACTCGTAAAAAACCAATGAAATTCCACGTTATAGTTAGATCAGGTAACTATAACTTGCGCGCCCACAATAAACTGCTGATGACGTCACATAGTACATCACTCATGACATGGTCAGTGACATCACTCATGACATCAATGATGACATCTGAAATTACACATTGTGGATTGCGGTCGCGCAAGTTATAGTTACCTGATCTAACTATAACGTGGAATTTCATTGGTTTTTTACGAGTGAAATGTACAGCTAACTATAACATGTGTGAAACCTATGGTTTTTTAAGTGAATTTGCAAGGTTTTGTAAATGATAATTCCTAACTATAACGTGTGTGAAACCTATGGTTTTTTCAGTGAATTTGTACGGTTTTTTAAATGCTAAGTTATGTATTTATTTTTTATTTTTTTTCTGGTTTTTCACTATGCGCACACCCTGCGCGCAAGGTGCTGTGGGCGCTCGGTCCGCTTCGCGCACCGAGCGCCCACGTTGCGCAGTCCATGCCGTGCGCGCCTCACCTTTTTTTACGCAGTAACATTTGTTTTTTTCTCCCTTGTGGGTCCTTTAATTTATTTAATAAATGTGATTGTTACTTCTTTATTTTTTATTTTTATTTTTTTGCCGTGCGCGTACGGTAAGCTTACCATACGCGTACCCCACGATTTTTTTTTTTAAATTATTAAATGTATTTTTCGTACTTTTGGGTCCTTCTTGGACCCCCTGACAAACACTAGGGGGTCTGCCCCCGTTTCACGTTCCCCACCTTTGTTTCTCAGTGCGAGAGACAGAAAATGGCGGCCGACACTTCCTGATTTCGACCGATTCGAATGTTTACAGTCATGTAACCACCAATCAGAACTGAGCTCGCGCACGGCACCGTACGCGTACGGTAAGCTTACGGTAAGCGCACGGAGCGCGCTTACAGATATATATATTGATTTAAATGCTATTTTCTCAGGACCTACTGAACAGATTTACACCAGACCTACAAAAGGCACATCCTTGACCTGAGGACTACCTCTCTGCCAAATTTCAAGTAATTCTGTTCAGCCGTTCGGACTGTAGCTGTGTCTAAAGGTCCTATGGAAAAATGCATGGGGAAAACGCGTTTTGGGACCCCCCTTTTTTCTCAGCCCCCGCTTGACGAATCCCCCCGAGACTTTCAGGGTAGGAGCGGAGTGTAGCGCCCCATTAGTTTTGAAAATTTTGCGAGGATTCGTCGACCGGCGCCAAAGTTATTCCAAATAGAATGTTGCGGATTTCCTATGGAAACACGGTCCTAACTATAACTATCTACTGGCGACCGCCAGTAGATAATATATATATAATATATATATGTGTGTGTTTATACAAGTATATACTTATATATAGTATTACATATTAGTAATTTAACATTAAATAATGATATATAATACAATATTTAAGATTTACTACTTTAAACTGTATATATATTTAGATACTATATTTTTATATGTTTTGTAACGCTATTGATGTGAAACATATTTTTGTACTAAGGTATTTTTTACACTATATTTTTGTTACATATATATTATAATTGGCTCCCATATTGTGTCAGTGATCTGTTTTATTCCCCTTTCCTTAAAAAGACCATTTCCACTTAAACTAGCTGTACAGTGTTGTAGGTAACCAAAGATTACAAGAATCCCTCTCTGCAAACAACTCCATGAAAATTCCATTGAGAACGCTTATGGTTGCCAGAATTACAATTCTCACTTCTGGCCATTTGGTGTGGTAATCCTTCACTATCGAAGATATCTTGATTCACTGGGAAATGTATTGTACAGTCCAGAAATGTCAGAAGCTAATTTCTGTCAGGGATTCTGAGGCCACATCACATGCATAAGCGGAGGAGCCGGGGTGTTAAAGCCCTATTACTTAACACTCATCACACTACCTTACACATTTGTCTGCTCCATTATCACCTCTAGGCTACCAAATGAAATTTGTCACCATTTTTCTTCATGGTAGACATACCAGGATGTCCTTCATGGCAATTTCCAACACAGTTCTCATGCATTCCAGAGGTATGCTTTTACTTGATTTAAATAATTAACATCTTTCCATTTCCAATTCACCAGCCACCCAATAATAAGAATTATGTACTGAACCAGTCATAAAACAGCGTGTATTTGTAAAGCATATGTTCAAGCTTTTGATTGCTTGACTGAAATAAAGGTGTTTATTGTTACCTTGATCAATGTTCCTTTTTAGTGACTTGGCCAACCAATCTGAACATACCCTTTAACTATCTTCACCACTTCACCACTTCCGTACTTTCAACCTTTCCACTCATATCTTCCTTGATGATGGCAAGGATCTCCACCTCTTTGTTAACATTCTCTAAATTGCCGCCTATCTCACATGGAAGTCTTCATAAGCAATCTGCCTCAATGTGTTCAGGTTCTGGCTTTATCCAAGATCTTTTGATTTTACTGCACTTAAATTTATAATATGCCTATGGGGTTTCAGCAAGCCCTCTTCATCAATTGGTATGTTATATTGTCATTCACATTTTTCTTCTGTCCTTTGCAGCATATTTTTTGGGGCATTGGGTCAGACCACTTCAGTTATTAGTTGATTTCACTGTGACTGACAGCATTCTGCCTTTTCACAAAAGGAGCACATCCACACAAAATTGTTCCCCTAAATGTCAGGAGCTACTACGGCAATTTGTGCATTTTGAAACCAAAACAAGAATTGCTTTTAGTCGATGTTCTTTTTTCTTTTTTTCAGATTGATGAGGGACCATGACCTCCCCCAGAAGCAAGGTTTTGTAAAATCATTACAAAAAGCACTGGCAAAGCTAAAAGGCTTGTGGCTAATGCCAACCCCAGTGGCTTTGCTAAGGCTTGTTTTTCCTGGAACATTGACTACTCTGAAATTATACTCTAGTTATCTAGAGAATGGTCTGGCAATACAAACTGTTGACTTCCACCCTCCTCTCAGGAATAAAATGCCTACCAAGAGTCTATCATCTGTTTGGAGTTCAAATGGGTCACCCCACAAATAATTACTAAAGCGCTGAGTGCTCCAGACAGATGATAATAGCTCCTTTTCTATTACTGTATATATCCATTCAGTGGTGTTTAATAAGCGTGACGGAAAGGCCACATTACACTGTTCTTTGCCTGCTCATAGTAAAAGTACTGCCCCTAACACATACATGCTTGCATCCAATGTTATCATACACAGTTTGTCAGCACAAAACGGTTTCTGAATAGGTGCATTCACAATACCTTCAAATGCCTTTTGTTGTACCTCTGCCCACACAAATTCAGCATTTTCTTCATTTTCTTCATGAAATCTTTCTGGCAAAATTGTCAACAGGTTTCCATAAACCTGAAAATAACACTATGTTTTCTTTTAAAACTAGATGTAAAGCTGGCTAGATTGTCTCTACCAATTATTTCCTGTTGAATACCCATTGTCCTAAAAAAGTATATCCAAATAATCAATCTACCTATAGGAAGAAATTAATTTTTCTTTTTTAATGTAAGGGATTACTTTGCAGCTATTTCCTTACAGGTCCAAAGTATTATTTGTGCTCCTCTTTATTAAAAAAAAAAGAAAAAATAGAATGTCATCCTCAAATCTTCTTACAAAGTGTTCTGCATCTTTAAAGATATTACTCATAGCCCTTTTTAATACAGATGGAGCTGACAACAACCAGGATGGCATGCTTTTTAATTGGAACAAGCTAAAGGGGTATAATGAAAGCCATAACTGTCTTGGATTCAGAGACAACAATAATTTGATAGGAGGTGGCTCTTAAGTGCATAGTAGAGAATACTGAGGCACCCTGCAATGTTCTGACAAGCTCATTGATGTTTGGTGAGGCATGGCAGTCAGCAGCAATGGTGGTGTTAATTTCCCTTCATGTGTAATCTCAAACATTTATCAGTTTTATTTTTGGTAGAACAATGAGGAAAACACTTTAAATACTCAACATCTTCAATAATATCTTTGGCAATTAATGTATCTAAAATTGCTCTTAATTCTAACACTTGTTTGAACACCTCATAGATTCTAACATGCTGAGCTCCATGTTTCCATGTGATTTTATGTACTTTTTTTTGCCTTTCTGAATTTCTGTTTGAAAATCTTAGGAACCATGTTTTTCCAACCTCCTTTATCACTAAAACATGCACTCTAGCTCTGGGGTTCAACCTATAACAAACTCCCAGGGGTCTCTCATCTCAACACTTCCACACCTTACTCTACAACATATAGTTTAATTTTCCACTTCTTTTCTGTATTTACCCTACAGAAACCTTAATTGTCAGTACTAAGGTCCTCGAACGCTTCAAGATTTATATCTGATTTTTCCAAATCCTTTAGCTCAATAACTTGTTCAAATTTCTCTTGAAACTTTTATTTTTGTTATTTTCGTCCATGAAAAATCAGTCTTCTATTAAGGGTAGCTCTTTACTCTAGATTCTAATTTTACATGTAGGTGGTTCCTAGGGGAGTCTACCATTTCCTCTATCCTCTGTGTTAACAGTAACGAATAAGATAAACCAAGTTATTTTTCAGTCATTCAACCTCTGTCAAAATTATTGTTATCTTCCCTCTTGCTACTGTGGTTTTGGAGACTATGACCCCTTTCTCGAGTTTCCTGCACACCTTTGCAAAATGTCCATGTTTACTACATTTTATACAGTCTTTTCGTTTATCAGGGCACATTCCGGAATTAGTTAAATCGCTTACAACTACATTTGTAACAAACATTTCCATTGGCATTCATTATCATCTTTACAACATTGTTAATAAGTTGATTGGCGACAGTGCAGATTTCCACATTTTTCCTCTATTTATTTTCTTCGTCCACTAATTTTATCCAAGACTTTGATTGCTCAGTGGCCTTAAAGTAGTAATGGCATATGTAAAGTAAGAGGTCACATAATTGTTCTTGAATCTTTCTCTTTCTGATTTTTACAATGATCTGATCTTTGATCATTTCATCATTCATGGTCCCAAAGTTGCAAGACCTGGATAATGCCCTCAAACTAGTAAAAAATGCATGTAATAATTCCCCTTCTCTTTCCGCTCGGGTATAACATTTGTACCTCTCTGAAGTGGTACTTACAGTCAGTTTGGAAAGTTTCTCCAGGGGCTATAATTCCGCATTGGATTGGTTAATATACCCTTGCCGTTCTTGGGGCACAGCCTGGCTAGCAATAGCACCAATCTAAGTCCTTCTGTCTCTTCAGTCAGGTAAGGTTATGTGTGTGCATATCTCAATTGTAATAACATGCACCAAAGTTAGCATTGTTATTTTTTATGAGTGCAGAATCGCAAGGAACAGTAGGCAAAATGTGTACAAATTACAGATGAAGTGGCCTTCCACAACAACAGTTACTTTCCATGTGTGTATATCACAGTTGAGAGGACATGCACAAAATGAAACTGTTATGCTTTAACGTATTCTGTTCTCCACATGTACATGACCCACGTGCACTTTTTGATATGGCCATATCACATTCAAGGTGACATGCCTAAAAAGATATAGTTCTGCTTTAATGTGTATATCGCAAACTCTTCGCTTATTTAATTTACAGAATGGCAATCAGTCAACTTGTACTGTGACTTGTCCCATCTATGAGATGATTCAAATATGAGACAATCGCAAGCATGTTGTGACCAGTGCTTAATCATTTTTTATCACATGCGCTTGTAGTAGCAGCCTTCAGCAGAGGTCATAAAGAGTTTGGCACATGAGCAGTATAACTGCCCATGTACCAGTTGCCGATCTAGCTTGTTTGTTGAATTTTTCCTCCACTTTTGATCTTCTTTTCAGTTCCTCAACAGACATATGTGTTGATGCAGCCGGCTGTAAAGAAAGTCAACCCGTGAAGGAAGTCCCTTACTTGATAACCTCGTCTGCACATGCACATTCAACGGCCAGTTGGAGGACACATGTCTTTCCAATCTCACTGTGCGGTTTCATGCACTGCACTCTATAGGGCCAACATTGAGGCATGAATGTTGATCGCGGGTGTGCTTTTCGAGCTCAGCACCGACACCTGTGCCAGGAAATTCTTAGCAGAGCTGGGGAATGGTGAAGCTAATGGCTCCACCCATAGCCACTTATACATTGAAAAGAGATAGTATGATAAAGGCGATTTTATTAAGATGTTGAATTATCAGGCACAGCCCTGCAACTGCCAGTGGCAGTCTCTGTTACACCATCAGCATACAAATGCAAACTGACTTCATATAATTACAATGTACACGTAAACAACTTCTAAAATAGACATAAAAGAAATAAAATGAGGGGAGGGTGTGAGTTCATGGTTTTTTGTAGTTTCTAATCTGATCAGGATGTTTAATAATTACCTTACTAACATGGCATCGTCCAGTGTATCCTTGTGGTTTTATTTAACACATAGTTCTCTGTTGGTGGTGCAACTTACACAGCGGGATGCAGTCAGAAAAATCCACCAGTGATGTCCAGGTGGTCACCCTGCACTCGAAACCATGAGGGGGGAGATGTAGGCTCGGTCAGGTGGTGCTGATAATCGAAAGGCATCATTGGTTCAAACAACCTACATTGGCACCAACTACATCATAGGCAGCAGCAGGGCAAGTGCATCACACACAAAATACATACAGAAAGGCAAGAGAAGTGGAAGCGCTTCACAAAGCCGTGCTATAGGTAAAGTACAGACAGAAGTTGTGAAAAGTTCAATCACAAATATGGAATAAGTACAGAAAAACAGCATGCTTCACATCCACTCAGAGCAATAACAAAGTATGGATGATTTGCACATTGAAAGGATACCACACTTGCAGCATTTCAATCTTTGCCCACCTACAAGTAAAGTACTTAGCAGAAACATGAGACTAGCAATAAGACATGCTATGAATTTATGATTAAAATGCTGTGCTCGTTAGATTTAACACACTTGTGGCTAGTAGTCATCAATTCATGACTATGTCCATCTTATAATAACAGATATTTGCAGTCAAGGAACCAAATGACGTTGGGGGGGGGGTCTAACAGCATTTTCCTTTATTTCTGCTAAGCCTGTTCAGGGGTACTATAAGGTTTTTACGCCTATTTACACTGGACCGAATTGAAAAACACACAGGGGCCTATTCACAAGTATGTAAAGTAGTACTCCTGTAGTAAGTAATCTTTTACATTTTATTCACATGGCTTTGTGATTTGAACTCAAAACACCTGAAAGAGAATGAATTGGAATATTTAGAGGCTGTTCATTTACGATTAGTGGAATTAAAAAGGAGTTTGCCTTCTTTGCACTTTTACATATGAGGATTTGCTGGTTTTGGGTTGGATTCAAAAAGGCATGTAAGAGTATTTCTGTCATACTAACTTCCATTACTCTTAAGTGCCTTTGTTAATCTGGTCAATTTTCTTTTTTACACATATGTAAAATGTTTCTATAGATGTTAGATTGCACATGCAGCACCAGAAGGCGTAATCCAGAGTAACAATATACATTAAAATTATCCAGTATAAATACCTAACAGTGCATTTAATCCAATCCTTAACTGTGGATGTGATGTTTTATATCAGATTATTTGATAAGAAGATACTCTGTCATACATATTCTTTTCCAGCATCATCTTGACCTTAAAACACAAAGGGCCAGATGAATATTGCTAAGGGTCACCGCATAAAAGGATTCATCTTTTCCCTACTGTCTGAACTCATTACAAGTTCCTCCGTTTCTAAGCATGCCCAGTTAGGATTATGTGCAAATCCCAAAAAGGAAAAGGGTTAATGAATGTGTTCCACGTTTCCATTCTTAAACCTACATATTATAATATAGTTTCACAAAAATGCCATCATGGCAAAGAGGTTACTTCTAGTTTTAGGGTAACCTCGCCCTACATCGAAAATATTCTAGGTGTCCAAGATAGTGCTAAAGTCACCTATCAAGTTTCCAAAGCAATCTTTCCATGGATGAAAGGTGTGGCTCGGACCACAGAGGTTCATCATAGGGACATGGGGGTGAAGTTGGTGAGGGGAAATCTACTTAAAACAATGCTGGCCAAAAATGTGTCTCATAAGTTAGTTAACACTGTCTGCTTGGTTGTTCAGAATGACAGATCATTTTTAAGTACTTTTCAGTGCTTCATTTGTAAAATGAAAAGTGCCCGTGCCCAATGTGCCCTCTCAGAGAGCCTGTCAGTGCAGTTCTGGCTCTCTGCTACGATGTAGAGTAGAGAGCAAAGCTTCAGGTGGGGGGGAAGTAAAGGAACAGAAGGAGGCGGATGGCAGGTTTTTTTTTTACATTTGAAAGAGGGAGGAGTGGTCATTTTATTTATGGCCCCCTATTACTTCCTGCCCCTGCAGGTGAAGGCAGGGGAAGATTATGTTATGTGAGAAAACATAACAAAGTTATATATAAGTAAAAAACGAATAATGTTGATGTTTTTCACCTCAGGGTTATGTGTGACATCATAAACAAGTTGAGGTTCGCTCTTGTTGTTTACTCTATCTATCTGATGTCACTCGAGACCAGTGGCGGCTGGTGGATTTTGAAAGTGGTGTGGGCGAAAGATGTTGGACCCTATTGTAATAAGCGAGCAAGCCCGAACTGCAAAAGAAGGGTGCGGGGAGTGTTTCTGCCCCTGCAGGAATATTTTGAAAATAATTGATTAAAATGGTGGGTTTTACACCACATATTTACTGCAAATTGTTGGAAAAAGGGGAATCCAAATATAGCATTTTGAATCTAAAGAAGATTGTATCAGTGAAACACTTGTTTGAAGAGCACTGTTTTCAAGTGTTTCCTAGACCGAATAAAATTACCCATGTGGCGTAAGTGATCTGGGAGAGAGTTCCATAGGACAGGAACTTATACCGAAAAGCTACAGCCTCCTTTACTTTTCTTTACCAATATGATTAGGAATATATTTCTTGGCTCTCCTGTCCACAAAGTAAGGAGCCATGCTATTCAGGACCAGGGGCGGACTGGGAACCAAAACCGGCCCTGGCAAAGTGCTCGGCCGGCCCCCCCAGGGCTTGGGGGTGCCGCCGAGCTCTTTGCCTGTGCGGTTTTTGGCCGATTTTGTTACAGGGCCAATTTTGCAGCTATGCTGCAAAAACGGCCCTGTAACAAAAACGGCCCCCAGGGGCACATAACCGGCCCCCACCCGTGCGGCGCACCGGGGGATTGCCCGGTGCCCGCTACAGCCAGTTCGGCCCTGTTCAGGACTTTAATGCGGAGACAGCAGGTCTTAAACTGGATCCTGTGTCTGGCTGATGGCCAATGCAGGGACATCAATAAGGCAGTGACAACTGTGATCAGTGTGTTTACATGTCAGACATACACTTATACACAACAGAGTCACAAAGTCCTGATTTACATGTGAAAGCTCAGCTTTACAGCTTCTTAAGCTTCACACTAGTTTCTGCAAGAAATTTCGAGGTTGGAAAAATAAATCTTTGGCAATTCTCAAATCTATAAGAAAATCACTATACACCAAGTAGCACAACAAGATAGAACATAGCACCCAGCAAAGCATAAGAACACATCACAGCTCAATACAATATAACAACTCAAGCCACCCCACTGCATCGCATCATAGCTCACTGCAACCCATCACAACATCAGAGCTCAAGGCAACTTGTAACATCATAAGACACATCACACCACCACAGAGCAGCTCGTCACAGTATCAGGATGTACTGTTTCAGGCTCCATTCTGTTTTTATAAGAATCACAATCATTGTAAGTACTGACCAACAAAACTCACTAGTAAATCAGTATGTCAAGGTAATGCAAAGCAAAACTCAGAATCAATAGTAACATCAAAATATTATTATTCGTTATTATTTAGTGCACAAAAGTATATATTTGGAACGCTTCTACACTACTAAAAACATAGCGAAACAGCTCGTCACATTTGAAAGCCATTCACACAAAGGTTGACTGGTCACCCTTCAGCTGAATATTGCTCTATTTGTGTGTAATCTGGTACTAATGTGGTCAAACCTCTGCCCACTATTAACATGTGCAAAAAATGACAACAGTATGAAGTAATACTATCAGACAATGTTCCACATTAAGCCACATATTTTGCCTTTTCTTGGCATATAGTTTAGTCAACCCAGCCGCATTACTTAGCCCTCCCCTGTTGCATAGTTCCAGTGCCCTTGAATATAGCCGATTAAGGTGGGAATAACCTGCTCTATGTCCAAAAAAACCATTGCTAATTGTGTGCAGTTCTCAGTTGTTACCTCCTAGTCCTTTCTTATACACACTGTTGAAGGAAATCGTACACACGTTAATACAATTCATGTTCCATTTTCCATCATAGTTTTATACTGGATCGGTTTGCAGAGAAAGCAGACGACAGGCTGTTCGAACAGAAATCACCAGCTGAGACAGCAGCATTTGGCATCAAACCCCCTAGCTCCTCGGGCAATAACCCAACAAGGGATCAATCAGAAAAGTGGCATCAGAATTCTTTCTCATAATCTCATTGACATAACCTCGATGTATGGTTTGATATTGCATTGGATTCTTGTTCTGCAGAGACAGCCTTGCAGGTTGCAGGTTTTCTTCTGATTTATTTCATGTCTTGAAGGATGGCCACATGCCTTTGTGGACTAAGAAGTTATTGCTGCTAAAACTGTGTTTATGAGTCTGTCATGTTTGATTGAGGCTTGAAACAAATCCATTCGAATTTGAGCCACACCAGGGGTTCAAAGTGGGTGGCGGCCTCCTCAGAACCATTTTGGGCACCGACACCTATGTGTCTTCCAAATTCATCACTGCTCTTTGCTCTTCTAGGTCTCAGTAAGAAAATAAAAGTGAGATTACGGAAATTTCCCACACGAAGGAGATCAGTGCCAGCGCGTGCACTGACTGCCGGACGCAACCAACATGCTTCATTACTTTGTTCACCTTCACACCACATGTCAGGTAAACAAACCTTCAGAGCCTCGTTGTGGGCTCGTAATGAATAACATGGGGGTTCACTCGAACTGATAATGCAATGCGATGGTTGCTTAACCTACAGATCTAATATGCCCTATTTCTATTTCCCTTAAAAGAAAGAACTAATGGGTACCACATTCAGCATTAAAAATAGACTTAAGGCCCAACTTCACATCACTGGTTGCAAACTGCAGGCCCAATATCTGGTAGTCTGAGTGGACAACTTTGCCTTCCATCTGTCGAAAGTGGATAAAACATTATAGACCCATCTGAATTAAGTAGCAATCACTGAAGTTCTAAGAGACAATTTTTTAAAGAAGGACAATGAGGGTCACAATGAAGGATGGTAGGAGCACTATATGCTCCGTAAACCAACACACTACACATATAAAACCTAAAATAAGACAACAGGCCATATTGGAAACTGTAAAAGCATAATAACCATATTATTGATCCTAGAAAGATGAACGCTGAAAGCCACACGTCCTCATCACCACTCCCAGAATTGGTCTGCATAATGTTGTAAATCTGATCCCTACTGTACCTCTAAAAAATCTGATTGCTTTCTTTGTCTTCACCTATGCCTCATTTCTATTAAAGTAACTATTTTCTGTGAAAAACACTATCACGGAGCAATGGGTTTCAATAGTGCTGTATAAAAACCACTACAATGATTACCAAACAACTTAGTTCGAAAAATAAATAAGTAAACATGAATTGTTTTTAAATCCTGCATGCGATTCAATTAGCTTTACCTCAAAGAACTTGTGTTTTAATATGCTGTGACTTATTCGTGGTTTTCTATTTCTAAGAAACACTTGAGAAAAAAGTGCTTTGTTTAGTTGTGTCGAAGGGCTGCTGCACAACATTGCAAACCAGCGCCTATGGGGCCTACAAACACAAAACCACAGTTAACAGATCCAAGGGGACTTTACCCCCGGCTGGAAATGTGTACAGTGCAGGGCAAGTACACACGGAAAGCGAAAATAAAAAGGCACCAGACCTATTATTTAGGCTTTGACCTATTGTAGCTCGTATTAAGTCTCCACCCCTAACTCTGTGTGCTCCTTTGTGGGCTTATGCAATCAAAATGCCACAACATGGCAAAGACTCACTGGCCAGTAAAGGCAAGCAACCATTACTTGTTGCTTTACAGGTTTTTGTTTTGTTTTTTGCAGTTTTTTATGGCGTGATATCAACCTGAAAGTATTGTTGCTTTACATGAACACCAGCTATTACAGAACAACACATTCATTTTTGTAGCCACGGAGAGATTAAGTTATGTGCCCAGAATCACACGATCTTGATATCGCGCCTAAAATAAACGTGTGAAAAGCAGGTCTACTGTATGGGATTACAACTACAAATGTGTGAAAATTACCCCCGTTCAAGCCGAATCAGATATGACCTGCAGATGAAACTTCTTTCTGAAAATCAAACAGGCATGGGCCATTAGAACAGGTCCTGAGCCCTCGCCAACTGTACAACAACTTGGGCAATGTGTGAACCTCAACCTGATCCCACGCACCAGAGTTAAAACTCAATTCCTTGAGCATTGTTGTGAAGGGTAGCCCCCACCCCTTCTGCCAGTAAAACTGAAGCTTGAATCCAGTAAAACTGAAGCTTGGTAAACCTCAGGCGGCACTGCGGTAGGCCTGCTTCTCCTCCTTCCTGGGACCAGTTGCAGCTGGCATGACTGGCGGGTGGGGGGTGGAAATGGAGTTGTCACCCTCAGGTCCAATTAAAAAAAAATATTAAATAAAACTTACAGTCCCGCGCGCCATCTCAGCATCTGGATGGGTCCACTCCCGACTCCCGCAGTTCTGATTTTTCCAATTCCTGGCTGCAGCTCTCCTCGTCATCAATGCAGCTTCCCTCCATCTAATCCCCCCCCCCCCCGCCACCCCCACCCGCCAATCACAACACTGCAAGGGCAGCGTTGTGATTGGTGTGGTGCAGAGGAGAGCGCCCCAGCCGGGCCATTTTCTCTGTGTAGGCTGCTGCATGCAGCAGCCTACATAGAGAACAAGCATTGGCATAGCCAATAGGTCTCGCCTTTGGGACCTTATAAGTGTTCAGCCATGCAACAGTTGCATAACTAAATACTTATAAGGTCCCAAAAGCGAGACCTATTGGCTATGCCAAGCGGCCGCGAAAGTGATCGCGATCAAATATCAAAGCGGCCGCTTGCGAAAGTGAAAGTAATCACGTCAAGCGCGGCGCTCGCGCCCGCGCACATGCACTGTAGCTCTAGGCTGGCCTGGTAGCACTTTTTGGAGCCCTCTCAAAAAGTCTCGCCAGACCAGCGCATGCGCTGGGTCAGGCGAGACCTAAAAAGGGAGAGTGGACGGTCCTGCTCGAGGGCAGGGGGGGGAGTGGCTTGCCCACTGTTGTGGGTACTGACCAAACAGTCAGTACCCACAACAGTGGGCAAGCCACTTCCCCCTGCCTCGAGCAGGACCGCCCCCAACCAGGCACTTCTGCTTTCTCGCAGTGCGAGAAGCAGAAACATAAAATGGTAGTTTTTACCATCTATGTTTCTGCCTTCTTGCGCTGTGAGAGAGCAGTGAGGCGACGCCCCCACGCCCCAATGGGGTAGCCGCCACTGCTTAGGACCTCTTGGTGCAAAATATCCCTGCAATTGATCGTTACCTAACTAGAGTTCTATATCTTTTTACTGTTATTATTTGTAAACTAAGTGGCAGAATACTCTGCATGCAAAATGTGTTGTGTTGACCATTCGAATATATTATAACTATGTTGTTTGCGCTCCATCATACAACAGTACAGAAACAAAAGTAGTGCCAGCACACACTGTGCTGAGCATGCTATGCCTATTTCAGTATGAAAAAACTGTAAATAGCAGAGAATCATCGCTTAACTAAATCTTTTGAAATGTTTGTGTATTTTTACCTTAAAATTACTGTTTTATTTTTTTAAACAAAGCAATAACCAATATAATTTGAGTCAGTCCTGTAGTTTTTTTCTTCTAAAGAATACATTTGAAAGCTCACGATCATTTACACAGAATATGTGTCTTACAAAGAAAAAGCTGAGGCAATTGTTTGTTTCGCAACCAAAATCTGCAAGGTACACACCTCAAATTGACTGTGAGCCGCAAGATTATGTGTGCTGCAGATAGACTGAAAAGGCTTGCGTCTGCCACTGCACTTTACAACGCCTCAGAAGTTCACAACTGTTCGCTCTTGCTTTCTGCATTTTAAGTCGTAAGGAGGCCCTGAGAAACAGAAAGCTTCCCGTGTGAACCTTCTCAGTGGAGGCCTGAAAGGAGACACAAGGAGCAGCGTCCTGAGACTTTTCAATGTGTTATAAATTAATATGTTTCGTATTATGTATTATCGGCTTCACTGGATCCGTATATTTAGGAGCCCACATCATTGTGGTGGGGAAAAGCAAGACCTGAGTTTACCATTGTGTTTTGTGCATGTGTTGCTTACTCAGGATCACACCCGTTCTGCAGTCACATCGCGCAGGGGCTATGCTAACCCCAACCATGTTAGCTTCATCTATGTTATGCGTGATGTCATCCATGCCTCCAGAAAACCTTCCCATGTCATGCTCACCCTCAGAGCCACATGCAGACCTTCATCTAAGCCCTGAACATCTTCGGTCACACACTGCCCACCCTCTGCCAGGACCTGCTCACCCTGAGCCAGACTCCGGACCCTACCATTCTCTGCACGGTATGAGCCATGCTTAGTCAAGCTACCCACAACGTCAACCGTACAGTCTCAGGCGCACCCTGTGCACCATTAGCCACCTTTTTGTGCGAAGAGGCATTTAGGAGAGCCAGGGTTGAACTGGCCTATGGGGCAATCACTTACTCACATTTTGTTAAAAACTCACTACCCATCACTCTCTTTGGATCCCTGCCTTCTTCTAGGTTATATTTTATCTAAGAACTCCCTGAGATCTTCTTCTGGTTGAGACCGCTCTGGTGGTACTACCCAACCAGGGTGTGGATAGGCGCCGATAATGAAGCATGTCACGATACGTGAGTGAGCCATCTACTGCAACACCTTTGGATACCCTGGGAAAACAGTAGAGCTTTGGTTCCGTTTCTTCCTTTCTTGGCTCAGTTGCCATTATGTGTGTGAGTTTGGTCTTCGGGGAGAATGCAATTGGGCAATAATATTCCAGCTCTCTGGAAGTGAGGCAAGTTATAGGGCCATCAGGCAGCGTTTGATGGGCTGATCTCTCAGGTCAGTGTGTAGGCCGGTGTTTGGGCTGCTTGTGGGGCTGTTTGTGGTCTGCTTGGCATGTTTTTACTGTTGATTTCCCTGATATTACAACAAAAATTGCCTGCAGCAGTCTCAAATCCATATAGTCTTCCGTACCTTGCAAAACACCTATACAAGGTGTCTTTACTAGTGGGCCTATTTTCTGTCTCAGCCCCACCCTGGGTAGAGCAGACGGGCTGAAGAAAAAAGGAAAATTAACACTCGCCTCTAGTGTTGCAAGGATCCTGCTAGCTCAGCAGGTACATCAGGGGCACCGACGCAGGAACAGCCATTGCTCAAACTGAAATCGAGGACCAATGACTCCAGGGCTAGTGATAATTTCGAACCCTATCCACAATACCTCTAGTTTAAGTCTTTCATCTGATGTTTTTGTCTGGGAGCACGTGATACCAACTGTGGGGTTTAAACATGTCTACAAAAGGTGTATTTTGTATGAATTGATTTGAACTAAAATATCTGTGATGTGTCAAGATTGCACACATTTGTCACTTGATGTAGAAATCCAAAATGTTTGTTGTGAATTTGCAATGCTTTCAGGTGCCAAAATGGGCTTTTGACCAAGGTGTCCCAAAATTGAGGCTTTAGGGTTCTTTCTTTTGTTAAGAGTCTGTGGTTTTCAATTCCTGTCTAAAGGTAACGGATAAATGTTTCTGCAGCTTCCTTACACATTCGCTGAACTACAGTGTATAAACTCCCTGCAGGTATCGCAACCAAACTGGCATGCAGGCAAGTACCATTTTAAAAGAGTTAAACAAATATTCTGATTTTTCTTGGACAGGCCACCTCTCCAGTGAATATTCCAGGATCAGCAAAGTTTACCCCTAATGGTAATAACTTTAGCATCTCTTGGCAGTCTCCTCCTGTTACCTTCACTGGCACTCCGGTAAGTCGAATACAAAAAGTATTCCACATAGTGATTCATTTAGTAGAGATTAGCTGTACACCTTTATAATAGTGATGTGTGATTTAGTTATTAGAAGGCAGTTGTGACAAATAGAATAAACCTATACAGCAATTACATATTCCATTGCAATTTAAATATTAATCGGGAATTTCAGTGAAAATCTCGTATCCATTTCGCATTCCAAATCTGGTGTAGTCCATGCAGATTTCTCTACCACTATAAATAGTTTTATTAAAATTCACCTTTTGAAAATGCATTTCCTGATTCAATTCTCCGCACATCACACACAGCCACTTTTGGCAACAGTTTACTGTATCCTCAGTGAGGCATGACATACACATGCATTCGATAGGAGCCAGACATCATGTAAAGTAAATGCAACACTCTGCGGCAAGCAGGGTGCACTATTGTAACAAAGAAACATACAGGACACAAGGCAATGTGAAATCACAAATGAAAACAAAGTAGCGACTAAAGACCCATACCTCATGCCTCTCGGAGGTTGCTGTCAACCCTTTACCTCAGGATGCTTTTGCCACCACTGATGGGGCTCTGTGCAGAGCTGTGCTTCTAAGGCAGCACCCGCCGGATAATCACGTGGACCTCATTGGCAGTCCATGGTGGAAAACACTTCCGGAATCCTTGGTAGGCGGCCATTGCTATTTCGGTGTTTTCCTCTGTCCACTGGAGGTCATTAACCTCTTCCGTGCCATGACTCAACTGCTCCTGATGGTGGCGTAACAATAGCCCCCAAGGTACAGGGGGGTCCTGAGCTCCTGGGGGCCCCCGCCTGCGCTGTGCACCGGCGGCGGGCTCTAGCCTAAGAGCTCCTGACAGGGTCCGGAGCATGAGGGGCCCCCACCATGTAGTTTGCCGGGGGCCCCCCTCAAGTTTCGCTACGCCACTGACCAGACCCTTCCCTGCGTCTCCCAGGGAGTACAGGCCACCTGACCCAAGGCAGCTCGAGGCGTTAGACGAAGGTCAAGGAGGAGAAGAAGACGGAAATGCATGTAAATGAGCTGGCTGAAACACATACTTGAAAACCTAACCGAGCCCTGTTCAAAGAGGGTTGATGTGGATATGGGGTAAGCAAACCATGCACCTGACCGCTCAAAGGGGTTGATTTGGGTACAGAAGTATTGATGAAGACTACTAGGGAGAGATGGTGACTTGACAGGGATCCAAAGGAAATTCTGGGCACCGTTAAGAAAAACACTCACATTTCCAAACATGTGAGCCCCAACACTGCTCACTGGATGTGCACGGGCTATGCACAATTTCTTTATGTTCAAAGAATACATAAAAATGAATAATACCAATTGAAAGGCGTGTTTAGTGTTTATCACAAGTTTCAAAGTCTCAAAATTAATGCTTTTTTCCAGGACTGAAATCTAGTCATGCAATTCACTATTCGAACGATCGTAACAAGTTATGTTGTGCACAGAAGCTTACAACCAATCGCTAGGTGACATTGTTTAAGTACTAACAGGAATGTATGTATTTTCTTTATTTACGTGGCTCTGCTGATTGAGTAGCGATGTCAGCAGTATGGTCAGCCTTTGCAGAATGTAATGTCCCATGGGGGAGGCAGAGCAAGCCTAGATTGTAAGTGACCTGAGGCAGCCCACTGTATAAAGTGGGCCTGTGTGTACCTGACTACATTTGACAAAAGAAAAGTTACATCCTTACCTCAGGTTGTATGATATCCCATAGCAGAGCATAATTAACACATTGCTTTTAAGTAATAGTAAAAATAAAAGTATTTGAAGTTACTGTGATTATCTGCACATCAAATCCACATTAACAATTTATTGATTTACTTCATAAAAAAAAGAAAAGTCTATTAACTGTTTCTCAATGTGAAGAGTGTATGTTGAAACAACTATAATGTAAGGAAACCAGTCATTAGTTGTGCAGGATCTGAGGCCTGCACAAACAATAGGTCCACAATTACGCCCTGTCTGGGAACCAAGCACCCCACTGTAGTGCTTGACATCCTCAGAGTAGCAAATCAGAACAGTCCAAGGCCTACTCAATGGCGTTGGTGTGGGCTAGTAATGACTATTCCCTGGCATGCAATAATAACACTCAATAAATGATTGTCCAGTCTGGGCTTTTTCTTTAGAAACGTAAAAGCACATTTATTACACACGCACTATTAAATACTACACAGTAATTTACAAATATACATAAGGCTGGTGGAAATACCTTTGATGACATTACATTTGACCCCTTAAAGGGTCATAACCCTGAAAAACACTGCCTATAACATATAGCACATAACCATATAGTAGGGTGTCACTTTAACCAAGCAGGCCTATTAGCTTTATCAATGTTACCACACTTAAAAACCAGAATCAAATGCATCACTCTATCACTGACTTCAGTAACCATGCTCCATCTGCAATAATAATAATTGATAAAGCAATGCAAATATGTACACCTATTATAATTAGTAAAGCATTGCAGCCTGTGTGGGAAAATCATTACTGTCAGTAATTACAACACAATTAGCTAAACCATTGTCTAACGACAATACATGAGTATATGGCTTTCTTTTATCAGCTTAGGCTACAAACATGAAGCCATAAAACCAAACAACAGGTCACTACACACCCAGACTGTAGAACTAAAGTTTCAGCCTTGGGAAAGTTTAATTTTAGGCTGAAAAGCCAGGGGGCATAATTTCTCTTACACAAGAAAGTTAGGGGTATATTCACAAGAATGTGTGATAACTACCGCAAGAGTAGCCTAACGCAACTTCCAACATCGCAGCCCAACGCAGGAAAACTACGCCGTGCCAACCAAGTATTCACAACGCGGCGGTAGCATGCTATAGTCACCAGATAACATCTCCACTAGCCGCGCAAAATCCAACGCCACACCGCAATAAGGCAAAACGCGAATGCAAAAAAAATGTGACAAGGCCAACGCGGTACAAAAAGCCGCGAAAACCAGCTACAGGCCTGCAAATTCCACGCGTCTGGCGGGCAAATGCACCTAAAAAAAGACAGAAACAACACACCAGAAACAAGCCAAAGCACATAGCAACATGGATGCAAACTGACCCAGCGCAGAGGCCAACGGGAACCCCACAACCCCCACAGACCACCAGCAAGGAACAACAGGCTCGGGGAAGGCCAAGGAGAAGAGGGAGAGGATGACGGGGTGCAGACAGCAGGAAAACAAGACCAGCGTCATGGAGGTGACAGAACACTACCAGAAACTGACCCACAAGAAGACCACCTAGAATGCAGTCGGAGTGCCGAGGAGGCCAATCCAGTAGGCCAAGAGGCGCCTGCATGACGTGACAACCAAAACCAGGCACAAACCCGCAGCCAACAGGAAGGCAGCAACGGCGACAGGAGGTGGCAGTCCAGCAACACAGGAGCTGGAGGAAACAGAGGCCACAGTCATCAGTGTGGAGACGGTGCAAGGAGTTGGGAGTACGGACACAGCTCGAGAGGAACTGACAACATCAAAAGGGCGAGTAACGAACAGGGATAGATGGGCACAATGGCACACAGGCAAAACGAGGTGTAGCACACTGCACACCCACAATTACCCAGGATCATGTCCCTGATCCCCTTGGCACACTGCAGCACCCACACACACATAGCAAGAACAGCACACCCACATTGATGACAACATGGTACAATTCGCATAGCCGACACTGCAGGACAGAGGACACATCTGGCTTCGCACATGCACAGAAACATGCCTACTACATCTGACAGAGCTGGAAACTGTGAAATGGAAATGTACGTGTACAACCTCACATCCGTCATGCAGTCCAAATGTACACTGTCCCGCAGAAGAATCCAGCACCTCACAAAGAGTCACAATGTACATTGCCATACAGTCTGCATTTAACCAGAACAATGCGCCAACACATATGTCAACACAATGTCAACATGCATCTCCCCTTCACATTGCAGAGGGGCACACAACACCTCCAGCAGAGCACAGAAGACAACACATCTCTGATGCCGGAGAGGACCACCACACCATCGACACTGACGCCCTACAACAGCCCATGGATATCCCACGCAACACACCACCAGGACCAGGGCAGACAAGCTACTCAGAGGAGAACACAGAGCCTGGAACAGACCACACAGCAGGAAGCACCCGCAAGCACAGCTGGCTCACGACACTTCACCCACCCACACATGATACCCCAATGCCAGGTGTCAGCACACCAAAAGGAGGTGGCCCAACAGGTGGGGGTGGGTGCCGAAACCATGGAAGGCGAACTAGAACACATACGTTGGTGTTTCTCACCCTCAGAGACCACCCACACCCCACAAAGGAGACCCACACTGCCATAGAGACACATGCAGATGCACATTCACAGTACAGAACCACGCCCAGGGGTGCGCAAATAGCAGTCACACACCCACGCTGGCTCTGTGTACGACGGCCCTGGCCACTCCCCTTACGAATTGAGTGGGTGACGACAAAGCTACATGTCCAAGCTCAAACCAGCTATGCAAGAAATATTGGGACCCCCTCTAAACAATTTACTCTTCCCAGAGGTCAGGGAGAAGAGGGGAAACAATAATAAACAATCCGACAAATAAAGCTCCCTCACGACCTATATATTATTTCTTATAATATTCTACCTACTGAAGCAATTAAAGAAAACATGGGCTTTTAAACAAATAAATCAATTTACCACTATAATTTATTTCTTTACTCTTTTATATTTTGTTTTGAAATTATCCTTTTTTTTGTGTGTCAATATTCCTTTGTGACATTATCAAAATTATACATTTCCATTATTTACATCAAATCCCTAATACAAAATTATTATTCCAAACAAAAACCCAGGTAGAGAACACACATCACTCATACTACTCATTCATACATTCACATGCCATACACATCCCATATGTAAGTCTATATGGCTATCCCAGTTGACACTTCTAGGTTTATTACAGTCTCTGTGTCCCTAAAAGGGACTACTAAAAAGTTGGTAGAATTTTAAGAGGACTCGGTCATTGCGTTTCGGTGGCGTAAGAAAACGTAGAAGCCACCTTCATCAGGACCCGCCACTTATCACATCACAGGTTCTCAAACCCTGGGGTTTCTAAATACGAATCTGATACTGGGATGAAATACCTCTCGATGTTCCACAAAACGGCAACCACAGATATACCCTGTGTAACGATATCCAACAAAGTGACACCTTCTATTTTCTCCTCATTTATGGAAGTAACACGCTCCATACGACATTAATCTACAAATGTGCTCCGTATACCTTTATATCGTCTCTTTGACTGGTGTCACACAGGAACTTCTATTTCACAAATATCGAGACTCAGAGCGGCCCCGAATGGAATTCACGTTTTTGTAATTCTGTCGTCACGTGCTCTGTCGTGGAGCCCGTGATGGTCTGAGGAGGCTGCCAAGTTCGCAGGCCTCGGGCTTGGAGCTTGTGCCTGCACGTGGTGGGCCCTCCGTGACACACGCCGGTGTCGGCAGGTGATCAGTGTGGGCTGGCTGCGCAGGGGCGGGCCTGATGGGTTCGGGGTCCAGTGGTCCGGGGTACGGCATGCACACAGGATCGCAGGCAACTCTGCTCACGAGGACGGCGTCGGCCTCATGGCGTGGTGGGCGGTGCCACCCTGGCAGATATGTTGGGCTTTCCGGAAGAGGACCACGCCCAGGGCTACGTGCTTTTTATTCACACCCCTACGCTGGCCTGGCGTACGCCGGGCCATCCCACTCCGCTCATGCTTACAGGGGGACGTAACAGGCAATATTTCCGCAAAATCCCCCACTGGCCGGGGTGACATGGTTGTGTCCACTGTCCACTACACTCCATACACCAGAGGTGTATGTTGCCATGCATTTGCTGTGTACTGCATACTGCGGTCTGTTCAGCACATCTCCACCACTCTAGACATTGTGTTGTTTCCTAATCATGGTTCTCCTGCATTCTTCACACATGCCTCGTTGCCACCTCTCCCCACATTCGGCTAGTGTGTGGCTGAGGTGCCATGCTGTTGATGGCTCATGTTCACGGCCTGCGCAGGTTACCATTGTGAGTTGTCCTGTCATGTCTGGTGGGTGAACAAAGCGATACCAAAGGGGATGATGGACGGAGCGTTTGAGCAAATCAAACACTCACCCCCAGTCAACTGATCTGGGTTTAATCCATCATCATTCTTTAGCTCACTCCACCACCCCAGTTCAGACATGGCCATATGCAAATCAGTCTGACCCTGTGCCTCATGGGAACAGTCCAGCCCGAACTGCCAAGCCATGTCTTCCCTGGACCGGAAACAAGCATCCTGGGAGCCGGTTTCGGGTTCATAACCCTCATCTGCCAGGCAATCTTTAATCCAGTGGCAAAGTGAGCAAGGCACCCACGTCTGGGCATACCCTGCCAACTTAGGGCAAACAAAGCAATACCAAAGGGGATGATGGACGGAGCATTTGAGCAAATCAAACACTCACCCCCAGTCAACTGATCTGGGTTTAATCCATCATCATTCTTTAGCTCACTCCACCACCCCAGTTCAGACATGGCCAAATGCAAATCAGTCTGACCCTGTGCCTCATGGGAACATTCCAGCCTGAACTGCCAAGCCATGTCTTCCCTGGACCGGAAACAAGCATCCTGGAAGCCGGTTTCGGGTTCATAACCCTCATCTGCCAGGCTATCTTGAATCCAGTGGCAAAGTGAGCAAGGCACCCACGTCTGGGCATACCCTGCCAACTTAGGGCGAACAAAGCGATACCAAAGGGGATGATGGACGGAGCATTTGAGCAAATCAAACACTCACCCCCAGTCAACTGATCTGGGTTTATTCCATCATCATTCTTTAGCTCACTCCACCACCCCAGTTCAGACATGGCCAAATGCAAATCAGTCTGACCCTGTGCCTCATGGGAACAGTCCAGTCCGAACTACCAAGCCATGTCTTCCCTGGACCGGAAACAAGCATCCTGGGACCGGTTTCGGGTTCATAACCCTAATCAGCCATACTATCTAGAATCCAGTGGCAAAGTGAGCAAGGGACCCACGTCTGGGCATACCCTGCCAACTTAGGGCGAACAAAGCGATACCAAAGGGGATGATGGACGGAGCGTTTGAGCAAATCAAACACTCACCCCCAGTCAACTGATCTGGGTTTAATCCATTATCATTCTTTAGCTCACTCCACCACCCCAGTTCAGACATGGCCAAATGCAAATCAGTCTGACCCTGTGCCTCATGGGAACAGTCCAGCCCGAACTGCCAAGCCATGTCTTCCCTGGACCTGAAACAAGCGTCCTGGAACCGGTTTCAGGTTCATAACCCTCATCAGCCAGGCTATCTTGAATCCAGTGGCAAAGTGAGCAAGGGACTCACGTCTGGGCATACCCTGCCAACTTAGGGTGAACAAAGCGATACCAAAGGGGATGATGGACGGAGCGTTTGAGCAAATCAAACACTCACCCCAGTCAACTGATCTGGGTTTAATCCATCATCATTCTTTAGCTCACTCCACCACCCCAGTTCAGACATGGCCATATGCAAGTCAGTCTGACCCTGTGCCTCATGGGAACAGTCCAGCCCGAACTGCCAAGCCATGTCTTTCCTGGACCGGAGACAAGCATCCTGGGACCGGTTTGGCTTGGCAGTTCGGGCTGAATGTCATGCCCCGGAGCGCTGCCTAGCGATAGCGAGAGTATAAAAGGAGCGTAAACGCTCACGAACGCGCTTAGCGTTCTAGCTCTTGGCCCCATTTCCGTCCGTATTGCTGTGCCGATTCCATTGCTTCCGGGTTCCTCTGTGCGTTCTCTTCGCCGGAAGACGAGTCAGTTTCGCTAGCGCTCTTTAAATGCTGGCCTATTCCCCCGCAGGACTTTTAAGTCCACATCGTCGCTGATATCCACTCCAGCCACCTCCCCACTCCAACGGGAAATTCGCAGGGACATCGATTTCGGAGTTCCTTCGCAACTCCGCCCACCGGGTGTTTCACCCGGGATCTTGGCACCAACACCCAGCCGAGCAGAGCTCAGACCCTACGCTCTGCATCAAAGAGAAAGGAGGCATTTGAATCTTAGCCTCGCTCCCATTCCCCTTTTGTTTTATTTCCTTTTTTTTACTTTCTTTGCCCGTGTCCTACCCTACCTACTCTTTTGGTCTTATCCCTTCCTCGCTGTGTGCGGGGTCCCATAAGAGTTTTTCTTGCCTGGCCTTGTGGGGGTTTCTCCGCTGTGCTGCTAGGATTTGGAGAATACTTGGGAAGGCTTGCGTGAACCACTTGGTAATATCGAATCTCCTCGACAGAGCTACGGTAACAGCGCTTTGCGCTGCCTTTTGTTTCTATCGTTATAACCATATCTATGTACGCTAGTTATTGAACGTTTGTGGGGGCTGCTTACTGTTCATATTCCTTTTGCGGATTACTCCTCAATTAGGTGCAAAATCTACACCTGCAGCAGATTTAAACCATATACGATCTCAGCTCTACCGTAGCATAGTGGGGGTAAGTGGTGAACATAACACATGCGTGGTTTATAGTGGGGAAGTTAACTCCATTCTGATTTCATATCTCTCTGTTGTACAGGATCCTCTACTTTGACGCTGTCCTAGGTATTTACTAGCCGCATGGAACTAGCAGTAGAATGGTATGTGTGACAAGGGGTTGCAATTGAATATTGGAGAAACATCATCTTTGCAAGGCTGATTAACCCTTCTTTCCCTACAGCTGTCTTCAGCCTCACCTGTCCCAGACGTGGAACCCTTATCCTTCCTGAAGTATTCCCGCCTTCCCTTGTTTTGTTTCCCTGTTTTCCCCTGGTGTGCCATCCGTTACTCTAGAGTCTGATAGAGTCGTAAAGGCCACGGGGGAAGGCTGTGGTATTCTCTCCAGATTCCTGACGCTCCTGCGGAACCTCCTGGTATTCATAACAGAACACTAAGCCCACGTGCTGTGTTCTGCCCGAGCGTCATGGATCTAGGAGCTGTCTCCCTGGCTGATGTTGCCGGCATGATTGGGAACCTGCAGGCTGAGACACAGGCTTTAGCGAATAGAGTAGACGCGCTCCAAAGACAACAAGGGGTAGCGGCAGCGGGAGGTAGTTCAGATGTTCCCACTCCTGTGATACACGTTACAACCCCTCCCTCTATTCCTCTAGCCCCGCCAGAGAGGTTCTCTGGGGATGCCGCTAGGTGTGCGGCGTCTTTTAGCCAATGTCAGTTGCCTTTTTCGTGTAAGGCTACTTGTTTTCCATCTGACCAGTCTAGGGTTGCCTTTATGATTTCGTATCTCAGCGGGTCGGCGGCTGACTGGGCTATACCTTTAGTAGATCGCGATGACCCCCTGTTACATAGTTACGTAGCCTTCAAGCGTGAATTCCGAAAGTTATTCGATAGACACACATACACGCATTCAGCAGATACAGAGTTGTTAGCGATGAAGCAGGGTAACCACGACTTGGTGGAGTATATCACCTCATTCCGCAGACTAGTGGTAGAGGCTAATTGGCCTGAAGAGAAGCGTAGCACCCTTTTCTATAGGGGACTGCGGGATGATTTGAAAGACGCACTCTCCCAAATAGTGGACCTACCCGAGTCATGGACTGACCTTATTGACCTAGTGGTTAAGATAGAACATAGGTTACAGGAGAGGAGACAAGAGAAGGGAAGATTTAAACCCCGTTATGTGTCCACCCGAGAGAAAAAGACCGAGTCCCCTAAGGGCATTGAGGAAAGTGAGCCTATGCAGATAGGAGTGGTGAAGGGTCCATTAACGCCCGAAGAACGGCAAAGAAGACGAGCCAATAGACTATGTCTTTATTGTGGTAAGGCCGGACATTTTCTGCACCTCTGTCCGATCAAGCCAACTCAGACCATGAATTCGGGAAACTAGAAAGCCCGGGGTCCTGTGAGACAAGAATCCCGGGTAGCTCTGGATGCACAGTCTCCTCCTCTGAGTTCGACACCACACCCACCACACATTTGTATGTATCTACGTATCTATCCTTCCAACAACATGGTATTCACGTAGCAGTCATGAGAGATTCAGGGGCTTCCGGGAACTACATGGATTCAGATTGGGCTAGAGAGAACCTCATACCTAGCATAAGAAAACCCACTGTGAGCAAAGTTACCACTATAGACGGTAGTCCCCTTGTTTTAGGGCCCATAACACATCGTACGGTAATGCTTCACATTAGTATAGACCCCGATCATCACGAAGAAATCCCTTTTGACTTATTCCGGTCTCCACAAATCCCAGTGCTCTTGGGCATCCCATGGTTAAAGGTTCATAATCCGGTCATAGATTGGGAGAAATCTACTCTGGCATTTTGTGCTGCTGATGGTCAGGTTTCTTTGATTGCAAGCGCACAGGTAAACTATGACTTAGAGCAAGAGGAACCTGCTCCGGAGCTACCTTCCTGCTATCAGGATTTAAAGACAGTTTTTGATCCCAAAGAAGCCGAGGTTCTTCCCCCGCATAGGGTGTACGACTGCCGTATAGATCTAGAGACAGGAGCCAGAATCCCCTGCAGCCGGGTCTATGCATTGACAGAAAAAGAGAATTTGTACTTGAGAGAGTACCTGGACATGATGTTGGACAAAGGATTCATCCGTCCTTCCTGCTCTCCTGCCTCTTCTGCGTTATTTTTCATACCCAAGCGTGAGGGGGGTCTTCGCTGTTGTATAGACTACAGGAAACTTAACCTCGTTACCATTAAGAATCGGTACCCTTTACCCTTCATCGCCTCCCTCCTTGACAGAGTACGAGGAGCCCAGTACTTTACTAAGCTGGACTTGCGGGGCGCTTACCACCTAGAGCGTGTCAGGGAGGGAGACGAATGGAAAACAGCTTTTTGTACCAAGTATGGGTTGTTCGAGTACCTTGTAATGCCCTTTGGGCTTTGTAACGCCCCAGCGGCGTTCCAATTTTTCATCAACGAGGTACTCAGGGATATGCTGGACGAGTTTGTGATCGCCTACATTGACGATCTCCTGATCTTCTCCCCTTCCATGGCTGATCACACCCGCCATGTCCGTAGGGTGTTGGAACGTCTCCGTGACAACCACCTATATTGTAAGTTGGAGAAGTGTACCTTTCATTCCCAAGAAGTACCCTTTTTAGGGTTTATAGTGTCTCCCTGGGGTCTTGCTATGGATCCCATCAAAATCACGGCAGTTCTTTCCTGGCCGGCTCCCGGTGCTGTTAAAGACCTGCAGAGTTTTTTGGGATTTGCCAATTTCTATAGGCGGTTTATACGAGGCTTTTCGGAATTGGCCAATCCCCTCACCACACTATTGAAGAAAGGAGTTCCATACGTATGGTCTAAAGAGGCTGATGACACTTTAATCGAATGAAACAGGCATTCACGCAGGCTCCTGTCTTGCGTCATCCGGATCCCGCCTTGCCCTTTGTGGTGGAGGTGGACGCCTCTCAAGTGGCAGTGGGAGGTGTCTTGAGTCAAGCGGATCCTAGCACAGGTCACTGCCACCCGGTGGCCTATTTCTCACATAAGTTCACACCTGCTGAATACAACTATGCGGTAGGGGACAAAGAGCTACTTGCAGTCAAGAAGGCCTTTGAGGAATGGAGGCAATATCTGTTGGGCGCTCGTTATCCTGCTGTGGTTTACACCGACCATCGTAATCTCCAGTACTTGAAATCGGCCAAAGCTTTGTCTATGCGTCAACTACGCTGGTCTCAATTCTTCAGTGAGTATGATTTCACTATACAATACAGGCCTGGGTGACAGAATGGCAAAGCTGATGCCTTATCCCGACTGGGTTTCTTACAACCGGACGAGCCTTCTGAGTCGCCCAATATAATCGCTAGAGAAGCCATCATAGGAGGGGTGCTCTCTGAGACAGGGTTCCAGAATCTAATCAGACAGGGTCAGTCCTCGGTAGACATGAAAGAACTAGTGGGCTCTCAAGAAACAACGATCGAAAACGGATATGTTTGCGTTCAAGGCGGAGTGGTGTTACCAACCCGAGAATTGCAAGACCAGGTTCTGAAGTGGTATCATGCACATCCCATGGCAGGCCATCCAGGGATCAAGAAGACCGCCAAGGCGATCCGGGAACGCTTTTGGTGGCCTAAAATGCTGGAAGATATAGAAACATATGTGAAAACCTGTCATGTATGCGCCCAAACTAAAGTATCCCGTCAAAACCCAGTGGGTCTGCTCTTGCCACTGCCCATTCCACCTGGTCCCTGGCATACGGTGTCGCTTGATTTTATTGTGGACTTACCGACCACGGTGAAAAGGAACAATACATTGTTAGTGGTTGTAGATCTTTTTACTAAGTCAGCTCACTTTGTCCCATTGGGTGGGTTACCTACTGCTGCTGAGATGGCTTCGGTGTTTTTACGGCAAGTAGTTCGCCTCCATGGATTCCCATCTGTCTTGATTTCGGACAGGGGGACCCAATTTGTGTCTCGATTCTGGAGGAATTTATGTTCCTTGCTACAGATAGACGTTCGGTTGTCTTCTAGTCATCATCCTCAGTCAGATGGTCAGACTGAGCGAGTCAACCAATGTTTTGAGCAGTACATCAGAACTCAGGTCCTCCATTCCCCTTCCGATTGGGATGAGTGGGTGTGGGTAGCAGAAATAGCATACAACAGTCCATATTCCTCTATCTCTCACACACCTTTCTTTTGCGCTTCTGGCTTTCACCCCAAGCTATTACCATCCGGAGTTCCCCTTAACAGCCCTACTCCGGCAGTTACAGATCTGGTTCTGCGATTAAAGGACATACACAGAGAGGCTGGGGAGAACTTAGACCAGGCTAAAGTAAAGTATAAGAAGGGGGCGGACCTGCACAGGAGCTTAGAACCTATTTATGCACCGGGGGATAAGATGTGGCTTTCCACCAAATACATGACGCTGAGTGGTCCTCGCAAGTTTAACCCTAAGTTCATTGGTCCCTACAAGGTGCTGAAGGTGATTAATCCGGTGACTCTCAAATTAGAACTCCCTACCACCTTTAAGATCCACCCCGTGTTTCATGTGTCCTTGATCAAACCTGTTGTACCGGGTACCAGGTTGCCCCACAAACCCGCTCCTATTGCCGTTCAGGATTCAGAGGAATACGAGGTTGAGGCCATTATGGATTCACGTATAGTAGGGAAATCCCTTCAGTACCTCATTCATTGGAAAGGGTATGGGGTGGAAGAACGCACGTGGGAACCAGCTTGTAATGTACACGCTCCCCGTCTGGTTCGCCGTTTTCACCTGAGACACCCAGAGAAACCCAAACGGTTGGGGGACCATTGTGGGGGGAGTATGCTGTCATGCCCCGGAGCCCTGCCTAGCGATAACGAGAGTATAAAAGGAGCGTAAACGCTCACGAACGTGCTTAGCGTTCTAGCTCTTGGCCCCATTTCCGTCCGTATTGCTGTGCCTGACTTCCGATTCCATTGCTTCCGGGTTCCTCTGCGCGTTCTCTTCGCCGGAGGACGAGTCAGTTTCGCTAGCGCTCTTTAAACGCTGGCCTATACCCCCGCAGGACTTTTAAGTCCACATCGTCGCTGATATCCACTCCAGCCACCTCCCCACTCCAACGGGAAATTCGCAGGGACATCGATTTCGGAGTTCCTTCGCAACTCCGCCCACCGGGTGTTTCACCCGGGATCTTGGCACCAACACCCAGCCGAGCAGAGCTCAGACCCTACGCTCTGCATCAAAGAGAAAGGAGGCATTTGAATCTTAGCCTCGCTCCCATTCCCCTTTTGTTTTATTTCCTTTTTTTTACTTTCTTTGCCCGTGTCCTACCCTACCTACTCTTTTGGTCTTATCCCTTCCTCGCTGCGTGCGGGGTCCCATAAGAGTGTTTCTTGCCTGGCCTTGTGGGGGTTTCTCCGCTGTGCTGCTAGGATTTGGAGAATACTTGGGAAGGCTTGCGTGAACCACTTGGTAATATCGAGCTACGGTAACAGCGCTTTGCGCTGCCTTTTGTTTCTATCATTATAACCATATCTATGTACGCTAGTTATTGAACGTTTGTGGGAGCGACTTACTGTTCATATTCCTTTTGCGGATTACTCCTCAATTAGGTGCAAAATCTACACCTGCAGCAGATTTAAACCATATACGATCTCAGCTCTACCGTAGCATAGTGGGGGTAAGTGGTGTACATAACACATGCGTGGTTTATAGTGGGGAAGTTAACTCCCTTCTGATTTCATATCTCTCTGTTGTACAGGATCCTCTACTTTGACGCTGTCCTAGGTATTTACTATCCGCATGGAACTAGCAGTAGAATGGTATGTGTGACAAGGGGTTGCAATTGAATATTGGAGAAACATCATCTTTGCAAGGCTGATTAACCCTTCTTTCCCTACAGCTGTCTTCAGCCTCACCTGTCCCAGACGTGGAACCCTTATCCTTCCTGAAGTATTCCCGCCTTCCCTTGTTTTGTTTCCCTGTTTTCCCCTGGTGTGCCATCCGTTACTCTAGAGTCTAATAGAGTCGGAAGGCCACGGGGGAAGGCTGTGGTATTCTCTCCAGATTCCTGACGCTCCTGCGGAACCTCCTGGTATTCATAACACTGAACTGTTCCCTTGAGACACAGGGTCAAGACTGATTTGCATATGGCTGGGTTCAAACTGGAATGGCATGGTGAGCAAAAAAACTATGGATTTAAGCCCAGATATCTGTACTGGGGTGAATGTATGACATTGTTCTGCATTCTGTCCATCAACTGTTGTTTTTGCATATGCCTGGTGGGTGGGCATGTTGTTTTGCACATTGGTTTTTCTTTTTGTGACATGTGCATTGCCAGAGTTGCGGGTTGCAAAGTTGTGGAGTTGAGGTGAGTGGGGTGTTCATTTGGTACTTGCCAAGGGGCTGTGCATTTCCCTTGGTGCCATACTGGGGACGCTGGTTGCTGATGGACTGTGGTAGGATGGAGGAATCGTGCACACTGGCTGGGTATTTGGAGGCGAGATTAGTGGAGGTTCCACGGTGTTCATTTGTTGCCTGCACATTGATGCAACACGTGTGCTTTCTGTTGCAGCGATTGTGTGCTGTGTTGGCAAGGGGCACAGGTATGACATGTGTGCTGTGGATTGCCCACAACACGTGTGTGCATCCAGCTAAAGCGTATGGTCCTTGCTTGGTCTCCTGAGGATCCTGCGCATTATGTTTGATGTATGGGGACTGGGGTACCAGGCTGTAGTGATGTCCAGGACAGGTTTGAGTGACTTGGATGTGGCTGCCTGTGTGACTCCTCCGACTGTGGCGGGTGTTGGTTGGGAGGTACCAGAGGCCAACAGGTGCAGCACAGCCAGCAGCTTTGTGTGGGGTGGGATGTTGGTTGTCCGCTGTGCTGGTGCCGTCGGCCTGTTGGGCGTTGTTGGTCATGATGCGTGCAATGGTTGTCCTTTTGTGCCTGTATTGGGCAAATACATTGTCAGGTGTTGGGTCTGTGAGGCTGGTGTGTTTCCTGGGGGTCCGCTGTGTTTGTCAGCGCTGCCTGGGTGGTGGTTCGGGGAGGGGGTGTGTTCTGGGTGCTGCATGGGGTCCTGGGGTGGTGGCAGTGGGTGTTGTGGTCCTCTCGGGTGTCTGGTCCGCATGACCAGTGGCTCCATAGCATCTGCTGCCCTTCCGATGTGGCTGTGGGCTTGGCTCCCTTTTGTGGTGCAGGCTGCGGTCCATCTTAGCACCAGGTCAGAGCAGGTGTTATTTTCCTGCTGCTAACGCCCCGTATCACCTGTTTTGTGTTCTTATCGCAGTTCTGGCTGTTCGTTGTGAATGTTGTGGAGTTGTGTTGTTGCGGCTTTTGGCACGGGAATGCCTACTCTGCATCTCATTAGCGATAGTCGGGGGGCATCCATGGCAATGTTTTTTGCGGCTACTATCGCGGGTAAACTGTTGCTGTGGGCTGTTTACACCAGCTTGTGAATGGGGCGATACATTTATCGCAACTTTGGCTGCGATAAAGTACAGTTAACTCAGCGATAGTTCCTTGTTAATATGCCCCTTAGTGTCAGTACTTTTCAAAACTTTCTTTGATGAGGGAGCTGGCACACTCCTGCACCCACTCTCTTTTTGTAGTTGGCGGTACCCCTACCACCTTGGGGCCACCACATCAAGCAAAAACATTTGGGCAAGAAGAGCCCCGCTGGGCATTATGGGTCAATCCTGTGAGGAGCTTGAATAAACAATGAGCTGCTCCAGCCACAGCTTTTCTTGTTGTGGTGTGGGGCTCCTGCCCGCACCTTCTTTTGCTTTCGCTGTTTTTATTGATTGTGCCCGGTCCCACCCAGGCACCACAATATGTGCTTAATTTGAGGGCAGCACAGGGAGCCTCCCTTGGCTTCCCTTGTTAGCTCCCCGCCAGGCTGCCGTCCATCTTTACTGACGTAGGAGCATGCAAGAAACTAGTCCACTACCTGCCTTTCCCCTTTCTCTTTTTTCTTGTCCTCTGGTGATCCTCTCATCTTGTCTAGGCACATACATCCTGTTCTTCCCCTAACTGGTCATTAGAGGGTGTAAGGGAATCAGCTTCCCAGGTTGTGGAGAGACACACTGATCCTGGGAACACCTGTAGGCAGAGTCCTTAGACAATTAGAGCATCAGGGTGCTTGTCCTTCTAGTTGCCCATAGTGCTGCTGATGTCCAGTTCCAGTGTCCGAGCCCCACAACAACCCTCTCTTCATTCTTTTTGAATGGGATGGAAGGTTCTAGAAGCCAGTCACCCCTGGCCAATCCTAGGGTGCCACATTACCTGTCCACCTGTCTCAACCCTCCTGCACAGACAAGACCGTGCCATCAAGAAGTCACTGGCCACATCTCCTCTGGGGGCCACAGCTCTGCCCCTTGCTGACATCACCGCCATGGCCTTTCCCACCAAAACCTCAAAGAGGACCCCCCTCCTGTGTTGGCTCCAGAGGTCTTGGCTTCCTCCTTTTTTCAGAGGGACTAGGCTGTCCCAAACCTGGTACAATGTGACAGTAAATTAACGGATGCAGATTTTCTTCCCCATCACTTCCTCCTCCGGAGCGGAGTGAAGCATTGTTAATTGCTTCTTTTGAGTTCCCTCTGCTGGGGAGCAATGTAATTAACTTGGCTTAGCAGGTTGACAAAAGGCATGGGCTCTGATCCTGAGCTGAGCCACAGAAATCTGAGAATTTTGCCAGACCAATAAGGTGTACATATATCTGCTTGGGAATTACATAATCAATCTTGGCACACATGTTTCGCCCCAGTATGATGTCTTGCTGTACTCTGTAGGCCAAAGAGAAGCAAAACTCTAAGACAGATTTACCCCTCTATGTATAATAAAGTGTCACTCCAGACAATACAGCAAACCATTCTGACTTTTCCTGAGAGTACACTAATATTATAAGGCTTACCCAGGTCAATATCTAACAGCGCAGAGTCTCCTCTGTGCCAGGCTACCTGAGAGCAGTTACCGAGCTTTGTACAACTGTAGTCTCACACACACAGACCTCACATGTGTGCACATGTATGTGCATGTGTTAACATGTAACCATTCAAGTGCCTCTTACCCATGCTGCTTTGCGGCAGCTTACTTTAAAATGTGTACACTGGGGGGCGTGGCCAAGATGGCGGATAAGTAGGATGTGCTTGCTCGTTGCTACATCCTACCGTCTGGGCGCTGCCGCTATAGGCTTGTGTAGCAGGCCAGGAGCGGTGTCAAAGCTCATGATTTAGCCCCCCCCCCACCCTTACCCCCGGCGATAAATCTGAGCCCTCGTCGGCCCCAGCGAGCAGTGGGGAAGCAGGGAAATCGGCACCCACCCGAGCAGTCCGGCTGGCCTCGAGTGACGACGGGCCTGGGATCAGCAAGAGTGCGGTGCTCGACCGGCTCCCTGGAAGCGGGGGCGGCCATGCCCAGTGCTAGCTTCCTGGAGTGAGCAGGAACACGTAGGACGGCCCAGAGTGAAGAGTGAGCGCCGAACAAGCTGCCAGCGGAAGAACCGCGAGGCGAAAGGAAGAGAGATTCCTAGCGGAGGGAGGCGCAGTTGGCTCCTAGGTGAAGGTTTGAGCGCCGAGCGTTGACTGCCTTGCAGACTGAAGCGTTCCTGTGCTCCGGTGCCTGCCGAGAGTCCGGATAGCCATTCCAGCACTTTGGGGAAGGTGAGTGTTGTTTCCTCCCCCCGACCACGCACTGGCATACGCCTGCTCCGGGAGGCCCGAACTTTCGGCTAGGCCTCAAGGTCATGTGAGACATGGCTAGGATGCTGGCTGGGAAGCCCTCCCGTCCCACTACTGACTCAAATAAGCTCAAATATATTTAAAGCGCCGCTCACAACACTCCTGAGCGGGCCGGCTTGTGAACTCATGACAGGTCACACAGATATAAGGCCGTCGGCGATGGTGTGGATATGAGGCTGGAGAGGGTACCTTAATTTGCACACTGTGAGGCGGCTGACAGCACTTGGGAAGAGAAGGGCAGTGAGATCTGGCCCACAGCAGGAGCTGTTTAGACACCTGCAAGTGCTGAGACACCGACAGGCCACCAAGATAGCAAATGGAGACCTGGGTCCTGGGTTCAAGTATAGATGCATAGGAGCAAGGAGAACACTTCCCCCCTCCTACGCAGGCCGGGAACCAAATAGCAAGGCCTAACCGGAGGCCCCCCTTTTAGAGGCCATAACTGAGTTTCTGCCCATGACCACTAGAGCTATCTGCCCTTCACAAACTGGTCGAGGGGGGTAGCCACGAATTCAGGGTCCACCTACGAATTAGCTGACCTAGAAAAGGGAGAAGCTACCACACAAACCCTGACGGAGCTGAAGTTTGCTCTTGCGAGGAAAGCAGCTGAAACCGAGCTTTCCCTGGGCGGTTGAGATCGTACATAGGGGTCGGGAGACTGGAGAGAGCCGGGCAGGAGTGATCCGGGAGAACCACGCTGAATATTGACCGACATCGAGAGAGTACCTCACCTAACTAAGCAAAAGACACGGTCTACCCTCGAAATGGCTACAAATAAAAAGAAGAAGGAGCGCACTGTTAAGGATCTCCTCCTTAAGTCCGACGCTGGCAGCACAGACGGGGGCGCCGTAGGCCCAGAGGTGGGGAAACTAGAAGCCCCGGTGACACGTGCTTTTCTCGAGACATCGTAAAGAAGGAACTGGCTCAGGAGATTCGAAAGATTCAAAGGGACCTGGACTCCGTGGGCGACCGGGTGGACACACTGGAGACACAGGCATCCACTAGGGACGCAGCTCGATCAGGAGGTCCTCCGCCTACAAGACCAGCATCTGGATCTCCAGGCACATGTTGAGGACCTGGAAAACTCACCGAAATAATATCCGAATCCGAGCGGATCCTCGGGTGGGGAGTGGTCAGACATTGAAGCATACGTGGCAGATCTCTTTTGCTTCCTCTTGGGTGCCCTATCAGGCCAACAAATTAAACTGGACCGCACGCACAGGGTAGATCCAGCGAGAGCGACACCAGCCCCACCCCCGGATATTCTCTCATGTGTCCACGATTTTCAACTCAAAGAACAAATCCTCCATGAGGCTTGAGATAAGCAACCCATTGAGATGTATATCAGATCACTGCGGGAGGCCAGGCAGCTGCTGAACTTGACTGAGGATGATCCGGGGGCTTCTGCCCAGACAGACTCTAAAAATAGACCTCCGAGAGCAGGAAGGTGGCAGAGAGTGGGTCGGACCACGCTACATCACTGGCCGGACCTTGAAACTATCGCCAAAAAGAGAAAGACGGACATTGCTACCCTAGAGGGAGACACCCTTAATGCAGAATGATACCTGCCTGATCATGCCCCCGGGGTATATGGGGTCTTGAGAACCTAAGTTGCGGAACCTCCTGTTCCTTCAAAGTGCTTGGGCCTGGGTGGGACTGGGGGACGGAATGGGTCCTGCTGACATCTCATGCCTATTCATTGGGTCCTCCACCCAGGACTATTGTACTGTTTCTCAGTTATGTTTATCTTTGTTTGACATGGTGGGGTGTTTCTTAGTCCTCCTCCTCCCTCAAATTTACTTCCTAATGCCCACAAAAACTCATCAGAAATTAGAGTGTAGGCGCACAAATGCCTGTCCACCCGCAAACTGGTTGGGCCTCATGATCTCTAAGAAGCACACAATTAAATATAGCGAAACATAAACCCAGTCACATGACTACAACTCTCAAAATTATCACACTGAAGAGCCTTAACAATCTGGTTAAAAGACGGGCTATTCTTACGTATCTGAAGAATACAGACGCACATATTTGTCATCTCCAAGAGACGTACCTTTTGTTAAAGGACGTTTCCAGACTAAAAGCTAGGGCGTTTTCTCAGCAACTTTTTTCGTCCCACTCCACTAAGATAGCGGGTGTGGCCATTCTAGTTTCGTCTAAGTTTCAGGGTAGAGTTGACCCCAAGCGAGCTGAGATTAAGGGTAGGTTGCTGGCACATACATTTACATTGGGCTCCCACTCCTTCACCGTGGGCACAGTATACGCTCCAAACGAGGCTCAAGAGAAATTCCTTCTAGAGGTGGTGCTAGACTTACCCAAATCTCCCAACAGATCACTGGTTATAGAGGGAGACTTCAACTTAGCCTTTGATAAGGAGGTGGACAGATCAGGCCAGCATTCTGGGCAGACTAGATCCCTTACTCTAGAGGGACAGAAATACCTGACAAAGGCCCGGTTGACTGATATATGGAGAGTTCACCACCCCCAGGACAGGTAATATACTTTTTATTCACATCCTCAGAAGACCTATGCTAGAATGAATTACCTCCTAACCACTAGCATGATAACCCAGCAGACACACCAGGTAGAGATACTCCCTTGCACAATATCTGACCACTCAGCAGTATGTATGTCGGTGGCCTTTACTGGCTCTCAGACCGCGCCTCGTCTGGAGGCTCAAGGAGACCTTGCTCCAACACCCCATGGTTGTACAGAGGATTACGAAGGCAATAGGAAACTACCTTGCTATCAATGACACTCCTGACATCCCTATTGCAACACTATGGGACGCCCGGAAGGCGGTAATCAGGATAGAATTTATAGCCATCACCTCGTTCGACAATTAAATTCAATGGGAAAAAAGGGAGCAACTCATCACAGAGGTAAGAGAGTTAGAACGTGTACACCAGAGGACAGGCGCTCCAAGGGTCTGGAGACAGCTTAAGGCAGCACAAACTCAACTGGCAGGCCTGGACATTGATAGGGCAGAATACGCTGTGTTACGACTTAGTCATTTCTTTTACACGGGGAACAGAGGTGGGAGACTGTTGGTTAACAGGTTAAGGGTGCAGGGACAGACCTCTAACATACCCACAATTCATGATCACACTGGGCAAGAGCAGACATCTGACCAGGACATTGCAGAAACCTTCGGGCAATATTATGCGACCCTATATGGGGCGCATCAACTTCCAGATGACTGCCCTGCTCAATATCTGCATGGAGTGAAGACAGCCAACTTAACATCTAATCAAGCGGAGGACCTTGACTCACTGATCAAGTTAGAAGAGGTAATCTCAGCTATCTCCATATTAAAACCACTTAAATCCCCATTTTATAATACTTTCTGTGCTTTACTAGCTCCAATACTGGTGAGGGTATACAACACAATTGGGATCTCCTCCCCCATACCGTCCACGATGCTGAAGCCATTGGTTACAGTCAGGGTAAGGATAAACAACATTGTGTGCCCTATCGCCCTATCTCCCTCCTTAACATGGACCTTAAATTGTTCACTGGGATTTTTGCGCAGCGACTCTCCCCCTGTCTTCCGGGGTTGATAGACCCAGATCAGTTGGGCTTTGTGCCAGGTCACCAGTGCTCCAATAATACTAAACGCCTCCTGCACAATATAGACAAGGCCGAGCGCTTTGATACAGAGTGCATGATTTTTTCCATAGACGCTGAGAAGGCTTTCGATAGAGTGCACTGGCCCTACCTTATAGCAACCATGCAACATTTCAGTCTGTCAGAGAGATTCATAAGTTGGGTCCTCAGAAGTTACACCAACCCCAACTGCCTCTGTTCGTGTGAATCGCCTTACCTCGGAACCCTTTCCTATTCAACAAGGAATGAGACAGAGTTGTCCCCTCTCACCACCTTATTTGCCCTTAACGCGGAGCCTATGGCCCAAAAGGTCCAGGATAATCCATTAATATCTGCAGTAATGTTTGGAGGTGAGGAACATAAGATTAGCTTATATGCGGACTATGTGGTTGCTACCTTAGAACCTTATGACGGAGCTGGACAGCTTTACGCAAGCATCAGGATTCAAAGTCAACATCCATAAGTCTCAGGCCCTTGATCTGTCCCTCACTCCTGACACACTAGAGACACTTAAACACACTCATCTTCTTCAATGGGCCCAAGAGGCCATCCCCTATTTAGGCATTCAGCTCACACCTAGCATACAATGCACCACCTCCTTGAATTACACGTTACTACTACGACATAAAGGACTGCCACCGCAGATGGAGACCACACTCATTATCTTGGTTATGCCGCCTAGCGGCGGTTAAGATGACAATCTTACCAAAGATATTATTTTTATTCCAGACCCTCCCACTGGCCCCTCCCTCGGGAGTATTGCACTCCATGCAATGAGACTTAAAGTGCTTTTTCTGGCGCGATCAACGACCTAGGCTGCATAGGGAACTATGTTACAAGCCCCCAGCTGAATGGGGTCTGGGGCTCCCAAACCTGCAGGAATGCTACTGGGCAGTACAGTTGAGGCCTCTAGTAGAGTGGTCAAGGCCGGAATCAGAGAAGCACTCGCTGTTCATGGACAGAGCCCTAGCTAGACAGCCCCTATGGGGAGTCCCCTTTCTTACTAAATTGGAGCGGCCGCACAATTACTTATCAAAGGTCACGCACTCAACGCTTTCAGCCTGGGATAGACATTCCCCTCCTCTATCATGCCCATTGCACAGAACCCTGCGTTCACCCCCAGTCTCGACACAACTGTATTTGACCAATGGACAAAAGAAGGCCAACGGTCCATAGGTAATTTCTCCCGCACACAACAGAATCTTCCAGAGAAAGAACGTTTCTACTTTCAACTGTTTACAATTCGGCACTGGGTTATGCAGACAGAGGTACGATGTCAGAACTCTATAGATTTCTCAGACGACCCCCGGGACAGATAAATCTCCCAGACAGCTCAGATGGGAGGGTGAGCTAGGAAGGACTCTCTCGCAGAAAGAGTGGTTGGACATATATTAAAGAGCCCGTCACACGGCACGTAGTGTGGCGAGCATAGAAACTGCAATACCTATTGGTACCTCACTCCACTAAGGCTCCATAGAGGTAATCCGCCTCAAACTCCTCAGTTGGAGAGCATGTGATTCGCTGGGTACATATAACTCACTTGCTATGAGAATGCCCTCAAATATCGAGGTTCTGGTCGCAAGTGTTAAATTACATTGACGCCCACCTTGACACTCAGCTTCCTCGTTTTCCTGCCTATACTATGTCGGGGCTTCCCAACCCCCTCACCTTTCCACTTAGATCACGGAGGGGTCGACACAGTGCATCAGTGTTAGGTGCGACCTTCCAAAATACCCTATCTCACTGGGGGACGACTACCCCGCCCACATACCTGGGTTGGCTGCACAGGCTTTGGCTTATCCTGGGCATGGAAAGAATCTCTCTCTCACTCTCTAACCCAGGGGCCTCATTTCAGGATCTTTGGAAACCTTGATACTATGGCACCTAGCTGACCGACCGCACACAACACCACAAGAAGAAGAGACACAACAGCGGTTGCAGGTTACAACAGGCTAGAGGTTGCTAGCCGAGGTGTGAGCCCAGGGGCGTGTAATATGGGGTTCCTTATCACAGAGGGAGGGAGAGGAGGGGGGAGGGGTTTTTGTTCATTTTTCTGTTCTTATATTAAAGCCAGCCCATTGATGGGGCTCATGGCAATATCCACAGAATGAAGTGTATTGTGGTTTGTTGTCTGGTTATCATAAAAGTCAATAAAGAAATGTAAACATAAAATGTGTACACTAGTGGTAAACACGTGCCGTCCATTTACCATGTTATTATCATGAGTGAGACACTAGTTGTGAGGCTCACCCACAATATAAACCAGGTGATCCAAAAATGAAAAATTCAGGTAGATTAAATCGGCAGAACCCATTACAATACATATAACTATCAATTAAGTAGTCCTCAGGGAAACGGTGCTTATCAAACTCGTTGAGAGCCCATCTCATGTTGGCATCTTGCCTTGTCTATAGTGTCCCTTCTATTCCAACTCACCTTATTTTTTACTTTATTTACAGATGAGATCTATACAACAAGGTTTTAAATGCTGCTGCCTTTATGCAAATTTCTTGATTTTGTGCTTCTAAGAATGCCTCAGGAGGATATGAAGATCCATCAAGACATGATTTATTTCACTCTATCACACATTCATCGTGGCATGAACTGTTTTGTCAAGAAACCATTGATAGGACTCTCCTGCACACAACTCTGTTTGCTCCTCATCTCACTCAGGAGCAAATGTTTTTGTCTCAAACGGCTCATAGAGATGAATATTTTTACTTCAAACTTTTACTTCGAAGTTCAAGCCATTTGCCTCCTAGATGAGCAAAAATCCTTCCTCTCCTAGACATGAAGTCCTACTGGTTAGGGATTCCTCCCTTTTGGTAACCAAAAGGCTATTGCTACACTAAAGGCGATTGCTACACTGTACTTGGTGGCTCTTGCTAGTGTGGCAAAGGAGACAGTCGCCTTCAGGGGACAGACAGGGAACGGAGAGAGAGGGAAATTTGTGTATGGACGAGGGTAGACAGTCAATCTGTAATTCACCTTGATATAAAACAGTGGTCACTACAACAGCACTGGTAATAACAACCTCAGAAACTAGATGAGGGTTCCACATTTTGATTCAAAGATGCCAATTAAACAAGTGTGCCTACTCCAGATATTGCAAAGATTAACCACAGTGCCAGTAATCTTATAGACCAACAAGAAAAGGTATAGCATATAAGGAATATCATTATGAGTTCGCTGCTCTGGCTGTGATAATTCCACATCCCCGAAGTTAACAACATCGTAGGTCCCATTATTTTCACGGGTCTGGAATGAACAGGGTTATTTAAAATGAAGTCTGAGAATTCCTATAAGAAAATTGGAATTACCAAAGGAATCAGTAATTCTCAGTCTGATGCTGATGTACCTATTTAATATCAATATCAATTTTGGTGTCAGTAAACATGACTTAGGCTTGACTTATTTGTGATTCACTGTTGAATTTACAGTAGTAAGTTACACGTATCCGTGGAAAAAGGTTTTATGAATCTGGTCCATTGTTCTATATTAATATATTGATGACAAAACCAGACAGTTTTATGGTTGTAGGATTACAAGTGGGCTCACCTGATATGAAATGTTTCATAGCAAGAACAAATGTTTCAAAAGCTTGTTGGCAACCAAAAAGTGAACACTTTCTTCTTGTGTGTATTTTTTAGGTTTCACCAAAGCATACTTGCACCGTGGGAAGCGGGGAAGGCAAGCCACCACCACACACAGTAATGTCCTCTCCACCAAGAGCAGTAATTGGACTGAGGTAGGAAATCGCCCATTGGAAACATTTGCTAAAGCATCATGTCGTTTAGGCTAAAGCTAAACAAATATCTATAATTTTGCCTAACACATCTTAATTGTAAAAATTGTCTTAGATGTTGTTGCTATGTTTCAGTGATTGTTTCCGCCTGGTTGTATTATAGCTTGCTCTGATTCTTGTTTGTGCCACAGTCTTGTGAAACATAAAAATTAAGTTACATCCATTAGTATAAAAATAAGGAGATTCGGATAATTTCTCCTAGAGCCCTGGTGGATTCTCTAACAGACACCAGGCACAGTGTCCTCAATTATACATCTCGTAGACCTTGTTTTAAGGTCTTTTTATGGGAATCATCACTACCAAAAGCTACTTCTTCAGGGCTAAAATGCAATAAAAACATTGGTAAATAAATTGAACATTATAACAAATTAAATAAATACATTTTAATAATAAGGTGCCTCCAAATCCCTCTTTACATGTTAGTATATTTACTTCCTAAAAATAATAAGCATCTTTCCATTACCGATGCATAGGGAACCACGATATTTAGGAAAGGCATCCAAAACTGAATATTAAATCAAAACATTGTCACAGGAAAGCATTTGCAGTACATAGTTTCTGTGTATTGAAGATCTCACTGCCTCTACATATGTAGGTGCCTATTTGTGCATTTCTGCTACTTTCCCATTTTAAAATCTAGCTTCATTTAGAAGTGGGTCTCAAGTGAAACAAGTGAGGGCAACAATTGGTGCCTCCAAAGGAACACTACTAGTTATCAAAATGTAGTCATATATGAATGTAGCCATAGTTACAAATGATTACCATTGTCCCTAAAGTATGCCCAATATATGGCAAATGTTTTGAGTTTTGGAGATAATCAAGAAAGCATATTATTGATGGGGAATATAGCAATCAAGAAAACATATTTGTGAATATAGCATTGAGTTAATACAGAGTCTAGGCAACTTAATTTTAGCCACTTTGATTTGATTAGCTATGTCATTGATGGTTAGGGTTATCAGGCCTGAGCGAGTTTGTGATTGGAAGCCCCACGATTCACAAAATCACAGGGTTTGTGACTGCCAAATAGGCATTTCGCAATGTACATAACCCATTTTACGATTTAGAAAAGTTGAGTTTTACGATAGGTTTTGCTACCCATATCCAATCGCAATTTGTAAGGAGTGTAAATGGGGAGTTCCTTTCAAATTGCAATCCAATATGGTTTCTGTTAATGGTTGGCAAGCGCATTTCCACTCGCAAGCCATTGACTAGTTGCCAACTCCTCAGAGGAGTTGGGAGCTAAATTGCAAATGGAAAGGGCTCCGTATCGGACCTTTTCCTCTTTAAGAATCGTTTTAGCGGTGGTCCACAGGATGCTTTCCTGTTTGGGAATGGAAACACAGGGTTGGTGATCTATTGTCCCTTGCAGGCCACCATCTCTGTGTATGTAGACAATCATATGGAGTCACAAATTACGACCTACCTAATTAATATACCTTAGGAAGGTCATTCTGCAAACCCCTATGAACGGTGATTTTGTGATCTGGCCTAATAGTATATTTGTTGATCTGCAAATAGTCGGTTCACAATCTGTGACCATTTTTAGGTCTTGCCTACGCAGCGTGCATGCGCTGCATAGGAGAGACCTTTAGTCAACGACACAGCTTTGACGGCCAAAAACGTTCCATTGTCTTCAATGGCAATGCGTGCACGTGTGGAGATTCACTTGCGGGCGCGAGCGGCGCCATATGGTGGTGCCATATGGTCGCATTCATCGCGCCTTGCTGCTCGCTCCCGCAAGGGAATCGCGTAGGCCCCCTCCCCTGCTGCCGCGCAAGCCGTGCGCTTGTGCTGGTTTTATCTTTTCCAACTCATTGCAACTATGCCCAGCATGTGTAAAGTGCAGCAGAACTGGTTCAACTGCGACGGGCTCTGAGGTGGTGAGCACTCTTGAAAACACTGTGTGGTAAATTGGGTACACCTAAACTTTGCTCGATTTTAAGGGACAAGAAGCAGGCATTACAAAGTGGCAGGCAAGAGGGGTTATAAACATGAACACAAGTGATTGTGAAACTGGTAAATTAGGTCTCTCTATGTTCTGATGCAAGGCCCAGTGAGGAGTGGGGGGCGTCTGTGGGTGAGTGTATGCCTGTTAGAATGGTGTCTATGGAGCACCCACACCCCGCCGGTCTATAATCTGCAGGTATTCCCCTACACAGGCTCACCACAGACAAGCAATGTATCTGTTCCTCGGAAGGGCCAGCATTCGTCCTGCATTAGTAAGAGCCACTGCATGAAAATCATTCATGCCGAAAGGCTGCAGAAGGGTGCGCTGGGAATGTCCACGGATCTGGACTCATACTTACAAGGATCTATGGCGTCGGCCACCCTGGGACTCAGAAAACATCTGTCCACATCATCACATGAACCTGACACATCTCAACCTGCTTTCAGTTCTAACTTAGCTGCTGGCTGCAGCTGAGGGTTGTCCATCACCATTCACCAGCACTTAGAATCACAAATTGCACTTTCGGGACCTATCATGGTTTCACCCTTATTCTCTCCGGCCTAACTCTCTAATCAGCCCCTCTTTGTCTCTCTTCGGCCCTCTCTCTCTCTCTCTCTCTCTCTCTCTCTCTCTCTCTCTCTCTCTCTCTCTCTCTCTCTCTCTCTCTCTCCCCTCTCTCTCCAGTGCCCTGTCCCTCCCTGGCCCCACTTTCTCTCTCTAGTCCCTCTGTCTTCAGTTCCCTTGTGTCCTTCTCCCCCTCACATATCTCTCCGGCCCCTCTGTGTCTCTCCAGCATCTCTCTGAATCCCTCGAGCCAATCTCTGACTCTCTACAGCCTCTCACTGCAGCCCCGCTGTCTCTCTCTCGTATCCATTCCCTGTGCTCCAATAGGCCTATTCTATACCTGACCCCTCGGTCCCTCTCCCCATCACTCCACGTTGCCCAGTCCCACCCCCCATTGCACGGCCCAACTTTCTGTCCCTCCCGTTGCACCAGGCATTCACTCCATCCCTCCTCTTTGCCCCGATCACTCTCCTGTCCCTCTTCATCGCACTGGCCCCTCATCTCTTCAAATTGATTATGTCAGCACTTAAAGGCACAATTCTATGCCCTGGTAAGGTTACATGCTTCTGACATTGCACTTTCTAAGTGTAACATTCAAAAAGCTGTCAAAGGTCATTAAATCACAGATACTAATTCAATACTACAATACTAAATAAATTAATAAAAAGATCCCCATCCCTGTGGCTTACCTGATGCTCATCTGTTGAGGAAGTGGCCTTACCAACAAGCTCTGCTTACTGTAGCAGGTTAGCGGTCTTGCTATCCTGCAATGTCCGGAAGTATGATACACCACATCCTCTGGCCAGACGTTGCCGGAGGAGATAAAACAAGCATTGGCATAGCCAATAGGTCTCGCCTTTGGGACCTTATAAGTATTTAGTTTTGTAGCACAATATCCTTGGCGCAACTACATCAACTGTTGCATGGCTAAAGACTTATAAGGTCCCAAAGTTCGAGATCTATTGGCTATGCCAATGCTTGTTTACAAATGGACCCTAAGTAAATCAGGTCCATATTTCTATTAAAAAAACTACTAGTGGTATTGATCGGTTCAGGAGCACGGTCAAGAATATGAAAAAGCTTGAATGTATGTGTTTTGTTAATTTGTTATACACAGCTTGATTCTGGGTTTGGATTTAATAAACCTCATTGAAACCTAAACATCACAGTGAAAATGTCAAATTTGCTTTGGGGTTAGAACCCAAAGAGCATTGTCTCAGAAAAAGTGTAGTAGAGTCCACTAGGCTTTTCTGCAGATTCCCCTATTGAAACATGGTAAATGCTGCACGCGTTGCTTTTCCGATGTAATGCATCCTAACTATTTTTGCTACATCGTATTTGGAGGTATGGTTAGCTCATGAAAAACTGTAAAAGTGACTAGGGGCTAGAGAGAAAACCCCATTCTCCCCATTGTACTTGTTGTGAAACTGTGATTTTGGAGACCCTGGTACCTGGTACTTCTCTTTTCAGTTTTACAAATCTATAAGTATCTCTTGAGCGTTATCCAAAACCCTTGGAAGAAAAACCAGAAGGATTATCCCCATAAAGTATAATGAGTTCCTTACTCCTAGTGAACATAATGTAAACCAGTAAAGCCTGACCAATAAAAGGCACATGAGAAAAGAGTGCTCAGGGAGAGGAGTAACAACTCTCAGGAAGCCATTGGTTCAAAATGGACTGTAGACTAGCCTATCAGCATGTCTTTAGAGTATTAATCTTTGTATAATTTTATCTTTACTATGAGAGGAAGGCAATTGTCCAAATGTTATTGCAAGACTGAGCTTGTCGGGTAGTTCCTACTAATCCGTAGGATCTGCTCATTTGTTGGACAACATAAACCAAGGGCTTGGTGTCTAGACTGATTCCAGACACCCCCAGCAGAATAAATTGGCCCATACAACAGCTAGCTCACAGTAAGCCCCCCTAACCTTACTAGGCAGAGTATGGTTTCTGGCAACCAATGAACATGACAACCCTGACCCCTCAGGGATCGTAGAAACAGTACTGAACCTTTCTCTCAATCACTTGTGCTCACTTATTCTCAGAGAGTTATACAGAGAATACACAGTGTGATGTGTTCAATATATTTATTGAACCAACGCTATTCTTGTATAAAATACGTGTGCTGCAATAATTAATAGACAGAAGCAGATAAAAGTGATTACGAGCACCAAAAGCGTAAATAGTAGATATAGTTCTACCATGGTACTAAAACGGTGTGTATATATGCAGGCATATAAAACAAGGCAGTAATTGAGCGTACTATTCAAACCCTACTCTAAATGCATCTAGAGTGTGGGTGGGTGTATAGGCAAGAAGACCCCAAGGGATGATCCAACCTGATGGGAGAAAATGAAGGACCTTCAGTGTCGGCTGAAGTGCCTCCTCTACCAATCTATCAGGATGCTTATCTTTTATAATAGAAAGCAGCCTTACGATGTGCATATAGATTAGTGATGTTATGGATATAATAATATCCACATTTGTAAAGCGCGAACAATCACCCGTAAGGGTCTCTATGCGCTGGGGGCCATCGGGAAGATTAAGCAAGCTATTGCCTAGAGTCACATAGTGCTGGGCTACTCTGCCGCCGGCGCTGGGGATCGAACCGTGATCCCCAGATTCCGGAGTCAGTCGCCCTGGCCGCAGCGCCACACCTCTTCCCTTAGATAGCCCTGTCACCCTGTGGACGAAGATAGAGATGACATTTGTACATAGTGCGAAAAGAGACCTTGTACATGATGTTCAGGGCATTGTGATAATGTTGTAAGAAGCTAGGAGTGTAAACAAGTTTAATTTCCGAGAAACTAATCCAACATTGTCACGCACGCAAATATGTGCAAAAGTTCATGTCTGAAATGTTAGTGCGAGGACAATGTAAAAAATAAGCTTCCTCGCTGTATGGGCCTAACCCGGGAATATAACAAGCCTAGAAGGCAGACAAACCTTCCTATCTCCACTAGCAAACCAGTTTCATTGATCAATATGGCATGTTAATTTCTCATTTTTGAAATCTTCCTCATCAGAAAGACGGACCCACCTTTGCTTGTTGGAGGAAAAAATCCTAAAATTGCAGAATCTCAGGTTCACCAGATGAGTCTCTTCTGCCAGATCATTTAACAGAAAATGCCCACAATTTTCCAGTGCTTCGAAAGTATTTAACTGCCTCAGTCTCTACAGGGATTGTTAAAACAAATCATGTTCCCTCTGGCCCTGCAAGGCTGCAAGGTATCACCCCATCTCTCTTATAGAGTTAAGTTCATGGAGGGTGGTTGTGACAACAGTTCCTCCCAGGTTGACAATGCATCAGGTCCAACATATTTGTCTTACAGATGGTTCAAATGAGCATACCTTTCCTCTCCACCCCAGCCACAATTCCTCCCACACCAGAGCTAATTTTACATGAGCCCCTGTTCATTCTGCTGCATGGGGTCAGTTGTTGCTCTCCAAGGGTGCCACCAAGAAGATGCCAGACTCAGAAAGAGGAGGGGGTTGTTACTCCTGCTGTTTCCTTGTTTTGAAGAAGGACGGGGGCTTCAAAACTATTCTGGACCTTGGGTCTCTGAATGCCTTCATTCTGAAGAACAAATTCAAAATGCTCACGCTGGCCCAGATCCTGTATGCTTTGGGCCTCAGCAACTGGATGGTGTCCTTAGAACTGCCTGACATGTATTTTTATATACACATCCTGCAGTCCCATAGATGTTATCTGTGGTTCAAGGTAGACCTGGAACATTTTCAGTTTGCTGTGCTTCCCTTTGGCCTCACCAGCACTCCTCGGGTATTCACGCTCCTCTCTTCAGAGGTCGCGGTTATCAGTATTTCCGTAATATGTTATTGAAGGGGGGCTCACCACAGTCTTCCCTAGATCATCTCCAACACTGCCGCAGCACTCCTAACATCATTGGGGTTCAATATTAATGAGCCAAAGTCCCACCTAATTGCTTCAAAGAGACTTTGATTGATTGAGGTAATCATGAACACTGTGGAGTTCAGGGCTTTCTCTCTCCCACAAAGAGCCCAGAGGATTTGAGCTATGATCCTGGTGTTTCAGGGTCATGGAGAGAGTGGCTCTTAAGTTTCTTGGCCTCTTAGTCTCATACCATATGCCAAGTGGTACATGCGTGCTGGAATTTGAAGTTCCAATGGGCCAAGCATCAAAGCAATCTAAATGATGCTATCCATGTATCAGAAGAGATGGCTTGAGTTTTGCAAACACATTAGGTCCAAAGCCAGGTCCCTATCCCTTCCCCACCCAGAGCTGACTCAGCCCTGCTGGGCAGAGATCAGGGAACTCTAGTGGAGAGCTATTTCCACATCAATCTGCTGGAGTTATGGGCTATGTATCTGATTCTGTAAGCCTTCCTGCCATCTACAAAGAAGAGTTTGGTACAGTTTCTCAAGTAGTACTGCAACCAGCAGGGTGGCATGGGGTCTGGTCTTGTGTTGGAAGGCTCTGCATCTCTGCTGGCAGTTGGAGCGCCAGGGCTTTTTCCTGATCACAAACCACCGGCAGGATCCCTGCATGCCAGAGAGGATGAATTGAACAGATGTTGTGGCAAAGATCACAAGTAATGCCTACATCCCGAGGAGGCATAAGACATCTTCCATCTGTGGGGAAAGACCTGCCTAGATCTTTTCACCACAGTGTTGAACGTTTTGCATGTTGGAGTTTTTGGCAAGAACCCTTGTTAGGTGATGCATTCTGGCTGGAATGTAACACAGGACTTGGGCATGCCTTACCACCTCTGCCTCTTCTGTCCTGAATTCTGAAAAAGATCAGAAAGACTGAGCTCAAGTCATCACTGATGCTGCAGATTGGGTCAGGAGAGTGTGGTACCCAAACCTTCTGCACATGAGCATCTGGTCTCTGATCAAGCTGCCACTTTGTGAAGACCTACTTTATGAGCAATAGTACAGGGTCTTCCAATAAATCTATGCAATCTACACCTACCTGCATGGAGACTGAGCAGCAGATATTGACTGAATTTGATTTGACACCTGAAGATCTGGATGACATCCTTGCAACCAGGGGCCCTTCCACGAACACCATTTATGCCTGTGGTGGTACAAATTTGTGGTCTGGTGTGGCATTCACAAGACTAACCCCTTACAATCAAAGCTGTTAACATTCTTTTGCTGGTTTTGTCTTTAGCCCAACAAGCCTTGCAGTTGGCATTATTAAAAGTTACTTGTCTTGACTTACGGCCTTTCTTCGTTTGCCAGACCAATCGTCCTAAATTAAGTTACAGCTTATGATGAGATTTACTAGAAGTTTAACACACAGGTTCCTTCCCAAACCATTTGTGATGCCACAATGGGAATTTAACTTGGTCTTGAAATTTCTCATGTGTATGCCGTTCGAACTGATGTGGAGCAGTTCACTGCTATTTCTGACCTTATAGACCATCTTCCTCATTGTAATTAATTTAACTCATCAAATGAGTAAACTTCAAGCCTTTTAAGTGCAACCACCCAACACCACCTTTTCCCCCGGGACAAGAGAATACTATTCCGAATTTTCACAGTCAATACTGAGAATGATGTACCACCCTGATTGACTCTGGCAAACCTGGGAATGCGCATAAGTCAGAGGTGGTTCGATCTCAGGAATCTCTCCTGTTGATACTGGCTGAGTCTATTTCTCAAGTATAGGGGGTTCTTGCCGGTGAAGGCTTTGAATGCCAGAGTCAGAACTTTAAATTTGATTCTTTTTGCCACCGGAAGCCAGTGAAGCTGCCTCAGATGCAATGAGATGTGATGGCGGAAAGGGACCCTGTGGATCAGCTTTGCGGCTGCATTCTGTATGATCTGAAGCCTTTGGATCAGATAGGCAGGTAGACCCATATAAAGGCTGTTTGCGTAATCCAGACGAGATGTCACAAGAGCTTGTATTACACTTTTTTTAGCGTGTCTCATCTGAAAGGAGGTGTATCGGTTTCCCAACTGATCTAAGCTTCAAGAAGCAGATAGAAGAAATCTGCCTGATCTGGGAGGCAAAGGAGAGATGATCAGAATTAAACAGAATCCCCAAGTTTCTGGCCTAGGATGGTGGATTCATTTAAGACAGCCACCAGAGGCTGGCAGAGGGAGGGGTCTTCTGGTTGAAGAAGATAATTTCTGTTTTTTCTGTTTTTAGTTTTAAAAAGTTTGAATCCATCCATTTGACAATGCCTTTAAGGCAGTATTTGAATTTAAAGAAGGCTGCCTCTGAATGCTCTCAGAACAAGAACAGCAGTTGCATGTCAAGTGCATAAGAGACAGCCTTCACTCCCCAGGATTCAACAAAAGTGGCCATGGGAGCTAGGTAGAGGATAAAGAGCAGAAGGCTAAGTGTGGAGCCCGGCGGCACCCCACAGACCAGGGGGTTTGGACGAGGACAGATAAGTCAAGCACTGTTCCAGAAAAGAACTAATCCAAGACAGGACTGTAGTCTGAAGATCCAGTAGGCTTAACCTATTCATCAAGGTGGCATGACCAACCGTGTCGAACGCTGCTGACGAGTCGAGCAAAACCACCATGACAGAGGAACCGCAGTCCTCAGCTTCTCTGACAGACTCAGCTACTTCCAGTAAGGCGGTCTCCAAGCTGTATCCAGCACGGAAGCAGGATTGAGTGTCATGCAGCAGACTGTTTGCTTCAACTAAGTATGAGAGTTGGTTATTTACCAACTTTTCCAGGATCTTCGCGGGGGCCAGCATTATCAGTGACGGACTGTGCAGGCAAGAACGGTGGGGCAGTAGGGCGGAGTCGACAGATGACGACACAAAAACATAAAAGTAAAAAAAATAGAAAACACTTACCTTGCGCACGCCGCATTGCCGATTCGGTGATGTGGCGGGCGCAAGGTAAGTGGGAGACCGTGAAACCGAGAAGGAGTGACTTTATTCCAGCCCCTGGAAACCACGAGCACTGTAGCACTTTAGCCCTGGTCCCTGGAGGACGCACAAAACCTCGCCAGCGGTCCCGCAGCGCGGGGACGCGCGCAGGGCATGCCCGGGCGAAGACCGGGCCAAGACGGGCCCGTCTACGCCCGTCATAGACCGACAGAGGCCGGGCTGGGCCACATCTCTGACATTTACAACCTACTAGTAAGGGGGCTTGTGGATGGGCTTATTATTTGTGTAAAGTCTTTGGACACTGGCGCTACTGTTTAAACTTTCTATTCTTGTAGCGTGTAATTGCGTAAGGGTACCTCATTTTTTCATAGTAACGATTTGATTGTGCTACTTTGAATATGGGGAAAAGGAAAATAGTGAGTACATTGAACAAGAAACCTACTAATGCAGGTGAGCATTCTCGCCAAACCTTACTTAATTATCTTACTGGAGCTGTAGGCGCTATTGAACGCCAGATCACTACTGTTGAGGAGGCTTTAAAGCCTGGGGGGGAGAACTGTTCCGCAGTGAAAACTGGTAACGATAACAACGAGACCCAGACAAGTGTTGCGGGTGGAAATGGCTGCGTAGTGGTTACTGTTGATCACTTGTCTGGTAGCGAGCAGGAACACGATGTATCGCAGCAACCGCCAAATAAGCGTGCCAGGAACCCGGACACTTGCCAGAGTACCATCGAGCTCTCAGGTCCCTTACCAGAAAAGCCCTCACCTAAAACCCGCAAAAGACCATCGAAAAGGGGAAAATGTACCCCAGTCACTAAAGTGGAAAACTGGGAAAAGTCTGTAGTTAGTTCTAATATGCGCAACCAGAGTGAGGTAGGGAAATTAAACGCCAAATTGGATGCTTTGGATATGTTTATTAGAGTAGGTTTAAACAACTTGACATCCAGATTAGACTCAATGGATGGTAAATTAGCTAAATGTCTGGATACTTTGTTTCCTTTACCACCTGATAGGACGATATTGCCTGGCCCTGATGAGAACGATGAGAATCCTAATATTAGCACCAAGCTAAACCATGCTGGCTCTGCGGCTGTTAGATATAATGCCCCTGGTAATACACTCCTCCTGGGGACTAAACAACTCCATTGTGTCGAGTCTGAGGTACATCTATCTGCCACTATACCTATTGTGCCTAAGTCGACCTTTACCTCATCCTCAGCAAATGCTAACTGTGTGACTACGTCCCATGGGAACCAACAGGTTGTACAGCTTGATTTACCACCAGCAGCCACACCGTATGTAGTGGTGTTAGTTAATGTTCCTATATTGGCACATGAGTCGGAAGAATCCTGGGAGAATTTGAGAAATAAATCCCTACAGTGGCTCGGCACTAGGACAGGATTAACAGAGAAGCTATTTGAGGAGTTTAAGATGGTAAGGAGAGTGGGAACGTTAGGGAGAGGGCCTAAAAAATCTCCAGGAGATTGTGTTGTACTGACATTTAAAACACCAACACTAGTGAGATTGATTTTGAATAGGCTTGGTGTTAGTCGCTTGGGTAATTCACACATTAGTGCCGACCCCTTAGGATACTTTTATCAACCGCCACCCAGGAACAACATTAGATTTAATCTGGTAAATTCTACCCCACATTACACGAGTCAGTTTAACATCCCAACCCAAACTCGATTTGATAGACTCAATTATCTTGAAGGAGTTGACTGACTGGGTCTGGGGGACTCTACTCGAGGCATAATAACTAGGGGAGCGGAGGATTGCTGCACTAAGGGTCATTTAAAGATGAGTTCTGAAGTCACAAAAATAGCGCAATTACCTAAGACGTCACCGGTAAATATAGAAGCGGTTGAAGATATTAATATAGAGGAGTTGCCCCATGCCCCATAATGCAATTGTACCATCGTTTGCCGAGGGCATTGAGGGGATTTGTGACAGTTCAGGGAAAAATGATAACTGGAAGATAGTGGTTTGGAACGTGGCTGGCCTGAAAACAAAAGTGGATAATAAAGTTTGGGTGGATTTTGCAAGCAAGTTTGAGATACTAGGCCTACAAGAAACATGGGTGGAAGAGCCAATCCATATGTGTGGCTTTAAAACATTCCATACCCCTGCAATTGGATCTACTCACGGCAGAGCTAAAGGGGGACTCTGCACCTATATTAGCAACCACCTAAACATCAGGAAAGTTGTATTAGTTACTAGCAATAATTACTACCAAGTTGTCAGTCTGGATATAAGTCAGACATCATGTGTGACAATAGTGAATTTTTATAATAATGCATCCGTGGCAATGCGGGAGGAAGTTTTTAGATCTTTGAATAAAGATTTAATTAACTCACAAACACAGGCAACCAAAGATGCTTTTGTTATATGGGGGGGGGACTTTAATTGCCCCCTATGCCCGATTATTGATAAGGGTACCTGTGGGTTATCATATGGTAAAGATATTAGCCCTCCGCACTTTTCTCATATAATACATGGAGACCTCTTGAATGACATAGCATTCTCCTGTGATGTGGGGTTTGCTAATAATCTTTGTACAACCGAGGTCCCATTTAACCCTACTTTCAACGGACGAGGTGCCTTTTCAACAATAGATTATATCTTGATATCTAGCAGACATTCCCCCCGTGTTGTGAGTTTTACTACCCTCGATATCGCTTTAAGCGACCACTTCCCAATAAGTATCGACATCATGGCACCTTATAAAGACCTTAATACTAAAGGTAGAGGCACGCAGTTTTTGACGAACATTACCCTGAGCAGGCAAAATGGTTTTGCATTGAAATGGACAAAAGTCGATCCGGAGGATTTTATTACAAAGTTAGTGAAGAGGTGTTATTATATGTTTCAAGCCTGCCTCAATGAAAATTCCTCCCATGAAGTAACTATAGATAACTTTTTGACTATTTCATCCCAAATAAAAGATATTCTTTGGATTAATGCTAAAAATAGTGTGAACCATCGTGAAGGGTGGTTTGATAATGCCTGTACTAAGGCTTACACATACCTTAAACACACACTAAAGGCGAACGTGAAGGACCAGGATCTTATTAGGGAAGCCAGAAGAAATTACAAGAAGACACTGACCGCCAGGAGGAATCATTTAAGAGAGGAAGCTTGGAATGCTTTGCATGAGGCTTCTATTGATCGGGATTCCTCTGCCTTCTGGAAGGCGGTTAATGCGCCCTTTTTGGCGGACAAATCTAAAGCCACTATTGAGATAGCTATCCCTGAGATAGAGTGGATTTCCCACTACTCAAAGCTTTATACTAATCAAATACTGGATACCCAGGGAAACTTGGTACATGAGGCTGCTGTGGACTCTACACCCATTTTTCAGGATTGTGGATTGACTTTTACTTTGTGTGAGGTTAATGTGGCTATATTGGCCAGTCTAGGTGGTAAGGCGCCGGGGCCGGACGGTATTCCGGTCGACCTTTTTAAAAATAATATGGATCTATGAAGACCACTTTTAACGTTACTTTTTAACGCATGTTGTTCTAGTGGGTTTTTACCATCCTGGTACGAATCTATCTTAGTCCCTATTTTTAAAAAGGGTGACAGATCAAATCCGGCCTGCTACCGCCCAATTTCATTATTGGACTCCACTGTTAAAATTATAGGGCGTGTGGTTTTGGACAGATTACATGTGTGGGCAGAAGATCATTCTATTTTAAGCGACTTGCAATATGGTTTTCGTAAGGGTTTAGGAACAACGGACCAGGGCTTAAATTTACATATCCTTTTAGACAAATATTCCAAAGCTAAAAAGGAAAGGCTGTTTTTGACTTTTGTTGATTTAACATCAGCATTTGACTGTGTAGTTCACGAAAAGCTTTGGCAGATATTAGAGGGGCTGGGGGTGGATAACCATATTATTTCTTTTTTAAGGCAGCTATACTCGGGGGCGAAGGCAAGGGTTCGTTTTGGACAGGGGGAGATTGCACTAAGCACTTTAGGGTTTCTAGAGGAGTACGGCAAGGCTGTGTCCTTGCCCCATTCCTATTTTCTTTATATATAAATAATCTTGAAGGTGTCTTAGTTAAGGAGTGCAGGGACCTGCCAATGGTAGCTACACGACCTATCCCTGCACTCCTTTATGCTGATGACGCGGTCTTGATGGCACGCACACCCGTTGGTCTTCAAAGGGTAGTAACTTCCTTCACAGATTTCATGACTAATTTGGGCCTCACAATTAACTGCTCAAAAACATTCTCTATGAAGTGTGGGACTGGGGCTATCAAAAAGAAAAACTCTGTTTATATTAATACTAGGGCAATAGAGTGTACAAAAACCTTCTCATACTTGGGGATAATATTCGACCAGTCAGGTTCTTGGAGTAGGGCCATTAAAGAAAGAAGGTTGTTATTTAGCAAATCATTAATGGCCCTAACCAATTTTAGTAGGAAATTGGGTAGATGCTCTCCGGGTGAACTGCTACGTATTTATAGAGCTTCATGTGTGGCGATTGCCACTTATGGGGCTGGTATCTGGGGATACGCCAATGTTAATTTATTACAATTGGCAGAAAACATCTTCCTCAGGTATCTTCTAGCAGTACCTGAGAGTACGTCAACTTTTGTTTGCCACACTGAATTGGGTCTGCCGTATATCGGGGATGTGATCAAGATACAGCCTGTTCTCTTGTGGCATAGGGTATGGACGACCGAAGAATCTGCTTTTAATCGCCAAGTTTTAAAGGATGCATTGGGCATTGATGGGGCAAAACACATAAGATGGTTGAAATATGTTAAAACTATTTTGTTTCAAATAGGCCATGTTGAATATTATAACGACTCATCTACTATGTGTAAGGTATCAAGGAAGGACCTTAAAAATACCTGCTTGTTATACATGAATGAAGTTAGATTATCAAGTGAAATGGCCAAGACTTCCGTGGTAGCACACCATCTTACACCTCGACAAATGTACAATCATATATTTTGTTAACAACTATGGATTATGACAGGTTTCTGTTGACACGTTTTAGATTAGATATTTTGCATCGATCTTTGAGTTTCCCGGAGGTAAATGATTGGTCCAGAACACTCTGTAATTGCCCATGTGATGATATATCAGCCCAGTCATCTATTCATATAATGTTTTTCTGCACATTTTATTCGAAGCCTAGGAAAACATGGATTATTCCTGTTCTAAAAAGACTGGGTCTGAGACAATGTCGACCAGCATTCTTGGCTTTGCAGTATTTGGATAATGTCTATATTATTGCCTCTGTAACTGTGTTTTTAAAAAATGTTTTTAGATGTCGTAAATCAATTGTGATGTTTTAACTAAGTTTTTCTATCTGCATTTATTGATTTTTATTCTTTTATTGTTAAAATCTGTGGAAATTTGGTGTGATATCTTAACTGTGCTTTTATGGTTATTTTTCTAATAACCGAATAAAGTTCTTTGAATTGAATTGAAGTGGCTTTCTTTTTTTTAAATTCTATTTTCCTTCGTCATCGTCTGTCGACTCGCCCTCCTTCCCGGCCTCATTGCCCAAATGGGCCTGAAGATGCTAAGCATCTAAAAAGGTCACACGTTAGTACTCAGAACACTGTCACCAAAGATTGTTCATTTTCTGCGTCTGAGGGTGTGGAAAGGTTAATAGATAAGAAATTGTTATCAGCTCATGGGTGGTGCTTATAGGTGGCTATGTTCTGTCACTTCCTGGGAACTGTAGTGTCAGCATAGAGCTGCACGGTGCCATCTAACGGTGCACGTTTTCGTGATCCAGTGTGGCACTGGTGTCTATTCTAAGGTGAGGAGACAAATTAATAAATGAATTCATTAACTAGATTCATTTTCATTTTAAAATGCTGGTGTAGAACTAGTTATACTGTTGCAATAATGGGGTCGAAGTCGTAGTAAATTACATTTCAAATGTACCTTAATGAATCAGCATCTGTCAATTTATAGTAGTGCTACTTTGAGATAGTGGACCTGTGTGTGGTAATATACAACTGCTCTGGATGTTACTGGTTCACTGTTTCTCCAATGTTGATAGTTCTGCAGAAGGCAGGCACGTCATTCCCAGTGCCCTGTGTCATGTGATGTAATTTACAGTGATATAATCGTAGGGTCAAAGGTCATGGAATTATACTTCTTGTGATATTCTACTGCTAGCTAATAATTTTGGCGCCTAACTATTTCGAAATATTTTTATTCACAAATTATTGATAAACCTGAGAACATGTTTGCCAGGTGTGTGCTGTTCATCTCTCCTCTCTTACTGTTTCCTTCATTGTATTGTTTCATTCCTTTGTGAATCAAGCAGTTGAACAAGTCCCTCACCTGCAGTCTTTATGATTGTGCTCCTGTATCTTTTTCCTTTTTTCACCATAGTCCTCTTGTCCAGCCCACAGCTTTGGTCTCTATCTCAGAACATTCTACATCTCTGTGGATGTGAAGTGACTGAGGTCCAAGGGCCACCGAGGATCTTTAGTTGATATGTGCTGAGGTTTTGGTCGGGCTGTTTCATAGCTTTTTCACATTTTGGGTTGAGCCTATAGGGTGGTTAAGGATGTACATTCGAAATAAGGGTACTGAGGACTAGGAAAAAATGAAAAGAGTATAAGCATTATCACGACAGGTGACTGGCATTTGTTCTTTGTTGGAATTGCACCCCAGGCATTCGCTCTGATGGAACAACACCTGTACACATCATTCTTTTTAACCAGATGTTATTTCTTTTTGACAGAAAACCTCGCGGTGAAGGCAAAAAATGCCGAAAAGTCTATGGTATGGAGAACAGAGATATGTGGTGCACTGCTTGCCGCTGGAAGAAGGCCTGCCAGAGGTTTGTTGACTAATAAACCAGGACCACCTGCCAGTGGGCAGATATTGCACCAGGACCCATTTCAAGCTGCACTTATGACAGACTGTTTCACTCCATGGCTCTTTTATCAAAGACTAATATAGCTTTGCAATTTAAAAACAGCACTTGGAGCCAAGAAGAAAAAGCACTTACATAGAAATGACTTTGAGGACGGAGAGAGCCAAATGTTTTTTGATTATGGAGCAGCTATTAGAATGGCTCATCTTTAGATACCTGCATAAATTCCTGATCCTTGAAACAAACTTTTTTAACCATCCTAGGAACATAGGAATTGTACATGAACATTTATAGCACTTAAGTCAAGTAGCAGCTCGTTCACTGGAATGAAGGCCCTTTTTAAAAGCTTTCTGACAAAAATGACATGTGGTTCGTTTGCAGCAGAGCAAAGTATAAGCTACAATTTTTTCAAAAGCATCCATTTTAAGACTGAACATCAAGACAGAATAATACTCTTAATATTAGTGGTCTTGCTTTAATTTTTCTATTTTTTGTACTTGGTTTTGAGCATTGGATTTCTTGGATTTCAAGACAAACTATGTGGAGTTGCGACTGATGCTGAAAATGTTGGTTATGTCTAAGGATGGATGGGATGATCACCAGCAGATCTCAGCAGGCTTTGGGACTCGGTTCAAGCATGGAAAGGACGGGTTGATTGACCATTGGTGAGAAAGGCGAAGAATGTCATTTGCACTACAATTATACTTCCTTTCCTGCTTTTTGGAAATAAGGCTTATCCTAGCAGCCACACAATCACTTCCTCTGTCACTGAACGCCTGTCTGAACCTCACTCTGCCGCTCTGATACTTTTATTTCTGTTTGAGAGGTCATCTGGATAATGACCAATTCAGAGTTTGGATAAGAAAATTCTGATAATTGTCTGAGCACAAAAGGGAGACAAAAACAAGAGGCTTGTTTCATTCCTTAACACCATGAATTTAGTTGTGGCAACAGGGCAACAGTTTCTGTGGACAGGCTCAAGCTGCAGAGATTCTACTTACTCCATGTGGAAAAATGATTCTGAGGCTTCCTGTCTAATGTGGCTTTTAGTGGGCTCTGTATCTTGATGGTCGCCTTGAGTTTTCCACAATTTTAAAAGTAGGTAAAGTAGAAAGATGTGCATAGTCCGTGTCTAGAGCCATAAGCTGCACATATTTGTACTGCAGGTCTCAATTCCATCTGGCACTTGATTGTCACATTTCGTGCTCCAAAATGTAAAGAGCATATTTTTTGACATATATATATATAATTCATGAAATACACATATAGTCAAGAGTACATAGGTATATATCTATATCTATCTATCTATCTATCTATCTATCTATCTATCTATCTATCTATCTATCTATCTATCTAATATATATATATATATATATATATATATATATATATATATATATATATATATATATATATATATATATATATATATATATATACCCTGCTCCCCAATGATCCAAAGAACAGCACTCCAGGTGGTGTATCCAACAGTATCCTTTATTAAAGAAAGTGGCGGAAAGCTGTAAACAACACGTCAATGCATTTTGGCTAGGAAAGGCTTGTTCACGATGCAGACTTCTTGTGTAAATGCCATTTTAAAATGATACTGGAACATCAACACAAAGGACTAATCAGCGTGTTCTATTACAGCCGCCATTTTAAACTGGTATGAAGCACAGTGACATTATAAAATATACATGTGATCGCAGTATATTATGATTAACGCTTACTGTTGCAACATTTCAAATACTATCTTTAACTCATAATCATAATTATATAAAAAAGATATTGTCACTATGCTCTTCAGTACTTCAAAGGGGGACTATACACCATATTGAAAAGCGATCACACATTCAGTGCAACATAAAATGAAGTTATATAAATTCAAGTGCTCTTTCACAAGTGACACAAATTCCACCACAGTGCCATTATACAATAGTCTAAATAACATACTTATTGTGATGTCAATCTCGAAAAGCAGAATTACTTTAATCAGAACCCCAGAGTGTACCCATACATTGCTATATTGTTTTATTTTGAGATATAATATTGGTACACCCTCGGGTTCTGATTAAAGAATTTCTGCTTATCAAGACTGACATCACAATAAGTATGTTTTTTAGACTATTGTATAATGGCACTGTGTTGGAATTTGTGTCACTTGTGAAAGAGCACTTGAATTTATATTACTTCATTTTATGTTGCACTGAATGCGTGATCGCTTTTCAATATGGTGTTCTCAATTCGGTGGGGTATAGTCCCCCCGTTGGAGTACAGAAGATTATAGTGATCAGATTTATTTTGTATAATTATTATAAGTTAAAGATGGTATTTGAAATGTGGCAACAGAAAGCATTGATCATACTGCGATCACATGTTTAGGTGTAATTTCACTGTGCACAGTACCAGTTCAAGCTGGCCGCTGTAATAGAACACTGTGTTTAGTCTTATGTTTGTGTTGATGTTCAAGTATCATTTTAAAATGGCGTTTACACAAGAAGTCGGCTTTGTGAACAAGGCTTCTCTAGATTAAATCCGTTGACATGCTGTTTAAAGATTTTTGCTACTTTTTTTAATAAAGGATATTGTTGGATACATCACCAGGAGTGCCGTTCTTGTTCTTTGGACCATTGAGGAGCAGTACTGCATATATCTACATGCTCCAGCGTGAGCACATTTATGTGCACCCCGTCATTCTGGTGCTGGCTGGCATACTCATTTGACTGTTGGATGGGTAGAAATATATACATATGCATATATATATAGAGAGATATATATGTATAGATATATAGATATACCTTAAATGGCAAGTCAGTGAAAAAGATTTTTATTACTGCAGTGCATATTTCAAATACCATGTTTTTATCCCAGTGCAGGTTAGATTGTGCTGGTTCCACTTTTTAATGTTCACTGCTTCATATTATGTTCTGGGATTACGAGCAATGTGATTGTGCTCTAGTTCTGCTTAAATACCTGTGTCTATAACTAATGCACATAAAAGGACTTCATGGCATAAACCATAGACTCAGATGTACAGAGTATAATTTACTATTTATTACCATTGTTGTGTAGAAAGGGCAATAAATAGCATATTACACATCTACACTATTTATGCCAAGGCAGTAAAAATAATGTGGCCCAGTATGTAGAGCAAGTGTACTAATAAAGGCACATTCACTCATTTAATATTACAGTGCAAAGGTCAAATTTGGTGTAATTACTACAGTACAGCATAACTGACATGTGAAACCGTTGTTTAGTGGCTCACATATGGCATCATTGCTTTGATAGTAGAAAATAACTCTGCTAAGCGTTACAAAGCTTACTGAATGCAATTGTATTTTAATCCATGTATTTAACCCATTGTTTGCTGATTCTGGCTAAATAACTTTGTTTACAACCACTAATCATGATAAAATAGCATGGTATAAATCATATTTTGCAGATACAGTGAGTCTAATATGCTATCTGTTACCATTGTTGGGGGTAGGGCAGCATGATTCCCGCTAGGCTTGACCTCTGGTGAGTCATACCCTCCCCCCACATTCAGCACTGCTAATAAGTAGCCAATTACACTCTGTGCATCTTCATACATACTCTTTATAGATATAGCTATATACATATAGACAGGTAAAGAGAAATAATTCATAATTAACCATGTATCATGCCATTGAGGGTTTCTAGCAACCTACTAACCAGAACACCGATGGTCCAGTAGTTTGTAAATGTCACTAGAACCCTGAAATGGCAGGACACGACCATAGTAATCATATGCCCTCCCATTTATTCTCCTACTTTAATGATGGGTTTTTATGCTACTTTCAATTTTTTCAGTGGAGTATGATTCAATCAAATCTGTCTTTGAGTTTACTGTATGGCTCACAAGGATGTCCATACAACATTCTGTGTCTCGTGGGGATATGTCAGGCATGAGGCATAGCTGAGTGCCTTACCTTTAAAGAAGTTATATAATACCTCAGATATGGACATCCAGAGAAGCTATATTATATAAAAAATCCAAATCAAAAATGGCCCTGAAAACAATTATCTAAAAAAGCATAAACTGGTAGAAAGAAGCAACATATTTATTGTGTCAGTCATGCAATCAATCATAATACTGAGCGGGTATGGTCATTGTACAGTGAAGGTAAGTTCCATGCCAGAGAAAAAGACATGGCCCAAGTTTTAAATATATCTTTTATAAAGTGGTTGGTTTAATCCAATTGTCTTTTTTTTTATTCTAGTAGGAGGACTCAGCAAGCATTGCCTTTTTCTTTCAAGAACTCTATTACATGGAGCAGGCAATAATGTATTCCTTGAAGGACTAAATTTGTTTATTATCCAGGTCCAAAATTGAAACAAATACATTAGTATTTGGAATGTCTCTTTTTACAAAATCATGTTGTGGAGTCATTGAGGAGTCATTGAGGCATGATGGAAAGAAATAGCAAATTTGATCAAATATTTGATGACTAAACCATATGGCTAACTACTGCTGACAGATATACAATCACATTCTCTGTTTTCCTAAATTCTCTAGGTAAATTTACTAATTTGTGTGAAGGTGATAGCTGTGTCATTAGGAAAGGATGAGGTAGATTTATTGTTTCCTCTGACATTACGTGTTTGGGTGCTTTATTTACTGTGAGAATCTTCAGATGCTCTTTGTATCCTGTCACTTCTTCCAGTTCCGAAAATCGCTTTCTGAACTTAATGGAAATGTCATTCACCCTGTCGGTGACCATTTATTAGTTCTGCCATGTCAGATTGATAGATCTGGAATGATCCCTGCCTAACTGATCGAGAATGTTTTAATTACTTCCAGGTAATCTTTCTTGAACGTAATCCTTTTATTGTGAGCTTGTGTTGTGTTTAGGAAACAGGCAACTATTTTAGCCCCTTTAATTAAACAAAAAATGCTAGCCTCTTCGCTAGCCCTGAGGACTTAACTACCCAGAGGTCTTCTTTGTACCATCCACATAGCAGTACAAAATTCAAAGATTTGTAATGTATAGGAGGGAGGGAAATCAGGACATTTCCCATCTGTATGTACAGAACTTCTCTTGCTGCACCATACCTCTTCATCAGCCCAGACTTAACATTATGAAGTTATAAGAGTAGTAGCAAGTCGTCAACCATAATCTATCAAGGTTTGGAAAAAAAGTTGAAACACATATGAAAAATGTTCAAAGGAAAAAATAGTCTGACGCTATTACATGAAAATTACTGTATCTTTAGATTTTATATTGCTAAGGACTAGAGTTAGGGTGTGGTTCAGTGTTCGAATAATGGTCAGTGAAAAGATTAGTTATGGGATTAGGATATGGTTTAGCTTTAGGGTAAAGGTGAATATTCGGGTTTGAGTAGGGACTGTCGATTTCTGCTAGGGATAGGATGAGGGCATTAGTTATGGTTGAAGATGCAGAAAGTAATTAAATAGATTATCACATAGATTCCATTTACTTACAACTGCAAATCTCGCACTTTTTCCCCAAACTTTTATGCCTTTCAAACATTTAACTTTAAATTTTCAAACTAGATTCCAGGTGACAAAACATTGACTGGTACATACAAATTCCTCGAAACTGGAGGACGAAGCTGGAGAAATGCGTTCACAGCATAGCAAGTTATACCCTGCACGGGATTCTGAATTCTTGACAACTTGAAATTGATGGGTGGTCCTTTTTAGAGTACCAATCCAGAAAGTGGTTCGTCATTCACTTTTGAGCTATAGCAATGGTCGCCCTGAAGAGGAAAGAGGAATTTCAGTAGTTTACGGTCATGATGGGAAAAAGCTACTGTGGAATTTCTATGACCTGTGCTCAGCTTCGAGACATCATCCCAGATAATCGAACCACAATCACATATGAACTACATACATATTGGCCATATATGACGGCTGTGTCATGCCTATAAACAGTACATGTTTCGTAGATGTAACAAAGAAAGAAATGGAATGGGGCTACTAAACTGCAACTTATCTGCTTATAAAGAATCGAATCAGACCAGGACTTGCTAGAAAGACTCCGACGTCATGCAGTCATGCATCACTTACTAACTGTCAAGAAAAGAAATATCCATGCACTTATGGCTAGTGAATGATTATGACACAAACACACCAGGAAAATTAGTGGGACTGAATTATTTTCAGAATCACTGAGCGCCTCACAACACAGTATGAAACAGAAAATACCAAACTAGGTCAACCCTGCTACAATCGTACAAGGAACACAGGAATAGGTGAAAAACCCGAAATTCAAATGCCAACATCATAACTCATACAAATACAGAGAGGTTCTACACAGGGACACGTCTGTGTTCTTTCCATATCATTAAAGATACATTTTACAGTCTAGAACTTAGTTATCACTGAATGCATTCTGTGTTTTTGTAGTCTTACTTTGCTTTCATTGAACTAAATAGATCAACACACCTGAAAACAATGATTTGTAGGTCAAAAGCTTAGGACTGCAGACAATGTCTGTACAGAATTGGAGTGAGGTGGTCACCCTGTTGTGCAGTCAATCAATTGAGTGCACCCAGCCACAATCACAATCATTGTGCACCTGTCTCGCGCCTCTACATAGACCAAGGCTACGAGAGACACTCACAGTCACTCCAGCACGGCAGCAATGAGCATTTGATAGTCCCAGGGTGCCTCATTCACATTTAAGTTAACCTGGTAGTACAAGCTTGTAAAAACATCCACACATTACCCTTGGAAGGCCATACATGGCTTAGCTAAGCAGATATAAATGTAATGCATAACTTTCTAACCCACTAGCCAACCCTTCAAACGAAGTGACTCCTAAAAATCCCATCCCTTTCCTCCCCCAAACCCATAAGGGGTACAAGCGATCCAAGACTCGGTGATGCAAGGCTTTGAACCTTAGCGGAGCCACAAAGAATACACTTAAGCCTTCTTTTGCTTCTATTCAATGTTTCAGAAACAAATCCACACATCATCAAGTGCTGTTACTTGAATTGAAATGCATAAAAATCAGTTTAACTTTGAGGATCGTGGTATAGGGTCCTGGTACAACATGGCAACTGTATCAGCCACACAATGACTAGCAGAATAGGGCTGGAATCAGGAAACTACTGTCCGCAGGGTGCTGTAATGCTTCCTCTGCAAAGGCGTAGTCTTTGAAAATCTAAGCATCTTCTACACCACATCACCAACATGAAAAAGAAACCTATCTCACAGGTATGACAACCATCACATGACAGCCATCTCCAACAACGTGTTTGGCAGGGACTTAATTGTAGACCAGGAGCAGTCCTACTATAAAAGCTCAGCAATCATGAAAATAAATTGCTCACATAAATCACCGTCACACCATCGTGAACATGGAAAAAATATTTATCTTCTACAAATGCGAGCATCCGCGCCACAGTGAGGAACCATGCAGTCCATGAACCTTTATTGAACTTGAATTCCGAATAGGCTCTGCATCACATGGGTCACCAAACCAAAGCAGTACTTGTTCCCCAGAGGAAACCAACCAGCCATGAGGTATCACTGTCTGTGTGGGTGAAGACTTCCATCAGAAGGCCTGCACAGCAATAGCATGTTGAGGGATTCCCATGAATCCAAAAGAGCATCAAACACTTTATTACAGAAAGGGTATTATTTCCTTAATACTATCATAAAAAGTCATGTAATCAGGAAGCGGGCTCTGGTCAGTAGTAGCCACCCACAGTGAAGTATCACACAGCCAGCACAGCAAGTTGTGGTGTCTGCAGTGACAGAATAGCACACAAACAGTCTGTGTGGTGCATCTGCAACATTCCATTTCCTCTTAACAAGTTACAGCAGGGTCATGTTGCCTAATGTACTTTTACCCCAAAATGTCAGTGAAGGAACCCACTTCCTGTAAGAGTGGAATAAACATCTGCAAACACTGATAAGTGGATTGAGGGGTGCGAAGATCCAAATTCCAAAACAAAACAGAGGGCTTTAAGTGGATCACCTCCTCCCTCCAAGTAAAAGGTGTGCTCTTTGGAGAGAGGAGGAAGGGGAGTTATTCTTCATATCAAGGTCTGATTTCCCAAAAGAAACCTTGAGGGATTTCAAACCCACACGGGCTCCCCTCCACAACTAAAGAAGAGGACTCAGACCATGGGACCAGAGGGCTTTGTCCGTCATATCCCATCAGACACAAGTCCTTGGCCTTAGAAAGAGTGGAAGAGACCAAAGCCTACAGCTTAGTATAGGCCGTTTCCAAGATTAGATGGAAGTGCCATCCCCAAAGAATGAAGGAGAAAAATAGATGGGCATTTTGGACAGTCACTTTGGATACAGAGGGGCCTCCCGGGTCTGGTAAACTATCATCAGCCTCCTCAGCGCATCTAAGAGTTGTCTTATACCATGTGCATCCAAGCTATCATTCCGAAGAAGTGCTAGACCTTCAGGATATCAGTCTGTCTGACAAAACAAAATAACACAAGACTAACATAAGCATTTAAAAATATTAAACCAAATGACTACGAGATTCCTACAGAATTATTAACTCTCCACATCACATCCCAAATATTACTATTGCACATCAAAAATCCCCACCTCTGAGCAGAGCCAAACTACCACCCATTTCATGAAAGTTCTCAAACCCGTACTATTAAAAGGTTATTTGGAAGACTTATCTTTTGGGGGCGGTCATTGAGGAATGTCAAAATGGAGAACTCTCAGCAACAAACTGGACTCTAGTATCCATTGTTCTTCTGTTCCCTGCATTCTTTACCTTTCTCATTCTTCATCCCTGAGTACTTTGATGCTATCAAAGGATGTCACCAAGTGTTCTCCATAAAACAATACAAATAAGTAGAAAAAGTATTCGGATTCATGGTAAGACCTGCATCCAAGGTCAAGCTCCAATCAAAGCAACAAACGGATCTACCAAGTGAAAGGTCAGACTTTTACACCATCACAGCAAAAGAAGAGGCTAAAAGTATGTTTCATTTGAGTGGCTAGTGTGGCTGTCTGTTTCTTGAACATAATTTCAAACTCAAAATCTGTGCATGGTATAGGAAAGAGGGATACCATTTTTATTCTTTATCCAAAGGGTTAATGCTCACTGCTACATCCCACAGAGTGAAGAATGAGCACCATTGTGTGCTACACTTCTGTGTTGATCTGTGTTATAAAAAACATTTAGAAAAAGGTTTGTGTTTTATTTCTGTTATTTTTAAAATAATAGTCGTACTGCAAAGACCAGCTGTTCGTATATCCAAAATCCAGTTTTCAATCTAAGCAGATCAGCTGCCCATCAATATTTAATAAAGGTGGTATCCACAGTATTTCTATTTAGAGACATCCCCATCTTAATATCAGGAGACACAGTTATACTACGTTTGTATGGTTAAATATCTCAGTGTTTAGAAGTTTAATTCCCTGCAGGTTGCCTCATGCCCCTGTAACTAAGAGCCACCATCTACCCTTCTTTGTTTACTTGACACTTGTTCCTTTAGTTCAGTTGAAGGAGACAAAGAGCATGCACCATGTTTTCTTTATTTATCGCAGCTAAGCCAAGTCTGATAGGCTATAGAGTGTGATAGGAGATTGGAGCTCTATAGTCTCCAGTAGCCGAACAATAACATCCTTCATTAAATATAATACCTCAACAAAGCCTATATAATGCATCTTTTTGGAATTGTCACCTGCAGCCACATTCAATTAGTCACTCCCATATCAAAAGGGAAATATTGTTACTCACTCTACAATATGGCTTGCTCTCAAATCCAGTGTTGCACTTGAGCCACCTCGCATTGATTTCCACAATTCTGTCTTTTCACTCAGCCTGAGTGCATTTAAGAGAAATGAAAACATTTCCAGTTCCCCTTTACTGTCACATAAATCTGCACATACACTTCACATAACCAGACTATTGACAATGTGAAGAACTCCCTGGTGGTCTTCAAATGTTCCTACATTTTCTATAGCTCCTTTCACCCCATATCTTTTAAATTGAAAGCCTTGTTCAAATTAAAAAGGTAAATCCGTAGACTCATCCATTCCTTGGGATGGGGGCAATGTACCCAAGGTAAGCCTTTACCCAAACCTCTTCTTGAATGGAGATGTACTTGGAAAGTTGACATAAAGTCTGGTGTTATTCATGTCTTCATTTTACAAAGTATATTGTGTTGGGTCACTTGCTGTTACCAGTACATTTATTTAACTTATGGTCCTCCTTCAGGACACTGGTTCATATATTCAAGGCCATATATCGTAAACAATGTAGGAACTGTCACATCTTCCAAATGTCCTACTTACACCTTTCTCCAATCATGGAGATGTAACCGTGCTTCCTGGCAGTTATTGTTATAGCTAATACAATTCCAGCCTTGAAATGTGCCTTTCTTCTAAGTGGTTAGAAACCCCGTTTCACCTTTTGCTCCAAACATTTTATTTTAACAAGAACCTTGCTGCGTTATGTGCAAATACTTCAGCCATGTTTTTTCAAATTTGAAAGTATCCTAATGCTACAAACTATTTTATTTTTTATTTTAAAACGTTTGAAAATGTTGCCACAGGCGGCATTCTTGGACTAATTCTGACATTGGCTCATATGTGTATCAGCTTTCATTTTCACTTACTCAAATTTAGCATATAGTTGTGCAGTGGCGCTTGTTAAATTGTTGTATCATCTTGTAAGCTTTTCTTGTATAATTGTAAATCTGACACAGAAAAACAGTTGTCTATATAGCCCTGGGAGGATTATTTCTTTTAGTATCCTTAGTGTAAATGTCCATTACAAATTAAGCAATTTGTTGCTTATCTGTGGTCACACAAATGTAATAGTTTTCTGAAACCAATTAATCTAGTTAATTTTTCCTTTATATCCTTTCAAAATCTAGGGCTGTTCTTTTGTTGTGTTGTGTCACCTGCTTTGTATGGGCTGTAGTAAGTATACACACCACCTCCAACCTCTGCATCAATGTACATGTGTATGAGGCATATCTAAACACAACACCATCCAGCAGGCTGGAAATAACTTCACAGTTTAAATCAAAAGGAAATCCTTTGGATTTATAGAAACCAAATACTAACTAGATATTATGCACCTCGGTGATCAGGAAAGCATGCCACATAGGCTTTGGTTTGAGAGCCAAGAGTGTGAACTCTAAATCCTGTCTCCCTCTCACCTTTCCCACCCGGTTTTCAGGAAAGGCAAGGGATCACTCCCTGGACCTGCCCTACCGTCATCTGACAGAGATTGAGTTCCATTTCATCAATTCCCACAATGCAGTGACAAGGACAACATAAACATCTATCTCATTGTATGCTCTCCTTTTAATGTCATATGAAGAGAGGCTTCCTTTGTGTATCCACACTACTGTGGACATTTCACCAAAATCCTGCTACTTTTATTCCACAATGTTGCAATAGGTGTAAATGCCCACTGTAACGGATGTAAGCCATTCTGGCAGTGAGTATGATTTTTCAAAACAGATTATGATAGGAAATTCTAAGGTGGCTGTTCTGTAATTATGGTTTTACTGTTTTCTCTAAATTGAAGGTCAAGTTGCCATTGTGCAGAATGTAGTTGCTTTGTGATGTTACTCTATTTTGATCTAAGGCTTTGGGTAATATTCACCAACTTTTTGCTACATTTACAAACATCCCATTATAAAATTGTTACAAAGTTTACTGTAAGATCCATACTAATGCAAATACACCAGTACAGTCTGCGTGCATGAGGAAAGTTTACCTTCCTTTTTTTAAAGCATCACCAGTAACAATAAGCTGATATTTACAGAGTAATGGAGGTTTTAGAGATATGATGATGGGAGGAATGTTTGTAAACAGTCAATTCACTTGTGGTAGCATTCCAACTCATCATTTTCACCCATTGTGCCTCTCTAGACAGAAACCTGCCTTATGCAAATCAGTATAGACTCTGCTCCGCATGAGAACAGCCCATCCCGAAGTACCAGACAGGGCCCTCTCCAGAGGGAACCACGAGCAACCCCAGACCTTATTTGGCCTTGTTAGGCCTCATCAGGGAGGTATAGCTTAGATACTGAGGCACAGTGTGTCTATTTGCAAGCATTTCTCCAATCACTTTTTGTGGTTGTTATTAGAGATGTAATCTCTACCCTGTAATATACCTGAAATGTGTGTACTGCTATCCACTCGTAGAAATGTATTCTGTTAACTATCCTTGGTTCAATAGTTTGTAAACAGCTGGCTGGCTGTCCACTCTGGTCTCACAAATGGGTAAGGTACTGAGTTGAAGAATTACATATTAAGGTGGTTGGATATTCAGATCACCTTGCTTCTCTACATATGTAGAGATAAGCATTCTTGTTGCACGGTTGTGTGTTTTGAAGTGTTCTTAATTATTTTCACAACTACTTGTTTATCTGTGTTCTCTTTTTTATGCAGTGTGACATTTCGAAAAGGCTTTTGATGCAATCAAAGCAGACTGATAAAAGTAGCAAGACAACATACCTGAGCATATAATAACAGGCAAAAGCTTTGATCCTTATCAAACAGTCTGAATTTGAGGCGTTTTCAGAAAAGAAAATAGTGATACTTCCAATCATGAGCTCATTGATCTCTAAGGATGACTCCTCCATCTTTGTTATTTAGATTTACAAATTATCACTAATCTCTAGCATGCATATAAAGGATTATTAGTCTAAAGGGTCTCTGTCAAACAACAGTTGTCTTGCTTGCATTTGTTAGTTCCTCTTGGTCCTGCATTAAAAAAGAGATGCTGTCACGAAATGGCCCCTACGCCTCTGTCTATTACACCCCCCCCCCCACTTTTGCTTCTCCCTGGTCAAGTCTTCCTCCCTCCTCTCCAGGAACCTCAGCTGCCTTCAATTGCAATGATGTGCTGCCATCGAGTGATCCATATGCCTCCGTGCATCAGCACTGAGTGGAGAAGGGTGAACTTTAATAGTGGTTCTAAACCCAGCATACCTCCTCAGTGGGTGTGTACCTGTTTCTTACTGACCTTTTGTTGTCATCGCTCCTTGGGAAGAAAACGTGATCTGACTGGATATGGTGTCTCCTTTGAAGGATGTGTTTCCTCTCCTCCCCTCCCCTCGCCTGTCATACCTTAGAATGCCACATCTCTGGGACTATGGGCAATTGTGGTGAACTGTCATTGGCTCCCTTACCCATCTGAAAGCACTGCAGTGCCTAACAAAGGAGACAAAGACACACAATTGATGGACGGAATGCAGAACAAATCAAAACATTCACCTCCAGTCAAGAGATCTGGGTTAAATCCATCATTCTTTTGCTCACCATGCCGCCCCAGTTTAGACCTGGCCATATGCAAATCAGTCTTGACCCTCTGCCTCATGGGAACAGTCCAGCCCGAACTGCCAAGCCAGGTCCTCCTTGGACCGAAAACAAGCACCCTAGGACCGGTTTCAGGGTTTCACCCCTCTTCAGCCAGGATAGCTTGATTCCAGTGGCACAGTGAGCCCAGGACCCACGTCTGGGCATACCTTGCGCACTTAGGGTGAGAAAGCAAAAGACACACAATTGATGGACGGAATGCAGAACAAATCAAAACATTCACCTCCAGTCAAGAGATCTGGGTTAAATCCATCATTCTTTTGCTCACCATGCCACCCCAGTTTAGAGCTGGCCATATGCAAATCAGTCTTGACCCTGTGCCTCATGGGAACAGTCCAGCCCGAACTGCCAAGCCAGGTCCTCCCTGGACCGGAAACAAGCATCCTAGGACCGGTTTCGGGGATTCACCCCTCTTCAGCCAGGATAGCTTGATTCCTGTGGCACAGTGAGCCCAGGACCCACGTCTGGGCATACCTGGCGCACTTAGGGCGAGAAAGCAAAAGACACACAATTGATGGACGGAATGCAGAACAAATCAAAACATTCACCTCCAGTCAAGAGATCTGGGTTAAATCCATCATTCTTTTGCTCACCATGCCACCCCAGTTTAGACCTGGCCATATGCAAATCAGTCTTGACCCTGTGCCTCATGGGAACAGTCCAGCCCGAACTGCCAAGCCAGGTCCTCCCTGGACCGGAAACAAACATCCTAGGACCGGTTTCGGGGTTTCACCCCTCTTCAGACAGGATAGCTTGATTCCAGTTGCACAGTGAGCCGAGGACCCATGTCTGGGCATACCTGGCGCACTTAGGGTGAGAAAGCAAAAGACACACAATTGATGGACGGAATGCAGAACAAATCAAAACATTCACCTCCAGTCAAGAGATCTGGGTTAATTCCATCATTCTTGTGCTCACCATGCCACCCCAGTTTAGACCTGGCCATATGCAAATTAGTCTTGACCCTGTGCCTCATGGGAACAGTCCAGCCCGAACTGCCAAGCCAGGTCCTCCCTGGACCGGAAACAAGCATCCTAGGACCGGTTTCGGGGTTTCACCCCTCTTCAGCCAGGATAGCTTGATTCCAGTGGCACAGAGAGCCCAGGACCCACGTCTGGGCATACCTGGCGCACTTAGGGCATGAAAGCAAAAGACACACAATTGATGGACGGAATGCAGAACAAATCAAAACATTCACCTCCAGTCAGGAGATCTGGGTTAATTCCATCATTCTTTTGCTCACCATGCCACCCCAGTTTAGACCTGGCCATATGCAAATCAGTCTTGACCCTGTGCCTCATGGGAACAGTCCAGCTCGAACTGCCAAGCCAGGTCCTCCCTGGACCGAAAACAAGCACCCTAGGACCGGTTTCAGGGTTTCACCCCTCTTCAGCCAGGATAGCTTGATTCCAGTGGCACAGTGAGTCCAGGACCCACGTCTGGGCATACCTTGCGCACTTAGGACGAGAAAGCAAAAGGCACACAATTGATGGACGGAATGCAGAACAAATCAAAACATTCACCTCCAGTCAAGAGATCTGGGTTAAATCCATCATTCTTTTGCTCACCATGCCACCCCAGTTTAGACCTGGCCATATGCAAATCAGTCTTGACCCTGTGCCTCATGGGAACAGTCCAGCCCGAACTGCCAAGCCAGGTCCTCCCTGGACCGGAAACAAGCATCCTAGGACCGGTTTCGGGGTTTCACCCCTCTTCAGCCAGGATAGCTTGATTCCAGTGGCACAGTGAGCCCAGGACCCACGTCTGGGCATACCTGGCGCACTTAGGGCGAGAAAGCAAAAGACACACAATTGATGGATGGAATGCAGAACAAATCAAAACATTCACCTCCAGTCAAGATATCTGGGTTAAATCCATCATTCTTTTGCTCACCATGCCACCCCAGTTTAGACCTGGCCATATGCAAATCAGTCTTGACCCAGTGCCTCAAGGGAGCCAGCATGAAGAGGCTTTCTCCTGTCTGCAGTCTCATGGTTGCAGCGGTGCAGTGAAAAATGTCTGGAACTATTTGCCATCTTGCTCCCAAGAGGGCCAAACTGATTTGGGCCGGTAACATAGAGAAAAGCTCTGTTTTAATAATCTCTATTTTTTACAAGGTGAAACGCATGCATTTCAGGCTAGGACATGCATCTCTTTAAATTAGGATACCCCAATACACCTACTTGGTTTCTCTGCTCCTGCTCTGTGGCATAGATGTGGTTCTGATTCTGTTTTCCATCACAAGTATCTAAGGTTTGCATTGCACATCCATCATTTCTAATTTTTGACTCTCTACTGTCTCAACAGTTAAGTACATTGGAATTGGATACAGTTTCGTCACTGTCTTATAGACTGTCTGTAAATCGGACATTATGTTCAACCCCATGTTCTCATATCTTGCCGGTAACAGCTCAGCCTGTGAGAAAACTTGTTATCAATCAGTCTGTTGTCAAACTCTGTGGTCTGATCCCTTCATTTTGACCAGGAATTGACTTCCACGTTCAAGTCAACATGGCATCACAAAAATAGTTGTGTCCTCCTTGGCAGCATTCCATCTCAGGCTGTAAATAATGGCTCTGCTTCTCAAAACTCCGGGGCATATCAGCATCGGACGAAAAGAGGCGATAATTTTATCGCCCTATCAGCATGGACACGCAAACGCGCGGCCCTTGCTGATATGCCCCCCCATCTTTACAGGTGTTGGTAATCCTGCACATAGGCTGCATCTTTTCTCAGTCTTTCACTCACCTGATTTGGGGAATCATAAGTTGGAAGAGATATTTGGGTGATCACTGTAGATGGGGGAATGGTTAAATAGGGGGATACGTGTTAACTGGTGGTTAAGTAGAGATGGAGACTCTATTTTTCAATTCTGGCCCCAAAAGCACTGCCTATAGAACTGGGAATCTGCCAACTTTCAGTGTTTTCAAAACACTGTATTTCATAATGGTATGTCATATAATGCTTATAATTGTTTTTCATATTATTATAGTGGCATGCCTTTATGACAACATTCATGCTAATTTTCACCCAATTTTGCCATCTTGGGAGGGCTTCTTTGGTTTAAGTGAAGCATCAGAGCACCGAGATATGTTCCTTATTCCAATATAAGGATGCTTGTCAAGATAATCACAATTTTCTTCTTTGCCTTTATCACTACTTTGTGTGCTTCCCAATACCTCTCAATGCTTGGTTAATCCACAAGATTGTAGCTAGCAGTTCCAGATAAAGTCCAGAGAAGCAGGTACTTCGGCATTTGAGATGGCAACCACACCTGCCTGAGTTTTTCTGCAGACGCAGGAACCTCCTCAGTGGTCTCACCATGGAGCATATCATTAAGGACCGGCGATAATTATCGCTAAACGCACTTAGCGCTAGGATAATTATCGCCGGGTAACGTGGAATTTTATCGCTGAGATAGCGTGCTATCAGCAACGCTTATCTCAAAAGCGATAAAATTCCAAGCGCTAACTGCCAAATGTGAGATTATCGATGGAAATCCAGCGATAATCTCACAAAGTTTGGCGATAGCTTGTTGATAGGGCAGGGCAGACTTAGCCATGATATCCACCTTACATTGGATATCATGGCTAAGTCAAACGAAAAGCAGGTGTAAGGAAAATAGCGATAACGGAGGTTATCGCTACTTTTCTTGTTGCTCTGCAGGTTAGCGTGAGGCTAGATAATAGGAGAAATGTCGCTAAGGGACATTTCTCCCGTTATCTTGGGGTGGAACGCCCAATTTGCATCTCATTAAAGATGCGAAGATGGGCGTTGGGGGAAAGGGCGAAAATGAAAGGATTCACGCGATAGCGTGACCTTGCTGATTAGGCGATAAATTTATCTCCGCTTTTCATCTGAAAACGGACGCAAAAGCGGCGATAATTTTATATCGCCTCCTTGATGATATGCCCCCATGTACCTAAAGCTCTTGATGACTTCCAGTTCTTGATTTTCAAATAGAGACGATAACCTTAAAAGGCATGGCATCTCCATGGCAAAGCATGTGGGAATAAGTGTGAGACCCACGTTTGCCATTCTGAGTGGCTTTTATTGCGTGATTTGTTTTGGTTTATTGATTCAAGATAAAACAGCTTCAATGGTAGTGGCTTACCTTTTATGAGTGACTCTCTTCAACGTTTGCTCAGGTGATTGGTAATTTCTACTGTTCATTCACTTTTTATGGTTTAGGCACTCAATATCTCATACTCATCGATACTTATTGGCTTACATTTTCTAATTCATTACCACCTGCCCCTTATTTGGATCTTCCTCTGGTCAGTCAAGACCTTCATGCTTATTGCTAACTATGGATGATTATTCAAAGTTTCTTTCAAACATTTACTACTAAAGTCTTTTTTCTGGTGACTTTTACCTTAATACATGGTATTGGCTCTTCTTCATTGCAAGCTCTACCTCAATAACATATTTTTACAAAAGAGTGCTCCTATACTTTTATCTTGAAGGTGGTCCACTCTTGTCTCTAGACATAAGCTCTTTCTTTATTCCTGATTCTCTCCCTCCATCTGAGTCTTCATTGTTTGAATGTGGTAAAAGCTTTCCGTTTACCAAGAGTGCACTGACTGCCTGTGCAACTCTTAATTGCCTTACTAATATTTTATGCAGCCAAGAAGTCATGTTCAGCTACCTCAACCAATAGATGTGTATGGCAATAAAGATGATTTACCAGTATATCAATCTGGAAATTCCAGCCATCTGCTTAGGCTACTACATAAGGAACAGATGATTCTTTGGTGGAGCCTTCGGATGTATTTGTCCTTGATGCTGCATTCTGGTGTACTTTATCAAACCTGCTGCAGATGTTGTAATTGGAATTCCATCCCATATCTCTTCCACTAAAAATATTTCAAGCTTTCCTTATTTTCAATGCCCAAGGAGCATCATCACACGAGCTTAGGTTACTTCTCTTACGTAGTCATGGCTGCATACTTCTTTGCCATACCCTCACTATGTAAGGTCTAGTGTGATATAAGGAGGATGAAGTGCGGATATTAAGAATATATACCAGTTTTAGGCATCTTCTGTGCTTAAATCACGCTGTTCACATTCACAGGGTAAAGCTTAGCTCGCATGCTGTCCTTTGCCACTTTGGGTTTATGACACACTCAAACAAAACATGGCTTTTGAAAGTTCGACACATAAAAGTGATTTAAGGATAGTGACTAAAGCCTGTTGAAAGCATTCTAGGTTGGCAGTCAGCTGGACTGACCCACCCTCACTGAATGAGGACTTCGATGAGAAGCTAGATTAAAGTTTTGAAACATGTCTGTTAGTGTTCTGAACATTTAGCAACAGCATTGAAATATTTCCCATGCATATATGTAACTTCTCCTATATGGTATAGCAGTTTTCTCGTAGCAATAGGGCATTTAAGATAGAAACGTATACCAATGGTGCTTTAATGATAGGTCCACAAGTAACAGTGTATTTATAAGTTACCAATTCCTTCCACTAGCATATACCCAGATTGAAGTAATATAATTTAAGTGTTTACGCGTGCTAATGAAACCATTAATATGAACACAGGCATAGTTCTTTGTGTATCTGCACCAACCTGCACACAGTAGATTGTATATTTTTTTGGGTGTATGCTGTTTTAGTACTGCAGTATGAGTGTTACATGAGGATACATATTACTGATTTATTAAAAAAAGGAAAGTCACGTGAAAACATTATTTTATGTATGCACATCGAAAGTATCCAGTTTGTAGGGAGGTGTAATATAAGAAATGCAAACAGTGCAGCAAGTGGAGTTGCTGTGTTGCGTTGTGGGAATAGGAGAGAGCAGGACTACGCTATATCTTCAATGAAATGGCACAGTTATCTCTCCATGCGCTCGTGCACTTGTGTCATAGTACAAGAGTGTCTGCATTAAGGTCAGGATAGCTTTTGTGCAGGAAGGAATACCAGAACACAGCATATATGCAAAGAGAAAATAACGAGGAGGAATTAAGATATTTCTCTTTGTTCCGCCAGCCTCCGGCAGGAACATCATACTGGTCCAAACTTATGTCCACAAGTCTTTGTAGATGTAGTTTGCGTCAAAATCCATGGGTGGCTGCACGGCAATACCTATACACCACCCATGGAACGCCTACCTCACGAAAAGTAAAACAAGACAGTGCAATGCGCTGCATTGTTACTTCTTTTTTTTAAGAAAGCAACACAAATTACAATTTCTGAAGATGAGTTCCCATATAGAGTTTACCACTATGTTTTTATGCTGTACTAGAAGCGTCTCTGCACATTTCTTTTTCGATTAAATAAAAACGGGTTGTCTTGTACTCAGAACACCCTGCCAAAGTCAACACTTTCAGGTCAAATTCATACTGTTTTCATCCCAAGGGCACCATTCCTGTGACCTATCATAATCAGTCGCTCTGCTTTGTAGGCTCCTCATTTACAGATAGATTCTCCAAACCAATTTTGAATTGGGTGTGTTTTGCCCACCCTCAAATAAAACAAGAGCATTAGGTGCACTGGCTCAATCCACTAAGATTGCTTGCACCATGTCTGACCTAACGCAGACTAAGCATAAGGAAGTGAGGAAAGTAGATGGGAGTCGCACCCAACCCCTCCCTGCTGTGGTATGCCTTGTAATGTTACGCGTGTGCACTACATAAGCCTAGTGAACCATTTTCCTTTTCCACCCCTTGCTCAGGGAAGGGAATGAAAATGTCATTCAGCATCAAACTTTTCCGGCCTGTGTTCTGACATTTATTTTGATGAACCACGTGGGTCTCTCCGCCCATGTGTATGATGGGAACGAATGCAGACACTTAATTAGATAGGGTGGTCGCCTTGTGTAGCTCCTGCAAACAATGTGGAACAATCCAACAACACACAGATCTGGGAATCAGAGAATCTGAGTGTTGTGAAGGTCTGCTGCACACTGTGATGAGCAGCACAATGCCTCCTATTGTTCAATTGCATTGAGTATTCTGTCTTCCATTAATGTGCTATGGTTTGCCCGGATTCTACACACTGTTTCTGGTTCCTCATTCTCCCTGGACCCTTATCCTATTTAGAACTGCATTAGATGGTTGCCCTCTAAATGAAGACTGTTATTTAATGCACTACCCTAACCATCAACAGATCAACAGTATTCAGCATCATAAGCTACACCCAAACAATTCCAACGCCCAGTTGTTGAAAAGTAAAATAATATGTATTTTTATATTTTCCATGTGTTTTAAATAAGCCAAGGCCACAGCACATTTCATCAGACTTAAATGTGATTAGTGTTTCATTTCTATTCAAAATGTTCTATTGTGTTTCAATTTATAATAGAAGTTCTTCTTTTGACGATGTCCATCATTGATTACTAAAGATTTTTGTTGATGCTGTTTTTGAAAGTAAATTGGTCCTAAAATATTGTAATGTGTCCTAAAATATTGAAGTCTCGGTAAAATTAATTCTGCTGAGTTTTTTTTAAAATAAGCGTTAAAAACTCCTGCTTCCAAACAAGCATCAGACCAGAAATTGGCTATCATAAAAGTTCATCAATGGCCGATTCCTACAGATGATCATATCCAATTTAAATTGATACTTTTACGAATAAATTGTTACCAGCAGCTAGAAAAGAGGTTTTAAGTGTATACTGTTGCAAAATGGGGACATATATACCTTGGAATACCTTTATCCTAATTTAGGAGCCAAAATCAGAAATCAAGGACGTAGTTCAATTGTTTAAACTGAAAGCACAAACGTTTAAAAATATTACTTCTTTAGGATAGTAATGCATTGGATTTCAGTTAAATGTACTTTTTCCATTCAGGTGTACACAAATCTGTGTACACTTTCCTGTGACGTAGTGTAAGAAAAGATGAACAGAGATTACTTTGAATGCTTCTTTTTCATATATCAAATTCCAAAATGTAGGATGGTGCTGTTCACCCTAACTGCCACGCGCCCCGGAGACGTTAAATGTAGGAAGCGAAGCAACAGAGCATGGATCACCCCCTATACAATTCAAATTGGTTTCCTAGTTCATTATTGAAATGATACAGCGTGTAACCTTGACTGATCTTCCATAGTTTTACCTCAGATAGTCTTTGCAATTAGAGCAAGTACGTTGGATTTAATTGTAATACTCAGGTCACCGCCAATTTGTACAGGACACCCTATAAGAAATATGGCACTTCACCATTACGTCAACATGTATTTCATGTCGACTGGTACTATCTCATTGCAAAAGTGATATTAGCATTCTTCCTGACATTATTTGCTTGCCTCCTTCTATCCATCCATCTGAGCAGCGTTGGGTACTCCCTCCAAATATTGAGGGAATGTATGTCCTGTGTATGTGTTGTGTGTATCTCAAGCTTGTGAACTATAGCCAAATTTCATGGCTTCTATGTTTTATGCTAGAGCTGCCTAATGAATTGCAGTAGGCAGCATCAGTTCACCTACAATAATGTACTATATAGGTTTTTTTCTTCTTTTATGTAAGCAGCTGCGCTTCCACCAAAATCTATGGCAGTATAATTCAAAGTCTGAGTCCAAAAACAGGCCCGCTCCAGCATTTCCTGGCCTCTCTTGAACCTGGCAACTCCACACTCTCATTCACGCCAATAATCGAAGGTCAATAAATTGCAAACTCTTGCTGAGCAATAACAGTTCAATAAAACATTGCTCGTGTCTCATTCAATTTTTTAAACACGTGTATCATTCCTGGAGAGGGAATTCTGTCTCTGACATTTTTGTTTTAAATGTGAATATTGGCCAGGTTAGAAGGTGCTCACCCTTTTTCCCAAAACAAATGGAATGTGAGAAAGGCAATAGCATATGACGAAAATGAAAGAAATCTGGGGTAAATAATACGTTCTGGTCAATTTCAGAGATCTATTTTTAGTGATACAGCTGCTTTAGGATTAATGGTGCTTTTGGGTCTTGGCGTGAGTAAGCATTTTGTTGATTGTCATTAAAGTTTTAAACAATGTTACACAAAAGTATGCATATGGCAAGTAGAAAAGTGAAGAGGACAATAGTGCTTATTCAATGCAACATAGCTTAAAAGAAAAAGCAATTCTGGATTTAATAACTATGAGATGAAAAAAACACGTCAGAAACGCACAAGAGAAAACTGATTATATTTCTTCCAATGGCAAACTTTGTGTTCCAAGCAAACATTTGTTCCAGAAGAGAGTCCGACGTGTACTTGACGGCATTTCAAAACCTCCATTCTTCGAATATATTTCTACCATTACTGAGTGAATTTATTGTGATGCCTTTCAGGATTTCTGCCATTTTTGACTTCATTGGAGCCTGTGAGAGAACAGTACTGGCTCAACCTGTCAGTGTGCCCCTTCTGCCCTATGAGCACAATTTGGATGGATTGATTGCAAAGTGACATCGATGCCTATGTTCCGATTTATTATTGTACATAAAACTATGGCTGAGTGAATAAAAATGACTAATGCTAAATGTGCTGTTCAATTGGAAATTTGGAAAAACACAAACGTACATCCCTTTATTTCTGCAAAGAGAAAATAGCCAATTTTTGATGCCAATCCAATGATGCTTGAGATTCCAAAGAAATTCACAGTGGTTTTTGGTTTCACCCAGAATTGAGGACTGAATTTTAACATTAATAGTTACAAAAAACTAGAACATGTGTTCAGAAATGTCCTTTTTATGAATTTTTGATGACATTTTTACATGAAGGCAGACGTATGTAAAAGGAACTGCTTTAAAGAACGTTACAGCAGCACTTTAGAGACGGTCATGACATATTTCCTAACATTTTCTGGTCGTTGATTGCCAGCATGGCGGCTGCATTTGACGATGAGGTGGGATCTTTGCCCACAGCTGAAACTTATGGCCTCGGATCTCCCACCTTTGCTTTCCAGGGACTCCTCTCCTGAAAATGTCCTAAAAGTGGCCACGGTCCCAAATATTGCTGGCTGCCTGTGTAAACATTAAACCTGCCCACAAAATAAAAGCATTAGTGAACTGGTAAAGAAATAAAATAATATGTTACTCTTGGACATTGAAGCTTAGAATTAAACATCTGCCCGGCTACTCTTCACACCACACTCCCTAGTGTGGGTCAGAGATACAAGGTTTTTCTATGAGTGCTGTGTCTTACTGTTGTCTGTTATTGACATAGTCCTGCATACCGAGGCTTGAAACTAATGCTAGGCTTAGATGTTTTTGATTTATGAAGTTCCCAGAGCAAAGCGTGTCACCTGATGGATCTCTTTTCTATGAGTGAGCATGCTCAGTCAATCTGGCCTGGGTACTGAGGTGTAATTCACCTCTAAGACAGAGATGAGACCCAGTCCTCATAGAATGTGTTGTGTAAATCAGGCTCAGGCTCTCGGACACGTGTTGATGTTGACTTGCCCAGCCTACCTCTTCAAAGGCCATCAGGGCCAGAATGGCCCATCACAGTTGTCTCACCATGGTGGCACGGTTTGCTGAAATAAAGGTGAAAAGACATCCCACAAGGCCTAGCTTTGTTGTAGAAAACATTGCTAACTTGGGAAGACGTCAGCCCAAGCTAAGCAGAGTTCATTCCGCCATGGGTCCTTCATACAATAAATACACTTCTAGTCAGTTGTTACATTCTATTTGTAAAAAAAGTAGGAACCCGTTGGCACGTCTGACACACATGGTACAGCCATAAGTTGTTGCGGACGCCCTTCGGAATCAGTTTCCAAGATACAATACTGTTTTGGAGTCTCAAGCATCTGCAGGGGTGACCGCAGCAAGGCTGGGGAGGCAGCACGTCACCTGTTACTGGGACTTTGCAGGGACCACTGTGAGCAGTGGGAGTTAAAATCATGAAAACCTTTGCCAAGTATTTAAATCAGTAAAATTGCATTTGTTATAGTGTCCCTGCAACGACTGTAAATACCTTTGTAACTCGACAAAGATTCTTTTTTGTAATCATAGTGTACGCATTGTCATGTTAAGTGGTCGGAGTTTTACAAATGGATCTAAAAAGATGTCTTTAATGGCAACGGACTGAAGTAAAAACGTGTATGAAACAACATTTACTTATGAAACAAAGGGCTAAACATAGGATAAAAATGAATGAACAACACTGAAGGTTGTACGAATGAGAGCTAAATCAAAACTGGACATGAAAATGATTTAACATGTAACGTGTATTTGTACAAACTGTATTACTATGCATCAGCAGAAGTTAATAAAATAAATTATCCGAATGCACATGTTGTATTGGAATTGAATGATATGTACTTGGCGGAGCTATGCGGAACCCCGTGAAGCATGACACACTGCTGGAGTTATAAAACACATTGTCTGCTTTTTAGGTCGAAGCCTACCAGACAGGGCAGCTGACTGGTTTGCTAATGTCATCGTGACGACATTTGAAACGCTACCCTGGGAATGCATTCCGCCCATTGCTTACCATTGGCTTTGTGGTTTGTAACTCACATTTGCTTGTTTTCTATTTGCTGGCTCTATTTGTTTTAGGCTGTCCAGCTTGAGTTTGTCCTTTCCATTTCCCAAACCATATTTACTGTATTCTTCCACCAGTACTGGCTTTCTGTAAACAGGCCTTTAAATCTTTTTCTTATCTCGTCACATTTGCTGTGCATTCAAAGACAGAGGTCAAATGCCAAGCCCTGTCTTCCAGGGAACTTGGTGTTTCCTTTTCTTTCTCTGACTTCAAAGTGAGAGGATTTATGTGGCAATCATGCTTGCCTCTGAGGGTGTTTTTTCTAGCACACAACGAAATTTAAATGTCTAAAAATTAACGGTGCAGATATTTCAGAATATATCAGAATTAGAAAAGCACAAATGAAGCATATTTTTTGATAATTCTGAAATGTGGTGTAAACAAATATTTAATATGATCAAAACAAATCAATTCACTAGGTGATGACATTTTCACACAATATCGTTTGTGCACTGTATGGTTTTTTTCAGTAAAATTGTATGTCTTTGTAAATGTGATGGTCATTTCCATTGCAGACGTGTTGTCTGTAATGCAGTACGCTACCACACCATGTATACTTAACTTCGTCCCGCTCCACTTATTGTGCACCAGTCCACACCACTGCAGTCTACTCTAACCACTCCACGCTACGCCAGTCCACTCAAAGCCACTCCACACTGCGTCAATGCACTCTTCTCTGCACCACTCCACTCTATGCCTCTCTACCCTACTGTACTCTATGCCAATGCACTCTCCCCAAACTACTCTACTATGCACCACTGCAGTCTACGCCACTGCACTCTACACCACTCCCTTCTGCGCCATTCCACTCTGCCACTCTACTCTGCAATACTCCACTCTATTCCTCTGCATGCTATGCCAATGCACTCAGCTCTGTTCCAGTGTACTCTATGCCAGTGTACTCTATGCCAATCCACTCTACACCACTCCTCTCTACTCTGAAACAATCTACTATATTTCACTGCACTCGGTGCCACTCCACTTGGCGCCATTCCACTCTACTATGCACTACTGCACTCTATGCCACTGTACTTTACTCTGCAACACTTTACACCACTGCACTCTATGCCATTGTATTCTACGTCACTACACTCTATTTTACTCTGCACCACTGTACTCTATGCCACTGCTCTCTACACCACTCTACTCTGCACCACTCTGCGCCACTGCACTCCACACTAATGCACTCTACACCACTCTACTATACACCACTGCGCTCTGACAGTGTACTCTGTAACACTTCATTCTCTGCCACTAAACTCTATGCCACTCTACTCTACGCCACTTAACTCTACTCTGAACCACTCTACTCTAAGCCACTTTACGCTACTCTACTCTGCACCACTGCATTCTATGACATTGCGCTCTACTCTGCACCGCTCTATGCCACTCTATTGCACTCTACGCCAATGCACTCTACACCACTCTAATCTAATGTGCACCACTGCACTCTATGACACTGCACTCTGTGTCACTTCACTCTACGCCTCTCTACTCTGCACCACTCTACTCTATGCCAGTGCATTATGCCCCACTCCAGTGTAGGCGACTCCACTCTTCTCTTCACCACTCCACTCTATGCCAATCTACTCTGCAAAACTGCACTCTATAACACTGCATTAAATGCCACTACTCTATGCCAATGCTCCATACCCTGTACCACTCCACTCTATGCCACTTCACTCAACTCAGAAACAATCTACTGTACACCACTCTACTCCACTCTGTGCCACTCCACCTTATGCCGCTGCACTCTACACCACTCTACTCTAAGCCACTCTACTCTAAGCCACTGCACTCTATGCCACTGCACTCTACCTTTCACAACTCTACTCCTACTCTGCAACAATCTACTCCATGCCACTGCACTCTATGCCACCGCACTCTACTCCACTCCACTCTACACTACTACACTCTATGCTGCTCCACTCTATCCCACTCTACTCTACACCATTCTACTCTATGCCACACTACTCTGAAACAACTGCACTTTATGCCAATGCACTCAACACTTTCCTCAAAACCAATGCACTACGCCACTGCACTCTATGCCAACTACTCTGCACCACTGCACTCTATGCCACTATACTTTACTCTGCAACACTCTACAGCTCTGCAATCTAGGCCACTGTGTGTTACACCACTGCACGCTTCGCCACTCTACACCATTGCGCTCTACATCACTGAGCTCTATGCTATTCTATTTTTCTCTGTACACACTGTGCTCTACGTCACTGCTCTCTGCACCACTCTACCGTCCACCAATGCACTCTATGCTACTGCAATAATTGCAATTGAACTTTACACCATTGCACTGTGCAGCAGTACAATCTACTCTGCACCACTCAACTCTACAGCACTCTACTGTGCTCTACGCCACTACACGCTGCATCACTCCATGCCACTCTAATTTGTTCTGCACCACTGCACTCCACGCCACTGCACTCTACGCCAGTGCACTCTACAGCACTCTACTCTACACTGCTGCACTCTAGCCTGCACCACTCCTTGCACCACTTCACTCTACTCTAAAGCAATCTACTCTACGCCACTGCACTCTACACCGCTGCAATCTACTCTGCAACACTCTGCTCTACACCCACTGCACTTTACGCCACTCTACTCTATGTCACTGCACTCTACACCACTTTCCTCTAAAATGAATGACCTCTATGCCACTGCACTCTAGGCCAATCTACTCTGCACCACTGTACTTTATGCCACATCAGTCTAGACCACTCTACGACACTTCACTCTACGATATTCCACTCTATTGTGCTCTATTCTATTAATCTCTAATCCACTTTGGCACTCTACTCCACTCTACGCCACTCTACAACACTACTCCACTCTACGACGCTCAATGTAACTCCCTTTATGCCACTTTACTCCACTCTGTTCTATGACACACTACTGCACTCTATTCTACTCCATTTCTCCACTCTTCTCTGTGCCACTCCACTCTACGTCACTCGACTCTACAACACTGAACTCCAATCTATGCCATTCCACTCTCGTAAACTGCTCCACTCTATACCACTCCACTCTATGATAGTCTACTCCACTCTACGCCACTCTACTTTACTGAACGTCATGCAACACCCTCGATTCTACTCTACTCTCCACAGCACTCTAAGTCACTCAACTCTACGACACTCTATTTCACTTTGAAGCTCTACTCCACTCTACGCCACTCATCTCTACTCCACTCTACGCCCTTCCACTCTATGACACTTCACTTCCTCCACAACACTCTACACCACTCCATGCCACTCCACTTCTCTCCACTCCACTCCACTCTGCACCACTCCACGCCACTCCACGCCACTCCATATCATTCCACTCTACTCCACTTTACAACAGTCTACTCCACACCACTCCCCTTTACCCCACTAACATTAAGCCATGCTGAACAGCAGCCACGCTGTGTACAACATGGCTGAATAATATTGACAAAACCAATAGCTTTGCCAATGCTTGTTCGCCTTATCTCATGCAGTAATGCCCAAGGGCCCAAATGTAGTCATACTGCCCTCAGCTGATTTAAAAAGTTCCAATTCTCAGTACTTTTCTTCATACTACTTTCATGGACTCATATATGACATTCAGACAAATATAATCACTTTGCTGTGTATATTTATCATTTTTAAATCTCTTGTTATGGTTAAAGAAATCAAGAGTCAAGCTAATAATACTTTTGAGAAATAACAAAATCCTGAAGAGTGCCAGCACCAGACCCTCCTAGATCTCACAGAAATGTCAGCAGCCTTTGACGCCATTGGCCACCATCCTCTTTGTGCATGAACATCACAAACTAATCCTAACCTGACTCACCTATTTTCTCTCGGGCAAACGGCAAGTGTTGTACAAGTGGAATCCATATGATTACTTCCCTCACTGTCCCATGTGAAAGTCCCAAGGCTCCATATCACCAACAGTGACTGTGTTTGCAGGTTTGGCAGTCAGTAGCGTGGTTGTAGAGGGGGTCAATATCCAATGACATAATGGGGTAGCACAAGATTGTTCCTTAGGTGGAAAATCTACAAAGGGAATCCGATAACCATGGCTGATGATGGACAGAACCAATTGATCCGATATCTGCTGGAGCCAATGGTGTAGAAAAATAACTGAAGCCTGGCCCCAACTTCTGGATATTCATTTTTGACTTGCTCCCAGGGTGTGTTGACCCTGGGGTCAGGACTTATTGGTGAACGCAGCTCCCCGACCATGAGCCCGGCCTCCAAAGGGTCGTGAAGTGTCCAAAACATCCTGAAAATGAGGTTTTTGAAAGAAAAACTTCTTTCCTTGAAATGACTTTAATATTTTATTTTCAGCAATCGATTTCTGAACAATAGTGTTCAATTTGTCACCAAACAACCTCGGTCCTTAAAAAAGGCAACTTATGTATCAATGACTTCTGTGTAGATTTCAGACGCCATGGCTTAGTCTAAAAGGATCTGTGCCCTGCAACAGCTGCTCCTAAAGAGGATGAAAAAGCCCACAAAGTATCAAATGTCACATCCGAGGGGTACTTGGCCAATATCTCCATCTGAGTCAAAACAGGCGTTGGATCCTGAAGACAATCAAATAATTTCTCAAAATCATTTGTATTTTTCTTAAGTTTTTTATTTAAGACTTTATTAGTATTTTCATCAAAACAAAAGAGACATAACTTCCTGCAGTATAAAGACAGGTTTGCACAAAGAGGCAGTAAAGCAGCTTATCAACTGCCATACAATCGCATCAGTGGTTATCATTCCGTAGACTTGTACGTTCGGCACCCCCTGAGTCAGCAATATACCGGGTAAAATAAATAACAACATAGTAAGAGCTTTTGCCAGTCCCAAGCTCATCAGACCCTGTTTAATGTTAATATGGCGCTGGCATGTATTACACAGCAGTACAAAAGGGGGTGGTGATGGACGGAGCATCAGAACCAATCAAATACTCACACCCAGTCAACAGATATGGGATTGATACATCACCGTTCTTTAGCCCACTCTGCCACCCCAGTTCAGACATGGCCATATGCAAATCAGTCTGACCCTGTGCCTCGTGGGAACAGTCCAGCCCCAACTGCCAAGCCATGTCTTCCCTGGACCAGAAACAAGCTTCCTAGGACCGGTTTCTGGCATTTCAGCCGTTTTCAGCCAGGCTTGCTTGAATCCAGTGGCAAAGTGAGCAAGGGACTCAATGTCTGAGCATACCCTGCCAACTTATGGTGAACAAAGCGGTACAAAAGGGGGTGGTGATGGACGGAGCATCAGAACCAATCAAACACTCACACCCAGTCAACAGATCTGGGATTGATCCATCACCGTTCTTTAGCCCACTCTGCCACCCCAGTTCAGACATGGCCATATGCAAATCAGTCTGACCCTGTGCCTCATGGGAACAGTCCAGCCCGAACTGCCAAGCCATGTCTTCCCTGGACCAAAAACAAGCTTCCTAGGACCGGTTTCTGGCATTTCAGCCGTTTTCAGCCAGGCTTGCTTGAATCCAGTGGCAAAGTGCGCAAGGGACTCAACGTCTGAGCATACCCTGCCAACTTATGGCGAACAAAGCGGTACAAAAGGGGGTGGTGATGGACGGAGAATCAGAACCAATCAAACACTCACACCCAGTCAACAGATCTGGGATTGATACATCACCGTTCTTTAGCCCACTCTGCCACCCCAGTTCAGACATGGCCATATGCAAATCAGTCTGACCCTGTGCCTCATGGGAACAGTCCAGCCCGAACTGCCAAGCCATGCCTTCCCTGGACCAGAAACAAGCTTCCTATGACCGGTTTCTGGCATTTCAGCCGTTTTCAGCCAAGCTTGCTTGAATCCAGTGGCAAAGTGAGCAAGGGACTCAACGTCTGAGCATACCCTGCCAACTGATGGCGAACAAAGCGGTACAAAAGGGGGTGGTGATGGACGGAGCATCAGAACCAATCAAACACTCACACCCAGTCAACAGATCTGGGATTGATCAATCACCGTTCTTTAGTCCACTCTGCCACCCCAGTTCAGACATGGCCATATGCAAATCAGTCTGACCCTGTGCCTCATGGGAACAGTCCAGCCCGAACTGCCAAGCCATCCCTTCTCTGGACCAAAAACAAGCTTCCTAGGACCGGTTTCTGGCATTTCAGCCGTTTTCAGCCACGCTTGCTTGAATCCAGTGGCAAAGTGAGCAAGGGACTCAATGTCTGAGCATACCCTGCCAACTTATGGCGAACAAAGCGGTACAAAAGGGGGTGGTGATGGACGGAGCATCAGAACCAATCAAACACTCACACCCAGTCAACAGATCTGGGATTGATCCATCACCGTTCTGTAGCCCACTCTGCCACCCCAGTTCAGACATGGCCATATGCAAATCAGTCTGACCCTGTGCCTCATGGGAACAGTCCAGCCCGAACTGCCAAGCCATGCCTTCCCTGGACCAGAAACAAGCTTCCTAGGACCCGTTTCTGGCATTTCAGCTGTTTTCAGCCAGGCTTGCATGAATCCAGTGCCAAAGTGAGCAAGGGACTCAACGTCTGAGCATACCCTGCCAACTTATGGCGAACAAAGCGGTACAAAAGGGGGTGGTGATGAACAGAGCATCAGAACCGATCAAACACTCACACCCAGTCAACAGATCTGGGATTGATACATCACCGTTCTTTAGCCCACTCTGCCACCCCAGTTCAGACATGGCCATATGCAAATCAGTCTGACCCTGTGTCTCATGGGAACAGTCCAGCCCGAACTGCCAAGCCATGCCTTCCCTGGACCAGAAACAAGCTTCCTAGGACCCGTTTCTGGCATTTAAGCTGTTTTCAGCCAGGCTTGCTTGAATCCAGTGGCAAAGTGAGCAAGGGACTCAACGTCTGAGCATACCCTGCCAACTTATGGCGAACGAAGCGGTACAAAAGGGGGTGGTGATGGACGGAGCATCAGAACCAATCAAACACTCAAACCCAGTCAACAGATCTGGGATTGATCAATCACCGTTCTTTAGCCCACTCTGCCACCCCAGTTCAGACATGGCCATATGCAAATCAGTCTGACCCTGTGCCTCATGGGAACAGTCCAGCCCGAACTGCCAAGCCATGCCTTCTCTGGACCAAAAACAAGCTTCCTAGGACCGGTTTCTGGCATTTCAGCCGTTTTCAGCCAGGCTTGCTTGAATCCAGTGGCAAAGTGAGCAAGGGACTCAATGTCTGAGCATACCCTGCCAACTTATGGCGAACAAAGCGGTACAAAAGGGGGTGGTGATGGACAGAGCATCAGAACCAATCAAACACTCACACCCAGTCAACAGATCTGGGATTGATCCATCACCGTTCTTTAGCCCACTCTGCCACCCCAGTTCAGACATGGCCATATGCAAATCAGTCTGACCCTGTGCCTCATGGGAACAGTCCAGCCCGAACTGCCAAGCCATGCCTTCCCTGGACCAGAAACAAGCTTCCTAGGACCCGTTTCTGGCATTTCAGCTGTTTTCAGCCAGGCTTGTTTGAATCCAGTGGCAAAGTGAGCAAGGGACTCAACGTCTGAGCATACCCTGCCAACTTATGGCGAACAAAGCGGTACATAAGGGGGTGGTGATGGACAGAGCATCAGAACCAATCAAACACTCACACCCAGTCAACAGATCTGGGATTGATACATCACCGTTCTTTAGCCCACTCTGCCACCCCAGTTCAGACATGGCCATATGCAAATCAGTCTGACCCTGTGCCTCATGGGAACAGTCCAGCCCGACCTGCCAAGCCGTGCCTTCCCTGGACCAGAAACAAGCTTCCTAGGACCGGTTTCTGCAGAGGCGTAGCTAGAGCTTGTGGCGCCCGGGGCTATCCCTCAGATTGCCGCCCCTGGGGGAGGGGTGGTGGGGAAAAAGGACGGCGAGCACTTGAAAGAGGTCCGAGAGACGCGTAGTATCGCTGCTAACAGTTACCTCGATCATGCAAGTTACATGCACATACATGACACGGTCCAAGGCTACACAGTTGAATACACCGGTGACAGGCAGTACAAAGGAGAACACACACACTGCATGATCTATCTGGGGACTCAGAAAAACTGCATGTGACATCCATCAGAGAGCTGCGTGAACAATTACAACACGAAAGGAGTGCATACCACATATCAGCCCTACATGAAGTTATAATTTTTGAAATCCTGTTTTATGCTGTGAAAATTGAGGAATCTCAATTTTATGCTGTCTGAAAAATTTCCCAAGGTAAGTTTCTCTTTGCCTTCCTTACGAGTTTGCATTAAATTCTGCTATGTGCGGTAACTCCGGGAACCACACTTATTGGATTTATGAGTTTTGGAATGAAAACCATGTTCCCTTGATAAATGCTTTCAGGTCAAACCTACTGATATCTATCAGGGGAAAACCGGAAGATGGCATTTAGGTGCAGTAAGCAGCAAGATCTGGAAGTTATTCCTCATTACTGGGGGAATAACCACTCGTAATGAAGGGTATAGCAACAACAAAACAACAACAACAACAAAAACTATTCAAAATTCTTCCCTTCTATCCCTCCACTATCCTTTTTCAATCCAAATAACAGACTAACATGTCCACTACTCAAATAAATTTCCTATTTCACTATACTAATTCACCACTAATCCTTTATGGGTTCCGGAGAAGCATGCTACTCGCCGAAAAAGCACATTAACACCTCAACGGGTTAGCAAGCGCTATATAAATGCAAACCTTTTTACCTCTTCTACCCCTTCGGTATCCTTCTTAATCCAAATAATTTACTAACATACCGACCACTCAAATTATTAAAAATGACTTGCATATTTCATTATACTAATTCACCACTAACACTGTATGGGTTCCAGAGTAGTGTGCTACTCGCCGAAAAACACTTCAACCCCCCCATCAGAGGTAGCAAGCACTATATGAATGCAAACCATTTTTCCCTTCTCCATACCCTTCTCAATCCACATAATCTGACTAACATATTCATCACTCACCTTTCTTTCATATTTTCACTATATTAATTCACCACTATTCCTTTCTGGGTTCTGAAGTAACGTGCCACTCGCCAAAAAAGCACTTTAACACCCCATCAAGGGTAGCAAGCGCTATATAAATGCAAACCTTTTTCCCTCTTCTATCCCTCCACTATCCTTCTCAATCCTTCTCAATCCAAATAACTGACTAACATATACACCACTCAAATTACTTTCAAATGTTCACTATACTAATTCACCACTAATCATTTATGGGTTCCGGAGTAGCGTTCCACTCACTGAAAAAGCGCTTCGATGCCTCATTATGGGTAGTGAGTACTAGATAAATGAAATTACAATACAATACAAAAAATAATTGCAAAAGTGCCATCAACACCCTCAAGCAACCAGGCAAGGGGAAACCATGCAACCAAATTTAAACCCATTCTTCCAAACTCCCGACCTCCACAAAGAAGGTAGGTCCATATCAGTGTGTCAAAGGCAATATTGAAGCTACATGAAATCAACCACATCTGGCCCACCTTCTGGGTTAAACAAGACTTTAGGTTAAAGTTGTTAGATATATGAGGTCCTGCACCTCAGCCTCCTCTAAGATATGTTGCAGCTTTGTTCCAAACCACAGAGAGCAAATGCTGATAATGCAAGAAAACAGAAGCCAAGGGGTTCACAGGAGGAGCCCGAAAAAATTAAAAGGATATCAGCAAATAAAAGCAAAAATCCTGTGTGCATGGGAGGCAGTTGGAAACACACAGGAAAATGACTTAAACCCCATTATTATTCACAGAACAATATGGACCTCACAGACCTCCCCAGTGCCCAGTTGGCAATGTCCTTCTGTGCTGTAGTGTGACATTGTATCTCAGGTTGAGGCAGGCTGAACTAAGGTACGAAGCCATGGCAGGAGTAGAGTTTTGGCTTCTGGTGGGGGCTGGGCTTATCAGTAAGACTGAGTGAGGGCCCAATTCGGTTAAAACTGAGTAAAGACCAATGCCCCTATGCCCAGACCTAGCCTAGACCTTTTTTTCCTTGAATTGTTCTTCTTCAAATCACTGCAGAGATGCAAGCTTCAAAACTGGTGACGGATCACACTACTTGCTAGTGGTACAGTTCAGTTTAAGAGCAACAAAGCATTATGGGAAAGGAGGGACACAGTACTTCATATCTTCAAGTGACCCTTTGACATCAGTGACACCTTCATCAAATCCTGCTTTTGTGACAAACAGCACTTTGCTTTCTGGTGTTCTAGGATCCACAGAAGCAAAGTGGTCTTGGCTAAAAAGCCAAGATTGGATGAAGGCGTCACTTATGACAATGGGTGGTTAACACGCTTACTACTTTCATAGGATTAGCAGGATAGGGTGCCATCTTACAGATTCTTCCACCGATAGCAGGCACCTGATCACATAAAAATTCCCGCGACGGAAGCACCGTTTCTGCTCCACTGCACCACTTGCCCACGGACTTAATTAAGATCATTGAGAATTCATGATGTGATTGTGCACCCAGACCAACTGGTACCCCTCCCCCCCCCCCCCCCCCCCCCAAGCTCTCTTCAAATGGAATACATCTGCATGGGCAAGTTCTCTGGCTGTGATTTGTTACTTTTTTTAATCTTGAAATGCGCCATTTGCTTTTCTAACTGAGATATTTCTGTTAGCCGGAAATGCAATATTGTTCTTAAACCACTTTTAAATTTTGTAAATATGTTAGATGCATGCTTTTTACATATTTATGCTTTTAAATAACTAATAAACGTTTGCTAGTCACTTGAACTGTTCATAGACATGACTGGATAACAAGGATGCGCTGTCCTGGGAAAAAAACACACAGACACACACACACACCACACAGACACACACACACACACACAGACACACACCACACACATAGACACACACCACACACAGACACGCACAAAACACACACTGATACACACACAGACACACACACAAACACACACCACACACAGACACACACACACAGAGGATGGAAGCCCTATTATGCAGGGTGTGTAATTACTTTGCACTGAACTAATGTTACATATGAGTAAGACATCTTAGATTAGAAAGATGATTCCGCGTTTCCTGCTGCAATCATTTGAAGGGAGGAGACAGCACAATGCTACACCATGCATGTATCGGAGATGTGGGACACCCAGCTCCCCACAGTCATGAATTGACGGGGCTGCTGTATTCTGTTTCTGTTTGTTAATCACCGGGGGTCAGAGACCATAGGCCGCTTCCTTTCCACATGTTGGGGTAGGGGGCGGAGTGAGGGGAGTTGACAGACCGACGATAATGAGGAAATATAACATTAAAAAAGGAAACAACTTACTTTGCGCTCCCGCATCGATGAGTGGCACACACAATGGCGGGAGTAGAAAAGACATGCAGTGGGGGAGCGGAAATCTGTCCCGCCGGTTAATTTGCTCTCGCCTTGTCTTCTGGTATAAAAGGGAACTCCCTGGCCCTGCCCCCAGAGGAGCTGCGGAGGGCTATTCCGGGCTGCCGGCGCCAGGCCTGACCTCGCTCGCTGCCCTGGGCAGCCTGGGTCTCACAGGTCGCGAGCAGGAGGCCTTCCTCGCTGTGCCCTCTAACGGGCCACCAGTGCCGCGCGGCTGCCGCCCGCAAAATAGTGCCGCCTGGGGCGGACCGCCCCCACCGCCCCCCCCTAGCTACGCCACTGGGTTTCTGGCATTTCAGCCGTTTTCAGCCAAGCTTGCTTGAATCCAGTGGCAAAGTGAGCAAGGGACTCAACGTCTGAGCATACCCTGCCAACTTATGGCGAACAAAGCGGTACAAAAGGGGGTGGTGATGGACGGAGCATCAGAACCAATCAAACACTCACACCCAGTCAACAGATCTGGGATTGATCCATCACCATTCTTTAGCCCACTCTGCCACCCCAGTTCAGACATGGCCATATGCAAATCAGTCTGACCCTGTGCCTCATGGGAACAGTCCAGCCCGAACTGCCAAGCCATGCCTTCCCTGGACCAGAAACAAGCTTCCTAGGACCCGTTTCTGGCATTTCAGCTGTTTTCAGCCAGGCTTGTTTGAATCCAGTGGCAAAGTGAGCAAGGGACTCAACGTCTGAGCATACCCTGCCAACTTATGGCGAACAAAGCGGTACATAAGGCGGTGGTGATGGACAGAGCATCAGAACCAATCAAACACTCACACCCAGTCAACAGATCTGGGATTGATACATCACCGTTCTTTAGCCCACTCTGCCACCCCAGTTCAGACATGGCCATATGCAAATCAGTCTGACCCTGTGCCTCATGGGAACAGTCCAGCCCGAACTGCCAAGCCATGCCTTCCCTGGACCAGAAACAAGCTTCCTAGGACTGGTTTCTGACATTTCAGCCGTTTTCAGCCAGGCTTGCTTGAATCCAGTGGCAAAGTGAGCAAGGGACTCAACGTCTGAGCATACCCTGCCAACTTATGGCGAACAAAGCGGTACAAAAGGAGGTGGAACTGATTTGCATATGGCCATGTCTGAACTGGGGTGGCAGAGTGGGCTAAAGAACGGTGATGGATCAAACCCAGATCTGTTGACTGGGTGTGAGTGTTTGATTGGTTCTGATGCTCCATCCATCACCACCCCCTTTTGTACCGGCATGTATTACACAGCGCTATTCCCCGTCACCTTACTCCTACCAGTCTGTGGTTAGTACTCCATCGGCTCTCCCTCCTCTCATCCCCCCGCTCCATCACCACCAATCGTCCCAGCTTTTGTCAGTAAATAGGTATGGTATAGCGCCCAAAAGTTTTTTGGGCGGTTGCGCGGGGGGTGAAGCTCACTGGAAGTCTCTGTTTGCGTGCTACAAAACAACATGTCTCTGCTCCAGTCTGCAATAGAGGGTAGCGGGCCTTTTAACCATTGTTTAGCCATGCAGTGTCTAGCAAGTAACAACCCCATGTCGACTAACCAGTGAACCTCTTTAGGGAGTGGCTTAGAGAACCCCAACAGTGCCAGTAACGGGTCTGGTAGTATCTTCGCGTCTATGATAGTACTTAGTTCTTGACAAACCAGAGCCCAAAAGTTACTTATCCCAGGGCATGACCAAGCTAAATGGAAGAAGTCCACTCTAGGGTCCCCACATCTATCGCAGGTGGCGGTATCTCTCAGCCCATAACGGCATAGCTTCTCTGGCGTGTAGTACACCCTATTTATGAACTTAAAATGGACGAGCCTCTGTCTCCCGTTCAGCGAGATCCCTTTCGTGTTGTCACAACAGTATTTCCAAGTGACATCGTCTAGCTGTCTAGCTAGATCAGATTGCCAAGCAAGTCTCGACTTAGTGTAGTAGTTTGCCCGGGACCCCAAGGAAAGTTTGTACATTTTGGATACAATTTTTGTGGGAGAGGACGTCTTGATAGTATATGTGAGTGGTATGACCTCTGGCGGTTCATCCAAGTCTGCCCCTAGGGTGTCTAGCATTGCATGTCTCAGTCTGTGAAATTGAAATCTGTTTAGTAGTGTGGTATTGATGTTGGGCCCTGCAAATTGTTCCCATGTCTTGGCCTTTCCCCTCCGGGAACATCTCCCCGATAGCCAACGTTCCCATGGATCTGAGCGCTTTAATCACTCCGATATCTTTGCATGAAGGGAAGCCAATGGCACCATTCTACGGGAGCTATCAGGGAATATAAAATCGCACCAGAATGTAACTTCAACAGATGATGCCAGGCGTGTCTCGTCGTGTTTATAGAGTCTAGTATTCCAGTTCTACGATCTGACAGTGTGAACAACATAGTGGGCAAAGTAAGAGGAGAGGATGCCACACGTTCTATTTGTATATGCGGTGTGTCTGGAGAGCCATGTATCTACTGGTGAGTATGTGTGCATTGTGCAGCCCTGTAGTATAAGTCAAGATCCGGCGCTCCCAGCCCACCCAAGTCATACGGAAGAGTAAGGACATCCCATCTGACCCTTGCTTGTTTGCCTGCCCACGCCAGTTTTGTCAGAAGCACGTTGAGTGTGTGGAAGAAAACCCAGGAAGAACCATAGGGATATTAGAGAACAAGAACAGAAATCACGGGAGGACCACCATTTTCATGATCGAGATGCGCCCAAGCAACAACAGTGGCAGCTGGACACATTTCTCTATATCTTCCCCCAGCTTACTAATAGCCACCCCATAGTTTTCCCGAAACACCACTTCCGAGTCTGTGTGCACCTAAATATCGAACTGGGTCTGTCGTCCACAGAAACGGGTATTCGGGAATAAAGGGAACAGTAGTCGGAGTGAGAGGGAAAATAGTTGACTTAGTCCAATTAACTCTGAGACCCGAGAGCATGCCAAATTTCACTACCTCCCGTAATATAGGGGACAGATTATTCTCAGGGTACCGAATATAGAGTAGCGTATCATCAGCATACGCGGTGACCATAAGCCGGTAGGTCGGGAAACGAATGCCCCTATGAGCATGATACTCCCGCAGTGCGTAAGCTAATGGTTCGGCTACTAGCGCATAAAAGATCGGGGACAGAGGGCATCCCTGTCTTGTACCCCTGGTGATGTGTATCCGGTCTGTAACCAAGTCACCAATTTTTATTCTAGCAGTAGGCGAGTTATACAGGATCCCCACCATTTGTAGGAACATCTCCCACCCCCATCCGTGTCAAAACGAGTTTCATAAAGGGCCACTCAACTGAGTCAAAGGCCTTTTCCATGTCCAATGCACTGCTTGCACATCCTGTCTGGTATGCTGTATTGCCCCAAACACCGTTCTCAAGTTGTAGGTCAGGTTCCTACCTGAGACAAAACCAGTTTGTTCAGGGGCCTCTAAGTACGGAATTAGTGGTGTCAGTCGGTTAGCAAGGATCTTTGCGTATAACTTAGTGTCCATGTTTAGGAGCTACAGGGGACGGTACGAAGTGCAGTCATCTGCAGGTTTACCCGGTTTCAATATCGTGACGATGACCGCTTCCCTCATTGATGGGGGCATAACACCGTCAACCACCATTTCCTCAAACAGTGAGACTGAGTGCGGGAGCAACATATCCTTAAATTCTTTATAAAACGAGACCGTGAGCCTGTCTATCCCAGGCGCACTACCTGCCTTCATACCAGCCAGAGCAGTAAGGATCTCCTCTTTTTCTAGGGCGCGTATTAAATATTTGCGGTTTTCGTTAGTTAGCCAAGGTAGCTTCACATGTGTCAAATAGTTGAGTACTACTGACAGAACCGCTCCAGTATCGCCGTCTCCCCGGCTATGAGCTCGCCTTGTTTGTCTCTAATTTGAGACACCACCGTGGCCTCGCTGCGCTGCTTCAGGAGGGAGGCGAGAACAGCACCCGGGCGTTCTCCCTCACCATACGAGCGCACCGTCCCTTATTTTCCTACGTGCTTGAGCTCCGCGTCTGCCGCGTCATGATACTCCTCCAAGAGTGTCTTGAACGCAGCGGTGTTCAATTCAGTCTCGCCTGTAGCCATTTGTCGTTCTAAAGATTGGAGGGAGCGCTCCAGGTCAGAGAGACTCTTCCCCAGCGAGCAGAACACCCCGAGTGTTATGACATGGCTATCCCACGAATATACACTTTAAACGCTTCCCATACGGTTGCAAATGAGTCGACCGAGCTGACATTACAGGCAAAAAAGGTGTCAATCGCCTCTGCCATCTCTGACCTAAATGCGGCATCCAGCAGGGAGTATGGAGGGAAGCGCCAAGTAAAAGGGGGAATCCGTTTCCCTGGGGTGTCTACAACTAGAAGGATAGGGGAGTGATCCGATGTAAGTACGGGTGAGTACAGTACAGTCCTTAATTCTCGCATATAGAGAATACATAGTCAACCAGTAATCAATCTGCGTATGTATATCATGGAACGCCGAGTAGTGGGTATAACCGCCCTTTATTGGGTTCCGCTTTCACCACATGTCCGTCAGTTCTAATTGCGTCATAGCGTCCGCGATAGCAAGGGACGCTACTGTGACTCGTCTGTCCGGGCCACCCGAGCGATCTAAGGTTGGGTTCAAGACACAATTAAAGTCGCCCCCCCATAGTTGAAGCATCCCTGCATGAGCCCGCATCTTATCTGTGAGGGAAGTGTAGAATCTTGGGTTATCATAATTCGGGCCGTACACATTTAACAGTATCAAATCTAACCCCTTCCCTGTACATCGGGAGATAACATACCTACCCTCATGGTCCATATCAATTGGAACCAGTTTAAGGCGAGACTTAGGGTTCACCCATGTTACCACCTCTCTCGCATGCGTAGTGAAACCTGCCCCATGTGTGATTCCTGCCAGACCTCTGCAGAGGAACATGGCGCTGCTCGAGGTAGGTGAGATTCCTGTAGCAGGGCTATATCTATCCTATGTCTCACAAGATAAGCAATGACCTTCCGTAATTTTCTGTGGTCATTGAGGCCCCTAACGTTCCAAGTCAGTATCCATAGCTCCAAGTGTGTGTCCGAGTCTCGATCACACTGACTCATCTGTCCTCTCGATTTGTGTCAAAGCGTAGCCCAAATAACAAGGTTGCAGCCAGTCTCACAGGAAGTATTGTACATGCAAACTTGACAATCTTGAAAACTCTGCAATGTATCTGTCTCAATACCCCCCACCCCCCACCCACAGCAAGCATTCCCCAACAGCGCTTTGGTGAAACCCCCCTAGGAGTCCCCAAACTCTCAAACAAAGTCATGTCCATCAGGTCTGTTAACACTACGTACGTGATTCTTCTCAAACTGCAGTGCGCGCTCGGAGGCGGATGTTGCCCGCACGTGCAGTATAGAAACTACAGCAGGTTAACTGTCCATAACCGTTCACCATCTAGTTTGTCAGTTTTCATTAGTAGTCTCATTGAGTGTCTCAGTTACTCTCCCTGCCCACATAGGAGTCGCAGCTCACAACTATGAGCAAATTGTACAACCGTCAATCTTTTAGGGACCCGTATTCCCTCCCCAGGTCTCTAACGGGCTATGCCTCCACCCTCCGCGATAGCCCCTCAGTAGAGCATATCATAACAACAGGAATACCGCTGCACCCCGTTAATGTCCCAATCTTATCAGTATGGTTCGCTCGTTAGTCTCATTCTTCCGATCTCTCTCCTGCAGCGCCTTGGGTCTCTGCATGCTCCGGGCTCCGCCGTCTGTCTCTCGCCCACTCCTTCAATGCCTTCTGCAGCGCTTTGAGGTCTGTGAAAATCCTACATTGTCCCTGCCTGTTCACTCGCATTCTCGCCGGTTATAACATGGCGTAGTCGATATTTTGATCTCGCAGTTGCTTTTTGAGTGGAGCAAATTGCTTGCGGGCCTCCTGTACCAGAGCAGTAAAGTCTGGGTAAAGCGAGATAGTGGACCCCTCATATTGCAGGGACTGTTTTTCTCTGCCTAGCCTCAAGGCGGTGTCCCGGTCTCTATAGTTCAGGAGTTTGGCAATGATGGGCCGCGGTGAGGCCCCAGGTTGTGGTCTCGGGCCCAGTGAACGGTGGGCTCTTTCCACCACAAACATGCTGGAGAACTGGTCGGGAGCCAGCAGGGTGTGAAGTAGTTTTTCCACAAAGAGTTCCATGTTCCCCAGCTGCGTTTACTCTGGCAAACCTGTAATAAGTATATTACATCTACGGGAGCGGGCCTCAAGGTCTTCCGCCTTATCTTGCAAGGTTTGTAACACTTTGGACATCTGCTTTTGTACTGTGCTCATATCTGTTTGCGCATCCTCAACTTCGGTGACCCTGCGTTCCGCCATGTCCATCCTCTCCACTTGCTTATCCATACGTTCCGACATCCTATCCATCCAATATGACAGGGAATCCAATTTCAAGTCTATGGCGGTCAGGTTTGCCTGCAAGCTTTTCTGCATAGAGACCAGCATGGAGCGGATATCCCCATCTTCTTGCTCCGGGGTCCCATCTCGTGCATCCGGGCCCTCCTCCGGTGTGTTGTCTCTGGTCCTCGATTTTCTCTGGTTGAAGGTTAATTTCGGCTGAGATTTATAAACTTTTCGCATCGCGAGGGTGGGGGTGCCTTTCACGCAGCGCACTGTATTCCGTGGTCGGCCGAGCCAGGCCAGAATCTCCGCAACTCTGGTTTAAGGGATCAGGTTGTATAGGGCTTCCACACGTGTCCGGCGTGGCCAATGTCACGTATCCGTTCTTTAAAATGGCGGTACAAGCAGCCCCGCAGTCCGGACCGCGCACGGACCTATCTGGCGGGGAATGCGCACCTGTTGATGTCTACACCTCCGCTGAATGTTCACGCGTCCTCCGAGCGCTAGGGTGCGGGGTACCCCACTCTGTATGTCGCGGCCCTCTGTATGCCGCAGCCCAGGTCTCCGGAGGCCAGCACTCCCCCAGGCTCACTTCTGTAGCTGTGCTAGTCTTCTGCTACACCCCTGGTAGCCAACTGCGCCGTGATAATCCTTCATCGAAGGCGCAGGAACCTTCGCCAGCTTCGCACCCCAGATTGTGGCCTATTCTGCCCACTGCTTCCCAAGAGGGATAAGGATAAATCGAGGCCTCTGCTAAGCACTGAGTCTGATCTCAGCCGAGGGCCCGCTACCACATATCTCCGGGCCTGTCGCTGTTCTGCCAGCCCACTTTCGCGTCGTCGCCTCCTAGCATCGTACGCACCTGCAGGCAGCACTGTCACCAGTGGGGGGTAATGTGGATCTCAGTGTAAGGCGGGCATTCCTGTCCGGGCAGGGATTGGAGGGCTGCGTGACCCAGGTGGCTCCACTCCACAGTGCAGGTCCGGACAGAAGGCCGCAGTCAGCCCCTGGGGGCGGCTCCTCTCGCTCCCGGTTTCGCTGTGTTAATTTCTCGCCGAGCCCCGATCGGGCTCACAATCTTCCCCAGCAGGGAACTCAACCCGTTGACATTCGTGCCTCACCGCAACTCCGCACTGTGGTCTCAGCAGGTCTGTGGCACCAGGCAGATAGCACCTCTTGGCGTCTCAGTAGAGCTCGCCCAGCAGAGTCCTGCTCCGAGAGTCGCGGCGTTCAGCAGCAGAGGTCAGCCTCCTACCCCGCTCAAAGCACAACCAGTGCCCGGGGACGTTCCTCCGATCCCCAGGGAGAGGTAATTGCAATCTCTATGCACTTGCTAATGCAGGATTCTTGTCGGATTTATAGATGGTTTTAATGGAGCTCTCGGCTCAGGCAAGATACGTCCCCCTGTCTCAAAATCCTTAATGAGAACTTGGGAGGCATAGGCTGAGTAGGTGCTAGCCTGACTCCCAAAATTAGAGTTTGTGTAGCCCTTTTTAAAGCTGCCTCAACCTTCCAAGCAGGATCTAAAAGGGTTGCTTCCTCCGACTAAAAGGAGGAGGAAGATGCCATAGAAGACAAAATTGAGTGACCTTAGGAATCTGCGGATACTGAACCTCAAATTGAACAAGGAGATATTGTTTGTTGAAAAAATTAGGGAAACTCTGTTTATCAACATCCTTCCACTTTTTAGCAAGGGTTCTTTAATAATTTCATGTATTGGCAGATCATCCGCAACAGATGAACTATACTGCAAATAAAACCCATCTTCATCCAGGGTTTGATAAAACCAAGGACCGCATGAATATGTACCAGCATATCTGAGAAAACGTTCTCCTGCACATTTTTGCCTTTTGGCTAATTGGCCAAATCCTCATCAACATTACCTTTCTGCTTTTTAGTTTGTGGCTCATTTAAAGTGGCTTCAACCGGTTTGTTAATTAAATCCTGAAGATCTGCTCTTGAGATTTGTAACAGATCTTCCTCCTCTAAATCCTGGACATGCTTTCTTTTGGTAGCAGCTTTCACCCCAGGAGCAACTGCAGTCTCGTCTACAGGTACCATAATGCCAAACCAAGCTGGTAGCAAGTAGGCACCGCTTCCTATTTGTGGCCGTTTCCAAGCAACTAAGGGGTCCATTACGATGCTGCCCGCCACCCTAACGGTACACGGGACCGACCGCCAGAGGTGCGGCGGTCCCCCCATGGCATCAATCCTGCATATATTGCATTGCAGCGGGCGGTGCTGGAAGCAGCACCCGCCACAATGCAATATATGCATGCACAACGTGACAGGCACCGCGCGGTCCCTGCCACCTTGTCCATGCCAATGTTGGTACCTCCAAAGTGCAGCCCCCCACCCCCCTGGGGTCCTGCAATGGGCCCCCGAAGCGAAAACCGCATGCCTTTCCATGGCGGAGTCTACGCCATGGAAAGGCATTGAAAATGCCACATACTAATATGGATGGCTGTGCCTGCAAGGCACATACGAAGTAGGTCGCACACTGCTCGTCATACCAGCAAATAGCCCCATAGAACTCTGGATAATGTAGTGGCAGCGGTGAGTACGCCTATGCCACGAGTATATTAGTATTATGCCATCCCTGGACACGTGTTTCGAGGTAATTGCCTCTCGTCAGCAGGGAGCAGGTAAGTATGTGGGGTGCCAAGTAGACTGCCAAAATATCAAAGGTATAGTACCTCTCACGGCGCGCAGGTGCGGAACCAAGACTCGTCAGCCCAAGTCGCTCGAGAGAGCTTAAATGCAAATACGAAGTAGGTCGCACACTGCTCGTCATACCAGCAAATAGCCCCATAGAACTCTGGATAATGTAGTGGCAGCGGTGAGTACGCCTATGCCACGAGTATATTAGTATTATGCCATCCCTGGACACGTGTTTCGAGGTAATTGCCTCTCGTCAGCAGGGAGCAGGTAAGTATGTGGGGTGCCAAGTAGACTGCCAAAATATCAAAGGTATAGTACCTCTGACGGCGCGCAGGTGCGGAACCAAGGCTCGTCAGCCCAAGTCGCTCGAGAGAGCTTAAATGCAAATACGAAGTAGGTCACACACTGCTCGTCATACCAGCAAATAGCCCCATAGAACTCTGGATAATGTAGTGGCAGCGGTGAGTACGCCTATGCCACGAGTATATTAGTATTATGCCATCCCTGGACACGTGTTTCGAGGTAATTGCCTCTCGTCAGCAGGGAGCAGGTAAGTATGTGGGGTGCCAAGTAGACTGCCAAAATATCAAAGGTATAGTACCTCTCACGGCGCGCAGGTGCGGAACCAAGGCTCGTCAGCCCAAGTCGCTCAAGAGAGCTTAAATGCAAATACGAAGTAGGTCGCACACTGCTCGTCATACCAGCAAATAGCCCCATAGAACTCTGGATAATGTAGTGGCAGCGGTGAGTACGCCTATGCCACGAGTATATTAGTATTATGCCATCCCTGGACACGTGTTTCGAGGTATTTGCCTCTCGTCAGCAGGGAGCAGGTAAGTATGTGGGGTGCCAAGTAGACTGCCAAAATATCAAAGGTATAGTACCTCTCACGGCGCGCAGGTGCGGAACCAAGGCTCGTCAGCCCAAGTCGCTCGAGAGAGCTTAAATGCAAATACGAAGTAGGTCGCACACTGCTCGTCATACCAGCAAATAGCCCCATAGAACTCTGGATAATGTAGTGGCAGCGGTGAGTACGCCTATGCCACGAGTATATTAGTATTATGCCATCCCTGGACACGTGTTTCGAGGTAATTGCCTCTCGTCAGCAGGGAGCAGGTAAGTATGTGGGGTGCCAAGTAGACTGACAAAATATCAAAGGTATAGTACCTCTCACGGCGCGCAGGTGTGGAACCAAGGCTCGTCAGCCCAAGTCGCTCGAGAGAGCTTAAATGCAAATACGAAGTAGGTCGCACACTGCTCGTCATACCAGCAAATAGCCCCATAGAACTCTGGATAATGTAGTGGCAGCGGTGAGTACGCCTATGCCACGAGTATATTAGTATTATGCCATCCCTGGACACGTGTTTCGAGGTAATTGCCTCTCGTCAGCAGGGAGCAGGTAAGTATGTGGGGTGCCAAGTAGACGGCCAAAATATCAAAGGTATAGTACCTCTCACGGCGCGCAGGTGCGGAACCAAGGCTCGTCAGCCCAAGTCGCTCGAGAGAGCTTAAATGCAAATACGAAGTAGGTCGCACACTGCTCGTCATACCAGCAAATAGCCCCATAGAACTCTGGATAATGTAGTGGCAGCGGTGAGTACGCCTATGCCACGAGTATATTAGTATTATGCCATCCCTGAACACGTGTTTCGAGGTAATTGCCTCTCGTCAGCAGGGAGCAGGTAAGTATGTGGGGTGCCAAGTAGACTGCCAAAATATCAAAGGTATAGTACCTCTCACGGCGCGCAGGTGCGGAACCAAGGCTCGTCAGCCCAAGTCGCTCGAGAGACCTTAAATGCAAATACGAAGTAGGTCGCACACTGCTCGTCATACCAGCAAATATCCCCATAGAACTCTGGATAATGTAGTGGCAGCGGTGAGTACGCCTATGCCACGAGTATATTAGTATTATGCCATCCCTGGACACGTGTTTCGAGGTAATTGCCTCTCGTCAGCAGGGAGCAGGTAAGTATGTGGGGTGCCAAGTAGACTGCCAAAATATCAAAGGTATAGTACCTCTCACGGCGCGCAGGTGCGAAACCAAGGCTCGTCAGCCCAAGTCGCTCGAGAGAGCTTAAATGCAAATACAAAGTAGGTCGCACACTGCTCGTCATACCAGCAAATAGCCCCATAGAACTCTGGATAATGTAGTGGCAGCGGTGAGTACGCCTATGCCACGAGTATATTAGTATTATGCCATCCCTGGACACGTGTTTCGAGGTAATTGCCTCTCGTCAGCAGGGAGCAGGTAAGTATGTGGGGTGCCAAGTAGACTGCCAAAATATCAAAGGTATAGTACCTCTCACGGCGCGCAGGTGCGGAACCAAGGCTCGTCAGCCCAAGTCGCTCGAGAGAGCTTAAATGCAAATACGAAGTAGGTCGCACACTGCTCGTCATACCAGCAAATAGCCCCATAGAACTCTGGATAATGTAGTGGCAGCGGTGAGTACGCATATGCCACGAGTATATTAGTATTATGCCATCCCTGGACACGTGTTTCGAGGTAATTGCCTCTCGTCAGCAGGGAGCAGGTAAGTATGTGGGGTGCCAAGTAGACTGCCAAAATATCAAAGGTATAGTACCTCTCACGGCGCGCAGGTGCGGAACCAAGGCTCGTCAGCCCAAGTCGCTCGAGAGAGCTTAAATGCAAATACGAAGTAGGTCGCACACTGCTCGTCATACCAGCAAATAGCCCCATAGAACTCTGGATAATGTAGTGGCAGCGGTGAGTACGCCTATGCCACGAGTATATTAGTATTATGCCATCCCTGGACACGTGTTTCGAGGTAATTGCCTCTCGTCAGCAGGGAGCAGGTAAGTATGTGGGGTGCCAAGTAGACTGCCAAAATATCAAAGGTATAGTACCTCTCACGGCGCGCAGGTGCGGAACCAAGGCTCGTCAGCCCAAGTCGCTTGAGAGAGCTTAAATGCAAATACGAAGTAGGTCGCACACTGCTCGTCATACCAGCAAATAGCCCCATAGAACTCTGGATAATGTAGTGGCAGCGGTGAGTACGCCTATGCCACGAGTATATTAGTATTATGCCATCCCTGGACACGTGTTTCGAAGTAATTGCCTCTCGTCAGCAGGGAGCAGGTAAGTATGTGGGGTGCCAAGTAGACTGCCAAAATATCAAAGGTATAGTACCTCTCACGGCGCGCAGGTGCGGAACCAAGGCTGGTCAGCCCAAGTCGCTCGAGAGAGCTTAAATGCAAATACGAAGTAGGTCGCACACTGCTCGTCATACCAGCAAATAGCCCCATAGAACTCTGGATAATGTAGTGGCAGCGGTGAGTACGCCTATGCCACGAGTATATTAGTATTATGCCATCCCTGGACACGTGTTTCGAGGTAATTGCCTCTCGTCAGCAGGGAGCAGGTAAGTATGTGGGGTGCCAAGTAGACTGCCAAAATATCAAAGGTATAGTACCTCTCACGGCGCGCAGGTGCGGAACCAAGGCTCGTCAGCCCAAGTCGCTCGAGAGAGCTTAAATGCAAATACGAAGTAGGTCGCACACTGCTCGTCATACCAGCAAATAGCCCCATAGAACTCTGGATAATGTAGTGGCAGCGGTGAGTACGCCTATGCCACGAGTATATTAGTATTATGCCATCCCTGGACACGTGTTTCGAGGTAATTGCCTCTCGTCAGCAGGGAGCAGGTAAGTATGTGGGGTGCCAAGTAGACTGCCAAAATATCAAAGGTATAGTACCTCTCATGGCGCGCAGGTGCGGAACCAAGGCTCGTCAGCCCAAGTCGCTCGAGAGAACCTGCAAGGCACCGCCACCATATTATGGGCCTTTTCCGCCCTGTAGACAATCGGGACGATTGCCTACCGGCGGAAAAGCAGCGGACATTCTTTCGGTCCGCCGCAGTACCCCCCGCCATGCTAATGTGGTGGGGGTAAAAGGCCGTCTGGTGGGGCAGTACCCCCCGCCATGCTAATGGGCCCCTTAGTCTCATAAACTATAAGACTTGAAATGCTTAACAACAGCTCACTGCCTCCCTGCAACCGCGTGCTCATAGAGACACCACCGCGGGGACCGAGTGCTTACTCACAATGCAGCCCACAATCAAGCTGCTCGTGGACCGCCAATAACGCTCCTTGTCCCACTAAGCACATGCATGGGGAGCACGGCCATGGGTGGCGTGGAAGAAATATACACATGCACAGTAAGTGTATCATCAATAAAACTAACAAAAAATACCCTTCAAATAAAATATATACCATTTTCAAACCAAATCATGCAATTGAACTCTAGCGCTTTTTCTTACCTGTCTTGCATAGAAAACAAGTCGGCATGTAGGTGAATGAGAAGGTTCTTTATTTAATTATATTTATTTTTTTAAAGACTAGCTTGTTAGATTGCCTCTCAGGACGGGGGACAGCCTCAGACAGTCATGACTGGGACAAAGAGGACCTTAATCGGGGTAATGAAGTTTACAGGAAAGTAAGGGTTTAATTTACAAACACAGATTTCTACCAGATCTTCACTTTGTTGAAGTCCCTTTATGTTTGCCTCCATTCAATAATTTTTGGGGACAGTGGAGGCTCCTCTGCTAAGATGAAGGAGCATCGGCCAACTGCATTTCAGCAGTGGAAAAGAAATTATAACACGTTGTTTTCATCATTTTATTTTTCCTTACTGAGGAAGTTTTGCAGGGCGGGCAGGGCTGTGCTGTCTCAAAGCCAGCAGGGGGAGGACTGATTCATGCACTTAAGTGCGCATGATGGTTTGGTCGGCTGTCTGGGGCCAGCAAAACAGTCATGTGCACTTAGCGTGTTCTCCACCAGGCTGTAATGCACCGCCTGGGTGGAGAAATGTCCAGGCTCCCGCTGCCTGCCTGAGCGCCGAACCACGGAGCTGAGACCAATCATGACGCTGCTATCATTGTGACAGCAGGGTCGTGATTGACTTAGATTAGCCTGGGTGCTTCCTGCTTCCGGAGGAGAGATGACGGCCCTGTAGAGAAGTTAAGTATGATTTTTATTTTTTTCTGTCACCTTCCTCCAAACTCCCCCCCCCGCCCGCCACCCCCGTTCTGTACCAGCCGCTGCTGGAATTGGATGAGGTTCTGGTGTAACGTACTGGCTGAAACAAACCTCAGGGTGAATCAAGATGAATTGGATTTCTGTCAGCCATCCCTGAAATGTTATAGACAGTTTTCAGGCAATAGAATGAGACAAAGCCACTCTAAAATTAAAGCCCCCCCCCACCTCAGCGCCTGCCCCCACAAATGTGTTTGCTCTGCACTCATTCTTGGACAGTTCTACCTACTTGTTTAGTTACATACAAGATTGTTCCTCCATCGGTGCGCCCTTGAGGAAGCTGTTTAAAGAAGGACATGAGTTTCCCTAGTTTCACAGCTTTCAAGCCAGTTTTGATATATATAATCCAATAATATATCAAGATGGTGGCCACCCACAACATCACCTGACTGTGAACAGGTTAGCGGAGGGAGAGGCAGAAAATCCTTTGGGGACCTTTGCCATGGCATGCTTCACTAGAGGTCAGCTGTGCTAGGAGTCTCCCTCTCGGTCGCTGCATTGAGGTGGCCAACTTGCCTCGATTCCTGGTAACTGGCCAAAGACCAACTGCCTACCATGGCCCTCCAAGGAAGACTCTCTCTGTAGACCAACACCATCCTGTGGTTTACTCCAAGGAGCTCCACAGCACAAGTGGAGGAGCTGCCTCTGATACAAAGAGTGTTCGCTTGGGGCGGTGGTGGCTTTACTTGTTTTTATCTGGGGACCCGATGAGTGATCCCTGTGTTTTGCCCATACACATAATACAGCAGTTTAAGGAACTGGGTGCTGAGAGCATTAAAGTTTCTTGTGTGGTCTCCCATGATGTTGGGGGTAAGCAGATAGACCTCATTGATCCTCTGTATGCTGCCATTTCTTGCTATGGGTTATTTACAATGAGTAGCACACTAACTTGCACCTTGACAACATGTCCATGGAAATTTGGAAGGAAATATAGACACTCTGCCAAGCCCCACTACTACCATAGATCAATATGGAAGGGAAATCTTTCAAATGAATAATTCATAGTTGTTAATAACTCTGCCCACAATTGTAACAATGGTTACATGGCTCCGGTGGGTCCTTGTGGGGTTATTTTAGTTCATGATTTCATGAACAGCAGGTGACCCTGGGTAGGTCTTGCAGCGACTCCATGATGCTGGGTGGATGGATACCTCTTATGGACAGACTATAATTCTGGATGCCCTCCTGAAACAGTAGTTGAGCTCCTTGATAGGCAGAAAAATATTTTTAAACTGTATCACCTGCCTAAATATACTTTCATTTTGTAACCTGTCCTCAGTATTGTGTAATGTAACTAATCTTACGTATAATGTGTCTTTATGTAATGCACTCTGTCACATATTCAGAACTTGCCCTCGCTATATAGAACTGCAAATAAATAAAATAAGATATAAAAAGAAATATATTTTTGTAGACGCTAGTGAAATGGCTTACGTTGACTCATCCCTGCACACTGAAGTTATTGTCAACACTGCCCATTTGGTCTTGGCAACGGGAACGTAGCCCCAAAGCACATGTAAGAACAATTGCATATGCAATTTGCAGTCTCACTGTTCAAGAAATGAAATATTTGCAAAATGAAAATGAGTCCCATGCAGTGGTGTAGACCTGTGAGCAGCAGGACCGCACCTTCCCCCCCATTTATGTACGGAAATTGCTTCACACCGGAGTAGTTTATCTTTGAGTGGCCTGCAACTGCTTATTCAAGCAAGTGACTGATCTTCCTCATGAGGGCCACAGAAACATTGTTATCACTCAGAGACGTACTTGCCAAAAAGAGCACTTTCTATTGGCCCAACTGGTAGAAGAGACACTTGACACATGTTATGTATTTTAGAGCCTGAGAAAGGACAGAGCTTCTGAACTACTTCAGGTGTCTCACATACCCAGTGGAATCTAGGAGAAATCGAACATTGAATTCTGCATCCCATTTCACAGTCAAGTCATCATAGTTGAATATTTCAGAATCCCGAAGGTGTACTTGTATTCTGCACACCTGCTGCAACTACCAAAGCAGTGAACAGAAATTTTTCAAAATATGGCATCAATGTAACTATGAAGTCATATAATGGTTTTTCCCCAATACGAAGCAATTTTATGACTTGGCTAAATATATAGAATTCTGGTACTCCATGATAACTTCACTGTGGTTTCAGGCTAATGGCATGTTGGATCGCTTCATGGTAACCCTAAGCAATAACATGAAAATTGCTGAGCTTGCCTGAAAACTCTTACCCAGAGTTATATGCCAAACCATGTTAGACCACTTGAACACTCACTATAGCACAACTGTCAAATTTCCAGTTCAGCTTCTAATTGGAATCAAGTTATGGACACGGTTGGGACAGGAATGTCCGCTGCATGGTGTACAGTGTTGTTCCCCTGATGTAAGTACCTGAATGTATGTATCTTTTGATTTTAGTCCTCATTTCACACTAATCTGTGTGTACAGAGGCTGAGGCCTGTCGCTTGTCATGAGTGAGGTCTTCGACTTGTCCTGTGACTTGATGGATACACCAAGCATGCCCTCAATGACAGACAATGGACTCCTATTCAGTGGCATAACGAAACTCGAAGGCCCCCCCAGCAAGGCGCATGGAGGGGGCCCCATGTTCTGGATCCAGTCAGGAGCTCTCAGCCGCCACCCATACACGGTGTCTGAGGGTATGCCCTGGAGTTCGGGGGGGCACACAACAGGGGCTGCGGGGCTGTTGTTACACTGCTGCTCCTGTCATGGGTTTAGGGCCTAGAGTAGGGTGGCGTGTAACTGCAACAAATGATGGACGGAATGCTGAATGATTCAAACATTCTCCCCAGTCAAGAGATCTGGGTTAAATCCATTGTTCTTTTGCCCACTGCGCCAACCCAGTTTGGACCCAGCAATATGCAAATCAGTCTTGACCCTGTGCCTCATTGAAACAGTCCAGACCGAACTGCCAAGCCAGGTCCTCCATGGACCAGAAACAAGCTTCCTGGGACCTGTTTCGGGGTATGTCATCTTGATCAGCCAGGCTTGCTTGATTCCAGTGGCACAGTGAGCAAGGGACCCACGTCTGGGCATACCCATCCCACTTAGGGCGAAAAGAGTAACTGCAACAAATGATGGACGGAATGCTGAATGATTCAAACAATCTCCCCCAGTCAAGAGATCTGGGTTAAATCCATCGTTCTTTTGTCCACTACGCCACCCCAGTTTGGACCTAGCCATATGCAAATCAGTCTTGACCCTGTGCCTCATGGGAACAGTCCAGACCGAACTGCCAAGCCAGGTCCTTCCTGGACCAGAAATAAGCGATCTGGGACCGGTTGCGGGGTATGTCACCCTTCATCAGCCAGGCTAGCTTGAATCCAGTGGCACAGTGAGCAAGGGACCCACGTCTGGGCATACCCATCCCACTTAGGGCAAAAGGTGTAATTGCAACACTGCTGCTCCTGTCATGGGTTTAGTGCCTAGAGTAGGGTGGCGTGTAACTGCAACAAATGATGGACGGAATACTGAATGAGTCAACCATTCACCCCCAGTCAAGAGATCTGGGTTAAATCCATCTTTCTTTTGCCCACTATGCCACCCCAGTTTGGACCCAGCCATATGCAAATCAGTCTTGACCCTGTGCCTCATGGGAACAGTCCAGACCGAACTGCCAAACCAGGTCCTCCCTGGACCAGAAACAAGCATCCTGGGACCGGTTTCGGGGTATGTCACCCTTCATTAGCCAGGCTAGCTTGAATCCAGTGGCACAGTGAGCAAAGGACCCAAGTCTGGGCATCCCACTTAGGGCAGCATACTAAGTTTTGAAAATCCATATTTGTGATCAACATTTCTAGCTACATCACTAGAGTGGATGTCTATTGTTCAACTCATGTAAAGTTTCACTTCTGTGCGCCACCACCTGACTCTTGCCACTAACATTCCACGTGTATGTTGGTTTGGAGTCTGTGTGGTACATGCAAGGTGTGTTTGAGTGAGCCAGAGTGATGGAGGCCTGTGGAATCCATTGTCGATACCCTAGGCCTGGCCTTTTTTACAAGATAGAAGGGAGGTTGTTTTTCCAGATAGTGGAAGTGTATTGCTCATATTCTTGAAGCTGGAATGAGGAGAGCTTAGCAGTGAAGAGAGTGCAGTGGAGACTAAGCTCCTTTATAAATTCAAGTAGGTCTTTTGCTTGGCAAGGAACTGCTGATTCGTTTTCCTGAACACTGCTATTTGGGTGTGGTAGGGTGTAGGAAGGTAGGATCCTTCTGCATGGGTACCCCCAATTTGTGCCTTGTACTAAGCTGTGTTTTGACTAGTCTGACTGGGATCCTGATAATCAGGACACCAATCTATCTGCTTTCTCCCTAAACTGTTATGTTATGTACTTAGGTATACTCCAGATTGGATACTGGGGTACTTTTGTCAGTCCCTACTATATGGTACCCATGTACCCAGGGCATAGGTACCCCAGAGGCCTCCCATGGGCTGAAGCATGTATTATACCACCCATGAGAGGCCATGCAAAATGGTACAGGCCTGCCTTGTGGCCTGTGTAAGTTGGTGCATGCACCATTAACAACAGATATAGGTTTACTATATCTAAGGATCACTGCACTTAAAACCTATAAGTCACCCCTATAGCAGGCCTTTATAATCCTGAAGGCAGGGTTCTTGGATCTAAGTGAGAGGGTGCCCCTGAATTAGCAGGACACCCCTGCAGCCTAAGGAGTCCATTCTCCCGGGTTGTCAGTGAAGCAGCTATATACTATTATAGAGGGGCATTATGCGACCTCGTGATGACCATCTCGAAAACAGCTGCAACAAACCCTGTTTGGTGTCAAACATGTTGGAATCATACCCCCACATCGGTAACCGGTGTTGGAGATATTATTCCACCCACCAGGAATGCCCTTTATGGGCTCTTGGTGTTCCCGGTACCAGCCTTCTAGCTCCAACAGCACAAAATGGTTGCTGCCGACCAGAGACACATTTCTGCGTTCCTGCTGCTGAGCCAAGCCCGAGCAGAGGAAGGCAGGGCAATAGGCGTCCTGTCACAGGGAGGTGTGACCACCTCCCAGACAGGGTTCAATGTATTAGGGCTGGGTGGGTGCACTTGCCAGTGACTGAAAGACTGTATGAGGGGCACATTTGGTGTCCCTGTGCATAGTCCAGTTCCAACCAATCCTGGGAGCCGTTGGATCCCACTCTCACACGAAACAGGACAAAGGACATGGGAGTAACCTCCCCCCTGTCCAGACCCTCCCCAGGGAGGGTCCCCTGAATCTTTCCAACCCTCTCCCATGGGTACTTAAGGGCTTACCTGGCTGTAGGACCTTAGATTCGTTGTGGACAAGATTCAGAACTGAAACCACTGCACTTCGACCGTCTGGGCACTCTGGGCTTCGCTGGACTTCGTTTGGGCCTGACTTCCTCTCCCTCTCAGTCTGCTGCATCGTCTGTGCCTGCACACTGAACAAGATCCATGCAGGACCTGTGGAGCATCCAAGACACCTGGAGATAATCTCCCTTGGAGTAAAGGAGTCACTCCCCTGTATTTGCAGGCCCCACAACACTGCTGACCGGTCTGCTGATCTTGAGCTCCTATGGACTCCAAAGGGATCAGCAACACAGGAGGTGGGTTCCTACGCCCCTCGAGGACTGAGCTGCCCTCTCACTCAGTTTGAGGCCAGAATCACTGATGGGGGCTGCAATACCCAAACCCCTGTGCATTGCGTTCATTTGCAAGTGCTTGTTGGCAATTCTGCAACAAGTGCATTGGGCTCCGAGTAGCCCCAACCTCTGGCAACTTCTCCTGCAAAGATCTTCACACACATCGCATCGAGTGCTCCGTGGCCTGTTGTTTTGTGAAGCTGTTCGAGGTCCTCTCGCGACTCCTGTGCCTCTGGCCTGTGGGTCCAATTGAGGGTCAACCTTGTTTTCCTTGGGGCCTGCCCTGACTCCCCTGTGTGTGGTGAGTCTCCTGGACCTTGCTGGTCCAAATCGTACACTTCCCTGACCTCCTGCGTTGCCAAGGCTAGTTTGTGCTCCCGCCGGACACCGACCGCTCAGTACTCAACATCCTTCGTGGGAGGGCTAGTATCCGCTTCTTGTCATCCTTGTCGTCGTCTGGTCCCCGCAGCTGCAGAGTCAAGGTCACAGTCAACTATCCTGAAGCAACTGACATCGGTGGGTGTTTGTCTGCCGAACTCCTGGTCACTCTCAAGTGACCCAGACTCTGTCCCCTTTGCTTTCAGGTACTCCTCAACAAGAATCCATGTTTGAATTCCAACTGACAGTTTCTCCCCTTCTAGCAGCGGCCCTTTCTCCAAATCCTCCATTGGGTTCGACAGCGATTTCCGACACCACTTCACACCTATCCACCCAGCTTCCCTGGGATAGGTAACTTGGGTACTTCAGTATCCACAGTTGGGGTGGGTCTTCAACCTTCTGTCTTCCATGGGGTTTTTTCAAAGTGCACTGGGAAGGGACCTTGAGCTTTAAAATTCCAACCGCGACTTGCACTTAGACTTGTATGGAGCACACAGTTGTGTTCTCACACTGCACACGCACTCCGTGGGTCCCTATCTACTCAGCTTGGGTGGTTCCTTGGGGTCCGAGCAATTCTACGCCCTCTCGACATTGTCCTGACTCGAGCTGTGGTTCTTATACCACTTTCTTAGTATATGGTTTGGTCCACCCCGGGGCCCACTGTGTATTAGTGCTATTTACTGTCATTTCTTTGCTTAAGTAGTGTGTGCTTTGTCTCTATCTCCATGTAGGAGGTACTGTAACGTACTAGGCAGTGTTATATAATAAATACATATCTTTATAAATACTGTGTGGTTCTCTTTTCATTTAATCTATACTATAAGATTGTTTTCTGGTAAAACAAGCTGCTTTACACTCCTTCAAGACTAAGCCTGAAGGCAGATCTCCACAGCTACCACTTGAATAGCTTTATAAGGTTGTCTGAGACCTCTTAGATCACCATAAGGGTTGTCTGGACTGGTGCGAGATGCCCACTTTAGTTAGTGGACATCATTTACCAGGCCAGCTTCTCACATAGGGTAAAAGGGTGGGCCTGCAGACTCTGTTGTTCAAAGTGAAGGGGACCCTTTAGGTGAGACCAAGGGGTAGAGTTACAAACATTTTGCACTGGGTTAGTGTCACAAAAGTGACGCTAACCAGCACAAAATGTTTTTTCCTAATTAACTTTCCAGTGCAAAACTTGTTTTGTGCTGGAAAGTACCCTGAAAGAAATGCAAAGCAGTGCAAAGTACTACTTTGTGTTACTTAGCGCTAAGGGGTGTTACATGGGTGGTGCATGGGCGTTCTCATACAACCACCATTGTCTTTTGGCACAAACCCTATCTACAAACAATAGTAGACAGGGTTTAGCACCAAAGGTTAATGCCATTTGAAAGGAGTCGTTAAAAGGTTAAATGTTTTTATTTCTCCTTTTTGTTCTGAATTTGCATGTGTGCTGCACTTTGCAGCCCACATACAAAGAAGGACAAGTTGTAAAGTGTGTCTAAGCATAGTATTTTGAACTGGATGGTTACCCTTCCAGTACAAAACCTACAGTAGCATCAGGCACACATCCTTGCACTATGTCGCAAACGTGTGTGCCTGGCACGCTGCAGCTAAAATCTTCACCGGTGCTAGGGAGAGGGGAGGAGAGGGCCATATCCCTGTAGATATAGCGCTCTACTTCTCCCTCCCAGTCAGACTATGCAGTGCAGCATTTTTGGCTGTTGCGCTGTGTTCCGTGAATGTTTTGAAAATCTGGCCCCAAGTTGTTTGTCTCTCCCTGATCTCACACTCAGTTTGCCTAATGACAGTCTGTTTTCAAAGCCACCCACGTCTTTGTTCCCCTGTGGTTTGTGCTCCAGGATGGTGTCTACCCTGCTGTGAGCAACATCACTCTACACACAAAGGCTGTGTCTGGAGAGCAACATGGAAAGGGAACTTGAAAGGAGATCGATCCCAAACCAGAGCTGAAGATGCAGGTAATGGATAAACATACCCTGTCTGATTTTGCTGTGTAAAAGGGGGATCCCACTTGTTTATCAATCCTCTGTGGCCAAGGAAAGGAGTCAAGAGGAAATTCAGAGCTGATATCTGCCTGGCAGTCAGCTTCCCAGATGTGCAGGGACATCACCTGGGTCTGTCCTCTTGCTAGAAGAGCTGTATAACTGAGCTGAAGTGGCTAGAAGCCTGACTGACTGCTGAGGGAGGGAAGGAGCCTACCAACCCTGTGGGAGGAGGGTTTTCCCAGGAGGAGTGAGGTGCATGGTGTTGCGGGTGTTTGTGGGACAACCAGATGAAGAAGAGCGAGGAAAGCGATCTGTGGCCCATGGTGTCTGTTGAATCGCCCCAGGTGTTTCTGCATTGAGCCCAAAGAATCTGTCCGTGTGGGCAGATCCGCACCATGATCAAGCAGTGACCTAGTACGGTGGCTCTCATTTGCTCAACAATAACAGAAGATCATCGGAGGCTGTCCCGAAGCAAGACTACTGGATCCACATCTGTAAGAAAGTGCCCCAGGATCCAGACTGGACAGCCTAGACTTAGTTGCTGATAGTGTGCCACCTCCCTAAAGTGGGTGTAGGGTGAGCACACTGAGGAAGAAACTAAGGGTGCTAAGAAACTGTAAAAATGGAACTGTGACAGACTGAGAGAAAGCATGTTAAAGGGAAGATCTGTACCTGAGCCATAATCACGCTAACACCATATCTTGAAGAGGAAGAACCATATAGACCAGAAGGGGGTGTAAAGTGAGACACCTGATAGAGGTACAGTCCTGCCTTACAGCATCCAGGATACTAAATTAAGTTGTGACAATATTCATGTCTGTGTTCCGTTCTAGTGAGCATTAAAATACATTTCTTTCTTGAAAGTCAAGCACTGGGTTGGAAATTCATTTATTGTGCTGCTGTATCTCCCAGAAAAACCTGTGACTGCTCACACTGAGCTGCTACCACTGAGAGCGAAGTGCTGAATGGGTTGTACTTCGGTCAGTTAGTTTACTCATAGTTAAGTAGGATAGAACCAGGGACATACGAGGCAATCAATGCTAACCTGCAAGGTTGAGATCCAGTAGCCCCTGCCTGCCCCATGGCCCCCCAAACGGAGTCTGACAGACACGCATTTCCCAGACAACATCATTGACTCCTCAAGATCATGCAGATGTGTTGTACGGACATCTTGAGCAGATACACATCAAGGAACATGCAGCCAAATAAAGATGGGCTCAACGTCATCATCTTTGTTCACATGGTACTTGTTTGATCTAGAGGTTCACACAAGAGTGACTCTCCCTTTGAATATGTGACGTTACAACGCATGCCATTACATCGCATGCCGTTGCAACGCCAACCTTTACCCCGACTTTCTGTCGGGGGAGCGCTTGAAGTTGGAATAGATTAATTTTCTATTCCAACTCCAGTGTGTGCAACGTAGGGAAGGTGTGGGAGTTAAATCCAACACCTTCTACCCACTGCTGCACACCTTTGGTGTTGCAACGGCATGCAATGTAATGGCATGCGTTGTAACGGTTGCGTAGTAAAGGCTGTTGACCCTCCCTTTGACCCTCGCCCATACCTCACCACAGATGTCAAAGAATCCATACTTTCTGCGCAGAGAGATGGCTAAATAATTGCCGGATACTCAAAGTATTTTGGAGCTCTCAGCCATGATTCTGCATCTTTTCATCTAATGAAGAAAATATTGACAGTGGCAACCTTTGTGCCCCCTCTAATGCTTATGTCCCCGTTTCTAAAAATAAAAGTCACATCTCTATCTATCTCCTTGTTCTGTGCCGTTATCCACTCGGCCCATCTCCCCATACCAGTTCACACTCATTGTTAATTTCCCACTTGCCCTTGTTGACACTTATGCCCCCCTAAAGGACTTATCACAGTCATGGATTGACTGTTGTGAGTTATTATTTAAGAATGGGGGTTTAGTGTCATTACTCATAAGTAGTGCTTGATTTGAGTAGGGTGTTGCAAGTGGATCCCACAAGCACTCATTTTGGGAACCAGCACTTACTTTTCCTCATCAAACTTTGACCCAGTACCAGAGAAAGAGAAAAACACAAAATGGAGAAAGGAGAAAGAGAAAAACAGGAAAACAATGACAAAAAAGAAGGCAGTGGTGAAAAAGAACCTGCAAGTGTGAGATAAATGGGCATGAAGTATGCGGTGGTGGATGAAAGAAGCATGAGGAAGAATTAGGACTATGAACCCTTGGTATTCATCACCCCCAACTTTCAGTAGCACTGGCTGTGGACATCTAAGCAAAACCTTGAGCCCCAGCACCTATTCTTTTACAAATTAAGCACTACTCATAGCGTATCCCTGACACATTGGTGGTGAGATTCCTTTCTAATGCACATGCTCATCAGAGTGCGGATCATCAGCAGCGCACGAAGCTGTCTTCCCCAAGGTTTTTGATTCCGTACTGACAGATGATGGTGTAAATAGTTATTATAGTTCCCCTGCGATGTTGTCATTAAGAAGTCCAGCCATTAGCTGTGCCGAGAAGTTCTTACACATTGGCTTGAGTTGTTTGGTGGTGGTGTTCTTTTCAGTGAATTTGCACAGTCTCATTTGTAGCCAGTGGTGTTGAGGACTACGCACTTTAGCAGCTGCATTGGGGGTTGCACAAAATCCTTGATTAGTTATTTATAAGCGTCTTCTTTGTGCAGGTTTGGAGACCAAAGCTTATATATGGGTCTGTGAAAAGAGGCGACGAATAAAGTGAAGAAGAAAATCATGAAACATGGAAAGAACTGTGAAAGGAAGCTAAAAAGGAAGGACTGAAGGGTGGAGAGATTGATAGATGGATGGAAGGGAGAAACATTGACGGGTAAATGTATCATGACTAGATGGGTGAAAGGATGGGTGGCGAGGAGAATGAATGGATAGGTGAATGGAAAGATGGATGGGTGAAAGTATGGATGGATGGAAAAGTGAAAGAATGGATGGTTGGTTGGATTTGTGACTGGCTGTATGATGGAATACTCATTGGAGGGGTCAAAGGTTGGAAGGGCGGGAGAGTGAGCCTGGTTGTAGCCCAAAGAAAGATATGGATGGGAGAGTAAAGGGAACACTTTGAGGGAGGGTCGAGCTCATCTGCATTGTTCGCTCGATGCCAACAGAGGTCGATTCAAAGTCCGGGGTCGTTTCATTTTCTGGCTATTCTCTAGTTTGTAGAACTACAAAGTAAGACGTGGCAAGAGACGGCTAAATATAGATAGATGGAAGATTGGAGCATCCCTTCTTGTATGTAATCCTGTCTATACACACTAACGCCGTGTTTCGGGATTTGGGGGCATATTAAAACGGCGATAATGAACTTGATAATATAATATGCTCTATGGAATTCCAATTGAAGCTCAGGTTAATGCCCTTCACATCTAACATGGGCTTCAAGTGGAATTCCATAGAGCATATTATCAAGCCCATTATCGCCGTTTTAGCGGCAGTTTTCTGCCGCTAAAGCGGCGATAATTTTATCGCCTGGCTTGATAATATGCCCCTATTTCTTTCTGTACGCAAACATAACAGGAAAATACGGGCTACAAAGCTGTGAGCGCATCTCAGCACACAGAGTATCCTAAAGGAGCAGGGCGAGGGTTACAGTGCAGCAATAACAAGACTTCCGGTGGGATGCGAGATCAGCCCTCTGTCGCCTTTGCCTGGGGTATGTTTAGTTATGCAAATACGTCTGCTGTTTTCAGGCTGATTCGGCCTCTAGAGCTGTCATTGAGAGCAGCTGTTCCTCCCCCGGAAATTGTGCAATGTATTCGTTTCCATGGCGACTGCTGGACGCTTTGAAGCGTGGTGACGGCAAACCTGGGATCCGAACTGCTACTAGCTGCCCCCCAGCAGGAGGAGGACGATGGCCGGTGAGTGCGCCTTGAGCGATAGGCGAGGTGTTGCCGCGGGCCGTAGAAAGAGGCTGGGTTTGCCGCCAGAATCCTGCAGAGTGGAGCTTGTGTTGATCGGAGAGGATTCGAACAGTGCATGAAAGCTGTTCGCGAATCAGCGCACCTTCATCTCCGCACCGCAGTCAGGCATATCTGTCCCTCCAGATCTGCCCCTTCACTCTAGATGCGAAGTGCCATGTGTCAAGCATGACGTCTCCTCCCGATTTTAGTGCTCGATCACTGGCACGTGCCAGGCTGGTATTTTTCAGCCAATCATGCATGTAATACTAACACATAAAAACAAAACTGCAAGAACCAGAATTCCCCTGTTAGTTAAAAAGCCAGGACTTTCTGAGGGTGTCACACGAGCTGGGCCGGCTTTAGCGCTGGCGTTGTCGGTGCAACAATCGATTTGGGCGCCTCTGCTCCCCCCAGAAGTCTCCTTCATGGATTCGCTCACTACCACCCTCCAACAGTGCCCTTCCTCTGTCACATACATTACATTTGTTTCAAAGCGCTGGTTGGGGATGGCTTTACTAATAAGAATGTATAGGTACAATGAACTCTTTTTGGCAACAATAGAAATTGTTAATGAAATACTGGTGAAAAAATCATAACGTCCTAGCCTATAATGCAGTTTGCATGCAGCTCTTTGATGCCAGTTCATGAGTAACTGTTATATATTCTAGATTGTAATGTATGAATTTGTAACTAAAGGATCTATGTGACAAAAGCAGTAATTAACTGAGCCACCACATACAATACAGTTCTGTGATCTGTGTGGTACATGTGTTTTTGCAGCAAGCTTATTAACCCTCTGCTCTACTTTATGATGAGTCGAACTGCCACTAGACATAACTTCATCTCTCTCCAACAGGAACATTGATCACTAAAACATTTTTATTGCAGCCTGAAAACTGCTGGATGCACAAGGCACTCTGCAGCAGATGCTTTTAAAACCATAAGTGATTTCAAAACACAGGGCGCCGGAGGTTAGCGACAGGTGTGGCTGCACCGGTCGCACTGCCCTAAAGCCGGTCCTGAACATGGGCTCTCTTGGTAAGCCTCACTCATCTAGCTCAGGCAAATCACTCTTTTGGTGCAGATACAGGGGTGTAGCTATCAATGGGGCAGGAGGTGCACTGGGACCGGCTGTAAAGTGTTCTCTGCACTCGAGTGGTGCAGTTTTAAAGTGTTTAGCATGGGAATAAGAAGTCATTTTCCATGCTTACATTAAGGGTCCACCTTACTCTTCCTAAACTACTGAACGTACGTTAAGTAAGCAAAGGCAAAATATTTTATTTGATGTATTTACAAAACGTAAACTCACAATAAGACAGTAGATAGATGGCGAACCGGGGTTATTGTGTGGCCTGTTGTAGTGCCAGGTAATGATGCCCGTGTCTTTGTGTAAGAGCAAGGCGCAGTTCGGCAAATTTAATTAGAGCAATTTTCCTGACAAGCTTCTCAGCAATTGAAGTGCAGATATGTAGTAAAAGTACTGCCCTTTTTTTCTCAAGGAAAAAAATGCATACATTGCATGTGTGCTAAAGTGCACGGCACACCACTAGCACATGGGACCCTTCTGAAATGTGTATAGACATTGGAATTTAAACTGGATGGATGTGCTTCCAGTACAAATCCTATGCTAGACAGCACACACCCATTTCTGCGCCATGCGAGGCTGTGCATCACTCTAGGCGCCCTATTAAAGCGCCAGTACAGGAGATGACAGCAGCAGTAGGCAAATTTGGTTGCAGCAACGCGTTGCCTGAACATTTAGTAAATCTGTCATTATCTGAGTGCTTACAGTGCTTTCAAAAGTTATATTTTAGTATTATGAGTATTATCCTATCAGACTTTACCTAGTGCAAACCTTTCTTATAGGTTTCCAATTAAAGGACACATTCTAGAACAGATAACAGGCTTACAGTACCTCTCAAAAACAAGAACTCTTTGTCACCACAATGGTTCAAATGATTCTACAAATGAAGGCCTGAACTGGCTCCCAAGTAGGCTTTCCATTTGCTGATTAACCAATTGCACACACTTTCATTTCTTTCAGGTAGCAGCCACGCACCGTGAAGAGGCTTGTGTTCTTCTTCAGCTGTCTGTTCCTTCTCTCCCGTCACATGTTAGAGGAGAGCCCTGTTTCCCATTCAGACCGAGGCAGCCCAACGTAGGCATTAACAGTGCAGGAATGGTTGTTTTTTGACACCTAGTATTGCAACTGATTTGGTAAATTTAACAAAAAGTTGGGGACGTCGTTCCCAATAAATTTTACCTGCTTTGACCTCTGTAACAAGCAACGCGCAGCGGACACGTGCCGGTGGCGCGCCAAAGGCAAGCCCATCTGCGCCCGTCCGCACCAGGACAGCACCAGAAGCCAGGACCCCTGGTCGGGCCATTTCAGAGGTGAATACCGTAAGCAGCATTACGTGCTATTCTAGACAGGAATTACTCGATTTTAAAAACACTAATTTACCATACTGTCAACATGATTCTTTGCCACTAGTTGAAGGACCTTTTTCGTGTAGAAACTGTTATTATCAGAGCAATGTTGTTGATATAAGGCGGACCTGGGTAACATCTGATCATCAGCTATCAAATAAGACTTCTTACTATATAAATCCAGCCTCCTCACCATGTGAGCCATATTCCACAACTAAAAACCAGCGAAAATGGAAAAACATACTTTGCAATGTCTGTTCCCTTCCCAAACACTCTACTGAAATTTGGGATTTATTTTCTTCAATACAGCCTGAGCTGGGGTTTCTAATGGAAACCTGGCTCAAACCCCATTCTACGCCTCCTATCACTTTGGCAATACCAGAGGGTTACAAGTTTATTAGAATGGATAGATCAGTCAAGATGGGGGGAGGACTTTCCATTAAACACAAAGATAGCATTACCGTCTGTGTTCTGGATGAATACTGCGACCCAAAGATGGAAGCTCTCATTTTCTGAATTGATTTATCAGCCCAAGTCAGTTGGAAAGGGGCCTTGATCTATCGTCCTCCTGGCCCCATAACAGAATTTTCAAACTTACTCACTGAACTCCTAGCCCCTCACGTACTCGCCAGTACTAACTCTGTGTTACTAGGCGATTTTAACATTCACAGTGAATGTTCTAATAATATGGAACCATTAGCCTTTCTGAATAATCTTGCACTTCTAGGCCTAAATAAACTGAATGAAGGTCCTACCCATATGGCTGGCCACACACTGGATATTGTTCTGTCCAACTCCCCTAATATACAGTGTGAACAAACAGTGCAACTTACATGGACTGACCATGCCTTAATTGAATTTGTCATTAAGAGCCATAAAGTTGAACATAGGGCTCCACGTCAAGACACTGGGATGACCCGCAGGCAATGGCAAAAATGATCTTCAGAGAACTTCCAAGCTTCCCTAAAAGTACCTCGGAATAAACCTTTAGATAATCTAGAAGAAGCGCTCACTAAGTACAATTTTGCATTAACAGAAACCATTGACCATCTTGCGCCAGTGAAACGCTTCTCTACTTACCCAAAACGTCAGCAAGCTGTCTGGTTTACCCCCAGCTACATATTAAAAAAAAACGATGTAGAAAACATGAGAGGAAATGGCGTACCACTCATGAGGAGAGTGATAAAACCCAGTTTCTAACCTCTTTGTCAAGCTATCATAGTAGTATTAAGCTCGCACGAAAGAATTACATCTCCACCCAACTTACATTGGCTGGTAATGCGCCAAAGGTTTTATGTAACATCCTTCAGTCGTTTACGAAACCTAAGGCATGTGAGAATGCAGAAGCACCCTCACAAATACTTTGTGATAACATTGCATCTTATTTCTCACAAAAAATTGAATCAATTTATGATAATATTGTATCTGCAGGGAGTCCACATCAAATGCAAACTGCGACAATAGATGCAGCAGGACTGACCTCTTCTATGCTGCTTGAGAACTTCCCGCCGCTTACCACTACAGATGTAGAAGCTTTAATGCACCAAGTGAAGACCGGCTCCCCGTGCGACCTGATCCCTGCAAGAATAGTTAACACCCTTATTCCTCAACTTGCCCCATTAATTGGACATCTTTTGAATCTTTCGCTAAAAGAAGGCTATGTGCCACCGGAATGGAAAGCAGCTCAGATAATGCCTATTCGTAAGAACATGAAGGCCCCTCTGACTGATCTGACCAATCTTCGTCCTATCTCTAGTACTAGAGAGATATGTTAACAAGCACCTCTCCAGTTATGTCGTATTGTCAGGCAACCTAGACCCTTCTCAGTCAGGTTTTAGGCCCAAATATAGCACCAAATCAGCCTTGCTAGTGGTCACAGATAACATCAGAATTACCCTAGACAAAGGCCATGCTATGATTCTGGTGCTATTGGACGTATCCGACGAATTCAACACTGTCTCCCACCAAATACTACTCAGAATGCTGAAGGAAATAGGACTAAGAGATTCTGCCTTTTGTTGGATGGCTAGTTTTCTATCTAGTCGGACTCAGGCGGTTAATTTAGGCCCGTATCGTTCGGCACCCATGGAACTTACCAAGGGAGTTCCACAGGGCTCCTGTCTGAGCCCCTCTCTATTTAATATCTATGTGGCTCCCTTGGCTAATGTTCTGAGGAAACATGGGTTTATTCCGATATCATATGCCGACGATACGCAGCTACTCTTTCCCTTCAATGAACTAACTCCTACCATTCAGGAGACCTTCTCTTTGGGCATGAATGCCATTTCACAATGGATGAGGAATAACTTTCTTCAGTGTAATGTCGGTAAGACCGAGCTCCTACTTTCGGGGAAGCCCTCATATTATGGTCCCCCAATTGGTGGCCCATTAATATTGGAAAGCCTCCTATTCCCAAAATGTCTGTTAAAAACTTGGGAGTCCAGTTAGACCATGCCCTTACTTTCAAAGAACATGTTGGCCAGACAGTTGGTACATGCTTCCATACTTTGGGCCTACTTCGGCGAGTCTTCCCTTTACTTCCAGACTCTGTAAGAAAGAATCTGACTCAGGCTCTTATACTGAGTCGCCTAGACTATTGTAATGGTTTGTTGCTTTCTGCTAATGAAGCGTCAATCAATAAACTACAGATGGTTCAGAATACGGCGGCGCGACTGGTTCTGAATATGCCACCCAGATCTGCCTCCCGTCCTCCTCTCTTAAAACTCCATTGGCTGCCAATACGCCAACGGATAAAATTTAAGACACACGACACAAAGCACTATTTAATCTCGGTCCCAGCTTTCTGTCAGAAAAATTCAGTCTCTACCATCCCCCGATATCTCTGCATTCCAGCACCAAACACCTATTGACGGTCCCTAGAATTAGGAGAGCAAATTTAGGAGGGAAATCTCTATCATACCTCGGACCGAAATACTGGAACGAACGTCCCGTTTTTTAAGAGAATGCTCAAATCATTTAGTTTTTAGGAAATTACTTAAAACCACTTTGTTCTGCTTTTAATTAAAAAAAAATTAACCCCACAGCCTTTGCTGTACAGCTGATATGCCTCCACAAAAGCGCAGAGATACCCCTCAGAGTTGATTCTGGCGCTATATAAACCCTTAAATAAATAAATAAAAATAAAATAACTAATCCTCATATACACCGGTCTTACTCTTCCCTAATTGCAACTAACGTAACAATGTCACTCAGGAATATGTGTTTGCATGTACTGAACAAGGGACACCACATTTCATAGGAGGCATTTGATTTAACTTTTTGAAGCACCAATACCATACATCTCTTTCTGAAGTCCCCTCATCTGCATGTTTCATACTTTATCCCCTTTCTCTCCATTGCTGTCTTTTCACTCTCTCCTTCTGCATGTACTTCCTTTCTCCTCCTCTACCTCACCTTCCCCTTTCACACCCACCCTGATATACAAAATATCTTTTCTTTTCTTTTGATGCCATCAGTATTTGAACTGCTATGTACCACCTTCACACGCTTTCTTATAGAATCATAATTACAGTTGGCACATATGTGATCATCACTGTGTTGATCGAAGGAGCATGTAGTATGAACATGTTTATGGCATTGGGAGAAACTCTCATTGCATTCAGCCTCACCTCCAGAGCTCTTACTCTGCCCGTCATAAGCACTCATCGCCTAGAGCAGTGGCCTTCAAACTTTTTAATGCCACGCCCCACAAATAATCGGGCCCCCTCAGAATTTTCCACAATTATTATTTTAAATTGGCAATGCTTAATTGCAGTTAAGTTCTGTTACCGTTTTAAAAACCAATGCAATCAAATACATGAATGCCAAACATACCATTCTGGTCAGACATGCCTTACTAATGCGTGTAAGTATCAACAGTGTGATTATTAGAAATAGAGGTGGAGGATTTGAAGAATATTTGGAATCCGTTCCCTTTTGGCTCATACTCCCAGCTAGGATATAAATGACAAAACATGCTAGTGATGGCCCATTACAGAGTGGCTTACTGCCACTCAATTTTTTCAGCTTAAAGCAAACCCTGTTATCAGCATAATGCTTCTTTTGACCAGAGCCTGGTGCCCCCCCTGGATCACATGAGGCCCCCTAGGTGAGCCCCTCCCCTTGTTTGAAGACCGCTGGCCTAGAGGCAAATCAATTTACCAGTGGCGGCTCCTCCGCAATGGCAGAGGTGCATCGCCTCACCACCTGGCTCAGAGCCAGCAAAAGTAAAATAAAACGATGTTCTTGCATCATTTTATTTTGCATTTGCCAGCTCTAAGCCAGTGCTGTAGGGAGGGGCGGGGCCTAGGCATGAAAGGGGGGAGGAGGAGTGCAACGTGCACTCCACTCCCTAAGTACGCATATGTGTTTGGCCGGCCGTCTCAGGACAACCAAAACACACATGCCTCTTAGGTTTTCTCCAGCCCAACTGCATTGAGCAGCCGAGCTGGAGAAACCCCACAGACTCCCTGGTCTGAGCAGGGCGTCTTTCCTGCCTGCTCAGACCAATCCCTGCGCTGCTCTGCAGCACGGGGATTGGATGGGAGTCTGTCCCTGGGGCTGCTGGAACCAGGCAGGAAGAGGAGAGGCGGTGGGACGAGTCGCAACGCTGGAGGCGGCTGGCGGCAAAAGGCACATTTAAAATCATTTTTATATTTTATTTCTACCCCCGTGCGACGCCTCCCCTTCGACCCCACCCGCCTCACCACTCTTTGTTTATGGTGGCCGCTGCTGCAATTTACAGTTGGCGCTATGCAAGATTCTTATACTGCATAAATAACAACACTACTGAAACAAAACTGAAAAAACAAAGTACTCATAGGACATAGAGATCCACACTTACCATCCAGGGGCTGTCCTAACAGCAAGAAATTTGGAAGTGTTGTTTGGCTCTTTCAGCATCAGATCGTCAAACTGTTGTTTCTTTTTTTAATCTCCCGACATCATTCCTTTCCATCACTTTGGCTATAGTTAGAGCCTAATGGACTATTGTAATTCCCTTTAGCTGGGTCTTCCAGTCTACATGGTCCAACATCACCAAATCATCCAAAATCGATATATGCGACTTCTTTTGACTATTTCGCGACAAATTTCTGTTGTGCAACATCTACAGAACTTGGGTTGGTTGCCGGCAGGGAAACAGTTCGTACTCTAAAACCAATGAATTTGCTATAAGGCTCTCACCAACCATGGTACCTCCTTAATACAACAGTTTTTAGGGTAACTGTCCGCCTAGGGTGCGGTGCTCTGTTTCGGCTCACTATCTTCAAGTCAGTAAAATTTCAATAATTAGCAGGACAGTCGCTCATTTGTTTGCTTAACGACTAAATTATGGAACAAGCTCCCCCTCTCTCTTTCATTCGGAAAAAGCCTATACCTATTTAGGAAAGAGTTAAAAACTTGACTCTTATTATATTAATGCTTAGTTTAATATGACCACTTAATGGTTTACCTTTCTACTAAGTTTTTATTTGCAATCGTATGCTTTACAAAAGCAAAAAGACATAAATGCAAAGTGAAGTGAATTGTAATAGCGACTGCATCATTGACTTGGATTACTTTAAGGGTTAAAGCACACTTTGTTAAGAAATAGTCTAGTGTTTTTTACCTGTAAATTTAAGAGCAGGAACCTCTTTCAATGCCTGTTTTTAATTCTTGCCCGTGTTGAGCACTGGCAGGACCAGTACAACTTAAAGCACTGCCATGCACTGCCATTCTGCTGACAGTCCTTCCTCATACATGAATCCCAAGCCCGATAGGGCAACCTTCAACGAGTTTTAATCAGGCGGGCATATCAGGTGGCTGTAAACGTCAGGTAGCCGTGCTTAATTAATTCTCAAACAACCAGGCAATACCATGTGGTCATATGCTTAATGCAACCATTTTGCATTTGCCTTCAGTCTATCAGGCATGCTAGGTAGATGTCCACTTTTAACAGCTGTGCTTCATTCATTCCACTGGGTGATTGCCCACTTCCTGTATACTCATTTTGTTCAGTACTTCTGGGTGGCGGTCCACTTCTATAATTTCCTAGCCATACCTTTCCTCAGAGGTGAACCCTTGCTTCCTGCTCAAGTTCCTCCCCCATTGTATATTGGTTCTCCTGAAACTGATTAGATGTCACCAGCCAGGGTTCCTAATTACCACACTTTCCACCAGCCCTGGAGCTGACCTTGTGGCTGTAATGGATTGACTTGTAAGGTGGCTTCTAAGTTGCAGTAACTGTACAAGGGAATTGGTGTTCATTCTTCATCCTTATCTTTTTGAGTTCTTCATGATGTGATGGAAGCATTTGAACTACCTTCGCAGGAAGAGAAGGTTTCTCAGAGGCAACAGGAGTTTAAATACTGAGCCCCCTTTTTTCTTGGAATCAGGGGCTGCCCTTTGGCCAACCTAGAAATTGAATAGGGGTGTCCATCCCTTTTTTCACATTGGACCATCAACTTCACTCTTTTTCAGAGGCGGAAGGTGGCCTTCCCTTGGAAATCCACATTATAGACCTGGGCTGCCTTTCTCCTTATCCATGCAGTTTCTGTCCAAGATAGACAATGGGAGGGGGAGGTCAGAGGATCTTCCTTGTGTTTACCATGAGTTTTTCCATTCCTTGCTTACCAAGACCTCTCCTGCTTCTCGAAGGGGAGGTAGATAAAGGGGGGTGAACACAGGCTCACAACTCGAACTACATTCAATAGCACCAATAAGTGGTTGTCCAGTTAACTACTGTCTTTTATGAAAAAAGTAATATTTAAATAGAAACACAAAGTGAAATACAACATACACAAACAATGCTCACAGCCCCCTGAGGTCAGGGCTCTAGTGTTCAGTAGGCAGGTCCCTAAGTAACACTTCTCTCTCACTAGCTGGAGTGGTTATTCCCCATTCAATATATATATATATATATATATATATATATATATATATATATATATATATATATATATATATATATATATATATATATTCTTTATTCGATCAAAAATATGATCATTTACATCGTAAAAACAGTTCATACGCATAAAAACAGTTAACATTACAATTCAGTAGTTCATAAAAAAAATTGTTTAATAAAACAAACTTTCACATCTTCCAAAATGAAAATAAAATACATAAAACTGTTCCCTGGAGCGCGGTTGAGATATATTAACAAGTTAAATTCTCAGAGGCAATTTTTATCATTTTAGACCTTTTCCACCTAGCAAAGAGCAGAAATCTCTAGATTGCAAATACGAACCACCTTGTGGTGTCTGACCTAAAAATACGTAGGGTGTCACTGGGACGAGTACAAAGATAATAAGCGACAGACTGGAGTTATCCAAGTTTTCCTAAGATCAACATAGGAGGGACAACAAAAAAGAAAATGTTCAAGAGTCTCAGGAAAAGTGTGACATGTAGGGCACAGTGGTGTCACAGACGCATTTTAAGGGGAGAGCTCCGTATCTGAATTGAATATATAGAGCTCTTGCCTGGGGGGTTCGATATCATCCAGAAATATTTCTAAGCCAAACCCTCCTTTAAAATTTAAAAAACTCGCAGTTAAAGTGCCATGTGCAATACATTCTAGACTTTGTGAGTCCATTAACTCCCACTACCTTTTTTTGAGAAGGGGAACCCTTAATTTTGAAATGGACCCTGGCTCCTCCCAAATACACCCCAGCCCTAATTTAAAAAAAAACCACTCCTTGATCTTATTGAGCCACTTAATGCAACCTGTTTGCTTATGCAGACCAATTAGCTCTTCCAGGGCCTCCTTCACTGGGAATTGTGTGTTACTAGTCCAAATCCTAATCCAGAACAGGAGAGCCCTAAGGATAGCAAAGTGGTGTATAGGTTTTAAACCAAGATCAAGTCTTAGCGGCAATAGGGGAGTATTCACAGGCAAGTTCAAGATTTCTCTTATAAATTTGTTTTCAGCAAGGGCTAAGTCCTTCAGATTTTCCAACCCCCATACCTCAGCCCCATAAAGGGCTGCTCCTAGGCCTTTTACCCTGTGAAGTTCTAGAATAGGCGAAATCGGCCAGTACGGAGACGCCCTGGCCCTCCGAACTATTGCACAATCGGCATGCTGGAGGGTCAGAGTGCTCTTCTCAATTTGTGAAGTCCAGGCCAGCCTATCGCTAATACGTACTCCCAAGTAATCGAAAGACTTGACCTGCTCAAGGGATTGCATGCCCAGCATGAGTTTACCCTTGTGGGAGTTATAGGGATTAAAAGTCATATATTTAGTCTTGGAGCAGTTTATTTCTAGTCCCCTCACCTTGCATGCTTTATCAAATGTATTCAGGAGGTTCTGGATCCCTATAGGTGTTCTAGCAATAAGTAATGTGTCATCTGTGAAAAGCAGGCATGGCACTATACTACCTGCTGATTTTGGGGGGTCGCCACCACTATTATACAACTCTCCTATTAGGGCATCAATGTAGGGGGTGAATAATGTAGGGGCAAGGATACAACCTTGGCATACACCTTTCCGAACTGATACGTCTTTTGAGAGACCGCCATCAGAGTACCACCTGACCTTTGCGTATGTATCATGATGTAGTCGGATCAGGATATTCAATATATATTATGGGAGTCCTAGTTCACTCAAGGCTAGCCAGAGTTGGGTGTGATCTATCGAGTCAAAGGCCGTTTTAAAATCCACAAATACAACATACAGGTGGCCACGTCTGATGGTCACTTCCTTCCAGATTAACAGGAGAAATCAAAAAAATTGGTCACTGGTACTTGTGGAGGCCCTAAATCCCGCCTGTAAGTCTGACAGGATGTTATTTCCTCGATCCAGTTTTGGATCCTAGTTAGAATGATTTTACAAAAGATTTTTGGGGAGACATCTAAAAGGCTGATAGACCTGTAGTTACTTTATATCCCTTTTTATAGATAGGGATAATCTTGGTGCCCCTCTAGGTTGCCGGGATTTCACCACCAGACATGATGGCATTGAAAACCGCTTGAAGTAAAGGTCCCCATATTGTGGATTCAGCCTTGTACATGTCACCCGGGAGCTTGTCTAGGCCCGGGGCTTTCCCCCTCTGTAATGAATTTATGGCTAGAATGGTTTTGTCTAAAGTAATGATAGTCTCCTCAGTTAATGCTATATCTAAAAAACTTGTTTGTGGGCCTGGATCGCATGAAACCCCTTGTCCTGCATATAACTGTTCAAAGTATTCCTCCCACACATGGGGCTGTATATGGAAATCAGTTTCTATTTTCAAGTAGGGAGACCCTTTAGACAGAAGGTTCCAGAACAGTTGGCTATTCTTATGACTTGAGGCCTCAAGAAGCATACACCAGTTTTCTGACTCCCATTCCCTTTTTGACTTGGCTTGTGCCAGTTTATACAACTTCCTACAATTTCTGATGTCTATGGGAAGTTTTGACTTTTCTGCCACAATTAGGTCAGCTTTAGCTTCACTGCAGGCCTTATTATACCAAGGAGCTGTTTTCTGTTTAAATTGATTTTCATTACATTATTTATAAAAGAATGGTCTTATTGTGGTGGTCAATTGCTGGAATATAGAAATGATGTCATCTGTGCTGATGGCAGTGGTACTCAGATCAATAAGAGTCTGCTCAACTTCAGAATATATTTCCGGAAGAGCAGTTGGATCAGCCTGTATCATGGGCCATGTGACTCGTTTGTTATTGTTGCTAGTAATGACTGGGGCACTCTTGGGCCAAGGATTGCCATACAGTAGAGCTGTGCCAGACAGCGTGAGAACCAGAGCAATTGTGGTCACTATCTTCCCGAGTTAATACTACCATATCTTTAACACTAGTCCAAAGTTCAAGATCGACGAGGATGTAATCGATCCTGGTTTTGATTACCCCCCTCTTAAACGTGTGGCATACTTCTCTATCAGAATCAGTCCGACCGTTGCAGGCTCGAACCCCATGAGTAATAGTAAAGGATAGGACCTGTTACCCCACCATAGTGCATTTCTTAATGGGTGGTATCTGGAGCTTTGCAATCCCTCTAGCTTTGTCTCCGCCTAATATTAGTTCTTGTATATAGTCAACAGGTTCAAAAGTTGTATTAAAGTCGCCTGCAACTATGAGACGGTGATTCCCCTTGGCAATGTCAAGGTAATTAGTTTATATTGTGATTGTGCCAGATAACTTATGGGGACTATTAAAAGGATTGTAGATGTTGAATAACCTAACTTGGGTATTCCCTTTAAGAGAAGATAATTCCAGCCCAAGGATTACATCAGAGCCGAGGTCTAAGACCTTGATTTTGCAGGCTAGTGTGTTTTTGACCCAGATTAAAAGACCCCCAGCTGGGCGGCCAACGTTAGACTGCTTTGCTTTGATGCTGTATGTGGTCCAGGTTTCCTGCAGTAGGCCTAGATGGAAATCATCCACTAGCTTGCACCAGTCAGGGTCAATTAGCTTGGACTTTATGCCTGCAACCTTCCAGGATAGGAGTTTTAGTTCCTGAAGTTCTATTATAGGATCCTGAGTGAGTCCTATGGAGTTAGTTTTTCCCTTAGGCTCTAGCTGTTGATGGTGGTGACAAATCTTGATTACTTGGTTGCTTGGGACAATATTGTTATTATATATCTCAGGGATTTCAACAGACTGTGAGGCGGGTGGTTCGTCAGGGGTGCTTGTTGGGGGAGAGGGTACTATGGGTAGCCAGTCTTGGGAATCTAAACCACTCAGTAATTGGTATCTGTTTCTTGTTTCCAGAGGGGTGACCTCCTGGTGCATAGAGGGCGTTTTACTGGGTAGCCCGGTAACCAATGTGTTCCCCCCTCTGCATTCAAGATACCTATTAAAGAACCCAAGTGGTAGAATATCGATCCCTTGGCCCAGCCTTTGATTTGTTAAGTGTGGCCCCCTCCAAAGCAGCTGACTAGCTAAGATTGGGGATCTACAGTTAATCACAATGCAATCTCCAGAGAAGGATTTGCATTGTGGGCCAACCAAGCTTACCCGCCTTGGGAACAAAATGTCGTGAAAGTTTGTGTTTGAAAAACTTTTGTTCTGTAATAGCCAGTGACATACTTTGTTCTTCAACTGGGTCTGAGATTCATTTTAGTTTTCTTGCAGCGGGGGATCATTAATGAGAATTGCCACATAAGGGCAGTACTCAGGTGGAAGGTGGAGGGTTGCACAGGGTTGTTGAGGTCGTTTGTTGATTGGAGCCTACTCTGATCCCAGTACTGGATATGGGTGTGGGGCTAGACCTGTTTTTACTAGGGGGCGAGCGTGCTTTACCCGGGTATCAAAGGTCCTGGGTGCATTTGTTACACTGCACTAGCAGCATTTTTGGGGTGAAAATTATTAACAGGACAGGTTAATGAATCGTCATGTATTTCTGAGGACCACTCCTCAGGGTTGGTACCCCCCTATGATCACGACCCCTATCCGACACTTTCCTTCCCCGCCCCCTCCCGATGACATATAGGTAAGCAAAGAATGCATTCGTTCCATAGTTGACTCTAATTTGTGAAGTCTTGCTAGGATGGGTAAAAAGTTCTTGGCAATTGTTTCTTCTATAAGGGATGTAAGTGCCGCATTGATTTGCGGGGGTATTTCCTCGGGATGGGACAGCAAAGTAAAGTTGGGGGCATTCATGGTGGGCGATCTTTGTAATGGTCTAGCCTGGGCTTGGGGCCAGATTTAGTTTTTCCTGGATCTGGTCCGTGTACACCGTGTGGGCTCCAAGTGTTTGACCTTTCTTTTCCTTTTGCCTAAGGTGTCACGTGCTGGTGAGACTGGGGGTGTTGAACAATGTACCTGCACAGGAGATGAAACAACTAGATCTCCAGTAGATACGTGATTGTTTTGACTAGTGTCATTCATTTGGGCTATCTGTGCAGCAGCCACAACAGGTGGCTCGCCCCCTCCCACAGATAGGCGTCGCTTCGCAACCTGGATCTCCATGTCAATAGCCTTTGCGGCCCGTAGAAGAAAGCAATCGAGTGTAGAGTTGGTCAGAGTTTTAGGCGTAGCCACCTTCCCCCACCCCGAGATTTCAAATTTGCCGCCTTTCCAGTAAAGTTTGGATTACAAAAAAATGTGCTTACTTGAGCAGGAGGAGCAGGCCAGTAATGGGGGTGTACAGATGTCCAATGTCCAAGGACCAAGTCCAAAGTCCAAGAGCCAAGAGACCAGGCCCCGTCCTGCCTCTTCCTGCCGCTGACGGGTGCAGACGGGCCCGCCCTTGGCCCGGGCACGCCCGCGCACGTCCCGTGCTGCGGGAGACCGGTGGAGATCTTATTGCGCATCTGGGCACGGGACGCAGCGTCGGAGGCAGGCGTCAGTTCGGGGCTGCTGGGGGATGTAGTTTTGCGTTGGCCGTTCCCCTCATGGCTAGGTAATGACAATATTGGCCATTCCCCTCATGGCTGGGCAGTATTGGCCGTTCCCCTCACGGCAGCGGTATTGCGGTGTTCCTGGCATCCCGTGCTGCGGTAGGCCGGTGGAGATCTTATCGCGCCTCTGGGCGTGGGACGCAGCATCAGAGGCAGTCGTCAGTTTGGGGCTGCTGGGGGATGTAGTTTTGCGTTGGCCGTTCCCCTCACAGCTAGGTAATGACAATGTTGGCCGTTCCCCTCATGGCTGGGCAGTATTGGCTGTTCCCCTTATGGCAGCGGTATTGCGGTGTTCCTGAGCACTGGTGAGCCTTGGTGGGGCGTGAGCAGCGAGACTTGTGTCTCTTTCTGGCAGACCATTCAAGATAGGCAACATTCAGGTTGGACCCCACTAGCAGCCCGAGTCTCAGGACTCCCATTTTGACTCTTTTAGAAAAGACAAAACTGTTTTAGCTCCAAAGTGCTATCTGGCAAGTTTTACCAGGGCCTTCCATCCGTTCAATGAGTCTTGCCCATACCAGCATGGATTGCACAAACAGATCTCTGAGAGCATCGTAATCGGATGCAAGGAGCTTTCAGCGGCTGCCATTGCTCACTAACACTCGCGGCTCTGCAGGGGCAGCGGCTGGGTGTCCTTGCCTCTCCTCAAGAGCAACGGTAAGTTTCCTTTGATCCTTTCCACAGTTGGGGCGAGGGGGGAAATTCGATGACTGATGGTTCAGATCCTCAGTCTAAGCTCAGGCCCGCATTGGTCACCACAGTGACCCCTCCTTTCAGTGATGGCATAAACAAGGCTACAATCCTTGTCCTTTCAGGTGGCCCCCTCTGGCATAGAAGTCACCACTCTTGCTCTTCATTTGGGTAATGACTGTGAGAAGTTGGCCTGGTATATGCTGTCCACTAGTTATAGTGGGCACCCTGTACCAGTACAAACAACCCCTTATTGGTTATAGGTTAAAGACAACCTTTATTGAAAGCTATTCTAGTGGTAGCAATGGAGAGCAGCCTTCAGGCTATGTTTTGAAGGAATGTAAAGCAGCTTGTTTTACCTGTCTATAATCTCTTGAGTGCCTAAATGAAAGATGTCTACACCAGGTATATATATAAAATATATTTATTTATTACTAAACACACTCTCCTAGTCTCTTTATGAGACTAGAGGTCAAAACACATAAGTTACACTTCAAATATTACAGTAAAATAGCACAAATACACATCAGGCCCTAGGGGCGAGCCAAACCATATACTAAAATAGTGGTATAAGAACCACGACTTAATTAGACACAAGACCTAGAGCCTGTAGAATCACTGGGACCCCAAGGAACCACCCAAGCTAGTGACACAGGGGACCCACGGGGGCCGTGTGCAGTGTGAGAACACAGCCGCGAGCGCCCGTTAGCTTCTATGGGGAAAGTTGCAGTTAGATTTTTAACGATTAGGGACACTTAGAATTGAGTCAGGACCAAACCCTTTGGGACTTAGGAAGTTCTAGGGCCAACACCCACGGGAGCACCGGAGTACTCGTGTTACCTCACCCAGGGAAGCCGGGTGCATAGGTGTCAAATGGTGTCGGGTCGGGTCGCGTCGTCGATTTCAATGGGAGCTGGCAAAGAAGTGCTGCTGCCGGGAAGATGCGAAGTGTCCGAAGAGATCCAAGCCTGGATCGAAGTCGAGAGAACCTGAAAGCAGAGGGGACTGAGTCTGGGTCACTAGCCAGTGACCAGGAAGGCGATAGGCAGATGCCCACTGATGTTTGGTGATTTCAGGTGAAGAAGGTGAAGCTTGACTCTTCAGCCACGAGGACCAGGAGGCATCGAGGACAACCAGGAGCTGGATTTGAGCTGTCCCATGAAGGATGTCGAGTGCTGCAATGTCGGTGCCCGAATTGGACACAACAAGCCTTGGCAACAGCAACCCACACAGAAACAAGAAAGATGCTTTGGTGCAGACCAGCAAGGTCTGTGGGACTCACCACTTGGTGGGGAGTCAGGGCACGTCTGGAGCAACCAGAGAAGCCCAAGGAAATTCAAAGTTACCCCCTCAGGGAATCACCAGTCGACAGACCAGGGATCGCGAAGGGACCTCGAGACGAACACACAAAATGGCGGCCCATGGGTCACTCGGGGTGACCAGGCCAACAATCTTTGGTGGATTCTGTGCTCGAGGTAGTGGCTACAAGTAAGCCCAAGCACGACTTCAAGAGACGTCGAGAAGTCAATGCACTTGCAAAAGTGCACGGTGACCAGGAGTTCCGGTTCCACGCTACTCACGAGGGCTACGGGTCTCAGCTTTGCTGGGGACTCGGGTCTGCCTCTGAGATGTCTGGAAATCCTCTTCCTGGGCTGAAAATACTTCGGAGTCCAGCGGGAGCTTCGGAAATGCAGACTGGCAAAATGCTTCGTTGGTGCCTGCCAAGCAGGGGAATCACTCCTTGACCCCAAGGGAGATTTCTTCAGTCCTCTAGTCTTTAGTAGAGCGTCGAAGATCCAGGATTCAGCTTCAGAGTTTCGTCCAGGGATATCTAAAGTTCTGGTTACAGAGGTTCTTTACTTATACCTAAGGAAGGGGTTGAACTAGCTCTAGGGACCCACCTATGGGAGGGTTTGGAAAGAGGAGTGGCTACACCCATTTCCTTTGTCCAGATTCGCGCCAGAGCAGGGGCTGGAAGTCCCTGAACTGGTTTGAGCTGGACTATGCACAGGGACACCAAATGTTCCCCCAGTGCTGGACTTCAAAGCACTCAGAGAATGCTCCCACCCAGTCCCAATACACATAAGCCTGTCTGGGAGGTGGCTACACCTCCCTGTGACAGGAAACCTATTGTCCAGGCCTCCCCTGCCAGAGTTTCAGTCAGCAGCAGGAGGCCAGACCCGTGTCTGTGGCTGCAGCATCCATTTTTTGATGCCAGGGCTCTATTAGATTTCTACCGGGTATACCAGTACTACCATGTCTCTCCCTCTAGAAGGGTGGGATCATATCCTCACATCAAGAACTGAAGTGGGGGTATGATTCCAAGGTGTTTGACAGCAAACACGACATGTTTCCGTGCAGCCAGTCCAAAGTTAGCATTAACCGTTTAAGATATAATGCACTTAAGAGTATATGGTCAGGCTGCACCACTGATAACCCCAGAGAAGAGATTCCGAAGGCTGCAGAGGGGCTCAGCTCATGCCTGGGCACCCCCTCACATATAACCAAGCACTCTGCCTTCAGGATTGTTAAGGCCTGCCATAGGAGTGACTGATAGGTTTGTATGTGCAGTGATAGGTGAAGTATAGTGAACCTATACCTCAGTAAGGGGTGCATGCACCACCTTACCCAGGCTGCAGTAGCAGACCTGTGGTGTTATTTTGGGTGGCTTTCCAGGGGTGACATAATACATGCTTCAGCCCCTGGTAGGCCTTTGGGGTACCTATGCCCTGGGTACATGGTATACCATATACTAGGGACTCACAAGGGTACCTCAGGATCCAATCTGTGGTGTACCTAAAGTACAGGTAATCAATTTAGAGAGGAATCAGCTAGGCTGGGGCCCTGAATAGCAGGGTCCCAGCCAGACTAAAGTCGAAAAAGTGTGAAACACCAGCAAAAAGTGGGGGTAAACATGTGGAGCAGATCCTACTCTCCTACAATGACCCTATCAGCACAGCAGCAAGTTCCTCTTCAACACTGACCCCTCTGGAATACAAGATCACTGACCTACACACTGCACACAGACAACGGCCTTATCGGCATGGTTAACTTCACCGCAGCCCCCTCTGGAATATGGGGGTGCTGACTTATACACATCCCACGAGCAACTGCCTTATTTTCATGGCAGTTCTGTTCTCACACCTTGCTACAGGGATCCACTCACCAGGATCCCCCACTGGATCTTGATCCCTTCAGTGATCTCCTCTTCACACAGCACACTAGTCTTGGTACGCAGGCAAGCACTGATGCGCCTGGCTCCAGGGGCAGGTGATCTTGGATTTTCCCTTTATGATGTCCCCTTACCCAGCGGATACACTGACAGACCTTATCCCCCAGTCCTGGTAACAGGCAGAAGTCTTGCAGAGCTTCTCCTCCTTGCACAGCCCGACTGGCTGTTTGGCAGTTGTCAGCTTTGGGGGGGTTTCAACTTCCCCTTTTTCTAGTCAGTTTCCAGACACCAAATATGATTTGAAGTTTGTGTTGGGGGTCTGCTTTCTTTTGAAGTGCCCTCTCCTCTGCACTGCTCTTCCTCCAGAAAGCAGTCTGTCACATCAAGAAGAAATTCCAAATCTGATAACCCCACAACACAGGCGATGGGAGTGACTTGAGGTTCACACCTGGATGTCAGCCACAGTGATCTCTGTATTAAAAGGTTATCCCAGGACATCAGCCCTATTCTTTATGATTCTCTTATCCACCCTATCTCCATCCTGAGATGTGCCCAGACCCCTTTCCAGGGACCTCTCCCTGAATCAAAGAATACCCATAGAGGTTTATTGAAGAGCCTGTCTCTACTTCCTCCAGTGTGTCTGTCCCATCCGGCTCAAAGTAACGCAGCAATCCGCAAACCTGTTTTGGGGCATTCCTCTACCTCCTCATGCAGTCAACTCTGGGTTTCCCAAAATGGAACCCATAATGTTTCATGTATTGTGCCATCAGGCACACATACACTCAGCACATGCTTACAAAATACACACACTGGACAGCACTATATAATAACTTGATGCAGGCCAAAGGTGAGTTAGGTGCACAGCAGTAAACAGCCTATTGGCCTCACTTGAGTGATGCAGGTAAAAAGGCCCTGTTCACTCCAACTGAGCACTGCACGTATGCTGCCACCACACACTCGTGCTACTTAACTCCTGGCAAAAGCAATAGTCTTTCACCACTTTGGGTGCCAGTCCAACAAGACCGCAATCCGTGAGACAGGCCTAGGTCATGGTGCACATGCATGACCCGTGTTCATCCATATGAGAACATAACTGTACCTCAATATTCAGGACACTCCAAAATTCAGACTACCCATAACATACCTCAGATGGTTCACTTACTGAAATTAATTGCATGAAAAGGCACCCTAACTGCCATCAATTTAGCAGAGTAACAGCAATAAATATTAGGGAGCACTCAATAACTGAGATCTAGATCAAAGGAAAGTTAAAATATTGTATTAGATAAATCTCAATTCTACTAATACAGAATAAATGCCTTAAAGGCTTCTTGGAAGAATTATACAGAGTAGTCAAAATCAAAAAATGTTACACGTCCCAAATGAGCAGCAAAATCATAAAGAAATTGGGTAGTAGCTCTAGCAGAAATCTTCTGGCTCACCCCCAAAATCAGGGGGTCTTATACACAATTCTTGTATAACAAATTGTTAAAACGGCAGATTCACTATGGTATGATCGTAAGTATCTACTCTATTGGCAAATCAGAATAACCAAGATTATTACGTTAACACATAAGCACTATCCCATTTTACTAAAGCATTCAGTATTGTCAGTGCTACTGACATCTGGAGATGTTCGAACGAAATATGAAACATTTAACAATGATGCTTCACTCAAATGAATTGGACCAGGCCTATCAATGGAACTACAGTTGAACGGCCTTGAAATTACAACAATTTAGAAACACAGGAATTAATCTAACATTTTGTATACATAACAGTTGAAATAAATTATTACATCAGCCTGACAGTGCGCTCCGGAACTGGGGAGTGCAGATGCGCAATGGAACATATTGGGAGGGGACCGAAATGGAGTGAATGAATTATATAAACAACATCTATTTTGTCCAACATGCTGTTTCTTATAAATGTGACATTACTAAATTACCATAATAAACATACTTCTATATATCAAATTACATTTGTTACAACTGTAACCATATTATCCCATCATATGCATACTGGATCCAACATAACATTTATTATTTTTCATTATTATTTATTGCAAAATATAAACCCGGAAAACCTCTACTTCACCCATGTCAACAAAAATCAGCACCAAGGACCCAGACATCATTGCAGCTGGGGCACTCAGGGCAGGAGTACATGTTCATCACCATGCGAGGAACTTTTCCGTTCCAATACATATAAAGAAACACAGGCATCTTTTCCTCCCATCAACCTCATTTGTAATTTGAAGACTTTCTTTTGAAGGGTAAAGAATTCCAGCTGTAGAGAGGAACATGGTACATGTAAAAGTTTGAGCTCCATCCAGACGGTACTGGCTAGGCCACAAACATCCTTTAAGTCAGCCAATATATTCCAGTCATTCAAGGCCAGGCCTTGAATGACAGCGTCAATGGTAATTCAGCCTGGCAAGCACACTCCAAATTTCAAAATGATTTCTTATTTTTATCTTATTCCTTAATTTTTTTAATTAATCGTAAAATGCAACATAAAAATGCTTTCTAATAATTTATTATAAAATGTAATAAACTATTTATATTTTCCCTATACTTTACAATGCAGAGATCTCCGGCCTGACTGCAGAGTCTACCCATGGTAAAGTATGGAGAAAATTAAAAAGCGTAATAAACTTGAAAATAAATATTTAAAATATTTTATGATAGCTATTAATGTAAATTAAATGTATTTCTTTATTTTAATGTAGAGCAAAATAAAAATGCTACAGCACTATTAACTTAATTCTGAATTAAAATTATGTAAATATAATAAATTAAGTGAAAATTATTTTTCAGAAGGCTAAATAACAACATTTATTCCAACTAGAGTACAGTAAAAAGAAATCTGTAATATGTATTAAAATTGATGTATATCATTTATTAAAAGTAATTTTATTAATGAAATGTTATTACTTTAATTTTTAAATGCAAAAAGGTAATACAAATTTAAATTAAAAATATGTGCTATTTTTATAAATTAGTTTTAAATGAATGTATATTTTTTTGTATTATTTACTAAATATATTATTTAATATTTTAAACTTAATATATTTCCTATAGGGTTTTATTTTAAGTTCCTATCATCATTATTTTCAAGGTGAAGGGGTTGCAACACCAGTGGTTGGCCGTGAGTGGTGTTAGACGTATTCCAACTGTGAGCAGAAGTAGTTTATGACTGTTATGGGTCCTTTTTTGACCGTACTAATTATAGAAGTGCAGTTTTTGAATATCTATAGGCTTATTCTTATGTGGATGGCTTGAAGTTCTCCCTAAACCCCTCCATGACTCTCATCGAGGCTCCATCAACCAGACCTTACTCCTCCCTAATTCACTCCTCTTTATTTGTAAGTAGTCCCCATTTTCCAATCACACCTATGTGTTCCATATGAAAAAACAGACTAATGGTTGTGGCACTCAATTGTCTGCACTCTGGCATGAGGTTCAAAGCAACAATGTGCTCACTCTCTGGGTCAACCGTTGTCAAATACCCACTTATATACAAATTGCTTCACTGGATGGAGGAGCACATAAACAGTGATATGAATAGAGTTTTCAATGATTTAATGTAAGAACAATAAATAATTCCAATGTATTGATTCTAATACAGTGCATAATGCACAATCATAATAGCAAATGGGGTGGCATTGCAAATAAAAGAGCAGAGCAACTTCCTCATATTGTTTCCTTTTTCTTTATTCTTGATTGATAAACATTTAATCAAAAGTATGTACAGCTTGATATAGATTCCAATACAGCCTACATGTTTTTTTTCTCAGGACTTCTTCAGGGCTTTTTAAAAACACATACAAAAATATTTGTTTGATTTTTTTTTTAAACTACATCAAGAGAAAACCCCACTGTGACTAAGAAAGGTACATATACAAAAAGAAGACACAATATCAATAATACTGATCAACTCTACAGAAATCATAATATGCGCATTTCTATTAAAAACAAAACATCTTAAATACAATAACCACACTGTGTATGCGCACGAAAAAGAAACACACAGAAAATACAAATATCCAAAACTATAACGACATTAACCCAATACTGCAAATTATAAAACTAAACACTACTGTGTAGAACTTGTATTTATGCATATTATATCTACATAACACAAAACATTTAAGATCTTTGTAGTGAAAACAATGACATTTTCATTTTCAAATAAGAAAAACATGGATGATAAGTCCCCATCCTGTTTATACATGAACGTATTACTAAGCACGTTGTCACTTCCATGTATTTTTTTAACATTGTCAGTGTCAAATGACAAGAGCCTGCAATGCCACAACACATCAATATTCCACATCATCACTTTCTATTTCATAAATTATTATTATTATTATTTAGCGATTTGTAAAGCGCCTGGTGACCAGAAGGCATCCCCGCGCTATGTAGTTTGTGGAAACCAGAGGAGATAAGAGGAAAAAGGAGGGGACTTTATTTTGGGAATAGGAGCGTTTTCAGTTTTTTCCTGAAAATCCGAAAGCTGGGTTCCATCCTCAGGGTGCGAGGGAGTGAGTTCCACCCGGCGGATGCCTTCACGGAGAAGCGCCGGCCACCGGTACGTGTCTTCCTGTATCTGGGAATATTGGCCAGATGCTCATTCTCCGAGCGAAGGGACCTAGGGGCCTTGTAGGGAGTGACCAGGTCACTCAGGATAGCAGGGCCGCAACCATTCAGCAGTTTATGTGCAGTACACAAGGCCTTAAATTCGACCCTTTGACGAACTGGGAGCCAGTGTAAGGCCTTAATTGCTGGTTTGGCTGATACTGAGGGGAGGTTCATCAGTAGTCGGGCGGCTGCATTCTGTGTGCGTTGGAGTTTAGCCATGGTAGCCTCTGGAGCTCCCAGGTATACCATGTTGCTGTAGTCCAACCGCGCAAGGATCAGACCTTGGACTAGGAGTTTCCTAGATAGGGGCGGAAGTAGTGGGAAGATCCTGCGAATGGTGCGCAAAAGACCGAAGCAGGTACCTGCTGTTTTGGATGCTTGGGTTTTCATCGATAGCTCGGGGTCTAGCCAGACTCCTAAGGTCTTAATTTCTTGTTTCGGGGTGGGGATTTCCCCGAACACTTCTGGCCATACCGATGGGGGGATGGTAGCCCATTGCTTACCCATGAGCATGACTTCGGTCTTTGACCCGTTTAATTTAAGCGATGACTCGCACATCCAGTTGTGAATTTCCATGAGGCAGTTTGACAGATTATCCGGGTGGTTGTCCAGTTGGGAGAGTGAGACGACCAACTGCGTGTCGTCCGCGTAGCTCACTATTTTAATCCCGAAGGGAGTAACCACATCTTCGAGAGGGGCCATATAAGCATTAAACAGCGTAGGGCTTAGTGACGACCCCTGGGGGACTCCACTCGTAAGGGGGAGGGTGGTAGAGTGGTAATTGCTATCCCATACCTGGAACGAGCGCCCTGAGAGGAAGGACTCTATCCACCTGAGCGCCGAACCTGCGAGCCCTGCCACAGCCAGCCGATGGAGTAGGACACGATGGTTGACTGTGTCGAAGGCTGCACTAAGATCCAGGAGGATCACTGCCACTGACCCTCCTGAATCCAAAATGCGCCTTGCCTCCTCGATGACGGCGAGAAGGGCGGTGTCTGTGCCGTGGCCCGGGCGAAACCCAGTTTGGGACTGCCGTAAGATGTTATTTACTTCTAAAAACTGTGACAATTGCCCATTGACCAATTTCTCGGCCATTTTGCTTATGCATGGGAGGAGTGAAATTGGCCGGTAGTTCGCCATGTCGTCTGGGTCCAGCTGGGGTTTTTTCAGGAGTGCCTTAACTACTGCACTCTTCCAGCTGGGAGGGACCGAGCCTTGGGCGAGCGAGATGTTTATAAGCTCCGTGATCGTGGGCACGATGACAGGGGCTACGGTTTTAAGAAATCTGATGGGTGCGGGATCCAAAGGGGAACCGCTTTTCATTTTAGCCATGGTTGTATCTACCTCGTTCCATGTTACTGCCCTAAAAGCAGACAGCTGAGGACACAAGCTGCTTCCTGTCTGAATGGTGGATGCCTCATTGTCCATGTGGTTCGATAGGCAGGGAGGGGGAAGGGAAACTAGAATGCGGGCGATTTTATCATTGAAGTAGGTAGCCAGTTCGTTACTTCGGTCTGACGGGGGTGTGTTGGACGAAGGTGGAGCTGGTATTTTCAATAGCTCTTTTACAATAAGGAAGGATTCACTTGCTGAGTTGGTGGAGTTTTTTATCCTCGTGTCGTAATGGGAGGCTTTGGTGAGCTTCAGGGTTGATTTGTATATTCTCACCGCCTTCTGATAGGTTTCCTTGCTGGCGTACTGCCAGTCTTTCCTCCATAGCCGTTCTGCTTTCTTGCAGTTTTTGCGGAGAGTCCGGAGTTCCGGGGTATACCATGGGGCAGGTCCTAGTTTCCCGTTTTTATCCTCACGGGTTTTTATAGGGAGGATGGAGTCTAATGATGTGACGATCCACTCCCTGAATTTACTGTCTGCGATAGCCGGGTCTTCCGAGGAGGTAGGGGTGGTTGATTTCAGGGTTCTGGCCCAGTCTTCTGTGGAGAGTCTGGACCATGCCCTGTCCCTGGTATAGGTGGTAGGTTTGTGGGGTTTCTTAAAGGCTCCTGGAATGCGGAGAGGGACCAGGAAGTGGTCCGTCCATGGGAGGGGGAGGGACTCTTTGGCTTGCATGGTAGGGATGTTTGTGAACACCGGGTCGAGCAAGTGACCTTTGGTGTGTGTAGCTCCGGAGTTTAAGAGGTAGAGACCGTAAGCCGCTAATTCTGCAATCAAGTCGGCTGCCCCTGTGTCTAGAGGGTCGTCGAAGTGAATGTTCAGGTCTCCTAGTATCGAGAAGTTGGTAGTGGAGTGGGCCTGAGATGCTATAACATCCAGGAAAGCGCTGGAAAAAGGACCCGAATGGCCCGGGGGGCGATAAACTAGGATGCCTGATAGCGAGTTAGTCGGAGCTAATTGGATGGTAAAGTGAAGGCTTTCGGAATCAAGGATATGCGCATCAATGGTTCTACAGGAGAGATGGTCCCTGTGGATGATGGCCAAGCACCTCCTCTACCAGATGGACGAGGTTGGGACTGAATAAGAAAGCCCGGGGGAATGGCTAGGACAGCGTCTGAGTCCGAGTGATCGGAGAGCCACGTTTCCGTCAGGAACAGAATGTCGATCTCGTGGTCTTCTATGAGATGATTAATTAGCAATGCGTGCTTAGGGAGTGAGCGACAATTCAAGGTGGCCAGTTGAAGAACTGAGGGCATGGCGGGTCGGCTGGAAAGTTTGATCTGCGCTGGGCGGCAGAGAGTGCATCTGGTGAATGGTCCTTCGAGATCATGAACATAGTTACATGAGGTATCAATAGTGGGTCTGAGACTAAGAAGGTCCCGGCGTGAATAGCTTACCTTAGAGGCAGCTTGGTCTGACAGGGGTTCTGGCCCTGGGCCCGGCCGTGCGCGGACGGGCGCAGACGGGCTTGCCTTAGGCGCACCTTCGGCGCGCAAACGGCGCTCCCGCTGCGCTCGTCCGCTGCGCTGGTATGGCCGACACATTTGACGCCGAGGTGGGTGGGTGTGGCCTCGTGGTGGGCGTGGCTACGCCTTCGAGCCGCGATGGCGGTTTGGGTGTTTTCCCTGTGTCAGCGCTAGGATCCGCTGTATCAGGGGAAGTCAGGAGGGCTTCTAAATAATTAAACACAAAACTTTTCTGATTCATGAACAAGATCACACAACCCAAATTTGGCCGATATTTCTAGACTTTTCCCCTTTCCAATCTTTCTTAGTCATTTTTAGTCCTCCTCTTTTGAATTAAAATCTTGTTGCCCTGCTCAAAATGAACATGTCACCCCCTGATTTCCATTTCTTTTCACTGATTACTCAAATTCTTCAATTATGGTGCACCATCCCACTACAGCATTGGTTGCAAAGCCCTAAAAAGGGTAAAACAAACTTACCAAACAGATCATGTTTCAAGCAGAACTGATCCAATCCCTAGTTCCCCTTTTAGCGTAAAGATTTCTCAAGGTAACCCATGCAGTAGTGTGTCAAAACTATAAAAATAATAATAATTGACAGAATTGTTGTTGATAGATCTTTTCTTTTACTTAACCAAACTAGTTGCTTTATATAATGACGGTCACCTTACCTATGTGTATTTTTATACATATGAACTGTACATCATTTTTCCACCGTGCCCGAGTCTAGCCACAAGATTATTTCCTTATTTTTCTGTTTCTCTTAGTCAACCGTAATCTGTAGGTGGATGAGAAAACAAAATGTAAAACAAACACGTTCTCGGAAAAACTGAATAGTGGAACAGTACCAATAGCAAATGAAATTGATGTATTTAATTTGTCTTCAGTGGAACTGTCTTTGGATATGATTTCAGTGCTTAAAAGAGTCCTAGGATTTTGTCCCATGTTAAGAAATGATTGGTATAACACCAAAGTTGACTTGTACAAATTCGTCAGGTTATTGAAATTAAAGAAGCTCTTTTCAACCAACACTATGAAGACAAAGTGTTGTAATGTGATATCAGAATTAAGTAGTATGACAATACAAGATGTTTATGATACTAGACTACTTTTATCTTTGACTGAAAATGGGGATGACCCGTTAACTATGACAAGGCTACTTGATGACTTGGAAGTTAGTACAGACTATAGTATAGGAAGTGGTCTTAAAAGTAAATCGAAATGGACTCCACAACTTTCATCAGGCAATACTAGTGACGTGTTTTATAAAGCAGTGAATCATGATCTTGATAAAATTATTGCCAGTAACAAAACAAAGGGGATTTTCCAAGGATGTGATAATCTATCTAAAGCTGAAGGAACTTTTCTCCCAATTGAATAATGAGCAATACTATGAACGACTGGATAACAACCCCATTCAAGAACTTAAATGCTTGATTAATATGAATCTTAAAATATGGTATGAGAGGGGTTTGATTAACCATGATGAATATGTGTATCTACTAGTAGATCATCCCAGATCACCTTGCATGTACAGTCTACCTAGGATTCGTAAGAACCGAACCAAGCCACCTGGGAGACCTATTATATTGGGGATTGGGGGTCCCACAGAAAAACTCTCCGAATTTATTGACACTTTTCTTAGACCTTTTGTTCAAAATGTACATTCACATATACAGGACACGAAACATATTTTAAACTTAATGAATGATGTGACTTGGGAACCAGGAATGATCCTGGTAACATTAGATGTGGTGTCTCTATACACCAATATACACCACCATTTATGCATTAAGGCATTACAATCATTTTTGAACAAACGTCCTGTAGAATACTATGAACACTCCTTGATGCTACTAGGCATGACGAAACTGATACTCAAAAATAATGTGTTTTTATTTGACTATAAGTGGTACAGACAAAGACTCGGGACTGCCATGGATTCCAGATTCACTCCGTCTTTTGCCAATCTCTTCATGGGTTGGTTTAAGGCGGAGCGGATCTGGGGTCCCATGAGCAGACAATGGATTGGCAGTATTTATTATTGGGGAAGGTACATTGACAACTGTTTTTTAATATGGACAGGTACAGCTTCTGAATTAGAGGACTTCTTTAGTTATCTGAATTCCAACAACTTTAACTTGAGATTTACTACACATTATGATACTCAAAGAATTGTCTTCCTAGATGTTGAACTGTATATTAAAGATAACTAGTTATGTAGTAAAATGTACCGCAAAAGTACAAGTTGCAATGCATTACTACATGCAGAGAGCTGTCATCCTCGCTGCCAAATAAATGCCATTCCGTATGGAGAGATGATAAGAGCACGTAGGAATTACTCTGAACAGTCAGATTTTGAGGAAAACTTTGAAGATATCAGGACAAGATTTACTGGCAGGGGTTACTACCGTAGTGTTGTTGACAGTGCAGCAGATAAAGTTCATAAGTTACATAGAAAAGAGACCCTTAAACCTGCTAGGAAGAACAGGCAGACTTATGGCAGTGACAAGATCAGACTGGTAGCCAACTACAGCCAAGAGAGTAATAAATTATACAGGATACTCAATAAACATTGGCATATATTAAGATCTGATAAATCCATCATGCCCTATTTAACAGAGAAACCGAGTTTGACATTTAGGAAGGGACTAACATTGGCAAACATTATTAGTCCAAGTTATCCTAGACCACCTAAAAATGTGAACTGGTTGAGTAACCAAATGAAAAGGATTCCACAAATGTGGACGTTGTAGCTCATGTCGGTGGGCTGTGAATAAGATAACCCATTTCAATTACAACAACACTGGTAATTATAAGATGAAAATGTTCATCAATTGCGATACCACTTTTGTTAGTTATGTTATTACCTGTATTGCAGTAAGATATATATCGGAAGTACAATCAGGCGACTCCGAGAGAGAATGGTGGAACACTTTAGAGCACTGAAGAATGGTGACACCAGATATCCCATAGCAGCACATGCTGTACAAACTATCAGAACAAAGAAAATCATAAATTTAGCTTTCATGGAATTGAACATGTGAGAATGGATATACGTGGTGGTAACCGAGAACTACTGCTCAGACGCAATGAAGCGCTATGGATCATGAAATTGGGGGCAGTAGAACTCGGTTTGAATATTGACCGTGAGTTACAGTATTTTCTTGGCCGATGAATTGATGTTTTATTGTAAATTACAAGTAATTCTGATATTCCTGGTCCCCAATGTTTAGATATAGAGGAACAATTAGTAGTAATGGATGATGTAATGTATTGTCTTCCGGGGCTCTGTATATTATGTTGAACTTATAGACAATATATTCATGATTTACTTTGCTCCATACCTATCTCTGATGGACATACGATGTAACTCAACTGAACATCAATTGGATATCAAATTATATTTAATGTACTGTTATTTTAGTAATTTTCTCACTGCTTTCATAATGATGATTATTGTGTGAGGTAACTAGGTGGAGCATACTACTTTTCCACCTATTTCACTTTCTTCTTTTTCTTGTTTCGCTTTACTCTTTCTTTGTTTTCTTTTATCCTTACTCACTGAGCTTATTAGCCATAGACTTCAACTCTATTTGAGATAGTTATTTTTTTCTAAGAATATTACATGTATTACTTAAAAACTGTTATTTGATAAAGTGAATTTTTTAAGTAATTCATAGTATCATAGGTTTATTTATAAGATTGGTTCAGTTCAGGAAGTTATCCGTGGAGACATGAGTATTACCAAGTACTTTAAAGATGGCGCCCATCTTTGTACCTTAACTTTGGTACGTAACTTCTTAATAGTCCTATCTATGTGGACAATGTCTCGATAATATTAGGAATCTGGACTAAGACGGTATTACAGTGCTGTTATAGTTGGCGCGCTTTTTATTTATCTTGTGCATATTTTTACTTTTCGTTATTGATCGATTATTATTATTAAATTAATTTGGTAGATTGGTATTATAATTATCAAACAACGACATGGTGGATTGAGAGAAATAAGAAGATACCTTTTTTTGATTTTAGACAAAGCAGAGTAGTTTATATAAGCTATGATGATTACTATACTGATTACTATAAGACGGCGCTTTTTGTAGCGTATATACAGAACGCCATTTAAATGGCGCTTATTATGTACGCCTTCGAGTGAATAGAATTACCGAGACATTGCAACTCTAACAGATAGGTGATGGGGAAGCATTCACATTGATTTTATAGATAGTAGCAGTGGTATTCGTTATTTTGGGCATTTACTGCTTACTGTACAGCTAATCTTGACTAGATAACTAATTATATTAAGTTTGTATATTGCGTACCACTCTAAGATGGCACCTGTTCTGAAATCGTATATATAACTACTCCAAGATGGCGCTTACGGTGTACGCTGTTGAGAGAATAGGACTACCAGGACGCGGTAATCCTAACAGGTATGAAGATGAGGATTTGGGGTTTGATTATACCAGATTGTGTAGACCACTTTTTTGCGGTATTGTTTTTTGTAAACATTGATTTCCATTAATATATGGTTTGTTGCCTTGTGGTCCTACACCTTTTTGTTGTATCCGTAGGTCACGAACTCGTGATTTTTTTGTTTCTCTATACTCGTATCGTACTTGAGCTCTAGAGAAGCTGGCTGATGAAATATCACTCTCAGATCTTGATCGCCTATACCGTAGGTGAGAGTATTAAACATCCACACGGTTGGAATTTAGGTGTGTTTGGGGTGTCTCTGATTTATTTATTATTTTGTAATATATCTTTCCTTTTATGTTTTACTACAGTTCATAGGCACTTATTTTTGGTCACAGTATTACATACTCTGAATTTGGATACAGAAACTGATACTCGTAAAGAAGAATTTAGCGAGGTACAAGAGGAATATAGTTTAAAATTCGGGTAGATTAGTTAAGTAGCTAGCTCTTAATAGAGATGATTTCATGTTATTTCTTTTGTTTCTATAGGTTTCTGATCTTATAGGATTCATACAATTGGAATACTCTATCATTTACAATTTATAAAAGAATCCTTCTTATCAGGTGATTTTGGAGCTCTGTTATCTGATCATTTTCTGCTCTCTGGTAATCACGTCCATGGTGATTTGTTACAACTTCATTCTTTCTTCACTAGATTTCGGTTAAACTTTGTTGATGGGTTTTCTCACCTATACTGTAATAGTGGATAAAACTCCTGTAATCCACATTCCACTTTGATATCTCACTTATACTGTAGTAGTGGATTAAACTCCTGTAATCCACATTCCACTGTGATACACACGTTTTACTATGTAGAATGTTTGAGTAATCATGTTCCTCTTAGGATTGCAGCCCTGAAGAAGTCAAATGTGCATCATACTGCACGACGAAAGAGGTGTTGGCTGTTTTTGCTGTGGGAACTGAAGATCTAGCTGTGTCTAGAAAAGTTTACCTGGTTCCGTTTTGAGAATTGGAAAGACTGAATAAATACATGGACATTGGATTGAAAATGAGTGGACTTTCTCAATATATCATGGACTGTTGAACTTACGAACAGTGTGCTCAGGGTCGATTTTGAAAATAATCTGTCTTCTAACTCCCGATGTTCTTGTGTTTAAAATTCCATGATATGCTGTAACACATACCTGGTATAGTTTACTTTCGCGCACCTCCTCACGAAACTCCTTTGTTTTTACACTTCCTATTATGACCCCCAAACACCTATGTGTCCCTCCCACATTTACTACTAAGGGACCGAATACGATCTCGTTAGGAAGGCATCCAAATGGGTTCCAGAACGAGCAAATTAGATTCGGAGCCTATGTTTCTGACTGAAACGGCCCCCGTTCCAAACAACCAAGTACGATGTGAAGATCTCGTCCGTATCAACCGAATCGTTTCCAAACACGATCCTGTCAGTCCGACTCGTTTGCAGCTGAATCGTGCTGCGCAATGGAGCCGGCTTCCGAACGAGCGAGTCCGATGCACGATTTGGACAGCCGTATCGACTCGGTCGAGACGAAACGGCTGTGGGAATCGGACTTCGGGGGGCTATAGTGGCCCCCCCTTCACCCGGGGCCCACTGAATCAGTCCCGTGGGGTACCATGGATCCCCCATTCACATGCATGCACAGCGTGGTGCACAGGGTGTACATTTTTCCCCACCATCCCCTTTTTGCTATGGAAGCCTGTGTACGCGTTCAATGGGAATCCGAGCGAACCGACTCCATCACCATACAGGTGCATCGTACTTGGTCGCTCGGACTGGCAAAGCACAATTCGCTAGGAAAGCCCTCTGGATCCGAGTCATACAGAGGCTTTCCTGAGAGATCGTACTCGGGCCCTAAAACGTATACTTGCATGTGCGGCGACTCTGCAGTAAGGACGAAGACCTCTGCAGTTATAAGTACAGGAGAGGCGGAGGTGTACACTCTGTATGTAGTTTTATGAATAGAATTTTTTGTAATGTTTTGTAGTACTACAAAACCTACTACAAAATGCAGTTTGTGAACAGCCCCCTCAATGTTACAGCTGTTAGGGGATGGTGAGGGAGTCAGCATTGGTTATAGATGCTGAGGGTAGATACACCTTTTTAACGTCAAGCCTGTGAAAGCATGCACTAGCACATGCGTCTTGCTTGCGAGACACTGTTATTAACAAAAAAGGGGTTGTAGTTCGCCTGTTGCCTACCATTTGTTGGCTTGTGTGGCACTCTTCTTTACAGCCTAGTAACTTGTCAAGGCAGGCCTAACATCATTTCCGTTCCTCTCAGTGGAACAGGAAGCACTGATTCAACGTAATCAGGGCTCGTCCACTGCTCCCGACGTGATTGAGGTACTATTTTGTTCTGTTTAACTTTTAGTGCCCTGCACACAGAAGGTGTGTGACAGGCAAAAATGTGCCCAACAGGACAAACAAAATTGCAAAGATTTATTTTCTATGGTTAACTTTCTTTTATTTTGCCAAGTCTTCTTTTCTCACTTTGTACTCAAGTTTTCTTTTGTGTTTGCTCGTGGCTACTGTACTCAAAAGATGAGGATCATCCTATTGCAAAACGATATTGTTTCTTTCTTATGTGTAGTTTCTAAAATTATGCTTTAACACATATTCGTGCAGTGCACCCCAATCCACCCCACTCCAATCCATACCAATCCACCCTACTTCACCCTATACCAATCCCCCACTCAATCCAATCCAACCTAAACCAATCTAATCCACCCCACTCCAAGCCAAACCACTCACCCCAATCCAATCCACTCCAATCCTCCCAAACTACCCCACTCCAATCTGCCCCACTCCAATTCACCCCACTCCAATCCAAACAATCTACCCGACTCCATTAAAAACAATCTGCCCCACTCCAATCTTCCACACTCCAGTCTGCCCCACTCCAATCGAAAACAATCTGCCATATGCCAAAACAATTGGCTCCACTACAGTCCAAAACTATCTGCCCCACTCCAATCTAAAACAATCTACTCCACTTCAACCTGCTACAGTCCAATCTGCCCATTTCAATCCAAAACAATCTGCCCCAATCCAATCTAACACAATGTGCTCTCTCCAATAAGCCCCACTCCAATCCAAAACAATCTACCCCACTCCAATCAGCTCCAATCCAAAGCAATCTGTCCACTCCAATCTGCACCACACTAGACTGCCCCACTCAATCGAAAATAATCTGCCCAACTCCAATCCAAAACAATCCTCCCCATTCCAATCTGCGCACAAGAATCGACCCCACTCCAATCCAATCCAGCCAAATCCAATCTACCCTACTCTAATCCACCCCACTCCACTCCAATCAACCCCAATCCACCACAGTCCAATCAACCCCAATCCAATCCACCCCACTCAATCCAATCTGCCTCACTCCAATCCACCCCACTACATCCAATCTACTCCACTCCTATCCACCCCACCCTAGACCAATCCAATTCACCCCACTTCTTTCCACCACCGTCTATTCCACTACACCAGTCCTCCCCACTCCACTCCAATCCACCCCAATCCACCCCACCCCACCCCACCCCATTTCAATCCACCGACTCAAATCTAACTACCTCATCCAGTCCACCCCACTCCAATCCACCCCACTCCGCTTTTTTTCAATCCACTTCACTCTACTCCAATCCACCCCACTCTACCCCAATGCAATCCACACCACCCCAGTCCACCCCACTCATTCCAATCCATCCAGCCCACCACACTCCAATCCACTCCACTCCAGTCCAATCCAATCCACTCCACTCCAATCCGCCCCACTCCAATTTAATCTACCCCCTCCAGTCCAGTCCAATCCACCCCCCTTCACTCCACTCTAATTCATCCCACTCCAAACCGACACCCTACTCTACTCCAATCCACCCCACCCCAAACCAATGTATTCCACCCCACTCCAATCCACCCCAATCCAATCCACCTACATTCAATCCACTGTACTCCAATCCAATTCACCCCATTCAGTCCACCCACTCTAATCCACCACACTCCCCTTAATCCGACCATCTCTAGCCCAATTCAATCCACCCCAATTTACTCCAATCCAATCCACCCACTACCTCACTCCACTCCAACCCACTCCCCCGTTTTCCACCCCACCCCGCTCTTCAGCACTCAACTCTTCGCCACTCCACTCTACGACCCTGCACTCTATGACACTACACTCTACGCACACTCTCTGCCACTGATCCATTGAATTCTACTCAACTCTACAACATTATACTCCCCATATTCCACTCCACACCACTAACGTTTAGCCATGCTGAGCAGCAGCCACACTGGTGTACAACATGGCAAAAACACATTGTCAGAGCTGATAGCTCTTCTATAGGCAGGACCTATTGGCTTTGCCAATGCTTGTATCTTATTTATTGAGCTGTGAAGGTGAAATCAGAGGATAGATGCTAGATTGATTGTGTGGTTTAAATTGGGTTACTGCTTAGCATTGTTAGAGAACAGTAAGGCTTTTCTAAAGCTGATGATTGGCATTGGATGACAAGGCTGGGGTAATATTGTTCCAGAACAAGGGTCTCAGATATAGCATTTTTGCGAACATCAACTTTTCCTACCATATTTTACTACAATGCAGCAGATTTGTCTTAGAACCATGTATTTGACTTTTGTAGGATGGTTGATGGTTGAGACTACAATGTTAGAATTATTTGTACACAAAAATAAATATTTTGGGGCAGATTTACTAAGTTGGCATGCAACGAAGTTCATTAACTAACATTGCTGCATTGCATGAGGACGAGAGAAGGATAGTGCCCTATCTATTAAGATATGGTACTCCTGCTCTCTTCCATAGCGATGGTACCTTGTGTCACATGCACACCTTTGCACTATAGTACAAAGGTGTCTGTGTGATGTCTAGCATAGGTTTTTTACTGGAATGGTAATGTTTCAATACTAAATACTATGCCTGGATCAACTAAAAATATTCCTCCTTTGAATGCTTGTTGTATAGTGCATAGTGTACAGTGCCGATCATATGCAAATATAAACATTTCTCCTTTTAAATGCCTGCTTCATAGAGGTGTTATTTTCTGGCCCACATTCCTGGCTGTCAATGTTAGCAGATAGGGCTTTTTGTAAGAAACCGTGGGAGGTTGACTAGGAACATGCATGTGCCTCACATGGAACACCCCTTGATGCAAAGTAATGCAAAACACTGCTTTGCGTTACTTTCAGGCAACGTTCCAGTGCTAAACATGGTGTGCTGTGGAAAGTAAATTCCCAAATAAATATTTTGTGCTGTTTTTCGTCACATTTGTTATGCAAGTCTGGTACAAACTGTTAGTAAATCTGCCCCTTTGGCTTGGAAATGATTAACTCAGGGACTAGTTGTGTTTCAACAAGTAAACTATTGTCCAGCTAATTATTTTTATATTTTTTTTCTTATGTTACAGCCTCTCATATACACATATTTTCTTAAAGACTTCATTCTAAAACAACTTTTATTCCTATTTGTTCTTCAAACAATTCTAGTTATCATCCAAAAATATTCTGGTATTCGTTTTACAGTACTGCCAACAAAAGAACAAGAATTGGTAAATGCAAAAGGTTTCGCCTATGGGATTAATAGATTTGCTTGTGAATTACTACATGTAGTAAAAGTATGTAAAATATATTCTGATGAGGTGCCAAATGCAGCCAGACTAAGCTTTAATTCTATCTATACATGCGGAGAAGGAAAATAATTCCTCACACTGCTGACAAATCAGAGGAGGCATGCAGCGCACCGCAGCTGCTAAAACAAAAAAACGTAAGTGGCAACCCTGAGCCACTAAAATAAACAAAGGAAAGGGAGCATCCACAGCTGCTGAAACAAAGGAAGCAGCACTGCACAAGCCAGTCATATTCCTAGTGCAGCTGTACATGGGAACAAGCGGCACTCAACCAACCCCTAACATAGCAATAATAAGCGGCACCAGCACAGCCGCCTTGTAGATGAAGTGAATGGTGCCCACGTAGCTGCTAAAGAACAATATTAAGCAGTCCAGGGAGGACAGTAGCACTGGTGCTCACCACCATGCTGTAAATTAAAACTTGGAAAGCTGTGCAGAGCAGCCTGACTTTTCAAAGGCAGTTAAACGAGAGCGTGGCCATTTTCCAACAGTTTCCACATTGGAATAAATCAAACCATGTTCCCCTGCCCATGCATTATAAAAATTACATTAGTAAGAAAGAACTACTTACTTAGATCTGTATGGAAGTGGGATCTAAAGGAAGGCTGGCTCGATGGCAAAAACCAGGTGGCAGGGCACAGGGCTGAAAGAGAGGCTTGGAGAACGATTCGTTCCAAGCTTCATGTATGAAATAAAATTTACAGCATGAGTGAAACAGAAACCAGATAAACTAATGAAAGACACCAGATCGGATGGCAAAAACTTTTGAGAAACTAATTAAGCCTCCGAGCAGAAATGCCAGCACTTTAAAAATAAAAACAAGCACAGCGCAACCTTAAAAAAATAGTTTACAAAAGCAGATGGAAACAGTACTTAGGCTAAGGGAAACTGAAAAGAGAAGCATACAAGGAACAACACGAGGCACAAAAGGAAACAGTATGCTACAGCCACTAGAAATGGAGGAAAAGTAAGTGGCAAACACAGGAACCAATCAAAAGTAAGGAAAGCAAGGGGGCGGGATATAAGCCCCTTTTAAGATTGTATTAAATACATTAGAGTTCACAAACAGAGCACATGCGCTGTGCTGGTGAAACCTAAAAAAGGGGTCATGAACATACTCAAAGAGAAATAAAGTAACAAGAATCATGTACATGCACAGTTACAATGTAATAATTGAACCAGTTCTATACAACTATGTTGTATGTGATTTTATTTCATGGAAACACAAGTTCTGAGAAACCATTTCACCTGAACTGTTTACCCAAGGTGTTCACGATGAATGGCTTTTACCATTTTCTCAATGTAACATTTTGCATGCTTTTGTAAGGGTGTAAACGTAATTTCACTTAAAAGGGTTTGTCTTTGATTCTTAATGCTTTCACCCCCTTGCCTTTCCATGTTTAGGCAATGAGTGACATTTCAATATTTTATCATTTCTGTTGTCCCAAATGCCCCTACACTCTTTCTACTGCTTTTTTCTCTCCAACATTCCTTCTCCCTCCCTACCTTCTCCTTGCTCTTTCCCCTAAGTTTTCTTAGTCGAGAACCCCCAAATCCTCCCTTTCACACATTCTAAAATTTGCTTATGTTCCTTCCTCACATGCTTGTTTAATTGTCCACTTTTTTGTGGATTCCCCATTTCAGACCCTCATTACTCCACTTAACTCTTTCCCTACCCTGCACCTCTCTATATTTGTCTTACCGCTTTTTTCCACTGCAAAATTAAAACCGAGGGGGATATTCACAAGGATCTATCGCTGAGTTAACGGCACTTTATCGCAGCCAAAGTTGCGATAAATTTATCGCCCCATTCACAAGCTGGTGTTAACAGCCCACAGCACCAGTTTACCCGCAAAAAACATCGCCACAGAAGACCCCTGCCACTATCGCTAATGAGATGCAGAGTAGGCGTTCCTGTGCCAAAAGCTGCGACAACACCACTCCACAACATTCACAACGACCAGCCAGAACTGCGGTAAGAACATAAAACAGGTGTAAGGCGCGTTAGCAGCAGTAAAATAACACCTGCTCTGATCTGGTGCAAAGTTGGACCACAGCCTGCACCACAAAAAGGGAGCACAGCCCACAGCCACATCGGAAGGGCAACAGATGCCCTGGAGCCACTAGTCATGCGGCCCAGACACCCAAGAGGGCCACAACACCCACCGCCACCACCCCAGGGCCCCAACCCCCACCCGGAGCACCCCCCCGGACCACCACAGAGGCAGCGCAGACAAAGACAGTGGACCCCCAGGAAAGGCACCAGCCTCACAGACCCAACACCTGACAATGTCATTGCCTACTACAGGCTCAAAAGGACATCCATCCTATGCATCCTGACCAACAATGCCCAACAGGCCGACGGCACTAACACAGCGAACAACCAACATCCCACCCCACACAAAGCTGCTGGCTGCGCTACACCTGTTGGCCCCTGGTACCCCCCAACCAACACCCGCCAGAGTCGGAGGCGTCACACAGCCAGCCACATCCAACTCCCTCACACCTGTCCAGGACATCACCATCAGTCTGGTACCCCAGTCCCTATACATCCAACACAATGCGCAGGATCCGCTGGACACCAAGAAAGGACCATACGCCATAGCTGGATTCACGCACGTGTTGGGGACAATCCACAGCACACATGCCATACCTGTGCCCCCTGCCGACACAGCATACAATCACCGCAACAGAAAGCACACGTGTCACATCAATGTGCAGGCAACAACCGAACACCATGGAACCTCCACCAATGTCGCCTCCAAATACGCAGCCAGTGTGCATGATTCCTCCATCCTCCGACAGTCCATCAGCAACCAGCGTTTCCAGGATGGTACCAAGGGAAATGCACAGCCCCTTGGAAAGTTCCAAATGAACACCCCACTCACCTCAACTCCACAACCATGCAACTCACAACTCTGGCAATGCACACATCACAAAATCAAAACCAACATGCAAAACAACATGCCCACCCACCAGACACGACAGCTCACAATGGTAACCTGGGCAAGCCTTGAACATGAGCCATGAACGGCATGGCACCTCAGCCACACACTAACCGAATGTGGGGAGAGGTGGCAACCAGGCATGTGTGAAGGAGGCATGAGAATCATGATTGGGAAAGTACACAATGCCAAGAGTGGCGCAGATGTGCTGGACAGACCGCAGTATGCAGAACACACCCATATCCATGGCGACATACACCTCTGGTGTATGGAGTGTAGTGGACAGTGGACGCAACCATGTCACCCCAGCCAGTGGGGGAGTTTGTGGAAATGTTGCTTGTTACGCCCCCCGTAAGCGTGAGCGGAGTGGGATGGCCCGGCGTACGCCGGGCCAGCATAGGTGTGTGAATAAAAAGCACATAGCCCTGGGCGTGGTCCTATTCCGGAAAGCCCAACGTCTCTGCCAGGGTGGCACCTCTCACCACGCCACGAGGCCGATGCCGTCCTCGTGAGCAGAGTTGACTACGATATTGTGCGCCTGCCGTACCCTGAACCCGTCAGGCCCGCCCCTGTGCAGCCAGACCACACTGATCACCTGCCAACACCGGCGTCTGTCACACAGGGCCTACCACGTGCAGGCGCAAGCTCCAAGCATGAGGGCCGCGACCCTGGCAGCCTCTCAGACCATCGCTGGCCCCCCGACGCTGGCCCACATTACTCCTTCCTCATTCACATACTACACCGGCTTCCTCTTCGGCCCAGAAGGTCCCATATGTGAAACTGTGTCCTGAGTCCTGAAGGGCAGTAACCCCAAAGCCGGGGCAGTGGCCACAGCACCAGACCCGCCCGATCAGTGAGGCATAGTTCCATATGGGCATCTTGCGACACGTGGTGCCACTAACCCTGTTCAACGCCAGCCGGCGACACGTGGTGCCACTAACCCTGTTCAATGCCAGCCGGCAACACATGTATGAGGGACCAGGACTACCCTGCAGACCAGTAGGTCCCACATCCAGCACCTAGTCGCAAATCACAAATGGCAGAGTCCACACCAGTGGTCGCACGGAGAGGAGTAAGAGGAAGATGCGTCTCAGTCCGGACGAAAGCCGGATCACAGTAACGGAGGTGACTGAACACTATCGACAACTGACCTGGTGCCATCAACCCTGTTCATCGCAAGTCCGCATCCCGTGGTGCCACTGAACCTGAACTACGCAGGCCGGTGGGGCCATCCAACCTATGCCGGCGATACTCGGTGAATAGCCCATGCTGACCGCTGCCTCAGGCCTTCACTGCGGTCCAGTAGGTCACACATGTGGAACTGTGTCTTGGGTAAGATGTGGAGGAATCCACACCATTGGACACGCCTCATTGCAGGCGGCATCCCCTAACAGCAATGGTGCCACTAACTCTGTGCACAATGAGTCATCTGGTTGGACCTTGGTGGCTTCAGAGCCCATGGCCTGGTGGTTTTCTGCATCTTCTTCTGGCTGGACCGGACTTGGTGTCTGACATGTGTCTGTTCCATTCTGCTCCACCATAGTGACTATATCAACTTGGGCCTGCCCTCTGCATCCTGCCCTGGGGGTACACCTTCCACTGTCTATCGAGACACTCCGCGACAAGGCCCCTTGCCATCCCGTGAACCTGCTCTGCACCCATGACCCTGCCCCAGTGCACTGCAAGTCAGCGGCCCGTGACGGCAGGCCCGTGCAGGACGCTGTGCATCCGGGGCTACTAACTCTGTGCAGCACAAATCATGGGGCCTTTATGGTTGAATGGTTGTGTCCTTTACGATGTACACTGTTGTCGATTTCTGACTGCACCAGGCAGCCCTTGCCGGCTGATGTGCATGCACCCCACACACATCCAACACGGGTGTTACTCGGTAAGTGTGCCTGATAATAAATGTGACCGTGCACACGTGCCCGTAGCCATTTACACCATCTGAGCAAGTGTGTCCGTGTGTTCATTGTGTCAGAAGGATGGGCACGGGCCCTGCAACATCACAGTGTGCTGTCTTCTGCGGACGTTGCCATGTCACCTCAGCATTGCAGTGACCCTGGACATGTAGCCCCGCACCTACCCCCCCCCCCCGCATGCACAGGCTGCGTGCGCTGGTTTGGCAGGGGAGACAGGGCGTGGTCCGGACCTGGCCCGGTACAGGAAGTGTGGTAAGTGTGTCTCTGTTTTGGGGTGTTGTCGCCACCAAGGCCACAGTACACGATGTTGCAATGTGGCATGTACCAGGAGGGTGTGCCCGCGGGTACGGGGACATGTAGGAGCGCAAGAACGCTCTGGGTCTTGGCACATGCATGCCAGGTGTTATGTTTATCAGTCTTGCGGATGCATGAGTCTGTTGCCTGGACTCATTCGTAGCGCGATCCCAGACAGCCATGGGCTGAACACCTGTGTCCACCCTGTCCGGACCATTGGCCTTCACCCAAGTGGGCGCACACCTTCGAAGGCCAGCGTCGCGGTGTTGTTGGCATGGCGCTGGACATGCGCGGACAGGCATTAGAATGGTGTCCCGTAGGAGTGCACGTGATACAACCATGCAGCGCACACAAGTGTGGGTGCCCGTTGCAGGGAGGAGCAGCTGTGTGGCAACACGACATGTGCATTGTGCTGGGCATATCATCCATGACTCCCAGGGTAGCAGACGTCCCACCACACCCATGACCGGCCTCTGTACGTCTCCTGTATGCATGCAGCTGGTGAAGTTACTTTAGGGATGAAAGGTCCTTTGTCTGTACTATCAGGCGGTAGCACATCTACAGCTCCGAGCAGGAACTTGCATGTTGCCAGCACCCCCTGACAGATACGATAGCATTTGCTTGCAACTCACACACTATGCACTACCCGACGTGAGACCAACGTGTACACATCCCACACGCAGTAGTCCTTGGTTGTAGTTGGCGTGCGTGAAATGGCCTTCACACGTACTCCCACCCCACCCAAGGCCTGCACCGGTTGCACACAGACACTGCTCATTGCACCAAGCTGTGCCATTTCATCCACCGGACTGTCTCAGGGCAAGCCAGTGCCGCTTCAAACAGAGCCACTGACGCAATGGCAGACCATTCCGGACACATGCTTGACTCAAGTCACGTGGAGCTGTACCGTGCACGTCTGCTGCATGTAATGGGGGCACTGCCATTGGCAGTGCTGCGGATCAGTTACCGGCTGAGCTTCCACCTTGCGCACATCACCTGCGTGCAGCCTGTGTTGCATTGTCGCTCGTGCATATCCGAGTGGTCCATGGATGTCTGCCTCTCCAACGTAACGTTAGCTGACCTGGATTATGATGTGTGTGTGCACCCCCTGTTAGCCCACGACCAGGAGTGTCACCAGGATGACCGCTTATGGCATGCATGGATGTTTGGCATGGAGGCTGGAAACTGGACCTGGAAGATTGCACGAGTCGTCGTGTGCAGTGAGCACATTGAGCCACTACCTGATTGGACTTTGGTGCACATTGGGTCCAGTGGTTGGAGTCAGAACATCTGTCCGGGTCAGCTGATGGATTACGTCGACGACATGTCAGATGTGGTGGACGACGATCGCTCATTGGAGATGTTGCCCTACGTAGCTGCACTTGCGCTCATGGACGAGTGACAAGGTACCTGCAGCCACAACTGGATGTGAGCCATTGCACGTGTCCCGACACATGGTTGCATGTTGTGGATATGGTCACATGTCCCAAGACGACAGTGGACATGGCTGCATTGGCCAGGACTCATGTTCCAGGCGCGGACAATCAACGCGGGTTGGCACTGACTTGTGTTGGTGAGGGACTCCCCGGAGGTGGACATGGGCGCTTTTCTACGTTCCTCATTCAGACATGCTGCTGCATTTGTCTGCATATCGTGGCACTTCTCTTGGCCGTACTGACTCACACTTGTTGATAAAGTTTCCGCACTTTCACTTGTCTCCAACTGTGTTGTGTCTTGATTTGTATGCCAATGTGTGTGTCACGGACTATCTGGCTCCCTGCTATATGTGCATTGCTACCCCATCAGGACTGTGTGTTTGTACTTGTGCATTATCATGTCCCTGGTTCGTGCTTTGCCAGTTGCATATGCCCGTTTAACGGCCACAGGCGGGTGCACTTGTGTCCTGTGTTGGGTTGTGCACAAGTTGGTGTTTGTACCAGATTGTGTTTGATGTTGGGGTGCTTTGCTTCCTATGTGTGTGTGCTGTATTGTGTGTGAGCTGTCCCTTCAGCTCTGATTTGGCTCACCCTTCTCCCTTTCAGGCGGTGTTGTCTTCACTTCTGTGCTTGTTCAGTGGTGTGACATTGCCGGGTTGTGTGACTTGTGCTCCTGGTTGATGTTGTTACTCTTGGACATGGTTTGTCTGCAGTTGTGCTGTGCTTAGTTGCGCATGTGTGCCATTGTGCCCATCTCCCCCCGTAACCCAGTCCCTGCTGGTTCCTCTCCCTGTTGCTGTTGTGTCTGTTGTTTGGTGCAGTTTCCGGTTCCCGAAACCTGCCAACATCTCCAGACTGATGTGGTGGACACCATTTCCTCCATGTCACCCAGCTCCTGGTGGGGCGCTGGACTCCCACCTCCGGTGTGCATTGCTGCCTTCTTGTTGTTGGCGTGTTTCTGCTTGTTTGTGCCTTTCGCATCATTGCTGGAGTTCTGGTTTTCTGCCATTGTCCCCCTCCGCTCTTAGGCTGCATTCATCTTGTCCAAGATTGCCTGCCATGTACAATGGTTTGTTGCCAATGTCGTTGGTGGAGTTGTCTGCTGGCTCGGGTTGCCTCCATTGTGGTTGGCTGTTGTTTTCTGTTTGGTCTGTCTTACTTTTTCAGGCTTTTATTGTGCTTATTCCTGCCTGCCTTGTGTTTCGCGGTCCTGGCGGTGCTTATCCCTGCTTTCCTCATCGCGAATGGGCTCATCGCACGTTTTCTGGTGTTGTGGTGTGTGTTATCTCTGTCGGGGTGGTTGTATCATGGACATTGGCCACGTTTTCGGCGGACTACCGCATGCTACCACCGTGTTGTGAATTCCACGTTAACAAGGGGTTATTTTCCTGCGATGGGCTGCGATGTGTAAAGTTGCGTTAGCATTTTTTGGTGATGGTTAGCACACGTTCTTGTGAATATACCCCCCAGTTTCCAAACCTGAGTTTGCCATGAGAGTTGCCATTTTCTTTTTCTTGTCTTTTATAATCCTTTTTAGCAACTTGATATTTATTTTTTTCACTGTAGGTTATGCATGCTACACTACATAAACTCCATAGACTAGGCTAGATATTTGTAATAAGATATTTCCCTTCCCAGAGAACTCATCATTCGTACATGTCAACATTTTTGACGCCTTAATTTTAGGAGTCCCATCAACTTTCTCACGGATAAAATGGAGGCAGTTTCATAAAGTTGTCTGGCACAAGCAAATCTAAAACAAATTGGACTGCAATCTGAGGCCAACAATTTAGCAACCATATACTGTTGAACTGTAAATAGTGCCAGTATAGCTGCAGGACAAAATGGCAGATGCGACCCTTTAAGGTTGTTGCCTCAGTCCCTGACAATAATTCTATGGCACAACATGTAATTTTAATGGAAAAACAGCTCAAGCTGCTGGGAAGTGCTGCTGGGACCTGCAGGGCTGAAACTGGACTGTGATCCCGCGCAGAGAAACCTGTCAGGTAGTCGAGACCCAGAAGAAGGGTGGCGAGATGCGACCATAGCCCAGCTGAGTCCTACAAGTGAGGGAAAGGGCCCAAGAACAAAAGCGGCCTACTCGCCAGGTATTTCTGTGTGCTCCGGTGGTTGTTGCCGTGGACCATGCCATTAGCTGTGAGAATGGCCTGGTGTGGGAGGTGATGCAGACTGGTGCCTTTGTTCCTGGGAATGGAGAAGAACACGGGTCCAGACATTAGCTTGGGATTGACTCTCCCTGCTCATGAGGGTGATACAGGGTATGTGCCCCCGGGGATTATGCACATTATACATAGGTATGGGGTGGCGCACCCCTGCCTTCTTGCCGCAACCCCGGCCACTCTGGAGAATCAACAGGGGGCATCCACAGCAGGAACACCTTAGTACCAACAAGACTTGGGTTTTTGAGGAAGCAGTTGGACCTTGCATACTCTCTGTACATCCTAAGGTATTGAAAAAGTGACCTGTGCACCTGATGGTCTACCACGCATAATCTAAAAAACAGCCTCTCGCCCCAAAGTGAAAGATACAGTTCTGAACCAGATGACCTGGCTTGAGAAACTGGTGAGAACAGAATGATTGGGATAATTAGGGGGATTGTGAGAGCTAGAGCTAAGGTCTTGACAAGTACATCCAGCAGTAGGGTAGGGGCTTGCTTGAGTGTATCAAGGGGTGAAGACCCAAATGTGGAATAAATAGAAAAGAAGTCCTCTGGCACATGTACTACACAGCAATACACCCGTTGGCAGAAGAGACAGACTTGACACATGTGGGAAAGATAGAGAAGGACAAGAGCAAGCAAACACATGCTCAAGGAAAAATGGACAAATATACAAGATCACAAAAATGCAAGAATTAAACCTATAGAAGACCTGTCAATGTGCCTTGTTTTAGAGTGAGTACACAGGTTACTGGCTCAACGACCTAAGCTGGGTCCCCACCAAATCTCCTCTTTAGACAGTTCTTTTCCATTAGAGACAGGGTGGCAATCCTATATATGGCACAAAGAAAGGGGTGCATTGCTTTCCACTCAACACAAATTATGTTCTTCCAGGCTACCACTAAACTGGTGCCAGAGTCAGATTGGGAACTGAAAGCAGCCTGTCAAATTTTGTCAGATCAGCCTCTGTACAGTGCGTAGCGAGCGAGCGCAGTGAGTGAGCCTGACCACTGCTATGGCGGCTCGGAAGGGTTCTCCCTACACCAAAGCGGTGCATTTTACAATACATTTTTCATTACACATTTAATTGTTTTAACTTTCAAAGCACAGTAAATAGTAAATGATGACCTTAAAGAGCACTAGGTTACCCAGTTATATGTACCCATAGACATTCTTCAAGAGAACACCAAAAATAGGCAAATGAGTAGTGAATCAGAGAACACAAAGTATAAGTCAGACCAGCCCCTATATGGTGTGTAGCAAGCAAGCGCAGTGAGAGAGCCTGACCACTACTAGGCGGGGTTCAGGGCCGGACTGGGAACCGAAACCAGCCCTGGCAAACTGCTCGGCCGGCCCCCCTGAGGGGGAGGGGGAGAGTGCGGCCGAGCTGTTTGTTAGGGCCGGTTTCGGTCGATTTTGTTAGCGGGGGCCGATATTGCCGGCCCCTGGTAACAAAAACGGCCCCAGTGGCCCAAAACCAGCCCCCACCATGGCGGCCCACTGGGGAAACGCCCAGTGCCCGCTATGGCCAGTCCTGGCGGGGTTCGGGGGGTTCTCCCCCTCTAGAAAACTTTGGAGCCAGAAAGGCCAAAACAATGCATTTTTAACACATTTTTCATACATACATATGCAGCCAGCATACATACATAAGCAGCCAGGCCAGAAACAGCAGTAAAAGCGAGATCACAGGATTTATAAAATGACTTAGGAAGCTAAGCTGGATCATTGTCATACTTCAAGACCTCTATTGGCACCCACTGACCACCCACATCACCTTCAATACCTGTTGCATCTACAGATGGACTGGGCATTTACATACAGCATGCCACTCTACCTCACAGACAAATGTAAGACGTCATATAGCAGGCACAGCACATGCCGTCTTAGCATTTTCAAACTAAGGACCAGAAACTGCAAGAAAGAGAACCAGAAGACAGGCCTTCTGCATCGTGCATTTCAATTTAAAACAGCACCCTTTTGAAGACCTGACAAGCATCATAACTATGACTCTTTGCTTGTTCCAGAACCAGATACAACTTCCCTGTATTACAATGATAATTTTACTTCCTACTATTTTTAACCCTCTGTTGCTGAATTTGCACTACAAGAAATGCCATTCATACATACATCCCAAGCATCGTTTCTTTTCAGCACCTGCTCAATGTTGCTCTGTCATGGCGCAAACTTACTGGGTTACCTAACAGACCTGTGACTGGCAGAACAAAAGATACCAAGGAACATTGTTCTGGTCCAGGACACGTAAAGAGACTTGCTCGATGCAAGCAAAGATAAATATGTACCATTCACCCCCAAACACGGAATAGGGGAAAATCACAGGCAAGGTGTATTCGAACACTACTCATTACCAAACACGGGGCAGGGGTTTCATTTACAATCACATGTATCTGGCTGGGCGCTGCCCCTAATGCTCTGCTATGCAAGGCGACGTCAGTACAAAACAGACATGTATTTGTACTTGAAACCACAAGGGCAGGACATCCACGTCCTAGCTAGCTGCATGCGCTCCGCTGCTCGATGGCGCTGGATTGTACATTTAAATACATTTGCCCAATGAACGTACGAACTTTTTTCACATGGTTTTAAAATACTTTTGAAAACAGTAAGTTACACTAACTTAATACTATGGAGGCCTATCTAGTCTTGACTAATAATGCTGCTTGTTTCTCCTATGTCAGTCTGACTGACTAGAGGGCACACCGTGCACTATGCTGCGGCGCCGGTAGGCGAACTTGTGGAGGGGACGCAGATCATTGGTCCGACTCGCACCCTAAACTCTCCCTGCCATTGGCTCTCCCCAACGGTTTCTGGCGCTGCGTCAACTGCCTCCATAAGGCAGGTGGTGGGTGACGCCAAAAGTATAATATATACGCGCACACGCACTGCTAAATCCAACAGTGACGTCGCTACCGCCAGTGGTGCTTTTTCCGCGCACAGAGGTCAGAGTGCAGAGACTGTCACGGTAGCCTTCTGATTGTGTTACTAGGGACTGATTTTGCTAAACAATCGTCCCCCAGGAACAAAACCGGTCCTCTGTGACAAAACCAGCCCCCGCCCAGCATCACCAGTCTGGCCCTGACTGGTGCAGATTCAGAGAAAGTCATTTGAAGACGTTAAAAAAGAAAATGAGGGAAATGAGCCGGGAATGCATGCTCCGCCACACTTAACAAGGCACTTATCACAGACTGTTTGGCCCTAGACAAGGCACACCACATATAGTGGCTACAGTATATCAAGTTACAGTTGTATTCAATTGGCTGCCATGATTATTTTGAGAACCCTGTCACGTGGCACTCAAAAGCACATATCAAAAAGGAACCCTTAGCCTTTGTGGCCACAAACAGAGACTCCCGGGAAAGTGGTAAAAGGCAGGTTGACGACCATCTCCATCGAACCCTACCTGCTTATTAACCACAGCACACAAAGGTACTGCCTAGTAAGATTCCGCCTGAGCATGGCCCATCTGCTGGTTGCCTGCTTATTGGGATACAGATCTTATAGCCTGCCCTAGTTGTGATGCAAAAACGCCACAGTCACAGCTGCATTTGTTTGTTTTATGTGACCTGTGAAAGGCCCAAGGATAAGGATATTGGTCCCCTGCTCAGAACCCTTAACATCATGCTATGTAGACCAGCGTAATTGTATCTCCAGCTGTTACAAACCGAACTATTATCGCACACAGCCTCTGTTAGGCTGCGCCAAACCGGTGGGAAATAATAAGAATCCTCCGGTAATATTCGGGTTCCCTGATAATAATTATCGGGAACATCTGGCCACCGCTGACTGTGCCCAAAGTGCATTCCCTGGAGACAGAACATTGCATCTTGTGTCATATCTTGCACAGCCACTTCGACTAATGGTACTTTGATTTGACACCTGTGCTATTTTGTGGCCTTATTTTTAGAGGTAGAAGTGTCTGCACTTAGGTCACTGTTCTGACAGGTACAATCCGACAATATCCAGGGTTGTGGTCCTTCCACACTTATGTACTGTGGGGTTTTTTGCATTTCTATTTGCTCTAACGCATTATAGCAGACTGTTTAGTTTTCTGCCTTTTTCTCATGCAGCCGTACGTTATTCTGGGTGTAATTTCACTGTGTATGGTTTTACTGGTAAAGGGGTTTGTCAGTACTGATTTTACTGATGGTCAATTGTCTTCCCCGACATTTGTATGATTTCATTTTTTGGGGAGCATACCAAAGGAACTGGCGACATGTTATTTAACACTGCTTTGTTTATCTACAACAAAATTGATTTGTAAACACGATGGTCCTCTTCTACAAGACAATGACTCAGTGCAGTGCTGCAAGTGTTAGGCTGCGCCGTGCTGTATCATTTTTAAAGCACAGGGATGCGTCGTATTAATAACAATACGACGCATCCCTGTGCTTTCCCTTGCGCTGGTGCACAATTGGCTGCCATGCGCCAGTGCAGGCACCCTTGCGTCTTTTTGCACAAGGATGCATTAAAAACAATAATTATTGGCATTTTCCTCTTTCTATTCATAGAAAGAGGAAAAAACAATGAGAAATGAAAGTATTTTTCCTCATTGTGCCACTCCTACACCTCCCCTGGAGAAGCGTAGGATTTGGATGCATGCCCAGTTTTACAAAATGTTGTAAATCTGGGAATGCGTCAAGTTTCATGGATGTTGCGTGGGAAAACCCACAGCAACATCCATGGAACGCCCCTTTTACGCAGAGTAAGCGTGAAAGGGGCCCATATTTACAAGGCCATGAAAAGTCACGCAGGGTGACTGTACTTGGCCTTGTAAATATTTGCCAGCACACTCCACCGCGGGTGCATCAAAAAAAGTGACACACCGGTGGTGCAATAGGCTTGTCAATAAGCCCCTATGTTTGTTTTGTGTGCTCTTATGGTTTCATAACCGAACAAGATTTATACTACTATCACTACATGCACCTCTTTTTTCTTCTCTTTTTTTTACAAGTACGGGGTTCCAAGGTGCTGGGTTGTAGAACACAAAAAGCGTGGGCCACTCATAAAGGGAGACTAGAGTAAACTTTGAAAATGTGGAAGCCCCCACACAGTGAGAAGAGAGAATATAGGAAGCCCAGAAACCTGCCCAAGCTTGAAATGAGGCATAGGGGTAGGTGAAGGGAACACAGAGCCAGAGCTGGAAGACAATGACAATGATTCAGCTGTTGAGCAGGAGGAGGGTTGGGCCTCCCAGCTTGTGATAGTTAATGACCGGTGTATGCTTCACAGAATGATCCACTTGTGCGCCTTAACCATCAGACAATGGTTGAAGTTACATACCCACATTAACTGTTTGTGGGAGGAGGAAGTTACTGCAGTCGGCTAAGATGTGACTAAGCTGGAAGGCTTTAAACGATGGGACGATATTGGCTTATCCAAGTTGTAGTTTTGTATGAGTTAGCAATGACGGAACACTTTTGGCTCCCGATGGACTCCGTACAACTGTGACTTAGGTGTTGGAGCACAGTGAAGTGAATGCAGGCCTAGAATGTTAAGTTTGCGGTTACATGCGATGAATAAAAACATGTAATACTAAGCTCTGTGTGTGGCGTAGTCATTGGTGGGTTTCCAGGCTAGGAGGATGCTATAACTGGCAACAAGATAGGGGATAAGTAACCCTAAGATCGACACTGCTCTCCCAGAGAGTCTAGTGCTTGGTCTGCTTTTTTCCTGGTGTTTCTTGATCCACTAGATAGGTGCAGCTTATCTTTTATGTAAGTGGGTTGTTCCACATATTTGACTTTGTATGTAATTGTAAGAAATTGAGTTATTGGTTGAGGGGGGGTGAAAACACTACTCAAGCCAGAACAACAATCTTTGTCAGGGTGAACCACAAAAGTCACTAAATTACCCTCTGGTAGCTTTGCACAAAAGCAGAAGCTCTAACTTAAATGCAATGTGTAAACTATTTTTGCAGCACACAAACAGTAATCCCAAACCAATTTAAAAAATAGTATACATTTAAATGAATACAATGAAACCAAAATGAATGAAATCCAATCAGTTCAAACAGAGTTATTCATTTTTAAGGTTTTAGTGCAAAATAGTACCTATAAGATCAAAGCGCTAACCGTGGGTACCTGGTCGAGCGAGACCTAGGCACAGTCAGAAGTGAAAAATGACTGCGATGAAGCGCAGGTCTGATACAAGAGGTGGATTTGGCCTGGTCTCGGCTTACATTCGGACTTAGAAGAAATTTAGAAGGTAGAGATCAGTGGGTCAAGGCAGCAGACTGTGTCCAAGGAGGAGTCGTCGTACCACGGAGCTCTTGACGAGAACTCAATGAAGCCGTTAACGAAGGCGAGAAAAGTTCAGAGTGCCGGAAGCTTGATTTGACAAGCTTTGGGAAGTTGAAAATCTCCATGGGGTGAAGCCATGACCCTGTTAAGTAACCCCTGGAAGGTAGCAGGGGCATTCTTTAACCCAAACAAGCAAATGCTAACCACATGGCTGTTCATCACCCCAGAAGAAACTGTCCCCATCATGAAGTCCATCCACTCAGAGGCCTCATTGCACCCCTGCTCCCACCACTCCTACTCCAGAGGACTGCAACCCATCAGCGCCATGCTCACACCCATTCTGAATGCCTCCACCTCTTCTGCAACCTTCCCAGATGCATGCAAACACACAACTGTCTTTCCTTTGCTGAAAGCACCCTCTGCAGACCTTACACCGCTTGCCTGCCAACTACAGACTAGCCCGCCTGCCACCATTCCCGGCCAAAGTCTTAGCGAAAATCATCACAGACAACTCACTGAATACCTCAATGAACACAAACTCCTCAATACCACCTGGTGGCCATCTACGCTAGGACCGACATACTCCTCCACCACCCACATAAAGAACCTTGGGATCATCATCGACAGCAAACTCAACATGACCACCTAGGTCAATGTCATCACCACCTCATGCTTCCATACCCTGAAGATGCTGAGGAAGATGTACAAATGGCTCCCAATCAGCACCCGGAAAGCTGTCATCCATGCCATGGTTACAAGCAAGCTTGACTCCAGGAACACCGTCTAGGCCGGGATCGATAAATAACAACTCACCAGAAGGATGCAGACCTTTCAGAACTCAGCAGCGAGAATCACCCTTAGCCTCCAATGCTGCACTCACATCACACTTGAAGCAGTGCCACTGGCTCCTAGTTCACAAACGAGCGTAATTCGTACTCCTCACCCACACTTTCAAGACAATACATAACACTAACCCAGCATACCTCGACAATCGCATCTGCTTTCACAAATCTTCCAGACACCTCTGCTTATCCATACTCTTACTTGTACATATCCCTCACATATGTAAAACCAGATCTGGCTATCGAGCATTCTCCTACATTGCTCCAAAAGCGTGGCATGGCTGTCTGCTACACATAAGAGCCTTCTCCTTACTTTTTTTAATTCTGCAAAAAAGGTGAAAACCTGGCTTTTTGAAAAGTCTGACTAGGCCCTAGATGTGGCTAGACTAACACCTGCTCAGCGCCAGGATACCACCCTGGGTTTAGTGCACTCTATATATCAGCATAACCTCTCCTTAGCCCCCTCAGTTAGGGCAATCTACTACTACCCAGAAGTCAAATCAAAAGTACTTAGGAACTTGGCAGTTCGCAACCTGTCTTTGAGTTCATCAGCTCGGGGATAGGGTGAACATCAGTCTTTGTAACTGAATTGAGCCCCCCATAATCCACACAGAACTTGAGTTCTGGGCAGCACCAGGTGTGGCGTCTTTGGGTACCAGCACCTCTGGGCTGGATAAAGGGCTATTGGAGTGCTTAATCATACCTAATTCCAGCACCTTGGACACGTCCTCTGTGATGGTAGATCTCACTTTGTCAGACGGCCTGCACATTTTATTTTTCACAGGAATGCTTCCCTCAGTGTCAATATCAATCAATCAATCAAGCATTTGTAGAGCGCACTAATCACCCGTGAGGGTCTCAAGGCGCTGAGCGGAGAGGGGGGGAGGGTGCAGCTACTGCTCGAACTGCCAGGTTTTGAGACGTCTTCTGAAGGTCAGCAGGTCCTGAGTCTGCCACAGGTGGGTGGGAAGGGTGTTCCATGTCTTGGCGGCGAGGTAGGAGAATGACCTGCCGCCGGTGGTCGTCCTGTGGATGCATGGGACGTTGGCGAGGGCGAGGTCAGCAGAGCGAAGCTGGTGGTTCGGGGTGTAGAAGGTTAGTCGTTTGTTGAGGTATGCTGGTCCGGTGTCGTGGAGTGCTTTGTGAGCGTGGATGAGGAGCTTGAAGGTGATCCTCTTGTTGACTGGAAGCCAGTGAAGGTCTCTGAGGTGAGCTGTGATGTGTGTGCGGTGGGGGATGTCGAGAACGAGGCGTGCAGAGGCATTCTGTATGCGTTGTAGTCTTTTCTGGAGTTTGGCCGTGGTTTCCGCGTAGAGGGCGTTGCCGTAGTCCAGTGTGCTGCTGACGAGGGCCTGGGTGACTGTCCTCCTTGTTCCAGTGGGGATCCATCTGTAGATCTTGCGATGCATGCGGAGGGTGTTGAAGCAGGAGGAGGAGACGGCGTTGACTTTCTGGGTCATTGAGAGTGATGAGTCCAGGATGAACCCCAGGTTGCGTGCGTGGTTGGTCGGTGTCAGTGTGGCTCCCAGTGCGGTCGGCCACCAAGAGTTGTCCCAGGTGCAGGTGGTGGAGCAGAGGATGAGGACCTCTGTCTTGTCCGAGTTCGGTTTCAGGCAGCCGTTCTTCATCCATTCGGCGACGGCCTTCATCCCTTCGTGGAGGTTGGTTTTGGCAGTCGCGGGCTCCTTGGTGAGGGAGAGGATCAGCTGGGTGTCGTCGGCGTAGGAGACGATGTTGAGGTTGTGTGATCGGACGATGTTGGCGAGCGGTGCCATGTAGTCGTTGAAAAGGGTTGGGCTGAGAGAAGAACCTTGGGATACGCTGCAGGTGATCTTTGTGGCTTCAGATCGGAATGGAGGGAGGCGGACCCTCTGGCTTCTGTCGGTGAGGAAGGAGGTGGTCCAGTCCAGGGCTTTGTCGTGGATTCCTGCGTCGTGGAGGCGTGTACGCAGGGTGTGGTGGCAGACGGTGTCGAAGGCGGCCAAGAGGCCCAGGAGGATGAGGGCAGCGGTTTCGCCGCTATTCAGCATGGTCCTGATGTTGTCGGTGGCAGCGATGAGGGCGGTTTCGGTGCTGTGGTTGCTGCGTAAACCGGATTGGGACGGGTCCAGGGTGTTGTTCTCCTCGAGGAAGTGGGTCAGTTGCTTGTTGACGATCTTCTCCATGACTTTCGCCGGGAACGGGAGCAAGGAGATGGGCCGGAACTTCTCAAGGTCCTTTGGGTCTGCCTTGGATTTCTTGAGGAGGGCGTTGATCTCGGCGTGCTTCCAGATTTCCGGGAAGGTGGCGGTCTCGAAGGAGCTGTTGATGGTCTTCCGGAGTTGGGGTGCGATGATGGGACTCGAGAAAGTCTGGAGAAGGGAACCGACACCAGACAACAGGACCTCCTTCAAACTTGCCACCCGGAAACACCACCAGCTGATCCGCGCCGCCAAGAAAACAGCATTCAAAGACCGGTTGGACAACAACGCACACAACTGCAAGGAACTCTTCAACATCGTGAAAGAGCTTTCCAACCCCAGCGCAGGAAACAACGACATCACCCCATCGCAAGACCTCTGCAACTCCCTCGCTTCATACTTCCACAACAAGATCGCGGACATACATAACAGCTTCAACAACCAACCAACGCACACCATGACCGAACAACCACCCCCCACCACCACCCTCCACGCCTGGACCCCGATCAGCACTGAAGACACCATCCGCACGATGAACTCCATCCACTCCGGATCACCGACCGACCCCTGCCCTCACCACGTCTTCAACAAGGCCGACGCTGTCATCGCACCCCACCTGCGAGACATCATCAACACTTCCTTCGACACCACCATCTTCCCTGAGAGCTGGAAGCACGCCGAACTCAGCGCCCTACTAAAGAAACCTACAGCGGACCCCACCGACCTCAAGAATTACCGCCCCATCTCGCTCCTCCCGTTTCCAGCCAAAGTCATCGAGAAGACCGTCAACAAGCAGATGGCCGCCTTCCTCGAGACAAACGGATCCCTCGACCCCTCACAGTCCGGCTTCCGAGCCAATCACAGCACCGAGACCGCCCTCATCGCCGCCACCGATGACATCCGAGCCCTGATGGACAATGGAGAAACAGCGGCCCTCATCCTCCTAGACCTCTCTGCGGCATTCGACACGGTCTGCCACCGCACCCTAGTACGGCGCCTCAGCAACATCGGATTCCAGGACAAGGCGCTGGACTGGATCATCTCCTTCCTCGACGGAAGAACACAGAGAGTCCGCCTACCACCGTACAAGTCAGAGGCCTCCGAAGTCACCTGCGGCGTCCCTCAAGGATCATCTCTGAGCCCCACCCTCTTCAACGTCTACATGAGCCCCCTCGCGGCCATCGTACGCAAACACAACCTCAGCATAATCTCCTACGCCGACGACACCCAACTGATCCTCTCCCTGACCAACGACCCCGCCGCCGCCAGATCCAACCTGCACGAAGGGATGAAAGAGGTAGCCGAGTGGATGACGACCAGCCGCCTGAAACTGAACTCGGACAAGACGGAGGTCCTCATCCTGGGCTCCTCACCCTCCGCCTGGGACGACTCCTGGTGGCCTCCCGCCCTGGGCACCGCACCCAAACCGACAGACCATGCACGCAACCTGGGCTTCCTCCTGGACTCCTCCCTCTCCATGACCAGGCAAGTCAACAACGTCTCCTCGGCGTGCTTCAACATCCTACGCATGCTACGGAAGATCTTCTGGTGGATCCCCACCGAGACCAGGAAGACCGTCACCCAGGCCCTCGTCACCAGCCGACTGGACTACGGCAACGCCCTCTACGCCGGTACCACCGCCAAGCTCCAGAAGAGACTCCAGCGGATCCAGAACGCCTCAGCCAGACTCATCCTCGACATCCCACGAACCAGCCACATCTCCGGACATCTGAGAGACCTTCACTGGCTCCCCGTCAACAAAAGAATCACCTTCCGCCTCCTCACCCACGCACACAAAGCCCTACACGACCAAGGCCCGAGCTACCTCAACAGCCGAGTCAACTTCTACGCTCCCAAACGCCACCTCCGATCAGCCAACCACGCCCTCGCCGCCGTCCCCCGCATCCGAAGAGTGACTACAGGAGGAAGGTCCTTCTCCTACCTGGCCGCCAAGACCTGGAACTCCCTCCCTACCGACCTGCGCCTGACCCAAGACCACCTCTCCTTCAGGAAGAAGCTGAAGACCTGGCTGTTCGAGCAGTAGCGGCACCCCCCCCTCCCCCCCCCCCCAGCGCCTTGAGACCCTACGGGTATGTAGCGCGCTTTACAAGTGTCACTGATTGATTGATTGATGTAACGACGGCAGGGGTAGGATGGTGAGCCGGAGTGGATGGTGTTCATGATTTTTACAGTGTCGTCGTCGTTGACGTGGGTCCAGGAGAGCAGGAGGTTGGTGTGGCTGGGGGCGGTGAGTCTGTGGTGTCGGTGGCTGTCGGAAGGGTCTGGGTGTTGAAGCTATCATGGGTACACAGATGAGGCAGCCCAGGGGTTAGTGAGAATAGAGAGGTAAACTGCCCCAGCACGCGATGACAGTCCCTCTGCTGATCCAGAATCAGGGTAGGGGAGAGGTTGACTCTTTCCATTTACTCATTCTGCTCTTTAGAAGATAGGAGGTCAGGGACCGGTTCACTCTCCTCTTTCACCGCATCATCTGTCACCAGAATTATAGTGACCTCTCATAGTGGGGCTTGATACGATTGACATGCAAGAGCCTTAAGGGGCTCCTGGGAGTCTTATGACCCACCAGGTAGGTGACCTCCCTCTTTCTCTCTTTCATCACATCAGTCCCAGACAACCGATCTTATAAGGCCCTGGACTTCACTAGCTCCCTCACCTACACATTGTGTCCAGGCTGAAACTCTACCAGAGTGGCCTTCTGGCATGCCAGAGCTTCATCACCTCCTGGCTTGCTTCCAGGTTCTTAGTGGCCTTCTTCCAGAAGCTCTTCATGTGAATCATGAGAGCCATCATGTATCTCACTACATCCTGGAGGGGTGTCATGGGCAATTGCTCTCACCCTCCTTTACAAGACTGAGTGCTCCCCCAACAGGCCAGCCATTCACGAGTTCAAAGGGACTGAACTCAACTCCTTTTTGTGGCTCCTCCCTGTAGGCAGAAAGAAGGCTTGGTAAGAGAATGTCTCACTTCAGGCTCTGATAGGCCTATAATTATGCCTTTAAGGGTCTTGCTGAACCTCTCAACAAGCCCAGTAGTCTGGTGGTGATAAAGTGTGGAAAACACCACGTCTTGGGGAATACCACCCAAGCAAAAATCAACATCAGGGGTATGGCCTCTAGGTACCTAGTATTTCAAACAAAATTGGGGAAACCCTCAGATACCTAAGGCTCAAAGGTAGTCATAGGTTATAAAGAACAGCCGTCCCTAAGTGCTAGTACCAAGGGTAGTCAGAAGTTATAAAGAACAGCGATCTCGCATTGCTATACATTCAGCAACACACACTTGTCTGCACTCTGTGCACTCCCTGTCCCTTCAGACAGGTTCCTATTCTGGGCTCTGGAAGTGGCGCTGACTCATACAATTAGGGCATTGTCCTTTTTCCTTAGAAATATAGTTTATTATCAGCTCACTTCCCTGGTACGTGGACGCTCACTATGTCACCTTATTGGACCAATTCTTGCCCAGAATTGCCAGGTTACATTGAGGTTTTTAACATTCATGTATATGTAATATGGGTTCAGGCAAACTATCAATTGTCCTGATGATGATCCCACATTGATTGTGGATCGAAATTTCATCGACTGAATCACTCTGATCCGCATGTCTATGTTTAATTGGTTCCTTGGTTGCAGTAGTGATGTTGGAATATTAAGTGTGAAACTGTTATTTTATGCAATCTCTTTCGTCACAAATTAGTTGCCTGTGTTAAAAAAGCCCCATTGTTGCCATACCCACAAAAAAAGGTGGGTTGTTACCCCTCAAACATGTTTTTATCTTCTATTTGAATAAATTACTGATTGAGTACTACTCTATCATGGCATTAATTGCATACCCAGAGTATGATTTTTTTGGAATAGCACTTAGGGACTGCTGTTCTTTAGAACCTCTAGGTACCTAGTGGCATGGTCCATCAGGATACACTTGTTGCCTAGGAGAGTTTTGGGGTTCAGGGGCCCAATAATGTTGATGCCCACCCTTTCAAAGAGGGAGCCAACGATAGGTAGGGGAACCAGGGGAGACTTCACTTTCCCCTGACTTCCCACTGGCTTAGCAGGTAGGATGTGACCTGCAGAATACACCTGAGGTCACTCTCAACAGGGGCCAATAAAAATGGGTGACAAGACTGGCAAAGGTCTTGTCTTACATCAGATGTCCTTCAGGGGTATATCATGAGCCAGGCCCAGTAGGAAGGCCCAGTAGCACTGGGGGACCACCAACACATGGGTTGCCTCAGGCTCAGGCACCTTAGGCTCACTCAGGGATGGCTCGAGGTCGGTGTGACCGGTGCCACCACACCGGGTGTTGACTTTGGGTGGGGTGCCGTGTTTGCAAATATTTTAATATTTTAAAAGCACCTGCCACTACGTGCTGTCCTCCAGCAATTTTGAGGAATCAATAAAATGTCGAAATAAGTGATTAATGTTCTTCCTGGAGAGATATTGTGGTTTTGTCTAGTAGAAGTTTTGACTCACATCGTAAGGTAGATCAGAGGGTTAACATGCCTGCTGCAAAGAACATGTACCATGCAGATCACAAAGTGCTTGTAATGTAAATAGGTCAATGAGATACTGCTTTTGTCAGAGAGTTCTTTTTGTTACTCTTTGATGACCGTTAATAGCTCACTGTTCTATGTTATGATTTTAAGTTAGACACTCTAACTTAAAATCCTAACATAGAACAGTGAGGTATTAACGGTCATCAAAGAGCTGCATGCAAACAGCAAGATATAAATTAGAGCGTTATGATTTTTCCCCAGTCTTTTATTATCTTATGTTGCAAAAAGAGTTCATTTGTGTAGAAATTAATTCTTATTATTAAAGAGAACCCTCAACCATGGTGTTACACTTTAAATACTGAGTTTGTGCTTCTCCCGACCAAGGACTCTTTAACTATACTGCCTACGAGTATGGATGACATGTGAATCCCACATCTTGTAGTCGTCTGTCTTATGTAACATTTCCTATACACTGATTTACACACATATGATTGATTGTCTGTGTAGTGTGTGTGTGTAATGTAAAGTGCTCTGACACCCTACACTGGTATGAGTGGCGCTATAAAACGAATTAAATGCATCTGAGATTGAGTGTTTATGAAATCTTGAGGGACATTGTTAAAGGGTGGTAGTGAGTGAATCCGTGGTGGAGATGGTCATTGGGGGAGGTGCCAACAAATATTGTCGCACCGGGCGCCAGCAGCGCTAAAGCCGGTCCTGGGCTCCTTATCTATGAGGTCAATCTCCAAATATGTAAAGTGACCTCCAGAGGTGTCACCAGCTGCCTAGGCGTCAGCTTGCCACCTCAGGTCCTCAAGAGTAGGGCACTCTTATTGAGCTCTGCAGAACTCCTCCCTGAATGGTCCTCCCTCACCAGCTCAGGCAGGTCCCTCAGGGCAACAATGTCCTCCCTTATAGGTTCCGGGGCGTCGCTCCCAGGCTCAGCCTCCTTCTGGACTGTGGAAATTTCTGGAGCAGATTTCCCACTCTCCTTGCCCTTTCTCCTCTTGGCAACTATCAGGGCCATTATTTAGGCTTCAGGCCTTCTTAACTACCCTCAAGGCCTGCCGTGGACCTTGTGGTCAAGCACACCCTCAGGCAACCCTAACATCTCCAAGTGGGACTGGAGCTCCACCTTCTCCCAGATGGTGTTCTTCAAGTAATTTCCAAGCACACAATTCACAGGCATGGCAGGATTCACAGCTACACTCAAAGAACCTAAGACCCCACCCCCCTCAAAGGGAACCAGAGCCACTAGTTAGCGATTCTCACTGTTGTATGCTACAACAATCTGATGGAACACATTATGGATTACCTGCTCTGAGGACACCAGATGACACCTAACAGTAGTCAAACTGGCTCCTATGTCTTTCAGAGCCTCCACCTGCTGTCCATTGATGGTGATCCACTGCCTATACTTGGAAGTATTTGTAGGCAAGTGGGCTTTTGTCACCATCTCCCTGTCACCTGGGAAGACTAAGATAACCTCTGCACTAGCCTCAATGCTAAGTGTGACAACCACCTCCTCAAGCGGTACATTAGCCAACCCTAGTGTTTGCCCACCAGTTGGGGGTTGTGCCCTTTTGGGGCATTTAATTTTATCTTTCTTGTGCTCATATCTATAGCATTTATGGTTGAACGTCTGTGTCTTCTTTTCAGGAAACCCACTCTTCTTGTCATAAGGTTCGGATGTGGTATCCTTCCCTTGTGAACTGCTTTGGGAGCCTTTAGAGAACTACCTGTTTTTATTTATGTCTCCACCCTCTTTCTTCTGTTGGGGACCTTGCCCATCCTTTTGGGCATTCCCCCCAGATACCTTCTTGAGAACCCTGGTGCTGAGTCAGTGTTCTGCCTCCTCATCAAGCTCCCTAGGGTCAGTGAGCTTACTATCAATTAGCTGTTGGTGCAGCTCTGCAAAACAATTACTGAACATGGGCTATCTGGCAATTAGACCTCACAGCCCCTTGTAATCACTCACATCACCGCTCTTCGCTTAGCCATTCAGTGCCCTGCAAAGGTAATCCACATAATCCACCCAAGACTGGCGGGGCACTTCTGCCTATACTTCTCAGGGGTAAGGCCATACTTCCTGACAAGGGTGCCCTTTCCTAGGGCCAGTTATGTATCCCTCCCTTAATTGAGAATGTGCCTCCAGAGACTGGCTCCCCTGTCCTCCTAAGGGACCCTGTTAACCTCCAACGCAACTTCATAAGCCTTAAACCATTTGACAATGTCATCCCCCACAACAAAGTTAGGTCTCTGTTCTTTGGGGGCATAGACCCTCCTTTCTCCATTGAGCGCTGGGGTATTGCTGACACCATTGTTGGTAGACCTGTACATTGTTGACCCTTAATGTCCAGGTCTTTCAGACTCACTTTATGAACTATCAAGGCTTTCTGTTTTTTAAAGGCCATCTCGGCGTCCGCTTTCTGCTTGGCCAAGGTGATCTCAGCCTCAGTCCTCCACTCCTCCATTTTGAGTTTGTGTAGCTGCATTCTGAATTTCCTTTCAGCCTTCCTGTCCTCCAGTTCCTCAGCGAACAGTTTGTGGGAAGACACTGCTCCATGGCTTTGCAGGGGGCTCCACGCCTGTGGGCAAGTTGTCCATCTCCTCCTCAGAGTGCTGTAGCTCAGGGCCTGTGGCTAGGTCCTCTCCTTCCTACTCTAAGTCCACCTCCTCCTCCTCCTCAAGGCCATTCTCTTATTGCTCCTCTGGAGTGGCCTGCATCCTTCTGACTGCCTCAAATGCTCTGAGGGCTATCAGGAGGTCCACGTTGGTGGCTTTCCTTCCGACATTCAGTCCTCTCGCCTTCTTGAGCCTCTGCAGCTTCACCTTGTTGAAATTGTCAGAGTTGATCAGCCCCATCTCCATTGTAGCAAAAAGGATGGTAGGCAAACTCAAATTTGGAAAAAGGAAAAAATAGGCAAGTCACAAACTAAGGAGAATTTCCGGAAAAAAATTAATTTTATGTCGTATTATTTTAGGGTTTTTAGTTTTCACTGAGTGGCACTGAAAAACACAAACATTAAGTACCATGAGTGAACACCAATGTAAGAAATCGAGTTATTGTTTGAGGAGGTGAAAATTCTACTCTAGCAACAACCACAATCCTCGTCAGGGTGAACCATAAAAGTCACTAAATTAGATTGTGCTTACTCGGAGGGTCCGCTGATCAGAATTTGTTGCTGTGGAGAAGCACTTAATGGGAGCTACCATGAAGTCAGGCTGACCTGCGATATACCATGGGTGTATCGGCTGGCAGGTACGTCCCAGTCTTCTGTTGGTTCCTCTGGCATTTTTCGGTGGAAAGTTTTTCTCCTATGTCCAGAGATTTAGGGTTGGACAGAAGCAGCACCTCTAACACCACTTCCAAGGATTCAGCATTTTGGGGGTGGGGGGGCGACACTTGTGAGGGGGGGTTAGGACACACTCCAGCTGAGGCCAGGTACACTGATCAAGGTCTGTGGAGCTTTTTATGCCCCTGTAGCTCAACACGGGAGGCCAGCCAACTATCCCTTGGAGTCACTGTGGAAGTCCTGGGTTCATGCAGCCAGTCAGGCCTCTAGCAGCAAGGCAGTCCTCATGGAAGCAAGGCAGACCTCAAGTAGCACTGCAGTCCTTTGGAGAACAAGGCAGGTCTTGAGTAGCCGGGCAGTGCTTTGGGGGCCCAGAAAGTCCTTCTGAAGTCTTCCACTGGTCCAGGAGTGTACTGAAGAGTTGTTCTGAGGGTCCGATATTTATAGCTTGTGCCAGCATTCAAAGTGGGGAATCTTGTCGGATACACCCACATCTGGTTCTGGAAAGTTCTTCCCTCCCCTTTCAAGGCTCTAGGAAGTCTGGGGTGATAAGAGGCTAATGTCAGGGTTCTTTGTGTGTGTGATGTGAAATCTTCATTGGTAATAGTGGTTTGACTTTTCAGAGACAATGGAGTTGGTAACTTCTGAGTATGTGTAATTGCTCTGAGAGTTGGGAGGCGAAGGTGAATAACAGGAATATGACATGGGATCCCTGGGTTGGAGCGATCTTGAAGTAGCTATGTTATTTGGTCTAGACGGGATTGTGGGTGGTGATTCACGTGTGTGAAGGAAGAACTGAATGTTCATACTTAGATCGCCAATTGTAGTACTTCCAGGGTGTATTTTTGACTTGAGATGTCAAAAAAGTCTGCCGCCTTCAGGCAGGGAAGAGTGTCTGCTCCCTGGATGGCATCATAAACCTCAGGGTTTCTATGTACATGTTAAAATGTAAATTAGAAGAAGAAACTGTGGGCAGCACTTAAAAGTTAGTGGATGGCAGGCAACCGGTGTATTTCACCCTTGACAAATTGAGATGTGCCCATTAGGAAAGAAGTGAGACATTTTGCCACCAGACCATTATGTCTTTATTTGGAGAGAGGATGGAGAGAAGAACTTATGGTTCATCACATCAAAAGTTACAAAGAGGTCTAGCAGCAGCAAAAACTGATAACCACCATCCACTACATTCAGATCATTGTCTACCAAGTGAACAGTGGTAGTCTTAGTACTCTATATATTTGTCTGAAACCTTACTGAATAATCTGAGAAAGACGAAAGTGGTAATATGGGATGATTCCAATTTTCAGTTCCTAAGGAATGGAGTTTGGAGAACTGAAATTGGCAAAAACATTCTGATCTACATTTTGTTTCTTTAGGCATATGGATTATGTCCACTTTTCAGAGTGGATGAAAAATCCCATGCAACCATGGCATGTGAATGAAGTGAACAATGACGGATACGATTTCACTTCAGTTGCTTCACGTAACAGGATCCAGTAATGTTTAACGACATACTATAGTTCTCTATGTCTTCGAGAGAGTTGAGAATTAGTACTATCATGGTTCATTTCTCAAATACCACAATATACCATTAGGATACTTCTCATTGTTCTGAATCTGTTTCTTTTAAACACATATCAAGGAATAGTAAACAGTAAGATGTCTACAAGAACTAATATTAAGGTCTCAGCTGCAGAATTACTCATCTCTTTTACCTTCCAGGGATACCTTGAACCACAAGAAAACCATTCATGCTTTACTAACTTATCAAGTGTGCGCGTAGTGGTTAATTAGCTAGCGCCTAATGACACTAAAACCCACTCAACCATTTTCAATTCCAATCTAAAGTCACCATTGGGAGTCATTCATTTGTTCTACGTTTGAGCAGCTAAGTAGGTGACGGTCATTCAGGAAACGTTAAAGGTAGAAATGATTTGCTACGGTGATTTCCAATGATGGCCTTGGATTCTTGTTAAAAGCAGAAGGAGGGTCCTGCTCACGACTATACATTGAATGAACCTTAAGTCATACTAAGCTTTGGCACAGGAGCTTAAGACCCTCCATGTGGGCTACCACATCTATGTTTTTGAAAATCTTGGTTTAGGATGCAATTGGTAGTTATCACTCCCTCTATACATTTCAAGTAACTAAATATGCTCACCTTTTACACATGTGAAAGTGTACTACCATATTTTCTCTTCTTTCTGAATCTTTTTGCACCTAAATGTGATGCCACACCACGTCTGACTTTGCACCAAGGGCGATGTTGCACTTAAATGTGTTTGTGCACCTACATGTGTTTTTTGTGCTCCTAAATGTTTTTGCAGATCAGTGTTTCCATAATTTTGTTGATATTATACCATGGATGATTATGTTTTTTTCGTCTAAATGTGTTTCTGCACCTCTTCCTGTTTTGGGAAAAATCTGAAACAGTTGGTGTATAAACAGTTATCTTCTGAGTTGTAAGATTCTAGTTATTGCAATCATGAAAACCTCATTAAACACCTATGAAGCTAAACTTTGAAGGGGTGTTTTAGCCTGGTTTGCCTCCTTCTTAATAACAGATCCTAGATACTCAGTTGCTCTTTCGCTCCCCCATTTCGCTACCCCATTTCGAGAGTGAATTGAGTAGTTCCCCTGGAAACCTTCAACTCTCCCATGCAGTTTAATATTTACAACCGGCCTCTGATATGTGAAATCAGATCTTATGGCTGCAGGCATTATTATACTGATGACACTGAACCAGTGCTTAGTTTGAGCCTGTGGGGGCCACTAGCACTCATTTTAGGGGACCAGCTCTTATTTTCTGCATCAGACCTTTACTTAGACAAGAGAGGGAAAAACACACAAAGCAGGGGGGTGAGGAAGAGAAAGACCGAAAAAAGATCTCAAAGAGAAAAAGCAGGATCGTGCAAGAGTAACATAAAGGGGCATGGAGTTTCTGTCACGGACGTCATTTAGGGGTCGCCAAGGGGTCACAGCTGCAACCCCTGACTTTCTCCTTGCGATCCCTGGCACTGTCTTTGCGACCCCTGGTCTCAGAGGTGGCAAAATCAGTGCCAGGAACACAGTGGCAGCTCGTCCTTTTAGACATCAGTTGGGGCTCCACTCATTTTGTTTTCGCTCAATTTATCCACTATTAGTGTAATAAAAAATGGAGTACAATTAGGTGGAATATGACTTCCTTGGCAGCTGAGGTAAGTAAAAAAAATACTTTAAAATGTATGTTGTGTGCAGGTGAGTGTGTTTACGTGAGAGAGTGTCACTTCTGATACCCCTGGCATTTTGGTGAATTGACGTTCATGTGCCTGATAGTGAATTAAAAGGCTACATGTCGCCGTAACAGAACACCAACAAATGTATGTGTCATGGGATTCAACGTGAGATTTTAGATATACTTTGGATTGTGAGTAAATATTTAAAAAAGAGCATGAGGAATCTAATATTTGTAATTTGTAAGCCTTGAGAAAGTCCCAGGCCTATCAACCCTAGGGGGTGTAACACGTGTTGGCTGTACTTCAACTACACTGATCATCAGATTGTCACTCTGAAAAGTGTAATAAAATATAAGTGGAGCAATATACATATGGACAAGAGCATGTTTTATTAATAAAAGGGAAGACACCCCAACGCTTCTTTGAACAAGATATACAATCGGTGAATAAAACGTCTATACACCATTGAAATGAACACCAGCCAAAAAGAAGGGAATTCCAATGTGTTTAAAGTGGATTTAAGCGGGCTAACATGTAATTACACCTCTGAGCAGAGTTTTGGCATCAGCACTCATTCTAGTACAAGTGAAGCAAGGCACTCAACTGACCATACATTTGAGCTACAAAGCCCCCAGTTCAGAGCGGCCAGCTCTGGATATCACTTAATTTGTTTCTACTCAGTACTAACAAATCGAAGATTCAGATACTGGAAGGCATGCTGGCAAGTGGCAGGATTCCATCCATAACCAATTCTCGAGATGTCTCTCTTCCCTCCCATCTAAGGTCAGATTTCTGGGTGTCATCCTTGACTCCCAACTCTTCATGAAACATCAGATTAAGGTCGTCTCCTTGGCCTGTTTTTTTCAGCTAAAAGTGCTAAGAAGAATTTCACCTTTATACCCAAACATGCACAAGTTGTCTCGCACGCAGCATTTCTTGGATTGGTTATTATAATATTCCATATTTAGGGCTCCCCGAGACATCTCTGAAACACATGCAGAGAATTCAGCATTTTGCTGTAAGAGTAGCAAGTGGATCAAAGAAAACTGATCATGCCCCACATTCTAAATTTAAGCTACACTGGCTACAAATGAAGCAAATAATAGTTTTCAGAAACATTTGTCTGATGCTACTTTTCACAATACCTCATGTTAGGAAGGTCAGAGTTGGGGGGAGGACCTTGTCCTTTCTACGGCCTCAGCTCTGGAATAGCCCCCCTCAAGCATTGCAAATTTAAAAACCTTTCTAATCTGTTCATTTTCCATCAGTGTACTGGCTGCAGTCTGCCAATTGTGTTGTTATTCACAACACCAAGATGCTCTCTTGTGTCAACATCGCTATTTACTATTAATGTACCATTTCACTCCATTCCATTCCTAAAAGTGTTCCCACACTCCTGCTGTTGTTGCAGCAAAGAGTGATTATCCTGCAACATTAGAAGGAGCGTGCTTCATGTGGTTTTCCACTTAAATGTGCTTCTGCTCCTAAATGTGATACTACAGTGCTTCTTACTCTGCACCCACAATGATTTAGCATGTGCACAGGGTATTTTACACATAAAAGTAGCATGTACTCACAACATTTATCACTCTCATGCTGGAAATATGTGCTGTTGCTGCTTATCACCCCTTCTAGCTTCCTGAAAAAAATGAGTTGGGAACACATAGGGCAATTGAACCGAATAAGTATAGAAACTTTGGGAGTATTTTCATTTTTATAATGTTGCACCTCCCCATTATGCCTATTGGGAGCTTATGCCAGCTTCTCAGTTGCTTGGTTGTAGCTTCCGGCAAGGGTTCATAATCTAATGCAGGCATACTTTCAATCTGTGCAGATATACACACCCCCAGGTAAGTAGCTATAGTGCAAACACCCAATACAGGTCTGTCAGGCTGGAAATTAAAAAGCACTTGTGTCTTCTTGACATTTAACTTATAGCCAGAAAAAATACCAAATGTATTCGCTTCATCTTCAATGAGGTTTATTACAGATGTTGTGTCGATAGTAAAAACAGCTATATCATCTGCATAAACAGTGACTTTAAGCTGACTCGCTCCTGAAGTCAGTAGTACAATTTGTATGTTAGTATGTAGTGCCCGAATGAATGGCTCAATATACAAGGCGAATAAGAAGGGTGCGAGGGAGCATCCCTGCCTAGTACCACTTTGTATTGGAAAGGGAGGTGATTTTAAGTTAGTGTAAAGCAATTTGGCCTGGGGTTTACTATATAGAGTGTGTATCCATTGGCTAAATCTCCCTCTCAAACCAAATGCTGCAAGTGTAGCTCATAAGTAATCTCACACCACCCAATCGAAAGCCTTTTCGGCATCTAATAGGACCATGCCCATACTCACTGCTGACTTCCTAGCTAAATCAAAAGCCCCCGCTGCAGTGTTGACATGAGCCATGGTATCTCTACCGTGGATGAAGCCATGCAGCTCACTAGATACCAATCCGGGCATTATGGGGGCCAGACAAGTGACCAAGATTTTAGCAAAAATCTTGGCGTCCGAATTGATGAGCGATATCGGTCGATAAGAACTGCACTCCTCGGGGGGCTTGTCCTTTTTTAAAAAGAAGACTATGTTTGTCATATTCCAGGATTCAGGAGCCAGCCCGCTAGACCCTATATATTGTATAACCTCCGCGAGAGGTGGAACAATGATACTCCTAAAGGTTTTGTAAAGCTCGGCTGGTATTGAATCCTCCCCAGCAGACTTCCCAGAGGGTAGCCTAGATATTGCCTTGGCAATGTCGTCATGTGTGATTTCATAATCCAATGAGGGCGAATCTTCCTCACTCAACAACGGCAGGCTGCTGCCCTTGAGATACTGCTGCAATCCTTCCTCATCTGGTGAAATAGTTTGTGTGTACAGCTTTTAGTAGAACTTGGAAAATTGCTCAACTATTGCCTGCAGGTGCGTATGCAAAATACCATTTACCCCTTTTATAGAATTTATCTGAATTTTAACTCGAAATAAATGCCAAAATGCGGGACGTATGCTGCAAACAAAGTACATATGTTTGCTACCTGTCCGGAGCTAGATTCCATCTGGCAGAAGATAAGCTATGTCATGAGGCTACGCTTGGGGACAGATTGCGACGCAACAGTCATGGAAATTATGCTGGGCTACAAAGAGAATAGTCAGGGATAGAGATGTCTCATAACAGCCCTATTGGTGGCCGCTCAGCTTGCCATAGCCAGGGATTGGATTTCTCCAAAATCTCCCTCTGTCGCGAAATGATGGGCAATAGTGAAGGAAACCTATGAAATGGAGAAGGTCCTGGCTCGGGCAAGAGCAGTTTGATCCCTGATGGGATTCAAATCTATATGGGGCAGCTTATTAGATACATGAATGGAACCGGGATGGGAGCCTACCCGAGTCTGGAATCAAGATTTTAATTTTATTTTTATTGTCCTACTTATGTTAACATATCGTTGCAATGTACTTCTATTGTGTTCTGTTATGCCACAAGACATACTGTAATGATCCTCCCTTTTTGACAATTAAAATATTTAAACCAAGAAAAAAAAGGAAATATGTGCTGTTGCAAGTTTCGTAGCTCACAGCTTCATAAAGATCATTGTCTCATGGTGGAAAATGTATAAGCAACTAAACAAACTAGATTCTGAACATGTTTGTAAGGTTGACCGATGAAGATGGTAAGATGGTCACCTTGTGATATAACAATCCAAGTCTAATAATTGTGAATGTTTAATTTGATTAAGATATATATATGAAGGTATTTCATTTAGAAACAAACAATTCTTCGTGCATTTCTTTTTTCCAGTTTGCCTGCATTTCTGTATCGAACTGCTATGCCTCCTTCTATTGATAACTGGTATAACTTCCATTTCAAATTGGCTAAGCATATTTTCACATAATTATACAATGAACTCAATAATAACTGTTGTTTTTCTTTACTTTCAGAACTTTCAAAGAAGCTCATCAATTTAAAAAGTATTAAGCCAAATAAGCTGGCTCCCAGTTTTGGGTGAGTCACACATTTCATGCTTTGAAAGACAAATATTTCTATCTTTTTACAGTTTGCAAATTGTTTGATTTCATTTGCTCTAAGTATGACTTGACTGCTTTCTGTCTGCCTGGGCTTTTGACACTACTCTTGTGTAAAAATTCAAAGAGGTCCAGTGGAGAAAACCTCTCTGTAATGTTGTGGGATGTGATGAGCACTAGGACTGGCCCAGCATGTGTAATGTGGGAAGGGCACAGGGAGGAGGAGGAGGAGGAGGAGTTAGGAGGGACAGTAATGAGCAGGGGTAGTACGAAGGCAGAAGGGTAAGAATAAACTCCCACCAAAATACCTGCTGTGTCGGTGTCATCTGTTCCGGCCTAACGACACTACATCTGGCGACGAAGGTGGTCGTGGACCCTGGCTGTGAGTGACTGGTGCCAGGGTGTTCTGCTGAGCACTCCGCTGCCCTGGAGCTGCTGCGTTGTCCTCCGATCTGGGAGCCCACCTCGGTCTGTGTCTGCCGCTCCTGCCCTGGTGAGTGCTCCGCTGCCCTGGAGCTCTTGTGTGATATCGCGACACGGGAGCCCACCCCGGTCGCGTGTGCCTCCTGCGGTGCTGATTGAAAGACGCGACCCGGGAGGCCACCCCGGTCGCGTGTGCCTCCTGCGGTGCTGCTTGCTAGACGCGACCAGGAGCCCACCCTGGTCGCGCAGGATTTGGGCTGGACAGTGCCCGTGTTGCTGCCCTGTGCCTGCATATGCTTCCTGCGGCTGTGCGGGATATGTGCGGTGGACCAGGCAGCCGGTCGTCTGCATTCCAGTTAGTCCCTGGTGTCTGCCTGTTCCCGCGTTGCCTGCACTGCAATTCTGGCCTATAATCTCGCGAGGAGCGAGATTTCCCCTGGCGGCCATCTTGAGGTCAGGCGCCTTAACCAATCCACTGCGAGGAGGGTACGGTGGCCATATTTAAGTCAGGCCAGTGCCGAAAAATCAGTATAACTCACCAGGCAAGTTACATTTTCATACTTTTGCCTGCAAACAAAAACTGATTTAAAATAGTGGAGTGGGCTACACCGTTTTGATGCAGACCCCTGAAGATCATTTACGTTAATAGTGCCAGATCCACGTTTTCTCAATTGTTGGGACCAATGTATTACTGGGCCTATCGCTGCTGATTCTACATGTTCCTCTAAACATTGACATTATAAAATTCACTGCATCCGCACCAAGTGACAGGGAGCTGTGCAGTTTCCAGCGGTCAGACATAACTGTGCTCATCGGTTCCATACCTGCGCACTGCCCATCCATACACCATGTCTGGGTCTCCATCGTCGAGACAACGTCATGCCTCCAGACCACCAGGCCGGAGTCCCCTACATCAACATCCCAGACAGGAGGCCACAGACTCGCCATGATCGAAGTCCTATTTCTCCGTCCGCCGAAACTCCTAGTTCTCATCTCTGGGGGCATGGGCCTCCGCTGGCAAGAATGGCTTGAAGATTTTGAGGACTTCATGAAAGGTTCACATGTCACTGATGAGGGTCAGCAGCACATGCACTATGCAATTTAATTGGGAAAGAGGTTGGCCAGTTTATAAAGGAACTTCCGACTGAGAGTGCGTCGTCTTACGCTGATGTGCGTGATTCTCTAAACAGGAAATTTCTTCATAGGAAGAACATTGATTATGAAAGGTATACATTCAATCTGGCATCTTAAGAAAAGGATGAGTCCTCTGGCTTCTCCTGATCCAGCCTTCATTCTCATGGCACATACAAATCACGACGATCACAATCTCGAGAGTCGAGATCACCATCACCAGTATCTCAAGAGAGTGATGAATATGTATGCATGGTCGTAGATCCTGATAGGCTGAAGAAATACCCGCGACTCCATCTACAAATGGATACACACATGGCCAAATTTGTACTGGACAGTGGGGCATCCCTCAACTACATCTCAGTTGCAAAATGCAATAAAATTGATCCACAACCGCACCTGCACAAAGCTGCTGTGCGAGTATACACATGGATGTCAAAAGAACCCTTACCATGCCTAGGACAATTCCAGACTAATCTTACATACAAGGATAGGACCATTCCAGCTCGCATTCATGTCATTGATGGTCCTGAAGCAGATTGTCTTCTTAGCCTGCCCACGGCGGAACGACTTCAATTAGTAGAAATATTGTATCGAGTTGATGACGAACCTGACATAGTTCACAAATTTCCAAAGCTATTAACCTGGCTCGGAAAAATGGCTCATTGTCAAGTTCATAATTACATAAATGAACGTGTGAAATCCGTAGCGCAACATCACAGGAAAATCACATTTCATCTTCAACAGTCCGTAGAGGAGGAACTGCAGGATCTTCTCCGGGCTGACATCATTGAGAGAACATCAGGACCCACTCCCTGGGTCTCTCCAGTGGTTGTAGTACCAAACAAGGGATCCCCAGGCAAAGTGCATCTCTGTGTTGATATGAGAGCACCCAATACAGCCATCGAAAGAGAGAGACACCCAGGACCGCATATCAGTGACATGATTGCGTCACTCAATGGGGCACAAATATTCAACAAATTAGACCTCAACAAGGGCTAGCATCGGCTTGAACTTCATGAAAAATCGAGATATATCACCACATTCTCGACCCACCAAGGACTGTTCATTTACAAAAGGCTCAGTTTTGGGGTCTCGTCTGCTGCGGAGATTTTTCAAGAGGCAATCAGAAGAGTAATTCATCACTTTCCCAACACTCTTAATTACAGTGATGATATTCTTGTGTATGGAGCAACGATACAAGAACATGACAAAGCGCTGGACCGGGTGTGTCACGCTCTTTTGGACGCCAACCTAGCAGTAAATAAAGACAAATGCGAATTCCACAAATCCACATTGAAGTTCTTTGGACACATTTTCTCAGGCGCAGGCATGAGACCTGATCCTGAAAAGATCGCAGCATTTAATGATACTCCCAGACCTCAAGATGCTGGGAATGTGCGCTCGTTTCTAGGCATGGCAAGCTACTGTGCACGTTATATCAAGGACTACCACTATCAGTTACCCTCTGAGAAAGCTGACCAAACAAGGCCACCCATTCCAGTGGACCACGAGATGTGATCAAGCCTTTCACTCGATTAAAGCCTCTGTTGAGTCTGCTAGTAACCTTGCCTATTTCAACCCTAGGCGAAAAACTGAAATCACGGTGGATGCGATTCCCGTGGGACTTGGAGCTATACTAGCTCAATATGACAGAGAGGGTGATCAACGTTACATCGTAGCATATGCCAGCCGGAGCCTAGCCTGATACAGAGAGAACGTACTCTCAACCCGAGAAGGAAAGCTTGGCGGTAGTTTGGGCCTGTGAACAATTTCACATTTTCATCTACGGCAAACACTTTACACTAATCACAGACCACCAGGCTCTGTCAACCATTTTTGTAAATCCCCGAGCTAAAATGACACCCAGGAGAGAGCGTTGGGGCATTCGTCTTCAAGAGTATACTTATACCATTGTCCATAGACCTGGAAAATCTGCAAACCCTGCTGACTACATGTCAAGACATCCTAAGTCAACGTCCAAATCAAATCCGTCAATAGCGGAGGAATACATTCACTTTGTTGTGGCTCAAGCCAAACCACCCGTGGTCCATCTAGAGGCCATTCTTGAAGCCACCAACGAGGATGCCACCTTAAAAAATGTCAATCTTCGTATTCAGACAAATAGCTGGAGACATCTGGAAGAGCCCGGACAGAGTAAACAAATTGACAGTCATGAACTGTCCTCTTTTACACATGTGAAGGATGAACTGTCCATTACCTCAGATGGTCTTTTACTACGAGACAAGCGAATCATCATTCCGAAACAGCTGCACCAAGGAGTTATCAACTTGGCGCATGAAGGGCACAGAGGTATCGTAGCTATGAAGAGAGCGCTGCGTGAGCGGGTCTGGTTTCCTACGCTTGATCAAATGGTTGAACTCACACTAAAAGATTGCCCGCAGTGTCAGCTAGTAAGTCGAGAGGAACCACCTGCGCCCTTGCAAATGTCAGAACTGCCGGACGGCGTCTGGCAACATGTCGCAGTAGACTTCTTTGGCCCGATCCAATCTGGCAAATACATCTTAGTCATAATGGATCAGTACTCACAGTTCCCGATTGCACACCTCATTTCGTCAACCAAAGCTGCCATCACCATACCTGTGTTGGATGAAGTCTTCGCAGCATGGGGCATACCGAAGGTGGTGAAAACAGATAATGGCCCGCCATTCAATGGACAAGACTTTGCTGCATTTGCCAGTCATTTAAATTTTAGGCACCAGAAGATCACTCCCCTGTGGCCACAGGCCAATGGGATGGTAGAAAGATTTATGTCTACTCTAAAACAATCTATCCAGCAAGCAGAACTTTCTAAGTGTGATGTTCAAGTGGCTTTAAATGAGGTGTTACGAGCATATCAAACCACACCACATACTACCACAGACAGATGTCCCGCAACCTTAATGTTGGGTCGCACAATGCACACAAGAATACCAGTCTGGGAAGACATAGCTAGCGGTACTCATCAAGATTCTGATCACGAAGGATTAGTCGCAAGAGACCAACTGAAAAAGGAGACGATGAAAGAATATGCACACAGTCGGATGAAAGCTGCACAGCCAGCCATTTAGGAAGGAGATTGGGTGCTGGTACGGCAAGACCAATCAAGAAAAGCTGACTGTCGATATCATGCTTGCCCACTGCTGGTGACCAAACAAAAAGGAACTATGGTTACAGCTGAATCAGAGGATAAAAGGATCACAAGGAATGTGTCCCACTTTCAGAAATGCATGCCCACTGTTCAAAAAAAGTTGGTTGTGCCTGATAGTGCATTGAAAGAGAATGCACCAGAGATAGGAAGTGAGCATCGGCCTTCCACGTCTTCTGGTGAAAGGGAGATGGTGACTCAAGAGGTGGCTCCCCGACCCCAGCAAATTCATCGAAGACTTGTTCGTCTCATTGAAGAACTCTAACTATGATGTTTTTCTTTCTTTTGTTGTTTAGCTTGATCTGGGCAGACACCTCATGGGTGTTTTCGAATTGTGTAAGAAGGGGGGGGATCTAATGTTGTGGGATGTGAGAGCACTAGGACCGGCCCAGCACGTGTAATGTGGGAAGGGCACAGGGAGGAGGAGGAGAAGTTAGGAGGGACAGTAATGAGCAGGGGTAGTACAAAGGCAGAAGGGTTAGAATAAAGCTCCCACCAAAATACCTGTTGTGTCGGTGTCGTCTGTTCCGGCCTAACGACACTACACTCTCTCACCTCATCCTATTTGGTGTTTGGTGTTTATTTTGCCTTCCAGTGAGTGCCTCATTGCAATGCTCGAGGGACTAAATTATAGCAGAAAAGTACAAAAAGTCATGAGACGTAATACTTTACCTCCCACACGCATGGTAAAGAGAAATCCGCTTTATATTTTTTCAACTGTAGTAGGTATTTGTTTATGCATTTGTGTGGTCTCAAATGCGAGTCTGACCCTGTCATGGTAGCCTCATTAGCTTTTAATTTTACCGATAGGGACAGCCTGACCCCTAAATGTCCACCTGAAAGTCTTGTGAGATTAATAACAAAAGCTGTGATCACAAATGACTTTGGGGAGCCAACTTTATGCATCATCCGACCATAATTGGCACGGTTGTGCCGGCATCTGCATCTCCTCCATTGGCTGCCGCTTTCCAGACCGCTGCCCCTGTGGGATCTAGGATCCTGCCAGTTTCAGCGGTCTCCGACCGCCCAACTGATAATCAGGTTGTCGGGCGGCAGAAGAGGCGTCGGTCTGACCACCACCGACGGTGCAGTGGTCTAAAGATCGCCATACTCGTAATCAGCTCTGTAGTGTTTCTATTCTTTGAGGCAAAGTGAGAAAAGGAGCAGAGTAAAGAAAACTAAACACACATTGGCCAATAGATATGAATATCTCATAAGCAAAAGTGTCTCTTCATTGGTTGATGCATTTGTGTGTGGGTGTGTGGATGGCTTAGTGCAAAAAAGTGAGAATGGGTAAGCAGTTGGATGCATGAACAGATAGATTCCTGGTTAAGTGGGTGAAAGCACGAATGGATGAATGAGTATGTGCTTATATAGGCGTAGCTGAGGTTTTATAGGCTTAGGACTCAGACAGGTGTAATGATTACAATTTTAAATTGCAAGTATTGCCAATCTTTCAGTGCAATGATTACACCAATTCTGGGCACTTTTGTGGCAGGAATTCCCACAATATGTAAACAATTACCTTCAGCATGCGACTATGAAATGCCAGAACTATCTTCTTGTCAGACAAGCTAAAAAGAATATCTCATCAAAAATCAAATATGTAATGGCCAGTATTTTTGTAAAGTCTGGGTGTGTTGCAGGGATTCTGCTTATGTGCAGAACTATGCGCAGGAACCCAGGCCCTCAGTGAATTGCAGTGTACCAAAAACTCACTTCAGAACCCAGAACCCCTATCCGGCCAGCATCAGTGTCCCATTCGTTATCCGAGGTTTAGCTTGGCGGTCCCAATGTATAGACAACCCAGAACAAGCGACTTAGCATATTTCTCAGGAATGGTGGGAATCAGAAATACCTGAGATTATTTTATAATCCTCGTGTCCTAAGATGCAGCAGTTTGGCTAACATTAGCAGACAAATGATTAAAATTAAAACCATCAGCATAGTTACAATACCATAGAAAATGAAAGGAGCAATCTAGGCCACCTTCCTTTCTCTAACACACTAATAGTATTATTAGACTAATAAAAGGTCTCTAGGCTTGAATGGGGAACCCCATACCGTATAGATCAGCTCAGAGAGTTCATATCACAGGATCAGCTATGCTCAGCTCCTAGGAACGCTCTTCTTCCGAATGTGTTGAAAACATGTAACACTGCAATATTAAAAGCATTCGACTTTCAGGTATTTGCAGCTGCGTGCGTGTTATGGCTAAACTAGTGGGCCGATCAACCTGAACTCAACAACATGCACCGTCTAGCGATCCAAACTGTTTCTGTTACACTGTGTACAGACCAAGGTCGCTATTCACTGTTTAAGATGTTAACAACACACAGTTCTCATGGGAAGCAAAGTCGAGTAAGCATTTCTCAATTCTAATAACATGTGACTACAGTGTCGTGTGCAAAAGCAGCAAAAGCGGCAAGATGGCTTTCTAACATTTAACGCGGTTATGCTAACTTAGCGTTGTACATAGGTAGATAACGATCTTCACTACACCCCCCCATGATCGGACCAATAACCACTAGGGGCGCACTTGCAAGAACGCTGAGTTCAAGTTCGATAGAACGGAACCAAGGGCATGTCCATATAAGGGAAGTGAAAAAGTTTGAGAAGAAAAAATCAATGGAAAAAGTTAAACGCAGTAAAAAAAAACATGTAGAAGACAAAAAATCGATGACGGACTGAGGACGGAAAAAAAAGTACAAAAGTCAATCCATCAATGTATAGGCACAATAAGTTGCAACTGCTTCCAAGAGGAAATCATTGGAACGTTCCGCAAAATTATCTGCCATCCAGTTCAGGACGGGTAAAGAACAGACATGTTCCTCAACCACTGGAGCCTCCAGCACCTGGCGAGGACAACCGGGGTGCACCTCAAGGTAACTGTTCGTCAAGAAGTCAATCGCCGCCGCTCCAATGTCCCAATTTCCAAGAACTTCATGCGCTGCAGCACAGGCCATAATCCCGACACCAGAACAGTCCAACTCGTGAGCCACTAAGGGGCACATAAGCCGAGCATAATCCGGATCAGGAGACACCGAGTTTGACAGACACAAATCCAGAGCCCATTGGAACGGACAATCTAGGCAATGAAAGACTGGCTGCACACAAGTAAAGTAGGCAAACCAGAAGGACAGTCCATAGGCTACGCTCAGAGTCGCCAGTGGTAAAGCCCCATAGAATTCAATCATCTGGTTACGAAGATGGTGCAGCCGGGACATGTTGTCGTGCCACGCAAGTTGTGCATCCATAGCGCAAGGCACAGAGCAACAACAGTATTCCAGCTATGAGGGCGAGAAGCAAAGGGAGACCTCCGAAGACACTGGAAAAAATAGAATGAAAAAAGGCCGGGATCACTCCAAAAATAGTTTGAAAAGAGGTCATGAGGCCGGAGCCCACGATTTAAAAAAAATGAGCTATGCCACTTGTGGATGAGGCATTAAAGATAGTCTGTATCAAGGTCCCAAAACGAAGTGGGAGATCAGTATTCAAAAGCGCTTGCACCTCAGTGTGCGTGTTAGCTACGTGAAGGACAAATGTTTCCCGGGACGAAGTCAAAGCGACTTCTTTTTGAGTCAATAGAGCCCTTATTCTGCTCATCTTGTTGAACTCTGCTTTCAAGGTTGGAATTGAAGGCCATATGGATACATCCAGCCGGCCATGCGGGGGTGGGAAAAGGACATTATTACAGCAAACTACCCTCTGTGATACAGTCACGATGTAGGGAATTCCCACCAACATCCCACAGCAAGCTTCATTATTTAACAGCAAATAACTACCGTTAGCAAGCAGCGTAAAAGATGGAGTAATAACCGGCACCGGAATCCCTTTCAGAACGCAAGCTAAACTAGGGGCGTGCACACTACATGCACCATGCAATTGAATGTGCCTACACACAACCGAGTGATCCGGTGCGGAAGTGCACTCTTCACCTTTCAAATAAACCTCCTTGCCGTCCCTCACACATCTGTATGTGAAAGGGAGCGACCAGACTTCATGCAGGAAGGCAGTACCCAACTGTTCATATCTGCCTAGAGCATAATGCTTCATGCACGAACTAAACTTAAACAGGGGAAACGGTAACGTGATCAACCCATGTACTAGCCACACGGCAGAATTCAATTCAGCAACAGAGAAAGGCAAAGGTTCTAATTTTTCAATGTGAAGCAATGAATATGTATGTAGCATCTTTCATGGACATGAATTGCTGTTTCGCAGTCAAATTAAAGGGAAGGAATGAAGATGAAGTATTCATGTAATCCCAAGGGACTTTCCCCGCCTTCAACGTTTGCAACGTCCATGCAAACTGCATAATAGAACGCAATTGATTTTGACCATGATACAATACAGACAAATCATCCTGCACAATGTCTACCACAGATGAAACAATATTATCTAAAGTATAGATTCTGGAAGACAGGGTGTTAATGCTATTATCTATTACAGCCAATACCTTTTCCATATTGGCTTGATCAATAGCGCGTAATCTGGAAGCAGCCTCAACTTGTGACAACTTCCAAACTTCGTTATAAAAAGCATACACCCATCGTTTGGGCCTGCCGACTGCAGGACCCTTAACAAAATCATTCAAATCTATTTTGTCATTTAATCGTGCTAAATGAAGTTTAACAGGCACTAAAGTGGAATGTTGTAGCCAAGACTGGCATAACTTTCCTACTGAGTAGGTAGTAACAGTGTGAGAAGATTCAAAACGGGGGTCCACACGGACCTGCGTATACCCCTGCTTTAAATCCAGAAACCTATTTTGACAGGAGTCCGAACTCGTCTGCCACACCAACCACCCTTCCGGATTCAATTTAGAAATATTGAAGGACGTGTTGGAAACCTGTGTCTGCAACATATCAAGGGACAGATCCGTGTGATTACCCCAATTGGGATAAGCACCCAGATCCGGCCTGGAGGGAGAATTTAATTTTTTAGACGTAGCCAATCCAAAACAGGTTGTCTGAAAAATCGAGGAATTTAAAAATAACATATGATTCGGGATAAGACAGGCACGATGCAAAGCCTCTGTTCCCTGTACTTGCCATCGTTTGGAGCCCCAAACCAATTTAAGATCGACTGTAGCTTTCCACAGATCATTACCTCCAATTGCCAACTCGTCCATAAATGACTTGGAATACAATAATTTGGTGTGTGTCAGTCTAACTTTAGAAGCAGCCTCAGGCGCAACCTTAAAATAAAAGGAGGCCGGATGGACTACACTAAAATCAGAAAAATAAGTGAATTTTTCCACCAACTTGGCAGAGCTGCCCATCCTAGGGGCGGGGCAGTGTTCCCATTGTGTAAAATTTACAACATTTCTAAACGTATTTGCTTTATGTAGGAAATGCGTGCCATAATGTTGATAACAAAATTGTTCATCATAATTAGCAGTATCTAAATACAAATCCTCAGCATCAAATGCAGCATAATATTTCAAATCAGAAAACAGTGCTTCTATGGCCTGAACATCCCAATCACCTGAGTGAATGTTCTGCTTAACGACATCACCCATAGAAACACGAAATACATTTGGCACATTAATCACTTCAGTGGGGCCATGAATTTGAAATTTAACGGCATCCCAAGCGATCCCATCACGCACAGGCCAGGCAGTAATGTTCACAAAAGTCTGGTCCCTCTTCATAATGTGTGATGAGGAGTGGGGGGCCAAAGTTCCATCGATTAGTCGAACTGTTGAACGTTCATTCAGGTACTGTCCATTGATAAGTCTAAAAAACACTACCACAAAGCCAATGGACATAAACAAAAAAACACATATGAGCACCAGCTAAGTGTATGTCCAAGGGGGTTTTAAAAAGGTCTTTTGAACCAAGCCACAAAAATCGAAACCTTGGACGGGGCAATGGAAGTCATTGAACGAGAATCAAAAGAGTCTTGTGAGAGGGCAACTGTGGTGGATTGTAAAACAGGCAAGGTAACATCCGCAGGATAAGCATACTCAACTTCTTCAAGCACACCACTAGGTGTTTGTGGCAACAAGGGACCAGTAACGGCATGCATCTCGATGGCAACATCAGGCACTGTGTCAGAAGCTCGGGCCGCAACAGAATTTCTCAGCATCGAAGGGCAGGAAACAGCCGGAGTCATACTAAGAAGAATCGGCCACTCCTTGTAGTTTAACATTGTCAATCGAAATGTACCTGTTATCCTTTCGACCAGGAAGTGGAGGTAAAATGACTGTTCTAGTACTCTGCACTCCAAGCACTGGAACCGGTGCACGATAAGAGGGGCCGAACTCCTTCTTGTTCTCCACCTTCTCACGGACCAGATCACCAACTCGAGGTAGCCAGCCGACTACCGGAACCTGAACTTCAGCTTCAGATGAGGAGGGTACGTGTTCCTTCGCTAGACTGTTTCTGGCTTCTTGTAGAGTCTGCAATACAGCACAGTGTTCATCTACGTTAAAGGGTGCGGCTGACGCCGCCATGTCTAGACCATCAAGGTCTGGAACAAACATTCGAACACCAAAGAGCATCATGTATGGGGTCCACCCACCCAGAGACCTTCTAGGGAGATTATTAAGTGCACGTTGTACGTCATATAAGTGGGCCAGCCAGTTCCGGCCAGTACCCAAAACGCGGGCTGTCAAAGATTGCTTTAAGTCACGGTTCATTCGCTCCACTACACTATTGCCCTCAGGCCGGAATGGAGACGAAAATTTGACTTGGACCCCCAAATTTCTCATGGCCTCTTTGTACGCCTTAGAGGCGAACGCCGGGCCCTGATCAGAATGAAAGGTGCCACATGCAAAACTCCCAACAAAGACACGCATATCCTTTATGACAGTGCGAGAATCAGCACTCCTTTGTGGCCATACCCACAGAAAACGTGTGCACGAATCCACTGCAACCAAGATGTATTTGAATGCAGTATCAGAGGTAAAAGGACCGCAGTGATCCAGATAAACACAACCCAATGGTTTACTAGATATGTACAACTGAGTTTGTGGTGGGCGCGACGCAGAAGAAGGTTTAATCTGCTGGCAAATGTCACAATTAGGAACATAAGCTCTGGCCTGTTTGTACAAACCGCACCACCAGTAACGTTGTTGTAGCAAAGATACAGTAGCCGCAACGCCGGCATGCGCAGACGCCATGCCCTCGTGGGCTGCTAGTATCAAAGACGCTCTACAGTCCGCGTTGGGAATCAATCTGTCACCAACGTCATTAATCCTCAGTAATGGGACTTTATCAGGACTTAAGCGATAATGGTAACGAGCAGGGAAACCTTTCGGTGGCTTCGTGCCCTGCTGTGTAGCAGCAATAGCTGCCAAGATGTCATCATCGATCTTACTTTTGGATCTTGTAACTGCTGCTACTAAGTATGTTGCCACTGCTGTCTTCGCTGCCTCGTCAGCTAAGCTGTTGCCGACAGCATGGACACCAACGCGTTGGTGACCAAGAGTGTGAATTACATTCACGAGAGGCAGACGGTCTTTAAGATCTGCCACTCGAAACCCAAAGCAGTTTATGCTTAATAGTGCTACCCTTGGAATCATGGTAGTCATTCTGAGACCAAAAATGTAGATTGTCGTTGTAAGATTGAACACAATAAAAGGAGTCACTCACTATAAGAGTAGTGACTCGGGGATCAGCAAACTCCAGTGCAATCACCAGAGCACGAAGCTCCGCCAACTGAGCGGTAAAATCACCCAATGACTGCGTGTGCACGGCATCGGACAGGAATTCACCATTTACGAAAGTACCGACCACAATTGCGCAAGCCGCTGAATAGGCGTGCTTTGATCCAGTTGCGGGTTGCGCAGACCCATCAGTGTATATGACACAATGGTAATCCTCGAGCGAGCGCAGAGACAGAGGGGCCGGATGAACAAAGTCATACTGCAAAAACTCCTGAGTCTGAAGTGCCGCGTCAAAGATAAAAGTGACGTCCGGGAGGTCAAGGAAGTGGCCCATTGTATCCACCTTGGATGCAAAGCTTTAGAATTCGGTACACTCGCTTTCGTCACTGCCTCTAGGGCAGGATAGGGTGTGACCACCAACATGCGTTTCCCTTGCGACAGCGCTCGTTCTTTCAGAATCGCCATCTGCACCGCTGTCAGAACTTTCTCGACAGCAGAAAAACGCAGTTCAGCCGAAGTGTACAAGTGAGATTTGTAAGCAATGGGGACGGTGTCGCCCTCATTGAACGTTAAGTATGTGAAACCAACTGCGCCGGGCACGATTCTTATGACCAGGTTAGTGTGGTTATCACGTGTCAGTAAGTACTTAGAAGCAAGAAGATCAGCTTGCAATAGCTGCAATATAGCTGAATGCTCAGGCAGCCAACAGGATTTTGAAAAAGTAGGTTGTACCAAGGCGTAAAGCGGCTTGATACGCTGGGCATAATCCGGGATGTAAGTTCGACCGAAATTCAGAAAACCCAGCAGGGATTGCAATTTTTTCAGTGAGGTAGGAGCACGGAGGCATGCGCACTTTTCTAGAAAGTGCGGAGCCAATCCTCGACCTTCATTGTTGAGTTCGTACCCCAAGAACAACACTGTATATTCTGCTATATGCGACTTCGCAAAATTGAATTTGTAACCGAAGTCTGCAAACAAAACAATAATGCGATCAACGCGCCGAAGATGCGGATCCAACTCGTCATCCGTGAGATAAATGTCATCCACGTACGAGTACGCATCTGGGTCTACACCCTCTAAGAGGGAGACCACGTAAGCGGCAAAGACTCCCGGGCTGTTCTTGTAGCCCATTGGTAATCTTTTGAATTGTTTTTGTTTGCCACCAGAGGTGAAAGCCGTCCACTCACTACTAAGAGAGGACAGGTTGTGGCTATAAAAGCCATTGGAAATGTCAAGTGTGGTTTTAAACCTTTTTCTCACAAGACTATCGACGAGAGCCGAACTGTGGGTGTTCTGTACTGCACAGGTCCGGCAATGAGAGTTAAGGTGCCGGTAATCCAAAACTAGGCGGTACGACCCGTCAGGCTTCGTCACAGTAAATAAGGGATTATTCATAGGTGACACACATGTTTCGATTACTCCCTGATATTCCAATTGTTCAAGGATCGATGCTACGTGAGACCTAGCTTCACGACGCATGGGGTATTGGGGTTGTGGTTGGGGCGTAGTCCGCAACGGAATCTCATGGCCGGGGGACAATTTATCCCAGCCAACCTGAGTTCGATATAACGCAGGCGCTTGCACCTGAGCCCATTCCCCGGCATACTTATCAGCTAGGACCTTAGGCACTGTGTGCGCAAAGGACGGGAGGATTACCTCCTCCCCTCTAGGAGCAGCTAAAACGAAAGCCGGGGGCCAATCTGCCTCCGCCAACAGAATATCATAGGTAGTGGTCAGATTATCCCAAAAAAAACCTTGAATTGTGCATTGTATGTCACCTTCAATGTGCATGACTATATTATACAGTCTATCAGGGGGAGACACTCGAGTGTCAGCAGTTTCAATATTCACAAATATATCAGTTGCTGTCGCCACCAGATATGGACGCAGTGCTTGTCGCACTACTGTAACTTCCGCCGCGCTGTCTAGCAGCGTTAGCGCCCATGTCGGGTTCAGAAGCTGCGTCCGTACCATCTGAGGCATACCTCGCTGTCAGTGCAGCAACCTTTTTCTTCTGAAACGGGGGTCTTTGACGTGCAGAGTCTTCCTGGTTGCCCTTGCCGTCAGTCTGTCGGGGCTGCTCACGTGGCTGTGGTGCACCCCGACTTTTGCCACCGCCTCCGCCACCGGACTGTGAAGCCGATGTTTCCTGTGAAGAACGAGGAGAACGTTGGTCAGAAACCTGAAATCGATCAGGTGACTTAATGGTAGCACGATCACGCAGATCATAAGTGCGCTCACTACTTGACTGAACTGGAGAGGCAGGACGTGACCCCTGTTTCTGTTGCTGTTTTTCCTGCTTTTTCGCCCTCCAACTTTGTTTTGGAAAATTAGGGCGATCGTCCTTACCAGATGAGTTTGCCTTCGTCTGCTGAATCAAATCAGGATTCTTCACAGTTGGTTTAACACCTAAGGCGCTACGACCAACTTGTCTATAGGCGTTCGCGATAATTTTCGCTAATTCCCTTGGCTTGTCGTCTTCGTTCACTGTCTCTAATTTATTAAGCACTTGGAATTGCATAGCATCTCCTTTGAGGTTGCCCATGATCATGGTAGCAACCACATCGAACACACCGACAAGCCGCATTCCTAATTCAATAGCAGCCTCCGCATCATGATTCTCTTGAACACCTTTAATCACGGAGGGCAGTACCGACAGAGACGGAGTGCCAAAGCACTTCGAGTATGTCGCTGCAAAGACCTTACCCCAGTTTTCACAATCTGCCATATCTGGGACTAAGTCTTTAGGCAAAGCAATGGTAAGGATCCTGTGCTTCTCCACAGGAGATGTACGCGGATAAACCGCTTCTATTTGATCAAATTTCTCAGCAAGCCAATAAGGGAAATCATCCCTATTTTGGGGTCGCTTGCCCACTACCGAATTGACCATAACAGGACTAATAACCACCGCGTTGTGGTCCGTAGGTTGCCCCGCAACAGCAGTAGCGACCACCTGCACGTTGCGCGACACGTACTGCACCAGAGCCCTATGTACTGTAATAAGGGCAGTGTGCAGTAGACGCAACTGATCCACCGTTACCTGCAGGTAGCGGGGATGAGGCGTATATCCGGCTAACACCGGCCATGTGGCCCCTGCGATAGACAAAGGGCCCATTCTCGCCGGTGTAACCGCATGGGGAAGGGCGCCATTAAACCAAATGTTATGCTGCCAGGCAGAAATAGGAATTTCTTGAGTCCTATATGGCGTATAGTTGGCTGGTATTACCGTGGGAGTATAACTGTGGTAAGTATCATCGTCCTCACTCACGGCCGGCAAAGTAACCCAAGAGTAGAACAACTCAAACGGGAACAACGCATCGGCGCTCACTACAAAAATCACAGCCGTACCATCGTCTGACACCCCATAGTTCGCCAGATGACGTTTCAGAGGTGCCCGGCTACGAGCCACAATCTCGACCGCCATTAGGACACTAACAGTAAATCTACAATATATCAGTAGCACCAGGGTTCAGATTAAATAACCTTTTTAATGATCAAGCTTGAATGAACCTATTTTAGTCGAAACACAGGTAGGTTAAACCGTCACTCCCGTTATCCGGAAACCAGAGTGAGGGTGTTGTGGACTAATACAAGCACTACTAAGGCGTCTCAAATCAATAGACCAAACGTTGGGCGCCATGTTGCAGGGATTCTGCTTATGCGCAGAACTATGCGCAGGAACCCAGGCCCTCAGTGAATTGCGGTGTACCAAAAACTCACCTCAGAACCCAGAACCCCTATCCGGCCAGCATCAGTGTCCCATTCGTTATCCGAGGTTTAGCTCGGCGGTCCCAATGTATAGACAACCCAGAACAAGCGACTTAGTATATTTCTCAGGAATGGTGGGAATCAGAAATACCTTTTCGTAATTATTCTCGTACCTGTCCACAACAGAATAAACAGAGACACGGGAAAAGTTTAAAGAGTTTATTTTATAAACCTCGTGTCCTAAGATGCAGCAGTTTGGCTAACATTAGCAGACAAACGATTAAAATTAAAACCATCAGCATAGTTACAATACCATAGAAAATGAAAGGAGCAATCATAATAAAATGACAGTGGCTCTAGGCCACCTTCCTTTCTCTAACACACTAATAGTATTATTAGACTAATAAAAGGTCTCTAGGCTTGAATGGGGAACTCCATAGCGTATAGATCAGCTCAGAGAGTTCACATCACAGGATCAGCTATGCTCTGCTCCTAGGAACGCTCTTCTTCCGAATGTGTTAAAAACATGTAACACTGCAATATTAAAAGCATTCGACTTTCAGGTATTTGCAGCTGCGTGCGTGTTATGGCTAAACTAGTGGGCCGATCAACCTGAACTCAACAACATGCACCGTCTAGCGATCCAGACTGTTTGTGTTACACTGTGTACAGACCAAGGTCGCTATTCACTGTTTAAGATGTTAACAGACAGTTCTCATGTGAAGCAAAGTCGAGTAAGCATTTCTCAATTCTAATAACATGTGACTACAGTGTCGTGTGCAAAAGCAGCAAAAGCGGCAAGATGGCTTTCTAACATTCAACGCGGTTATGCTAACTTAGCGTTGTACATAGGTAGATAACGATCTTCACTACAGGTGCATCATTGTAGTGAAGGGCTAGTTAAAAAAAGCATCTAGCTGTTAAGACAATCTGAAAAGATGCAATGGAAATTAATAAAACCTCCTAGCACAGAAAAAAGGCACAGAGCAATTTTGGAAGGAATACAAATGTCAGGAACTCATGACAAGATAAACAATAGGGATAAAAGGTCTCCAAATCCACCATTCCATTTACTGAATTACAATAATCAAATAATTGGCTTACCAAGGAAGAGTAGTTCCGTCAGAACCCTCCTAGTGCTCGGCATGTATTGTCAGTTGCACAACTCTGAGAAAAAGTCTTCTATGCTATTTTGTCTATGTGACAGTGTACATACAAACGCAGGTAGAACCCAGTAGCTGGAACAGCTTATAGTTTTAGGTGTTTCTGGGAGTTTGGAATATTAAGCAATTTATTTTTAAAAATATACTAATAAAGAAAAAAGAAAGTTTTTACTCTAGAACTCAACATTTATTTGTCTATGAGTATCAACACAGTGAACACTACAAGGCAAACTTAACAGTGCCACATATATATACACACACACACACTCTCACATATATAAATATAAAATATAAGCCCACCCCGCATCACCGACTGGCCAACCATACCATTTTTGTTTATTTCACAGTGGGTGCCCACCCTGGGCACCCACAACAGCCTTGGTTGTGGGATCCACGGCCCACCATCAAGCTCTTTCTGCTCATTGCTGACCTTTATTGTGCCTCTTTCTGACCTTTATTGTGCCTCTTTCTGCTCATTTCTGACCTTTATTTTGCCTCTTTCTTCTCTTTTCCCCTGGACCATGGTGGGAGCCTCAAGGCCTCTGCAATCCCAGCCGGCTCCCCATCTACTGCGGAAGCTGGTATTGCTGCCTCACAGAGGTAGTTGCTGTAAAGACAGCTCCGTCCGTGCAGCAGCAATCATTTAATCTCTTTCCCTGCCATATGCCTGTGGTCAGAGAAAGAGAGGAAACGTCCGCTTCCAGTGGGCAGGAGCACTTTGACAGCTCCTGCCCGCTGGAACCGGAGTGTTTGCTTTAGGTTGGCGGGAGCTGGCCCAAGCTCTCGTCAAGCTAAAGAAAACAGCTATGTCCCGATGTGGGCACCCCGGGACATGGTAGGAGAAGACCCCTGGGGGGGTGACGGTCCCCAGGGCCATATGGCTCCAGGAGGGGGCCATGTCCCCCCTCCATGTGTACATTTTGAATTTGGCCCTGTGGAGGCTGGGGTCCCTAGGGCCAGGGGTCAGCGTGGGCCTTCTTCATTTTGTTTATTTAACCGCGGGGAGGTGGTGGTCTCTGGGGCTTCCAAAAACCCTAGGAGTGGGTCCATGTACCCCCTTCCTTTTATTAAAAAAAGCCCACAGGAGGTGGTGGTCCCCGCCGCCCAGGAGGGTCTGCACGGCCCTGCCCCCATATGTTCATGTAGCGCCAGGGCGTTGGTGGTCCCCGTGGCATAAAAATGCCCATGGAGAGAAGCCACACACGACCCCTCCTCCTATTATATTTACTATACGCAGTATACGCATATGCCCCCGGGCTCTGACCCAATGGTGGGCTTTATTAAAAACAAGCACGGGAGACTGCGCTTGTTTTTTTTAATATATTGCCAGCTCCATTGCGTTCCCACAGCAAAATCTTTTTTTCAAAAGAGCTTTTTTGTCATGGCGGGCTCCCTCTAGGACCCTACAACCAAGGCTTTGGGGTCAGGGTATTCCTACCCTGTCCCCCTTTTCCTTGAAGCTGAGTCCCAAGAAGGCTGCCAACTCTTCCTGGTTGAAGTGTTGATATCCAATCAGATTTCAGCATTGGGACTGCCTGATCCTCAGAGGATCTGCATCCCTATTTATATAAATTTGAATTTTTTAAATATCTCACAAACTACTGAAAGGATTTACACCAATTTACAAAAAGGTCACTTTCTGAACTAACAGCGACCTTTCTGCCAAATTTGGTGTCATTTGGTATTCGTGTCTAAAATCCCTATGCGAATTTGCATGGGGGAAATGCGTCTTGTATCCTCCCATTTTTCTTGGTTCCCACTTGATGGATCTCCCGATACTTTCAAAACAGTGGCTGAAGTGTGCATCGTACTAATTCTGAAAATTTCGTAAAGATTTATCAAACGGTGCCACAGTTATTGCCAAAGCAAAAAACAACCTCCTAACTATAACAAAACTATATATAAATAGGCCTGGGATATAAGCTTTGACTTATATAATCTTGTGGTATCAAATAGAAAAAGCATATAAAATTAAGAAGAAATAAAAAGTGTGAAAGAAAATTTGCGTTTGAGGAATTTGTGTTCCACAGTATGATGAGTCGCGGAAGGTGACGACATTTGATGTGAATATATATATATATATTGTTGATAGGATAGACAATCTCTGGCACTTGCCAACCTCGATGTATTAATTCACATTTATGTGCTTTGAACACAGACTTTACTTGGAGAAATTCATATGAGCCTTATAATATTTGAACACTGAATGCATTCGGGTTCACTGCCACTTGGCTTTTCTGCATTTGTTTGAATACAACTTTTAATGACAAATTTTGGTTCATACACTATAATTGAATATCACCAATGAATTCAGTGTAATATTTCTTGAAAATCAGTCCTGATGTCTAATTATGAATTACAGTGATTATATTAACTGTTGAATTCATTGTCACATTTTGTTTCCACTAATGAGTGTAAAGTTTTGTAGAGTCTGTCTTCTAGAAATAATGATGCAGACCAGCAACATTTACCAAAGTTTTTTTCCATGTTTATTAACTAGTAACAGGAACTGTTTGAAATAACACTGCCACTTCCTGGTTTGCTTTGTATGACTCATTGACAAAGACCGTGCTGTCGAAACGCGTCTGAGTCTCTTAATACAATCTCCTTTCAAGAAAAACCTGTGTGCGACTTCTTTTTTCCTGCGCTTGGAACCGCATGAGAAATGCTTTTTTGATATATATATATATATATATATATATATATATATATATATATATATATGTATATATATGTATATTCACTGAAAAAACCATAGGTTTCACACACGTTATAGTTACGAATTAGCATTTAAAAAACCTTGCAAATTCACTTAAAAAACCATAGGTTTCACACATGTTATAGTTAGCTGGACATTTCACTCGTAAAAAACCAATGAAATTCCCCCGTTATAGTTACTGCAGGCAACTATAACTCACGCGACCGCAATCCTCTGCTGATGACGTCAGATATTACATCACTGTATTTAGACACTTATTTACCCATGTCTTCTTCCATTAATCTTTAGCTATACATATATTACAAATATTTATTTTTCATAAAGACACATATGTCATCAGCAGAAGATTGCGGTCGCGTGAGTTATAGTTGCCTGCACTAACTATAACGGGGGAATTTCATTGGTTTTTTATCAGTAAAATTTCCGCTAACTATAACATGTGTGAAACCTATGGTTTTTTCAGTGAATGTGCAAGGTTTTTTAAATGCTAATTCCTAACTATAACGTGTGTGAAACCTATGGTTTTTTCAGTGAATTTGTACGGTTTTTTAAATGCTAAGTTACTTTACGCCATTCGTGGCGTGCGCGCCCACGTAACGCAGTTCGTTCCGTGCGCGCACGGTGCGCTTCGCGCACCGCGCGCCCACTTTACGCAGTTAGTGCCATGCACGCACGGTGGGCACGCGGTGCGATGTAATATCTGACGTCATCAGCAGAGGATTGCGGTCGCGTGAGTTATAGTTGCCTGCAGTAACTATAACGGGGGAATTTCATTGTTTTTTTACGAGTGAAATGTCCAGCTAACTATAACATGTGTGAAACCTATGGTTTTTTAAGTGAATTTGCAAGGTTTTTTAAATGCTAATTCGTAACTATAACGTGTGTGAAACCTATGGTTTTTTCAGTGAATTTGTACGGTTTTTTAAATGCTAAGTTATGTATTTATTAATTTATTTTTTTTTCAGGTTTTTCACCGTGCGCGCACCGTGAATTATTTTTTATTTTTTTTAAATCCCGAGGTGCACGCACCCTGCGCGCACGGTGCGCATCGCGCACCGTATGCGAGCTGTGGGCGCTCGGTGCACTTCGCGCACCGAGCACCCACGGTTCGCAGTTCGTGCCGTGCGCGCAGGGTGCGCGCACCTCGCGATTTTTAAAAAATAAAAAAGATTGTTTTTTCCTCCCTTGGGGGTCCTTCTGTGACCCCCTGACCAAGGCTAGGGGGTCAGGAACTGTCCACTCTGCCCCCTTTTCACGTTCTCCACCTTTTTTTTTCACCCCCTCAGACTGCGAGAGACAAAATGGCGGCCGACACTTCCTGGTTTCGACCGATTCGAATGTTTACCGACATCTAACAACCAATCAGAATTGCACTCGCGCATGGCAGGGTGCGCGCACAGTGCGCGCACGGTGCGCGCGTATAGATATTGATATGCTTTTAAATTCTATTTTCTCAGGAAATACTGAACAGATTTACACCAGACCTGCAAAAGGCACTTCCTTGACCTTAAGGCTACCTCTCTGCCAAATTTCACGTAATTCTGTTCAGCCGTTCGGGCTGTAGCTGTGTCTAAAGGTCCTATGGAAAATAACATGGGGAAAATGTGTTTTGGGACCCCCCTTTTTTCTCGGCCCCCGCTTGACGAATCACCCCGAGACTTTCAGGGTAGGAGCTGAGCGGAGCGCCCCATTAGTTTTGACAATTTCGCGAGGATTCGTTAACCGGCGCCAAAGTTATTCAAAATAGAATTTTGAGATTTCCTATGGAAACTAGGTTGTAACTATAACTATCTACTGGCGACCGCCAGTAGATAATATATACATATATATATATATTCACTGAAAAAAAACATAGGTTTCAGGGATGTTATAATTAGAAATTAGCATTTAAAAAACCTTTGACCTCCCCTGTAAGGCCCTAGTACATAATAGGGCAGGGGGGCTAAAACTACCTCAAACTCAGAGGTGCAGAAAGAGGCATGAGAAGTGCAGAAAGAAGCAACAGAGGTGCAGAAAGAGGCAACAGGGGTGTAGAAAGAGGCAAGAAAAGTGCAGAAAGAAGCAACAGAGGTATAGAAAGAGGCAAGAGAGGTGCAGAAACAGGCAGGAAAGGTGCATAAAGAGGGAACAGGGCTGCAGAAAGAGGCAAGAGGGGTGCAGAAAGAGAAAAGACAAGTGCAGAAAGAGGCAAGAGATCGGCAGAAAAAAGCAACAGAAGTGCTGAAAGTGGCAAGAGTGGTGCACAAAGAGGGAAGAAGGGTGCAGAAAGAGGCAGGAGGGGTGCAGAAAGAAGAAAGAGAGGTGCCAAAAGAGGCAACAGAGGTGCAGAAAGACACAAGAGAGGTGCAGAAACAAGCAAGAGAAGTGCAGAAAGAGGCAAGAGAATTGCTGAAAGAAGCAACAGAGCTGTAGAAAGAAGCAAGAGAAGTGGAGAAGGAGGCAAGTGAGGTGCAGAAAGATGCTAGAGCAGCACAGAAAGAACCAACAGAGGTGCAAAAAGAGGAAAGAGGGGTGCAGAAAAAGGTAGGAGAGGTGCACAAAGAGGCAAGAGAGGTATAGAAAGAGGCAGGAGTGCAGAAAGAAGGAAGGGAAGTACAGAAAGAAGCAACAGAGGTACAGAAAGAGGCAAGAGAGGTGCAGAAACAGGCAGGAAAGATGTAGAAAGAGGGAACAGGGGTGCAGGAAGAGGCAAGAGGGGTGCAGGAAGAGAAAAGACGGGTACAGAAAGAAGCAACAGAGGTGCAAAAAGAGGGAAGAGAACTACAGTATAAACCAACAGAGGTGCAAAAAGAGGCAAGAGGGGTGCAGAAAGAGATAGGAGAGGTAAAAAAGATGCAAGAGATGTACAGATTGAGGCAGGAGGGGTGCAGAAAGAGAAAAGAGAAGTGCAGAAAGAGGCAAGAGAATTGCTGAAAGAAGCAACAGAGGTGTAAAAAGAAGCAGCAAAGGTGCAGAAAGAGGGAACAGGGCTGCAGAAACAGTCAAGAGGGGTGCAGAAAGAGAAAAGACAGGTGCAGAAAGAGGCAAGAGATCTGCAGAATATAGCAACAGATGTGCTGAAAGTGGCAAGAGTGGTGCACAAAGAGGGAAGAAGGGTGCAGAAAGAGGCAGGAGGGTTGCAGAAAGAAACAAGAGAGGTGCCAAAAGAGGCAAGAGAGGTGCAGAAAGAAGCAAGTGAAGTGCAGAAAGAGGCACCAGAGGTGCAGAAAGACGCAAGAGAGGTGCAGAAAGAGGCAAGAGAATTGCCGAAAGAAGCAACAGAGCTGTAGAAAGAAGCAAGAGAAGTGGAGAAGGAAGCAAGCAAGGTGTAGAAAGAAGCTAGAGCAGCATAGAAAGAACCAACAGAGGTGCACAAAGAGGCAAGAGCAGTACAGAAAGAGATAGGAGGGGTGCAGAAAGAAGGAAGGGAAGTGCAGAAAGAAGCAACACAGGTACAGAAAGAGGCAAGCGAGGTGCAGAAACAGGCAGGAAAGGTGTAGAAAGAGGGAACAGGGGTGCAGAAAGAGGCAAGAGGGTGCAGGAAGAGAAAAGAGGGGTACAGAAAGAAGCAACAGAGGTGCAAAAAGAGGGAAGAGAACTACAGAATAAACCAACAGAGGTGCACAAAGAGGCAAGAGGGGTGCACAAAGAGGTAGGAGAGGTACAAAAAGAGGCAAGAGAGGTACAGATTGAGGCAGGAGGGGTACAGAAAGAGAAAAGAGAAGTGCAGAAAGAGGCAAGAAAATTGCTGAAAGAAGCAACAGAGGTGTAAAAAGAAGCAGGAAAGGTGCAGAAAGAGGGAACAGGGCTGCAGAAAGAGTCAAGACAGGTGCAGAAAGAGGCAAGAGATCTGCAGAATATAGCAACAGATGTGCTGAAAGTGGCAAGAGTGGTGCGCGAAGGGTGCGGAAAGAGGCAGGAGGGTTGCAGAAAGAAGCAAGAGAGGTGCCAAAAGAGGCAAGAGAGGTGCAGAAAGAAGCAAGTGAAGTGCAGAAAGAGGCACCAGAGGTGCAGAAAGATGCAAGAGAGGTGCAGAAAGAGGCAAGAGAATTGCCGAAAGAAGCAACAGAGCTGTAGAAAGAAGCAAGAGAAGTGGAGAAGGAAGCAAGCGAGGTGCAGAAAGAAGCTAGAGCAGCATAGAAAGAACCAACAGAGGTGCACAAAGAGGCAAGAGCGGTACAGAAAGAGGTAGGAGGGGTACGGAAAGAAGGAAGGGGAGTACAGAAAGAAGCAACAGAGGTACAGAAAGAGGCAAGAGAGGTGCATAAACAGGCAGGAAATGTGTAGAAAGAGGGAACAGGGGTGCAGAAAGAGGCAAGAGGGGTGCAGGAAGAGAAAAGAGTGGTACAGAAAGAAGCAACAGAGGTGCAAAAAGACGGAGGAGAACTACAGAATAAACCAACAAAGGTACAAAAAGAGGCAAGAGAGGTACAGATTGAGGCAGGAGGGGTGCAGAAAGAGAAAAGAGAAGTGCAGAAAGAAGCAAAAACAATTGCTGAAAGAAGCAACAGAGGTGTAAAAAGAAGCAGGAAAGGTGCAGAAAGAGGGAACAGGGCTGCAGAAAGAGCCAAGAGGGGTGCAGAAAGAGAAAAGACAGGTGCAGAAAGAGGCAAGAGAGGTGCAGAAGGAGGGAATAGAAGCGCAGAAAGAAGCAACAGAGGTGCAGAAAGAGGGAACAGGGGTGCAGAGAGAGGCAAGAGGGTTGCAGGAAGAGAAAAGAGGGGTGCAGAAAGAAGCAACAGAGGTGCAAAAAGAGGGAAGAGAACTACAGAATAAACCAACAGAGATGCAAAAAGAGGCAAGAGGGGTGCCGAAAGAGGTAGGAGAGGTGCATAAAAAGAGGCAAGAGAGGTACAGATTGAGGCAGGAGGGGTGCAGAAAGAGAGAAGAGAAGTGCAGAAAGAGGCAAGAGAATTGCTGAAAGAAGCAACAGAGGTGTAGAAAGAAGCAAGTGAGGTACAGAAAGAAGCAAGAGCAGTGCAGAATGAACAAACAGAGGTGCTGAGAAAGGTGCGAAGGGTGCAGAAACAGCAAGGGAAGTGCAGAAAGAGGCAACAGAGGTACAGAAAGAGGCAGAAAAGGTGCAGAAACAGGGAACAGAGGTACAGAAAGAGGCAAGAGAGGTGCCGAAAGAGAAAACAGGGGTGCAGAAAGAGGCAAGAGATCTGCAGAAAAAAGCAACTGAGGTGCTGAAGAAGGCAAGTGTGGGGCAGAAAGAAGCAAGAGAGGTGCAGAAAGAGGGAATAGAAGCGCAGAAAGAAGCAACAGAGGTACAGAAAGAGGCAAGAGGGGTGCAGAAAGAGGACATAGAAGTGCAGAAACAAACAAAAGAGGTGCTCAAAGGGGCAAGAGGGATGCACAAAGAGGCAAGAGCAGTGTAGAAAGAATCAAGAGAAGTGCAGAAAGATGCAAGAGAGGTGCAGAAGGAGGCACGAGGGGTGCAGAAAGAGGGAAGAGAAGTGAAGAAAGAAGCAACAGAGGTGCTGAAAGAGGCATGAAGGGTGCAGAACGAGGCAAGAGTGGTGCAGAAAGAGGGAAGAGAGGTGTAGAAAGAGGCAAGAGAGTTGCACAAAGAGGGGTGCAGAAAAGGCAGGAGGGGTATAGAAAAAAGCAACAGAGTTGCCGAAAGAGGCAAGAGAGGTGCAGAAAGAAGCAAGTGAAGTGCAGAACGAGGCAACAGAGGTACAGAAAGACGCAAGAGAGGTGCAGAAACAAGCAGGAGAAGTGCAGAAAGAGGCAAGAGAATTGCTGAAAGAAGCAACAGAGGTTTAGGAAGATCCAAGATAAGTGCAAAAAGAGGCAAGTGAGGTGCAGAAAGAAGCAAGAGCAGTGCAGAAAGAACCAACAAAGGTACACAAAGAGGCAAGAGGGGTACAGAAAGAGGAAAGAGGCAGGAGGGATGCAAAAAGAAGGAAGAGAACTGCAGAAAGAGGCAAGAGAATTGCTGAAAGATGCAACAGAGGTGTAGAAAGAGGCAAGTAAGGTGCAGAAAGAAGCACGAGCCGTGCAGAAAGAACCAACACAGGTGCAAAAAGAGGCAAGAGGGGTGCAGAAAAAGGTAAGGGGGGTGCACAAAGAGGCAAGAGAGGTACAGAAAGAGGCAGGAGGGGTGCAGAAGGAAGGAAGAGAAGTGCAGAAAGAAGTAACAGAGGTGCTGAAAGAGAGACAAAGGGTGCAGAAAGAGCAAGAGAAGTGCAGAAAGAGGCAACACAGGTACAGAAAGAGGCAAGACATGTGCAGAAACTAGCAGGAAATGTGCAGAAAGAGGGAACAGGGATACAGATAGAGGCAAGAGAGGTGTAGAAAGAGGCAATAGATCTGCAGAAAAAAGCAACAGAGGTGCTGAAAGAGGAAAGTGAGGTGCAGAAAGGGGCAAGAGATCTGCTGAAAAAAGCAACGGAGGGGCTGAAAGAGGAAAGTGAGGCGCAGAAAGAAGCAAGAGAGGTGCAGAAAGAGGCAATAGAAGTGCAGAAAGAAGTAACAGGAGTGCAGAAAGAGGCTAATGGGGTGCAGAAAGAGGTAAGAAAAGTGCAGAAAGAGGCAAGTGATGTACAGAAGGAAGCAAGAGAGTGCAGAAAGAGGCGATAGAAGTGTAGAAAGAAGCAACAGGAGTGCCGAAAGAGGCTAAAGGGGTGCAGAAAGAGGTAAGAAAAGTACAGAAAGAGGCAAGTGAGGTACAGAAAGAAGCAAGAGAATGCAGAAAGAGGCAATAGAAGTGCATAAAGAAGCAACAGAAGTGCAGAAAGAGGCTAAAGGGGTGCAGAAAGAGGCAAGAAAAGTGCAGAAAGAGGCAAGAGAGGTACATAAAGAGGCAAGAGAGGTGCAGAAACTGGCAGGAAAGTTGCAGAAAGAGGGAACAGGGGTGCAGAAAGAGGCAAGAGAGGTACAGAAAGAGAAAATAGGGGTGCAGACAGAGGCAAGAAATCTGCAGAAAAAAAGCAAAAGAGGTGCTGAAAGAGTCGAGAGTGGTGCAGAAAGAGGGAAGAGAGGTGTAGAAAGAGACAAGAGAGTTGCACAAAGAGGGAAGAGGGGTGCAGAAAGAGGCAGGAGGGGTGCAGAAAGAAGCAACAGAGGTGCCGAAAGAGGCAAGAGAGGTGCAAACAGAAGCAAGTAAAGTGCAGAAAGAGGCAACAGAGGTGCCGAAAGACACAAGAAAGGTGCAGAAACAAGCAAGAGATGTCCCTAAAGAGGCAAGAGAATTGCTGAAAAAAGCAACAGAGGTTTAGAAAGAACCAATAGAAGTGCAAAAAGAGGCAAGTGAGGTGCAGAAAGAAGCAAAAGCAGTGCAGAAAGAACCAACAGAGGTGCAAAAAGAGGCAAGAGAGGTACAGAAAGAGGAAGGAGAGGTGCACAAAGAGGCAAGAGAGGTACAAGAAGAGGCAGGAGGGGTGCAGAAAGAAGGAAGAGAAGTGCAGAAAGAGGCAAGAGAATTGCTGAAAGAAGAACAGAGCTGTAGAAAGAAGCAAGAGAAGTGGCGAAGGAGGCAAGTGAGGTGCAGAAAGAAGCAAAAGCAGTACGGAAAGAACCAACAGAGGTACAAAAAGAGGCAAGAGGGGTGCAGAAAAAGGTAGGAGAGGTGCACAAAGAGGTAAGAGGGGTACAGAAAGAGTCAGGAGGGGTGCGTGCAGAAAGAAGGAAGAGAAGTGGAGAAAAAAGCAACAGAGGTGTTTAAAGAATCCAGGGAAGTGCAGAAAGGGGTAAGTGAGGTACAGAAAGAGGCAAGAGAGGTGGAGAAAATTGCAAAAGATCAGAAGAAAGAGGCAAGAGGGATGCAAAAGAGGGAAAAAGGGTGCAGAAAGAATCAAGAGAGGTGCAGAAAGAGGCAAGAGAAGTGCAGAAAGAAGCAAGAGAGGTGCAGAAAGAAGGAAGACGAGTGCAGAAAAAGACAACAGGAGTGCAGAAAGAGAAAACAGAGGTGCAGAAAGAAGCAAGAGAGGTGCAGAATGAAGCAATAGAAGTGCAGAAAGAAGCAACAGAGGTGCCGAAAGAGGCAAGAGGGGTGCAGAAAGAGGAGAGAGAGGTGCAGAAAGAAGCAAAAGAGGTCCACAAAGAGGCAAGAGGGGTACAGAAAGAGGCAAGAGCAGTGCAGAAAGAAATTAACTGAATTAAATGAAAAATACATTTGTTAAGCGCATGGTTACCCGAGGGCATCCCAGCGCTGAGTAGCGGCAAGAGGTAGAGAGCCAACCAAACTAGGGGACAAGCCAGGTTTTTAACAATTTACGAAAGGCAAGATGGTTGGGTTCCTTGCGCAAATGGAGAGGAAGAGAGTTCCAGAGTTTGGCGGCATTGTAGGAGAACAGATCACCCCCACTTCTAGCTTCCATAACCCTGGGAACTGTAGCAAGATGCAGATCGTCCGAGCGGAGGCATCTGTTAGCACAGTAGGGCCGAGCAATAGAAAAATTGATGGACGGGCCCTTTCCGGCTAACGTCTTATGTACAATGCACATGCCCTTGAAATTAACTCTCTCCCTCATGGTTAGCCAGTAGAGAGATTTCAGGGCTGATTTTGCAGATTGGCATTTCGGGACTTCCATAAGAATTCTGGCTGCCCAGTTCTGTACAGTCTGGAGTCTTGAGAAGGTCGTGCATGGGGCCCCCAGGTAAAGGGCGTTCCCGTAGTCCAGACATAATAGAATAGTGCCTGGACCATGAGCTTCCTTGCCTGGAAGGGGAGTAGTGGGAGGACTCTGCGGAACATCTATAAGATGCCATAGCAGGAGGCTGTCACATTGCGAGCCTGGACCTTAAAAGTCAGATCTCGATCCAGCCAGACACCCAGGCTTTTTATTTGGGTCTTGGGGGACAGAGTGGGGCCCAAGTTGGCTGGCCACATTATATTGGGATCAAAAAGAGACGGGTTCCCCAAAATCATCATCTCAGTTTTTTCTCCATTTAATTTCAGGAAGGAGTTATTCATCCATTTGGCTACCTCTTTTAGGCAGGGAGAGAGGCTGGGAGAAGAGTTGTCAGCTTGGTTGAGTCCCACCATAAGTTGCGTATCGTCTGCGTAGGTAACTATGTGTACCCCAAAAGGCAGCACGATCTCCGCTAACGGGCTTAAATAAATGTTAAATAGAGTGGGACTTAAGGATGATGCCTGAGGTACTCCGCAGCAGAGAGGCACCTGTTGTGAGATTGCTTCAGCGTCGAAGACCTGTAAGAATCTGTCATCCAGGAAGGACTGCAGCCATGTCAGGGCAACCCCGTTCAACCCCAGTCTTGTGAGTCTATGGACCAAGATTTGGTGGTTGACCGTGTCAAAGGCGGCACTGAGGTCTAAGAGGATAATCACAGTAGTACCTCCAGCGTCCAAGATTTTTTTAGACTCTTCACTGGTCTGTGATGGGTGGAGTAGATTGTGAGTCTCTAAGAAAGCAGACAGCACTGAATTAACATATTTTTCTGCTATTTTACTGATCCCTGGGAGAAGTGAGATGGGACAATAGTTTCCCAGGGGGTCAGGGTCAAGGCTAGGTTTTTTTAGGAGTGCCTTCACCATCGTTTTCTTCCATGGAGGGGGGACCACTCCGGAGGCAAGTGAGGCATTGATCAATCCCAGTATAGTGGGAGAGATGGTTACAGCAACTTGTTTCAGAATGTAGAGAGGTGCTGGGTCTCTATGCAAGCCACTCTTTACCTGTGCTGGATTTTTTTCAGAGCCTCAAGATTCATCAGGCAGATTGCCTCCAGATGGGGTTCCATGCTGTGAGGACTGGGATCCCATGTTTGGCCATCTGCCAGGAGGAATGAGGTGTAAATGTCTTGAATTTTTTTGAGGAAAAAGTCTGCTAATTTATTACAGCGTGAGTCTGAAGTTTTGGAGGTCACAGGGGGCGGAGGGGGTGTTCTGAGCAGAGTCTTCGCTATGCGAAAAATCTCGCATGCAGAGTTCGCTGCCAAGGATATTTTTTCTTCATAGTAGGCAGCCTGAGCTGATTTAATTTCTGTTTTGTACAGTTTAATGGCTTCTCTATATTCTGATTTCTTATTAGCAGAAAAATCCTTCCTCCAGGATCTTTCAAATTCCTTGCAAGTTTGCTTCAACGCCCGGAGCTTTGGCGAGTACCATGCGCTTCTGTTGATACCAGTTTTATCTGGTTAGATTTTATAGGGAGGACTTGGTCTAAGGAACATTCTATCCACTTGTTAAAATATTCATTGGCAATCAGGATCAGTGACTGGCTTTGTGTTTTTCTAATTCTAGGATCCATTGTTCTGTCGAGAGTTTGGGACACGGGCGAGACCTTTTTATAGTCGACTTAATAGGGAGCATGGCAGAATTGGGGGACCAAGAAACTGGAATAAGGAAATGGTCAGACCGTCGTACAGGGATGGGTTTCCCTCCTACTAAGTCTTTCAAGTTAGAAAAGATGGGTCTAGTAGGTGTCCTTTCATATGGGTTGGATAAGCAACTTTTTGGAGAAACTGGTAACCTTCAAGATCATTTGTTATCTCTCTTGCGGACAGCTGAGTGAGGTCGTCGAAATGGAGATTTAAATCTCCCAATAGTGTGAAGTTAGCAGGGGTACTAGCTAGATTAGCGGCTATATCAGGCAATAATTTACAAAATTGTCCCAGAGGCCAAGGGGGCCGACAGATTAAAATCCCTGACAGGGTGAGCGTAGGTGAAAAACTTATTGAGAACGCAAGGTTCTCACAGTCTTGTATGGGACTTCCAGCAGTACTACAGGTCAATTGATTTTTATAGATAATGGCGATCCCGCCACCTTTACCGGAGGTTGAATCTAACCTCTGGATATTGTAGTCCGGGGGGGAGCTTGAACGAGATCAGAATCGGATCCTGAAGTGAGCCAGGTTTCTGTTAGAAACAGAACCTCTGGCGCTTCTTCTTCCAGAAAGATGGAGATTTCCACCGCATGCTTAGGCAGCGACCTGCAGTTAAGGAGGAAAACTTTATAAGATTTAGGGATAATGGAATTCATATGTTGGGGTGTTGACTGTTTAAAATTGCAATGTGTGCACTTGGTGAGGCTGCTATCAGGGTCAATGGTATGTAGACAGTTTTCCATGATAGGAAGCTTTAATTGGAGCAGCTCTTCTACCTTGTAGTGATACTTTATTGGGGAGGAAAGAGCAGGAGTTCTGGCCCCTTGCCCCGGCCGGACGTGGACGGGTGCAGACGGGCTTGCATACCTCTTAAATAACAGTGCAGCCCCGAAAATGAGGGAGTTGAGGGGAGGAGCCATGTCCCTCTGCAACAATGGGCCAAAGAGCCGTAAGAGGCAAGAGAGGGGCAAACAGAAGCAAGTAAAGTGCAGAAAGAGGCAACAGAGGTGCCGAAAGACACAAGAGAGGTGCAGAAACAAGCAAGAGAAGTCCCTAAAGAGGCAAGAGAATTGCTGAAAAAAGCAACAGAGGTTTAGAAAAGAACCAATTGAAGTGCAAAAAGAGGCAAGTGAGGTGCAGAAAGAAGCAAAAGCAGTGCAGAAAGAACCAACACAGGTGCAAAAAGAGTGCAGAAATAGGTAGGAGAGGTGCACAAAGAGGCAAGAGGGATACGGAAAGAAGGAGGAGGTTTGCACAAAGACAGAAGAGAAGTGCAGAAAGAGGCAACAGAGGTGCTGAAAGAGGCGCAAATGGTGCAGAAAGGCAGGAAAGGTACAGAAAGAGGGAACGGGGGTGCAAAGAGCCAAGAGGGATACAGAAATTTGCAAAAGAGGTGCAGAAAGAAGCAAGAGCAGCACAGAAAGAACCAACAGAGGTGCAGAAAGAGGCAAGAGGGGTACAGAAAGAGGCAAGAAAAGTGCAAAAAGAAGCAAAAGAGGTGCAGAAAGAGGCAAGAGAACTGTAGAAAAAGGCAAGAGGGGGCAGAAACAAGCAAGCGAGGTGCAGAAAGAGGCAACAGAGGTGCAGAAAGACACAACAGAGGTTCAGAAACAAGCAAGATAAGTGCAGAAAGAGGCAAGAGAATTGCTAAAAGAAGCAACAGAGGTGCAGAACAAGGCAAGAGAGGTGCAGAAACAGGCAGGAAAGGTTCAGAAAGAGGGAACAGGGGTGTGGAAAGAGGCAAGAGGGATGGAGAAATTTACAAACAAGGTGCAGAAAGAAGCACGAGCAGTGCAGAAAGAACCGTCAGCGGTACAGAAAGAGGCAAGAGGGGTGCTGAAAGAGGTAGGAGTGGTGTACAAAGAGGCAAGAGGAGTACAGAAAGAGGCAAGAGGGATGCAGAAAGAAGGGAGAGAAGTGCAGAAAGAAGCAACAGAGGTGCTAAAAGAGACAAGAAGGCTGCAGAAAGAGGGAAGAAGGGTGCAGAAAGAAGCAAGAGGGGTACAGAAAGTAGAAGAGATTTGCAGAAAGAGGCAAGAGAAGTGCAGAAAAAGAAAGAAATGTGCAGAAAGAAGCAACAGAGGTGCAGAAAGAGTCAAGAGAGGTGCAGAAGGAGGAGGAGCCTAGCGCTTGATCAAAGATGGCCGCGTGAGCCTTGAGCTCCCGCTACCCTCGCGCCCTCCGGCAATCATCCTGTCCTAAATCCTGGTTTTCATGCACGGAATCCTGCAGATGAGACACAGCTGTGGCGATTGACGTTGTCCGGGCCGAGATTGCCCACCGGGGACCGAAGTTGTGCATGGCGGAAGATTGCGGCCTACCTCCGAAGGATGCCAGGGGCTTGCGTTGGCAGGATGTCCGGCCACTAATTGAACAACAGCGGCCTCGGGAGGTGTGAACTGACGGACTGATGCCGCTGCACTTTCACTTTCGCTTTCTCGCCTCTTTGTTTGCGCTGGGTTGGGAGCGCTTCATGCGGATCCGCTGTTGTCTGGAAGACCTCCACTCGATCCTGACTGGCTGCTAAAGTCCGAAGTTGACCCTGCTTCCTCTAGCTGAGTGAGGGACATCTATTTGCGACTGCCCGTCCTGCGGCTCGGGATGTCGACCAAATCGGAGGCAGACAGGTCGAAGTCCAAGACTACCAGGCGGGGAGGCTATACCCAATCCAATAATATGGATCGTTATGCCCAGCAGAAAGGGTCACCTGGTGGATCGGGACAGTCGCGGGAGGCACAGAAGGCCGATTCGCCCCCAGCCTCGGAGTTATCATTGCAGAATATCAAGGGGGCGATAGATGGGATGCAAACATCGATCGGGCGACAGTTTGAGGCCCTGGCGCACAAGGTGGACACAATCTTGGTGGATGTCAACTTGATTCGCGTGGACCTGGGCAAAACCAATGAGAGGGTCAAGTCCCTGGACCTCAAGACTACTGGCCTTGCGGACGATGTCTCGGAACTCCAGGCTGAGGTTCGTAAGTTACGAACCGCGAATGACCTCTCCGCCCGCCGGCTTGAAGACTTTGAAGGTCGGGCCCGGCGCAACAATGTGCGCCTTATTGGGGTCCCGGAAACCTCAGAGGAGCACTCCGTGGATTTACTTGTCGAAGACTTGGTGGTGAATCATCTTGCGCCTAAGGGCCTCGGCAGGTTTTTTGCGGTGGAGCGGGCTCACCGAGTGCCTGGCGGACGGCCTAAGGTGGGAGCCCCCCCGCGGCCGATTGTAGCCCGGATCTTTAATTTCCGAGATCGAGACGCTATCCTGCAAGCATCGAGGGTGACAGGCCCGGTGCCTTTTCAGAATGCCTCCGTGAGCTTCTATCCTGACTTCACCCAGATGGTGCAGAAACAGAGGCAAAGTTTTTTGGGGGTAAAGCGGCGGCTTCGGGAGATGGACCTGAAGTATGCCATGCTTTTTCCCGCCAGGCTACGTGTGGTTTATGACGATCGGACTTTCTTCTTCGAATCACCGGACATGGCAGGGGACTGGTTGGATGCGCTCCCGCGGCGACAGCCTGGCCGGGACAGCGTGGATGGAGCGGAAGGAGATCGAGATGGCCAGAAGTGATATCTCCGGTGTCGGCTGGTTTTTGACTCAGCTCCGGACAGTGACTCGCACCTTACTGCAGTAATGGGAGGGTGGCGGGGGGAAGATAGGAGCCCTTTCCTCCCTTGGGGTACTTTTCGTAGATTTGTTTTTGATGGGGCGACAGGCACACTGCAAGTTGGGGGGTCTTAGTAAGCTGACGCAGGGGTGCAGGGAGGGGGGGGGATTCGGGATGTGGGGATTGTTGTTGGGGGTTGTTTTCTTTTCTTGCAAGGCGTAGCAATGGTTGTCAGTATTGTCCGATCGTGGTTCTCTGGGGGGGTGGGGGTCTCTTTGTGTTCAGGGATGGGGGATAGGGGCTTAAACATAATTAGCTGGAATGTTAATGGCTTAGGGGATCGTATTAAACGGGGGATCGTCCTGCAATTCTTGAAACGGACCTCGCCAGATGTGGTCCTCCTGCAGGAGACCCACCTTATAGGGAATATGTGTTATGCACTTAACAGAAAGGGTTACAAATTCATTGCTCACTCGGGGTTCTCCACGGGCTCCAGGGGTGCGGGCATACTCGTCAGAGCTTCCCTACCATTTGAGGTTGACTCCACCATTGCTGACGACAGGGGGCGCTTTGTGGCTGTGGCGGGGAGGTGGGAGGGTAGAACGTTGGTATTGGTTTCTGTTTATGTCCCTCCAGCCCTGCAGGCCTCCACGTTTGCTGATCTGGGCAGGGCCTTGTTGGAACTCCCAGAAGGGCTGCTAGTGGTGGGAGGTGACTTCAACGCGGTTGGTTCTGGAACGCTCGATAGGCACCCGCCCAGAGACATCGGGGGTGCTCAGAAGTGGCTTCCCGACTTTATAGATACTTTTGGTCTGGTAGATTGTTGGAGGCTACGACACCCCACTCAGAGACAATATACCTTCCATTCCGGGGCCCACGGGAGTCTCTCTCGGATTGATTACTTGCTCACTCTGGCTGCCCACGCCTCTTTGGTGTCTGAGGCTAGGCACATGGCACGGGGCATATCTGATCACTCACCGGTGTGGGCCCGTCTTGATAGTGGCCGGGTGGGGGGGGGGCAGGGTGGCTCCCATTAACCCCTGGTATTTTCGTGACCCCAAGATGCGCAGTGCGTTGCTGAAGACAGTTGACCACTATTTTCAAGAAAATCAGGGTTCGGTTGAATCAGCGGTGTCCCTATGGGAAGCTTTTAAGACGGTATTGAGAGGGGAGGCCCTGTCCTTGGTAGTGGCAGCCAAGCGGCGGAGAGACGCTGAGGTGACACAAGTAGAGGGCGAGATAGCTGCTTTAGAAGTGCCCTTGGGAGAGGATGTTGCACCGGCCACCCTGCATAATTTGAGCTTGAAGCAATTGGAATATAGGGACCTGGTGACTAACGCTGCCAAGACCCTCAATAGAGAGCAGCAGGGTCGCTTGTACGATGTTGGTGATAAGGCCGGGAAATTGCTGGCGTGGTTGGATAAAAAAGAGCGTGTTAATCGTGTGGTGCCGGAGTTGTCGACGGCTGGGGGAGAGGTTGTCACTGATCCCGACGGTATAGTTCAGTGTTTCTCGGACTATTTTCGTACGGTATACACCTCGGTCTCGGACAGGCCCACTGAGGACTCGTGTGACCTTCTGCGAGACATCACTCTGCCCTGCCTTTCTGCCATTGATAGGGATGACTTCGATGGGGATATAACGGTAGATGAAGTGGCGTGTGCTATCCGAGCGTTGCGCTCCGGTAAGGCTTCGGGCCCAAATGGTCTGCCGATTGAGCTGTACAAGCTCCATCCTGATAAGTTGGCTCCTCACCTGCGCGCCATGTACGTGGAGGCGCGGGTGAATGGGTTTCTTCCGCTCGATCAACGGCTGGCGACGATTGTGGTAATACACAAAGATGGTAAGCCCCGGGACAAGTGTGGCTCCTATCGGCCGATATCACTTCTCAACGCCGAGCCGAAAATCCTTGCTAAGATCCTTGCTAACCGCTTGGTCCGGGTGCTTGGCGACTTGATCCACCCGGATCAGTCGGGCTTTATCCCGCACCGTAACACTGCACTGAATCTTAGACGCCTTCATGGAGTGATTGCTAGGGCGGGCACGATACGAGAGCCGGCTATCGTGGCGTCCCTCGATGCCACGATGGCCTTCGATACGGTGGAGTGGGCATACCTATGGGCTGTGCTAGCTAAGTTCGGCTTTGGGCCTGGATTTGTAGGCTGGGTGAGGTTGCTCTATGAGGGGCCTCTTGCTAGCGTCGTGGTGAACGGGCGGGCGTCGACACCGTTCGAGCTCGGGAGAGGCACCCGGCAGGGCTGTCCCCTGTCGCCGTTCTTGTTCGCCCTTGCCCTTGAGCCGTTGGCGGCGTTGATACGATGGCACCCGGATATACGTGGGCTTCGCTGGTCGCCTGACCACGAGGACCGTATTTCACTCTACGCCGACGATATTCTGCTATACCTGGCCTCGCCTAAGAAATCTCTGATAGTGGTTTGTGACGTCTTGACTTCTTTTGGTAGGAACTCTGGTCTTGTCATCAATTGGGGGAAGTCCTCCTTGTATGTCCTGTGTGGGGATGTCCCGCCTGTCCCGCACAACTGCTCGATCCAGATAGCCCGACAGGGCTTTTTATATTTGGGGATCTATATCTCCACCGACCCCATTTTACGATACGAGAAGAACTTGCTCCCTCCCTTGGCACGTCTGCGACGGGACGTGGCGGGCTGGCGGCGGTTGCCGCTTTCCCCCCTTGGCCGTGCCGCCCTGTTTAAAATGATGTCTCTTCCCCGTTTCCTCTATGCCCTGCAGAATACCCTTGACTTGGTCCCGGCCAGTTATTTCCGTGAGGTCGAAAGCCACCAGCGCGCGCTATTGTGGGAAGGGCGTCCGCGCATAGCGATTGCTAAGTTGACGCTTCCGTGGTACTACGGTGGTATCGCGCTTCCAGACATTCGACGTTATTACTGGGCCACCCAGTTGAGCGCGATTAACCATGGTGTGTATGGTCCGGCGCTGAGCCCTGGCTTTGCCATGGACCGCTGGTTGCTGCGTGGGGGCAATTACCATAGAGCTTTGTACTCGAGGTCGTCCGACTTAACCCTTACGGGGCCCACCAGGGTGGCCGTGCGTATATGGAAGGTGGCAACGGATTCACTGGGCTGGAAGGATAAGCTTACCCTTGCCACCCCTCTGTTTGACTCCGATATTCTGGGAAAGCTTTGGCATACAAAAGGGTTTGCGAAGTGGGACCTGATCGGTATATCCAAAGTTGGAGACCTTTTGGTTAAGGGTAGGATAAAGTCATTCGAGGAGCTGCAGAAGGAATATGAGCTAGGGAACTCGGAGTTCTTCCGCTACGCCCAAGTGTGCCACGCCTTGCGGTCAGTCCTGGTAGAAGGTGAGAAGGTGCCTGAGTCCTCTCCGTTGGAGGACCGGATCCTGGACGGCCATATGCCAGAGAGTACGATCTCGCTCATTTATAAGAAACTTATTAATGTTCGGGCAGATCTTCTTCTAGGGTTGCGCGAACAATGGATCAGGGATGGCCTTGAACTGGACGACGAGGATTGGCAGTCTGCAGTTTCCTCTCCCAAAGAGGTCGCGATCCCCGCGCGCCTGCGGCTGGTGCAGCTTAAAATACTCCATAGGGTATACGTGACGGGGCCTAGGCTGGTTCATATGGGTTTCTCTGAGGAGGGCTTATGTAAGAGAGGCTGTGGTATGGTGGGCACCTTTCTACATATTATTTGGGAATGTGGTGTGATCATGGAGTTTTGGAGGCGAGTACACGAGGTGATGGGGGAGGTGACGGGCATCGTCATGCAGCCTGAGGCGCGGTGCTGTTTGGGGTCCTTCTGACCACGACGCGGCACAGACCCAATGGGTGACCCTAGGGAATATGGTAGCCAAGCGCGACATCGCACGTCTGTGGGGCTCTGATAGGCCACCTACATTGACAGCGTGGATGGAAAACATGGATTGGAGCATGTTTAGGGAGAAGACAGTGTATTGTGCTCGAGGGCGCCCTCGGAAATGGCACTCTGTATGGGGGCGATGGAACCAGTACAGAGGGGGCATATGCCTGCCCCCAGACCCGGACCCGCCCGAGGAGCAGCTCTCCCCTTAGCCCCCTTTTTCCGGCTTAGAACTCTTTGCTGAATGTGTTTGTCCTCTTGAGTCCCTGAATTCCCCTCCTTTCCCTTACTATAAATCTGTGTCTGTTGGACGAAACGGGGTTCGCTCCCCCTGATGGGAACCCTTTTGGTGCTTATGGTGATTACCGCCTTGCTTGTGTTTTGGTTTGGATTTGTGTTTATTTAAAATGGAACCTTTGCATATCCTGTCAGTGAAATGTGGGCACTCATATCTGTTGTGTTTCTAAAGCTGCTGTACCTCCGGGTTGTCGGCTGAATGGCTGTGTCACTGATTTGTAAAATAAAGGTTTTGGAAAAAAAAAAAAAGAGAGGTGCAGAAAGTAGAAGAGATTTGCAGAAAGAGGCAAGAGAAGTGCAGAAAAAGAAAGAAATGTGCAGAAAGAAGCAACAGAAATGCAGAAAGAGGCTACAGAGGCGCAGAAGAAAGCAAGAGTGGCTTGCACACCATTAGTACCAATTTAACACCCACATTTAGCAATAAGTTCTAGGTTTGCAAAGAGACTTCTACCACACTGTAACACTTGTCGCTGCATTTTGGGTAACGTTTGAGCTAGAAACAAGGCTTTTTTTGTTCAAATCTGCAGATTAGGGAGCAGATGATGGATTATGTGGCTATTGCTGACAATGTATAATTGTGTGAAAGTCGGTGCAGCCAAACAGTTGCATAATTCCAGTGGCCCTGCTCATACCTCTAACTAGGTTCACAAGTGCTCCTCAGTGATTCTTTCTTTTTTTTTGTCTCACTGAGTTCATAGTTGAGCTTCTATGGAAACGAGGAAGATTAAACCTGAGGTTACCACTCCCAAAAAAAGACTAGCATACCACATAATTACTCTCCATAACACATAATCCCACACTAAATACCACATACTTTCTATCCACATAATTTCACTGCACAATTTACCACATAATTCCACTACACACAATGTACATCCACTCCACTCCAAAAAACATTAGTAAAAAACGTTTACATTTACAATGGCAATAGCTCTAACTCTTAACTAGTAGATGCATTTGCAGAGTGGTGGAGAAAGGGTGCTGGGCCTTCGACCAGCGCTCAGGAATTCTGCTGCGTAGGACTTACAGGCAGTACCAGAAGGGCTTCTTGGCCCCCAAGTCCCTCAGGAGTAAAGTGGACTTCACCCCCCATCCCGTAGTCTGCTAAGAGATGCCTTTGCAGAGTGGTGGAGAAAGGGGGGCGTGGTCTCCAAAGACGACTTAGCAATCCCACTGTGTGAGACTTACTGGAGGTGACAGGAGTGGTAGTTGGCCCCAAGGTCAACCTTGGGGCCAACTACCCCTCCTGTTACCTCCAGTAAGTCCCACACAGCAAGACTGCTAAGTTCTCATAGCAGGCCACACCCCCTTTGCCCACCACTCTGCAAACGCGCTCCCTGGTGCGCTCTTGGATGGGGATTGAAGTCCCTTTCGCTGCTGGGGGTCCTTAGGGACCAACTAGCCTACCTCTTACCTCCAGTAAGCCCCACACAGTGGGATTGCTGAGAGGTGGACACAGGCCACACCCCCTTTCTCCACCACTCTGCAAACGCGCCTCCTGGCGTGTTCCTGGTTGGGGTATTAAGCCCCCTTCATTCTTGAGGGCCCCTGGGGGCCGGCTAGCCCAGCAGGTACCTCCAGTAAGTGCCACACACCTGGATTGCTGAGAGTGGTCTGAGGCCATGCCCCCTTTTAACACCACTCTATAAACGCGGCTCCTGGCGCACTGCTGCTCGGGGGATGAAGTCCACTTGTGTCCTGAGGTCCTCTGGACACAAGAGGACCTCATTGCCCCACCAGCAGTGTGCCCAGAGGCGTGTTTGCAGAGTGGTGTACAAAGGGGCGTGGCCTCGGATCACATCTCTGCAATCCAGCTGTGTGGCACTTACTGGCGGTACCTGGTGGGCTAGTTGGCCCCCAGAGACCCTCAGTATTCAAGGGGACTTAATTTCCCAACTCAGAACACGCCAGGGGGCACATTTGCAGAGTGCTGCAGGAGGGGGCAGGGCCTCCGGCGAGATGCCGGCTTTTATTAAAATATATTTTTAGAAGGGGGGTTGTGTGGCCCCCCTTCTTTTAGCATGTTTGGGGCCCTGGGGACCCCATCCCCCAGGGCCTGGCCTTTTTAAATAAAAAATAAGTTAAAAAACGGGAAGGGGACCGCCCTCCACCCGAGGCCTATTTCGGCCCCGGGGACACCAACCCCCGAGGCATGGCTTCCTTTTTCAAATATATTTATAGGGAAGGGGGCCGCGTGGCCTCTCTTCCCTGGGCCACTTTTGGCCCCGGGGACACCATCCCCTGGAGCATGGCCTTTTCTTTTTTAAATATTTACAGGTGAAGGGGGGGCACGTGGCCCCCTCTTCCCTGGGCCACTATTGGCCCCGGGGACCCCATCCCCTGGGGCTTGGCCATTATTTAAAATATTCTTATTTTTGGAGGGGGCTGCGTGGCCCCCCTCCCCAGGCAGATTTCGGCCCCGGGGATCCCATCTCCCTGGGCCCGGCCATTCTTTATTTTAAGTGAAGGGAGGGGGGCCAAGTGGCACCCCTCCCATGCCACTTCTGGCCCCGGGGACCCCATCCCCCGGGGCCATCCCATAGCATTGCAGACCATGGGTGGAGCCCCAATGCCCCCACGGTCCCAGCCGGCTCCCCACCTCCTGCGGGAGCCGGCATTGCTTTTGAGCAAGGGAAGCTGCTAACATGCAGCTCCCCTTGCTCCAAAGCAATCCTGCTTTACTTCATTGAAGCAACAGCAGGTTTCCTGCTCTCGCTTCAATGAAGCAAAGCAGAGTTTGCTATGACAGAGCGGGAGCCGTACTCCCGATCTGCTATAGCAAACAGCAATGTCCCGGGAGTAGGCACCTCGGGACATTGCAGGAGCCGGCCCTGGGGGGTGGTGGTCCCCAGGGCCATCAAGGGCTCCAGTAGGGGGGCCGCGTGCCCCCCTCCCTTGATTTGCATAGCCCCGGGGAGGTGGTGGTCCCCGGGGCAGTGTAGGGAGGGGCGGGAGCCCCCACTACTCGAATTTTAATTATTGAAGCCCCGGGGAGGTGGCGGTCTCTGGGGCTTGAGGGGGCCTGCAAGGCCCCCCACGCCCTAAAATAAAATGTATGCCCCGGGAAGGTGGTGGTCCCCGTGGCATTATGGGGAGGGCCAGGAGCCCCCCCACACTTTAATTTATTTCAAGCCCGAGAAAGTGGCGGTCCCCGTGGAAGCGGGGGGGCCACGTGCCCCCGCGCATAATTAAATAAAGCCCCGGGAGGTGGCGGTCCCTGGGGCTTGGTGGGGCCTGGGAGGCCCCCCACATCTTATTAAACAAGCCCCGGGGAGGTGGCGGTCCACAGGGCTGAGGGGGCCCCTGAGGGCCCCTGCTATTTAACTGGACATTGCCCCCAGGACTTGACCCACCCGGGGGTTTACAGATAAGGAAGCGCGGGAGCACGGGATTCGTTTTTTAAAATTTTCTTGGCAGGATTGCCGCACCCAGCGTGAATTCTGCTGATTTTTATTTTTTTTAAATGCATTTTTTGTGCGTGGGTGTCCCTGTGGGACCCCCTGAAAAGGCCTAGGGGGTCAGGGTGTTTCTACCCTGCCCCCTTTTCTTGTTTTTATCCTCTTTTCACCCTTTTTCTTGTGACTTGGTTTTACCGAGTCACAAGATGGCTGCCAACACTTCCTGGTTTGGAGTGTTGGCAGCCAATCAGAAGTCAGCTCGTGCTCGGGAGGAGTCGCAACTCCTTCTCGGTGCTCAGCTATATACATTTTTTATTTCTTGGATTTCTCTGTAACTACTGAACAGATTGATACCATTTATAAAAAGGGAGCTTTCTGAACCAAGCGCTACCTTTTTGCCAAATTTGGTGTAATTCCGTTCCGCAGTTCGGACTGTAGCCGTGTCTAAAGTTTCCATGGAAATTAACATGGGGAAAACGCGTTCTGGTACCCCTTTTTTCTCGGCCCCTGCTTGACAAATCACTCCCAAACTTTCAAGACAGGAGCTGACTGGAGCGGGCCATTAGTTTTGAAAATTTCGTGAAGATTCGTCAAAAGGCACCAAAGATATTGGCAAAAGAAAAAAAACTTTTTGAATAGAAACAAGGTCCTAACTATAACTACCTACTGGCGATCGCCAGTAGGTAATAAATATATATATATATATATATATATATATATATATAGAGAGAGAGCAAGAGAGAGAGAGAGAGAGAGAGAGAGAGATAAATATATATATATTTGTCTCTATATATATATATATATAAATATACATACTTTTTTCACTATAAAAAAAGGTCAACTAATGTTATAGTTAGGTGAAATGTTCAGTATGATGAACATAACATTTTTAACTATAAAAAAACACTGAAATTCAATGCGCCCCTGCCATGCACAGTTTTCTTATCAATAATTTCATTGCAAATTTTGCAATTATATTATCAATGATGTCATAGAAGATGTCATGAGTGAGTAATAGTGCAGTATTTAGCAGTGCATGGCGAGGGTACTAGTTATAGTTACTAAAGATAGCTACAACTGGTGAATTTCTGTGGTTTTCAAAACTTAAAACGTTACGTTGTTACTGAACATTTCACCTAACTTTCATTTTTACATTAAATTTCTAGGGTTTGTTAAAGGTAAAGTAATATTTTATTACCATACGTAAAGCCAACCTCCTGCTATGCATGGCCTTTGGCTGTGTGTGGTGGGTGGTGTGCACCAGGACCTTTTCTACATGGAGTGCCACCTGGGAAATCCTAAGCCACTATTTATGTTTGGCGGACTATGGGGAGAGCCCCGTGGCCCTGCCGGCAATGCCTTTTCTTTTTTTTTTCTAGTGGCATGTCCCGGTGCCCATCCGGGGCATGTCGGAACTAAGCTACCCCACAGTATGTCTATTGTTTGGGGCTGCAGGGTGAGGCCCCAGCTGCCTCGCCCGCTGCCTCGCCGGCTCCCTTGCTTACACCTATTGTGGGTGCATCGGGAGTCGGCATTGCTATAACCCTGCATGAGCAGTTTTCTTTTGCTGCTAGGGGTTGGAGCAATCAGAGCATTTCCCTGCCCGAGAGCACGGGCAGGGAAATACGTGTTCTCCCACCAGGCAGGAGAAGCTTTGTGCTCCGGCCCAGTGGAAGAACTTAACATTTTCGGACCTAGATGGTGTTGCAGGGGTTGGGGACCCTGGGATACCGTCACTAAACCGGTATTGGACGATGGGGTCCCCAGGGCCATTCTTTGGCCCAGGAAGGGAAGCCACGTGCCCTCCTTCTATTCAAATAAGTTATTGGCCCTGGGGAAAGGGGTCCCCAGAACCTCATAGAGGCTTGGGGAGGAGGGACACACACCCTCCTACCCCTTAAATGAATGCTGCACCCTTCCCCTAGACACTGGCCTGCCCGAGGGGACAGTATATTTAATTTCACTGGAGCCCATGCTTTTTTTACATTTTTTATATATTCTAAATCACAAGAGCGACCCTTATGTCCCTGTGAACCGGGTAAGTACAATGTACTGCAAAACAACGTTCACAAGGAACTGATTTGAAAAAAATCATCTATTACATACAATCTCAATGATTGCTTTTGAATTAATCTCACACCAATAAGTCAAGAAAAAAGAATAAAAATTAAACAAAAACAAATCAATGATGAACACAGTAAGTCTGCACACGACCCTTTTGGATTATTGAAATCTACCAAGCCTCAGCCGAGGTCTTTATTTAATAATCACTTTTTTATATCACATATAAAAACACATTTTATATATACACAAAACCTCTCTTTCTTACATTCACAGTGAATAGTGAACCCCAGTGAAAAAAACCATAACCTTTTACAATGTGACAAGACAAAAAAATGTGGAATGTTATTGGAAAAATTATAAGGACAGTTTATATACAATGTACAGTGATTCAGTCAAGGCTGTCTCTTATTTTGTTGTCGACGGCGTTTCAACCCACTTTTAAATACCGGGTCTCATCAGGACTGTAATTCTGGGGACTGAGAGAGAAGAAAGAAGGGAAAATGACTATACTATGGTCCATTATTCATGACAATTGTTACTGATCATAGGAGATTTGATCATCTCTTCTGATATTGAATATGTAAGTAAACTAAGTGGATTTCTATGCTGGACCACTTGTTTTTGTCCTATGTACATTGATCACTGTTTTTAATACGTTACAGAAGTGTTGAAACAGCATACTGAATTTCCTTAAATATCCGGTGTACTAATTGACCTCTACCCTTGGAGGATTAAAAAACCCAAGTAAGTGCGCTAATATACGGCACCCGGGTGATTATATGGAGTAATCATGATCGATTCTTCACTAAATGAATGTTCCTTACCCATAGGTTTGGATGTATTTTTCATCCGTCACATCCCTAAGCATACTGGATCCTATACGGACGATTGTATGTGTTATACTGGTAAGCCAAGAATTTGTAAGTCTTTAAGGTACCCTTCTTTTAAAACATTAGTATATGAATAATGGACCATAGTATAGTCATTTTCCCTTCTTTCTTCTCTCTCAGTCCCCAGAATTACAGTCCTGATGAGACCCGGTATTTAAAAGTGGGTCGAAACGCCGTCGACAACAAAATAAGAGACAGCCTTGACTGAATCACTGTACATTGTTTATAAACTGTCCTTATAATTTTTCCAATAACCTTCCACATTTTTTTGTCTTGTCACATTGTAAAAGGTTATGGTTTTTTTCACTGGGGCTCACTATTCACTGTGAATGTAAGAAAGAGAGGTTTTGTGTATATATAAAATGTGTTTTTATATGTGATATAAAAAAGTGATTATTAAATAAAGACCTCGGCTGAGGCTTGGTAGATTTCAATAATCCAAAAGGGTCGTGTGCAGACTTACTGTGTTCATCATTGATTTGTTTTTGTTTAATTTTTATTCTTTTTTCTTGACTTATTGGTGTGAGATTAATTCAAAAGCAATCATTGAGATTGTATGTAATAGATGATTTTTTTCAAATCAGTTCCTTGTGAACGTTGTTTTGCAGTACATTATATTTTTTACATTTTTGCCACGGATTCAATGATATTCTGAAAATTCTTGGCAAAATACAAAAAGGGGTCCCCATCACCAGGCCTAGGGGATCAGGGGATCTGTACCCTCTCCCTTATGTCTTTTTGTGTGTTTTGTTAGCACTTGGGACTGAGTGCCGAGTTCTAAGATGGCTGCCACTACTTCCTGCAGGAGATCTGTTAGATTTGCTAAAACTCCATGTCCCTTGATATACATTTTTTTTGCATTAATTGCTCAAAACCTACTGAACAGATTTACTCCAAAACACAAAAAGCACTGTTTGTGGACCAAGAGCTAGCTTTCTGCCATATTTGGCATAAATGCATTCAGCGGTTTGGGCTGCAACTGTGTCTAAAGTTCCTATGGAAAAATTAATGTGGAAACGCATTTTAGAACCCCCCTTTTTCTCAGCCCCCGCTGGATGGTTCACCCTGAAACTGCCCATGTGCAAACTAGTTGAAAAGTAGCACTTTTTTGGAAAGTTTCATGGATATTCATCGAAAGGCGCCAAAGTTATTAGCAACACAAAAAAACCCATTTCATATGGAAACATGAGTCTACCCATTGGCAACCACCACTGGAAATATATATATATATATGTCCACAAGGATGCAATGTGTTGGTACAGAATGGCGTGAACTCTGGAATGTTGTGCTCATGATATTTTATTGTAACGGATAACAAACCCAATGCGTTACGGCCACAGAATGGCCTTGGTCACAAGTTGGCGGCCATGTTACAAAACAGTGATTATGAACACTCCATCAACATAAACGATAGCCTCACAATTCACAATACATTAAGCAAAAAGTCCCCATATTCGAATGGAATAATAGATCATAGTAGGTAATGGACATCAACGTACAAAGCTATAATGCGTATCAGTGTTTCATATAAATATAGCAATAATAATCTATTATAATTCATAAGTGTTGTAACATACACAGGGCTGATATTAAATAATCTATACATCAGAGATAATTTGCATATATGAATATATATCATACCAGTTATGAAATCACTGGTAATAAATTAGCCCTTGCATCTTCCCAAACTGCCTTGTTTCATATGATAGAACTTCCAAATAAAAATATATTTGCGATGAAAAATTGGTGCAAAAAAAGCGGTGAATCCAATTACCTCCAAAATACAGACTCAAGGGGGACTGAGACATAAGTTACCAAAATACCCGATATGCCTCATGAATAATAATATTATAAAATTCATATGCCATTCCATACAATAAAGAAGAAAAATAAAGCCCTAGTGGGCAAACCATACCAGTATAAAAAACATACAATATCAAAGAGAGCCCAAGTGGATAACGCTTGGCTTACTGTAGATTCTAATCTTCCTTACATAACTTTCTAGTATCAGTACCCCAGCTGCCTGTAAAAAAATAATGATAACTGTTAAAAACACATTAAAACATTGCGCAACAGTAATAAACATGCAACTTGCCAAGCAAGCTTGCAACGATTTCCAGCAGTTGTGCACTAACATGTTACTAAAAGAAAGCTCAGTTCTTCTTCAGTATTGACACACTGTGGTCCTTTAGTTTCCAGTTCCGCTATTCATCCAGATTCATCTCTCCTGAGCACCAATTTTATTTTACCTCCTCTCTCACAAGGGGGAATCCTGTCAATAGCATAAGCTGTCAATACATCTCTGTTACTACTGTGATGTTCCTGAAAGTGTCCAGGCACTTGATAGTGACCATCCAACAGCTGTATAGCTCTAATATGTGTTACAATACTCTTTTCTTTACTAGGTGTATAGTACTGCCTGCATATTGTTTCCTACGTGGACATACCAAAATATATATAAAATGATCCAAGGTACAGATAAAATATGTATTATTGGATTTTCTCTCTCCAATAGATGTCACAAATTAAATTATATTCTCACTGAATCTACACAGGCTTTGCAATTCCTGCACTTTACATATCCTCTACCCCCTTATGATGGCCTCTCCAGGTTTACTTGCTATATATTTTTTACTTAATCTGTCTTTCAAGGAGGGACTCTTCCCAAATGTAATTTTGGGGCATTTGTAACTATCTCAGTGTGAGGATTTGGGTGTATTATATGTATGGCTATGCAGACTTACCGTGTAATACACTCTCAAATACTGTCTTGGGTCCGGTCAGGCTTGTTTGTAAAACCTTATGCTCAAACCTGGGTAGCTATGCTTTCGAGCAGCAAGGCTTAAACAAAGGAACTTAGGTAAAGCATTTAACAGCATCAAACAATGAAACAAGAAAGCCACATAACATGAAAGAAATCCTACACCAATTTATAAAAATAGATTATATTTTTATTTATTTTTAAGGGTGTAACTTTTGGCCATTGAGGATTGGTCTCTTGGGGCACGCTGCGGCAGTCAGTAGAGATTCGTTTGAAGTGGCTACTGACATGCCGAGAAGGGCTACTTCAGCTTTCACGACCCTGGTGCTGGTTCCAGGAGGCCAGCCAACTAACCCTTGTCAGTTCTTTAGCATGGGGCATGGCTTTTCCCCAAGCCAGGAACCCCAGGCACAGTCCTCTCTTCTCAAGCCCAAGGTGCAGCATGTGCAGCCCAACAGATTGTGCAGCTTCTCTTTGTGCAGTCCAGTGGTCAGCAGGGAAGTCCTTCCTCAGTCCTTGTTCCAGTTCCGATGTGATCTGAGGTTCAGGGTGCCAGCGGTGCCATATTTATTCCCAGAAAGTGCCCTAAGGGGATGATGCTGTCACTAGCAACAGGCTACCAGGTTCCCTCCCTTTTAGTGATGCTTTTCCAGATATGTGTGGTATATTGCAATCCCAGAGTGTACTATTCTGCCCACTCTCCAAATGTCAGGACCCTTTCTCGGATGTTAAGAGCTTGGTAGCCCACCCCAGAGGTGTGGCTACCTGCGGGCTACATGCCCACGGGAAAACCGTTTTGGGACAGGTCTCTCTTTCTGTCCCAGTCACGAGCTCATCTGCCTGAACAAAGGGCTGCCCCATAGGAGTGTGATTGCCATTTACCCACCAAAGGTGGTTCACCTTTTAAGCCCTTTTGGGCTAATTCCCTGAGTGGCTTAGTGCACAGGGGAGGTGACAACTCACCCTGTATAAGGCTTCTATTGTTCCTAAGCCTGGGAGTCGTTCATACTACTCTTCATCAGGGCAAAAAACGGTCTGATGGCCAGTGACTGTGTGAGGCTACTGGACACACTGGGTCACAGAGTGGCAACTTTTCCAAATGTTGCATTTCTTTAATAGTGACATTAAATTCGACTTGGGCATCAAGTTGGGTTTAATGCCACAATTAATTGTATACCTTACCCTGTCCATCTGAGTAGTTCCATTCAGGAGTTAGTCGGGCTGAGGGGTCGGCCAATGTTAACCAGTGGGGCTACTAACTCTCCCACAGCAAAATGACAATTTAGTAGTGCTGCTGTTAGGACTCATTTAAAAATACATTTCCTACTTAATAATATACAGCTCCCTGTCTTAGGGCTTGATAGGCCTTACTTAGGGGAAATTTGCATATATTGTTAAGAGAGGTGGGGGCTTGCCATTAGTTTGAACCACTGCCCTTCCAGTCTGCAGTTGCAGGCTGGGAGACATTTTGTACCTTGTTACACTGAGGGCGGCACAATTAGTTTTGCTGCCCTGTGTTGACATTCTGCCGTGCTTAACCTGGGTACCATGTACTAGGGACTTATAAGTAAGTCAGTCCTTGCCAATTGGGGGTAGCTATTTCAGCATATGCTTGGTAATGGGTTAGAACACCTGCACTGAAGTGTGGTTAGAAGGCCTCAGTTTACTCTCAGAGTCAATAAGCCAGCAGCCTCAGTCACAAAATGTGGGGGTGAACATGCAAAAAGAGACCTTTTCCTTACAGTCAGTGAGAACTGGACCAATCTGTAAATTTGACAACTGTTTCCTCAATATCCTGCAGATATCTTTTGGCCCTGTAATGTAAGTGGTGATGAATCTCATCTCATTTCTTTTTCTCTGTTCCTCTCTCCAATTCACAAGGATCTCTTCCCTCATAATCTTGCTCACTTTTGATATTGCCTGATCTAATACCCTCTTAGAATATCCTCTTTCCCTGAACCTGGATATCATTATCTGTTGCTCTTTTTAAATACTTCCTCAGTGTTGCAATTTCTCTTAACCCTTATGAGTTCCCCGTACGGTATACTCTATATCAATTTTTGGGGATGTCTACTTCTGGCATGTAATAGGTTGTTCCCCACTGTCGGTTTCCTGAATACGTTAGTTAAAGCCTATCCCCACATATTTCAATAGAGGTTTCCATGAATTCAACACTGGTGTTGTTTATATTCCCCACAAAATGTAAGTTCCAGTCATTACTATTCAACGAGTTAACATACTCAACAGGCAGATCATATGGCCCAATCTAGATAGCAAAAACATTGGTCCTGATTACGATGTCAGGCGAACTCGTTGCAGATTGGAACCGTCTGATCATAGATCGGGGCTTCCCACCACAGAATTTAGAAACATACATTTTTCAATGGCAGCTTGTGCAGCAGGCGGAAAAGGCCTGCAGCACAAGCTGCCTTTGAAAAATGGATGTTCATAAACATCCCTGCACAGTGTGGCAGGTACCATAGGTGCCCCCCAGGCCCGATAGCGAAGGCTGCGGAGGGAGGGGAGCCCTAAAGTCCTTTTCTGACAGCCTTTCCATGTTGGAAAGACTGACATGGAACGACTGTCGGAAAGTGACATCATAATCCCAACGGCAGAGCCGAGGCTGGCTCCGCCGCCATTATGGAATTATGTGTCATTCTGACACTTTGACGGGCTCCTTGAGCCCTTCGGAAGTACAGAGGGCAATGCCTCAGCCCGCTGAGTTGTAATGCAGCAGGCAGACTGCAGGGGCAGATGTCGGGCAGACCGCAACCAATTGTCGGTCAGTTGCGGTCCACCCGTCATCGTAATCAGGCCCTTTGTCTATGAATCTTACCCTTAATTCCACATGTTCTAGGAACATAACATTCACTCCAAGGATCTGCTCCTCCCACCAGCCAATCAATAAATTAGTGTAGCTGGGAGCAAGCAGATGCCAATAGCAGTCCCCTGTGTTTGTTTGAACAATTCATCATCAAAAAAGAAATAATTATGGGTCAGACAAAAATGCAACATCTAAGGTAACATTTCATTGTGAAGAAGATATGATAGTGACCTGGCCCTCAGAAAGTGTCTGCATGCTGCAATGCTTTGTTAATGTTTGATGCTAGTGTACAGGGTACTGACATCGAGGTTTATGGGGAGAAACTCCTTCTCCCTTACAACACCTTAAAACGGGATAAAAAGTCCCTAGTATGGGAAAGTAACGCTTTCACATATGGCCATATGAAGAAATCAATGTATCGGGAGGTGCTCTCAAGGGGACTCCCAATTGCAGACACTATTGTTCTCCCTGGAGGATTTTTAGGATCATTGTGGACTTTCAGCAATAAATATAGAATGGGGATCCTAGGATATTCACACCTTAAGAATTGATATTTTCCCATTCCAACAGCTCTCTCTCTCTCTCTCTCCAGTCCACAAATAACTCACCAAATTGTTTGTTTGTGAAATTTATCTCTGTTCTAGTCACACTCACATAACAATTTGGATTACACAAATGCCTCTGTCCTTCTTGCACATACATTCTTTTACTTAAGATCACTATATTACCTCCTTTGTCAGAAGGTCTGATTACCAAATCTGTTTCCTTTTCTATGTTTTAGAGCCTTCATTTGGCTGTACGTTAAATTAGACACCCTCATTGTCTTCAATCTCTTCAGATCTCCTATGACAACATCTAGGAAGGTATCTATCGTATTATAGGGTATATTAGGTAGTGACTGATATGAAACCACTAGGGACACTGAGACCAACTTTAACTCCCAAACTGGCCAACTTTAATTAGGGATCCCTTTCAGTATCTTCATCATTACTGATATTCAAATTAAAAGGTATAATTTTTAGATCCAAAAAATCCTTATCAGTTTTTACCTTGATGTTGTACCATTTCCTAAGTTTCAGTTTTCAAATGAACTCAAACAAATCAATCCTACTTCATGTTTAATCAAAATTGGTGGTTGTACAAAAAAGAGAAAGCAAATGACAAGGCAGATAAATCATCCTTACTTAATGTCCTTTCAGGTAAATTAATGACCGTGTTCTCCATTATTTCATTTTTCTCTAAACCCTTGTTGTCATTCACCTGTGGGATTTACCATTTTGCTTTCTTCCATCGTCAACTTTCACCTTTTTCTTTTCTGTCTCGCCCTTTTGGTTGTCCCCTTGTTCCTGGCCACTGTCCCCTGGCTATACTGAGCAGTCGGAATTTGTCTAGAAAACTACTCTTGTGTGTCCCAATATTGCTCACACTTATGGTGCTCTTCTCTGATGTGTCACTGCCTGTGAGTGCTTCCACAATCGATTCTTCCGACATGGTATCATGTCTTAGTCCACTGACATCCAGTTTTTCACTTCTCCTTAAGCCATCATATGTCTTGCTAAATGTCTGTATTCTTCCATTTTGGTAAATCATTGTAATCTTTCATTAACTTTTTTTGTTTCTTCATTTTGATTTATTTTTCGACCTTATCTAGCCTCCTATTCATTTTACCCATAAACTCCTCAAAATTATCTTTAGAGTCAGCGTGTGTGGAGCCGGCTGGGGCTGCGAGGGGCTTGGGGCTCTCCCGCAGCCCCCAACGTGTACATGGCGGGTGCCATGTGTCGGTACCAGGGCAACAATCTTTTTAAAAAGGAGGTGCTGGGGATGTGGGCCCCTCCCAAAAAAACAGCCCTGGTGGATGGGGTTCCCAGGGTCTAATGAGGCTTGGGGAGGAGGGGGGTCACCTGTCTCCCCTGCCCTTTAAAAAAAATACAGTCCACGGTTCTACCTTTTCATTGCTGCTGAGTATGCAAAGGCGCTAAACCTTCCACAACCTCCACCCAATTGGCCATGCCCCTTTTAACTAGTAGCATGCAACAGCGTTCCCACCATTTTCCAGGCGGGTGAACAGTGTGTTTTCTTTACAATTGCACATTGAAAAATAGTCTGAAATAAAATCCTCAATGGAGGTGAGTGCATTGTTGATTTATTGGAGCGCAATCTCTTCTGTAGTGACTGTCCAAGACAAGTGGGTTCTTTCTTGCCCTCTCCTGGTCTGAGAGCAGAGTCCAAGATTCTCCTTTTTATTCCTGCTGAGTATGCAAAAGCGTCAAATCACCTTCAAGCTTCACACATTAGACCCCACTCCTTCCAATTAGTAGTATGCAACGGTGTTCCCGCCATTTTCCAAGCTAATGGACAGTGTGTTTTCTTTACAATTGCATGCTTAAAAACGTTCTGAAATCCTTGATGGAGGTGAATGCATCATTGATTCATTGGAGCGCAATCTCTTCTGTTGTAACTGTTCAAGCTGAGTGGGTTCTTTCTTGTGGTCTCCTGGTCTGAGAGCAGTGTCCACGGTACTCCCTTTTAATTGCTGCTAAGTATGCAGAGGCGCCAAATCACCTGCAAGCTCTACCTCTTTGGCCCGCCCCTTCTACGTTAATGGGTGTGTTAGCCACAGGGCCTTGCCATTGACAAGTTCCTGTGAACAACACCCAGCTGTAACAGCTAAAAGCTGTACGTGTGTGTGTTTGGCTGCCTGTGGGGAGTTTAATGCATGTCCAGGCCCAGCGTATGGTAATAACCCTAGAATGAATAAAAGCAACCCCTGACATGGAGTGCTTTTATTCTTTCCAGGTTGCGTTGGATGGTATTTTATCAATCCAAAGCTGTAATACTTTGCCTGGTTCCTATGTCAGAATATTTCAGTTTTTTTGTATGGTGGGCTTGTAACTTTTGAATTCAGTTATAAATCTGATTTCGTTTTGTTTTACTGCCATATTTGTAAGGTCAAGTTTAAGTAGCGTTTACCTAGCTTAGAATTTGCTCTCTGCTAATGCACAAAAGATTGTTTTCATAGACTAGCCTGTTTTCAAATCTTTCCTGAGTTTTTATTTTTTATGTGGTTTTCTCTTTAATATTTTATGTTCATTATGAGATATTCAGCTAGAGTAGTATGTTGTAGTTGTTTCTGAACATGAAAACTCATTGTATGTGTGTTGGCATACCTTGCAACAGATTTGGGGCCTCCCTTACAAGGCCCCTAGTGGCACTTCTGCGCAGTCAGAGCCGCACTTTTATGACGCTTTGGTGGCACAATGTGCCACAGCATATTTACATGGTCAGGCAAAGTCACTTTGTGTGGCTTTTCATAGCTTTGTAAATATGGCCCCCTTTCACGCAGAGCACTGCATTAAACCCGCATTCCATGGGTGTTGCTGTTAGTGCTGTCACGCAACACCCATGGAATCTAAAGCATTCCCAGAGTCTCAAGGAATCATAAACCTGGGAATGCGTCAGATTCTAACGCCACCCCAGGGGTGGCGATAGGGAGGCGCAAAAGGAAAAATGTTCTTATTTCTCCTAATTTTTCCTCTTTCTATGTGTGCTACATTTCGCAGCACACACAGAAAGAAGTAAACACCTCTTGTGATTGTTTTTGTAAAAAAAATCTCCCCTTACAATGCAGACACCCTTGCGTTGACACATGGCAGCCCATTGTTCTCTAGTGCAGGGGAAAAGGACAGAAATGCACCTTATCTTGTAGATACAGTGCATTCCTGCCCTTTTCTTTTAACATAGGACTGCACCACAAGATTCCTTACAGCACTGCCCCACGCCAAAACCTCGTAAATGGGGCACTTGGTTATTAGAGTCAAAAATAGTGTTGATCCTCTGGTAGCTCAGTATCCTTTTTTCATCGCTGATTGATTTTCCCCTTTTTATTTCAGTAAGGCTGGAGTCCCTTTCTCTTTTTCTCTTCTTTCACGCTCTCTATTTTCTCATTCTTTTCTTCTCTTTTTTCTTCTCTTTCTCTCTTTCTTGATATTTTCTTTCTTCTTGTGGGTCTTTTTTTTGTGATCAATCCTTTTTATTTAAATGTAGTACAAATGACTTGACATGTATAGGTTTGTATACCTGCTTATATTAGGGTTTATCTACTATTTATCATATTGCTCATATTTATGCGTTTTATAAATTATTTCTTGTTCAAGATGGTTTTTATGTATTACATGCTGTAGTACCTTAATTATTTATACTCTCTCTCTTAAATTAATTTAAAAAAATTGAACTAAGAAAGAAATAGTGTTGATCCTGAATATGGAGTTATATGGCAAGAAATATCATGTATGTGCCGGTTTTTTCACAAGTCAGATAATATTGTGCCTTTGTAGATCTACTCCAAAAGACGCTACGGATTGGGACATCTGTACGGACAAGGCACACTCCTTCTCACACCAGCCTATAAACAGATCAGCTAAGAGGGTGTGAACGTCTGCACCTTCCCATGGCCTCCAATTATGAAAAGATTAACATACGGTCTTGGAGCATGTTTTATAGTGTGCATTGATTTCACACATTTAGGGTGACTACAATATTGTTTGGTGAACATGGAACGTGTTCACATGCATTCAGGTATTGATCAGGTCTCAAATAAAACAGATAGGTAAGTTCTGAAGAGTATCAAATCGTATCAATATATATTCAAATGTTTTCTCTGTATGTCTGACCCCCAAGAGTTTTAAAATTTTCAGTTTTACAAAAAAAAATGCCAAAAGAGAACTGCAATTTTTACAAAAAAAACACAAAATTGCTTTTTTTAAAGCACTTTAAAAACACTGGTTCTGCCTTTAGCTAATAAAAGGATAGTAAGCAGCATGCGGCAAAAGTGCTTCCTCCCTCTGACGCCACTGCAAACCTACAGGTACTTGCCTCCTCTTTCAAGACGAGCGGATCGGACTACCAGGGGCCGGGTCTACAGGTGTATGCACGATCCGGTCTCCTTTGGTGGTTCCTGTTCTAACGTGTGTATTTGTAAAGCGCGCGTTCACCCAGAAGGGTATCTTGGTGCTGAAAACAAATGTTTATTGTTACCCAACTCAATGGTACTCATGTTATCGATCTCAGAAGGATGAAAGGCTGAGTTGGTCTGCCGAGATTTGAACCTGTGACCAGGAAGGCAAACACAGGCACCTGCAGTGGACGCATCAGTCCACTAAGCCACCACACCCAGCTTCTGTTGTGCTTCTGAGCTCCTCTCCGTTTCTGCCCTCTGCTTCTTGTGGTCCCTTCCCACATACCACCTGGTCTTCAGTGTTCTCTTCCCTGCAGCAGCCTGCCTGATGTGGCCCCCTCTGTACCCCTTGGACCTCTACCCAGTATCTCTAGCTCCACCAGACCCCACAGATCCTGTAAACTCTAAAGCCTCTCCGTTTTACCCCGATGTCTTCTTTGCCCCCATCCCCTGTGATTAATCCGGCCTCTTGGACACCTCCCCCATGTCTCTACTTCTGTAATTCCCATGTGTCTGTGCCCTCTGCGAACCCTTCTGCCTGCGTCTCCTCTTGTCCATCATCTCTGCCCATTACCTCTGTACCCCTCTGTCACTTATACCACCATGACACATCTGACCCCCGCAGCCACAACTGCCCGATGCCACCTCTGAAAAACAGGTTTGCTGGTGCCATAGAGAGCGGAGCTTTCAAACTGAAACCCACACACTCTGGCACAGACACCCCCCTGTGGTGCCCCCAGAGAATGCCAAGTCACTGACGGTCCGGCCAGAGATCCCACAGTGAAAGTCCACATATTGTAACATTGTAACATTGTAAAAAGGCAAAAACATTGACCTTTTTATGGCAAGATTTGCTAACTGACCACTAAATTTGGGGAATGTGGTGAGCAGACCTCTTCTTTTCTAGGTCACACTACCGGTGGTGATCCATCCTTGTGTATTATACATTTGTGCGCAAAAAGCTGAGATACCGCGTCGTACATTGCCAAAGATACTTGTTACTGGTGTGAGTTGTTTTACATCGGATCTTTTCTTTGATAGGTTTGTCTATTATTTATATAATGAGTGTTTGTATTCCTTTTTATTCATTAAAACGCATTTCTGTTGTTCATTGGCAAACAGATCAGTAACACAACCATGCTATCCTACACCAAGAGACAACGCCTATTGCTTTCCTGTGGTTAGTGACCTGGGTCATTGTCAGATACCTAAGACTGATTGATGGAGTTGTCACCCTGCCTCTCACCATAAGCAGAAACCTTTTGCTTTTGAACTACTGCCTGTGATTAGTGCAGGAACTAGCGAATGTTCTAGAAGAGCTTCATTGCCCTAACCCCGTGTGCTGTTCAATTTTCCCTCAGGGGTATGACTTCTCTTACCACCATCGAAACTGAGTACATTAAGAACCTCCAGAAACAAGTGTACCTGCTAGAACTCGAAACATCATTTCTATATCCTTTTATGAATAATCTACGACTTGAAATAAAACATTTCTTTCTCTTTGTTAATGTTTGCGAATGGCTGAATTGTTTTAATGTATGTAAGATCTCGGAAATTGTTATTTTTTCTCTAAGTTGTGTTTCCTCTACTCAATGCTATTTTGTACCTTCTGCTGCATGTGTTTGTCGCATTATTTTCCATGGAGGTCGGGTACCTTTCTCATCACTGACCTTTTCGGGGTGATTATTATTATGAAGTCAGAATTGTAGTCAGTAGATTAGATTTATTTGTCTTCATATATTTCCACAACTTGTTCACGACAGAGGTAACCTATGATTCTTAATCGTGATGCTTCTACACTGTAGGTCTATCACCCCATTGTCCGCCATTACCAAGTGTTTGGAACATCATGTTTCTGTCCACCTCAGTTCACGCTTAGAGAATAATAATAATAGAGGCGCTAGTAACGCCCACAGCTGCTTCACCACAAAGCGCCCCAGCGCTGAGCTCCAAACTCCCGCAGTCCGCATGTGCACCAGTTCCCGTAGAATCAGCTCAGGCTAAACAGCCAGGGGACATATCTACAAGGACGGCGATAAATAGACGCAAAGCGCGCTTGGCGCTTATCTATTTATCGCCGTCTATCGCTTGATTATATCGCCCTGTTAGCGCGTTATGTACAACGCGTTTCCCCAGGGCGATATAATTACCAGCGATAGCGGGGAGATCGCCATTTTGCAGGGAACTTCGCTGGTTTTCCAGAGATGTTCCCTGCAAAACGGCGATAACCTTGCTGCTACGACCCACAGGGTCGTATCAGCACAATCCACCCCCATTATAGGTATGCCTAAGTCTGCATTTTAGCAGACGTTAGTTTTTGGAGAAAACAGCGTTTTTCTCCAAAAACTAACGTGTGCTAAAATGCTGGGGCAGCCTTGTAAATATTGTGATGTGGACAACAGCGATATTTACAAGGTTGTCCTTCCCAGTGACGCCCACTTTGCATCTCATTAGAGATGCAAAGGGAGACGTTGGGTAAAAGGGTGCTAACATGCGCAAATGCATGTTAGCACCCTTTTGTTAATAGGGCGATATTTTTATCTCCGCTTTTTTGGCTTTAAAAGCCAAAAAAGCTGAGATAAAGCTCTTGTAAATATGCCCCCAAATTTATTATTTTTCCGGAAGTGGGATTCCGAAGTGGGGCCTGACGAATTGAAAGAGTCAGCGAACTCCAGAGTTAGGCGCTAGATAGCTAAAAGAGCTGCGGACAAAGCGTGCTCTCCTAGCCTTCGGGATGCAGGCTAGCATGACCCGAAGATCTAAGGCTCCTCAGTGGAGCATACGGTTTGGTGAAAGAGTGCAAGTAGCGTGCGCCATTATTCACAAAAGCCTTGTAACCGTAGCACAGGGCTTTACAAGAAAGGCTCTGCTTTACTGGAAGCCAATGCTGCTTGGACAGCGCGGCGTTCATGCAGGCTCGTTTAGGGAGGTTCAGCAGCAGACGCGCCCCTGCATTCTGCACTTGTTGGAGTCCCTTCATACGACTTCATGACCCCCTTAGATACAACACATTGGAATGGTCCAGCCTAGACATAATTAAGGCTTGGACCACTGTCTCCTTTGCAGGTTCTGGTAAGAAGCAGAAGATTATTGTGAGGATCTTTAAAATCCAGAAGCATTTCCCAGCAAGGGCCGTGATTTGTCTGTCGAAGGACAGCTCCTCATCAAACAAAATGCCCAGGTTTTTAACCTTAGGATTGGGGCTGGGTATGGGGCCAAGAGTTTCAGGCTACCAGGCGTTCAACCAGATGTTAGGTTGTTTACCCAGGATCAAGACCTCTGTCATCCCTACATTCAACTTAAGGCAGTTTAGATCCATCCATGAGGCAACCTCTGCAAGTGTAGCGAGGAAGCCATGAGGGCAGAGTTCTGCGAGAGGGTGATGATGAGCTGCGTCATCAACGTACGTGATCATTGTGAAGCCATGGCATTCGATGACCTCAGCTAGCGGCACATTTATATATTAAATAAAGTTGCACTCAGGGAGGAGCCCTGAGGCACTCCCTGCTGCAGAGGAAGCATGTTGGAGTGATAAGGTTTTTCAAGCACCTGAAAGATGCACTTCTGCAGGAAGGAGGCAACCCACAGCAAGGTTTTGCGGCTGACACCGCATTTCCAGCGGCATTTTATCAAGATGTTATAGGACACGGTATTGAACGCTGGGGACAGGGTTAAGACTGATTTGCATATGGCTGGGTTCAACCTGTAGTGGCATGGGGAGCAAAAAAAGATGGATTTAGGCACAGATCGTTTTTTTGCTCACCATGCCATTCCAGTTTGGACCCAGCCATATGCAAATCAGTCTTGACCCTGTGCCTCCTGTCCCGAACAGTCCCGAACTGCCAGGCCAGGTCCTCCCTGGACTGGAAACAAGCATCCTAGGACCGATTTTCGGGGTTTCACCCCTCTTCAGCCAAGATAGCTTGATTCCAGTAGCATGGAGAACACGGGACTCACGTCTGAGCATATCCGTCCCACTCGGGGTGATAAATGCAAAAAGAACTATTGATGGACAGAATGCAGAACAATGTCATACATTCACCCCAGTACAGAGATCTGGGCCTAAATCCATAGGGTTTTTGCTCACCATGCCATTCCAGTTTGGACCCAGCCATATGCAAATCAGTCCCACTCGGGATGACAAATGCAAGAAATGGTAAGATGAACATCCCCTGCTTCATTCCACGTCATTATTTCTACAGTACTGCAATCCAGACAGACATCCAAACACTAGTGGAGGGAGACCACAGTCAGTCCTCAGTCTTTATAGATGTTCTAAAAAGGAGCAGCTGCTCCTTGAGTCTTATGTTTTACAACGATTCATTTGACAATGTGCTTGCCCGCTCTGGAAACCCTTGTCCCCTTTCTTACACCCTCGTATTCAAGCTTGCAGTCAGAAGAGTTTTTTTTGTGTTGCAATTCTTTTATTGTAGCACAGTAGCATTGAATATACAATAACAGGAAGAGGCATCCTCTGACAACTGCATGCAATAGCAAGTAACCATAGCAATGCAAAGATGTGTGCAGAAACACCAGCGCATGGGAGCGTAAATAGCTTAGTATCACCATTGGCAGCCTTCCCCACCCCTCCAAAGTAACATACATGCTAATAAATAAACACACAACACATTTCTTGTTTGGGTAAAGTTGCTGCAGGTTTATTACATACACCGTAATGTAATATGGTGGGTTATCCTACGGGCGATCCAAGGGCAGGCAAGCAACTGGGCCTCCTGCCCGCCTGATGAGCCAAGCAGCACTGGGGCGAACCCCATCTGTGCTGCCCCTTCTGGTGATCCTCTTCCCGGATCACGTGACACATGGTCCCTTATTACTCACGCCCCTTTCAGGGTGGAGCATAGCATAGCAAACCCCCGGTTGTTCAGGCCCACAACCGCCCGAAGGACTAACGGGGCGAAAACACGGTTTTCCTAGAACCTCCCATGAGGCTCCTAGGATTTGGCTCTGGCACCCACTATGGTGCCGCTCAGAGGTACTCTTCTGTACCCCTCTGCTTCCAGATCGCCCTGTAACTCTGCCACAGCTCTCGAGGAGGCCTCCGTCGCCGCCAGAGCCCCCCACCAAAACAGCTATTACCCTTACCTGCAACCTCTCATCTTTAGAGCCTCCTGCAGATCTAGAAGGAAGAGATCCATCCCTGCTGGTGATAGATGAACCCCATCTATATCACAATAGCCCTAGACTTTAGCCTGGATCAGCTGGTGTCTGATGATACAAAAGGCCCTTTTGGCCTGTGAACTTGTGCCTAGAACGAATCACCCCATGCGGGAAAGTTCCACTGCCTCCCATGACTCAGCCCCAAGACAACTCTGGGCGGGATGATTTCAGACACCATGGCTCACATTGCCCCATCTATTTGCTGATCTTATCTCGCTACTGTCCTCTTAGCACCGTCTGTGCCTGAACACCTGTGTTTCCCATCTATAGGACAGCAGCCCACTTTCTAGGTGACCACTCCCACAACCCGCCTGCCTACTTTGGCTATTGGGCAAGAAGGATTATCCTTAACATTTGAACAGTCCCTTTGCTTTCTAAATCATGACGCACAGGAATGTTTATAACTAGAAGTATGTGACAATGAGCAAGGGTGCCATCCCGCCCTTGCCAGGCATCCCTTATTCCTTATGGGAATTTCGCCCGCTCAGCTCCCTCAGTGGTGGAACCCCCTAGGCATACCAGCTTAGAGAATCTGTCCGATTTAATACAGTGCGCACTGTCTGCAATCTGGTGCCTAACAATAAGGATTGACTAAGTCCTACTTTACCCCCATCCTAGAATACTCCCAGATGGGGGTGTGGGGGTTCACACTGCCCACCCTGAGCAGCCCCAGCGGTGGAAAATAACCTGCTCCGTTAAATTTTAATTTTTGTTGAACACTGGACATGCCAAATGTTCTTTTTGCTTTTTAGCCTTTTGTGCTTGACACCTTGTTTCCCCATTTCATGGGACAGCAGCACACTATTTTGGCTGACCGCATCCCCACCCAGCGAGGCAAATATAGCTAACCGGGCGGGGCATTAGAGCTTAACTGCAGGAACATGTCACCTACCCTTGGTTCTGGGGTGCCCTTACTTCGCCCGCTGACCAGACGATTGAACAAACCCCTTTGATTGCTAAACCCTGGTGAACACTTTAATGGTGTCCAATCTGGTTTGAAACAATATATGTATTGTGCCCACTATTGGCGACAACTCACCCTTTTGTGCAGTGACAACTTACACAGCGCACCCCGCTTGCTTAACTGCCGTCGGATCACAGATGCACAGATCTACTGTCCATCTCTGACCCTAAATGCTTTAAACCCGCAAAAGTGTTGGAATCCCAGATTCCCAGTTTCCTGTTTAGCCGCAGTACACCCTCAGTGGATCCGCTAGGCTACAGCTTTCCTACCCTTTCTTATCCAGGTTGCTGACCCTGCACAGTACCTTCCCCCAAATGCTTAATGCGTTTATATCCCATATTCAGAGATACTGAGGTGCCTTAGTAGTGTAACCAGGCAGCAGCTCATTGCAATTACTGCAATTAACCTCTGACCCTCTCCTAGTTCCCATCAGTGATGTCCTGTTTTGATCTAAAAGAAACTTGTTTTTATGGCTGTCGCCTGAAACACTAACACCACATTTGACTGCAACAGACTCCCACACATCACTGGCATGAAAATTAAGTTGGACAATAGTCTTTAAAACCATCCTTTTAAGAAATATTCCTGGTCAACAGGGCAGGAATCTGCATCTCAGAGCAGGCTCGATCAGGTGACACCCTGAAAGGCTGGGGCCTGTGCCCAAAACCAAAAGCCAAAGACACACAATTGATGGACGGAATGCAGGACAAATCAAAACATTCTCCCCCAGTCAAGAGATCTGGGTTAAATCCATCATTCTTTTGTTCACCATGCCACCCCAGTTTAAACCTGGCCATATGCAAATCAGTCTTTACCCTGTGCCTCATGGGAACAGTCCAGCCCGAACTGCCAAGCCAGGTCCTCCCTGGACCGGAAACAAGCATCCTAGGACCGGTCTCGGGGCTTCTCCCCTCTTCAGCCAAGATAGCTTGAGTCCAGTGACACAGTGAGCCCGGGACCTACGTCTAGGCATACCCGGCGCACTTAGGGCGAGAAAGCAAAAGACACACAATTGATGGACAGAATGTAGAACAAATCAAAACATTCTCCCCCAGTCAAGAGATCTGGGTTAAATCCATCATCCTTTTGCTCACCATGCCACCCCAGTTTAAACCTGGCCATATGCAAATCAGTCTTGACCCTGTGCCTCATGGGAATAGTCCAGCCCGAACTGCCAAGCCAGGTCCTCCCTGGACCAGAAACAAGCATCCTAGGACCGGTTTCGGGGTTTCACCCCTCTTCAGCCAGGATAGCTTGAGTCCAGTGACACAGTGAGCCCGGGACCTACGTCTAGGCATACCCGGCGCACTTAGAGCGAGAAAGCAAAAGACACACAATTGATGGACGGAATGCAGAACAAATCAAAACATTCTCCCCCAGTCAAGAGATCTGAGTTAAATCCATCATTCTTTTGCTCACCATGCCACCCCAGTTTAAAACCAAAAGCCAGCATATATATGGACCCTCATCATGGCAACGTTTGCTGATGCCCACGAGCTGAAGCCCTTCACGTCGCCATCGCCAGAAGACAGCACACTCGACATGGCCCAAGCACACCCCGGCTACGGACCCACAACCCCTACCCCCGCCGCCCATCACCTCGAAGCAGCCTAGAAGGTGGCACCTAGAGGGCAAATAAACCAACCCGACGGGCCCTGATCTCGCTCCGTAAAATTCCAATTCTGCCCGCAGGCACACAAGCGCAACTTAATGCCGCTCAGCCGGAACCCATCGATTAGCGTGTAGCCCAACAAGGGGAATCTTCAATCTACTCTGACGGCGCTGCATGGTGTCAGCAAGACACAACGGGACGTCCAACTACCAAGTAGACTGGGAAAGAGTCTACCAGGGTCAAGGGAGGGCTCAACATGGCTTGTCCGGACATACTCTCCGACCGCCCTCCCGAAATTATGCACCCAGAACAACCGATACCGGGGTCTATGAGGTCGCGAACCCTGGAGAAGGAATGACAGTGGGGTGTAAGTGCAACCTGTGTGCCATAGTTAACTCTAGTCGCAACTTCCTAATAACCTGCCTAGAAACTCCACAAGATCCGAGTGGGCGCCCGAACACCCGACGAGGACTGGGAGGCAGAGCACCATCCTCCCGAATGCCACTGTCCAACCAACGTGGACAATCTGTCACTTCCAATTGGCGGTGGAAATAGGCTAAGATTTACCACCTCCGGTCATAAGAACCAGACAAACTTGGATTTTGTTGGACAAACAGTAGCGCCACCGCGTTAACTTTGCAAATCATGTGAGAGGGCTTCAGGAAACGAAAGAACAGCCATAATTGTGTCATTGTCGAATCACCGCTTCACTGGCCTACTTTAAAACTACTGCAATCAGGGCAGCCCCTGGTACTGTACCACAATACACATGTACGGTATCCTGTAGGCCATATAATTCATTGCTCTGATTGGTTGGAGCATAGTGACACGTACTAGCGGGCCCGGCTAATTGTAACCCTACATGCGGCACAACTCGCCACATTCCCGTCTCATGGACCCCACCCACAATCCAACCCATGCAAACGAAAGGAATACGGCAGCAAAAGCTCATTTAAGTGGTAATCCAATACGAGTTGCGCCGTTCTTCCTAAATGAACCACTTCCGCATGCCTGCCAATTGGAAGAGGCCAATGCTTCTCAATTCAATTGAGTAGTCAGTGGGTGACCCTCTAGCTTATCAGAAATCGCCCCCCAAACATTTGCACCTAGGAGGGGCAGAGTTGAAATTTTAGCAAACCTCTTTGCGACTGTGGGAAGCAATCTAGGAACTCATCAACTCACTACTACCCCGTCTGCTGCTCCGCATGAGGGCCACTCCGTTCTGCCCCTTCAAAATGCTTCCAAAACTTTGACCGCAATCCCATAGGTCGCTACTCTGGAAATCGAAGGAAAGTTGAAGGTAATGCCCGACTCGTTCACCTACACATGCATCAGCCATTTTGTGCAATCTCAAGGGGTGAAATACGGCAGAGAGCAATGCTCCTCCAACCGTAGCTCACCCTCCTACACTGCCATGACTGCCTTAGACCTCAGCTCCACGCTGGCATCCCCGAGTTTCAGGTAGAAGGGGCCCGCTGCCTGCGTGAACCCTCTGTGCGGCGATACACTGGCCCCGGCAAACTGCTGCACCGTACTTGGAGCCCCTGGGAGAGCAGAGGCAGCCCAGCTGGGTGAGAGGACCTCTTGGCGGGTGCCCTAATCAGCACGCTGCGACCTCACCACATGCAAACCACCGCCCAGCAGCCTGGCCCCTCGATGTGCAGGCCAGAAAGCAGGGGTAGTGAAGCGTGACCCTTCAGCATTAGTGCATGAGAACAGTAGAACATTTTCTCCTCTAAATCCCTGTAAACATAGCCTGCGGTAGGTGCAGCTGACCTCCGCCTCTAAGCGTTGTTGATCAAAGACAGTGAGCATGGCTGAAATATATAGAGCATTCGGCGCCATGAAACACGAGAGATGATCCTAATGGCCAGATCCACGAAACTATTGCACTAATAAATAGCCTTCACCCAGAGCTGCTAGACACAAACAAAAGCCACATCATCGCCTGCACAATCTGTATTCTGAGTCGGTCCCCCAGGCACCCCTGTGTGCCACCAACTTTTGTTCTGTTCAAGCCTCTGTTTGCCCTGCTGTCATTTCTCTGTCGTTATGCAAAAATGCATCTCCCTCATCTGCGCCACGACTGCTCCCATGCGACACCCCTTTCACACACATCACCAGAGCTGCAAACAAAACAGTGAAGGACCTGCATCAACCGGAAAGAGGGCCCTGTATCTGAGCCCCTGCCGGCCCCCATGCATCCGCACCCACAATGACATAGTGCACGTAGGGGGGCAAGCACATCATGACCGCGCACCCCTCGTCCTTGCGCTGGATCCATCAGGCATCTGGCCACTATTGGGGTCCGTGCTCAGCCAGACCCCGGGACAACCGGACCATGCATGCTGTGTAGATATGTAATGCCCCCAGCATTAAAACCATGTGTAATCGAACCAGGAGATTTCAGGTCAAGCTAACCCCAATCCTACGAAGCAAGAACCAACCCACAGCAGTTCCTAATTAACAACCATCCCGCATCAAACAGACAGGACGGAAAGACCGCAGGAACATCGCACTCCATGCCTACGCCCGCAGATTAACAACACAAGTAAAGAATCAATGGCCTAAGCAGGGGCGTAGAGATAGTTATTTTGACAGCCTTTTGGCGTTTTTTTACAGCGCTTTACATGACAGCCTGTTGTTTTAGGTACGGGGAGATTACGAAAAGTCCAAGCCTCCCCCCAGACTCGATCCCGGTTCTCCAGCTCCCCAGCATTAAAGTCTGCTGCCCTAGCCATTAGGCCAAACAAACAAGCAATAGCAGAGCAGCAGTTTACATTCCTCAAAACAGCTGTATATAGTTATCCCAGTTCGAAAGTGAATTCCATCTAATCCCAACGAACTAGACCCAGGGTGAAATTCACGCTCCACTGCCCCAGCTCACAAAAACCCAACTCAATCTCACAGAAATGGGCCCTGGGTGACCTGTACGAGCTCAGCATGTCGCAGACCGGACCAAATAGAAATTCGCTCCACCCGGCAGCAGTCCTGCCATACCAATGGGACCATCCATCGGAAAAGCGAAGTTTTCCCGACGCAAAAGACCATCAATCCCTCCGCCCCAAATGACAAGAAAACCGGAAGGGAGGGGGGCGCAAGCACGCATCTAATTATTCCCAAAACCATGAACCATCACGGGGCGCAGGGCAGGAGCTTAGCGCACTCGGGCCCTGCAACCCTACGCTCATTTTGTCTTCGGAAAATTGGAACAAACCAATAATTTAAATGCGTAGAGAACCCACAAAGCCTCCCCGGGGACAAAGCACGCCTCCAACCACTCCCGGAACCGTGAAGCTTGTAACATTCAACGGCAAGGAGTACTGCCCTAGTGAGCCATGATATTAAGTGCCCGCCTTCCGTTCTCAGTTCACACGAAGCTTCACTACCATCGGCTGCTGTATCCCGCCTGATTCACGTGAGCTAGATCACCCTAACATATAGAGGTACAAGCTGAGCAATCGGTGCGAGGCGGGCAAGGTCCGAGCTGCCTGGGGTTTAGCTTCACGCACCCATTGAGCCTCTTGGACTCCCTCAACACCACTGTAGCACACTCTCGGCAGGAGTGCCGCGTAGTGCGCTAAGCTCCTTCAAGCTGCACAGTCAGGAGGGGGGAGGTGAACCACGAAGACGGATACTGCCCATTGTGACTGCTCAGTTTAAAGTGGTGACCAGGGCACGACCGGGATGTTTACAGCCGATTCTACTACCCGGACACGGCTCTATGGTTCCCCATACAACGCCGGGCCGGGCGTGCCCCAAAGCCAGCAGAAATGCCCCGGGCTCCCACAAGAGGAGGGGCGTCAGTTTCACAGGAAAATAAATGCAATGTCAGATCAGCATGCATGTTGCGCGCCCTCAGGAAGATCCTCCTAGTCAATACAATGTGGCAGCTACTCCTGCCGGAACTTGCCCCACTGCGCCCTGACACTCGCTACACAAGCCCCCGAGACACACCGCGCACTTCAATTATTTGGTTTGCTAGGGCGGAGGCGGCCTGGCTGCTGCCAAGGCGGGGGCGGCGTGCACTCGTGGCACCTTCCCCCGTGCCTAGCGCCTACAACCGTTGCCCGCACAGTCGTCTCTTGCCACCCCAGAGTGCTAATTGCTGAGGCGGGGCACCATGTATCCTGCCGTGACAAGGAGGGCCCACCCGTTCCCGTGGTATGCTCCCCGCACCCAGCGACCAACTAATGAGGTCCAGCGACACCGCACAACCGGGCCGTGGGTCCATAGATCCCGCAACCGAATCAAAGACACCTCCGGCGGCCACAGCCCATGGCCTGCAACTTCTGCCCCTGCCCAGCTCCACTCATGCTGCCAAGGCTCCAACCGCAGAAGTATTAAATCTAGGTCCATGCTCTGCTGTGCCCTCATCGACAAGGAACCCACATGGACGGACCAAGGAAGCCCTCACATCCGAAAACCCGACCCCTACTACACACGGGGCCTCGGGTCCCCAACCACGCTACTCGACTGACACCCCGCACAGCCCTATACTGAAGGGGAAATACTTGTGTGGGAGTGGGTTAACAATACCCCTGTACTCACCAAACAATGCTGATGTGAGGACTAGACAGCGGAAGAACCAACTCCAGACAATGGATGAAGACGGCGTGTCGGGCGCGCAAAAGAGGGCGCCAAGATGGTGGGGGAGGCCTATATACCCCTCCCCCAGTCCTAGCGCCCCAGAAGTGACGCACCCTAGCATGCCGTGACAAAGCTGAGGGGACTCCTCCCTGAGTCCCTGCCCCTAAGGGGGAGTGTGGGGTGCCCCGATGATACTAGAGGGCTGCCCTCTTTAGTGGCCCCCTGCGGGGGCCTCGGTCAGCCACATTTCGCATCTGCTATATATTAACATGGAAATGCAGTGGTATAAGGAAGTGCACAGGCGGTATATATCAAAGGTAGGGGAGGGGGCTAACTGGGAGAATGGATGCGATACAACAAGCTGCTATTTCTAAGTTCGGTGCACGCGACAAAGGGGGGGGATGAGCTGAGCTGTCCCTTGTAAACAATTCCTGGGGTTGTCTGGCGGATGAGGCACCAAGACACCAGGTTAGCAGCCCACTAGAGTGTTGGAGTGGCCATCACTTCCCGTTATGTTCTCTGTTACTTCTATTGCAGTTGCTGCTGATTTGAAGTGGGTGAGTGTCAGACCTGAGTGTTCTGACATGTCAGTGTATTCTGTGAGGAAGGCATTGTCGATGGGCGAGAGGGGCCATATGCACAGAGCATGCCTTGGGGGCAATAGTGCTGCTGGTGTCAGATGTATATCATTGTCTAACTAGAGATGTGGGGGGTGTCAGTACAAGATGCATGGTAATATTTGTGTATGAGGAGAGAGGGCGGTTCCTAAGAGGGCTATACAAAGGGTGTTTAACTTCCCAGTTTCCACTATTCCTGGTTTGCTCGAGGTGGGTCCCCCGCAATGTTGCATGGTCCCGTGTGGTGGTGATGGGGGGTGGGGTTGAGAGGGGGTGTTGGAGGTGAGGGGAGAGAAGAGGAGAGGAGAGAGAAAGAAAAAAAGGGGGGATGGGAGAGAGAGAGAGCGTCTGGCCAGAAGAATGGGAGGGAGAGGGTGGGGGGCTGCGGGGTCAGGTCATAGAATAGGTGCAAGCTCCAGTTGAGATGGGGGGAGAGGAGAAGGACTGGTAGAGCAGTTAGAGGGTAATGGTATGGAGGAGGAGAAGGTGGGAAAGGGAGATATGTGTGCAGGCGGAATGTAGATGTGTATGTGTCAGTCATAAAGGGTGGGCGTGGGGAGAGTGATAGGCAGGGCAGGGAGAATAGAAGGATGGGGCAGTGTGGGCAACTAGCGTAAGAGGAGTGCTATAGTGAGTGAAGTGAAGTAGAGTTGGGTGCGGGCAGATGCAATACCCAGGGAGAGTATGAAATGCTGAGTGTCATGAGTCAGCTGTGGGGGGAATGTGGTCAAGGTCTCCTGCTGCGTTGGCGTCCATGGCGCAGTCCTCTATTCGTAGGAAGGGCACCCAGACCTGTAAAAACAGGTCAGACTGGTCCTGTAGGTTGTAAATAATTCATTTGTGGGAGGCGGTATTTATCATTGCCACCAACCAGGCCTCCTGTGAAGGCGGTGTCGGCGACCTCGGTTGTCGTAGGATATTGGTTGTGGCAACTGCTGTGTGAAAGAGTCGGCGTTGTGCCCGTCAGAGCTCTGGCGAGTGTCGCAAGTAGTACAGTATAATGGCGGCGGAGGTGAGCGGCAGATGGAGGGGCATAGAGGTGCTCAGAGTCTGGCCCACATAGGACCAGAAGGGCTGCACCGGTGGACACTCATATATAATATGCGCTGTATCACAACATGTATCTATCTGCACATCTCCAACAGCTCACTTGTGGGAGCAGACCGGCCCTATGTAGTTTCATCGGCGTCCAGTGCCAGTCATGCAGGACCTTGAAAAGGCAGAATTTCAGACGCATCTCTCTTGTGCCCTTATCCAGGGCCTCAAGTACATCTGTCCACTCATCTTCTTCATAGGAGATTGACAGCCGTGTTTGCAATTTGGCATTAAGAGCCCGCAATCGGGGTTGTGAGAAGAGGTGGGAGGAGATGACTCCATAGAGTCCAGAAACAACTCCTTTGTATTTCCCCCACGTGTGGAGGTACATTATCACCGGTGAGCTTGACAAGGTCCAGGGGCGGGCCTAGAAATCTTTTCATACATTCCCGCAATTGGACATACTTCCAAGATTGCGATGCGGGAAGGCCAAACTCTTCTCTCAACGGCGTGAACGTTTTGAATTCACCAGCAATGAGGAGCTGGTCAATAATGTGGATGGCCGCTGCCTTCCATTGGGGCCAAGACTGACTCAGTCTGGCGATGGATATGCCCGCATTCCTCCATATGGGGCCTTCACATAAAGTCTAGGATCTCAGCAGGCGGTGTGCTCAGTGCCAGGCCCTCTGCATGGCTGATAGTACCGAATGGGCGGCATGTTGTCGACTTATCCCTGTTCCATATAGGGCAGAGAGGCCTGCCTCAGCTGCTAGCAAGTGATTTTCAACATGTACCCAGTGTGGCGTGTCTGGAGTATCCACCAACATGTACGTCAGCTGAGAAAGTTGGAGGGCAAGGGCATAATGCTCTATCGAAGGAAGGCCCAGTCCTCCACTGGTGCACTGGGCCTTGAGTTTTGGCACGGCCAGGCGGGGTTTCGAAGAGCCCCACATGAAGTCCTTGATCTTGGAATCTATGAGGTACAGTGTGGTAAGGGGCACCTGGATGGGGAGCATGCCGAGGGTGTAAAGAAAGCGCGGGAGTGTAACCATTCGCACTGCCTGCACTCTGCCCCACATGGAAAGCCCCAGCACTTTCCATTTCTCGAAGTCCCGTTGCATCTAGGTGTTCAGTGGGTTCAGATTATCCGAGGCCATACCAGCCATGCCTTTGTTCACCAAGATGCCAAGATATTTTTTCCGCAAGGGTTGCCAATGGAAGGGGAGCCCATGTATGGCCACTTTCGTGGTGTCAGGAACCCAAGATTACAGATAGGTTTAATTGCGCTTCGAAGACTCAAAGTTTGTACACCCCGAGCAATGGAACGTTCATGGGTGGAGCTGACTCGGAAATGGCGCCAGAAAAGGCCACCAGAACTGAGTAGCTGTTAGCGTTCTAGTGTTTGGCAGAGAACGCGCTGGAATCCTAGGTGAGGCTCGCGCTGCCTAGGAACTGCGCACTTCACCAAGAATTCTAGAGAGTCAGGTGCGCATTCCAGTGCGCGCTGACTAGAAGAGTTTCAGTTCTCGCTCGAAGGCTTTTCAGAATCTACCCTGAAGAGTTTTCGGAAGTTCAGTAGATACAAGTTCGAAATCTGAGTTCCATGAAGTAAAGTGACTTTTGAGGAGAACAGCAAATCTTAGTTGTGAAGATTTCGCACCGAGTCGTCAGGAAGAGGAAGCAGCGTCAACAGGAGCATCTGAAGGAAGCACAAGAAAAATGAAGCTAAGTTAACGAGTGTATATTTGTCACGTCAGAGAACTGAAGTAAATTACCGAAAGCAAAAGAGTCATAGAACTTACTGTGAGGGAAGTGGCTTTACTGTAATTCTTCACAGAGATAACGAGTAGTAACGACAAGTCCTGAAAAAGAATTGCAATATAGATTAGAACTCTTGAGCAACTACAAATAATAGAATAGGATAAAACCATACTTACCACAGAAATAAGTCGTCGAACAATAGCTAAGTACTGAGAGAGAAATACCACCACGAAAAGAGAAGAAAGCATTAAACACACAGATGAATAATTACCAATAGGAAAAGACCTCAAACACCGTAAGTAGTATACCAAATTAAAATAGATAACGTCAGGTTTAAAAGAAAGCAGAAGTTCTTAACAGATAAATGTAACTATATTACAGGTGTGCAAAAAAGAAAAAGAAGCTGTGAATTAAGGCAGATACCAAGGAAGATAAGACATAGGAGAGTAAAGAGAAAAATAGGAAAGTAAGTGAGAAGCTCAGAGAGAAAGATTTATATGAGGCAGATAAACCTTGGGTTCTAGCTATTTCCTTTTTTTTAATTGCAGACGAAGAATATAGTTAATGAAATAAAAGCACACACAGAAAAGAAATAGAAGAGAAGCAGAGTTCTGAAATTAGCATGGTAAGGAAATAAGGCAATAGGGGTTAAGAGATAAGAGAGGTTAAGGACTAAAAGTTTATGATAACAATAACTTTTATCTACAGGTTATCTCTTCAGCAAAAGAAGTCTGCTGGACGGACTCCTGAAGGAAGCCGCAGAACAGTCTCTTCTCTCTTTTGTTATTTTATCCACTTTCCCCCTTCCCCCTAGATAGCCACTCTAGAGACTTGTCACACTAAGCTCTGGATTGCTGTCGGGGTGGATTTGGGAACTAGCATCTCTGTTCCTGTGTAAGTTTGAGTACCGTAATTAGAGTCTGACACGTGGCACCCTCAGGTACGGAGAGTGCTTCACTTTGTCCCAGTTTATTTTGTAACCAGAAAAGGAAGAGAACCATTCCATGATTTGGAGATGGGATGGTAAGGAGTGATTCAAATCCAAGAGGGTAAGCAGTATGTCATCTGCATAGAGGTAGATTTTGGATTCCCCGATGGGGAGGTGTAAGCCTGTGACATTAGCTGAGTTACGTATGGTGGCCGCCAAGGGTTCCATGGCCAGGAGAAATAGAAGCAGGGATAGAGGACATACCTGGCGCATCCCTCGTCGAATTGGGAATGGGTCCGATACGAAGCCCCCGCAGTTGACCTGTGCGGTGGGGTTATCATAGAGCAGTCGCACCTGGGTGAGGAACGAGTCTCCCAGGCCGAAATGCTCCATTACCTTGAAAAGGTATTTCCATTTGATACGATCGAACACCTTTTCCGCGTCAAGTGAGAGTACTAGGGTGTCGGTCTTGAGGTCCTTGGCTGACCATAAAGTATGGGCCAGGGTGTGCAAATGGTTTCTAGAGGAGCTGCCTGGGACGAACCCTGCTTGTGTATGATGCACCAACGAAGGGAGTACTCTACGGAGGTGGGAGGCTAGGATGCTGGCCAATATTTTAATATCGCAATTCAGCAGAGAGATGGGTCAGTAGCTTCCACACAGCAGAGAATCTTTTCCCGGTTTGGTTAGGACAGCAATGATTGCTCTGTTGGAAGGAGAACCCAGAGAGGAAGATTGCTCTGCCTCGTGGTATGCCGCTGGAGAGTATCGACTACCTTTTATACCGACAAACAGTAAAACTCTGCTGGAAGCCATCTTCTCCAGGGGCCTTATGATAGGGCAGCTTGGCTATCGCCGATGCGACCTTGTCCCAGCTGATCTCCCCATCCAGGAGCTCCCTGCCTTTGTCCGAGAGGCGGGGGATATTGGCCTCCTTGAGGAAATCAACCATCCTGTCCTCCCAGGTCAGTTCTCCCGGAGTGTAAAGAGATTTGTATAATGAAGCAAACCCATTCATGATGTTCTGGGGATGGCTGAGGGTTTCCCCTCCTGCCAAACGTATGGCCAGTATGGCCATGGCAGACTCTCGGTGACGGAGCTGAGTCACTAGTAGCCTCCCTGCTTTTTACCCCCTGCTAGTAGTGCCTCCCTTTCATCCTCTGTAGAGCGTATTCTGCTTTGGAGGTGAAGATGCTGTTGAGTGCCATCCGGGATTGTTACAATGCTTTCTCGTGGTGTAGGGTAAGTGTTGCTGAGTAGAGGTGGGTGTAGGTCTTCATATCGTGCTCCAATTCAGTCTGTCTGGTAGCAGCCTGTCTATTGGCCTGTGCTGCGTCCCTCATGAGTTGGCCCCTGATGGTGGCTTTTGCTGCGGCCCATAGAGTTCTGCCTGAGTTTACTGATCCACGATTCACAGAAAGATATACTTTCAGGTGCGCTTGTAATTTAGCTTTGCCTTTAGGGGACCGATGCCACTGAATATTCATCCGGCAGGGTTTACGGCCGGGCCAACCCTATATTCAGTAGCATGAGGACCGGGGAGTGGTCAGAGAGTGCCTCCTCCAGTATGTGAGTCTCTCGGGTTAGTTGCACCACTCCGTGTGACATAAGGAAATAGTTGAGTCGGGAGAGTGTGCCGTGAGTCGAGGAGGTAAAAGTGTATTCCCTATACACAGGATGACTAAGCCGCCAGTGATCCACCAGTCCATTGTCCTCTAGCACGTCGTTCATCAAAGCCCTGTCTGCTGCTTTGCACCTGTCCATGGGTCCTGTTCTGTCCAGGACTGGGTCTCTCATTAAATTTCAGTCTCCGCCAATGAGGTCCTGCGAGGTGCCTATTTCCACCAGAAGGCGGTTTTACTGAAGGAGGAACAACTTTTCCGCTCCTCTAGGAGCGTAGACCAAGCCTACGCAGACATGATGGTCCCCAAGTCTCAGTTTGGCGAATACGTAATGGCCTTCTTTGTCTGACCATGTCTTGGTCACCGTGACTGGGAGGGATTTGCATAGCAGAATTGCCACACCACACTTGCGCTGTGGTCCCACCCAGTCGCTACGAAGTTTGTCAGATTCTAAGGCATCAAGATGGGTTTCCTGCAGCAGTGCCACATCAACCTGCTTGGAGTGTAGGTAGGAGAGTATTTTTTTCCACTTGATTTAATGGTTGAGGCCATGGACGTTCCAAGTGATGGCACGTAAGGGATGAGTAGCACACATGGTGTAGGTCGGGGGTGAGTAGAGGAGGAGAGGAGTACCCTAGAGAATGGGGAGGACCGTTTTTGTGTGGGATCAGCGGAGCGGGAGGCAGCACAGGCAGATCATGTCTATGCAGTGTATAACTGTGGCGTGATGTCGGAGACTCTATATGAGGGAAAGGGATGAATGTAGGAAGGGGAAGGGAAGCCCAAAGAACTGCGTAAGTGAAAGGGGCAGAGGGTTGTATAGGATAGTTAGTGAAAAGGGAAGAAAATAGGACAGGTGGTATGAATCTGCGGGTTTGGGAAATGTGATAGGGGAAGTGTCGCACTATTGGTGGGGTAGAGAAAAGAAGAGCGGATCAATTGAAAAGAGGGTGGGTTGGACGCTGGGGGGGCGTATGTAGATGGTAAAAGGCCCGACACGTCCGAACCAGGAAGAGTAAGAGGGTAGGGGGAAGGGGGAAGTAGCAGGGAGCGGGTGGCTGCAATTAGCCCAGCAGCGCAGAGCTGGGGACACTAAGATTTGTACCGCGGGTCTAAGCGCACAGGTGCGCCTCTCCGATGGTGGGGTCCTTCGAGGGGGAAGGGCATTGTCTAGGTCTGGTCTCAAGAATGGCAAGGCGAGGCGGCCTGTGGGCAGCCACTGCTAATAATAATAAGGAAGCGGCGAGGGGAGGTAATCGGGCAGCAGAGGGCGGGGCATTCTGTCCCATGTTAATCAGGGTGTGTGTTCGGGGTGGGGCAGCGGGCCGTCGCCCCAACCGATATCAGACTAAAAGAAGCAAGGAGTTGGTAGAGTATATCAGGCTAAGCATAGATATTTATGTCAGTCATAAACATGAACAACAAAATCTGCAGTGTAATTCGTAACAACAACAAGCATCAATGGATTTCATATGCAGCATATAAACTTATACATTTGTTCAACAGGCAATTTAATGTGTGCGATACTCAGCTGTCCGACGTCTGGCTGCTGCATCTCTTCGCGGGAGGATGCCCACTCTGCGAACTTCCACCGGCTCCTGCACCAACACCAACATGGGGGTCCCTCCAGAGGTTTTTTCCCCTCAATCCGCACCTGTGGTGGGCTTTATGGGATAAAAGCTGCAACAATTTGGAGAGCTGAGGCCTTATCCTCCTGGAAATGGGCCGTTCTCTCATGGTCCCTACCACATTTCCGGGAGCCACTGGTGATTCGCCGGCTGCCATCCAGTGCTTGAGAGAGGGAAAGATTACAGGCCTGTTCTGGGGCACCGTGCTGAATATCCATGCCCTGTGAGTCCAGACTGTCCAGAAACAGGCGTAGGTCCTCCGGGTTGTAGAAATCCTTTGAGTCGCCATCTTTGGTGATACGGAAGCGAGCGGGTTCGAATAGACCGTACTTAATATTCATTTGGCATAGTTGGGGTCTGAGAGAGAGGAATGCCTTGCGGCGGTCATTAGTTTCTCTGGAGAAGTCCGCGGCCAGGTGGATGTCGTGCACCTCGTATGCGAATGGACCTTGGGTGCATGCTATGACCATCATCTGCCTCACTTGCTTGTGGTGGAGAAGTCAAGCAATGATGGGCCGAGGGCGTTCCGCCAGATCTATGTGTGGGGGGCCGAGATGGTGGGCAAGCTGGAGCTCCAGCGGAGGTCGAAGGTGATGCTCAGGAGTGCCAGGAGGGTGTCTCCTAGAAATGCCCTTGTGTCAGAGCCCTAAAGTTTTTCTGGGAAGCCAAAAAATCGTACATTGTCTATCCTGCTGGGATTCTCCAAGTCAATCTATTTGCTGCAGAGAAAGAGGAGTTCTCAATCCTTGTCCTGGATTACGTCTAGGCGTCCCTCCACTGTGGATATCCTGTGGTCTAGCCCCTCCGCACATGTGTAGAACCCTGCTATATCTGCCCTGATTGACTTTGTCTCCTTCGCCAATGTCGATATGGTAGTGTCTATCCCTTCCAGCCGCTGGCCGACAGCTGGGATTTCCTGTAGGATGCAATCCATGGTGACACCTTGGGAGGGAGCAGGCAGAGACGGAGTGGGACTACCCACATTTAGGGTGGCGCCCTTCGTAACCATGTGGGGTAATTGTTTGAGTGCTTTGTAAATAAAGTTGCCGGGAGGCTTGTTGGTGGACCTTCGCCACTATGCGTGCGGTGGCCCCCTTTGTTGGTATGCCGATACAGTGGGGGAAAGAAAGAAAGCAGAGCGGTGCCGTCGATGCCCGAGTAGTGGGCTAGTGGATATAGAGATCTGGACAGGTACCGCGTAATGATCCAAACGCGTGAGGAGGTGTACTGCCTGATGCTGGTTCAGTACTTGGGGTCTCTCAGTTCTCTGCGCGAGGGTCCCAGAGATATTCCTCCAATCCAATTAGCTGCCCGGACTGTTAGGGCGGAAAGGGGGTCTGCGTGTTCTCCAGGATCTCTAGAGGTGTCGGATACAGGGGTCTCCTGCGCGCACCTGCAAGCAAGTACTCTGCGAGTAAGGGCCGGAGGCTGGAGCCGCCATGTCCCTCCACCTACGGCTGTCTGGCACCGAGGGTGTCCAATTTTGAACTGGCTAGGGTCATAACGGCTGCCACATACCAGGCCTGTGTGCAGATCTCCTGCGTCCCGGTTGACATCTTCTTGAAGGGAGTGACTCCAAAGGGGGTATTTCTCCTTCGTGTGTCCCAGAAGATGGGACGGCGGTGTTTTAGGGGGCCCCCCTGCAAAGCCTGGTGGTCACTCTGAGGCCAGGAAGGGGAGGGGGTGCAGGGGGTGTTATGTCATCCCACAGTTCCCTCCTCACCTCTCACCAGTTGATGTGTTCTACCCCCTGGGCAGTGCTTAATTTGTAAAATATGAAGTGCAGGTGCTGAAATGTATTTCGGAGGCCACACCTACTTTTTGCTGGCTCCACCCACTCCCTCCACTGGCTCCATCCACTTACTCACAGCGTATCATCAAAAAGGCCGCAACCTTGAATTTTTCTTCAAAGGATTTAAAATCAGCCTCAGAACCTTGCCACCCAAAAGAACATACGTCAAAATCATCTAACATTCTCCTAGAAAACAGAGTTGATTTCTCAGAACACTTCACTTAATATTTCATGGACAGCCAAATGTTCTCCACAGAAAATAACATCCATGGTGACTTCAACATTCAGAGGAAAAAGAAAAACAAGAAGTGTTCCTCCAACATCAATGTTCATGTGAAGAAATTCAACTTTCATTGACCCACTAACACCCACCTCCCATAAAGCCAGAAAAACACTTGAGCCATGATCTCCAGCACCGGCACCAGATTATGTCTTTACTATAGACCTTACGGTAACGGAGCTGGTTTTCAGCATTACCTCCCCATCCTGCCATGTTGCCCACTTACACACTCAGTCAGTGGGAATTGAGGACGGCGGACCCAGAACGAGGCTCCACTGCCACGCACCCAAACAAAAAGCAGCGTTGGTTGGTTTGGAATGGGCCCCACGCCACCCACTGCCACCCACGGGGTGGCATATTTATGATCATGGTGGCATGGCAGCTACGCTAGCGCTACTAGTATTTAATTAAAGTTTACCTAATTTAACTTCTTCCATACAGCTTAACAGTTAACTACTGTTAAGTAACTGTCAGTGCAGTGTCATGTAAAACAGTACTTAAATTTCTGGTTCGTGCCGGGCGGCCAGCCCGGGACACACACACGACTGCCTGCAGCCTTGGGCTGCTGCGCAGCTTTATTTAACTGATTAGGCCTGGCTGCCAAATCATGTGAGAGGGCTTCAGGAAACGAAAGAACAGCCATAATTGTGTCATTGTCGAATCACCGCTTCACTGGCCTACTTTAAAACTACTGCAATCAGGGCAGCCCCTGGTACTGTACCACAATACACATGTACGGTATCCTGTAGGCCATATAATTCATTGCTCTGATTGGTTGGAGCATAGTGACACGTACTAGCGGGCCCGGCTAATTGTAACCCTACATGCGGCACAACTCGCCACATTCCCGTCTCATGGACCCCACCCACAATCCAACCCATGCAAACGAAAGGAATACGGCAGCAAAAGCTCATTTAAGTGGTAATCCAATACGAGTTGCGCCGTTCTTCCTAAATGAACCACTTCCGCATGCCTGCCAATTGGAAGAGGCCAATGCTTCTCAATTCAATTGAGTAGTCAGTGGGTGACCCTCTAGCTTATCAGAAATCGCCCCCCAAACATTTGCACCTAGGAGGGGCAGAGTTGAAATTTTAGCAAACCTCTTTGCGACTGTGGGAAGCAATCTAGGAACTCATCAACTCACTACTACCCCGTCTGCTGCTCCGCATGAGGGCCACTCCGTTCTGCCCCTTCAAAATGCTTCCAAAACTTTGACCGCAATCCCATAGGTCGCTACTCTGGAAATCGAAGGAAAGTTGAAGGTAATGCCCGACTCGTTCACCTACACATGCATCAGCCATTTTGTGCAATCTCAAGGGGTGAAATACGGCAGAGAGCAACGCTCCTCCAACCGTAACTCACCCTCCTACACTGCCATGACTGCCTTAGACCTCAGCTCCACGCTGGCATCCCCGAGTTTCAGGTAGAAGGGGCCCGCTGCCTGCGTGAACCCTCTGTGCGGCGATACACTGGCCCCGGCAAACTGCTGCACCGTACTTGGAGCCCCTGGGAGAGCAGAGGCAGCCCAGCTGGGTGAGAGGACCTCTTGGCGGGTGCCCTAATCAGCACGCTGCAACCTCACCACATGCAAACCACCGCCCAGCAGCCTGGCCCCTCGATGTGCAGGCCAGAAAGCAGGGGTAGTGAAGCGTGACCCTTCAGCATTAGCGCATGAGAACAGTAGAACATTTTCTCCTCTAAATCCCTGTAAACATAGCCTGCGGTAGGTGCAGCTGACCTCCGCCTCTAAGCGTTGTTGATCAAAGACAGTGAGCATGGCTGAAATATATAGAGCATTCGGCGCCATGAAACACGAGAGATGATCCTAATGGCCAGATCCACGAAACTATTGCACTAATAAATAGCCTTCACCCAGAGCTGCTAGACACAAACAAAAGCCACATCATCGCCTGCACAATCTGTATTCTGAGTCGGTCCCCCAGGCACCCCTGTGTGCCACCAACTTTTGTTCTGTTCAAGCCTCTGTTTGCCCTGCTGTCATTTCTCTGTCGTTATGCAAAAATGCATCTCCCTCATCTGCGCCACGACTGCTCCCATGCGACACCCCTTTCACACACATCACCAGAGCTGCAAACAAAACAGTGAAGGCCCTGCATCAACCGGAAAGAGGGCCCTGTATCTGAGCCCCTGCCGGCCCCCATGCATCCGCACCCACAATGACATAGTGCACGTAGGGGGGCAAGCACATCATGACCGCGCACCCCTCGTCCTTGCGCTGGATCCATCAGGCATCTGGCCACTATTGGGGTCCGTGCTCAGCCAGACCCCGGGACAACCGGACCATGCATGCTGTGTAGATATGTAATGCCCCCAGCATTAAAACCATGTGTAATCGAACCAGGAGATTTCAGGTCAAGCTAACCCCAATCCTACGAAGCAAGAACCAACCCACAGCAGTTCCTAATTAACAACCATCCCGCATCAAACAGACAGGACGGAAAGACCGCAGGAACATCGCACTCCATGCCTACGCCCGCAGATTAACAACACAAGTAAAGAATCAATGGCCTGAGCAGGGGCGTAGAGATAGTTATTTTGACAGCCTTTTGGCGTTTTTTTACAGCGCTTTACATGACAGCCTGTTGTTTTAGGTACGGGGAGATTACGAAAAGTCCAAGCCTCCCCCCAGACTCGATCCCGGTTCTCCAGCTCCCCAGCATTAAAGTCTGCTGCCCTAGCCATTAGGCCAAACAAACAAGCAATAGCAGAGCAGCAGTTTACATTCCTCAAAACAGCTGTATATAGTTATCCCAGTTCGAAAGTGAATTCCATCTAATCCCAACGAACTAGACCCAGGGTGAAATTCACGCTCCACTGCCCCAGCTCACAAAAACCCAACTCAATCTCACAGAAATGGGCCCTGGGTGACCTGTACGAGCTCAGCATGTCGCAGACCGGACCAAATAGAAATTCGCTCCACCCGGCAGCAGTCCTGCCATACCAATGGGACCATCCATCGGAAAAGCGAAGTTTTCCCGACGCAAAAGACCATCAATCCCTCCGCCCCAAATGACAAGAAAACCGGAAGGGAGGGGGGCGCAAGCACGCATCTAATTATTCCCAAAACCATGAACCATCACGGGGCGCAGGGCAGGAGCTTAGCGCACTCGGGCCCTGCAACCCTACGCTCATTTTGTCTTCGGAAAATTGGAACAAACCAATAATTTAAATGCGTAGAGAACCCACAAAGCCTCCCCGGGGACAAAGCACGCCTCCAACCACTCCCGGAACCGTGAAGCTTGTAACATTCAACGGCAAGGAGTACTGCCCTAGTGAGCCATGATATTAAGTGCCCGCCTTCCGTTCTCAGTTCACACGAAGCTTCACTACCATCGGCTGCTGTATCCCGCCTGATTCACGTGAGCTAGATCACCCTAACATATAGAGGTACAAGCTGAGCAATCGGTGCGAGGCGGGCAAGGTCCGAGCTGCCTGGGGTTTAGCTTCACGCACCCATTGAGCCTCTTGGACTCCCTCAACACCACTGTAGCACACTCTCGGCAGGAGTGCCGCGTAGTGCGCTAAGCTCCTTCAAGCTGCACAGTCAGGAGGGGGGAGGTGAACCACGAAGACGGATACTGCCCATTGTGACTGCTCAGTTTAAAGTGGTGACCAGGGCACGACCGGGATGTTTACAGCCGATTCTACTACCCGGACACGGCTCTATGGTTCCCCATACAACGCCGGGCCGGGCGTGCCCCAAAGCCAGCAGAAATGCCCCGGGCTCCCACAAGAGGAGGGGCGTCAGTTTCACAGGAAAATAAATGCAATGTCAGATCAGCATGCATGTTTCGCGCCCTCAGGAAGATCCTCCTAGTCAATACACTGTGGCAGCTACTCCTGCCGGAACTTGCCCCACTGCGCCCTGACACTCGCTACACAAGCCCCCGAGACACACCGCGCACTTCAATTATTTGGTTTGCTAGGGCGGAGGCGGCCTGGCTGCTGCCAAGGCGGGGGCGGCGTGCACTCGTGGCACCTTCCCCCGTGCCTAGCGCCTACAACCGTTGCCCGCACAGTCGTCTCTTGCCACCCCAGAGTGCTAATTGCTGAGGCGGGGCACCATGTATCCTGCCGTGACAAGGAGGGCCCACCCGTTCCCGTGGTATGCTCCCCGCACCCAGCGACCAACTAATGAGGTCCAGCGACACCGCACAACCGGGCCGTGGGTCCATAGATCCCCCAACCGAATCAAAGACACCTCCGGCGGCCACAGCCCATGGCCTGCAACTTCTGCCCCTGCCCAGCTCCACTCATGCTGCCAAGGCTCCAACCGCAGAAGTATTAAATCTAGGTCCATGCTCTGCTGTGCCCTCATCGACAAGGAACCCACATGGACGGACCAAGGAAGCCCTCACATCCGAAAACCCGACCCCTACTACACACGGGGCCTCGGGTCCCCAACCACGCTACTCGACTGAAACCCGCACAGCCCTATACTGAAGGGGAAATACTTGTGTGGGAGTGGGTTAACAATACCCCTGTACTCACCAAACAATGCTGATGTGAGGACTAGACAGCGGAAGAACCAACTCCAGACAATGGATGAAGACGGCGTGTCGGGCGCGCAAAAGAGGGCGCCAAGATGGTGGGGGAGGCCTATATACCCCTCCCCCAGTCCTAGCGCCCCAGAAGTGACGCACCCTAGCATGCCGTGACAAAGCTGAGGGGACTCCTCCCTGAGTCCCTGCCCCTAAGGGGGAGTGTGGGGTGCCCCGATGATACTAGAGGGCTGCCCTCTTTAGTGGCCCCCTGCGGGGGCCTCGGTCAGCCACATTTCGCATCTGCTATATATTAACATGGAAATGCAGTGGTATAAGGAAGTGCACAGGCGGTATATATCAAAGGTAGGGGAGGGGGCTAACTGGGAGAATGGATGCGATACAACAAGCTGCTATTTCTAAGTTCGGTGCACGCGACAAAGGGGGGGATGAGCTGAGCTGTCCCTTGTAAACAATTCCTGGGGTTGTCTGGCGGATGAGGCACCAAGACACCAGGTTAGCAGCCCACTAGAGTGTTGGAGTGGCCATCACTTCCCGTTATGTTCTCTGTTACTTCTATTGCAGTTGCTGCTGATTTGAAGTGGGTGAGTGTCAGACCTGAGTGTTCTGACATGTCAGTGTATTCTGTGAGGAAGGCATTGTCGATGGGCGAGAGGGGCCATATGCACAGAGCATGCCTTGGGGGCAATAGTGCTGCTGGTGTCAGATGTATATCATTGTCTAACTAGAGATGTGGGGGGTGTCAGTACAAGATGCATGGTAATATTTGTGTATGAGGAGAGAGGGCGGTTCCTAAGAGGGCTATACAAAGGGTGTTTAACTTCCCAGTTTCCACTATTCCTGGTTTGCTCGAGGTGGGTCCCCCGCAATGTTGCATGGTCCCGTGTGGTGGTGATGGGGGGTGGGGTTGAGAGGGGGTGTTGGAGGTGAGGGGAGAGAAGAGGAGAGGAGAGAGAAAGAAAAAAAGGGGGGATGGGAGAGAGAGAGAGCGTCTGGCCAGAAGAATGGGAGGGAGAGGGTGGGGGGCTGCGGGGTCAGGTCATAGAATAGGTGCAAGCTCCAGTTGAGATGGGGGGAGAGGAGAAGGACTGGTAGAGCAGTTAGAGGGTAATGGTATGGAGGAGGAGAAGGTGGGAAAGGGAGATATGTGTGCAGGCGGAATGTAGATGTGTATGTGTCAGTCATAAAGGGTGGGCGTGGGGAGAGTGATAGGCAGGGCAGGGAGAATAGAAGGATGGGGCAGTGTGGGCAACTAGCGTAAGAGGAGTGCTATAGTGAGTGAAGTGAAGTAGAGTTGGGTGCGGGCAGATGCAATACCCAGGGAGAGTATGAAATGCTGAGTGTCATGAGTCAGCTGTGGGGGGAATGTGGTCAAGGTCTCCTGCTGCGTTGGCGTCCATGGCGCAGTCCTCTATTCGTAGGAAGGGCACCCAGACCTGTAAAAACAGGTCAGACTGGTCCTGTAGGTTGTAAATAATTCATTTGTGGGAGGCGGTATTTATCATTGCCACCAACCAGGCCTCCTGTGAAGGCGGTGTCGGCGACCTCGGTTGTCGTAGGATATTGGTTGTGGCAACTGCTGTGTGAAAGAGTCGGCGTTGTGCCCGTCAGAGCTCTGGCGAGTGTCGCAAGTAGTACAGTATAATGGCGGCGGAGGTGAGCGGCAGATGGAGGGGCATAGAGGTGCTCAGAGTCTGGCCCACATAGGACCAGAAGGGCTGCACCGGTGGACACTCATATATAATATGCGCTGTATCACAACATGTATCTATCTGCACATCTCCAACAGCTCACTTGTGGGAGCAGACCGGCCCTATGTAGTTTCATCGGCGTCCAGTGCCAGTCATGCAGGACCTTGAAAAGGCAGAATTTCAGACGCATCTCTCTTGTGCCCTTATCCAGGGCCTCAAGTACATCTGTCCACTCATCTTCTTCATAGGAGATTGACAGCCGTGTTTGCAATTTGGCATTAAGAGCCCGCAATCGGGGTTGTGAGAAGAGGTGGGAGGAGATGACTCCATAGAGTCCAGAAACAACTCCTTTGTATTTCCCCCACGTGTGGAGGTACATTATCACCGGTGAGCTTGACAAGGTCCAGGGGCGGGCCTAGAAATCTTTTCATACATTCCCGCAATTGGACATACTTCCAAGATTGCGATGCGGGAAGGCCAAACTCTTCTCTCAACGGCGTGAACGTTTTGAATTCACCAGCAATGAGGAGCTGGTCAATAATGTGGATGGCCGCTGCCTTCCATTGGGGCCAAGACTGACTCAGTCTGGCGATGGATATGCCCGCATTCCTCCATATGGGGCCTTCACATAAAGTCTAGGATCTCAGCAGGCGGTGTGCTCAGTGCCAGGCCCTCTGCATGGCTGATAGTACCGAATGGGCGGCATGTTGTCGACTTATCCCTGTTCCATATAGGGCAGAGAGGCCTGCCTCAGCTGCTAGCAAGTGATTTTCAACATGTACCCAGTGTGGCGTGTCTGGAGTATCCACCAACATGTACGTCAGCTGAGAAAGTTGGAGGGCAAGGGCATAATGCTCTATCGAAGGAAGGCCCAGTCCTCCACTGGTGCACTGGGCCTTGAGTTTTGGCACGGCCAGGCGGGGTTTCGAAGAGCCCCACATGAAGTCCTTGATCTTGGAATCTATGAGGTACAGTGTGGTAAGGGGCACCTGGATGGGGAGCATGCCGAGGGTGTAAAGAAAGCGCGGGAGTGTAACCATTCGCACTGCCTGCACTCTGCCCCACATGGAAAGCCCCAGCACTTTCCATTTCTCGAAGTCCCGTTGCATCTAGGTGTTCAGTGGGTTCAGATTATCCGAGGCCATACCAGCCATGCCTTTGTTCACCAAGATGCCAAGATATTTTTTCCGCAAGGGTTGCCAATGGAAGGGGAGCCCATGTATGGCCACTTTCGTGGTGTCAGGAACCCAAGATTACAGATAGGTTTAATTGCGCTTCGAAGACTCAAAGTTTGTACACCCCGAGCAATGGAACGTTCATGGGTGGAGCTGACTCGGAAATGGCGCCAGAAAAGGCCACCAGAACTGAGTAGCTGTTAGCGTTCTAGTGTTTGGCAGAGAACGCGCTGGAATCCTAGGTGAGGCTCGCGCTGCCTAGGAACTGCGCACTTCACCAAGAATTCTAGAGAGTCAGGTGCGCATTCCAGTGCGCGCTGACTAGAAGAGTTTCAGTTCTCGCTCGAAGGCTTTTCAGAATCTACCCTGAAGAGTTTTCGGAAGTTCAGTAGATACAAGTTCGAAATCTGAGTTCCATGAAGTAAAGTGACTTTTGAGGAGAACAGCAAATCTTAGTTGTGAAGATTTCGCACCGAGTCGTCAGGAAGAGGAAGCAGCGTCAACAGGAGCATCTGAAGGAAGCACAAGAAAAATGAAGCTAAGTTAACGAGTGTATATTTGTCACGTCAGAGAACTGAAGTAAATTACCGAAAGCAAAAGAGTCATAGAACTTACTGTGAGGGAAGTGGCTTTACTGTAATTCTTCACAGAGATAACGAGTAGTAACGACAAGTCCTGAAAAAGAATTGCAATATAGATTAGAACTCTTGAGCAACTACAAATAATAGAATAGGATAAAACCATACTTACCACAGAAATAAGTCGTCGAACAATAGCTAAGTACTGAGAGAGAAATACCACCACGAAAAGAGAAGAAAGCATTAAACACACAGATGAATAATTACCAATAGGAAAAGACCTCAAACACCGTAAGTAGTATACCAAATTAAAATAGATAACGTCAGGTTTAAAAGAAAGCAGAAGTTCTTAACAGATAAATGTAACTATATTACAGGTGTGCAAAAAAGAAAAAGAAGCTGTGAATTAAGGCAGATACCAAGGAAGATAAGACATAGGAGAGTAAAGAGAAAAATAGGAAAGTAAGTGAGAAGCTCAGAGAGAAAGATTTATATGAGGCAGATAAACCTTGGGTTCTAGCTATTTCCTTTTTTTTAATTGCAGACGAAGAATATAGTTAATGAAATAAAAGCACACACAGAAAAGAAATAGAAGAGAAGCAGAGTTCTGAAATTAGCATGGTAAGGAAATAAGGCAATAGGGGTTAAGAGATAAGAGAGGTTAAGGACTAAAAGTTTATGATAACAATAACTTTTATCTACAGGTTATCTCTTCAGCAAAAGAAGTCTGCTGGACGGACTCCTGAAGGAAGCCGCAGAACAGTCTCTTCTCTCTTTTGTTATTTTATCCACTTTCCCCCTTCCCCCTAGATAGCCACTCTAGAGACTTGTCACACTAAGCTCTGGATTGCTGTCGGGGTGGATTTGGGAACTAGCATCTCTGTTCCTGTGTAAGTTTGAGTACCGTAATTAGAGTCTGACACGTGGCACCCTCAGGTACGGAGAGTGCTTCACTTTGTCCCAGTTTATTTTGTAACCAGAAAAGGAAGAGAACCATTCCATGATTTGGAGATGGGATGGTAAGGAGTGATTCAAATCAAAGAGGGTAAGCAGTATGTCATCTGCATAGAGGTAGATTTTGGATTCCCCGATGGGGAGGTGTAAGCCTGTGACATTAGCTGAGTTACGTATGGTGGCCGCCAAGGGTTCCATGGCCAGGAGAAATAGAAGCAGGGATAGAGGACATACCTGGCGCATCCCTCGTCGAATTGGGAATGGGTCCGATACGAAGCCCCCGCAGTTGACCTGTGCGGTGGGGTTATCATAGAGCAGTCGCACCTGGGTGAGGAACGAGTCTCCCAGGCCGAAATGCTCCATTACCTTGAAAAGGTATTTCCATTTGATACGATCGAACACCTTTTCCGCGTCAAGTGAGAGTACTAGGGTGTCGGTCTTGAGGTCCTTGGCTGACCATAAAGTATGGGCCAGGGTGTGCAAATGGTTTCTAGAGGAGCTGCCTGGGACGAACCCTGCTTGTGTATGATGCACCAACGAAGGGAGTACTCTACGGAGGTGGGAGGCTAGGATGCTGGCCAATATTTTAATATCGCAATTCAGCAGAGAGATGGGTCAGTAGCTTCCACACAGCAGAGAATCTTTTCCCGGTTTGGTTAGGACAGCAATGATTGCTCTGTTGGAAGGAGAACCCAGAGAGGAAGATTGCTCTGCCTCGTGGTATGCCGCTGGAGAGTATCGACTACCTTTTATACCGACAAACAGTAAAACTCTGCTGGAAGCCATCTTCTCCAGGGGCCTTATGATAGGGCAGCTTGGCTATCGCCGATGCGACCTTGTCCCAGCTGATCTCCCCATCCAGGAGCTCCCTGCCTTTGTCCGAGAGGCGGGGGATATTGGCCTCCTTGAGGAAATCAACCATCCTGTCCTCCCAGGTCAGTTCTCCCGGAGTGTAAAGAGATTTGTATAATGAAGCAAACCCATTCATGATGTTCTGGGGATGGCTGAGGGTTTCCCCTCCTGCCAAACGTATGGCCAGTATGGCCATGGCAGACTCTCGGTGACGGAGCTGAGTCACTAGTAGCCTCCCTGCTTTTTCCCCCCTGCTAGTAGTGCCTCCCTTTCATCCTCTGTAGAGCGTATTCTGCTTTGGAGGTGAAGATGCTGTTGAGTGCCATCCGGGATTGTTACAATGCTTTCTCGTGGTGTAGGGTAAGTGTTGCTGAGTAGAGGTGGGTGTAGGTCTTCATATCGTGCTCCAATTCAGTCTGTCTGGTAGCAGCCTGTCTATTGGCCTGTGCTGCGTCCCTCATGAGTTGGCCCCTGATGGTGGCTTTTGCTGCGGCCCATAGAGTTCTGCCTGAGTTTACTGATCCACGATTCACAGAAAGATATACTTTCAGGTGCGCTTGTAATTTAGCTTTGCCTTTAGGGGACCGATGCCACTGAATATTCATCCGGCAGGGTTTACGGCCGGGCCAACCCTATATTCAGTAGCATGAGGACCGGGGAGTGGTCAGAGAGTGCCTCCTCCAGTATGTGAGTCTCTCGGGTTAGTTGCACCACTCCGTGTGACATAAGGAAATAGTTGAGTCGGGAGAGTGTGCCGTGAGTCGAGGAGGTAAAAGTGTATTCCCTATACACAGGATGACTAAGCCGCCAGTGATCCACCAGTCCATTGTCCTCTAGCACGTCGTTCATCAAAGCCCTGTCTGCTGCTTTGCACCTGTCCATGGGTCCTGTTCTGTCCAGGACTGGGTCTCTCATTAAATTTCAGTCTCCGCCAATGAGGTCCTGCGAGGTGCCTATTTCCACCAGAAGGCGGTTTTACTGAAGGAGGAACAACTTTTCCGCTCCTCTAGGAGCGTAGACCAAGCCTACGCAGACATGATGGTCCCCTAGTCTCAGTTTGGCGAATACGTAATGGCCTTCTTTGTCTGACCATGTCTTGGTCACCGTGACTGGGAGGGATTTGCATAGCAGAATTGCCACACCACACTTGCGCTGTGGTCCCACCCAGTCGCTACGAAGTTTGTCAGATTCTAAGGCATCAAGATGGGTTTCCTGCAGCAGTGCCACATCAACCTGCTTGGAGTGTAGGTAGGAGAGTATTTTTTTCCTCTTGATTTAATGGTTGAGGCCATGGACGTTCCAAGTGATGGCACGTAAGGGATGAGTAGCACACATGGTGTAGGTCGGGGGTGAGTAGAGGAGGAGAGGAGTACCCTAGAGAATGGGGAGGACCGTTTTTGTGTGGGATCAGCGGAGCGGGAGGCAGCACAGGCAGATCATGTCTATGCAGTGTATAACTGTGGCGTGATGTCGGAGACTCTATATGAGGGAAAGGGATGAATGTAGGAAGGGGAAGGGAAGCCCAAAGAACTGCGTAAGTGAAAGGGGCAGAGGGTTGTATAGGATAGTTAGTGAAAAGGGAAGAAAATAGGACAGGTGGTATGAATCTGCGGGTTTGGGAAATGTGATAGGGGAAGTGTCGCACTATTGGTGGGGTAGAGAAAAGAAGAGCGGATCAATTGAAAAGAGGGTGGGTTGGACGCTGGGGGGGCGTATGTAGATGGTAAAAGGCCCGACACGTCCGAACCAGGAAGAGTAAGAGGGTAGGGGGAAGGGGGAAGTAGCAGGGAGCGGGTGGCTGCAATTAGCCCAGCAGCGCAGAGCTGGGGACACTAAGATTTGTACCGCGGGTCTAAGCGCACAGGTGCGCCTCTCCGATGGTGGGGTCCTTCGAGGGGGAAGGGCATTGTCTAGGTCTGGTCTCAAGAATGGCAAGGCGAGGCGGCCTGTGGGCAGCCACTGCTAATAATAATAAGGAAGCGGCGAGGGGAGGTAATCGGGCAGCAGAGGGCGGGGCATTCTGTCCCATGTTAATCAGGGTGTGTGTTCGGGGTGGGGCAGCGGGCCGTCGCCCCAACCGATATCAGACTAAAAGAAGCAAGGAGTTGGTAGAGTATATCAGGCTAAGCATAGATATTTATGTCAGTCATAAACATGAACAACAAAATCTGCAGTGTAATTCGTAACAACAACAAGCATCAATGGATTTCATATGCAGCATATAAACTTATACATTTGTTCAACAGGCAATTTAATGTGTGCGATACTCAGCTGTCCGACGTCTGGCTGCTGCATCTCTTCGCGGGAGGATGCCCACTCTGCGAACTTCCACCGGCTCCTGCACCAACACCAACATGGGGGTCCCTCCAGAGGTTTTTTCCCCTCAATCCGCACCTGTGGTGGGCTTTATGGGATAAAAGCTGCAACAATTTGGAGAGCTGAGGCCTTATCCTCCTGGAAATGGGCCGTTCTCTCATGGTCCCTACCACATTTCCGGGAGCCACTGGTGATTCGCCGGCTGCCATCCAGTGCTTGAGAGAGGGAAAGATTACAGGCCTGTTCTGGGGCACCGTGCTGAATATCCATGCCCTGTGAGTCCAGACTGTCCAGAAACAGGCGTAGGTCCTCCGGGTTGTAGAAATCCTTTGAGTCGCCATCTTTGGTGATACGGAAGCGAGCGGGTTCGAATAGACCGTACTTAATATTCATTTGGCATAGTTGGGGTCTGAGAGAGAGGAATGCCTTGCGGCGGTCATTAGTTTCTCTGGAGAAGTCCGCGGCCAGGTGGATGTCGTGCACCTCGTATGCGAATGGACCTTGGGTGCATGCTATGACCATCATCTGCCTCACTTGCTTGTGGTGGAGAAGTCAAGCAATGATGGGCCGAGGGCGTTCCGCCAGATCTATGTGTGGGGGGCCGAGATGGTGGGCAAGCTGGAGCTCCAGCGGAGGTCGAAGGTGATGCTCAGGAGTGCCAGGAGGGTGTCTCCTAGAAATGCCCTTGTGTCAGAGCCCTAAAGTTTTTCTGGGAAGCCAAAAAATCGTACATTGTCTATCCTGCTGGGATTCTCCAAGTCAATCTATTTGCTGCAGAGAAAGAGGAGTTCTCAATCCTTGTCCTGGATTACGTCTAGGCGTCCCTCCACTGTGGATATCCTGTGGTCTAGCCCCTCCGCACATGTGTAGAACCCTGCTATATCTGCCCTGATTGACTTTGTCTCCTTCGCCAATGTCGATATGGTAGTGTCTATCCCTTCCAGCCGCTGGCCGACAGCTGGGATTTCCTGTAGGATGCAATCCATGGTGACACCTTGGGAGGGAGCAGGCAGAGACGGAGTGGGACTACCCACATTTAGGGTGGCGCCCTTCGTAACCATGTGGGGTAATTGTTTGAGTGCTTTGTAAATAAAGTTGCCGGGAGGCTTGTTGGTGGACCTTCGCCACTATGCGTGCGGTGGCCCCCTTTGTTGGTATGCCGATACAGTGGGGGAAAGAAAGAAAGCAGAGCGGTGCCGTCGATGCCCGAGTAGTGGGCTAGTGGATATAGAGATCTGGACAGGTACCGCGTAATGATCCAAACGCGTGAGGAGGTGTACTGCCTGATGCTGGTTCAGTACTTGGGGTCTCTCAGTTCTCTGCGCGAGGGTCCCAGAGATATTCCTCCAATCCAATTAGCTGCCCGGACTGTTAGGGCGGAAAGGGGGTCTGCGTGTTCTCCAGGATCTCTAGAGGTGTCGGATACAGGGGTCTCCTGCGCGCACCTGCAAGCAAGTACTCTGCGAGTAAGGGCCGGAGGCTGGAGCCGCCATGTCCCTCCACCTACGGCTGTCTGGCACCGAGGGTGTCCAATTTTGAACTGGCTAGGGTCATAACGGCTGCCACATACCAGGCCTGTGTGCAGATCTCCTGCGTCCCGGTTGACATCTTCTTGAAGGGAGTGACTCCAAAGGGGGTATTTCTCCTTCGTGTGTCCCAGAAGATGGGACGGCGGTGTTTTAGGGGGCCCCCCTGCAAAGCCTGGTGGTCACTCTGAGGCCAGGAAGGGGAGGGGGTGCAGGGGGTGTTATGTCATCCCACAGTTCCCTCCTCACCTCTCACCAGTTGATGTGTTCTACCCCCTGGGCAGTGCTTAATTTGTAAAATATGAAGTGCAGGTGCTGAAATGTATTTCGGAGGCCACACCTACTTTTTGCTGGCTCCACCCACTCCCTCCACTGGCTCCATCCACTTACTCACAGCGTATCATCAAAAAGGCCGCAACCTTGAATTTTTCTTCAAAGGATTTAAAATCAGCCTCAGAACCTTGCCACCCAAAAGAACATACGTCAAAATCATCTAACATTCTCCTAGAAAACAGAGTTGATTTCTCAGAACACTTCACTTAATATTTCATGGACAGCCAAATGTTCTCCACAGAAAATAACATCCATGGTGACTTCAACATTCAGAGGAAAAAGAAAAACAAGAAGTGTTCCTCCAACATCAATGTTCATGTGAAGAAATTCAACTTTCATTGACCCACTAACACCCACCTCCCATAAAGCCAGAAAAACACTTGAGCCATGATCTCCAGCACCGGCACCAGATTATGTCTTTACTATAGACCTTACGGTAACGGAGCTGGTTTTCAGCATTACCTCCCCATCCTGCCACGTTGCCCACTTACACACTCAGTCAGTGGGAATTGAGGACGGCGGACCCAGAACGAGGCTCCACTGCCACGCACCCAAACAAAAAGCAGCGTTGGTTGGTTTGGAATGGGCCCCACGCCACCCACTGCCACCCACGGGGTGGCATATTTATGATCATGGTGGCATGGCAGCTACGCTAGCGCTACTAGTATTTAATTAAAGTTTACCTAATTTAACTTCTTCCATACAGCTTAACAGTTAACTACTGTTAAGTAACTGTCAGTGCAGTGTCATGTAAAACAGTACTTAAATTTCTGGTTCGTGCCGGGCGGCCAGCCCGGGACACACACACGACTGCCTGCAGCCTTGGGCTGCTGCGCAGCTTTATTTAACTGATTAGGCCTGGCTGCCAGGGTACACCACCCTCTAGAAACAGTACAAAAATATCTTCCATCTGGCCACCGTACTTCTTAGCGCTCTGAAGTCGCAGCAAGCAACACTGCAGCGCATTACAAAACACGCAAATGCACTACTACAAACACGAAAAAACTAACCTGCAGTAAACGCAGGAATGCAACAGTGACAGCTTTAAAGTTGTTTCAATCTGTGGGAGTGAGTACTAGCAGAGCATGTCTTGCGTCAGTGAAGTCCTTGTTTAGGAAGGAAGATGGACATTGGACGTCACTTGGCCGCCTCTCATTCCGAGTGAAAGCGTGAACTACTTACCCCTGGCATGGGGCAACTTGAGACTTGTGGATTGTGGGTTATCCATGATGTGATAAAAGGCATCCTTCCCACAAGATGCACAGAAACCAAGTGGCCCCACTTTATGTGTGCCACCTTCAGCAGTTATGGCTTATTAGCCAATACATAATGGCATTCTGGGTATTGTAGTTTATTTTGAACATTTCAAACACGAGTTCAAATAATTGCAGCACGTCAGGTGCTGCTGTGTAAAAAGCTGAATAAATGGCTGCGGGAGCCTCGGGGACCTCGGAAACGGTCCCTTGAACGCGAAACCCACAGGCGGCTGCAATTGGACTGAAAATCATGCCCAGTCCCCAGCGATAATTCTCGCCGTGCCATTAGCGGCTCCGGGGGCTGCGGCCCTTTCAGGGTTGGGCCCTCCTTTTCTTCTACTGTTTACCTCAATTTATACCAAACAAGGGGTCGTTAGCAGGGCCTAATTGGCTCTTTATCTTTCATTGTGCCCGGTACCTGGCATTCTTTAATCCCCTGTCGGCCTCCCAGGAGGGCACCAGCCCTAACCCCTGCTCCTCATTGTCCTGCAGGAGGCTTCAAAACAAAGGGGATTTTAAACGCAAATTGAAAAAAGTTTAGAATACAATTGTCGCTAAGAATAATCTGTGAGAAGCAACAGAAAGCAAGCATTTTCTACACGTTTTTTTTTAGTTTTGTTACAATTATATGTAAGTAGTATTTCCTGTGGGGCGGCGCGTAGCTCCGATAAAAAACACAGATCGGTGTAAAGAACAGGAAGCGACTGCGAGATACCTACATAGAACTATATGGTTTGGGGTCAGGTTCCGAAAGGCTTCCCGGAAGTCCTGCTCGGCCGCTCTCTGGGCGCTGGTAATTAGTCACCATCAGCGGATAATTGGCCCTCGTGATGTGTGCTACTTCTAGAACCCAAGGCAGAGTCAATATGTGTGATGAAATAACGCGCACACGCCCTTCAGAGTCAATTAGTGAAACGGCTTAAACAGCTGAAAATCATTGGAATGCACCCTCTCCGCATGGAGACCCGGCCGCCCCTGCCCCATCCCTACTCACCTGGTGCTGTTACTGGCCAGTAGCAGTACTCACTGGTGGCAGCGGCTACTAACTCCAGGCCTCAACAACGTCGTCCGTCCGGCCTGGCCGGTCGCGCTTGCTGCTGGCGGCCGTTGAACCACGATGACTCAGCACTCGGTGGTGGGTGAGGTGCGGCCGTGCGGTAATGCTGGGGCATGGGCGTGGCAATGCAGCAAATGCGCGTACGTGCTGAAAAAGACTGCGCCTGCTGCCGCGCACAGCTCCAACACCCACAGAAGAACAAATCCAGCTCTGCCCAGTGTCCCGCGTGCTCGTCACCCACTGGGCGGCCGGCAACACTAAGCCCCGGCTGCTGGGCCACCACCACCAGACAATGCTACTGCAATGTGCCACTGCCAAGTGCCGTAGTGAGGTAAATTACTTTAAAATCAATTATGTGCACTAAATGTGTGTAGACCCGGCCCTGCAAATTAGGTGCCGGTGCTAAGCACCGGAAAGCTCCGGCACAAATTAAGCCCTGCTCCTGGGTGACTGCCGCTGAAGCCGCTGGGGCTATTGTCGTATATACCCAGAGTGGGGTGAAGATGTTGAGGCAGCCGCTGTCAGATATGAGCGTGGTGCGGGCGCATTTATGGATGCTTGTACTCGGGGGGGGGGGGAGGCGTGTGCCAGGCTTCTTCAAACCCACTGTTCCCTGCGAATGACCGGGTCCCTGGCCAGAGCAGCGTTGGTGAGCATTGGGTGGGAGCCAGACACCTATGCTAAGGCCAAGGTCTCCATAGGCCCAGTCGCTATGGCTGTGAGGTCATGTGGGGGAGAACACAGCAAATAACCCCCTCGCTGGGTCCTCAGTGCCCCTGTGCACCGCGAGTCCCTAACTGGTACAGTGACGATGATCAGCGAGCAGGGGCCAGACTTCCACCAATGTGCCGAGACCGCCGTGGGCCCGAGCAGTGTGCATAGAGGTGCCTCCGAGTTCACACAGGGAGTGGACGAAAGACGACCCCCCGCTGGGTACTCCGCCCATCTTAGTCCTCCCCCTCGGTAGAGCAGTGATTGGAGATCGGGGGACCACATCTGGGCCGAAGAAGCCGCGGGCTCGAGCACTGTATGAGTAAGTATGGAGGGGGAGGGGTGTGTGGGTAGCAGCCTCCTGTTGGGCCCACAGCGCTGCAACGTCCCGCCAGCACTCCCCGTTGCAGTGTGGGGTTCGTGTAGCCAGCTGGTGCAGCCATGGTGAGCGGTGGACGGGGAGCTAGGCTTCCACGCAAAGGCCAAGGCTGCAGTCATGCCTCTAGGCCCTGCATTCTCACCCAGTCGGGTGAGTGATCAGCTCTGTTATGCTGTGAGCCCGAACGAGCACCAGGGCTGCCTCTTCCAGGTTGCATTCCGGACCAGGAATGACGAGCCAGCTGCCCCCAAGTCGCCTCCTTAAGGCCACTGCCACCGAACGAAGCCCGTCTTGGAGCAGAGCCTCCCAGTCAGTGAGTCAGTTTAGCCAATATGACAACCTCATTCTTCTTATTCCTTGATGGGGAAACAAACACATAGCCAATCCAAGTTCGTTTAAACTTCAACGCTTCAGATTGTGTAAGGTGAGCCTCTTAAAGAAGGACCAAATATGGATTAGATTTGCCTGGATGGGATAACACTCTCTGTCATTTGATTGGATTAAGATATCCTTTAATATTACATGTGATTACTCTGAATTATACACAATGAAGAAACTAATTTTGGATAGCAATGAGGCATATATGAGCAATCCAGTATGTAATAGAGAGAAGGGGAAGTGCAGCACAGGCATGAGATCAGGAAGAAAAAAGATAAAGGGGAGAGTGAAGAGGGAAGAGGAAAGGAGAATAGATAGCAAGAAGAGCAAACAGTACAAGTCCAGACAGGACGACTGGAACAAAAAAGAAACATACCTGAAGGGGAACAGAAAAAGATCTGGGGTGGTGATGGCACAAAAACAGATGACACATCTGAGAGGGAGGATTATGCCACGTCCGGACAACACACACGGATTGGGACTACTGCATTGTGCAGACACATAGAATCAATCTGTAAAAAAAGAAGGGGATACAACAACAAGTTATATTACCAAATATGATAACCTAGCAATAAAAACAAAAAAAACACAGACATCATAATAAACTTACCAGAACATCAAATAACCACAATGAAAAATATAAACAAGCAGAGGTACCACTTCTTACAACATCCACCACACAAGGACCATAGAACGTATAGGCAAAATGTTGTTAGAAGGGAAGTCAACGCGAAGAAGGACCCCCGGTATCCATAGTGTTCGGTAATCTGTGAATTTGTACAAATCTATTAAGGTCTGTTGGATCTTCAAAATTGGAAGTCTTGTTTTGATAGGTGACTTTGAAAATGCAGTGGAGAAAGGGACCATATCACGCACCCAGAGCCTTTAAGGAAGGCCGGTGACCTAGGAACTCCTTTCCCCTGGCAGCGGTGGTATTAGAGACATACTGAAACAAGAAGACCCTCTGCCCCATCCAGGACACCTGCCGCTTAGCCCTGGCTTCAGCAAGAACCAGCATCAAATCTGTAAATTGTAGGAATAGTATAATGACTTCTCTTGGCTTTGCAGGCAACGTGGAAGAGGTGAGACGAGGGCCAGCCTATGAGCCCTCTGGTTATTAAGCGAAGTGGAAGGTGACATGTCCAGCAATTTTGGAAGGAAGGATGTAAAGAAGGAAACAGGATAATTTCCCTCAAGTGCGTCCGGGAGACCATAAATGCGTAGATTATTCCGCCTATTTATGTTTTCTAAATATTCCGCCTGTTTTTTGAGTTGACCAACCTCCTTCTCCGAAAGCTGACCACCTGCTGTTCCACCATAGAGAAACGATTTTCCATTAATGTCCATTTGTCATCCTTGTTTTGGATATGCTTATTCATTTCCTCAACAAAGGGACACAATGCCCTAATCTCCTCCAATAATAATTCCAGAGAATTTGACGACGCAGTCTTCACAGGTGACAGAGGGTCCTATTTCAGTCTTTTAGACGATGAGGAAGGAGACTGAGATTTACTTGAGGTGGATTGTTGAAGGGAATTACGTGACACTGCGGAGGTAGCCATCACTGCAGAGGATGTTGACTGTTTAAACACAGAAATTTCGGTATTAGAAGAACTTTGTGAGGAAATAGGCAGCTGTTTTTTGGCACAGATAGGAATTGTGGCTTTTTTAACCTGCCCGTAAAGGACGAGACCAGTATTTGATATAAGGTAAAGGAGTTAGAAGCATCAGGCCAAGGATAAACCAAAAATAGAAAGGTCTCTTTTACTTATTAGGAAACATTCCTGCTAGGTTCTGGGATTGCCAACAGTAAAAATAAAAATGAGATAGAAAAAAAATGAAGTTGTAATATTCAATTCATACCGCTTTTGTAATGATGTGAAGCGATAGGGATACAGCCACTCAAAATGGCGGCCGTTTCTGAAGAAACGGCTGAGACGGAAAAACGAGTGAAAAATCACTCGAACTATAAAGCAAATTACCGGCGGGGCGTTGCATCACCTTCCGCCATCCTTTTCCTCTGATGGCTACCGTTTGCGCCATCTTTAGATGGTGTAAAAGCTCAGTCAGAAACTTGGCCATTTACTGCCCACCTGTTTAGAACCGGGCGGTCAGATGGCCAGTTTTCACTGTCCTTCACTGGCAGGTAAAACATGGTGGTGAGGGGAAGTGAAAACTGCAAGATGACTCCCGCACCATGAGAGACTGCTCTCATGGTGTGGGGTTAATACATGAACAGGAATGGCCATGATCGGAAGCCAATGTAAAAGATTTTACTCCGTCGCCCTGGTGGAGTAAAGCCCGTCCTCCACAGTCTAAATCATGCTGGTTATCTTTAGGCAAAATGGCCAAGCAGCCTACTTTGAAAATGAGGGTTGTGTATTTCTTTCTAAGAACTGCATTTGTTCCCACCAGTATGATGTCTGTTCTCACTTTATTTCAAGGGAACTCGTTTTTTTTCATCCATCCAACTTTGGATTACCCCAATTGTATCCTCCAATGTGATCATTATGAGGGTCCTTGATATATAAAATAGTGCGAGTGTTGTCAACATAGTTATGTAAAGTTATCTTTAATAAGCACAGCAGCTTATGTAGTGGCTGGATGTGTATGTTGGAGAGGAGCAATGACATACACTAGCCCTGGGAATTCCAAAGAGCACTTGGCAAAGAGGTAAATTGATCTCACGATTGGTCAGAAACAATACCAAACCAGCTCCCAGATAGTGTCAACTCCATCTTGTCTTCCAGACTGCAGAAGAACGGAATGGTTAGGGCAGTTGTAGAAGTCGGCGTGATGCTAGGTTGTCATTGAAGAAGAAAGTGGTCCTGCTCCTTTTCAAAATGCTTTCTAGGTCTGGGCACACAGCCAAGAGTGACAGAAAACAAGGTCTGAAAAACACAACAGCTGGGACATGAGACACATGTCGGGGTAAAATCGTCTGGAGTGTGCCAGGGAGAGCCAGTAAGTAAGTGAACATACAGAGCCTCATTTATGAGGTCCTTATGCCGCCGTTGCGCCACGTTTTGTGACACTGCAGCAGCGTAAACAATGCCCCACACTGTGCCATATGTACAAAGGACGCATCTAGGAAGATGCGTCACTTTGTAAACCCTTGCGCTACATTATACTGCGACAGGTATAATGTATGCAGGGTGGGCGTTCCAACGCAGAAAAGCCTTGTAGAAGTGGTGCTCTGAAATATGAGATTTCACTGCGCCACTTCTACTGCGTCAAATCCTTACGCTTGCTTGAAGCAAGCGTAAGGGGTGATGCGGGCCTTTTCACATGGGGCTTGCCCATTGTGAAATGACAAATTGGTGGAGTTGCGTCTGTTTCCAGACACACTCCAGCAATGTATCATTTTTGCGCTGATAGATACGTCAGGATTCCATAATATATATGTAAATCCTTGAGACATGAAGCGCCGTACAGTAAATAGTCACAAGGATGGCGCACTGAAAAGTGTTGCATCGCCGTTTCACCCCGGCGATGCAGCACTTTTCATAAATAGGGCCCACAGTATTTCATTCTTTTATGGGCCATATTGGGGGGCTTATAGAAAAGTAAGACATCTGACCCATCTTGTCGAAATTAATGAGGAAAGGATAACAATCATCTGGTGAAACCCAAGAGACCAACGGAACAGAAAAGCACACTGCAGTTGTTGCAACAGAGGACAGAATCCAGAGGGGAGGTCAACAACTGCATTCCAATTGGGGAATTCACCTCGCCCAACTTCTTTCATATCAGCTGTATATAAACGTTATGACTATTGTAGATTTAAAAAAAGGAGTTACCCCCCATTTTTGCAGAGGCAGGATGACACTAAAGATGACCACAGATGGACTGCAGCAAAGAACTATCTAGATTGGATCAATAAGAACACATGATCCAAGCCGGTTTAGAATGGAGAGGGATAGTGAATCTGTTCATTAGTCTATTAGGCAGTTGCTGAAAAAGAGGCACAGAAAAATCACAGAATATCTTCCAGGAAATATGCAACATTAAAATAAATGCAGCAATTATCCCCTGTGACCTATAGAATCTGTCTGGAAGAGGCATTATAATTGATGGGAAGGTAAAGGAGTCAGATAAAACAAGTGACAGGCCAGCTCCTTCATTGTTGAGTACTACCGTTGATAGACAATAATAATGATGTAAGACTAGTTGTATTTTTGCTTCCTATTTCTTCTCTGATCTCTCCTTTCCATATAGCCCCATGCCATCAACCCATGGGAAACTCATCTGTTGAAGATTGTGATAGCAAACTTTGTGAAGCCAACTGTCACTCGATTTTTGACATTTACTATCTGGTAAAATGTTAATAAAAAGGATAGAAAATGAATTACAGCAAGCATGTTCCTTAACAGTATTTTGTAAACAAAAGGGCAGGCACAGAAGGCTACAAGCATCCAACCAAAGATCACATCAGAAGCAGACAAAATGTTGAAAACCATGAAGGTAATTTTAACAGTATTATTTTCTTTACCTTTGTACTATTTTGTGCTACCATCTTTCTTGAAAACATGTTTGCCATATATGTTGACAATGTATGCTTATGTACCTATGGACAGGCATCTGATGCATACATACAGGCATGTTGTCTGTATAGAATGTGTTGTCTTACTTTTGTACTCTGTGGCAACGTTATGCTCTGTACTATATTGCAAATGAATTTACCTCTTATTCTGTAGCATACCCCAAAGTATTGTATCAGTTTGATCTTCGTAGCCTCTCCTTTATATGTGTGCTCATTTGGATTTATATAATCTCTCTCTTGTATTTGTTTGCCACTTCTCACATACTGGTTTGCTATGTTTGTAAAGGTCTGTTATGGTTATCCCTGTCTACCTCTAGCATTTCCTTTAGTATGTTTGAAGCACTAGTGTTTTATCTCTGGGCTCAGAATGTGCAGTCAATGTTCAGAGAATTTTGGTGTGAACATTGCCCTTGTTGAATTGGGTACCTAGATTAACCCAGTGTGTGTACCAAAGCCCAGCACAAAGAAAAAGGCACCTTAAAAAAGAAGGAGGTTAAGACCAAAGAATGTCAAAAACCTAGTCTGAAAAATTCCAGCTTTATTCACCTTCATCAGGATCATGTGTTGTAAGCAGGCCTCCATCATCAGTTCTTGTGGCTGTTTTTCTCTGGTGTAAATGAGGGAGGGGAGCCCCATTTCGGTTCCATAGAAGTGCATTGCAAGGGGAACTCCTTTGGAAATATTTATTACCAGGTTCTTCCTAGTTCACCCAGAGCCTACGGGGCATATTATCAAGAACGGAGTTAAAATTATCGCCGCTTTAGCGGCAGGAAACTGCCGCTAAAGCGGCGATAATGGGCTTGATAATATGCAGCAGAGAATTCCAATAGAAGCCCATGTTCACCAGAACATGGGCTTCGATGGGAATTCACAAGGGCATATTATCAAGCCCATTATCGCCTCCCCGCTTTAGCTGCAGTTTTCTACCGCTAAAGCGGCGATAATTTTAACGCCGTCCTTGATAATATGCCCCTACATCCCTCCAGAGTCAGTCCAACTAGGACAACAACCAGTGTTTATCTACCCAGTGTGCACCGGTGGGCTTCCTCTGGTACCTGTATATTTATTTGGATTTTTTGTAACACACATAGGCTGCCAGAAGGAGATTTTAGAGAAAAGAAAGTCCAGTTACAAAAAAGGGTTAGGGTGGGGTGAGAGGGGTAGGGAAGGATCATCAAAGCCTTTCTCAGTTTCATGCTGTCATCTGTTCAGTTTTCTGGCTAGAATGTGATCAGTGTCATACCCTCCTGTTCTGTTCATAGGTCAAGGGCATTTGTTTTTTCAGACCTACAGAGTGTCATAAACCATCGATCCGGTGACCCAGAAGAACACCTGTAATTCTTCTTCTTGCCACTCTCAGATGCAGAAGCATCATCAATATACAGATCTAAATCTTACGATGAAGGGCAAAGGAATTATTCCTCTTACCATTTCACCATGAAGCTGATAGAGCTACAATGGTCAGTTTAGGGGCTGCATAGTAGTAAAGGGGCCATAGTAGTAAATGTTTGTTGTTTAAAAAAAATAATCCTTATGTAGGAAAACTCAATTTTAGTGTGAATTCAGCCAGGGCTAGGATACAATCTATAGATGAGGTAGTCTCTCTCCCTTCTAAAGATACCTTCCAAGTACTTCAAGTATGTTCCCTTGTGGTTTATTGGTGTAGAGGCACCCAAGATACACGATGGCAAGGTATGTCCTATTTTGTTAAATAGTTGTGCCTCTTCTATCTTCATCATATCTATAGAGTCTGTTGTATAAGTCAATGTCAACGGTATGAATGGAGTATAAAGAATCTTTGAAGTTAGATATATTTGAAAGCTTCATGCCTGCTCTTAACTCCAAATACTGGTGAAGTTGTTTGGCTTCATAACCCCAAGGGTTATGTTTTAGCTAATTATGATGTATGTTTTACCTATTTAATCACAGTTCTTTTAATTGCATATCAACTACATTGTGGCACAGAAAGTTCCATGAAAACAAAAGTGTAATAAATGTCTGTTATATAGGCCTCTGAGAAGGACATGAATGGCTTTATTAAAATATGTACTTGGCTTTACTTTGGGCCCATAGTCCGATAGTCAGCTTTCATTCTGCTACCATGTTTTCTTGTTCTTTGTCTCTCTTTCTATTTCTCTCTTGTTTTACATTCTTAGCACTATGAAGCCTCGGTGGACGTTATTATTATTATTATTACTAATAACAATAGTAATAATTATGACAATAATAACAACAATATATAATAGTGATAATAATCATTTTAATAGTGATCTGCCCCTGCTGAAGTTTTTATGAATCTTGATTAGAAGGTACAAAACTGTTATGTGCTCCCCTTTAATCAATCAATCAATCAATACATTTGTAAAGCACACTACTTACCCGTGAGGGTCTCAAGGCGCTGGGGGGGAGAGGGAGGAGAGCTGCTACTGCTCGAATAGCCAGGTCTTGAGTAGTCTCCTGAAGGTTAGTAGGTTCTGGGTCTGCCGTAGGAGGATGGGGAGGGTGTTCCAGGTCTTGGCGGCGAGATGGGAGAACGATCTGCCGCCGGTGGTCACTCTTCGGATGCGGGGGACGGCGGTGAGGGCGAGGTCGGCGGAGCAGAGCTGGCGGTGAGGGGTGTAGAAGGTGAGTCGTCTGCTGAGGTATGCCGGTCCGGTGTTGTGGAGTGCCTTGTGTGAGTGGGTGAGGAGCTTGAAGGTGAGCCTCTTGTTGATGCAGTGCAGGTCTCTCAGGTGGGGTGTGATGTGGCTGTAGCGAGGGATGTCGAGGATCAAGCGTGCAGAGGCGTTCTGTATGCGTTGTAGTCGTTTCAGGAGTTTGGCCGAGGCTCCTGCGTAGAGGGCGTTTCCGTAGTCTAACCTGCTGCTGACGTGGGCCTGGGTGACCGTTCTTCTTGTTTCGGTGGGGATCCACCTGTAGATCCTATGGAGCATGCGGAGGGTGTTGAAGCAGGAGGACGAGACGGCGTTGACCTGCTTGGTCATGGAGAGTGTGGAGTCGAGGATGAACCCTAGCTTGCGTGCGTGGTCGGTGGGTGTTGGTGCTGCTTCCAGTGCGGTCAGCCACGAGGAGTCGTCCCAGGCCAAGGGGGAGGGGCCAAGGATGAGGACTTCTGTCTTGTCCGTGTTCAGCTTCAGACAGCTGTTCTTCATGCACTCGGCGATGGCTTGCATTCCTTCATGGAGGTTGGTTTTGGCGGTGAGGGGGTCCTTGGTGATGGAGAGGATCAGCTGGGTGTCGTCGGCGTAGGAAATGATGTTGAGGTCGTGCAGTCGGGCGACGTGAGCGAGTGGTGCCATGTAGATGTTGAACAATGTCGGGCTGAGGGATGAGCCTTGGGGTACGCCGCAGATGATCTCGGTGACTTCGGATCGGAAAGGGAGGAGGCAGAAGCTCTGGTTTCTGCCGGAGAGGAAGGAGGTGGTCCATTCCAGTGCCTTGTCTCGGATCCTTGCATTGAGGAGGCGTGTGCGTAGGGTGCGGTGGCAGACAGTGTCGAAGGCAGCTGACAGGTCCAGGAGGATGAGGGCCGCGGTTTCGCCGTTGTCCAGCAGGGCCCTGATGTCACCGGTGGCGCCGATGAGGGCAGTTTCGGTGCTGTGGTTGCTGCGGAACCCGTTCTCCTCCAGGTATCGGGTCAGTTGTCTGTTGAGGGTCTTCTCGATGACCTTCGCCGGGAGCAGGGAGATGGGTCGGAAGTTCTTGAGGTCCTTTGGATCAGCCTTGGGTTTTTTGATTAAGGCGTTGATCTCGGCGTGCTTCCAGCTCTCCCGGAAGGTCGCGGTCTAGAAGGAGATGTTGATGGCCTTGCGGAGATGGGGTGCGATGGTGGCGTTGGCTTTGTTGAAGATGTGGTGAGGGCATGGGTCTGACGGAGAGCCATGGCCTAGTTCCCTTAGTTGCCATTAGTTTGGGATAAACTCACTCAAGACTGTTATTCAGGACGTCCGTCTCTGATAATTCATATGCAGAGTCCACAGAATCTTCAGAAGCAAAGTGTGAATTAAAGGATTTGTCCAGAACAGATCAAGAAACATGAGCCGAACCCTAATGGGTCTGAATGTCTATATGTTATTGTCAATATTTGGTTTGTTTTTAGGTTAATGCATTTTGTTGCTAACCCTACATTATTCCGCACATATAGTGTTCTAGTGAGTCTAGGATTGTGGGCAGCCTTTTTCTTTATATGTCTTTGTTGAGGTGAACTACTAATTATTGCATTTTCTTTGCAGACAGGCGGTACAATGCTTACCGTTATTAGGTCATATAGGAACAATTTGAGATTCAAACCCAAAAGTGCAATAGAGGAGTTAAAGGCAAATGCTAATTCTGCAAATGAGAGAGATCTAGTCTTCCAGTGGTAAAGAATAAAGCATAATTGTGATATTTGTCCATGACTTGCTTTGCTCTGGTCTAGGAGTGGTAGCCGATTGAATCTAGTAAATTCCCATCTAGCAACTCTCCAATTACTTTTATCTATTACATTATGTTATGTTATGTTATGTTACCAAATACTGCAGGAGATGCCCTGGTGCTATGTACACCATAGAAATGAGACCCCCGTATGAAGCAGGTAGACAATGCTGCTATACTACTAGAAATCAGCGCCACAAATCCTAAATATCAAAAAGCAAGGGGGCATATTATCAAGCCAGGCGATAAAATTATCGCCGCTTTAGCGGCAGAAAACTGCAGCTAAAACGGCGATAATGGGCTTGATAATATGCTCTATGGAATTCCAATTGAAGCCCATGTTAAATGTGAAGGACGTCTAACATGGGCTTCAATTGGAATTCCATAGAGCATATTATCAAGCCCATTATCGACGTTTTAGCGGCAGTTTTCTGTCGCTAAAGCGGCGATAATTTTATCGCCTGGCTTGATAATATGCCCCATAGTTAGGGTGAAGGTGCATATTTGCGAGATTTCTGAATCAAAGAATCCGGACCGCTGTGATGAACTGCTTTAAACACAAGACAGTGGGACGTAAAATAACCCTCTTTTTCACTGGGAACTAATGCAAAGATTTTAATGCCTCAGTGGTGGAAGAGAAGTGAGGGAGGCCCAAGGGCAACCTGGCCGCGGCATTTCATATTCTTTCAAGCTTTTTAAGAAGGCCTTCATCCAGCTCCTGGGAACGAGATTTACAATTGTCCAAGCGACTTAGTATAGTCACCGGGGACACCGCTCGGTGGACAGATTTGGGAAGGAAGGGCTGCATCTTCCTAAGCAGTTGCAATAGAAGAAAAACCAACTTGTTGACGCCACATGTTTTCCTTGGTTCACTAGGGACAGTTCTGATTCTTGGTTGAGCCCCATATTTTTAAACATTTTAGATGGAGTTGGCTTGCTCAACTAACTCCTAGGGCAAAAATCCAATGGCAATAAGTACGGAATAGAAGAATGTTTAATCAACAGTACTTCCATCTTGTTAAATATGAGCGAGTTGGTCTTCAGCCAGTTAGACACCGCTGCCTTATACTACGTTTGTAGGGTTTAACTTTCCATGCAAAAATTATATTGGATGTTTACGATTTTGAAAATGTATTGCACGCATGGCTTGCTACTTTCATAAGGAATTTACTGCGTTCAATATTCTCAATTTGCAAGAATGTAAAAAAAAAAAAAAAAGAAACTTAGTACTCTCATTATTCTGTACTCTTTTCCAAGTGTTAAAAGTTGTGTTTCGACTTGTCAAAACTCACATTAAAGACAAAAACATATATACTATGCAATACACAGTCATAGTTAAATCTAATAACGACATACGGTCAGTTGACTAATAATCATTATATTTTAAAATACAAACATTGGCGCATTTACAATTTTAAAAGCATATTTGTTTTAACTAAAGGTTGATATGCTCTCAAATTACAGATTATAAAGGGATCATTCACAATTTGGACAGAAACCTTATGCTTACTACATAATACGATTGTGGCCACCGAGTGTGGCATCATATACATGTAATGACCTTGCTGGTAAATATAGTGATCCTAATTAAGCCTGGGCAAAATACTATTTACACCAGAGTAATCAGAGTAGTTTTGCTAATTTCATATAACTCTTGTAATGTGAAATTACCCTAAATTACAAGATTATGCCCGTTCATGTAATTTGGAGAAATCTGGGGTAAAATGTCTACCCAAGAGCACAGGAATAGAGTGACAGTGGCTGGTCGCTGCTGCTGTTCATATTCTGTTGCACTTAGCACTATTGTTATAGCACAGAATGCATCTTCGTCAAAATATCGCTAAATGCAGGATTACTCTCCTCGTGTTATCGATGTAATCTTGCCTAATTTTGCTGTAAATTAAGATGCAGCAAATTGCGCGAGTTACATCTATCCCTTAATTTTGCCACAAATATTGCCTCGCTTCCATGTTTTTTAAATCACATTATTTAAAAGTTGATACTTCCTGATGGCCCATCAAAACACAGTTGACAGAAGTTGTCAGTCATATTCTGGATAACAGCACTAGGCTAAATATATCACATAAATTGTGTTCACTGATCTTTAGACACTTGCGTTCAATCCCACAGTTGTTTTGAGCAAATTAACTGCTTCACTAACTGACGTGATTCAACCACTGTACAAACGTTAGAAACTCTAAAAAGTCCTATTGTGTCCGAGCCTAAAGACACATTTCTTTGTGTCTTTAGGCTAGGACATATAGTTAATGAATGCACATGTTTTAGGATCAACATGACAGATATAATAGCATCTTTCCTTTTACTGTTTGGCTGTCAAACTCTTTCATTAGCCTGTGCTTACTTTGTTTAGAAAACCCAATCTTAATTCTACTTGAAGCGTTAACATATTAGTTAAGCAAAAAACAAAACACAAAGTTGGATTTCCCTATACAAACCCACAAAGATTCCACCTCGCAACAATTGAGCATCTAATCTCAACCCCCAAACCCCTTACCCCCACCCTCATGGCCTTTTTATAGGCATTTCGTTCTAAAACATCATAAGGAAATACATGTGACTTAATGCCACAGGGGCACAGCTTTCTCTCGCGAAGAAGGCTGAAAACCATGGAAAGATATATGGGCACAAGCCTTTTAGACGTGGAATTAGGAAATTCAAAATGTATGCTTGAAGTTTCCAGATATGGGAATGAGCCCAAATCCGATAAAGGTGTTTAACATGAGCATACAAAATAAAAGCTGTTAAAATAACTTGGCTTCAGCAACTGCGGGATTTGTGATGCTAATTTGTGTGATTTCTCAACATTCTTCTGCAGACAATGGGTTCCACGCAATAAATCTGTGTAAAAGGGTGAGCAATGTGAGACCAAGCGAGGCACATCGAATAGGAATGAATGCGAGAAATACCATTCATTAGGCCAATTATAAGAAATAGAATGCCTATATCATTAAAATGGCCAACCTTATCAGCTCTGCTGGTCCACATTTGCTGTCATTTTCTGTGTCATCCTAGGAGGCCATGTATGCCAGAAATGCAGAAATGTTCATCATTTATCGATTAACTGCCCTCGACAGGTGCTGCCTTAGCATAGCCTGTTTGACACCTATGGAGATTCTTCAAGTCAGTCTGAGTCAGCATAGCATAGCACTCTGGTGCCATATTGGAGGGCATTCCTTTACAAATGGGAGTAAGGCCCAGTCTTACCACAGAAGCACAGAAACCATATCAACACACAAATAACCTCTTGGGTCTGAGCATCTTTAAAACATGAGCATGAAAAGAGGAATATTGTAATCAAGCTGTGTCTAGAATGACAGTGCCCTAATAAAGAAAAGGAAAGGAATCCCTTTCAGGATGAATGCCCTCACTCACCAGAAGGTGACATGCTTCATCATTTGGGCTTTCTCCTCTCAGTGGGAAAACCTAGTCCCACTGAGGGCTACAACCACCGCACTGAGAGGTGGGAGCTCAGGGATGTTTTAAATGGAGAATTAGGATACTCAGATGACAAAAGGACCTTTTGTCATCAAGCAGTCTTCAATAGTAACTGCTTTGCACTGTTTTTATTTCTGGCAGGGCTAATGAGCCAATAAAAAATCATTTTTTCACTAGCACTAGCCAGTTTTAGATCACACTTACACTTTTTTCAAATGAATCTTCTTGCGCTGCGCCCTCACTTCACATAAAGTGCTCGTCTTTGGGATCTGAGTATCCTAATTCTCCATTTAAAACATCCCTGAGCTCCCACCTCTCAGTGCGGTGGTTGTAGCCCTCAGTGGGACTAGGTTTTCCCACTGAGAGGAGAAAGCCCAAATGATGAAGCATGTCACCTTCTGGTGAGTGAGGGCATTCATCCTGAAAGGGATCCCTTCCCTTTTCTTTATTAGGGCACTGTCATTCTAGACACAGCTTGATTACAATATTCCTCTTTTCATGCTCATGTTTTAAAGATGCTCAGACCCGAGAGGTTATTTGTGTGTTGATTGATTACGTAATTGGGGAAAAACTTCTTGCAGGTCTTAAAATGTGTTCCCTTGGACCCCCTCCCCCCTTTTTTGTGTGTTATATAGCACAGAAACCATAGCCATGTTTTCTACATGTTGTTGTTAAGTGTTTCTTTTCATTATGTTGGGTTCTTCCTCTTATGCTAAGTTACATTCTTGTGCTTTCACATCTATGGTTCCCTATTCCTATTTAGCTGTTTGTTTTTATATGTATCTTGTTAACAGAGCTGGAATGATTTAGTGCTTACTAAAGACACTGCCAAAAGATCAAATATGATTTTAATATTCCCAGATTTTCTACAGCGTCTAAAATAATTAGATCTGAAATAGGCTCAGAGAAAAATAGGTCTGCAGAGGAAACTAGATGTGTTTTATAAGTATTGCATTAAGAAAAAAATGCTACATATGGGTAAAACGAAGGTATTGGCTTTTGGGAATGGAAATCTGAATTGCATATGGCAACTAGGGAATACAAAAATAGAAGAAGTAAATAAGTATAGATACCTTGGGATGTGGTCTGAGAAGAAACTGCAATTGAAGACCCACATTGAATTATAAAAAGCAACAGCGTTTTCCTCTGTGTGTGGGCTCAATACATTTAGTAAAGAATATGGTGTGCCATCCTTAAGACTGGTTTTATCAGCCTATCTTGCCAGGATTCACCCACAATTTCAATTTGGTGCAGAATTACATGTTTAAGCAGTATTCCCAAACTGTTTTTATAAAGAAGGATAATGACTAAAACGTATGCTGTCTCTACCACAGTCAGCAATGATTCAGGCTATAAGAATACAAGTTGACTTAACAGCTTGGGGCTACTTAACCTGTGCGTCTTGGTCCAAACAAAACCATACACAGAGAATGGAGGTGGGCACAAGACTTTGGGGCTGATTAGGATGTCGGTCGGAGGCAACTCTGCGATTTTGAAACCGACCGACCTCAGGTCAGTGGTTCGAAACCACAATTTTGATGCGACCGCACATGGTGCAGTCGCAAACTCCCATTTCCCTATGGGAGATTGTGCGACCGTCAAAACCAGCTGTAGCACAAGCTCCCATAGAGAAATGGGAGTAACTGTAAATCCCTGCACCCTGTGGCAGGCACCTCATGTTGCCTGCCACACAGTGCAGGAATTTACAGGGGGGCACCACCAGAGCCCGCAGAGGGAAGGGGCCCCCAAAGTCACTTTCCAACAGGCTTTCCATGTTGGAAATCCCGACATGGAAAGCCTGTCGGAAAACCGACATCATAATCCCGATGGAGGAAATGCCGTCCGTAAGAGATTATGTGGCGCTTCCTTGAGCCCACCGGAAGCCAGTCGGATTGACCAGTAGGTTTGGACTCTGACCACGGTCATTGAAATTCGGAGGTCAGACTTCAAACCAAGGATGTCAGTCGGTAAGCCTCCAACGAACAGTCGGAGGCTTACCGACCAACATCCTAATTAGCCCCTATATGTCTTCTGTAGTAGGTAATCAATAAATACAGTAAACACAGATTTACAAGTTGTAGGAAATTGGGTTACTGGTTGAGGGGGGTTAACCCTACTCAAGAAGCAACCACAATTCTTGTCAAGGTGAAACACAAGCAAACCTGAAACCCTACTCAAGCAGCAACCACAATTCTTGTCAAGGCGAAACACAAGCAAACCCCAAATTAACCTGCTCTTAACCCTCTGGTAGCTGGGCACAAACGCAGTCAGGGTTAACTTAGAGGCAATGTGTAAAGTATTTATGCAGCACACAAACAGAAATAAAGTGAAAACACAACACGAAAAAATCCACACCAATGCAGAAAAATAAAGTACATTTTAATAAATTATTTGACACCAAAATGGCAAAAATCCAATTAGTAGATCCGGAGGCATTTGGATGCTGGTGCTCGGTTTTACCAGACTAATATTGGCAACTTGTTGATTGAAGGCGGGATTTGTCTGACACATATTTATTTTTCTACTCAATAATATACATGTTGTTGGTAAGTGTTCTTCAAATTATGACATATCAGATCTATGGCTCGTAGTCCTATTTAGCTTTCCTTTGTTTTGGTGAATCTTGTAAACAGAGATGGAATGAGCTATTGCTTACAATTCACTTAATTGACAATCTTCTGTAATTTGGCCAAACATCCAAAACCTGACTATTTTCCTAGTCTCTCGGTGATTTGTCAATTTAATGTGTGTACTTCTCTATCTAACATTTGCCTCATGCTGAATCTGCACTTTAAAATTTAATAAAAAATTCATGTCAACATTTAATTTATTATTTCACAGCTGTGGTGCTCTTTTCTAGAGGTTTATCAGACTTGACAATAGTAGGCTGGGGAAAGTAAAAAGATCTGTGAGGATATTGTGGACTTTACAACACATGCTTCATACTTAATTTCATTTGTTTCTCTTATATAGGAGGTGCAGTCTGAAATAAATACATTACAAGTAGAGCTTGGTACAAAAGAAAGCAGTGCGGAGATCCTAAAAGCAGAAAATGAGGCATTACAAAGGAAATTTCAAAGTCTTTCAGGTATACCAAAATATAAATATAAAATATAAATAGTCAAACCCTTTTATGTTATCGATTTGGCACAAGAAATCACAGATATGAAAAGCTATTGTCTTAACTCAAATTCTAGTTTATGTTTCAGCCTATATGTCTTCATTGGGACCCAATGCCAATCAATTCAATCACATACTAGAGTTGTTCTTTGAGCAGAAGATAGCCATCTACAAAATGTATGTGTGTATTATGGTAAATCTGGGCAATTGGTAAAAGACAGTTGAGGTAATCCTAAAGTTTTTAAGAGTCAAGCATGTGTATTGTTACATTTAGGGAAGATAGATGGGTGAAAAACTGGATTCCTTGACAATGGAGGGAGCTGCCTTGTCCAGTGAAGAATTTAAGCCAGTTCCAATATGTGGAGTGAAGACCATGCCGTCTTCATTTGGTCATATGCTGGTTCCTATGAAAATGATTTTGCAAGATGGACAAAAAAGGCTGTTTGATTCAGGAGCCTCAGGGAATTATATGGATATTAAGTTTGCTCAATCCTTTTTAGATAGCAGTGATTAACAAAAACATTATTGGAGAGTTAAAGGCAGTAAATAGTCCAAAGCTGTCCTTAGGGTCTCTAAGTTTCCACATGCATATGATTTATTTGGTATGTTTTGGAAATCATCAAGCAAATATATCTCAACAGAATCTGACCAAGTCTTTTGTTTTTTGGAGAAATGCTTTTCGTTTGCCCCTGTTTTGAAGGAGCCAATTCTTGATCTTTCATGTATTGTGGTAGAAGGATGCCTGGTATCATACGTTAGGAGAAGCTTTGTCCTAAAAGGTCCCACAGCTAGACAAGTGCATCCAGTGGCCTACTTTTCCCAGCAGAATTAAATTATACTACAACAGACAAAGCACATTTGGCAATAAAGAGATCCTTTTGAAGAATGGAGTTAGACACACAGTAGAAGTTTATACTGACCCTAAAAATTTGCAATTTTAAAAGAGGCTAGAGCATTACCTCCCAGACAACTTAGATGCACCTTGTTCGTTTCTGATTATGACTTTGGGATACACTATAAACGTGGTCCAGACAGTGGGACGGTGTGCGTCTTATCCTAGCAGAACCAATCTGAAAATGAAAATGAGGTAGTTGGTGAACCTCCATCGATTTTGCCAAGTCATACTCAAGATAGTCATTCTGTACCATTGATCAGTATTGAAAGATCAGTTTGTTGAATATTTATCAGCGTTCCATGCATCACATCATATCGCCTCTACATTATACATGTGTACATTGCATTCCTACAATAGAGAATTTAACAGTGATTTAAACATTAGAAACAGTAAATAAAAATTACTTTTAAAAAAGGTATTTGTACTTTAACTGTGTACATTCTTCTGCAGAGTTGATACCTTACAAAGACATTAGTCACCCCCCCCCCCCCTCCAGGTCCGATTCCCTTTTTGACTAATCATATCCTTGTCACCCTTTCTGAAACTATTTGTCACTTGACATAAAGAGCAGTCCTGCTTTGGAGCATTCAGGAGCTAATTTGTCCTGTTGCTTCCCGACTACAACACTCTACAGCTCAAGGCGGTCGCAATCGACCCCGCCAGGTTTGTTCCTGTGTGCCAGAGGAAACTATGCCCGGAGACTGCGCACTCCACCCATCCTCCACCTCTTGTTCTGTACGCATAGTTCCTAGTAGTGCAGCCCATGTTTCCAAGTTCTCCTCTAGCTTGTTAGCCCTGCGACTATGCTTCCTACGTATTTTTTCACTGATTGGCTACTCATCTAGGTCCTTACACCATAGTGGTGTGGGGGGGCCCTGACACCTAGCTATCCCATAGCAACTCTTCTCTTAGTTAAGACTAATGTCAAATGCATAAACATACAGCACAGTTGACCTCCTTCAGACTCCTTAAGATGCCAAGCAGGCACTCTCTGGGCAGGCCCTCGATAGTCAACGCAGTCACCGCCCTCAACCTCACAATCCATTAACCCGCCACCTTCAGGCACTCTCATGCCATGTGTAGGAAGGAGGCTCCCTCTCTTCCGCATCTGGGACAATCCGCACCTCTGCCTGCATACATCCTGCTGAGCTTAACCGGCATTAGGTAGGTGTGACATACAAAATTAAAAAGCATAAATTTAAATCTAGCGTTACACGCAACTGTCTTAACCAGAGAGCAGGTCGCGTTCCACTCCAGGTCTGTTAGGGGTGTCTCAAGATCCTCCACCCATGCCCTCTGCTCCGCCGGGTCTCCCCAGGCCTTGTCCTTCTTGAGTGTTTTATAGATATGCTTCACCATGTGTCTCGCTGAGCCCGCTGTCAATAACAAATATATGGTTTCTGTCTGCCCGGGCACACTCAGGAAGTCAGTCCAAATTTCCTGCGCTGTACTTTCCAATTTGGCAGATTGCAGAAATTGGCCTCCTCCAAGCGCAAAAGCCTCCAGTGCCTCCTCAAAGGTGAGAAATGTCTCCCCTGGATATAAGTCCCCCAATGTTTCGCATCCCCTTCCCTTTATCTCGCTGCAGACATGTACTCCTCAATACGAATAAATGGAAGTAGCATTCATCCCTCTAGGTCCCTTGCATTACCTTTTAAATACCCTAGTGATCACTTGTTCCCACATCTCCACCACCTGATGAATCAAGTAAGCGGTGCAGGCTTGCAATGCATCATAGAGCCAGCAGAGAGTACTCGCCATACATGCCATACAGAATCTGTGTCTCCCAGTTGTCTTCTCCAGAGGTCCATTTGGCAACATGCTGCTGTTTGGACTCATAATAGTATAATTCTAAGTCCGGGAGACCCATGCCACCCTCTGACTGGTCCCGTTTCAGCTGCAGCAGTGCTACACTACTTCTCTTCCTTGACCACACAAGGAGAACCATTAGGCCATCCAGCATCTTGAACAGGCTAAACAGTAACCCACTGAGTACATACAGGAATCTGGGTAGGAACACCATCTCTGTCACTGTGACTCTCCCTGCCATGGACAGTGGAAGCGTGATCCAGAATATGACAGACTTTGTCAGTCCGCTGGCCAGTGGCTCAATACAGTACTGATGCTAAAACTCTATGGTATGTCCCACTATAATACCAAGATAGCAGACCGAGGTGGTTTCCCATTTCAAGTCCAGAGGGGGCAAATCTTCTCTGTGAGACCCCGCGGGGCACCAAGAGGGAACAACAGTGATTTTTAGCCTGTTAATACACAGGCTTGCTACCTTGCCAAAGTTGAAACATTTCTAGCCGAAGTATGAGCAGAGTGGCAGTCTATTGACAGGGATAGAGAAAAGGAAGACAGAAATGAGAAAGATGAGCCAAGGTATCAAGGTAATACTCTGTATTTACTTTCAGCTCAGCTAAGACAATAGGCTATGAGATGGGTTCATGATTCTAAAACTGCTTGGCATCATGGAATCGCAAAAACGTTAGTAGCAGTTAGAATGTGTTTTGGTGAACAACTCGAGATAAATTCTACTTCTGCTTAGATTAAATGATCAGATATTAGACCCAAATGTCAAAATTGTAATGTCAATTCTAGTAGTTGTTGATCATTTGACTACGATGGAGCATTTCATTGCATTAGCTGGGTTGCCTTCCTTCATAGAGTCAGCACACATCTTTGCACATCATATTAATCGTTTCATGGAATATTCAAAGGTTATGATTACTGACGGGATTGCAATTTACTTCTAAATTATAGTGTGCATTGTGTAAAAAATTAGATATCGAAGTCAGTCTGGTCTGTCTACTATTGACAGAATGATTGAATCAATGTGTTGAGCAGTGTTTGAGGTATCAGGCCTTACTGCAAGAAGAACATTGGAGTAAGACACTGTGATTACCAGATTAATCTATAACGGTGCTGAGCATACTGCAATAGGAATATCACCTTTCCTTTCTATATATGTACATCAGCCTAGGCTGTTGCCCTCAGATTTACTCTCTTCTATATCAGTGCCCTCAGTAAAAGAATATTTAATTGCACTTCAAGAAAGTCAAATTTCAGCACAAGAAGCATTAAAAAAAGGCCAAGGCTAGCTCCAAACTATATGCAGATTGAAAAAGGATTCTAGTGCTCAAGTATGCAGCAAGGCAGAAAAGTATGGCTAATCACTAGGAATATTTGATTGTTTCTAAGTTTATTGGTCCATTTACCAATGAACACAAGGTGAATCCTGTAACAGTATTATTAAAATTGCCCTAGTCCATGAAACTCCATCCTGTCTTTCAAATGTCCTTGTTAAAACCCTGCTGTGCAAAAAACATGTATTGCTCGAAATCCTGAACCAATTGATGTGAATGCTGTAAAAGATTATGAAATACACAAGACTTTAGATACATGAGTTGTTAGAATAAAATGCCAGCATTTAGTGGACTGCAAGGAGTTTGAACCTGAACAGCGATCAAGGGAACTGGCTTCCAGTCTTCAAGCTTCTCGTCTGCTATGTGAATTTTATAACAGTAACCAGGTGCACCAGGAGCTTGGATGCTGATATGTGAGCCCTTGAGTGGAGCATTGTCATGATCCATGGCACATGCTTGCATTTGTTCACTGGTCCATCGTGGAAACACACAGCTCTGAACATCTATAGGCGTCTTCAGGAGCAGACCAGGCTTTTGGGGTGCGCAGAGTGTGACTTCTACCTGGAAAGAGGATGTGCATCTTCATTGGATGTGTTAAACACACAGGTGAAGTCAAGAAAGTCTACGTGTCTCATAGAACAATAGGAAACTCATCTGACTTGCATGTGGTGGTGGCCATCTTGAATGTTTAGAGTATAAGTTCTCTGTTGTCCATAGATTCCTTTCTTGGCCATTAGGATACATAGTTGCCTCTGCTGGGAATTTGTTGTCAAAATTCCGCAACACGCACAGATTGTTATTATTAGGAAGTTGACAAACGACTGAAATGGATATAGTGAAGTATGCTAGCACAAAATTCATAGACTTTGCACTTGACCACTGTTTTAAGGAGTCCTCTATTTAGAACTGCAATTCTCCTAATACCATGACAAGAGAATCTGGATTTCATTAAAGACACAGAGGATAACATTATGCATATTTCTTTTAATGCTAACTCCAAGCAGCCGCTTAAAAGTAATACATCAGAAAGTGAAACTGTTCTAGAACGGAATCTTCCTCATGTATAATAGCCATGAACATTATCATGTAGTTCCTAGGAGTCCCCCAGGACCTGCACGTTTTGGATGACCTAAACTGAGGGTTTGGTGTCCCAACCGCTTCCAGACACCCCCACAGGATATGTCCGCCATTAGACCAGCTAGCTCTACAGTCCCTCTACCACCCCCCTGTATTCTACAGTGGTGTAGGTAGTTTCTTGCAACCACTCAACATGACAACCCTGATTCCCCAGAGATCGTCGAAAACAGTACAGTATGTTTCGCTCAGTCACTCGTGCTTGCTTACTCTCAGAAAATACACAGGATGGTGATTAGGATGTTTCAATAAGGATTTATTGGTCCAGCAACAGCCTTGTGTAAAACATATGTGCTGTTACAATCAGGAGACAGAAGCATACAAAAGAGATTGTTAGTACCAATATTGTATATAGTAGATACATTCCTACCATAGTGCTAATAAGATGAACATAAGCAGTTTAGCTAAAAGCAATAGCACCTGCATGTTCCTAAATGTACCTAACATAGATCTGTAGGTGTAGCATGTATATGAATATATGTGTGTAGCCAAAAAAACCCTAGGGAAGAAACATCCCCCTCACCTGATGGTTTAGAACGAAGAACCCTGTCTCTGCTTCGAGGATGACACCACGCAGGGGATGTCAGACCTTGCGTGTCGAAGATTCACCATGCAGGATGCCATGTCAGCTTGGAAGGAATTCTCTAATTTGTAGGGGGGAGTAAGGGTCACTACAGTGTTTTTTCTAGAATCAATATTTTTAATTTTTAAAACAATCATGGATGTTTTGAAAACTATCATAAATGTTTTGAAAAGAATCACCAATGCTTTTCTAATCAAGTGCAATCATGCACAGCTTGTTGTTGGCCAAGGATGAAAAAGTGTTGACCCTTATACAGAAAACTTCTGCTGTGACTGGGGACATGTTTATGCACGTCAGGTACAGGGAAGAGACAGGAGCAAGCTACTGGGTAAATGGTCACCTGTTTAGAATTGTTATTGTCGTGTGGATGGGACAAATGTATGTAATAGGTGTATACATGATAGGACTAGCCTAAAGAACATGACAACATAGAATAGTCTACCTCCTTTAAATGCGAGGTATCAGAGTACATTTTCTTTAAATAATGTTCCTTTAATTTTCTTTGCATTCCAAATGGAGAGAAAAACGAAGATTGAATGAAAGTGCCACTGAGTTAATTCTTTCTGAACATCTTCCTTCTGGAAACAGCAGTAATGCAGAGCGAGTTAGTTATGTTGAGTTATCTGAAATAAGAAAGAGTATAACTGCTCTGTTGTCATGTACGTGAGAAAGTTGAAACATTGAAAAAGGCATGTTACATGAAATTTTGTATAATACAATAAAGGTTGTATAAAATTTCCAGAACTGCAGCTCCTCTCGACAGGCCAGTGATTTCGTTGGATCTCCTGACACTTTCCAAGCAAGAAGGTTCAAAGTCCCTGTCTGGAGTAGGGGTTGTTCTCTTTCGTTTAAGTCTCTTAGGAGGCCTTTCTCGGCTGGCAGTAGTAAGGGAGTGTAGCAAGCTAATTCCAAAATCGTCAGAAACCATGCCTGGCAGGGCCAGAAAGGTGTTACTAGTACAGGGAGCATTGTTCCTGTCTCACTTTATGGAGGACTCTCTGGATCATAGCAAAGGGGGAAAAGGCATAGGCTCAAATTTCTTTCCAGGGTTAGAGGAAAGCATTGATTGCTAGAGCACCTGGGTCTGGCATCCAGCTGAAATATTTCTTTAGTTGGAAGGTCAATCTGCTTGCAAACAGATCTGTCTCTAGAGGCCCCAGATTTAATGGAGAGCTCTGAAGGCTTTCTCGTTGAGTTTCCATTCGCTGTGGTCTAAGAGGAATCTTGAGTTCCAATCTGCAGTGATGTTTGTTTTTCCCAGTAGGTATTCTGCTTTTAACACAATCTTGTGCTCTAAGCAGAACATCCAGAGTTTTTGGGCTAGGTTTGATAAGTCTGCTGATTTGGAACCTCCTGAGTGATTTATGTAGGCTACAGCTGATATAGTGTCAATTTTCAGTATAACGGATCTCCCCTGAAGGTATTGCTTGAAGCTCATCAGGGCATATAAGCCTACTGTCAATTTTAGTTTATGTGATGCAAGCTTTCTGCATGTGACCATACAACACCCGTGTTTTGATTGAGCAGACACGCTCCCCAGCCATGAAGGCTCGCATCTGATTCCAGTAAGAATTCTTGTGAGCTCCCGAAAATTCACTTGCCATTCCAGGCATCTAAATTCTCTAGCCAGCAAACCAGTTATGATTTGTCTTTGTGATATAGGCATATTTGATCTCCGTACCATAGTCCTGATCTTAGGGCTTTCGCTGTTACTCTTTGAAGACCTCTGTAGTTCAGAGGTCCCGGAAAGATCGCTTCTATAGAGGAGGAGAGAAGGCCCAGGAGTCTGGCTAGTTCTCTTAGGGTTTCTTGTTTTAATACAAACCTTATTTCTTTCCGTGTTTTCGTTATCTTCTTTTGGGGAAGTAAGAGGAGACATTTCATTGTGTCTACAGTGAATCATAAGAATCCCAAAGATCTGGAGGATGTCATCATGGATTATTCTTTGTTTATTATAAATCCTGAGCTCTCTATGAGGTTTACTACTATATTCAGATCCTGTAGGATCTGGGAGTGGTGCTGGCACATGATATGGATGTCGTCGAGCTAGACAAAGAATCGTATCACTCTTTCTCTTAGGAAGGATGATATAGTCCTCATTACTTGGGAGAAGCACCAGTTGGCAGAAGATTAGCTGATGGTGAGAGCCTGAAATTGGAACAGGTGGTGGTTCCATATGAATTGGAGGTAGGTTTGATGTTCTTTCTCCATGGGGATGTTGAAGTTTGCATCATTTAGGTCTAGTTTTACTAGCCAGTCTTTCTCTAATAGAATATCTCTTAAAAGATGGATGCCCTCCATTTTGAAGTATCTGTAGATGAGGAATTTGTTTAGTTCTCTGAGATTTATAACAGGCCTCCATCCTTTGTTTTTTTTCTGTACTAGAAAGAGAGTACTTACAAATCTCATGCTTTCCCATGGTACTTCTATAATTTCTCCCTTGTGTAGCATGGAGGTCACCTCCTCCTCCACTTTTTTTCCGTTGTTCTTTTGTCAGTGATAACATTCTCGGGGTGAAGTTTGTATTGGTGGTTTTAAAAATTCTATTTTAAATCCTTGGTTGGTTTCTAAGACCCAGGAGTCTTGTGTGATTGTCTTTCAGACCTGTGAGAAGAATCTGAGTCTCCCTTCCACCTTTCCTAGGGAAAACGAAAAATGAGGGGCGAAAGTTCTCACTTAAGAAGTTGCCGGGGGTTTGTCCACCTGGTATGAACCCTCTGGAGCAAGAAGCTCTTCCTCCCTGGGGATAGAATGGTGGAGGAATGTTTGCTTGGTAAGGTCTACCGAATCCTCTATGTCTAAAGTAGGGCCTTTGGTTGAAACGGCCGGTTGAAAGGCCCCTTCTTCCGGCCCGGCCAAAAATGTTTATGTTGAAGACACTTCTCATATTATTTTGCACTTTGTCGAGAGCTGTAAACATTGCAACATATTTCCCTAATGTTTTTATGATGTCTTCAGCGAATAGCAGGCCCTTAGGGTTTTGAAAGTGTTCTTTATCAGCCATGTCACTCAATTTAGGGTTAATTTTGGTAAGGACCACTCTCCTCCTTTCTGCATGAATGCCTGCATTAGCATTCCCTAATAGGATCAGGGCTCTCTGACTCCACCCTCTGACTGGGCCTGTGTCTAGTGGTGTTCCGTTGATGTGGCTTTCTTCCGCCATGTTGATTATTCTGGCAAGGGGGACTAGTATGTCGAGTAGGCAGTCCTGGCAGGATTTCAGTGATCTCTCCATTCCTTTCCTGGGATCTCTTCCGAGTTTGAAGAGGAATTTGATCAATTCAGGGTCAAGGTTGGGTGTTTTGGCATACTTTCTCTTGAATGGCCGGTCTAGAGCATTCCGCTCTTACGATGTTACGTATTTCTCTCTCTAGGGAATTTCTGAGCCATTTTTTTATGAACCTTGCCAAGTGCTCTTGAGCCTACCACTCTGAGCTTCTCGGATGTTTAATGTTATATGGAGAGAACGTCTCCTCACCTAAAGGGTTAGTTATAATTTTGCTTGAGGATGAAGTTTTTCCGATGCAAGTTCAGTTTCAAAGTCTAAATCATCCTGATCTAAGTCAAGTATGTATTCATCCACTAGGTTGGTGTTCTGGTCCCCTTCTTCCTCCATTTCACTATTTTGTTTATTGTAATGAGCACTTTGATGATTTGTGCTGCTTTGGATACCTTGGTAAGTTGTGCCGCTTAGGGCACCTTGATAAGTTGTGTCACTAAGGGCACCTGATACTTTTGAGGTGCAAAGACCTCCCCCAAATGTTGAGGTGCTTAGACCTCCCATTTCACTTGAGGTGCTAGGTCCTCCGAGTGTGCCCAAGGGACTTATTTCTTTTATACTGTTAGTTTTCTTTAGCCTTTTGCCCCTTTTATTTTTATGGTCATATTTTTGGACGGTTAGAGTTCTTTTGTTTGACATAACCTGATTTAGCGTCTCGAGAATGCAGGTTCACATTTCCTGTTGAATAATCTTTTTAAACACATTGTTATTCATGTTAGGAATTGGTGCCTCTGCATCATCTGATTCCACGTCAGGCTTTATAAGGTTTATGATTTTTTTGCCCTGCTTGGTAAGTTTAATTTCCATGGGAAACAATACAAAGGGCTCAGAATGAGAGTAGGGTGATTGATGATTACAGGCCCCAGCTAGGCCCGCAGGACACAAGGGTTCGCTCTCCTGTGAAGAAATCTATAAGGAAGTTGGCACGGAAACTGCAAGGTACAAAGACACAGTATATTAACCCTTAAGGGTGGTCCTACAATCCATACAATACCCTTCGGTATTGCATAGAGTAGCACAAAGAACTTGCGTACACGGTCCCCTTTTATACACAACAGAGGGGCTCATAAGTGGGTGGATACAACATGAGGCAAGGAATGTTACCTTTTATGGACATTTTCGATACAAGATCAATATGTGGGCGGAGCTGACATACTCCTTAAGCCCGCGAAAACATGGTCAAGCAAGGACTAACTGATAACAGATGTGGTCAAGCCTGGGCATGCGCCAGGCGGACAAAGGAACTATTTATAGACTGTTACTAGGCAGATTACAAGAACAACTAACACAAAGATAAGACTCTTCTCGTGCTGAGCACGTGGAGACATGACAATACAAAATGGAGTCCAGACTTCAGTCAACATAACAAAAGGAACATAATCTAAGGAAGGAGAATTCATGTCTTTAGTAAATGCTTAATCACATCGAAGTTGCAATTTACAACAGACGACCCTTTCAGCATTTACTGAAGACATCCGGCTTGTTAGAATAATCATCATATATATCAATTATCATCATCTCTTCTACTTCCTTAGCTAAACGTTTCTGATAAGTGACATTGGCAATAGCTTTCTTATCGGGGATACAAAATGATACACATAAGGAACAGAACAAGGGACCACATTGAACACAGATGCAACACGAAAACAGAACTGCTATAATTATACAGAGACCAGTTAAAACCTTCCAACCCCAAGCAGTAATCAATGCCCAAAACCATCCAGAAAAGGACCAAGTGCCGTTTTCTGTATGGATTTCAGCTGCAATTTTATGCAACTTGTTAATTGCATTATAGACTGAAGGCGTGTGGTCAGGAATAAACACACAGCAACTGCTTCCGATAATTTTACAAGCTCCACCTCGATCAGCTAACATAACATCTAACACCATACGATTCTGCAATGCAACAATTCTGGTAATCTGTAATTCTTCCGTAAGATTCCCAAGAGCAGCAGCGGTTTGGTTCGTCACAGCCTCTACCACTCGTGTTAACCTTCGAACTTTCCTACTATTTAGGGCAGCTCCAACGAAGAAAAACAATCCTAAATTGAAGTCGATATACTGCTGCAAACTGGTGTCAGTCTGGTCCACGTCATCAATTGATAGAGTACGTTTATACCTATTTACAGTCACATTATTTAACAACTTTAAATCCTTATGATAAGATGCAGGTGCCAGAAATACAGGAGGTAACAAAAATGATACATAGCATACTCCGGACCAACCGGCTGGCAAACGGTAATAACCTTTAGTTCCGCATACAAAGTACGTATTATGGGATGCTAAGAAAGTACTGTTATTCAATCCATCAATGTTTAATATGGTAATACAATCGCTAACACCGACAGGAATATAACCCACACTTTGGACACACAGGTCCGCTTGAGCTTGTGCCACTTGAATCACAAATTTGTCTTTTCCCACAGTGTCTCTGGTGTTCGTGAAAACATAAGGAATCGATTCATTGTCTGGTCGATACTCTTCCCATTCCCAAATTGTCCCATTCGCTTGCGGATATCCATCTTTATCCTGATGACATTCTTTATTGAGTCTGAAGAGTAATCGTCCCACTGTGGGTTTCTGAGTGGCAAAAAGCAAAGTGTACCATGCTCTACAAGAGCCATTATGAGAGAAAGGAAGAGGTATGAATGGCGTTCCTCCTTTCTTCTGATGAGCTGGCATCATACCACATATCCAACAGTTCGTAGCATTGGTGGCAACGTGGGTATGATGCAACATCTGGATGAAAGTGTTATTCAAATAAGATTGACGATGCTTCAATTCTTGATACGGAAGGGTATAGAAATAGTGCTCCGCAGGCACTGGAGTGGTCAACACAAGCAACTCTCGAGCAGGAGTCACATCCTCCACAAACCATGTGGTTATCCCAACAATAGCTACTGTGAGCATAAAACCTGTTGCACAAAGGATCTTCTTTTTCTCCATGTCAGAATAGAGAATCAATATCTTCCTGAAACTAAAAGGTTTGTCAGAACTCTTCCCCTTGGGCAGCGGTCGATTTCTTCACCAACGGGCCAAGACGGGTGTCGCTACACTAATGCAGGGCTGATCCCCCCCCCTTGCCTCATTGGCTCTCCGTTTCACTAACCCAAGGGCCGTTCTGACAACATGTCCCGATACTGAAGGATTCACTTTCTTGGCCTCCGATGATATCGCCTTCCTCCAGGAGTCGCGTGGTCCGGAAAGAGCTCCTCAGCGTCGTTCGATTCCACAGCGCGGCCTTTCTCTGTGGTCAGAATCTCTCGTTGATCGGTCAATACAGCGGGCTCCACCAATCCGGGCGGTACTTTGCGGCAGTGCAAGGAATGGATCCAATTCTTTCTGTTGGAAACTCGCACAGCCGTCCTTGTTGCCAGTAAGACTTGCTCAGGGCCAACCCATCTCGGCTCCAGGCTGTTCGTCCTGTCGAAGATTTTCAGCATGACATAGTCTCCAGGCCGGAGACTATGTCCTTCGCCGGCAGACCGATCAGGGAGCGCCTCCCGGACCTGTTGATGAATGGAAACCAAGTTATCCGTTAACTGTGCCAGATAATCATTCATCATTACACAAGGTACATCATACACAGTCTTAGGTTTTGGTGGACCCCAAATATTCATTGGACGTCCAAAGACAATCTCATACGGTGTAAGACCGATTCGAGAGTGCGTTACCGACCTAATTGACAACAATGCCAGCGGTAAAGCATCTGGCCAAGTCAAAGACGTCGACGCTTGAATTTTAGCGATCTTGAGCTTCAGTGTACCATTATACTTCTCGACTAGTCCTGCAGATTGAGGGTGGAATACTGCGTGGAACTTCTGGGTGATGCCTAGACCCTTCAGAACATACTTTATAACATCCGCTATAAAGTGGGGCCCGTTATCACTCCACAGAAGTCTACAAACGCCATACCGAGGGAAGAACTCCTTCAACAGCATCTTAGCGGTAGTCATTGCAGTATTGTCCTTCGTGGGGTATGCCTCAACCCATTTGCTAAAGGCACACACCACTACTAGAACATACTTCAAATTGTTACAACGCTCGAGCTGGATGTAATCCATCTGCAAAACCTCAAAGGGTGCAGTAGGTGTTACGAACCCTCCTGCTGGGGTCCGAGTCCCCTTTCCTGGGTTGTACCTCAGGCAGATCATACAGGTCTGTACCACCCTCTTTGCCGTGCTAGCAATCTCTGGATGCTCCCAGACTTGGGTAAGCAATTTTACAATTGCGGAAGCTCCAACATGTGCTAGCCCATGTGCCATCTGAACCATAGGTTGTACAAAAGCTGTGGGTAATTTCCATCGATCCATCTGCTTATTTCTCCAGCAACCCTCATCATCCAATTCTCCCTCACTGGACCATTGCTCCCGTTCTTTATCCGAAGCGGTCCTCTGTATTTCTCGCACTTCTTCCTTCGCATCATGCCATCTTTCTACTTGCGACTTCACTACATACATGGCAGTAGCACCGGGCTGCATCGCAGTCTCCCGCGCCACCCGGTCTGCTAACGCATTCCCTTCTCCAACTTTATCGACTACTTTCCTATGGGCGCTACATTTAATGATAGCAATTTTCTTCGGATATGTCAATGCAGTTAAAAGATTATGAACTAACTCCCCATGCATTATTTGTACTCCATGTGACGTTAAGAACCCTCTTTCCTTCCAGAGCAGGCCGAAATCGTGCGCTACTCCGAAGGCATAGCGGCTATCTGTATAAACATTCACACACAATCCTGTACTGAGCTCACATGCTCGTGTTAATGCTATCAGTTCCGCTGCTTGAGCTGATTTCTGTGGTATGCGCGCTGTCTCCACTATTGTTTGCAATGTGGTAATCGCATACGCTGCTGAAGTCGTACCATCTGGTAGCTTCAGGCATGACCCATCCACCCACAGTTCTCCATCTACATCTGAAAAGGGCGTATCCTGGAGATCAATACGACCCTTTGTTTGTTCCTCGGTCACAAGGATACAATCATGTGCTTCTCGTGCCTCAGACCGAGTCTCGGGGTATGGCAACAATGTGGGAGGATTTAACGTCACGCACCTCTTCAACGTGATATGAGGAGCCAAAAGCGTCAGCTCATATCCCGTTAAACGGGCACTGGTCAAATGCTGCGTCTTTGTCTGATTAAGCAGGGCATCAACAGCATGGGGGACTAACACCAACAGCTTATGAGATAACACAATTCCCTCGCTCTGGCGTATTGACACAGCTGTCGCCGCAACCGAGCGAAAACAACCAGGCAATGCTCGGGCAACAGGATCAAGTACAGCCGAAAAATATGCACAAGGGCGCTGCTTGTCGCCGTGCATCTGCACTAAAACCGATAATGCACATCCATCTTTCTCATGCACATACAGCGAAAAAGGCTTGGTATAATCGGGAGTCCCTAACACTGGTGCTGAACAGAGAGCCTGTCGCAGTTTCTGAAAGGCAGTGTCACACTCATTCGTCCAAGGAAGCGGGATAGGTGTATCTTTTGCCAAAAGAGCTAACAATGGCTTGGCTATGTACGAAAACCCTAATATCCACTGCCTACAAAAAGAAACAAGACCCAAAAATGCGCGCACGTCCTTCTGCGTGGACGGCGTCGGTGTATCCAGAATCACTTGAACACGATCCGGTGTGAGTGCACGTCCCTCCTTAGACAAAAGGTGACCTAGATAAGTCACCTTTGGTCTACAGAATTGCAACTTTTTCCGAGAGACTTTGTGATTGTGGGATGCCAAAAAGGAAAGCAAGGACAACGTACTCCTTTCGCACAACTCCGAAGTGTCGGCCGCCAACAAGATGTCATCGACATATTGAATGAGGGCGACACCCTCAGGCAGAACAAAGGAGTCCAATTGTCTTTTCAAAGCTTGACTGTAAATGCTAGGGCTTTCTGTATAGCCCTGAGGTATTCTACAAAATCGGTAAGACCTATTATTTAGAGTGAAACCAAAAAGGTATCGACTATCGGGATGAATGGGAATTGAAAAGAAGGCATTTTTCAAATCAATAACTGAAAACGTGGTCGCCGTAGGCGGGACCAAAGTAAGCAACGTCGTGATATCAGAGACCACTGGGTACTGGGGTATCACGATCTTGTTCACTTCTCTCAAATCAATGATAAACCGATAGACTTTGGCATCCGTATCCTTTTTCAGAATGGGTAGAATCGGGCTATTACAAACATTATAGGGAACTTCTTCCACTACTCCCACCTTAATCAAATCCTGCACAATCTGTATAAGAGCCTCTTCCCCCTCCTGCGAAATACGATACTGGGGAAGGCGTGGTAACACCGCCCCCTCTTGGACACTAATGTGAACAGGCGGAATCACCATCTGTCCCACATCAGTATCCGAGGTGGCCCACAGAGCACGGGGGAGGGCAGCTAACACAGCATCTTCTGTAACCACACACATCCGTTCAGACAGGGGGTAATTGTCATTCAATATCACCCGCACTCCAGCAGGGGAACACCGGATCGTAGCTCTGAAGTGCTTCAGCATATCAAGACCCATAATATTATCCGGCGTGTTCGGGGCTAACAAAAACGGACAGGGTGCAGAAAAGGAATTAACCTGAAATGTGAGAGGCTGCGAAAGAGGGCTTCGGGAGAGTGTTCCATCAAACCCTACCGATGTAACCATTAAGCCAGATGGGGGAGCCCTCGGAACCAATTGTCTAGACAGCGCACTACGAGTCGCTCCTGTGTCCACTAGGAACTGATCAGTGGAGCCCAAAACCTCAGCTGATACGTAAGGACCCTTCTGATCAACTGGCACCTCAACTGATTCTAACCCCCATCCAACGCATTCCTATGCATGCTGAGAATCATGGTACCCAGAACGGTCAATCCCCGACACTTGATACTGATTTTGTCGATCAAAAACATTAGACCTATCTCGTTGCTGCCCGGCAAGGTCAAAACGAGCGTGATCATTAGAATTCCCTCTAAAATTCGAGAAACCCCCTCTACCTCTCGGGCCACCCTGATTGTGTCCCTGACTGTGTCCCTGCCGCGATGCATGCAACGCTGGGCAATCTCTGGCCCAGTGCCCCGATTGCTTACAATACGCACATTGATTCTTATTCAGATCAGATCGGCCCGAGGGAGGACCATAAAATCCTCCCCTACCTCTATTTACACCCCGTCGGGGCGGACCATATACTTGTGCTAACATCACCTTCGTTTTTAAATCCTTCGATTTCTTTTCCTCCTGCCCCTTCGCTTCTAGCTCCTGGCGCTCATAGTACTGAGCTATAGTCAAAAGGGCTGTCGGGGTCGTAGTGGACCAAGAACTTTCACTCGCTTTGAGGCGAGCTGCAATTGCCGGTAATAAATTCGCCACATATTTGTCAGCAAAAAGGTGCCGACCCGTATCATCCGTAAGAGACTGACCACTAAAATCATGGAACGTCTCCTCAAAGCGCGTAAAGAAATCTGCAACTGATTCATCGGCTTTCTGCTTACACGAGGCTAGCATATTCCAGTCAATCTTTTTAGGAGGAATGATGGTCTTCAACTTAGTCAGAATAGCAGCGGGGAGATCTAAGATAATCTGAGGTGGTTTCTGCGCGGGCTTTCTCTCCCTATCCTCATCCTCAAGTTCAGACCATCGAGCCTTAAAAGTGGCAACATCATCCACCTTCCGCACGGATCGCCACATATCTGGTGGTAGAATAAGCCCAAAGAACAAATCTATATCTGCTAAGGTCATAATACAAGAATTCAAGGCCCCCTCGACTTCTTCGTAAAAGGGCGCTGGATTCTTGCGGGGATCAGGCAACGCATTCTTTAATGCCATAACGTCAGCCCTGTGCCAGGGAGTATAAACCCAATTATACACAAAATATCCCTTAGCATCGGCAGAGGTAATATCCGAGCTAGTCCCCGCTCCTTTAGGAGGAACATACAAAGGCGCCGCCTCGCGCATTGGTTTAGCATGCACTGGATCGCTCTTATCTGATTGAGAGGTGGATGAATGGCCGCCTCCAGTACGCGAATCCGACCGCTTTTCCTCCTCAAGATGTTGGCGCGCTTTCACTTTAAGGTCTGCTGCCGCATCCCGCAACGCAAACAGTCGCCGAACCGCCTCAGGCGCCTTAGAGGGAGAGAAAACACCATTACGCAATGCTTTAGAATCTAATACCACATCATCAGGTTCAAAGACACTGGAATATTTCCGAAAGGCAGCAATCACTTCATCAGAAAAGTGTCCCAAGAAATACAACCTTTCTCTATCCTGCCACGACTCCCAAGAAGCCAACAGTTCATCAAGAGATAACTTGCCCTTACATGCACGATAGGAAAACTGTCGAAGCTCACCCATTCGCTCAGCCGATAACATGGACCGTGTGTCTACCTTACTCGAACCCGATCCAGAATCTTGTGGCCTCGGGGCAGACGCGCCAACATAAGGAGGCGGAGAACGATCTAATAAATAAAAATCATCGTCATGATTATTAAGGACAGGATAGAGTGGCTGACGAACAGCATATTGGCCCGAGACTTGTAACCTATGTTCTTTCTCTTGTTTCTCCGTCTGTTCTCTTTCCTCCCGACGCTTTGCTTCCTGCGCTCTCACATGATCATTCTTTCGTTGCTCTTTATCAAACAGCGCTTTCTCGCGTTTCTCTCGCTCACGCACTTCCTTCACCCATAGTCGCACACATTCAAACATGTCTTGACGCGCACGCCGTTTACACATACACTGTTCCACATACTCAATCTTACGTATATCAAACGACCCATACAACGGCCACCGTAACTCAGGATCCTTCTTGGTATATTTCCTCCATACTGTGCTGTACATTATGGAGGAAAGACCATGCTTCACATACATATCCCTATTAGGAGTCCCCTCTGGGGAAGCTGGAGCAGATTCCTCGAGGTTTAACCGGTTTCCAAAGCAGCAGCACCACTTACGGAGTGCGCTAAAAGCAGGCATGCTAAAAAATAATGCAGAATATGCAGTATTATCAAAAAAATGGCACTTAAACGTTGTGCTGTTCAAAGTTACACAGTTCCGGAGAAATATCTCCACATTACCTGCCTATATGTGTTGCAACGCATATATTCTCACAATAATCAATACAAGATATGACCGGTCATCACAAATCAAACTCAAATAGCCAACCCAGGCTTCAAAAACTCGGAGCAAGTACCGTACAACGGTTCTTACCAATCAAGAGTCCAGATTCCAACTGCCAAGCTCCGAAATTCGCCCAAACGGCTGTCACGGCAGAACCGACAGAAGAGGTCTCAGTCGAGGACCGGCGCCACCCAGATGGTCAGGTCGGAAGGGAAGGAAGAAAAACCTCGGGATGCCAGGACTAAAGTGCCTCTGGCAGTGATCACATCCCCGGCCAAATTCCTCACCTTCGTCGCGACCAATCCTTCGAGCATCCGAGTCGCCGATGAGCCCCACGTTGGGCGCCAATTGATGATTACAGGCCCCAGCTAGGCCCGCAGGACACAAGGGTTCGCTCTCCTGTGAAGAAATCTATAAGGAAGTTGGCACGGAAACTGCAAGGTACAAAGACACAGTTTATTAACCCTTAAGGGTGGTCCTACAATCCATACAATACCCTTCAGTATTGCATAGAGTAGCACAAAGAACTTGCGTACACGGTCCCCTTTTATACACAACAGAGGGGCTCATAAGTGGGTGGATACAACATGAGGCAAGGAATGTTACCTTTTATGGACATTTTCGATACAAGATCAATATGTGGGCGGAGCTGACATACTCCTTAAGCCCGCGAAAACATGGTCAAGCAAGGACTAACTGATAACAGATGTGGTCAAGCCTGGGCATGCGCCAGGCGGACAAAGGAACTATTTATAGACTGTTACTAGGCAGATTACAAGAACAACTAACACAAAGATAAGACTCTTCTCGTGCTGAGCACGTGGAGACATGACAATACAAAATGGAGTCCAGACTTCAGTCAACATAACAAAAGGAACATAATCTAAGGAAGGAGAATTCATGTCTTTAGTAAATGCTTAATCACATCGAAGTTGCAATTTACAACAAGATAAGTTCAGTAATGACTATCAATGGCCCTGAATGTTGTGGAATGCGGTAGTATGGTATAGAACCTCGTCTGGTTCTATACCAGAAGGGTAGCATTATTCCAATTAAAGCTAAATTATACTTGCGGTCGGTATGCAGCAGCTGATCGTCACACGATTTAACTTTCAGAGGTTTTTAGGTCGAGGACTACCGGTCTGCCGAAAGGCAGAACCGGAAGTCGGAGATTTAATGAGTTGGAGAAGAGGGGCTTGAACCAGCCCCTCTTCTCCCCTGTTCTCCATTGGCTGGCCTCGTAAATGCTGGCCAGCCACTGGAGAAGAGGTCAGTCACTCTGATTAGGCCCCGTCCTTTTCGGATCGGGGGGCGTGTTTTTTGCAGAAAGTCTCATTCTCTCCTCCAGCCAATGGCTGGAGGAGAGAAAAGACAAACACGCCCCCGAATCCGAAAAGGACGCTGCGTTTCTCCGAGGCATTTCTGCTCTGCCTCGGAGAAAGGCGGTGCTGTTTTCCGGTGCCCTCGGCTTGTTTAATTCGGTATTTCTCTTAGCTGTTTAAAGGCTTGCATACGAATTTGATACAAGTCATGGTAAGCGAGGCCCGCACTGTTTGCTCCTGTTAGTGAGATTAATTGAGGGCTCGTCCTCTTGAGAAAGCAACAATTAGAAATCGGGCTCGTGCATGAATCGTAGTAACGATATTAACCCAGACTGGCTGAATGGCTGAATACACATGCAGAGCGAAGGGGTGAGATCTGTGGGGGCTAGAGGACGAGGTATACCAGGGGTTTCACTATTCTTGCCTGTTTACTTGAAAAAATGTGACGTCCGTAACCACTGTTGAAAGCAGGGATTCCATTCTATGGGAAGGCGGTCTGATCTCCAGAAAGCATCCAGTGCGGTTGGGTGAACGCGATACGCACCCTCGCCGCCAGGCCCATCTCGTGGAGGGCTGGTTGGTGGATACATCTGTTTCAGGGAGGATAGAATTAAATTCCTGCGGATCCTGGTCTCCTTAAAAGCCGGGGATATTGCTGCCGGGGCGAGATACAAACTCGCTTTCTGGGCTGCCTGGGGCAGTTGGGGACTTTGTTTAAAATACTTTTATTTAGGGCAGAATGCTGACGGTTTTGTGCCACATGATGGCACTGTGCCAGGAAGTGCTAATTCGGCACTAGCGAGCCCCCCTTCCACAGTCCGGTCAGCCCGCGGCTGCGCTGAAGCAGCGAGGTTGGGAGGGGGTACCTCCATGGCAGAGCGTCTGCCCCCTGGATTCTAATTGTGTCTTTGAGTTGGCGGGATATGTCGGGCCGCCGAGAGGCGCCCTCTCTCTCCCAGAGCGAACCTCACATGGTAGACGTGGGACTGCTTCCGCGCTGTTGACGTGCAACTGCTGCACGGGACTCGCATTTGTGCGTGTCTTACTTGTGCTTCCAGTGCAAATCCTTTGTATGTAATCGCATATGAGAGATACTCGGCCTAAAAGCACAATGCAGACACATGCACGCATTGCAATGCAAATCAATGCGCGCGGTCACCACATTTCTGCTGTCTGCGCTCTAGCCCACCCTGCAAACATCTGTGTGTGGCGTGCACTAGTGAATCTTTTAACCTCTTTTTATAATTTTTTTTCCATTAAAAATTATTAAATTATGTATTACATGCAACCTGCAACGACGGTTGATACTCCTACAGACCTGACTAGCCAAGAGCATTAGTTCATGGCAGGCGCGCAACACCCCCCCTCCCCCACACCCCCTCCCCCCGTCGTGTGTGGCAGCCCGGGATGAGACCGCTTCCCGGGCAGACACAAAGCCGCGCCCGAGCACTTCACAGGTCTTTAAAAGACCATTTACATGTTAATGAGGCTTCGCTGTTGTTTCACCCCTTCTAAGAGCCCCTGCAGCTCCACTCTGCCTAGATTCAGCCCCCCCACCCCCGAAATCAGCGCCACTCTGCTGACTGTTTAAAGATTCAGCCCCCCCCGAAATTTGGCTCTAGTTGCGCCTCTGGTTCATGGAGACGTTATAATACACATACCACGGGTATACCACTCCTTGAATAGCAGCGCTCCACTTCTGTAGCAATCCAGGCGCCCCTGCTTCTTTGTAAGATTTATGGAAGTAGTAAAACATTTTTACACAGTTCGGAAGCTCAGGTTGAACAATAAAAGTGAAGCTGATAGAACAGTTATCTTTAGGCTTGAAGGAAATGTTCTCTTTCATATTACATTTTCTCATCACCCTGCCAGCCCCGTGCAGATAGTAACTGTTCTCATGTGCATCGCCTCGGGGCTGGTTATTTTTCAATATGGACTGTCGTCTGAAATCTGCTGCAGTCTTTACAGTTTTTCAATCTCAGGTCTTCTCCATCAACAGACCAGTTCATTTTGTTGTCTAAAGACACTTTGTATACACAGCGCCTTTATAGGGTTAGAGAAGTAGACTTAATACGTTTTAATGCCACGCCCCCTAGTGGAAAAAAAACAGCAGCACCCCCTCAACATTTTCGCAATTATTCTATTTAACTAGCAATGTTTAAACAATGCAGTTAAGTTATGTTACCGTTTTAAAAATGCAATCAAATACATGATTGCCAAACCTAGTATTCTGGTCAAGCGGCCCTTGCTAGCGTGTAAACGTATCCACCGTGTGATTATTGGGGGTGGGGGTTTTGAAGAATTTTTGGAATCTCTTTCCTTGCAGAAATTGGGTGGATATTTTGTCCCTCATCAGTACAAGGAAGGGTAGAGGTGTGACATTGCTAGTTCCAGGGGCCTAGTTATCAATAGTGCACCATTTGCAAGTCAAAACACACGGGCCCAGAGGACTGAGGGGCCCACTGCAGGTCAGTTATAGTATTTTACTTTTTTTAACTTCCAAACTAGGGCACTGGAGGCCCATTTCCCTATTTTGCATTAGGGGCGATGGCACCCTTGCTTCGCTACTGTTCGGCCTTGCCCCTAGGGCATAGACTCAGGGTTTCAGCTCTCAATGCCTTCCAACCTACCAGTTTTTCTCCCTACTTTTGAAATGCCTTAAGCAAATTATGATAGATTTTTTTAAATGACAGATATTTCTGAGAGTTTTATTCCCTATGTGTTTTATGGGTTATCAACATTTTACAGTTTTTAAGAGTACCACACATCCTGTCGTCTATATAGATATTAGATGTGTGACCCAACCTGGTCCAGGATCGGATGCAGCCTCTGCGAGCATTGGACATAGTGTTTACTCTGGGGCCCTCACTACCAAAGGTAACCTTAACTGAAGCCTCGCTTAGGCACAGTTTCATGTAGGAAACATCAAACGTGACCAAGCGGGTCTAATTATGGGAGATGTGATGGAATGTGGAGCAGTTTTCATTCATTAGTGTGCCAAGGGTACAGATTCATAATAGAGTTAAACAATTCTGGACTGTATCAAATTTGCATTTTTCTGAAAGGTCAACCCCAGATTTGTTGCCTCTCTGTGCACTTTGACCGCTGCTAACTAGTTATATAGTGTCCTTGCATCCCAATTAAAACATGTGCTGTACATTGAAACTCTTTATTTTGCCTATGTAACTTACCTATAAGTCCATTGTAAATGGTACCTAAAGTGTATCTGTGGCATGGAAAGTTCAACGTCATACATGGGCTGCAGTGTATTTTCACACCACCCACATAAGTGACTTAACATATTTCTGCCAGCAGTGCCACTGTTCGCTGCCTATGCTGCAGTTTAAATGCACTGCAGTAGACTCAGAGTGATAAAGATACTTGTCATTTCCAAGGTAGAAAACTATTACTATATAGGGCCATATGTAGAAAGCAAATTTGCGATCGCAAACGCTGAAATTCGCCGAATTTCGGCGTTTGCGATCGCAAATTTGCTAAGTGGAATGTAGGAAGGCAAATCTGCATGCAAAATAAGGAATCGCTAAATTTGCGATTCCTTATTTTGCAATTGCATTTAAGGAATCGCAAATTTTGCGATTCCTTAAATGCAATGTAGGAACCTCCAAAAAAGTGCTATTTGGCCTTAAGGAATCGCAAATTACCACCAACTACAGGTTGGTGGTAATTTGCGATTTCTTGTAATAATGCAGTTTTTTGCATTTTTCAAAGTGGAATGTGGTGCACACACATGCCCTTAGGGCATGTATGTGCACCACATGTGCACCCATGCTAATTTCAGGGGTGCAACAGGGTGTCCTATTGACACCCTTGCAACCTTGAAATTGCATTCTCAATTTGCGATTCTCTAATTGAGAATCGCAAATTGAGAATGTCTTCCTATTCATTCCTATGGGCCTTTTAGCCCATAGGAATGCATGGCAAGGTATTCCTTATTTGCGATTCTCAATTAGAGAATCGCAAATAAGGAATGGGTAGGATTCGCAAAAAAAATTGCTAATCCTACCTACATTGCATTTTGCTATTCTCTAATTGCGATTCCTTAAAAATTGCAATTAGAGAATCGCAAAACACAGTCTACCTACATATGGCCCATAGTTTCTCAGGTCAAAAAAATAGCTTTCAGCCCCAGTAATGTGTTTGATAAATCAGGGTGGACAATGAGGACTTATTTAGGGTGGCAATGATTCCAGGTTGTGTCTGCGAGGACGGAGGGCATGGAGGAGGGAGTGGCTCTCATGTTAATGGGAGGCATGCATGGAATTGTTTTGGCCACCTTGAGGCTGTTACTTAAAGAACTAAATGCAGGTAAAAACCATTTATACCTAAATGCACTGCAGTGACACATGACAAACTGCCTTTGCTATGTGGAAAAAAGCTATTTTTATATATAACCATAAATCACCCGTAAAGTGTGCCTAGTTAGCCCATAGATCAGGGTGCTAATATATAATAAAATTAGGGTACACCACCTATTGGGGTTAGTGTGCCCTCACAGTTAAATAAAAGTCAAGTGCTGTTTAAGTCAGTAGGCTGAACTTCACTTTTCTCGTATAGGTATGAGTCGGATCAAACTCTTTATTTCCCATCTCCACTGAGGAACGGGCAAAACAGTAGTTTTCTGATTATTTTTACAATCTGACTTAATGATGAAATCAAATTTTAGATAACTTAAGCAGAAAATTACCTTTATAAAAAAATTAGTTAAGGCTGCCTGAGCCAGAATTGACTTAAAACCAGTTCTGCCACCTTCAGTGCTGAATACAAATCCTTGGCTGGGAGACTTAACCACCCTGACTCACAGAGCATTGGCTTGCTCTTGGGCCAAAGAAAGGCCAGTGGGTGTTAAATGCGGATGCTGCGCTTTGCCATGCCTATCACTCTCCTGTACCGGTTACTAAGAGGAATCGCATCTGGTCCAAACTTAATATTGAGGAGTTAAAGGATGCTCCTGAAGTCTCATACGTACGTCTATCATAATCATCACAGTACAAAGAACCACGCGTCTACACAGCACGCAGTGCTTCCATAGGGAAAAGCATACCTGTCATCTGAATGTCAACATGTGTATTCTGGGGAAAAATAGCATTAACTCCAGTAACAGTCCCAGTCGGCTAAGAATAAGGGCTGATTATAAAGGGCCCATCCAGCAGTGAATCCTGCACTACACACATAAATCCCCACGCGTACGAGGACCTGCTCAAGAACTTGCTTTGTGAATTGTAAATAACAATGCCGTTTCTTTAAATGTTTTAATAACAAAAACATAAACAAAAATAATGTCATGAGCAATGCCAAGAGCTCTAACTTTACCAATGCCGAGACCATTGCCATTGTAAATGCTTGTCTGACATCGTACTCGCTCGAGCGATCAGCTGCTGCCATCTGTACCATGTCTGTTGCTAAGCCAGCCTCGTGATCATAGAGGCATGGCCTAGGCAAGGCCCTCTTTTTTTAATTTTTTTAACTAGCATTGTTTGGTTACGCGTCTACGTCAGACACTGACAAAACCGTTGCCAAGTCGCATTCCTCTCAATTTTTAGGCGTGCCCCTGCGAGAGGATCAGGGCTGAGGGAGACAGTGTTCGGCCCCGGAGGCTGTGAATGCAGTTTCTGGGAGAGTGTCCCAGCTCCAACAAAAGCGAAATGCTCGCAAGCGGCCCTTGAGGTGAGGCTAGTTTGGGGAGTGCACCGTAGGCTCCGGCTACACGGAACCCGGCTAGGGGCGCCGTTGACAGCATACGTTTAGGGGTCCTAAAATTCCCAAGCCCCGTGGATGGGAGGGTGGGAGGAATGGGGCTGACCTCTGTAAATTGTAGGTCAGATGATAATCTGAGTGAGTAGGATCCTAGGAGAAAGTTTATGAAGCAGCGCAAGAACAGATTAAGAGAAAGATTTGAATGCCAATCAACCACACTCTTAAAAATAGGTTGCAGCAAAGAAAAGAAATAGTAGCAAAGTGGAACTTATCTGCCTGGAGCCGCATTTAAGGCAGACTGTTCTATGTTCATGGCTATTATACATGAGGAAGATTCTGTTCTAGATGTATTGCTTTTAAGTGGCTGCTTGGAGTTAGCATTAAAAGAAATGTGCATAATGGTAGCCTCTGATCTTGTAGTGAAATTATGAACACATATATGCACTTGTTTGTTTATGCAAGAGGAACAAACAGGATTCTTTTCCTGCATAGACTTTGATGACCTTTCTTAGAGATGTACGGTTTTGAAGAATTGCTTTAAATGGGGAAGGGATTGCTGGCTGTTAGCCGAACTATATGATTTACATTTTTCATGTTACAGTTTATGAACCATTCCTGTTGAAAGAAATTCAAACCACAGAACATTACTGCATAATTTTGAAGGCGAACTTTAGCAAGCAAAGCATAATAGTTCAAAGTATAGCTATACCATGGTGCAAGGGGGCCTGCATTGGTGCCAGGCAGCTGATTATGCACCACCATCTATTAGCATCATTCGAAGTTTAGGAATGCAATTAATTTTAAATGGTTATAACCTCGTATTATCTCAGTCTAAATGGCAGTGTTCTTAAAAGTTCCAATTTATTTTCCACAGATGGTAACACGAGAGAAAAACATATTCTGATGGAAGATGTGGCGAAATATAAACAACTGGCTGAGATGGCCTCTCAGGACGTGGCACTCAAAGAGGCCGAACTGATGAAAATCCAACAAGAGCTTCAGAGAGTTGTTATCTCTGTGAAGGAAAAAGAGCAGAATGTGGACCTTCTGGAAACCCAAGTACGTGATTATTAATAGTTATAAAATATTTCTACGATACGTGCACGCGTATGAGGCAAAAAAATATTTGCTGAATGAAATGAATCAAAAAAATGTATACATGCACATAACGTTCGTTCTGATTGGTTAAGGGAGGGCGGGTCTTATGAGATACCCAAAAGTGTGTTTCTCATTTAAATTCCCACAGGACATTTTTGCTGAATGAGCACCTAAAATCTTCCCAAAAATGTACACTAAATGTGGCATGGAGAAAGAGGTGCCAGTGTCTTTTGGGAAGTAGTAATGTCAAAATATAGATTGATACATGGAGGTACAGAGGGCCTTCTAGACAAGCAGGGGCCGCTCCAAAACGTGCGAAAAAATGTGGCACGCCTGGAGAAAATATCATGTGATAGGGTAAATGGCAGCACTACGGTGCAAGGATATCACGAGAAGTGGAATGAGTGGGAAAGTAATACACAGGAGACCAGCTGAGACAGGAAAAGCAGTTATTGAATCCTGACTTTATTATGAAAACAATGAAAAAGAAAAAAGAGATATCCATTATCATGATGAGTCTTATACATGCAATGTTCATTATCTTGATAGCTCTTATAAATGCATCAATTTTACTTATGTGGCTGACAGCGTGGAGGTTGTACTGGGACAGTTTTATATATGTTGTTTTACTTTGTAATAAACTTGAAAATAATCAAATGTTTTTGTAATGACACCAGTGAATTCATCAATTATGCTGTGATGTCATTTCTGACTTAATGTTATCAAGCTGCCTCTCTCCTACGTCGGAATTGGCATTATTGATGAAATCACATTGTCTATACCATTCCCATCATCCATGACATCACTAAAACATGAAAGAATTGCACGGGAACCAGACTCGGAGCAAGATGCCAGCTCTGTGAAATCAGCTCTGTGACATTCTCCTGCGGATCATGGACATTCCAGGATGCTGTCCAACACCGCCATGAGGAAAGAGCCAACAAAGTTCCTGTGTTCTTTCAGACCCATATTGCAGACAACGGCCCATACAAGCATTTATTAGGTGAGTGCGCCACCGAGACATTACCTGATGATCAACAGAAAAAACACGCCAAGAAAGCTAATCCGTAAAACTGGGAGAAATCTTAGATATGGGCCAGTGGAACTGCAATCAGACACTCCGTCAAGAAATTCTGAACTCCCTTCTACCCTGAATGTGACTAATATATATCCTAGAACCTAAACACGCTAGCTATAGAAGTGCTATGATGTACCTACAGCTTTGCCGTGTGCGACTAGCTGTCAAAACTACACAGTCCTTGTACACAGATAAGCTGCTAGTGAGATTGAGAATCTTGGTGTTATCGCAGCCCACTCTGCAGACAGGCAGCATGCATGGTTGCACTATGTTGGGAGCTGGACCTAAGAGGTACGCAATGATCAGTTGCAGCCACATCTTGGTGGATGGCATGCAGGTCCAGGGTATATGGCGCGCAGAGGCCAGTGGCGCAGCAAAATGATGTGGCCTATTTGAAAATCTAACTCCCTATCTACTTCAACTGTGCTCATCGCTTGCATGAGCTAACACAAGAGAGGGCCCCCCAGATCTTATATCTTCAGACTGCATAAAACTCATACAGCCTTGCAATTCGCAACCGATTAATCAGAAAGTGCTTGAGTTACACATGCACTTCACTAAAGAAAAATGGGGGCTAAATTAGATGCTTCTGATCATTCAAGAGAACCATTGTTTACTTCATTGTGAAATGATTATCTACTTTACTGTGGCTACCTAGACTGACCAAAAGTCACTCAAATGTGGCACTCTTATGAAGGAGATAAAAATGTTAACATACCTCATAAAGAACACTTTTGTTGGAGTGTCTGAATGTAGTCCCCTAAACTAGTTGCACTTTCTCCAATGTAAGTCAGCATCCACTGCCTGCCCGCCCATATAGCACTGAGTTCTGCCTCACCCTACACAGTGTAGCATCTGACCCGCTGCTGTGAGACTACTACTTGAACATACAGTGTTGTATGATTTAGGGCCTCATGTAGGTAGCCAAATACCGGTCGGTAACGGCCGATTTTCGGTAAATATGCCGTTACCGACCGGTATTCAGACAAGTGAGATGTAGGAGTCCCAAAACCAATTTTCGGTAAATATGAGGCGGTAAATACCGATTCATAGTTACCGAATTCTAAAATACCGATTCATATTTACCGAATACATTATTAACGAATCGGTAAATATGAAGTGGTAAATATGAAGTGGTAAAAATTGAAAATGACATGTAGGAGCAGTCGGTAATTAAGAAATCCAGGAAAATCGGAAAATAAGAGTCGGTAATTAACACGGATGGAAAGCAGGTGGTAACCATCAACAATGCACATAAGCAATCCCAAAATGCAACAGCGTGGACAACATGGCCGCCATGTACGTCATTGCAAGGCGCCTACGTCTACAGGCAGCAGGACTGAGGGTGTGGCGACGGGAGGAACAAATCTACAGACAGCGCATCACACTATTCCAGCTGACTGATGCAGAGATACATGAGAGGTACAGGCTACACCCCGAAACCATCATGGACTTAATCAGGGACCTTCACCCACTCCTGGACCAGCCAATAAGAAGGGCGCACGCCATACCCCCACATGTGCAGGTGCTCTGCAGCCTACATCTGTTGGCATCCGGCAGTTATCAGGTGGTGATAGCTGCGGTGGGTGGGGTATCCCAGAGTTGCCTGTCACGTTTCTTCAGGAAGTTCCTGGATGCCATGATGCAGAGAATGCACCACTACATCAGCTTCCCAAACACACAGGCTGCACTGCAGAAAACAAAAACAGACTTTTATCACATGGCACAGTTCCCCCATGTCATCGGCTGTATTGATGGTACACACATCCCAATCTGTCCTCCAGCTGACACAGAGCACATCTACAGGAACAGGAAGTCCACCCACTCCATCAATGTGCAGGTGATCTGTGATGCAGGGAACATCATCACAGATATTGTTGCAAAGTTTCCTGGGAGCACCCACGACTCTTACATCTTCCAGAATAGTGGGATCTACACACGACTGAGAGCCGGAGAATTCGGAGAGGGATACCTGCTGGGTAAGTAACAGTGACGCCCCTTGAAACCTGCAAATCAGAGTGTATAGAGGCATGTAACTGATGGTTCCCTTTTACTCATCCAGGCGACAGTGCATATGCATGCCGTTCATTCATCCTCACTCCCTACCTACACCCAGCAACCCAGAGTGAGAGACGATACAACTTGGCCCACAAATCTACACGCAATGTGGTGGAGCGCACGTTTGGACTGCTGAAGAGCAGGTTCCGCTGCCTCCACAAGAGCGGAGGCGCACGCCAGTACAAACCCATCACCTGCTGCAAGATAATTGCCACTTGTGCAATGCTGCACAACCTTGCCACGAAAAAAGGTACAGATGTGGAACTAACATATTTTGAGGACAACGAGGATGAGTCAGGCCAGCCAGAGGGCAGCGCAGCTAGAGTGCCAACTGCAATCGATGGGAGAGAGAGACGGGCAGAGATCACATGCAACTATTTCTGAGTAAGTGAGGGGACACAGCGAGTCGTGAGAAGTCATGACGTAGTTTAATGTGGCACCACGCCATGAACACATGAACAGGCCAATCTGGCAATATGCCATCTATACAATGAGTATGTCCAGGGTTACGTCACCCATTAGCAAGTGGATAAGCAGGGCCACATCAATGTTTGCGCATACGCGCTGCAGTGGTGGATTGCACGGCCTGTGCATCCTCACTAGAGCCAACCCCAAGCCGCCTGCTGCTCCTGCGTGCTTCGGGGACGGGGGGTGTGATGCTGCTGCTGGTGTCGATGCTCTCCGCAGCATCCCCTGCAGCAGTTGTCGACGCCTGACTTGTCAATAGCACCCCTAGTGCACTTGTCACCTGCACCATCCCCCGTGACAGGTCGCTGCAGCACTGTGTTAGGCCCTCCTGCATCGTCACAGAGCGCCGGCAAAGTAGGGAAGTCGCAGTTGCCAGACGGTTGAGTGCCCTGCTGGTAGTGTCCCTTCTCTGGCGTTCCCGGCGCCGTGCTTCGATGTCAGCATCTAATTTGCTGCACAACTGCTGGATTGACTGGGACATGTCCCGAATGCCCGCAGCCATGCCGCCAATGTTTGTGTCCATGTTGACGAAGCTTGTCCTCATCACCCGCATGTGCCTCTGGACTGACATTACTGCCTTTGATTGCAGGCGCTGTTGCTTCAACATTTGGCCCTCGAGCCCCAAGAAGACACCATGGCCGTCAGTGGGTGCTGGTGGACTCTGGACACGCGACCTGCGGCGCCCTCTTGCTCCCGTCTGTGCTGCCTGTGATGTTTGGGGCACAGTGGGATGGCTCCCTTCCTGGGGCCCGGTGCGGTCTTCTGGGCCCATGCTGTCGTCTGACGAGGTGTCTAAGGCTCGTAGCCTGGCTGCTGGACGCCTCCTCATTCTCACACCTGCAAGCGGAGATGTGGCCGGTGAATCGAACATGAGTGGCGATGCTGGCTCTGGTGGTGGTGATGCTGGCTCTCGGTGAGGTGATGCTGGCTCTGTGTGCGGCGAGGCTGGCTGCGTAGGTGGTGCGGCTGCAAGTGGGCCTGCTCCCTGGTCTGCACTCGTGCTGGCTAGAGGTGATTTTTGTGGCCGGTGTGCCGTCTCCCCTGCAGCATGCCCTGTACTGCATGATGTCACATCTGTGGACAGGAAAACAACATTGGCTCAGTGTCCCCGAAGGGCTGCATTGCAAGCGTCACAATAAATCATTTCACATTCCAATCTGTCCTCTGTCTCCTTGTGCCTCGAGTGCGTGACATGCCTTGTTGCCCTGTGACATTTACGTCATGGTTAGTGTTGCCCTGACTACATCTCCCGGAATGCATTGCCTGTCTGCACTGACACGTGTGGACTGCAGTGTGATTCTCGTGTCACAATGGGGGATGTGGGATAGGGGTAGGGGCGGCTACATTGCTGTGCTTTCGTCTTACCTTGGTGTGTTGCGGCTCTGGCAGAGCTGTCGGCGTCCCCAAGACCCACGACGCTCTCTTGCTCGAGTGTGGCCGCCACCAGCTCCTCCAGTTCGGTGAGGGCAGGTGCCCTGTTGGTTCCACCTCCGGTCTGGCTGGCCTCCTTCTGGATGTCGCCCATCTTCCTCTTGGTCACAATCCTCAGGTCATACCAGCGCTTTTTGAGGACCTCAATTTCCCTGTGGGTCACTCCCACAGCATTGACCTGCGCCTGGATGGCCAGCCATATGTTGCGCTTTTCGGCCTCAGGCACTTGCAGGGATTGCCTCCCAAACAGCTTCTGGTGCTGCTTCACCACCTCCTCCACCAGCACCTGGAGTTCCTTGGGGCTGAATTTGAGCTTCCTCCTCCTTTCCCCTCCGTCTTTCTGTGTGCTCTGGCTGGACATGCTGTTCGTTTCCCGCTCGCACATGCAACTGCTCCCTGCCTCTCCTCTGCACTCCGAGCCTCTCCAGGGTCGGCTAATTATGTACACCTGCCTGGGTGTGGCCACTTCGGCTAATTGTGTACACCTGCCTGGGTGTGGGCAGTTCCTGGTTGGGTGGGCTGTCGTTGCACAGGATTAGCTGTTTCGTCAAGTCATGTGATGTTATTTACCGAATCCGTACGTACCGATTCGGTATTTTCCGATTCGGTAGATACCACCTCGGTATTTTCCGATTCGGTAGATACCACCTCGGTATTTTCCGATTCGGTAATTATCACCTCGGTATTTACCGAATCGGTGAATTCCGATTCGTATTTACCGACTGTTACCGAATCGGTAACTGTTACCGAATTTTTACCTACATGTAACTTACCGATTCTAATTTACCGATTCGGTACGGCTCGGTATTTAAGAACCGGTAAAATTTATTTACCTACATGAGGCCCTTAGTGAGGAATTTTGTAGATTTCCCCAGAAATGGCTCGAAAAGAGAAAGCAGGAACATGCAAGAGTGAGAAAAAAGGGAGGGAGTGTATTATAGAGGATTAAAGAGGCATGAGGTGGATTCCAGACTATGAAGCCTTGGTATTCAGCGCACCAACATTTAATAGCCTTGACCATGGGCTTCTGAGCAGAGCATTGGGAACCTGCACTCAGCGTTTTTCAAATTAAGCACTGGTAATATTACACATACTACAAAATACTATTCACAAATCTACATGCAGAGGCCTGTAGAAAATGTGGGACAGACAGAGAGAAGTGGCTGAAAAATGGGGAATTCTCACATTTAACTGGGAGAGGTATAATGAGGGACAAGGAGAGATTAAGGGAAGGGTAAGGAGCAAGGGACAGACATCCACCCACAAACGAGTGGGGGAATTGTGATGCACAGAGTGCACTTATAAAGTTGCTACAGCCAAATATGGACCCAAAATAGCAAATATACTCTAGCTCAGCCTTGGAATAACTCTAGCACCACACATGGCCAACCACTGGCACTGCAACACACTCCCATATAAAATACTGGAGCCATCAAATAACTATATACATATATTGGAAAATAACATTTTTGTAAGAACCTATATAATTTATCTTTTAAGCAAATCATGTTTAATTTTATGACAATGTTTTTTTGTCTTGTAAAATCCAATATTTATTTCATTTAAAATAATCCTGATGACTTTTATAAAAGGGCTTACAACCCTTGGAACATACCTGATAATGCAAGGGGTGATTGTTCTGACCTCCACCACCCATGTACAGATGAAACACATCTCAGCTTCAACCAATCACATCCAGGCTGACCATGTAAAAGATGAATTCTCTCACCAGATACCTTTTTCTGCCTTTATTATTTCAGTGAATGTATTTTCTGCTTTGCCCCTCATTTTGAGGACTAATTATTTGGAGGACAAAGAGGGTTTACAGGCAAGGATCATCATCTTTGGGATGTTCAGGGAAGCAGTAATTTCCAGGTTGCAGAATGGAAAATGGGAGTTTGAGTCACCTACAGTCCACTCCCATGCTATCCCTGTCTATATCAAAATACTGGTTGCACTCCATTTCATGGTGACAGGATCTTTCCAGAGGGATAGCTATGTTAATGTAGGCATCTTAAAAGCCAGTCTTGATGCTTGCATCAGCTTCGGACACAAATCACAGAAGACTGCAGCAGTTTATTATGCTGCCACAGTCACTGGCGGAAAGACAAAAGTTGGCAAGGACATTTTATACCCTTGCCTACTTCCTTCATGTGGTAGGCACAATTGGCTGCACCCACGTGGCCTTTCAGCCACATTACAACACAGCACATCTTTTCCACAACAGACACAGCTGTCACACCTTCAACATGTAGGTGATGCCAGGGGCGGCTTCACTGTCGTGTACCCCTTGAATGTTGGTTAATTGCTGGGGATTTGGGGACATGTGACTCATTGATAAGTAACAACATCTGTCAGGAATCTTCTTACCTTGTTCCATTTGAGCTGCTTGAGTATCTCTCGAATTCTGATGTTGACAGTAGACACCGAGTTCAGCATTGAGAACATTCAGAGCTGTGCGTCAGTCACACAAGGGTAGTCGCTAGTAGTGGATCTGCTGGTTGACATTCTTTGGCTCTAGATGCAGTCTTTTTTAAAGACTGGATCAGGTGCCTGCCCAATTCAAGATGGAGGATTTGTTTCCAATTCATGTTGTGACCTTTATTGTATTTAGATCAGCCGGAAGTTACCAGTAGTTGATCCGACGCATAACAAATTTGTATCCTTTGGGTGCTCGCTCAGGATTATTTGGAGGCTTTTATTTGGTTCTCCTGCTAACCACTGTTACCTGCTTGCCAGTTTGACTGCAGTTGGCTCTTTTCTGAATTTTGTTTCTAAAAGAGTTTTCATCCCCTGAAAACACTGGTTTTTATGTGCCCTCTAACTGACTACCTACTGCTCCAGTTATCATTAACTCTAGAATAGAGACACATTTTTAAGGGAGAAAGGCCTTACCTGGGGAAAAGAAAAGACTAGCAAGAACTATCAGTAGACAGTTGGCATCTGACAACTTCTCACACTGGGGTACATGTACATCTGTGGGGGTGCATCTCAAACATTCTCATTAATCACTACAACACAGTACACACAAATTACCCAGATGTATGTAGGCAAGATGTATAACATTTCAAATACAGCCCCCTTTCAAGAGATTTCACATGTCTTTGTTCAGGTGATGCCGGGTATACTCTATCTCTTCCCATCTCCTCACATCATACAGACATCCAACCACAGTACCTTAACAAATGTTCAATAGTGCACACATATGCACAGGAGCCATTATTGAATTCACTTTTGGGATCATTAAATTGTGTTTCAGATGTCTTAGCTGTGCTCTTGGGGGGAGGGCTGGTGTACTCCTCAGATGTCTTGTGCAAGATTGTTGCAGTCTATTGTGTGATTCACAACATTGCGACTTGAAGGGGCTTATATATATATAGGCTGTGACCATGATCTATGCCCTCATCCAGGTATTGGGGATTGGACACAGAAGAGAATGAGGTACTGGTGCAGGATCAATTAGTTAACTTTTTATTCTTGAGCTGCTAGTTTACTTGCTGCATTTATGTGGTTGGACAGTCTCTTGTCAATGATGAATGGTCGACTACCTCCCTGTCCATCTATATGATCCTGAGATAACTCTGTTTAATTTACGTAAGGCCATCAACAAACATTGTAGTGTAGTCCTAATCATGCAGGACCTATGCTGATTACGGATAACATATACTGTAGGCTTGGTGGCAAACTGAGTTGGTACACCCCCACCGCATATGTTAGCCTATGGTTTGCATTAGCTAGCTCACAGTGCTACTAGAATCTCCTGTTAACAGAGAGATTAGTTTGTGCAACTTTCAGAACATAATAACCTCAGACTCGTGGAAACAATATACTACTTTTCACCCAGTCACTCATGCTTGCTTATTTTGCTCTCAGAGAGATACACAGAAGAAACAGTCGAGCGTGTTTACAATAAGAATTTATTGTACCGTTGTTCTTCTCATGTAAAATAAGTGCGCTGCTGTAACTGTAACACAGTAACAGAGATATAGTATCAGCAGTACAGTGAATAAAAAGGAATAGTACAGCTCTACCATTTTTCAATAGTCATGAACCTATACATGAATATAAAATGCATTTTTAAAATAAAGTGCGTACTCCTAAGATGCCTGTCTAGATGTACCTGAGTGTACCTAGCATGTGAGTAGGTGCTAAAGAGCTAATAAGCCTAAGATCCTAAATCTAAGAGCCAAGAATCCCGCTAGGATTTAGTCGAACCCCTATACCAGAATAGTGAGAGTGTGGGACTTCGTCCTGGACTTGAGTTGGACACCCTGCAAGGGATCGTTAGACCACTGTCAGCTGGAGCGATGGCATGCTGGAGCCGCATCGTCTCTGGTCAGTGTGTCGGCCTTGAAGTCTCGGTTCCCTCCTGCTTACTGATAACAAGAGGTGCTATATTTATACAATCTATGTATGTGTTTTATCCATTGTTTAGTATGAGGATGACATTGGGGATTAAACATTTGTGCATAGATAGGAGAGGTGAAGTATGCCCCCCTGGAGAGTGTACTCATAAATTATTCATATGTGCTAAGGATAACATCTTAGCAATATCGATCGGGAAAAACCCACCCTCGGCATGGAACTAGGTGAAAGGTTTAGTCCATACAAGGCTACAGTCCTTATAAGGCGTTATGTCCATACAAGGCAGTCTGTCCTCATTTGGAGTTATGTCCTTATAAGGCTCCTTCATATGAAATGACGGGGAGATGATGTAGGGAAAGTGTACGATGTTCTCTAAACCTATGTCAGGGTACCGATATGAAATATAACACCCACTCCACCTTATACTTAACAATAATAACACATTTTGAGATACACATTTATAACGGTGTCAGTGCATAAACATTGTCAAGAAGACATTTAAAATGTTACTAAAAAAATGTTTAAACGATCCATTTAAAAATAGTCTAAAAACGAGGCGATAAAATGTTCTTTGGCAATAATTTGCCATTTTGTTGTAAAGTTCAGCAAATCACAGTTCTAAATAAAGAACATCACTCTGAAAAATGTCATTGTTGTTGATGTTTTCCTTTCAAGAAACCTGAGTCTCTGATTATTGTTCAGTTCGCTTTATATGCTAACAATAGCGTTATCCTGATTGCGTGCGCAGGACTTTGTTTGCACAGTTCTAAATAGGTTCGATCACACAAGTTGAACTACTGCAAGCGTACTTAGAAGGCCATGCTTTTTGAAAGTGTCAATTTGCAAAGTTATTTTGAAAAGGAGAAAGAAAATTTCTGAATTCGTTCCCAGCACACGGTGAGCCAGATTTATATTAGAAGTCCTGGCTGGGAGACATAACATTATGGCTGCCTTCTACAGCAGGGGACAAACACTGCAATACCTTGCATAGCACGTTAAGTGTGCATAGATGAAACCCCTCGCTGCCAACAGCTGTTGTGGAGGTAGATGGTGCTGAATTCCATACCTCGGTGCCAATGCTGGAGTTGAAATTCAAATCAGTCGTGAAAGGCACCTGCGGTTCCTCGAGGAAGGCATGCGTCAAGATGGGAATATGCTGGGGACAGAGCAGTTCATGGGACCACAAGGGTTCCAGCCTGGAGTCTAAGTCCGCTGGCGTCTCTGTTAGAGGTGTCAGACAGATGTCTAACTTGCATTCTCCTCCTCAGAACAGGCATCAGAAGACAGATACAATGCAGTCATCAAAGACTGGTCTGAAGGATAAGAACCAGGAAGCACTTAGTTCTCGTAGGCGAGGTGCAACCAGATGTTGTACCATGCGCTCACGGTACTATCTCTCCAGGAGAGCTTTTGCAATCTCGCTGGCGGATGGTCCGTCCATTGTGCAGCAGGTAGACGATAATCAGGATTCCAGCTCCAGCAAGCAGGATCAGAGGTAGACCTCCGAAAATGCTTCCAAATACGGAGTGTATAAAGTTAAGAAAAACACAGAGGATTGTCTGGAAGGTGTTAAGGAATCCTGACCCTATGGTCTAAAATAGGTGTACAACGCCGTTCGTATCTGACATATTAAAGATACATCCCACCATTTCTACGAAATGTAGGGGGCCGTCAGTACGAATTACTGCTTGTATCTCTGTCGAGGTCCTTGCAACTTGGAGTTCAAAGGTTTCTCAAGTGGAGATTTAACTGCATGGGTTGCGGTAAAAGCATGGCTTTCATTCTGCTCAAAGTATCAAACTGTATAAAAGAAACATTCAGTGAAGGCCATACTAGCACCTCCCTGACTGTATTTGTTGGAGGAAACAATACTTGCATACAGCAAGTAACCCTGGTGTTCACGGTGACCAGATATGCGATGCCTGGCAGCATGCCACAGCAACCTTGATCGCTCAGCATCAAGTAACTCCCATTCGAAAGTAGCTCAAACGCTGGTGTGACCACGGCAGCTGGTGTTCATTTCATGTGGCAAGACAGATTTGAAGCTGAACCATTACAGGCTCCGTGCAAAACGATATTTTGGCATATGAGAGAACTGCTTAAAGCGTCCTTGCAGTTGGTACCACTAAGAAACACTTCTCGATCCTCATTCCGGCATCGAAATCTATATGGTAAATCCCAAGATTTCTTAAAGTAAAGCTAAGTGCTGTTTTACCTCTGCAAGTGTTGAGGTTTCTAGCCAATCTAGGCACAACTTCCCAACACTATAGGATATCACTACCCCTGGATGTTCTATCTGTACATAACCTGGGTCTGGCCTATGCATGCTGATTGCCTTGGTGATATGTAGGAACCGTTTATGACATGTGTTTGTGTCTAAGGGCCAAACCACCCACTCCTTCCAATTTGGGTCTGATCTACTGTACTTTAGTATTTCATCAACTTTTGACCCTTCCTTTATAGAAGAATTCTACCACCCATGTGTTGGTGTAAGTAACCTTATAGAAAATGGGTCTGGAACAGATGTATTAAATCCTGAAAGGTATGCAAACTTCTGTGCAAACGCATGTGAACTGGTTTTTGGTGGTGTTGGGCAATGTTCCCATTGATGGTACTCAAAAACATTCCTAGGTGAAATGGATTTGTGCAGGAAATGATGACAAAAATGTTGGTAACAGTACCATTTGTCATAGTCTGAAGAACCCTCTAACATTTCAGTATTAGAAAATGCAGCAGTTTTCTCTAAATCAGACAACATGTTATTTACTGTTTCAGTGTCCCAATCATCAGAAAATTTACTGGAGGTAATGATATCATTCAATGATATTTTAAATACATGGTTAATTTTTAAAAGTTCGGTCGGTCCGAATATGTTGAAATCAACCTTATCCCATACCATACCATCGGGTATAGGAACTGCTGTAATGTTCACAGACGACAAGTCTATTTGTTCATGATGTGATGATGGATGTGGCTTCAGTAGGATGTTGACCTTTTGTGCTGTGGAATTTTGCCGAAGATAATGTCCATTAATAAGCATATTAAAAGTCAATACTAAGCCTAGCCAGAAAAGAAAAACAATATCCTAGAAATTACCCAGAGTTCAATCCATGGTGATACCATGTATGTCTTTTGAAGCAAGAGAAAACGTTCTTTGCTTGTTGCTTGAATGGTGTTTTGGCTGGCGTCGTTTCTGGTTTGCTTGGATGCAGTGAAAACGTATCAAAGTTAATGAAATAGCCAGAAGCAGTTTGATCATTTGTAGGAATTGCATCGGGATTAGATGAAATGTTATGTTCCTCTCGACGAGGCAAGTTGATGTAGACGTTTGTATTCTGTCAAATTACAACTTGTGAATTATTCAGATTTTCATTTTGAATTTGAATGTTTGGTTCAAGTGGAACAAGTTCCATAGCATTGTTGCTTAGTCCTTCATTCCTTACAGATGGCTCTTCAAACGTGATGAGTCTTTCTGTTTGAACTTCTTGAATTGTAGCTAGAGGAGGACGTCTGCTACATCGGAGTCCACTAGGCCTACTGTTTAGTATCGGCCACATAGTGTGGTTTGATTAAGTCAATTGAGAAAAATCTTGTCTCCTTTTTTCCGGCAAGAGGCGGGAGCAGCACAGTTCTTGTTCCGTGTACTGCAAGGACTGGTACAGGTTTTCTGTAAGAGGGTCCAAATTTCTTTTTGTCTGCTATTTTTTTATGACCAGATCCTCACCTTTTGGGATCCAGACAGGTCTTGCCGTGACTACCTTGACTTCCTCAGTGGCAGTCTGCTTTAGATGGACATTGCTTTGTTTTGTCCTGGATTATTTTAGAGCCTGTAAAACAGCCAAACGATCATGGATATCAAATGGTCTTTCATCCGCCACTGCGTCTTCACAATCAAGATCAGGTACCACATTCATGTCCCAAAGAGGACCTCATATGGAGTGACACCTGCTAGAGAGTTTCTTGGCTGGTTGTCTAATGCCCGCTGGACCCCATAAAGGTGTGTGACCCAACTACCGCCCTTGCCTCATACCCTAACTGTTAAAGATGGGTTTAAGTCCCGTATTTTTCTCTCCACAACCAAACTTCCCTCGGGATGGTACGGAGATGAGAACCACAATGCTATGCCCATTCCTTCCATGGCCTCTTTGTAAGCCCTTGCCTAATACCCTAACCGTTGAAGATTGCTTTAAGTCTCGTTTTTTTCTCTCCACAACCGAATTTCCCTCGAGATGGTACGGAGATGAGAGCCGCAATGCTACGCCCATTCCTTCCATGGCCTCTTTGTAAGCCTGTGAGCTAAACGCAGGGCCGCGGTCAGAGTGTAACGTGCTGACTGCATATGTACCGATAAAGACTCGCAAATCTTTTAAAACAGTTAGAGCGTCAGCCGAATGCTAAGGCCATACCCATAGGGATCTGGAGCATGAATCCACTGCTACCATGATATACCTGTAAGTCCCGTCCGTTTGTAAGGGGCCGCAGTGGTCCAAGTACACACATGAGAGAGGTTTGTCTGAATTCAGTAATTGCGTCTGTGCCGGCCGTGTAACAGTGGATCCTTTCATCTGCTGGCAGATGTCGCATTTTAAGACATAGTCTTTAGTTTGCTTAGATAATCCTGGCCACCAATAGCGCTGTTTCAGCAAAGAAATAGTCGCTGTTCCGCCTGTGTGCGTAGAGCCCAAACCCTCGTGTGTATCTAGTATTAAACCTTGCCTACGATCCATATTTGGTATTACTCTATCCCTCACTCCAGAAATCTGAGCATATGGAATTAACTTGTTGGAGTATTTGAGTGGAAATTGTTTAGGTACTGCTGTGCTGCCTTTGCGTGATGCGATGACAGCTACCATTATATCTCCGTCTATTCTAGTTTTTGAACGAGTCAGTGCAGCTACGGAAGCCGTGCGAACAGCCCCCTTTGTGGCTTCATCAGCCAATGAATTCCCTACAACGTGAACACCATCACGTTGATGACTCAGTGTGTGGATCATGTGAGTCCTCGGTAGCTCGGATTTCAATTCCGCTACCTGTTCCCATAACATTTTATGTTTGATTGTGCCACCTTTTGCATCTTTAAACCCGTTTTGTTCCCAATGCTGTAAGTACTCATTGTACGACTGTACACAGTAAAAAGAATCACACAGGATTAATGTGGGGAATTCTCAATCTGTATTTACAAGTGCCAGTATAAGTCTTTTAATTCTGCCAACTGAGCCATGCAATCTCCTAGAGATTGTGTTTTCGTGCAGCTGGGATGAAACTTGCCATCACGCGTGGGACCTTTAACGATAGCACACGCCGAATAATATTGCAACTTACTTCCTATCGCCGGTTGAGCAGATCCATCAGTATAAATAATATATTCATACTGATCTAGAAGCAAGATTTCATTTGGTAGAGGATATTCTTGTTCGTATTGCAGGAATGCCTGCATTTATGAACTGGGATCAAATCTGTATTCACAATGAAAATGTGTGGTGCCTGCACCACACATTTTCATTGTCATTACTTTTTGCCCATTTGGTACCAGCACCCACTGATTAACCATGTCCTTCAAAGATATAGCCGACATCACCACCAACCAAGCAGATACTAAAGCTTATACAACGGATGAAGCAGAATCAATATACTCCTTGGTACAAGAAGCTCGCACATTCAGTTCCTCCATTAGCACTACAACCCAACTGTTGAAACAACTGGAATACACCTTAAAAAAGGAGATCAATCAACGTCTCCATGCTACCACACTGATTGAATACCATAAAGTCAAAAGAATACCAAGAGGATTACGCATAGCTTTGAAACCTATGCTTTTCAAATTTAATAAAACATTCATGCTTAAATGGTATGCAATATTGAACAAATGTTCATTAGATTTAATTCTTCTCATTGTTGAAGAAATTTCAACAATCCTTACAGAACTAACAGAGGACATCAACAAACTTAAAGAAATACAGGTACAAATGGAACAAGAAGATTGGAAGAAAGTTCTAGAAGATATTAATGGTCGTCTAGACAATTATGCCAGAGAAGTACATGAAAGGAAAATTCGAAAATTTCGAAGAGATACAATCGATTATAAACTGGACGAAGTTTATACATGGGCTGAAACATATGCCCAAAAACGTTTTTTTCGGAAGCCAGGAAACACTTCATCTGAAGAAAGTGTAGCAGATGACCAGGACATTTCAACTCGACGTCCGCCAGTAAGAGCACACACAGAACGTGCAGAAGCACCTAGCGAGACAATGCCCTCTACTTCAGGAACCAAACCGTCTTTTTTGGCAGAAGGTCAATCATCCAATCTTCCCCCAGACAAAAACATTGTAATTCCAGATACCGCACCCGCAGGGGACAAGCTAACAAAAAAAACCTCAGAATCAGGGAGACCACAAAGGAACCCCAGGAAATAAACTCGCTAGTAGTGAACATTTCCAAGAAAAGTTTGAATTCAGAACAACTACAAGTATTGAACGAAGGGAGGTCATTCGTTCCCACATATTCATCAAATTCTTTAGAAACAGAGATTTCGTTCTTCAAGTTCATGCGAAAACTTAGGTTGAAATGGTTCTTTGCACAAAATAGATCTGACGCAACTGAACCCACAATAGAACGTTTCAGACCCAAAAGCAAATTCATGGCTCCTACATCACATAAGACACTGGACAACTTTGAACTATTAGTGAAAAAAGAACTCACCCGGATCAAATACAAAAAATCCCAATACTCTAACCTTACATTGAGAGACTCACGAATACTGAATGCTTTGCGACAAGACGAAGATATCATTTGTCAACCAGCAGACAAAGGCGGAGCCTTAGTCATCTTGGACTCTGGATTCTACAGACAAAGTGTAGACTTACATGTAAAGGATGAACATACATATATTCACTTACAGGGAAACCCCATCAAAGTTTTCCAGGAAATACTGAGTTCTTTGTTACAAAAAGCCTGTGATAATGCTGTTATTTCTGAAAACACCAGAAGATTCTTATCCGTTTCCACTCCAAAGACACCGCATATTTATATGCTTCCTAAAATCCATAAGAATTTGGAGAACCCACCCTTTCGACCAATTGTTGCAGGGTGTGGATCTATCCACGAACCAATTGGACAATTTTTAGATTACCATCTACAACCACTGGTCCAATCATGGATTACCTATGTAAAAGACACCACCGATTGCCTCTTAAAATTGAGAACATTAAATCACCTTTTGAACGGAGACTTTCTACTGTGCACAATAGATGTGGTAGCACTCTACACTTCAATACCTCACAATGAGGGACTTGAAGCTATTGAATGGCGACTTTTAGACTCTCCCTTAGAGCGGGATTTGAGCGTGTTTCTACTCGAACTCTTACATTTTTCACTGTACCACAGCTACTTTCTTTGGCAAGTTGAATACTATTTACAAAAGACAGGAACATCAATGGGATTTCCCGGAGCACCCGCATACGCGAATACCTTCATGGCGCACTTTGAATCTCATCACATTCTTCAAAATCCTTTATGGCAACAACATACGATACTGTTTCTTCGATACATTGACGATATTCTGTGTCTTTGGAAGGGTCCACAACAAGTTCTTGAAACCTGCATCCAACAGTTAAATCTCTGCAATCCCAGAATACAATTCACGTTCGACATACAATCCGAAAAAATACATTTTTTGGACATAGAAATTCGTAAGACCCAGGAAGGCATACAAACCTCAGTCTATAGAAAACCGACGGATGTCAATAATGCATTACACTTCTCCAGCGGACACCCATTCTCTTTGAAAAAACACTTACCGATCTCACAATTCATTAGAATAAAGAGGATCACGTCAAATGATGCAGAAAGTACACAACTGATCAGTGAACAAAAGCAACGGTATAAAGAAAGAGGATACCCAGATGATATTCTAAATGAAGCCGAGAGAAAAATTTGCAATAGAAAGAGAGAAGATCTATTACTTCCAGCAGAGAGAACCACATCACAACGTGAAGTATGCGTCTTGAAATATTCCACCCAGGCATCTCGCATCAAGAAAATAATTAATAAACATTGGGAACTTGTTACAACAGAACCTGATTTTACAAATCTTTTTCAAGGCCCGCCGATATTTGCACATACGAGGTCTAATAATTTAAGAGAAATCCTAAAATTCAAACCCACAAATCAACAACTCAAACATAAAGGCATGCAAAAATGCCACAACTGTGGCCAATGTGGAAATGTAATGGTGGGACAGACTTTCAACCACCCTCACACAGGAGAAAAAATTCCTTTGCGACACTCATCAGACTGCAACACAGAAATGGTTATATACGCGATACGATGTCCATGCGGACTCGTGTATGTAGGCAGAACCTCGAGAAAGATAAAAACGAGGATAATAGAACACAAGAGCACAATTCGTAATAAGAATTTTAAATCCTGTCTGGCCACACATTGGATAAACACAACACACACCATACCTCAGCTACGTTTCACTGTTTTAGAAAAAATCAACACCACATCTTGCATTGATCTTCATAATACACTAGCAAGAAAAGAAACGTTCTGGATAAAAAAACTGGGTACACTGACCCCGGGGGGGCTTAATGATCACATTGAATTCTCTTGTTTCTTATGATTCATGTTTAGATTAAGCTCTCCGTTCTTTATGGTAGACACTCGTTCTTCCCGCAAAAATACAGCTTTGTAAAGGATTTGCACTCGTCTATGCCACCGATATGATTTATGGGCTCATCAGTAATAACTTGAAGACACACTCTCTTAGATCCATAATTTTCTTTCCTTTATTGACACTTGCGCATATCTTCGACTCTATATACCACTTTTATCAAGTCCGGAAACCACCACATTATTTAACTCATCTTTTTTCACTATACCCATTAACGCACACGGTTGTCCACTGTGACCCGTGTTTCAAGCCAGGACTCAATAAAGTTTTATAATTCACGTTATCTATAAAAACAGCCTTTTTACGTCTCATCATGATGATGCGTTGCTGTTACGTACGCATCAAGATTCCCACGTCTTACGCTCTTCGACCTGTGACGGGTAAGCCACTTTTACTTCCGTTGAACCTTGGCTAACCGACTAGCTCTACGTCGGACTCACACCGTACTCAATATAACCCCTTTTTATCCCTACAGACACACGAATAGGATTACTTCAAGAAAACGGAAGGGTAAGATCTCACTACTTTCCCTTGATAATTACCGTTTACAGACAGTCATTCACGTACTAATAAGACTCTTGTACGTTTTCTATAGCCGGAGGTTGCCATATGATTACGGTCCACTTAAACTTGATTGGACCCTCGTATGTGAGTACGACACACAAACACTTACGGTGTTTTCTATTAGGGCGATTCAATTTGGGGTTTGTTCTCCTCCTTCGGTTGCTCTCTGCACGAAATTCATGTAGATTTTTCCTTTTTTTGATTAGAGGTTGCGTTGATCCCACTACTCGTTATCTGCACAAATTCCTCTTTTACTACGAACACGTTTTCCTTGTCTTAAACCACACCGGGCTTCTTGTTTACTCATACACTTCTGGTTATGAGTGCAAATCCTATTAGTACTGATGTGAACTAAGCACTATTGTTTCTATTTTTTGTAGTGTTATAAACGTGGAACTGTTTATTGAAGCTCACGAACTGAATCCCCTGAAGAAGGGTTAATAACCCGAAATGCATTGGGATAGATGTTGAAAATTCGATGTATTTTGAAGTCTAAAAATTACACTGCTCAACAGATTGTTTTTGTTTATCAAATATCTCAACCGTGATTTATGTTTCACCCATAACGTATGTTTAAATAATACGTGTTTACTTTATGTCATTTATTTGAATACGAAATATTCATGTTACTCTAAAACATTGGTTGATTAAAAATGTAAACTACCTTTGAAAACTCTCCGGAGTGCGATTGCTGTGCGTCATGTAGGTGTGGATCACTCCACACCTCTTCAGGTTCATCAAATCTGTATTCAACATCTGTTGCAGTAAGAGAATTAGCCTATTGTATCCATCTTGGATGTAACGCTTTCACATTGGGATGCTGGCTTTTGTAACAGCTTCGAAAGCTGGTACCGGAGTTACGACAATAATGCGTTTTCCCTGAGCCAGTGCCCTTTCTCTTGCTTCAGCAGTCTGAACTGCTGTCAGAATTTTTTCTGTTGAAGTGAAACGCATTTCTGCATTTGTATACAGGTGTGATTTGTAAGTGATAGGTACAGTTTCTCCCTCATTAAAAGTCAAGTAGGTGTACCCGCTTTGACCAGCAATTATTCATATCACTAAGTGGCGTACGTTTACGCGTGTTTGTAACTGTTTGGAAGCAATCATATCTTCCTGGAGTAAACAAAGAATATTAGTATGTTCTTGTGTCCAATCTCTGGCTGAAAAGTCAGGTTTTATTAAGTTGTAGAAAGGTTTTACCCTTTGTGCATAATCTAAAATGTATGTCCTGGTGGAGGAGCCTAGCGCGCAACCAAGATGGACGCGTAGGCACAGGGCTCCCCGGACCCTTGCCGCTCCTCGCAACTTATCCTGACATTATCCTGGATTTGTGAACGGATTCTGGAAGATGAACCTTGGCTGAATCCATAACTCTTTTCAGAACGAAAATCGGACCAGGGAGACCTGAAATATAGCGTCTTGCATTTTGGAGGCCCACCTGGAAGCTGTGCCCGGTGCTTTGGTGAACTGTGGGGCCGGGGAGTAGTTGAACAACAACGGCATCGGAGCCTTGCCAAGGACCGCGCCCCCACTTTCGGTTTCGCTTTTGCACTTCTGCATGGCCTGATTGAGGAGCTGCTTCGCGCGACTGGGGCGTCCTCCGGCCTTTGTACTGGACTGATTTGTGCCCTTTTTCTCCACTTTTCCGAGCGGGCTCTCGGATAGTCGGAGTCTGATCTGCTGGCACCCCTTTGCTATCGGTCCTGGCGGACCCCTCCGGTGAGCATCGCTTAACATGGCGGGCAAGGGGGATCCCGAGAAACAGAGGACCAAGACATCCCACCGTGGGGGACCAGTCCAGAGTAACATCATGGATCGTTATACCCAGAGTAAAGGATCCCCCGGGCCAGCAAGTGCCGCCGTGGAGGACTCTGGTGGTGGCCCGTCCGTGCCCACGGAGTTGTCACTGCAAGACGTTATGGGTGCCATCAACGGCATAAGGGAGACCATCGCCCTGCAGTACGAGGCTCTGGCCCGTAAAATTGACACGGTTGCCATTGATGTCACGCTAATTCGGGCGGATCTCTCTAAGACTAACGAGAGGGTTCAATCGCTGGACTTGAGGACATCCACTCTTGTCACGGATGTATCAGACCTCCAGGCAACTCTTGGCGATCTAAAGTCGGCGAACGACACGATGTCCCGCCGGCTGGAGGATTTCGAGGGTCGGGCACGACGCAATGATATCCGCGTCATAGGTGTGCCGGAGACTCTCGACAATCGTCCGGTGGACCTCATGGTCGAAGATCTAGTCCTCAATCATCTTGCTCCTTCAGGCCTGAGCAAGTTCTTTGCCGTGGAGCGTGCTCATCGTGTCCCTGGCGGTAGGCCTCGACCAGGAGCTCCCCCGAGGCCTATTATTGCAAAACTTTTTCACTACAGAGACCGGGATGCGATCCTGCAGGCCTCGAGGGTACACGGCCCAGTTAACTATGAGAATGCCTCCGTTAACTTCTTTCCGGACTTCAACCAACTCGTTCAGAAACAGAGAATGGGCTTTCAGGGGGTGAAGCGCCGTCTTCGAGATTTGGAACTTAAATATTCTATGCTTTTCCCTGCCAGGCTTCGAGTGGAATATGAAGATCGGACTATCTTTTTTGAACGCCCTGATATTGTGAGTGACTGGTTAGACTCCCTGCCGGACCGGGGCGAACGATCTGGGCGTACTGGCGGTGCTGAGGGCGGAGGGCCTCCGCAGGAATGATTCTTGGTCCTCTACTTTGACATTTCCTTCTGCGCCCAGCCAGGTTCTACTTCAATTGTATATTTTGTCTATTAATGTGTTGTTTGGATGCGGGCGGGGACGGGTCCCTTCCCTCCTCTAGGGTCTTTTTGTAGCATGGGATTGTTAGGGCGACAGGCACACTGCAAGTTGGGGGGGCTGTATAGTCCGCAGGGGTGCAGGGTGGGGGGAGTTGTAATGGTGTGGGGGTGGGCGGGGGACAGGGGTTGTTGGGTTGTGTGTTTTTTCTTTTCAAGGCGGTGTGTTTGTTTCCTTTCAGTTTTAGGTGTCTGACTGCGTGCCCGGGGACTCCAGCTTCTTGTGTTGGGATGGGGGGGGACGGGTTGAAACTCATGTCTTGGAACGTCAACGGATTGGGGGACCGTATCAAACGTGGGGTGGTGTTGCAATTTTTGCGCCGATTGGCCCCTGATGTGGTATTCCTTCAAGAGACGCACTTGGTGGGTAATGTATGTCATGCCATGAACAGGGGTGGCTACCGATTGGTTGCGCATTCTGGCTTCACCACTGGATCCAGAGGGGTGGGCATCTTACTGCGATCTTCCCTCCCGCTTGAGATTGACAAAGTTACTCTTGATGATAGAGGGCGCTATGCGTCCTTGACTGGACGGTGGGAGGGTCAGACTCTTTCATTGGTCTCGGTCTATGTTCCCCCGGGCCTCCAGACCTCCACTTTCTCTGATGTGGGTCGTATGTTACTTGAACTTCCTGATAGTCTCTTGCTTGTGGGTGGGGATTTTAATTCCATGATTTCTGGCGAGTTGGATCGTTACCCTCCCAGAGCCCTCTCTGCCGCCCAGGCGTGGCTCGGCGGGTTCTTGGACACTTTTGGCCTAGTGGACTGCTGGAGGTTGATACATCCGACACAGAGTCAGTACACATTTCACTCCGGGGCTCACGGGAGTCTCTCCAGACTAGATTACTTTCTTATGCCAGCGGCCCAGACCACCCGGGTCCGGGAGGTTAAGCACCTGGCCCGGGGCATTTCCGATCATTCCCCATTGTGGCTCCTCTTCGATACTGGGATGCGATCCGCCGGGCGGGTCGCCCCCATTAACCCCTGGTACCTGCGTGACCCCAAGATCCGCAAGGGTCTCATTAAGTCGCTTGACCAGTATTTTCTTGAGAATGAGGGGTCCGTCTTGTCCTCTGTGTCCTTGTGGGAGGCTTTCAAAACGGTTCTCCGAGGACACGCCCTATCCCTGATCGTGGAGGCCAAGAAAGCTAAGAACGGGGAGGTGGTTGCGTTGGAGGCCGAGATATCGGGGTTGGAGGCTGCCTTGGAGACGGCTGTCACTCAGGACGGGCTCCACGCTCTCAGCCTGAAGCAATTCGAATATAAATCCCTTGTTACGGAGGCTGCTCGAACAATGTATAGGGAACAGCAGGGTAGACTGTATGATGCTGGGGATAAGGCGGGTAAATTGATTGTTTGGCTTGATAAGAAGGAGAGAGTGAATCGAGTGGTCCCCGTGCTTCAGACGTCGGAGGGAGTGAGTGTGACTGACCCTGGTGAGATTGTGGAGTGTTTCGCTGATTACTTCCATGCTGTGTACTCCCCGGTGTCTGATAGGGATGAGGCTGACTCCCGTCACTTGTTGAAGGATATTGCTTTGCCCTGCCTGTCGGTGGATGAGCGTGAGCAGTTAGATGCCCCGTTGTCGGTCGACGAGATTGCTACCACGATTCGTTCCCTTCGCTCAGGCAAGGCTATGGGCCCCTACGGACTCCCTATTGAACTTTATAAACTGCAACCGGATAAAATTGCGCCATTTCTCCGTCGTATGTTTTCAGAGTCACTTGAACTTGGTTCTCTCCCTGCTGACCAGCGCTTGGCCACTATAGTCGTGATTCCCAAGGACGGTAAGCCTCGGGACCGTTGCACCTCGTACAGGCCTATTTCTCTGTTGAACGCTGAGCCGAAAATCCTTGCCAAGGTTCTTGCTAATCGCCTGCTTACTGTTATCTGTGACCTGGTGCATCCGGACCAATCCGGTTTTATCCCGCACCGGAATACGGCCCTTAACTTGCGGCGCCTACATGGCATACTTGCATGGGCGGAATATCTCTCAGAGCCGGCCATCTTGGTTTCCTTGGACGCCACGATGGCCTTTGATACGATAGAATGGCCGTATCTTTGGGCCGCCCTGGCAAAGTTTGGACTCGGGGCGGGATTTATTAGTTGGGTTAAACTCTTATACGCTGCTCCGTTGGCTCAGGTTGTCGTTAATGGAAGGGTTTCCCGGCCCTTCATTCTTGGGAGAGGCACTAGGCAGGGGTGTCCGTTGTCTCCCCTGCTCTTCGCTCTGGCTTTGGAGCCGCTCGCTGCTTGGCTTCGTTGGGAACCGTCGATAAGAGGGATCCGGTGGGCCCCTGGCTTCGAGGATCGAGTTTCGTTGTACGCGGATGACATTCTTTTGTACCTCACCTCACCACGTCAGTCACTCAATGTGCTCTTTGACATCCTTACTTCCTTCGGCAAGAACTCTGGTTTGATTATTAACTGGTCCATATCTTGTGTCTATGCTATATCCGGTGACTTTCCTCTCTTGCCTTCTCGTTTTCCTATTAAGGCGTCCCACTCCGGCTTTACGTACCTGGGGGTGCACGTCTCATTGGACCCGGCGATCCGCTACGAGCATAATCTCCTCTCTCCACTTCGGAGATTGAGGTTAGACGTGGCCCGTTGGTGTAAGCTTCCCTTGTCTCCCCTCGGTCGTGCGGCGCTTTTTAAAATAATGTCTCTTCCCTGATTCCTTTACGCACTTCAGAACTCCTTTGATATTATTCCGGCGGCCTACTTCCGGGAGGTGGAGAGCTTACAGAGGAGGCTTGTTTGGGATGGTCGTGCACGTATTGCTCTTGCAAAACTGACTCTCCACTGGTATGACGGGGGCATTGCGCTCCCGGACATCAGGAGGTACTATTGGGCCTCCCAGCTATCTGCTATTAACCATGCAACGTACGCACTTGGTCCGAATCCGGCTTTCGAAATGGATAGATTTTTGTTGCCTGGCGGCAACTTTAACAGGGCACTTTACTCTCGATCGGCTGGGAGGAACTTAACCGGTCCCACTAAGATTGCGGTGCGCGTGTGGAGGGCTGCGAATGTGGCCATGGGCTGGAATGAGCGTTTGACGGGTGCGACCCCTCTGTTTGCGTCTGAAAGATTGGGAAGCCTCTGGTCGACGAAGGGCTTCGAGCGTTGGGACACGATTGGCATCAGTAGAGTAGGTGACCTTTGGGTGAAGGGTGCGGTTAAATCCTTTGCTGCGTTGCAGAGTGAATACGAATTGAGTGAGCGGGAGTTCTTTCAGTACGTCCAGGTTCGGCACGCCTTGCTCTCGGCCTTCGGGGCTGGGACTGCAGTCCCTGTGTCTTCGCCACTCGAGGACCGCATACTTGACGGTCACTTGCCCGACAGTACTATTTCCCTTATCTATAAAAAACTAATAAACGTGCGGGCGGATCTCCTCGTGCGCCTTCGGGAGGCGTGGACCGGGGATGGTGTGGAACTGGACGATGAGGACTGGCAGTCTGCGCTGTCCTCCCCTAAGGAAGTGGCCATACCCGCGCGTCTCCGTCTTGTCCAGCTTAAAATTCTCCACCGTGTCTACGTGACGGGCCCTCGTTTAGTTTTGATGGGTTTTTCTGAAGACGGGCTCTGTAGGCGCGGCTGTGGGCTCAGCGCCACTTTTCTCCATGTTCTCTGGGAGTGCTGTGAGGTAGCGGAGTATTGGCGCCGGGTGCATGCTGTCATGGAATGCGTCACTGGGGTCGCTTTGTTGCCCGAGGCTCGCCGATGTTTGTTGAACGTGTGGGAGCCTAATGACTATAATGCGGCTCAGGCTCGGTGGGCGGCCCTTGGGAACATGATTGCTAAGAGGGACATCGCACAGCGTTGGGGTTCCCGACGGCCTCCCACCGTGTCGGTATGGAAGGAGAGCATGGATTGGTGCATGTGCAGAGAGAAGACTGTGTATGTGTCTCGGGGTAAGCCGGGGGCGTGGGGTAGAATCTGGGGTCAGTGGAACGCGTACCGAGGGAACATCTGCACGCCCCCCCTCGTGGACACATCTGATGCTGCCTTGTCCCCCTGATCCTGAGGTTCCCGGACTATTACATTTTACCTGTAGACGGTTGTGGTTCTCCCGTCGCCCCCACCTCCCTCTTGCTTATCCTCATTGTCCACCTGCGGGTGGAGTTTGTATTGTGCAGTTCCCCGGATGTGGTTAGACGCCCCCCTTTTTCGATGGTTTCCGCCTTGTTTTTTGGTGTTATTTTCTTTTTCTTTGTTTGTATTTCTAAAATCTATGTATCCTGATAATCTCTGTGGTGTACTCAGTAACTCGTTAATTCGGCTGGGCCCCAGGGGGCCTGTTGCTGCCCTGATGTTGTTCATCATGTACATATTAGCGGCCGGCCCTGGTGGTTGTAGGCCCATGTTTGTATTGATTTTTATGTACAATAAAGGTTTTCGCAAAAAATAAATAAATAAATAAATAAAATGTATGTCCTGCCAAAATTTAGGAATCCTAGTATTGATTGTACATTTTTTATGATTTTGGAGGCTGGAGCAGTGCACACTTTTCTAAAAAGTTAACTGCTTGACTTTTGCCTTCACTTGACAACTAATATCCCAAAAATAGGACATTGAGGTGGGCTATTTTCGATTTTTTAAAGTTTAATTTGTACCCCTCTGTGGCAAATCCCATAATAATTATGCTTACCCTGGTCAAGTGCCTCTCCAAGTCGTCGTCTGTCAGATAAATATCATCCACATAGGACAACGATTCTTCATCAAATTTTTTAAGTAACTCTGTTACTCTTGCTGAAAATACACCTGGGCTGTTTTTATACCCTTGTGCTAGTCGACAGGATTGTCGCAAGGACCCTAATGCACTGAATGCGGTTAGATACCTGCTTTCAGGTGCTATATTTTGGCAGAAAAATCCATTTGAGGTATCAAGTGTGGTTTTTTATTTTTTTCGCACAATGTTATTCATTAATGCTGTACTATGTGCATTTTGGACGGCAAATGTCTTTGTGCATCAGTTTAAGGTCTATAATCTAAAACTAGACGATATGTATTGTCAGGTTTAGAGACGGGAAACAAAGGATTGTTCATTGGTGAGGTGCATTTTTCATCGACCCCCGGTATTCAAGTTGATCTAAGATCTCCCAGACCTGTTTTTTAGCTTCCAGCTTTATTGGGTATTGCCTCTGAGCATTAGGTGAAACTTTTAACGGAATCACGTGGTAAGTCGAGTTCTCTTCCCACCCCTGCGTGATTTTTGTACAATGCCCGAGCTTGGGCTACTGCCCACTCCTGCGCATATGTACGTTTAAGGTGAACTGGAACGTAGTTGGAAAATGCAGGAAAAATTATACTTTCTCCCCTGGGGCACCCCATTACAAATGCAGGCGGCCAATCTTGTTCTGCTAACAGTATGTCATAACCAGATGATAAGTTCCTCCAAAAAAGAGCTTTTACTTTCCTGGGCTTGTCCCCCTCCATCCGGAGTGTTATTTCATGTAACTTATGTGGGACGCTCACCCTGGTGTCTGGTGTTTCCACAGTGATGTAATCATTCAACTCCGCTGTCACCAGAAATTCCTTCAGGTTCTGGCGAGCTATTGTTACTTCTGCCGCACTGTCTAGCATCGTCAGAGGCCATTCCCCGTTCAGAAGTTGTCTCCTCAGAATTCTGGGCGTGTCTGATTTTCAGACCAGCAACTTTCTTTTTCTTAAATTGAGGTTTTAGATTTTGTTTATCTTCTTTTTTAGAGGTAAAGTCTTGAGCGCGCTGCTTGTCTCTGGACTGTGTGTGCTCATCTCTATTTTCTGACCGTCCTTCTCTTTCGGAGCCATTCTTCGATCCCTGAAAGGAGCGAGAGGAACGTGTATCAGTATACTGATACCTGTCACATTTCCTAATATTATCCCTATTCCTGAGGTTGTACCTCTTTTCAGAGTGCTCCTGTTGAGGAGACCTACCTCGGGACTGAGATCTCTTGTCTTTTGAGTTTTCTTTTTTACTATCCCACTTCTTTTTAGAAGAAGTAGGTGCTCGTTTAAAATTGTCCTTCTCAGGACTGCCCTGTAGTTGAGGTTTTAAAGCTTTTTCCCCCAAACTATCTCTGCCTAATTCTGCATATGCAGTTTCAATTATTTTGGGTAGTTCAGCCACCTGAATTAACGGGCCGACTTCCCTTAGGTGTTGGCAGATTACCACTGATGCTGCTTCCCCTTTAATGTTAGCTAGTATTATGGCTGATACCTGGTCATAGTTGTTTAACAACTTCATCTCTAAGTTTAGGGCAGGTTCTGTTCCATAGTCATTTTGTATTTGGCTTAATACATCTGGTACTACTGCTAATGAAGGAATACCATGAGTTCTGGTATATATGGCAGCAAAGAATGTAACCCAAGAGGTGCAATCCTCTAACTGTGGTGTAATCCCCATTTGCAAATAGATTGTTAACATCCTGTGTTTTTCAAATGGTGTTGTATTTGGGAATACTGCTTCTAACTGGGTTATTTTCTGAGCTACCCAGAAAGGAATTTGTTCACGTTTTGTGGGCACTTTGCCCATTACCGCGTGTAATGTTTGTGGAGTAATTGTAGTACCTGAGCTCTGCGTAGGAGTTGGATTTGGTGTAATTACTGTTGGTTGGACCGCTAGAGTCCTTAAGATGAAGTGTGTCATGTTTCTGTAGAGTTTTATCAACTCCTTGTGTTGAACAAGCAGTTCATCCTGTGGCATTGTGTCAAAGTCTGGATGTGGTGCATAGGTCGCAAATATCGGCCATGTTGCTCCTGGAATCCCTAAAGGACCAAGCCTTGCTCGTGTTCTTATGTGGGGTAGGGCGCCATTAAACCAGAAAATATGTTCCTGGAAAGTAAGCAGAATCTCAGGCTCCTCAAAAGGAGTTTAGACCACTTGAATGTCATCACGTATGTAATAATGAAAAGTTTTTGTTACAGCATCGGCTGCTGGGAATATAACCCATGAGTAGAATACCTATGTTTTGAAATCTTCGTGTGCCTCTATCACAAATATTACTACACCTCCTCTTGGAGTTAAACCATGTTTGACAAGTTTAACTGTCAGAGTTTGTTTTACTCTGGGTGCAATTTGTATTGCATCTGCACCTACCACACCAGACTGGTTAAGTCCCTGGGCTAGATCGTTTAAATCTCCCCTTTGTTCAACCATTGTGTTTAGAACACTTAATGACTGTTTTAAGGAAGATATGTAACAGTTTTTATGCAAAGGTTTTATGCACAATTTTTGGGAACATTTCCTTTCAAGCTTGATTAACCAACAGCCAATAAATAGGATATCTCGCCTACTCAGCTGTGTTGGAGCTTTTCCCACTCACTCCAGACGTCTCTGGGTTTTGTAAGTACAGTTTCTGAGAATAAGCACGACTGTGCTACTCAGATTCTACTGTTGAGTAAGTGCGCCATGTATATACCACATTGGGTAAACCATGTTTGACACGTTGTGTGCCGTTAGACCACTTTGGGCGCCATGTAGTATAGTCCTAATAGTACCCTGTCATGCAGGACCTACGCTGTTCATGGATAACATATACTGTGGGCTTGGTGGCAAACTGAGTCGGTACACCCCCACCGCATATGTTAGGCTATGGTATGCATTAGCTAGCTCGCAGTGCTACTCGAATCTCCTGTTATCAGAGAGATTAGTTTGTACAACTTTCAGAACATTATAACCTCAGACTCGTGGAAACAATATACTACTTTTCACCCAGTCACTCATGCTTGCTTGTTTTGCTCTCAGAGAGATACACAGAAGAAACAGTTGAGCGTGTTTACAATAAGAATTTATTGTACCGTTGTTCTTCTCATGTAACATAAGTGTGCTGCTATTACTGTAACACAGTAGCAGAGATATAGTATCAGCAGTACAGTGAATAGAAAGGAATAGTACAGCTCTACCATTTTTCAATAATCATGAACCAATACATGAATATAAAATGCATTTATAAAATGAAGTGCGTACTCCTAAGATGCCTGTCTAGATGTACCTGAGTGTACCTAGCATGTGAGTAGGTGCTAAAGAGCTAATAAGCCTAAGAGCCTCCTTTCCTGGACTTGAGTTGGACACCCCGCAAGGGATCGTTAGACCACTGTCAGCTGGAGCAATGGCATGCCGGAGCCCCAGCGTCTCTGGTCAGTGTGTCGGCCTTGAAGTCTTGTTTCCCTCCTGCTTACCGATAGCAAGAGGTGCTGTATTTATACAGTCTATGTACGTGTGTTACCCATTGTTTAGTATGAGGATGACGTTGGGGATTAAACCTTTGTGCGTAGATAGGAGAGGTGAAGTATGACCCTCTGGAGAGTGTACTCATAAATTATTCATATGTGCTAAGTATGACGTCTTAGCAATATCGATTGGGAAAAACCCACCCTCGGCATGGAACTAGGTAAAAGGTTTAGTACATAAAAGGCTACAGTCCTTATAAGGCGTTATGTCCATACAAGGCAGTCTGTCCTTATTTGGAGTTATGTCCTTATAAGGCTCGTTCATATGAAATGACGGGGAGATGATGTAGGGAAAGTGTACGATGTTCTCTAAACCTATGTCAGGGTACCGATATGAAATATAACAACATGCTATGCTGTACTTAAAAATAAATTGTCACTTCATGTTCTATAGCATGCAAACATTTTTTAATAACAACATTTACGTGCAACTCTTGAATGGTACACTCATGCTTTAGAACATGCATATTAATCATTTTGACCCATAAATGACACCATTTTTTGGTATTCTCTACATGCTGGTGGTCTCCCTCCTTCATGCAACACAAGATCCAGTCTGATTGTTGTAGTGTTAGAAATTCATATGTGAGACATACCCGTTTTGAAACAATTCTAGGTGTGCAAACGTTTGTAAATCTGCAATTACTTCAAGTCCATTGGTGGAATGCATGGTAACGCCTATGCCCCACCCATAGAACACCTATCAGTTTGAAATGTAACGTAACCCGGTGCAAGCAGCTGCATTCCATTACATGTCTTTACTAAGCCATGCAAGGAGGTGCAAAGCACCCCCTGTATGGCTTTGTAAATCTGAATTAAGGAATTGCACTGCCTTGCGTCACCTTTTGTGATGCAAGTGCAGGGCAACTCCTTCTTAAATATGTCCCTTAGTATTTTGGGGTTTGATAAGATGTTTTGCACTAGTGCAAATGTTTGTACCATGCACACTTGTTTGCATCAATTCCACATCAGAGTTCTTGTAATTTCCCTTGGATTTATATTACTCCTTCCCTGATGTAACACATTCCTCATGTAGTGCATGAGCAACGCACTTTTATCCAGAATAGCACAATTTTTTTAATTGCACCACCTGATATGAATATCGTTCTTAGAGATCTACATGTACCAAAAATACCTTTAAGTCTGACTTGTAACCCTATGCATTTTCATACAACTATCATTTCTGTTTAGCTTCACCACCAGGTCCAGCAGCATCAAAGTGTAGAAGCCAAGCTTGCAGAAAACCGCACAGAATTACTGAGACTGCAGACATCACTCCACCAGCTGGAAGAGAATCTCCTGACAAGCAGCCTCTCTACGCAGGAGCAAATTGGACAGGAACTTCGGTAGGTCCCCCTTAGCATACCTTCTTGGTATTATTGGCTTACTGATTTGAAGTATAACTGCTAATCAAAGGGTTCTTTGATTAAATCATTTAATCCTCCATGACATTTCTAAATTGTGTGCAGTTTAGGGACTAAAGGCTGAAAGAAACAATAACAAACACAATTCCTTGTCTTAAGATAAACAAAAGATATCTACATTTAGGTTATCTTGTACTACTTTGGTAAGAAATTGTATAGTACAGTGGCTAATTTGTAAAAGAAAAAGTGCGGTGTCCAAAGCTCTGCTCAGAAGCCCACGGCTGGTGTAATTAAACATCAGCACATCCAATACCAAGGCTGGAAGTCTTAAATCCACCTCATGCTTCTTCAATCCACTACCAGAAACTCCCTCTATCCCAGTCTTGCAGGTTCCTGCTTTCTCCTTTTATTACAGTTTTGCCTTCCTCCTCTTCCTGCGTCTTTCTGATCTATGTGCTTTTCCCTCTCTTCCATTCAGCAAATATTATCTGATGCGGTAAAAATAAGTGCCAGTCCCCAAAAGAAAGTGCCAGTGGCCCCCACCAGCAACCACTGGCTCAAGTTAAACACTGTATAAGTCCCATCACGAGAACAGGCTACTTCCTAAAGAGTTTGTACCAGTTTAATAAAATATGATTAAATATCTTAAATATTAAACAAAACCCAGATGCATGAGATAACTCAGCATTTGTAAAGGAATTGGAAGAAAACACATGTACATTAAAAGACCATGTGATACTGTCATTTCTTTAATAATCTTCAATTAGTCTTATGATTATTGACTTGTTCAGGTATTTAATAATCAATATTTATGGATTAGAAAATGCACTAATTCTTTAATCTATAAACAGAATTTGTAGAAAGATGTGCTATTCGGTGTATTGGTTCACTCAATTCAATTGCTTTTATTAATAGTGTCTATATTTAAAAACAGACCACACATCTCCAGTGTATTTCTTCATTCACTGAAAAGGGAAAGTGTGAGCACATCTATACATTCATTTACAAATCATTTGTGTTAAGCTTGTAAATTGTTTCTCTAATTGTCTGATCTCCTGAAAAAGGCTTCTATGACTGCACAAAATCTTTGTAATTTCTCAAGCAGAACTTCTGGTTTATGTTGTTTAGCAGAGAAGCAGAGAAACTGAGGCAGCAGCTAATGGAGAAGGAACTGTCCGCCAGTGAGGATAAATATCTACGAAATAAAATGGCAGAAGACTGTGCACATTTGACCAAAGAAAACGGTCGCTTGCAGTCTCAAGTTCTAGCAGCATCCAAACAACTCGAACAAGTGAGTCCTTATCTAAAAGATCTTCTCGCTGTAGTTAATACTTTGACCATTGATGATATATTATAAGGGCATGTCACATCAACTAGGACCTGTCACAGGTCCACATTTATGTCATGAAAGGAGTATTCCCACCTCAAAAAGCATTCTATTATAAGTAAAAATAAACGTGCTGATGATGAGGAGCAAACATGAATTTTACACCCACAATTGTTAATTTGAAATTCTCTAAAGGGGTTCTTCCTGGAGAGATTCTCAATTTTTCAATTTTAAAGGAAAATGCTCTTACATCAACTTACATATCTGAGCCTTAGTCTTTATAAATGCATATCTCTAGTTATACATGACCCTCTTTCACCTCAATCCCCTCTTTTGAACATGGAAAAAATGAGCTTGGCAAAACGGATAGATAAAGGGAGACTGGATTCAAAATCAGCTATTTTTACCTTAGCATGGGTTTCTCTACAGACTCAAATACATATGTGCACACTGTTGTCAGAACAAAGATCTCTGCGAACTATTGCTGTGGTAATTAGTAAAACCTTACTACCTGCTATACATTTCGTGAACGTTTTAGTCACACCTTATGTACTACAATAGGAGAGTGTTTTGTAATCACTTGAATTTGTAAGGAAGTATTGTTTTCTAGTTACACTGGCTTTCCTTACTTTGCGATTTTTAATTCAGCATTTTTTCAATGGACATCTCTTTTGCTTTATTTTGCTTTTTTTTTTCAAATCTAAAAACAGCTGTACTTTTTAACTACCTATTAATATTGCTTTTCCTTTTTAGGTCAAGTATTCAAGACCTCTTGTATATACTTTAGTATATACTTTTATGTACTTTGTGGGCTCTGGAGATCAGCCCTAGGACTTGTCTGCTTCCGCTTAGGAACTTGTTCTTCTGTTCAACTGCCTCTATTTAACTCTCTTTATAGAAAACAACCAGTAGAGGTCAGTATGGTACCATAATTGCTTTCTGATGAGGGACTTTCTTTTTTAAAGTTTTTCTGGCAACTGCCTCTATTTATCTTTGATAGAAAATGACCAGCAGAGATAAGTAAAATACCAGAATCACTTTAGCATTCTCTAGATTCCAGTCCATAGAAATTGTCTTCCATGAGGACCCGTAGACAATAATATTTTTTTTCAAATCTTGTATTTTCAGTGGTATGACCACCGAAGGCCCTGATTTTATGTTAAAAACAGAGCTTTGGACTATACCATTTCCTGCTGAAAGGCAATATTTCTCTACATGTGTTCCCATACCTAGCGTGTCACGCAGGTTGGTGCTTACTTTTCATCGATGTTAAAGAACAGCTGATGCTTCAACAACCAGTCTAATGTGCTGCATAGCTAAATACATATAAGGTCCCAAAGGCGAGACCGATTGCATTGCAAATGCATGTTTGTTAAGAAGTTGATTATGGTCATGCAATTCTGCAAAATGAAGACGATTTAAGATTGTGAATCCCATCTGAACACCAGAAAAAATAAAAATGAGGCTAGATGAGCCTGAAAGGCGTTCATATCCTAAAGTTCTTGCTTGTCACCTCAGGGGGAATGGAGGGCAAGAAGAAGGAAGATGGGCAACACCCTGCCATAATGGTAGCCGTTCCCAACCGAACAATGAGCACTGGAAAATAATTTGTGAAACCTGATTGCCCTCTTGTAAAATGCTTGCTTTCCAAATGGATCTAGACTACAACAAATAGAATCAGTGTGCAGAGTAAAGTAATCTGTTGGACTTGGCCCTCTCTGCAGGGTCTTCCCCTAACTTTTTGTCTTCACCAATCCTGTTTTCTGAATTTCCTTTTTGTTGGCATTAGGAGTCTGTGCACCTTAATACTGCTAACCAGTGCTAAAGTGCTTGTGTTCTCTCTCTAAAATATGGTACAATTGACTTACTCCTGATTGGCATATTTAATTTAATTATACCTCCCTAATATATGGTACTACATGTACCCGGGTTTGCACATTGTATGCTACTGGTGTGCCTGCAGCACCAATTGTGCTTCCCTCTTATGTAGCCCTTTTAAACATGTCTCAGACCTCCAGTCTCAGTTTTAAAACTGCCAATTCGACCTGCAAAATAATCGTTTTGCCAGGCCTAAACCATCCTTTTTAAAACATATAAGCCACCCTAAGGTAGGGCCGGAACAACCCACAAGGCTGGGTACATTGTATTTTAAAAGTTGAACATTTGTTTTTAAGATTTACATGTCCTGGTAGTGAAAACTCATAAATTAGTTTTCGGTACTGCAGAACCTATCACTCAGATTGGATAATATTGGGTGACCTTATTACATTTAATTATTGCTAACCTTTGATTGGGAACAGATAGGGTATCAAGTTTGGACTCAAATGAATTGTAGTTTAAAATCCTCTTTAATGGTAAAGTCAGATGTTACGTCACATTTTTTAATAATATGGCAGCTAACTTCCTTTGTAACCTCACTCCACAGAAGACTCCAATAGTAGGAATACATAATCCAAAGATTATGGATGGAAAGGCCTCACCTACATTTTTGTGGCATGCTTCTTCGTCGGCCATTCCACCCCACCATGTTTAAACAGTGCCAACATGATGGTCTCAACCATGCTGCACGGAAGAACAAGATATGTACTTCTGGTCAGACGAGAAGCCCAGATCTAATTCTAAAACTACCTCTGCATAAACCCATGGTATTCCTTTATTCGGTGGGTATGCAGGCAGGAGTAAAAGAACAGTATTGGATGTTTGCGTGATTAATGTTTTGGAAATCCATCATAATCAACAGTTGCCAATATGTTCCAGCCATAAAATAGGTACCCACATAAAACAAGGAGGTCCAGGGCCTTCATCATGGCAAAAATTAGTACCCATCCAGTCAGTCCTGCATATGTGTCCATGCATACAGGTGAGCCTCTGCTCGTCTGGTAAACTGTTAATGCCCTTTTACTTTTAGGGTCCAAGCCTACAAGTCACATCAGTGGTGGGGGGGGCACTCCTGTAGTCACACATTTGTCAAAGCATAGGTCTTGTGATGCCACCTAAGATGCCACTGGTGCACTCCTCTTCCTTGTGTATTCCTCCCAGATAACGAGACAAAGGGGGACACAAACAAAGGGACCTGACACCAGGCTTTTGTCACCCCAGACTACTTGTAGCCTTGGCAAGGGAAGAACTTTTTAAAACCAGAAGTCAGCCCCACTTCAAAGCCTGGCACCAGGTGTAAATATTGGGCCTCCTGAACCACCTCCTCAGCTCACTCTTGGACCTGTGGACTACAGAAGGACTGCCTTGTTCCTCAGAGGACTGCCCTGCTGCTTGAGGCCTGCCTTATTCTTTAGAGGACTGCCAAGCTGATACTGGAGGACTGCCCTGATATTTGAGGCCTGCCTTGTTCTCCAGGGGACAGCCCTGCTACTTAAGGCCTGCCCTGCTCTCTAACTTGGTCCCTGTATCCACTCCATCATGGTTGGACTGTACTTGTGACTTCCCCCTGTGTAGCGCCACCAGATTACTGCGAGTGGTGCATTATGCTTTTAGGCACTATACTTGCATTAAACTTTAAAATTGCATATCTCCGGTCCTACCAATTGGAAATCTGTCATTCTGGTTTCATTTTATTTATAAAAAGTAGCTCTATGTTTCTAAATTAGTGTAGGATTGTTCTTGTGTTATGTTTTCACTTTATTACTGTCTTTGTGTTGAATACAATCTTTACACACTGCCTCTAAGTTGAGGCTTACTGCCTTTGTGCCAAACTACCTGGGGCTAAGCACAGATTAATTTAGTGGCTATTGTGGTTCACCCTGACAAGGATTGGGATTGTTGCTTGAGAAGGGTTTTCACCCCCACAACCAATAACCCATTTCTTACAGAATCCTACTAACAATTTGAAAAAGAGGCAAATACATTCTGCATAGTAAATGTATCTAAGTTGATACATGAGTAAACCAAAATAAATGAATATTAGATATCACAGACCTGTAATTGCCCTCCGCCATTAGTTATAAAAATGATTCAGTTGTGCAAAGCTATCCTCTGATGCTGTTGGACCCTGCTGTCTGATCCTAAAATGCAATGTACAGACCGTATGTGCTATTTTTAACTTGTGTAGCATAGGATGAGTGCTAATCTGTAACAGAAATCCTGTGGAGCCAACACTGAAAATCAGAAGGGCTTTTAGCAACAAGGAGTGTACAGTTTGGAAACATCCTGCAGATCCATGCCTGGCAATATTCAAATAAAGAATCTAAGATTCCATAATAAAGTAGAATGAAGATTCTATACACCTAAACTAACTATCAAAGGACATACATTGGTCTTCAAAATAGCAGTCTCTGTCAGCACAGCCTCTTCAAAGATTTGATTTGGGAAGCCAATAAACCTTGTAAAGCTTGGCCTTTTGCAGTGTATTGTCCTAGCTTTATCCAGCAAACGAAAAGCATTGAGGTCAGACTTCTCATAATGTAGCCCTGAAGTCTGACACTAGATGACTGCCATCTTAGAAATGTGCATGTGCAGTTTCATCTGCGATGCTAGTCTTCCTGAGAGACCTCCATGCATCTACCAGCCTTCCCGTAGTTCTTAATGAGGGAACAGAGAACAATACAGCCCCTAGGTGGGTGGCCCCTTCTAAATCCCGTGGTCAACATTACCAGTGGCAAGAGGCAAGTGTGTAGGAGGCTCAATTGATACTGGCAATTGATGGAGAAGCATATTGGTGTCTTCTGGGCCCCTGAGGCTGTATCTATTCATGCAGTGTGAATGAGTCTAAACAGCTGCTTCAGTAATAATCTTGAGGGGGTTGCATTGACCTGAGCACCTAATAGTTTATTTTCACAAATATATTGTGCGATCCTGGTCTCCCCCTACTGGTGTTTGGGCAAAATATTGAGTTATAAATATTGGGAGACAGACATATCGGAAATAAATTATTGTGATGCAAGAATATTATTGTCAAGAATATCGTTTTATTTGGTAAGTAATATAATTTTTAATAACGATTTCAGTAATATAGTTGTAACTAATATAATTTTTCAATTATTTCAATGTGTTTTAGTTTATATATTAATGTTATGTGTTACTACTGTTTGTATAATTTTTAAAGTGATTTAGAATTTTTAGAATGTTTTATTTAATTGTTAATTATAATATATATTGTCGTAGTGGGTTGTTGAGTTTGTAGGGGAAAGTTATTTAAGTAATAATTAATTATTCATTAATTTGTATTGATTATTTGGTTGATGTTAATTATGTAAATTATGTAATACTGATTTATTTTAGTTATATTTTAGATGTACGTTGCTAGGTTTGTAGGGGTATAGGGTGCGGAGTTAAATAATATTTTTTAATTATTTATCAATTGTTAATTATTTAATATGTTATCAATTATGTAAATTGCGCTAAATTTATTTATTTCAGGAGTGGGCTGCTAGGTTTGTAGGGGTAGAGGCAGGGCCACTGGAATTATGCAGCAGGAGAGGGACACATTATGTGGCAGGGTTGAGTAAATTATGTGGCAAGAACAGGCAAATTATCTAGCATTATGCGGCACATTTTGTGAAAGTATTAGTTCATTATTTTGTCATTTCTAAACTTGTTAACACTTTCTGGCCATTAGTTGCGCCTCTTTAGTACACATTTAACACCTGAATATATCAATAAGCTACAGAAAGATGACCAGTCAAAATTTGCAAAGTGTCTTCCACTGTGCTCCAACATGTGTTGTGGCGTTTTTAGTGACCTTTGAACCGTCTGAACTAGAAACAACATTTGTTTTGTTAAAATCTGCAGATTATGCAGCAGATGGTGGATTGTGAGACAAATGCAGCAAATCCATAACTATGCGAAAATCGCCATGGCCGCACATTTGCATAATTCTAGTGGCCCTGGGTAAAGGATGAGAAGTAAATTTAGTGATAAATAAATAAAAAACTTTCTATTGACAATGAATTATTTAATTGCTTATTAACTATTTAAATTGTTTAATTGTTTTTTAAATATATACTTTTGTGTATATGTATATACATTTAATGTTATATTTAATGTTAATTAATAATGTTTATAGTAGGAGTTTAACATTTTTTCTAAATTAGTAGGGTTATTCAAATATGTAATGTGTTTGAAGTGAAGTGCATTCCCCACTATTGCACAGATTGGAGTGGGAATAGTAACTCTTACCCCTCCGAAGTCCTATGCTTTCCTTACGCATGCCCAGACCAGAGGGGTAAGAGTTACTATTCATACTCCAAAGTCCACTTTCCCTACTCTTGCTCTGTTTGGAGTGGGAATAGTAAATTTAACCCCTACAAAGTCCAACACTTTCCCCACTGTTGTGCTGGTTGGAGTGGCAATACTAAATATATCCGCTCCTAAGTCCAACATTTTCTCTCCTTTTGTGCTGTTTGGAGTGGGAATAATAATTTAACCCTTCCAAAGTCCAACTGTTTCCCTACTGTTGCACTGACTGGAGCCGGAATAGGAAATTAAACTCTCCAAAGTCTAATGTTTTCCCTACTGTTGTTTAGACTGGAGTGGGAATAGTAAATTTAACCCCTCGGAGTACAACACATTTCCTACTGTTGCGCTGTGTAGAGTGGAAATATTATACTTAACCTCTCTGAAGTCCAACATTTTACCTACCTTTGCGGTGGAAGATGTAGGAATAGTAAATAAATCCTCCAAAGTTTAACACTTCCCTACTGTTGTGCAGAGTGGAGTCGGAATACTAAATCTAACCCCTTCAAATTCCTTTGTTTTCCCTATTGTTGCATTGACTGAGGCAGGAATAGTAAATGTAACCTCTTCCAAGTCTTAACACTTTTCCTACTGTTGCAGGTTTTGGAATGGGAATAGTTAATCTAAACCCAATTTGTGCACTATTTGGAGTGGGAATAGTAAATGTAACCCCTGCAAAGTCCTACCCTTTCCCTACTGTTGCACAAACTGGAGTGGGAATAGTATATCTATTATTCCCAGACTCTAATACTTTTCCTAATATTGGCTCAATTTTTTTTTATATTGGATTTTTTTTGTTTCTTTTTTAATTTTAGATGCATTTTTATATTTTTAGATTTTTTTAAAATGTGTAATACTTTATGGATTGTTTATATTTTTTAAATGTTATTTGGTAATTTGATATTTTAAATATATATTTATATTTATATATAGATAGGTGTTTGTGTATATATATATATATATATAATATACATATATATAAAATATACTTTTAATAGTAGTAAATCTAACAAAATAATTATTTATATTTAATTTAATGTAAAATATATATTTTTAATAATTGTGTTACACTATATATACATATGCAAATACATAAACACACATACACATGTGTGTGTGCGTTTATATAATATATATGTCTATATAGTAATAAGCATTAGTGGAATGTAATGTAATTTACATTATATTAATGCTATATACTAAAATATTTAGGATTTACGACTTTAAACTATATAGAGATATTTAAAACGCAACATTTTCCATTTTTTTGGACGGTGTTAAACGATATTTAATTTCCGATATTTTTGTACTTCCCATTGTAAGTATAGAAACACAATATTTTAGTAAATTATGTTTTTGACAAAATATTTGAGTCAAAAGATATTGTTTAACACAATATAGTGTCAGCGATTTCATCACCAGGTTCATATACTTCAGCACATATGTCATTCATAAACCATTCTTCAGTTGTGGGAAATCTGTTGAAGTGACTTGCTGTGTTACCCAAGCATGTGTTGGCTGGCTTCATAAACTGTAGGACTCTGTGGGTAGGCTGATTACTTGCACTGTGTTAGAATGATTGGCTAACTGGTGATCTAATTGTAAGGGCAGGAGTCTTATATCTATCTGATCATGCACCAAAAGATAGGTGCCTTATCTATCTTGGTAGACTGTTCCCTAGATATACGGTTTTACACGCTTCAGACTCACTATTCATTGTGGCATCTTTCTAATATGTGCGTAGAAGCTAGCAATGCGTTTCATATTTGCAAGGCACACAATAATTACTTTTTAGCTAAGTATATCTGGTTTTGGTCAATTTATTTTAGCCTTTAGTGTTTATATTCTTGAGATTTTTCAATGCTTGTTTATAATTGGACTGCACCAATGCCTTTCACTAAAATTTACATTTGAAATGTTTGGTTGCAGGAGCGACAACTGAGAGAGGCAGAAACCAACAATACCTCAAGACGGATCACAGATCTAGTATCGGGTAAAGAAAAAGCAAGACACCTTGAACTGGTTTTGTCTCAACTGAAGAGAATGGTTCAGGATGAAAGACAGAAAACCCTTTCTGCTCAGGAGCAGGTACGAAGCACAGGAAGTATTGAATCTGCTCCATATGTTAGGACTTCATTTTAGTATATTGCTTTCTAGTGCAGAGAAGGGGGTTCTTGCTAGTTTTTTTTAATAGTTAGACCACTCAAGTGGAAGACAAGTCATAATTAGTGTGAACAGATATTTCTGATATAATCAGTTTCCCTTCATCCTTCCAGGTAAGGGTGACATTCTTCTTACTCTCCTGCTTTGTCCAAGAGTCGAGTGGTTTCTTTCATCCTGGCCCTTCTCAATGGCGACGAGGAGTAAAACAAAAAGAAAAGGGGCAGGTGCCACCTGTCTCTGTTGTCCACGGTCCACCAAATGTTGTGAGCCATGGACAAGCAGAACAGCTTATACCTTTATTATTGCAACTTTGTGCTGGGACAGCAGCTTATTTCTGTCTTAGTTCTCAATTGTTAACACAACGCTGGGACAGGTATACGCTGCCATGCTCTACCACAATAAACACCTTGCTATCTAGGTAAGGAGGAGAATAAAGGCCCCTGATAGCCCACACCAGTGGGCAACCAGGAGGCTTTATAAAACACCTTTACTCCCACACTGGTTCTTTCCAGTGGCCATTGTTTTATCAACATTTTAATTATAAAAAGTAAACATAAAAATTCTAATTCCAATCGGGCCCTTTGTTAGCTGTGCTTAGAAGAAAAAAGCTCTTTCAAGCTAACTAGCCTCAAAATAAAATGAATGTGATATAAAAATACATAACAGGTTAACATGTGTAATATGGTTCTATATTGCCAACTCTGTCAGGAAGCAGGGCTGAAGGTATTGCTTACTGCTTGGAACTTAACAAGTGCGGGGTAGAGATACTCCAAACCTGCTTATGCTGATTTACAACACAGGAAAGGCTGCCAGGCTTTGAAGAGGGCCAGCACTGTCTGGGCTGAGGCTTTATATGCCTGGAGAATGTACTGCTCATGAGCACCCGACATCAAACTACATTTCCTAGCAAGCCATGAACTTCCACATAGTCTTCAGACTTGGCAGCCATCTTGGATATTTGGGTATAACTTCTCTGGTGGCTCACGGCGTATTTGCTAGTCAGTCGTGATACAATGTTGCTGCAGTCAAGATCTTTCTATATGACTGTTGGATTTCCTTTTGCTTAATGGTAGTTGCTTTCTTGGATTGCATTGAAGACTATTCGAAATCCAGATAAGTGTTTCTGAAATGTGTGTTGTGGTTGAAAATTTACTTTTAACTATTTGAACATTTATTACAAACTCTTCTAAGACTGTGGGTTTGTTGCATTTCACTTATGGTTTATCCTGTGACTAAACAGGAAGGATTCTTAAGGAAGGATTACGTTCCTTCCTGAATGCCTTCATCAACTTGCTAGAAAATGGGCTTGGTATATCAGGCTGTACTAGGGGGAGTGGCTTGATAGGGAGTGGCGGTCTATTATCATAGACACAGGAAATAGCTTTGAGAGGTAGTGATTTATAGGGATATCACTGATTAACCCTAAAAGAGTAAGTACTATATTATGAGAACGAATCAGATTAACGAAGATTACCGGTAAGTAATCTATGCATAGTATTTCATGAATGACTGGATTTTTAAAGCGCGTGGCTCAGGAGTGTCCCGACGCTGAGGCAACTATGGGTCTAGTGTGGGTTTCTAACAATTTCCAAAAGGAAGTCTCATCTGACATATTTCATAGTTGAAGAGGGAGCTGATTGCAAATCACCGAAAAGGAGGAGCCCCCCTGTTCTTTTTCTAGAAGCTTAACTACCAGTAACCGTGCATCCCTCGAACGCAAGGCCCTTTAATCACAATTTTATCAAATCCTGGCATTAAGAGATTTAGATCCTCTTCCATGAAAAGCTTAGTAAACAAATGTTAGAGCTTTAAATGTGATTCTTTTGCTCACTGGCAACCAGTTCAGCTGCTTTGGAAAGCGAGACACAGAAGTCCTTCTTTTGAGCTTGTACAAGATGTGAACTATGGTATTCTGTAGCACTTGGAGCCGATAAATATGATACCTCGGTAGACCCAAACAACCGCGGCCACTGCAGGTAAGAGTGTTGGGACGGTGGGGTCGGGTGAGGGGGCATTTCGAGTGAGGACCATTAAGGCAAATGAATAATTTATTTAATTTTCCCTCATGGTCGTCACTCGAAATTCCCCCCCCCCACCCCCTCCCCCCCACCACTCTTACCTGCAGCGGCTGGATCCAAGTAGAGATCATTAGAATAGTGTAACCTGGAGAGCATCTGCGCGTGGACCACTGTTTTCAGAGTATGCCATGGCAGAAAATATAGAAACATTTAAAATGTCTTTAGAATCCAGAAACAGAAGCAAGATGTTACCGCAGAAGTAATCTGGTCTTTCAGGGAAAGATGATTATCGAATCAGCACTCCCAAGTTCACTTCAGTAGGAGAGGGGGTGAACAGTCTCTTGGCCAACACTCTGTCCATACTGGTAGTGGGTCTGAGCGAAACTACAGAATTTATGTCTTGTCTGGATTAAATTGATGATTGATATCACTCAGTCATGCATTGCTGCCTTTGTGCATAATGTGAAGGTCTCCTTGGCTTCGACCAAATTGCCCTTGTAAGACAGCAATAGCTGAGTGTCATCCGTGTATGAGACAATTTTGATGCCGAAGGATTGCACCAAGAACGCGTGGGGAATCATAAAGATATTAAAAGGGTGGGCCTCAGTGCTGATCCCTGCGGCACTCCACATTTTAATGTCTTTACATCTGAGTAGTGGGGCTTCATCCAAACTGCCTGCTCTCTAAGGTCCAGACAAGAACTGAACCACATCAGAGCTGAGTATTTCACCCCAATGGAAGCAAGACGTTGTAGCAAAATCTCATATAGACTGTATAAAAAGCCACTGAGAGATCTAACAGAATCAGAGTGATATCATGGCCAAGATCAAGATTCCACTTTATTGATTCTGAGATTTCCTATAGGGTTGTTTCTGTGCTATGACAGGCTCTAAAACCAGATTGCGATGGATGTAGTAGATTAAAAGTCTTCTAAGAACTCTGAAAGCTGAGTACTAACCATTTTATCAAGGATTTTTGAGACAGCTGGTAAAAGGGAAATCGGTTGAAAATTTGAGAGGTCCTCAGTATCAGCATTCGTTTTCTTTAGGAGGGGGATCACATTTGCCCTTTTCCAAGATTTAGGCACAATCCCTGACTGTAGAGAACAACTCATGGTAGACATGGCAGGTAGACTCTGCAATCTGCCTCCATATGTCAGAAGGGTGTGGGCCTAGAGGAGAGCTGAATTTACAGTTCCGGAAACAGTCTCTCAATTTTTCCTCCAAAGGGGTATAGGAGGTGCAGAAGCTTGCCGCCCGAGGCTGGCACCACCAGGCAGTAGGCTGATTCAATATAATCCGCTGCTTTTAATCTCAATAGGTTTGACTGAATCCTTACAATTTTGTCTTCAAAAAAATTAGTCAGCCTAATATATACATTTCCATTGGCTTCGCAAGGCGGGGCAAATACATTAGGATCAGAGAAGTCTGAGCTGATTGGAAAATATTCTTTAGGCCTATTTTTTGCATCATTAATCATTTTAGGAAAAAGTTGCTACAAGCAAGTTTTAGATTTTTATGATATAAATTCAGAGCCTGTTTATAAGATAATGTATCCTCCTTCAGGTAGTGCCGCGTTCAATTTCTTTCTATTCTTTTACAAGATTTATTTTCCAAGGCAAGCGTATGGAAGCACCAGGTGGCTGAAGGGGGGCGATTTTTTTTTGTCAGCATTTTTTTAGGGCCCACCTTATCTGCTGCGGCTACCAACCATTTGTCCACAGTGATGTTGTCTTGTAAGACCTCGCCAGTTAAAACTGGCCTAGCAGAGGTTAGAGCTTCCTGTAGTTATAGAATTGCTACTTTATTCCTGGCACAGACTGGACCATTTGATATATATCTAATTTAGCATCTTCTTGCATTAAGGAGGGCCAAGCAAAGAATTATATATAATGGTCTGGCCAAACAACTTTCCTTGAAGCTTCCAACCCGATGGGAATGTTAGAAAATACCATATCAGAGGTATGCCCTGTGAGTGGGTCTGGAACGTATCCGAGAGATTCAATGCTGCTGGTGTTTCTATAAAACGCTTTGCCACCATGTCCTCAGTGTTATCCACATGCAGATTAAAGTCTCCTAATGCCATGAAGTTGGAATAGTTACCCATCCTTGGCACTAGAACCTGGTCTAGTGATTTAATAAAATCCCCTTCATAACCTGGGAGTTGATAGAATAGAATCCCTGAAAATGAGTGCTGTGCAGAGGAGGCGATACAGAAGCCTAAGGCTTCCACATTTTTCAAATCTTCCAACTGAAATGTGGAGCATTTGAGGTGGTTCTTAAATGCTATAGCTAACCCTCCCACCTCGCTTGCCTATCCTGTCCATGTGAGTGCATGCATACGTTTCCGGGAAGTGCCAGTTGTAAGTCAGGACAATAGTCTTCCCTCATCCTTTTTTCAGCCATGAAGAGAATATCTACCTTCCTCTAGTAGATCATAAATATAAAGTGCATGTTTATGAAGTGAACGAATATTAATTAAAGCTGCATTTAAATTAGCCAAACCTTTCACCTTGTGCCTGTATTCTGAAAGTGCAATGGAGCTTGCAACTCACACAGGTGACTGGGCCCAAGCAGCCCATTAATGTTAAATTACAGTCACACATATTCATCTTGTTTGACTTTCACTTAGTTTTTTTGGTTCCCCTGAATTACTTTCCCCCTTTCCGGTCCTTCCTGACCCGATCTTCATTCTAACTCCATGTTACTTTTCCCCTTTACTTCTATACCCTATAGGATGTGTGTATATGTTTAAGCTATTCTCTAGTAACTCATGTTACCGTGTAACACTGTTTCTTTCATATGTTATACAAGGCCCCTGTAACTGACGTAATTTTGTAACTCCTAATCCTCATGGAAAGCGCTCTGATACCTCCGGGTCTAGCCAGAGCTATATAAAACTCTGCAAATAAAATAAATAAATAAACATATTCGTGTTCTGTAGAACTTGCAGTTGAGCAGCTATATCAGCTAATTATGGCCTGTCTTCCCTATTTAAACCGACATAATGGCTAGCGCTGTCTGCAGACTGGTGCTGATAAGCTTGCCTTTGGTTAACCTCGGCCATCTTTTTATAATTAGCTCTTCTAGCCTGATCCCACTAAAACACTAAAGCACTACCATACATCATGTATAAACCACTCACTCCCCCCCCAAATAGCAGCATCAAATTCAACTCTACTACAGAATTGCATGTTAAAACCAGGAAAATGACCTGTGTTGCCAAGATGGTTAGCGTGTCCATGCCGCGGTCATCTTTTTATGAGGAGCTCCCATAGACCGAACCCACCGAAACACTAGAGCGAAACCGTACAAAAAGTAGCGCCTCTATTTGTCAAAGTTGGGAGCTACGCTCTTTAGTGAAATGAGCTTAGCTAAACTTAATGAATTTAGCTAATGCCTTTACAGGATAAGGGCATCCATCAGCTGAGTTTCAGCTCCCTGAGCTCCAACTCCTAGAGAAAGATAGCAGCCTATACGATTCAGAGTCGGGAATGTGAATGTCCTTGCTTGCCACTCAGTTGCTGGACTAAACCTAAATAATTTCTGTGTCCCAGGGATTCAAGAGGTTTTGAGGAGTTCTGAAGAAATCATGTACCTTAACTGGGTCTGTTGGGTGACAGACTTTGGTCTGAGGTTGGAATATTTGATAGATTAGATGAGTTCCGTATTGATTTTAGAGCCATGTCGGACTTTCTAACTAAGTGTAATGGCATCTACAAGAAAGTTGTTTGTTGCTTCATGACCCGATCTTCATTCTAACTCCATGTTATTTTTCCCCTTTACTTCTATGTCAGAAAGACAACAGAATAGGGCCAGGAACAGTTCAAAATGGTAGGTCACGATCACACAGACTAGAATTAAGTCCACATGTGGTAGGAGCCACCAAAGTGAAATCATCCCCACAAAGGTAGTAGTGCAAGAGCAACAACACACAAACAATTAGAGTGACAATGAATCAAACTACTCTGATGTGACATGTATACAAGCCTGAGGTGACGTAGCAGCCTGAGGAAGTGCAAAGGCTAAGATCAACACAAAAACATGGGAACTTTTGCTCAAAAGTCTTTATTTTGTCTTTACTGAACATCTCTCTCACTATCTGGAAAAATCCTCCCTCCATTTTAGAAACAGGTCTTCTATCAAGGATGGAGTGGTGGTGCGCCGATTGTAATTAAATGGTACTAAGGGTGAAAGGAACAATGAGCGTCTAAGATTGTTGGCCACGAGTACCACTTCTAGAGCATAGTGCTTGCAATGCTGCTTTCATATTCTTGGGTCTAGGGTGCTTGGGGAACGATAGAATGTCCCTTAGTGTCTTTCTAGGTACTGCTTGATCCAATACAAAACCATATTTTATTGATCTTGTAAAAACCTTAATTATGTAGATTGGTAATACATCAAAAGGCCTGGGCTTGCCAGCCCCCCATAGTTATCAAAGTCCCCTGCCCCCACCCCCCACCCCCAAGTTTTAACATCTTCTATTTTCCTTATCAGGTTCAAAATGTCTTCCTTGGGAATTGGAGAAAATTAGGGTATTCACTTCACAGATTTCTTTGAATGGTATGTTTAAGAGGGAACCAGTTAGCCTTATACAACATGATTAGGCAATTGGTCAAGATAATACCTAGGTACTACTAATGCAGGCCCTTATATCAGTTAAATGGAAAGTGTGACTTAATCTTTGGACCTGTTGCCCTGGTAATGTCAGATTAAGACTTCTTTTTATTTATCTTAAAACCTGAGCCCCGCTCGTAATGCTGCAGGTGTGTAAGCAGTGCCTTTGATAACGATTAGTGCCCCTGTCACAAACACATTGTCTGTGAGTTGGCTGATTTTGTGTTGTGTATTACCAAAGAGAATATCCTCCACCTCAGGGCTTTGTCTTCTTAAAGTGTCTGTTAGGAACCATAGTTGTTCTATAGACAGAGTAAGCAATAATGGGGATAATGGTCCCACTTGCCAGATTCCCAATTCTTGATTTATCCTTTTTGACCTGTGTCTATTCACCCCAATGCCTGCCTTAAGAGCTTTGCAGCTAGCAAATACAATGCTGTAATAGTGGGCTCCAAAGCACATATTGAATATTACAGTCCTGAGAAAACTCTCACTAACTTGGTTAAAGGCTTTCTCATCTTCATCTTCAAGGGCAACCATGATAGGTGGGATTTGTTTCTGAGCCACTTTGTCAATTAGTTGCTTAGCTTGTTTGATGTTTTCTTTTTATTGTTGACCTCCCACAGAGCCTGATTGGCCTGAATCTGCTAGTCCCAGCAGATGTATATCCAGTCATGAGGAAAGGGCATTAATACAAATCTCAGCATCCACAGTTAATAGCTCTGTCAGTCTATCTAACCCACACACTTTGGAATAGGTATCTAGTTTCAGGACAAGTGATATACCTGCTTCCACCTTCGTGCATGCATTAAACATAGTCATTGTATCTCAAATACATTTGTTTTTTTGTGGATCCCAGTTTGTAAAAGTCAAAGTGTTAATTCCCCTATGGACTTCCAGGACCTCCTGAATTTGTATTAGAATGTCTTGTCTTTTCAGTTGCTAGTCCTTGAGTTGCCATTTTAACCCATTGTTGTTGGTTGATTGTTTCTCCACTCCAAAAGTGGATGAGCATGGACAGAGTTTGATATGATTCCCAGATCTACCCTCCCAGATATTCTCTATAGAGGAAGAAACGTTATGATTGAAAAAAATGTAATAAGGAAATAACGTTATCTCTTATAACTAGGAGGTAAGATTTTCTATCCCCCTGTGATAATTAATTTTGTATATATCTTGTATAAATCAGCAAACAGGGGAAATTAAACTGAAAACACTGTTTCTTTAACCCCTAGAATAATCCAATTGGATTTGGATGCCAATCATTCGTAATGGCTACATGAATAAACAGAGACTATTGAGATGCTCTATTTTTTTTTTAAAAACGACATTAATGACACCAGCAAGGGTGAGTGTTTGGTATGTGAGATTTGGTATAAATGGTGAGCTCTGAATGTAAGGGGTGTGGGGAGGATTTACCCCTTATATTATGTCCATCCAATGTGCCCCGTCACCCTAACACAAATTGAGATGTAATGCCATCCTATCGAGGTGTAAAAACTAGGAGCTAAACATGAATGATGTCTGATGTTATAAATGAGTTTAATATGGTTATAAACAAAAAATGGGGGGTCAACAGTAGGCTATAAGGAAGATTGTATGTAATCCTCAAACATACCCTGTGTACTTACATACTCTCCCCTTTTTGTGTAGATATAACATTGTTCAATCCCTAATTTAGAGTCCTGAAGAAGGTGGTACTTAAATTTGTCTTCACAGCACCGAAATGCGTCGACGCCTGCTTTTCTTGAATCCAACTGTATAAACGCCTGGGAAAGGAATAGTTATTCAACCAGGGTTTCCAATTTACAAGTTTACAGTGTTGGATCTTGGTGTGCAACAGTCTGTACAAAACGGTGCCAATAGGCTTTCTTCTTATGTTATTGTATTTTTTGTTATTGTTTTTGCGCCGTATTTTATTATATCTAGCATTCAATGTATTAGGATGTACAGTTTATGCTATGCATACATTTTTAATAACGTATTGATTGTTTTTTTAAGAAATGCAATGACTGTTTTTAACATTCTGATTCAAGGAGTTTTTCAGATTTAAATATTTGTAAGTATTACATCTCTATTTGGGGTATGTTTTGGATACTATATTGATAACATGTTGATATAGTAAGAGCTGTATGTTTTGGTGTGTGAGGTTTGATTTAGAGAAATAACTCTGATGTTATTTTATTCGACCAAGGGGAAATTCTTTCTTTTTACTGATTTTCAGTGCCCTGTTCCCTTGGACAGTGGGGCCACCTCTCTAGTTCCAATACTGATCTGTGATCTGTTCTCTAAGTCTTCACATCTTTCTATTAGACTTCGACTTGTGACTGTAATGCAACAGTTGAGGTGGTTACTACCTGACCAAGTTGTGTCATGCCTTCGACTAATTGGTCTGTGGGCTCAACTCTGGAGTGAGGTTTTGAATATATATCCCTTTTTAGTTAATGCCATAACCGAGGTCCAAACAGAGCTGCTAGAGACCCTATGCCAGCAACCTACTAAAGTCTCTTTTAAAATTTGTGAGAAAGGACATCAAGTCCTCTTTCTTAAGAGAGGAGTCTCACTTAGCTTCAATGTGGTTTTCTTCCGATTGTCTTTGTATTTTCAAGGAATCGTGAAATGGTGCATCCCTCCGCAGCGCAATTTAGTAGAGTTTGCTCTGTTTAGGTGTTTAACTGATTATGACAAGAGCCTGAATTCTCCAGCTCTACAGTATCCCTTGATGACAGGGATATAAACAGTTATTCCACCTATAATTTCAACTCCTTGAATCCTTTCCACCAGTTTCTGTCAATGCTCCACCTGGAGGTCATCTGAGAAATGTGTCCTCTAACTATGCCTTCCAATCTTGAGACCTGAAATCAACATGAATGCTTTGACTTCAACAAAGTTCACTCCACACTTATTCCTTGCTCTGTTGACCTTATGGACATGGGCATTACCTTCTTTTTGCTCTCAGTGTGGAACATTTAGAACCAACCCATATGCCGCTCCACCTTCTGTATTATTACTTTCCACATTTTTGCAGATTTCGCCACTTGTCTTTGGGCATTTAGTGCCATGTCTTAAAGAATTTGTGATCTTATGGTGATGCTAAGGGAAGGATCAATTCATGCCCTTACGGTGGTCCTGGGTTCACCAGGGTGGCTCAAAAGACCCCCCAAACCTGAACGCACTCCTTTTTTCCATATCTTCTTCACAATCATTGACAGCTTTTTAAATTGTTTTGTTCTAGTGTTGGAGGTATTACCAGTTTCTCAGCCTGTATACTATAAGCATGCCTTCTGCCAATCCAATGCTATGCTTCCCACTCCAAGGACATAGTGTGTGAGCCATAACATTGTGCAACCCCAACAAGCCCACTTTGGACTCGGAAGTTCCCTCACCTCCATCGTCCTTGTCATCAGTCTCTCCACTTCTTCACTTTACATTTTCCCCCTCCCTCTACTCACCACTCCAGTTCTCTTAGCTCCCTTCCACTACACAGCTTCTTAGTTTGGTTAGGGAAGCTGCAACTACTCAATGGTCTAAGGATGCCTCTTCCCACGGTCATGGAGCAGGATTGTAAATGTTCATGGTCTAGAGGGTGTCCACTTCTTGCTGTGTCTCCAGGCTCCAAGGATAAGTTGTAACAGGGCCATGATCTTGACACACCCTGGGAGGATTATTTTGGTCACGTCCCACCCCCATCTTGCTAAAATGAAAGTGGGCCAAGGATTTTTGGCTGCTGGAAACAACTGTGGCCACTGGCATCTACCTTGGTTTCCTGTATGGATTTCAGCTGTCTCAGACCTTTTTCGCCCTGTTCACGCACTCAGTTCTTAGTTGTGATCTAAGACTGGGCAGTGCCAGTCTATAGCCCATGGACAGCTATAAGGTTGATTTGCTCTTTTACATGATTCCGCAATGTTGTGCCTATGCACAGAAAAGGGCATGCCTAAGAATCCAGGACTTTGATACTAGTGAAGAATTTGTGGTTACTCTCAGTCTGTGCAGTGACATAAAAGCCTAGCAAACCTCAGCAATAGGTTGTTTTCAGCAGCAAAATGCACCTGGAAAACAAAAGGAAACCCATCATTAAAAAGCATTACTTTGACAGAAATTTTAGCAGTGTGTGAGATCAGAACACAGTACTAAAACTGATAATTGGGAACATAATCTTTTATCTGAAGCTTCCATTCCTAAATCCCCCATCCGATTCTGCAGTTAACCCCAAAAGCATAGAGTGCTCTCTGCTAGCAGCTAATTTGGAGAGGATGCAGATTCTAGCTTCTGTGAAATCACTGACCTGCTTCAACAACCGACCCAATGATTTAGATCCCAACTGAGAAGTAAAGTCTCCTCGATTGCTGTGTGTTGGCACGGTACCATTTGTGAAGCCAGTTTTTTGTGTTGCAACAATTTCTTGTGTGCATCAGTTGAATTGGTTCAATTGAAGGATCCCAGTGGCCCGAACTCCCAAAATACATTACCAGTTTGATCGAAACGAATCTGAAACAGATACAAAAAGTTGTTCCCAGTAGATATCCTCTTGTAATTTCTGTTCTTTTTGGAATAATATAAATCCCCATTGTGAGCGCATGTTATGGTCTAAGTAGGTAATTGACGCATCCTCTCTGTTGCTGTCCTTGCCTTGCTGCTCAGTCTATGTGATGTCATCGGAATGTTGAGAGTGTTTGAGTGGGAGCAGAGATCAGTTGGTGTGGAAGGTCTGAGCAGCAGGTAGGCTGCTCCTGGTGGGGCATTGCTGGACATTGATTAAGGCCTAGCATGAACTTAATATGGGTCCTATCTGACGAATAAAGCTGTGATCCTGAACTACATCACTGGACTACGTACCTTTCATTTATTTGTAACACTGGCGACGATTTTTAAGAACCTGCGTGCTACTTTAATGCTGATTGGACTTTTAAATTGAAGAAATCAAAAGAATTTCAAGTAAGTGAATCATCTGGATTTGAAGAAACTTGGCACCCCTAATGCCCCACCAGTGACCCTGTCAACGGTCGCCCACGACATGATTGTGCCAGTTTCTGTTTGCCTGTCTACTACTACGTTTTGATCCTGTTTTTTGGCCTGCTGTGATGTACCACACACTCTTTAACGTATGCTGTGGAAGATTGACTCTCCTGCCTAGTAGTGATACCAATTGATGACAAAATCTCTGGAAGCTGTTCCTATCGTGGTATAATGTTGAGGAACTCTGCTGTACGATCGGATGTAAGCTTGGTTGAGAGGCACAGAGCAAGATTTGGAGAGCGGCTCAGCTGTTGGTTTGCTGTGAATTTATACAGTATTTTGATCCCAATTTCAAGTGTTTTTATTTCATGTGACTGTTAACCGTGGTGTAGAAGTTTGAAAATCATGCTCGCGTTGTGAATAGCGCGCGCAGTTTACCTGCTTCTCAGAGAGCGGTGATGTTGCCATGGATCCTCTTCGACGTTCTGAACTGTGCGCTGTGGATCTCTGTTTCGTAGCCTGCATGCAACAACGTACCGGGAGCCACCCGACGCGCTGTCGCCTACGTGCCACCATTTTGGAATCGATTTGTTCAGGACTCGTTTGGAGTAGCGGCGACTTTTCCATGGTCATCAGGGGTGATGCAGGGTCGCTGGGAAGATTCACTTTTGTTTCGAGTAGCGGCGACTTTTTCCACGGTTACCAAGAGAAACGCGGAGTCGCATGGAAGATTCCCTTTTGTTTGAGTAGCAACGACTTTTCCATGGTTTACAAATCGCTCACCGGTCATGTTGACTGTGTGGTTAAACTTTCCTAATGCGAAGTTTGTGTTTTTGCTTTATATCTAATCTTATATTTATAGTTCCGTTTATTGTTTCCCATGCTTATGAAGCTTTACTATGTTCTCTTAAGAGTATTCGAGGTGATGAGTGAATGCTATCTTATGTATGTCATCAACAGTATAAGGTGTTAGACTTGTACGTTTGTGCAGTAGAAAGATTACGTAGGTAGTATCCTAAGTCCTTTGGTTTATGCAGAAGAGGGGGGTGTTTGTTCTTATCTCCCAAGTCCTGCAAGTGTATACTGCACTGTAGTGCATGCGTAAATGGGTGTTGTAGGGAAGGTGTCTAGTGTTCCCAGTCCTGCAAGCTTGTGATTATGAGGGTTTGTCCTTAGTCACATTTCTCTATATACCTGATTTGGTATTTGTATGTATTTGAGTATGAGAGGGGGGAAGAGTGTGGTGTCCTTGTTTGGTGTTTGTATAAATAAGAGGGAGAGAGAGAGTATAGTGTCCCTGGTCCCTGGTCTTGTTAGTGTAAGTTTTTCCTTATGTGAGTTGTTTGGACTGTGCGTTACGGGTGCGCACATGAGAAGACTTCTTTTTATGAAGCTTCTCTGACTTACCTGTTTAGGTGATACCCTCTGATTGGTTGTTACGTTGGTCTGTGTGTTAAGGGTGCGCACGTAAGAAGACTCCTTATTTTGAGGCTTCTCAGACTTTCCTGTCTGGTTTTACCCTTGTATTGGTGGTTACCTCGTGTGAGGTGTTGGTCTGTGTGTTAAGGGTGCGCATGTAAGAAGACTCCTTATTTTGAGGCTTCTCAGACTTTCCTGTCTGTTTTTACCCTTGAATTGGTTGGTTACCTCGTGTGAGGTGTTGGTCTGTGCGTTAAGGGTGCGCACGTAGGAAGACACCTTATTTTGAGGCTTCTCAGATTTACAGGTCTGGTTGTACCCTTGAATTGGTTACCTCGTTTGAGGTGTTGGTCTGTGCGTCACAGGTGCGCATGTGTGGAAATTTCTTATCTTATAGCTTTCTGATTTGCCTGTCAGGGGTTGCAAGTTTACCCCTTTCAGTGTTATGTTCTGAAGCTTCATGTTATTCTTGAAGCTCCTTGATTTTTGTATGTATGTATCTCTATCAACGCACATTTTATTTTATTAGTCTTATTGCATGTGAGTACATTGATCTTGCATGTTTGTATCTTCACAAGTTTGATGAGGGGGGATGTGTTATGATCTAAGTAGGTAATTGATGCATCCTCTCTGTTGCTGTCCTTGCCTTGCTGCTCAGTCTATGTGATGTCATCGGAATGTTGAGAGTGTTTGAGTGGGAGCAGAGATCAGTTGGTGTGGAAGGGCTGAGCAGCAGGTAGGCTGCTCCTGGTGGGGCATTGCTGGACATTGATTAAGGCCTAGCATGAACTTAATATGGGTCCTATCTGAAGAATAAAGCTGTGATCCTGAACTACATCACTGGACTACGTATCTTTCATTTATTTGTAACAATATCCTATTGTAATTTCTGTTCTTTTTGGAATAATATAAATCCCCATTGTGAGCGCATGGATATCAATTTAGCGGTCCCTGAATAATCCTATTGCTATGAACGTAGTCTTACGAATTCCTACCATTGTGTATATTCACTTGTAACTTTTTTTTTTTTCAGATTTAAAACATTGGTTTTTTTTTTTCCTATTTGGAAATCATTTTCCAGCTACTACTAATTTTAAACTATTTCCATAGACTGCTGCAGCCTACACTGCTCTTACTTATGTGCTGACAGGTGCACGCAGAGGGCGCGCCGGTGGCGCGCCTAATGCAAGCCCGTCTGCGTCCCGGAAGCGCCTGGCGCTGGAAATGCTGCCGGTGGATCTGTAAGTACTACTACTTGGTGTACTTTCACCATAGATAGGTTACTGGAACTGCGCAAGGATGTGAGCTGTTGCTCCCCCTTGCCCCCTTACAGTATTTCCCAGGGAACGCTGTGCTCTCACTGCGGCTGGGCGCCAATTTTATCAATAGGTAATCCCCTGACTCAGGCTCCTCCTGTGCTATCCAACTTTAATAGGGCCAGGACTGAAGGTAAATTGCTTGGCCTGCTCCTTAATACTAGATCTATGCGTAAGCACGCCCTCGATATCTTTGATTTGCTGGAAGATGTCAGCCTGGATTTCTTATTTTTAACGGAAACGTGGCTATGCGACTCATCCAATTCTGCAATTGCCAAAGCCATTCCTAAGGGCTACCAAATGGTCAGGAAAGATCACCCTAGCAGCAGGGGAGGAGGCATAGCCATTATTTTTAAATGCATCTATTCCTGTGTGCTTCTTCACTCGGAAGATGTTGCCGGGGCAGAATCCTTAGGGTTCCATCTGGTAATATCTCCCCATCAATCTATGGCCGGCTTACTTGTATATAGACCACCTGGTCCCGTTGGGCTGTTAGTAATGCCGCGGCCCCCATTGTGCTTAAACATAAACATAAACATTGTTTAATATTAGGGGACTTTAATGTCCACATGGATAAAATCAACGATCCTGATGGTACTAGCTTAGCGGAGGCGTTGAATATTTTCAATCTGAATCCATGTTTTTTTACTCCAACCCACGAAAAGGGCCATATTCTAGACCGGGTCTTTTCCACATGGGACTTAGATGTCTCTCCCCCTCGGCCACTGGTGTGGTCAGATCATTTCCTTTTGGAGTTTAAAGTCCACCGCATGACTGCACCCTCTAACATCCAGAGTAAGCCCCGTATGGGCAATTTTAGACCTTATCACTGTATCACACCCGAAGCGATGATGGTGGCCCTCGACTCCCACCCACTCGTCTTTAGTGGCAATGTGGAAGATGATGTTACTGTCTTGGACAATTGGCTTCTGCTTCGTGCAGCAGAGCTTGCCCCTCCCTCTTCTCGTTCTGCCTTGACCTCTCGAGTCTCTGCTCCATGGTTTACGCCTGCTATTAAAGAAAGCAGGAGGACCTGCAAAAGACTCGAGAGAGCGTGGCAGAAAATCTATGAGAGCAAGGAGAAATCTGCGTTTAAACAAGCACTTAAACAGCATCACAAACTTATTCTTAAAGAGAAAAAATGCTTTTTCTCATCTAGAATAGAAGCGTCCGGGAACACAAATAAAGAGATTTTTAAAATAGTAAAGGAATTCACATCCCCTAAAGCTGTGACTAGGACTTTTTCCCCCTCAGCACTATAGGTAGATCAGATGGCCCTATTCTTTGCTGACAAAATTAGAAAGATCCAGGACACTTTCCCTAGCTCCCAACGGGCTAACATTCGGGATAAGGTCCCCTCACACCTTGACCTTCAAGCGAGCTGCCCTCTCTTCACGGAGTTCCCTCCTTTATCATTGGCAACCTCACTAGGCATCCCAAAGAACCTGAAATCAGGTGCTCCTTCTGATCCTTGTCCTGCGTCTACTTTGGCAGCAATTGCTCCCTCCATAAATTCCTATGTGAATCAGATTCTGAATACCTCCCGGCAGCAGGGGCTGGTTCCCAACAAGTGGAAGAAAGCACATATCCTTCCCCCTCTGAAAAAGCCCAATATGGATCCAGAGCTTCCCGTTAACTATAGGCCTATATCCCTTCTGCCTTTTTTTTCCAAGGTACTGGAAAAATATATTCATTCAGTCACCTCTGCTTTTCTTGAGACTAAAAACATTTTGCATCTAAGCCAATCTGGGTTTCGCCCTAATTTTAGCCCCGAAACGGCACTTCTGGAAATTTCAGACTCCATTAAGGATGTTTTGGATAAAGGCAGCAAGGCTATGCTGATACTGTTAGATCTTTCAGCAGCCTTTGATATCATCCCTCATAGCTGACACCTGGAAAGACTTCAGGAGGCTGGTTTTAGAGGGATGGTTCTCAAATGGTTTGCCTCTTTTCTATCAGGGCGTCAACAAACTGTTTGGGCTCCCCCTCTTTCCGCTGTAATCCCCCCTCTGGAGGTGGGTGTACCTCAGGGCTCGGTGCTTAGTCCAACTTTATTCAATCTGTACATGTCCCCATTGGCTAGTCTAGTTGAGTCACATGGAGTTAGAATAGTGTCGTATGCCGACGACACCCAACTCCTTTTTACATGTGACAAGGATTCAGAGTTCAAGGGGAAGCAATTAAAGCCTGCCTGTCGGCAGTGTTCTCCTGGCTTCAGCTGAATGAACTTAAATGTAATTCCGATAAGTCGGAAATCATCTTCTTTGGTTGTCCATCTAACAACTTATGGCAGAACTGGTGGCCTCAGGACATGCACTCTCCTGCTAACCCGATGTCATCCGTAAAAAACCTTGGTGTAAAACTGACAATTCTTTGAGTATGAAGCCACAGGTTCAGACTGTGGTTGGTCAGTGCTTTGGCTTTTTGAAAATGATCAAACAATTTCTTCCATTACTTTTGATCCCTTACAGGAAAATTGTGGTCCAGGCCTTGATTGGTTCTAGGCTGGACTACGTAAACATTCTTTATCTGGGTCTTCCAGAGTATATGCTCACCCGTCTGCAAGTAGTGCAAAATGCTTCGGTCAGGGCCATTCTATCTCTTGGCCCCAGGACCCGGATGTCTGCTCATTTGAATTCTCTCCACTGGCTCCCGATCCATAAGCGGATACAGTTTAAGGACTTGGTGCTGGCTTTTAAGGCCTTACATGGGTATGGTGCCCCCTACCTGAGGAAGAGAGTTCGATTTTATTATCCCCAACGCTCTCTTCGCTCCGCTTCATTGGCGCCAGTCTGTATTTCGATGGTGAAATACTCTCGAATTGGAGGCCACTCCTTCCGGCTAAGAGTGGCTAAACTATGGAATGATCTGCCACTTGCTGTGAGACTTCTTCAGAATCTTCTTCCTTTCAGAAAAGCCCTCAAAACATGGCTGTTTCAGCAATAACGTAACATTTTCTGCTCTGCACACTTTCTTTTCCTGTCTAGTTCAGTCACACTCACCCAGCGCCGGGACACTCAGTAGAGTAGCTGTGCAATTTATAAAACCAAGGTTAACATAACATAACAGGTCCCTAAGCCACAGTGAAGGATTGCTATCGAAAGGGTTGTACTTTGATTTTCATAAAAACTAAAGGGTAGAATCAGCTGCCCATAGGAACTTAGGAATATTATTCTAAATGTGGAAACCTTTTGGAAATTAACTTAAAGGGCATGATGCCATCTTGAGTTCGGGAAGAATAATATCACTGCACTAGCAACTTCTACAACGATGGCACCATGTTGGGCTTCCATGGACCCGAGATGATGACGAACTCTTTGGGCGTCTGAAAAGTGGCCCTAAAGGCCTTGCTCACGCATGCCTTTTCTGAGGCATAGAAAAGACTTCTGTCTTTCTTTATCCCGCAGCTCTTAAGAAACAGGCCTGACTGCGCTTCGCCTGCTCTATTTTAGAACAATATGACAATGGTTTAGTCAGGCACAGCAATACTTTCAAATAGTGCTGTGACCCTTAATTTCAGCTGTGACTTGGGTTTGTGGCATCCAGAGAAGGTTCAAGGGAAAGGAAGACTACCTCCATACTGTCAATTATTAGTGACAATTCAGAACTGGACATCAGGGATTAAAGGCACTTCTTCCTTCCCTTATGCATTTCATTGTACTCTCAAGATACAAGCATGGAGGAGAGGACCTCTTGTATAAATCGCTCATTTTCACTGTAGAATAACTCGCCTTTGCTTACTGCGTGAAATTTCATAAGATACCACCCATTCTACCTGTGCACATGATTGTGAAAAAATGTTCCCTCCCCAGCTACTGGGTGCAGCACACCACCGCTTTGCAGTTTACTTGGTGCTATATAAGTTCCCAAAAATAAACTAAATACATACAAAAGTTGGACTTTATCTTAATATTCACTGGGGTAAGTTTGGGTGAAGCGCTGAGGGCAGTGGGTGAGTAAAGGAGAAACAATGCAGTCGGTGTCGCGTGAGGGACGCACTCAGAGCATTCAATGAGTGTGGATAATGCTGCCCAGACAGTAAGTGGTGAAGAAACCCCGCGTAGACAACGAGACAGAGAGAACTGTGCAACCAGTAAATGGGGCGAACATTGTGCACTCAGTGAGTGCAGGAGATGCACCACAGGGAGGTGTTGGGACATTCCTGGCATGCAGTGAAGCAGGGAGAAGCACTGTACAAATACCAAATAGGAGTGGTCTATAAGCGCTCTTTAAACACATGAGTGGTGTGAAGACCTGTGCAGGTAGTGAGTAAAGATGAGTGACAGAGAAGCACGCTACTGACAATGAGCTGGGCCGCTGCTCTCTGCAGGCAAAAAGAGAGTGTGTGTGCAAGTATACTTATGACCCGTATATGGTTATGAACTAGAGCTACTGTTGTCTGTTAGTATTAATTATGAGTAGGATTTGGGTCTCCTGATTAATGAAACATGCACATGAACTCCACCCCCCCACTACTCGTTCTTAATAGGAAATCCATAAGTGAGAATCCTGAGTTACTAACAACACCCACTGCCGGTGCTCCCAAGATCGAAGCATGCTGGAGCACACTCCTTGGATGAGTCTCTCTTCGATAACGTTTTCAATAACTCTGTTTCTCGTGTCCCATGGGTGGTACACAAGAGACCCTCAGCCTCCCCCACCTGTGTATTCTAGGGTGGCTTCCCCAGCACCCAACTTTATGAAGAGCACTCCGCTGCTGCCTAGGTAGTGTGAGCGAATATGCGATGTTACATCGCGGTGTTTACACCGCGATACCTTTACAACGCGGGCATTACATCGCAAGTCGTTACAACGACTTGCGCTGTAGGGCGCTGGACTTAGGAATAGTATGATTTACTATTCCAATCAGTCTAAGTACTGTAGGGAAGGTGTTGGAATAGTAAATGATACTATTCCTTAGGTAAGAGCGCCATCCAGCGCAAGTCATTGTAATGACTTGCGTCGTAATACCCGCATTGTAAAGGTATTGTGGTGTAAACACCGGGATGTAACCAATGTTTCCCAGTGTGAGCTGCACATGCACGAATACACACATACTTGTAGGCATTGCCTATTCATAGGGGCGGAGGGACAGGGCCGGTGGTGAGAAGGAGTAAACCCTGGGCAGAGAGTGAATGATGGACAAGCATTGTGTTAGCGAGTTCAGCAAGAGAAGGAAAAGCACTGCAATGAAGGAGTGAGAAGATGTTTTTTTACGGATGTCAAGTGTGTAAAAAATTCTTTGAATTGAGTTGGAAAAAAGCACTCTGCAAGCAGTAAATGCGGTGATTTAGGGAGAAGCATGGTGCAGACAGAAGGGAAAGTTAAGGTAAACATGATGCAGACAGTAAATATGGTGACTTAGAAAGAAGCATGGTAATGAAAAGAAGATGAGTTAGAAGGAAGCAAATAGGGTAAGTTAAAATGACGTCCAGTCCTTGGAGAGGACATCGCAGAGGCAAAATAGGGCAGACTCTGGAGCGATATACCAGGGTTTAATCATTCTATTGGCATGCTGGAAGTCCATTATAAGCAGCATTTTAACTGGTATCTCCACCACGCTAAACTAAAACAAATCTTCCCAACCACATCTGAGCTATGCTGGAGGAGGTGTGCGCTACTCAGCGACTTTCGCCACATATGATGGGACTGCCGAACTATTTGTCCATTTTGGACTGAAATACTTTCTCAAATCAAAGAGATTCTGGGGCACCCGATTCCGGACAATCCCGGCTTTGCCTCACTGGGTCTGAGGGATGACACCCTCAGGCGCCAAACCAAAGGCGACAGGACCATACTATGGATGTGTCTAGGCACGGAGAAGCTAGTGATGTCAACTGCATGGAAGAAAAAGGGGACGCCTTTGTTATCCCAATCGCACGCCAAGCTGTGGCACACCATCACGATGAAAAGAATGGCCAACATATTTTTGGACAACCATAAAAGGTTTGAATATACTTGGGGCCCCTTGGTGTCCTATCTTTCCAGAGGATTACCCCTGTGTGGCTGTCCTACCCGTACGAGAGCTCTACACCTCTTCCAATTTTTGGTTGGAGAGTGACCATGGGATCGTCTAGGGATCAGAGTCTCCTCCTCAGCCCATTACTCTCCAGCTGTCCCCTCCAACCACCTGCTCTACTCTTTTTACACATCAGCTGATGATTCACTCCTGTACCTAAACTGTTTCTTTTTATTTACCTCTCTTTGAAGTGTTGTTTTATGTTGATTTGGGGGAGGGGAACATTTTATTTACTTGAATTGCAGGACTTGACAGCAGCGGTGATATTTAATAAGATACACCCCGACACATGTCGACAACTGTTCACTAAATTAGCTACTCTAGTGATAATGGTGGGATTTGGAATGTACGAAATGCTGATGTCAATGTATGCATAAAACCAATAAAGAGAATTTTGACAAAAAAAGAGGTCGAGTGAAGACAGTAAATAGAGTGAGTCAAGAAGAAGCATGGTGCAGAAAGTAGGGTGAGGTAGGGAGAAGCATGGTGCAGACAGTAAATATGGTTAGTTAGGAGTAATCACACTGCTGAGAGTAAAGAAAGTGAGTTCGGAAGAAGCAATGTGCATCCAGAAAATTGGGGGGAGGGAGGGGGTAGAAAGAAGCATGGTGTAGGCAGTACGTACGGTGAGATAGGAAGAAGCATGGGGCAGAAGTAACACAGACTGCCTGTTATTTCAGACAGCTGTAACAAATTGTGTGTGTCCTTAATTTGAATATTGCTGGCTGAAAGCCAATGAGGAGGTGGCAGTCCCACCAGCATTTCAAAATTTAAATGCTGATGTTGCCTTATTGTTATGATCTAAAACTCTCAGGCTAAACCTTAAACCGTCTCCATGATCACGTGTCTGCTTAAAGGTCTGTCCAATTATATTGAATCTTGTCAAGGTTTTGTTCAATAAATAGATTATGGTTTTCAAAAAAATATCCACATGTCTAAAATTGTGCTTGTTAATGTATTAAGTGACAACAAATTTATATCGATAAGCTAATCTTTTAATTGGCACTCTTGAAATATTTGTGACAGTTCCCAACTAACAAAACTACTCTCATTAACCTTGGTGTTGAGTGTTTTCTTCTCGAAAAGTAGGATGCTGGTTGTGGCCTAAGCACATCATTCTCAACAATATTTTTTTAATTGAACCAACATGTCTAAATTTGTGTTTAATTGGCAGACTAATAGAGTTAGGTAAAAGCTAATTTTTTATTGACGTGTAAATAATTTAATTGGCACTTGGAAATAAGTTTTGTGACAGGCCCTATCAAACAAAACGTATCTCTTTCTCATTGACGTTTATATTGAATATTTTCATCTGCAACAAAAGACTGCTGGTTATGGCATAATGATTACAGTGTAAAACTCTGAAGATTAAATCCTGCTCTCTCCATTTCCATGGGTCTGCTTAAAAGTCTATTTCATTGCAAAGAATGTCAAGATTCGTCCAATTATTATTAATGCAGTTTGTAAAGCGCTCGGCTACCTCCAACGGAGGTGTCCCGGCGCTAGCAGCAGAGGCAGCGGCATGGCCCGGAGACTAAGAGGGCTTAGGTCAAGTCAAACAACCATGTTTCCAGTGCTTTCCTGAACATGCGTTCCGACTTGGCCTTCCGTAGGTGTTTCGGCATAGAATTCCATAGCAAGGCTGTTCTTACCGAAAAAGCCCGACCACCAATCCTAGCTTTCCTGAAGCGCAGAGTCACTAATAACTCCTGATGGTTTGACCGTAGAGCCCTCATTTGATGGTATTTCCGAAGTCTTTCCCTGAGGTATTGTGGACCAGAACCTCTAGTTGCTCTGTAAGCCACGGTCAGCGCCTTAAACTCTATTTGTCTCTTGACCGGCAGCCAGTGTAGGCTCCGGAGATGTGGTGAGATATGGTGATGAAATGGCACGTTGCTAATTAGCCTTGCTGCCGCATTTTGTATGGTCTGCAATTTCCTTATTAGGTAATCTGGCATACCCAGGTACAGACTATTTGCATAGTCAAGCTTTGAGATGACTAATGCATGGACCACTGACTTTCTGCAATCCATCAGCAGAAGATGTAAAAATCTTCTCAAGGCTTTCAACTTCCAAAAACATGTGGAAGGGACCTGGCAGATCTGAGATTTGCCAGTTAGATTGGAATCAAACTTGAACCCGAAGTTCCTAGCCGATGTTGCCGGTAGAGGTGGGGGATTTAACTCTGAAGGCCACCAAAGTTCTGACCTGGGAGGAGAAGATTGATTGAAAAACAGGACCTCTGTTTTTTCTGCGTTTAACTTCATGCAGCTGTCAGTCATCCATGTCGCCACTTTCCTCAGACACCGTTTAAAGTTAATAGGATGGAGAACACAAGCTGAGTGTCATCAGCGTACGAGACGACCTTCACCCCAAGTTGTTCAATTATTGGAGCTAAAGGGGCAAGATAAACATTAAAAAGAGTGGGGCTCAAGGCTGAGCCCTGCGGGACTCCACATACTAGGGGGCTGGAAGAGGACACATGCGGGCATAGGAACACTTTTTGGGACCGTCCCTCCAAAAAGGAGCGGAACCAGCTCAAGGTAGTTCCCGTCACTCCCAGGAGCGCAAGTCTTTCTAGGAGGATGTGGTGTGACACAGTATCAAATGCTGCGGATAAATCCAGCAGCACTAGCATCGCACAGCTACCCTGGTCCACCGCTTCCCTTATAGTTTCCGCCACTTCCAGCAAGGCCGTCTCAGTACTATAGCCCGACCTAAATCCCGACAGAGTCCTGCAAAAGATTGCATCTTCTTTCTTAAAAATTGGTTGCACAAAAGCTGTTTTCCACCTTGTTGGATAAATGCCGACTTTCAGAGAGGAATTCCAAATGGAATTAAGTAGGGGGTTCAGCCAAAAGGCTAAGAGTTCATAAAACCTAGGTGGACAGGGGTCGGCCGGTGATCCGGACTTAAGCTTGTAAAGTTCCAGCATAGAAGTTTCCAGGCTAAAGGGCCGAAATTTAGACCGGCTTTCCACAGGCTGGATCGTAGGCAATGTCTTAACTGATAGCCTTGATGGAACTATCTTAGGGAAAGAAGAATAGATAGTCTGAATTTTTTTCTGGAAGAATCTTCACATAAACTAACTGAAGGGGCAATCAAGCTCTTTAAAACTTGTGGCTTCAAAAATTCCTGCACAATCTTAAAAACTTCTCTTGAAGAATTATCAGAGGCTTTTATTTGATCTGCGAAATATTCCTTCGGGGTATTGCGTTTTAGCCTGTGGAAACTTTTTAATGCTGTTCTATATGTGCTCTTGGCCTCTGGGTCGTACTTTTTCCACCATAGACGCTCATGTTGCTTACACAGGCTTTTTTCCAGGCGGAGTTCTGACGAAAACCATGGGGCTGATGTTTCTTTTCTAGCCAGTTTCGAGGTTTTAATGGGGGCTACTTTGTCAAGAGCTGAAATAATCTACCCATCAAAGGCAGACGCATCTTGATTGGGATCTCCTATAAGTTGTGGGAGCGTTTCCTGTCATTCTGGACCCATGCTCTCGGGTAAAACCTTCCTCCAATTTCTTCTATCTTCAAACTCTAAACTAGGCTGATTGGTGCCGACCAGGCTAGTCAGGGTGAAGGGAACGAAACGATGATCCGTCCAGGTCATCGGTAAAGGATCCATCACTTTCAGGGTGTGATTGTTGGAAAAAATCAAGTCTAACGTATGGCCGGCTGCGTGGGTAGGTACATCTACCTTTTGTGTCAGGTTTAACCCATTGAGAGTATCGACCAGTTGAAAGGCCAGGGGGCAGTTATCCTTGTCCATATGGACATTGAAGTCCCCAAGAACTAGAAAGTTAGAATATTTTAAGGATAAGTCTGCAATAGTACCAAATAACTCCGGCCAATGAGAGGACAGGGAGTCTGGGGGTCTATAGACCAACAGTCCCTCATAGGAGGAAGTAGGAGAGAAACTAATACAGAAGGTCATTGCCTTTATAGATCCTACCAACTCAATTTTTTTTTTACGAGATCTCCCAATCCTTTCTGAGACTCACTGCCAGCCCACCCACCCCCCGTCTGTTACCGGCCCGGTTAGCTGCTACCATCCTATAACTATCCGGGATGGCCAGACCTACATCGGGGTTGGAACTCTCTTTTAGCCAGGTCTCAGTTAACAACATGACATCCCAAGAGTTAGCTTCAAGATTGAGCCAGATCTCATCTGCATGTTTTGGCAGGGATCTGCAGTTGATTAAGCAGACCTGCAGATGAAACCACAGTGTCTGTGAATATACTGCAGATGGCCGAGGCAAATCAGCAGCCATACTCCTGCTGCCAGCCTTCCTTGGCCGCCTCTCCAAGGAAAAAGCACAGTAATCACATTGTGGCCCCAGGTCGTCTTTTCTACCCTCCAGTATAGACAGGTCTATGCAAGATGGGCTCAAACAGCCCACCCGGGATAAGGCGAATAACTCTTTTCTGGTCCAGGATATTCTAGCTGAGGAGTTGTCTTGGGCAACGTGGCTAGCGCTAGTAGCGTTCCAGTCGCGGGCAGGCGCAGACGGGCTTGCCTTTGGGCAGACGGGCTTGCCTTTAACAGGATAATCTTTTTCAAATTACACCGATATGTCTAATATTGTGTGTTATGAGAACAGTAAGATTAGGAAAAACATTCTTTATTGATGAATAACTGTTTTAATTGCCACTCAATATGGAAATATCTTTTATTAAGCATATGCCAGGACCCAAGTAATAAAACAGCTTGTCTCTCTCAGACCCAGCCTTCTACTAGGGTGTGTTTCAGTGGACTTTAAATCTCTAACCTCAGTCATGTTGATGAGCCTTTGTGATCTGTGTTTTGTTTACTCCCTCCCCTGACCTATTGACTGCTGAGATTGGATTTGTCTGCAACACAGGTACAAGGATTAGCAGATGGAAAATTATACTTCGGTATCGCTGCACTCCCTATGCTTAGGGCCGGTGGAATTCAGTAAGATGTCAGCTTTCGTATATTTCACATACTCATGGATTTACCATATCTGCTGAATAAATTGACGATTTTAACAAAAACGTATTATTTTTCAAGCAAATCAAAGGGGGAGATTTTCAAACCTTTTGCGCTGGTTTAGCGTCACAAAAGTGACGCTAACAAGCGCAAAATATTTTTTGCTATTTCCTTTTCAGCGCTAAACTTGTTTTGCGCTGGAAAGCACCCTCTAAGTAGCGCAAAGCAGCGTAAAGCTTTGCTTTGCGTTACTTTGCGCCTAGGAGGCATTACATGGGTGATACATGAGCGTTCCCATGCAACCACCCATGCCTTTTGACGCAAAACCATATTTATAAAGATTTGTAAACATTGCTTTGCGCCAAAAGTTAACGCCCCTTCAAAGGAAGCGCAAACAGGAGAAATACTTTCATTTCTCCGTGCTTTTCTGACATTGCATGTGTGCTGCACTGTGCAGCACGTATGCAAAGTGGGAAAAGCTTTGCATCGTGCCTAGCATAGCATTTTGTACAGGAAGAGTATCCTTCCTGTACAAAACCTATGCTACACTCATGCACACACCCTCGATCTACGGCGCTAAGGTGTGTGCATGGTGCACGGCAGCTGAAATCAGCGCCGGCACAAGGGAAAGAGGAGGAGAGAGCCATATCTCTGAAGATATGGCGCTCTTCTGCTCCCTCCCTGTTGCTCAACACGGTGCAGCCTCGTGAGGGGCTGCGTTGCGTTTGGTGACTTTTTGGAAAATCTCCCCTAAAGTCTTCGTATACTCTAGTGGAATTTGTTCCTGCACAGTGGCAAACCCTGTGTAGGTCAATTGTCACCTTTTAGTTCTGGTTGCTCTAACCATGTGTTAAATTGGTACTAATTAGGTGAGACATTTGCTAGACCCCATTAACGTCTGTTCAAATGAAAAATAATCACAGTTTCCACGGAAAATGCTGTGTGGCAACACACAATTTGCCTTTTCTACCCATCTAATTTAGTCAACTCGCCACAGCATTTGGCCATTTATTGCTGCATACTTTCGGTGGAGTGGCTATTCCCTAGCATCAAGGATATATGTTGAAATCATATGGTAATTTGTAGTGGCACTGTAAGGCAGCTGCTGATATGGGCTTCAGCGTAGCACTGGCCCTGTCTGTCAGTTAACCTTAGCCGTCATCTGGAACTAAACTACCTAATCAGTGAATACATTTTAATTGCTCTTCCTTTTGTAAGCTGTTACAGGCAACATCCTATCCGGCAGGAGCGGCTCCTCCGCAATGGCAGAGGAGCGTCAATCAATCAATCAATCAATCAATCAAACATTTGTAGAGCGCGCTACTCACCCGTGAGGGTCTCAAGGTGCTAAGGGGGGGCGGGTGCTGCTACTGCTCGAACAGCCAGGTCTTGAGAAGTCTCCTGAAGGTCAGCAGGTCCTGGGTCTGTCACAGGGGGATGGGAAGGGTGTTCCATGTCTTGGCGATGAGGTAGGAGAATGATCTGCCGTCGGTGGTCGTTCAGTGGATGCGTGGAATGGTGGGGAGGGTGAGGTCAGCGGAACGGAGCTGACGGTTCAGGGAGTAGAAGGTGACTCGTTTGTTGAGGTATGCTGGTCCGGCGTTGTGGAGTACTTTGTGAGCGTGGGTGAGGAGCTTGAAGGTGATCCTCTCGTTGATGGGGAGCCAGTGTAGGTCTCTCAGGTGGGCAGTGATGTGGCTGTGGCGGGGAATGTTGAGGATAAGGCCTTGGGAGGCGTTCTGTATACGTTGAAGTCTTTTCTGGAGTTTGGCCGTGGTTCCCGCGTATATGGCGTTGCCGTAGTCCAGCCTGCTGCTGACAAGGGCATGGGTGACCGTCCTTCTAGTTCCGGTGGGGATCCATCTGTAGATCTTGCGAAGCATGCATCTGGCTCTGAGTCAGCAGCTGAAAATAAAAAGATATTTTATTATCTTTTTATTTTCAACTGCTGGCTGAGCCAGCGTGTGTATGGAGTGGTGGGGCCGGGCCATGGGAAGGGGGAGGATGGGTGGTATGTGCACTTCTAAATGCGCATTCAGTTTGGCCGGCCATCTTAGGTCGGCCAAACTGACTTGCACACTTAGGTTTTTTCCAACCCAGCTGTATTGCACAGCCAGGTTGGAGAATCAGGACAGACTCCCTGTACCTGAGCGAGCATTAATCCAGCCCGCTCAAGCCAATCCCCATGCTGCTCTCATGCTTTAGAGCAGCGCGGGGATTGGATAGGGAGTTTGTGATTCCAGCCCAGGGACTGCTGGGACCAGGAACTGGAAAGAGGTGAGCGAGGTAGCCAGCAGCACCAGGTACTTTTTTTATTATTATTAACCCCCCCCCCCGCAACCTCCTGAGTGCAACCCTCCTTGTGCCCCCTCACACCCCCTCGAACTGGCCACCACTCTTTATCAGTGTCGGTCGCCACTGCTATCCTGTGTAAAGAAATGGCATACTGTTTTTTCATAGTTGCCTGTTGAAGTTCCCAATGTAGAAAAAACTGATCTAATTTATAGTTTTCATGCCTGTCAGAAATGTAACAATAGTAAAGACCTCATATATAAAATCATCTGGACTCACATCCGCAATAGGTGCCATATCATACCTATTACAGTTGAACTTCAGATTCAGGTCAATTTGAAATATTCCTGCCCTGGCTTTTATTCATTTAATCTGTTCTTGGGAAAAGTCTGGCAGCTCTGATAAAAAGTACACCTTCAAAAAGAAACTCTCTACTAGCAGTACTACTGGCTAAGAACTCTAAATCCAAGTTCAGCAACTGAGCGCCGCTTCTTTTTTTTCAGTTCAATGAAATTTTATTAAGGAATGAAAAGGAAGAATCAATACACAATATTAGCTATAGAGGGGAAGGAGGGGGGGAGAGTGGAAGAAGGGGGAGGAAGGGTTAACAAATGCAAAATGTAAGAGACAAGAAAAACTACAATAAAGCAGTAATCATGGGCATTAGAAAAGAATCATAATAAGCATAACCGTTATGAGTTAAACAACAAATCGTTAAAAGAATAAAAACAAAACAATATGCTAGAAAAACGTGAATGTGAAATGGGTATCATGGAGGTTTAGAAACTTCTTGTTGAACAGGCAATGGACGAAAAGAACGGGCAGCACAGTTATTTAAATACAGCGTAATGGGGAGCCATAAGTCTGCACGTTTAGCTGCTAAGTGAACAGGAAAAACAAAGGCAGTATCAAGTCTATGATTATGGCAAACATTATACCACCACGCTTTGAGGGAAATATTGGATGCATTTTTCCAATTAACAGTAATTTGTTGAAAAGCTACAGCCAATAATAAATCAACAATGCGAACATGCATTTCTACATTATCCCAGCTAGGAGATAAGCTACCTAAGAAAAGATGAGAGAGAGAAAAAGGAATACAGGTATGGAAAATAACATTAACTTGAGCCCACACCTGTAACCAAAAGTCATGCACATGTTTACAAAGAAATAGCATGTGGAGTAAGGTAGCATTAGGGGTACCACACGACCAGCATAAATCTGGGGTATTTGAAAAACGCTTATTTAATGTATAAGGCGTAAGAAGCAGTCTGTTGTAAATAAAAAATAAGGATTGTGTCAGGGAGGCCGCTCTGGAGGTTTTACGGAGTTTTGCCCATATCTTATCCCATATAGATGTCGGCCAGTTTACTCCGAGATCTGATTCCCATTGATGTTCAACCTTGGATTTAGGCCTAGATAACTCATGCGTGTGGAGGTATTTATAAATAAGAGATGCCTTAGGGGAACTACGTAGGAGAGAGTGGAGATGAGAGATAGGGGTGGGTGAAACAAGGGGAGGCGAAGAGTTCGAAATCTGCTCATGAGTCTCGAGAACAGCAGCTTTGAGTAAAAGATATTTGGGGAAAAAGGATGAGGTTAAACCAAAAGAAGAACAGAGATCAGAGAAAGAGAGAAAGGTGGGACCAGAAAAAAGTTGCGTAATCCAAATTAAACCTCGGGTTCTCCAAGATTTCCAGTAAAAGGGCTTACGATTAATTAAGAGATATTTATTATGCCAAATGGTGGAGGAGAGGAAATCATCAATGGTCAGAGGGGGATTAGGGGCAGCAGACAATTGGAGCTTGAGAGTGTACTTGTGGATAGGAGTAGGAAGCGAAGAGGGTTTACGGGCGAAAGCAAGATATTCTGCAAAAGAAAACGGAGATAGGAGATTACGTTCAACCTTAACCCACAAAGGACAAGGAGAGGTGGGATCTTGCAGCCAGAGGGAAGCTTGACGTAACAAAAAGGCCTTCTGATATGCAGGAAAGTCAGGAAAGTTGACGCCCCCTTCGGAAGCAGGACGAATTAGTCTGGCAAGAGACATCCTGGATTTTTTTGAGTTCCATAAAAATGAGGATAATATTGAGTTAAACTTTTTAAAGAAACGCGATGGGATTGATACTGGAATGTTGGACAATGTATAAAGAATAATGGGGGAAATCATCATTTTAATAGTCTCCAGGCGACCCCACCAGGACAGGTACAAAGGATGCCACCTTGCAGTAAGGTCTGCAATCTTTTGTGCACACTTGGACATGCATAAAGAGACAGTATCTGGAATGGAAGAAGTGATATGTAACCCCAGATATTTAATATGGGAGGGACACCAAGTAAACTGGGAGACACTAAAATCTTGTTTGAAAGTGAATTTAGTCAAGGGTAGGATCTCGCATTTATCATGATTAAGCTTATATCCGGAAATGGAGGAATAAGTTCGGACTTCGTCTAGAAAAGCGGGGATGGATTCTGCAGGATTGGAAAGACAAAGTAAAATATCATCAGCATAAGCCGCAAGCTTAATTTGAGAATCTGCAATCTGGAATCCATGGATAGCGGGATTCTGACGTAGTTTGGACAGAAAAGGTTCTAAAGCAAGGTTAAAAAGAAAGAGGGAAAGGGGGCAGCCCTGACGGACACCCCTACCTAAATCAAAATAAGAAGAGATTTGACCATTTGCAAATACTGCAGCTCTAGGGTGTGAGTACAGCAGGGAGACTAAAGAAATAAATCTAGGTCCAAAGCCAAACCAAGTGAGGGTGTGGAAAAGATAGCGCCACTCGACCCGATCAAACGCCTTTTCAGCGTCAAGGGCAACAGCTGCAAGGGATTGTTGACAACGAGAAGATTTTGATAATATATTAAATAGGAGTCTGGTGTTGTCCGTAATATGTCGGCCTTTGACAAATCCGGACTGCTCTTCACCCAGAAGATCAGGGAGAAGGTGATCTAGTCGAATCGCCAATGCTTTAGCGAAAAGTTTGTAGTCAATATTGACTAAGGAAATAGGCCTGTAATGTTTGCAATACTTAACGTCTTTCCCAGGTTTGGGTATCAGACAAATATGAGCATCTGAAAACGTCCCTGATGAAGGGCCTTGGGCAGCAAAGGTGTGAAGAAGGGAATGTAATCGTGGAATCAACAACTTAGAAAAATGAAGGTAAAATTCAACGGTAAACCCGTCTGGACCAGGAGCCTTGTTGAGTTTGAGAAGTTGCAAAGCCATGAGCAATTCCTTTTGTGTAACGTCAGATTCTAAGGAAGAAAGGTCTAGGGGGAAATTGGCTGGTGTGTGGATGGTAGAGAAAAAGTGGGCAAGGGAACTGGGAGAGGGTTGAGTCCCAGGTGTGTACAAAGTCTCGTAAAAACGTGAAAACTCAGCAAGAATGTCAGCATCTACATGTTTCAAATTATCATCAGAGTCATAAATAGATTCAATATTTAACTTATTATGCTTTATCTTCAAATAGTTAGCTAAGAGCTTCCCCGCTTTGTTCCTACTCCCATAAAATTTAGCAGTCGACTTCAGCAAATACAGGGAGGCATCTTCTGTAGATTTCTCATTAAATTTCATTTTTGCTGCAACAAGGGCCGTCAAGCTATCAGCAGAGTGGGATGTGAAATATGCATGTTCCAATCTCTTAATATCTGAGAGGAGACTTTTGGTGAACCTTCGAGCAGTTTTACGTTTGTTTGCAACGTAACTAATAATAAAGTCACGTGCCGCTGCTTTAAAGGCATCCCAAATAGTGTGCTCCGGAAGGGCGGCGTTATCATTAATCAAAAAAAAATCGGCAAAAAAGGAGGTGAAGGCAGCTGTAAACTTGGAATCAGCAAGGAGGGAGTTATTAAAACGCCATCTTCTGGGACCCGCAATTTTAGGGAGTACATCAACACAGGTGAGAACAGGAGCATGATCTGAAAGCAATATCGGGCCAATCTCGGAGTGTAAAAGTGATTGGGCGAGATTATGGGAAACAAAAATGTAGTCTAATCGTGATTGGGAACGGTGACAGGGAGAATAAAAAGTGTATTCCCGTAATTTTGGATTACATAAGCGCCAAGAGTCTACTAACTTATGTTGCGAAATAGCATGACTAAACAGCTTATGAGGTTTGTTGGGAGTATAGGGGGTCTTGGATGTCCTATCAATAAAGGGATCTAGCGGTTGATTACAGTCTCCCGCCAGAATAAAATTGTGGTCCAAAAATTTAGTTAGGAGCAGAGAAAAATTGGCCCAAAAAGAAGGTTCGTCCGTGGTTGGGCCATAAACGTAAAGGAGAGAGATTGGAACACCCCTAAGTGATAGCTTGACGTAAACCCATCTACCAAAAGCGTCAGATTCTTGGGTAATAACCTGAAAGGGGAGAGACTTACGACAAAGGACTGCCACACCATTCCGTTTCCCGTCACCCTGTGAGTAAAAGAGTTCGCCCACCCATCCACGTTTGAGTTTAACAGATTCTGTATCAGTTAAATGCGTTTCTTGAAGGAATGCAATGTCAGCGTTCAATTTGGCAAGGTGTGACAAAATCCTTTGTCGCTTAATCGGAGAGTTAATACCCTTCACATTCCATGACAAAATTTTTAATGACATAAAGGTAATAGTCCCACAAAAAATGTGGAAAACATGAGTAGTGAATAAACAAAACATGAAAAGAAGAAAAGGCATAAAGAAAGAAGAGATAATAGCTTGGAAATGTTGAAGAAAAGGGGGAAAAGAGGGCAAATAAGAGCATACATGTTATCGAGAGAGGACAAGTGTAAGGGAGAAATACAAAAATTTAAGCAGAAAGCCAAAAGTACGAAAACAGTTGAGAAACAAATGGACGTAAGGAGACAAGGGATATATCTCTTACACAAACTAAAGGTTCTAATCAGAGGTAGGAAGACAAGATGGATACAAATGGACAAAAATAAGAACAAGGGAAGAGAGAATAGGAAGAGACAGGAGGGAAGAACAGTGGAAGGACGAGGAAAACAATTGAGGGATTGATGAATGAACATACCTACAGAGGAAGGGTGCGAGAAAGGGTGGGGGAGGGAAGGAACCACATGAGAGAGGCAGCACATCCACGAGCAACGAAGCAGGGACCGGGAGACACCATTGAACACGAAAAAATTCCTGTAAGACGAAAAAAGAAGAACAAAGAATTAAACCACATTAGGGGATTATGATGAGATCATGACTAACAAGTAAAACAGGGGACAGCATCATGCATAAATAATAAAACATCGGCAAGGTAGATATTTAAATAATCAAAAGAACTTAGGGTAACTGCAGCCCAACGAGGATTTTTAAACAAGAACAAGATAGAGAAAGCCTTCAAGTAGTCATGTAAGCACTAGTCAACCAGGAACAGAGGATGATGGTCCGGAGACATCCATGGTAGATGATTTGTGCGCATTGATGAAGCTTTGCAAACGCACCGGGTCTTCATAAGTGGTAGTCTTATTATTATAGGTAACTTTAAATAAACATGGGTGATAAAGGCCGTATCGTGCCCCCATCGCACACAAATCGTCTCTTAGGCTCAGAAAACCTTGCGACGATTGGCGGTGGTCTTAGCATAGTCCTGTGCAAAGAATAGGGATGAGCCAGACCAAGACAGATTCGGAGAGGATTTGGCCGCCGTCAAAACCATCAAGAGATCTAAATATTCCAAAAAGTAGATGATGACCCCTCTGGGTCTCTGTGAGGAAGAAGCAGAAGAAGGTGGTCGACCCAGCCTGTGAGCACGCTGAATATTGAGAGCCTGGTCCTGTGGCAAATGCAGGAGCTTGGGAAGAAACGTCTTGAAAAAAGCAATTGGGTCAGACCCTTCAAGTCCTTCAACTAGGCCATAAATACGAAGATTATTGCGTCTGTTTCTGTTTTCCAACTGCTCTACTTGTTGTTGGAGATCTGAGACTTGTGATTTCAGGTTCGAGACAACAGAGGATGTTTCCTGAAACGACTGAACAGATTTTTCGATTGATGTGACCCTCGTCTCCATTTGCGACCAATTGTCCGTGAGAACCTGGAGCTTACTGTTTGTCTCTTCCATGAAAGGACGCAAGGATCTTATTTCTTCTAACAATAATTCCATGGACACTGGACCTGAGTGCTTTGGAGGCAAGAGGGAGTCCGACTTAAGTCTCTTCGTGTTGGATTTAGAGTTATCCGGCGAGTGCCTGGAAGGATGCATTGGCGTAACAGAGCCAGACGGATTAAGGGAGTCTTCCAGTTGTGAAAGAGCAGAGAAAACCTTGGAGTTCTTCAGAATCTGAGGTTTGGGCGGGCGAGATGAATGCGCCATTGACTTGAGTCTGCCCATACGACAAAGCCGTGGAATGGTTGACTCGTTAAAGGTCACAGAAAGCTAGAACAAAGAAAGCTCAGGTGAAGACACAGCAGGAGTACAAGGGTGGTGAGTACGTCAGGCAGGGAAAGCAACCATCTCCATAATACTCAGACGCAATCAGTCGCCAGGGCTCACGAGGAAAAACAGAAGAACCAATTGTGATGGTACCAGGATGCTGTTAGTGTGGCATTATTTTGCAGAAAATCGGTATCACCGCCTTGCGTAATGTAAGGTATTCTCAAGCAAATTAGCGAGATATGAAGCGAGATGACTTCTCATGTACCTCACAGAAGCTTACAACAACTGATAACATTGATGACATATAAGTAGCCAGGCGTGCACTTCTGGTAAAGGCATGAGAAGATCTCAGTAGGGCGTTATGTCATGACTTGAAAAAGGGCACAGCAGTAAATATGTGAGAGAAGGGCTCTTCATGAAGGAATATTGTTAAAATACAGACTAGTGTTCAAAAAGAAGGCAGGCACTGCAAAAATCGGTGTAAGGATAACAAGTGGTCATGAAAGTGAATTATGGGCCACAAGGAATGCGTAATATCAAGCGCTCACTGCACTGGGCTGACGAAGCAATTACCTCACGATAGCCCGCATTAGTCTGCAGAGTTAAGATGGCCGCCGCCATGAAGAGATGTTCAAGCGGCAATTTCCGCGTCGCGAAAACATGAAAGGGCTTCAGTCGCCGTCGGGTGAGGTCAGGGCATAATCCGACGCCCTCTCGTCCGTTCGTCCACAGGAATGAAAAGCAGGAACCGGCTGGTGTCACGGTGCCGCTCCGGAGCCTTACTCGGGCGCCGCCATCGCTCGCGGGCGCCAAGCCACGCCCCCCCTGAGCGCCGCTTCTTGCACTATCATTCCTGGTGTACTAGTAGGATTGTAAATTGTCCATGATGTCAGCTGTCAAATTCAGCTTGGAGAGTGTTTGCTACTTTTTTAATCCTTAAATAAGTTCAGATGTATTAGAATGTATGATCAGTACTACTATGTATTATACAAACCAAAGTATATAAACCAATTTTGACTTGTAATTTATCGCCGTCTGTTTTAGAACTCCATGACCTCCTCAGATGAAATTGACATTTTGTCCTGAATTTTTGCCCTGAATTCTGGCCTTTTGTCTAACATATTTACTGTCACTGCCAAGAATTTGCCTCTTTAGCAGGTGGTCACACTAGTTAGACAAGCATTTGCCATGCAACTGGTCTCGCATTTATGCTAGTTTGAGCTATTGGCATTGCAAATGACAATGCCTTTTATTTATGTTTCAAAAACCAAAACATAAATAAAAGGCATTGTCATTTACAATGCCAATAGCTTAAACTCGTGTAAATGTGAGACCTATTGCATTGCAAATGCTTGTGTTATATATTTCATACACTCCGGATCAACTCCGATCAGTATATTTCACATCACTCTTGATCAGTTCCGAGTTCTGCACCCGAAAACAATGTTTTTTCCCCTTTTAAAATGTTGCAGACATACTTTTTTCGGAAGCGTGAGTGCAAAAACAGTATTATTTGCTTCGGGCATTTGCACTTTTCCTTCAGAAGATATAACAAATATGGCCTTTATGGCACTATACAGCTATGTCGGCTGCATGTGTTAACAAGTAGAATATAAGTGACAACAAAGAGAATTATGTGGTAATGCATTTTTTTATAATTTAAATATTAACCGTTTGCTTGATTCGGAAGAACGAACTACTGCAGTTCCTTCATTGGGTGAATAGTGACTTTTGTTGTAGGTTCAATGCTAGTTGACAAGGAGACAAATTATATCCTGAAAATGCGGTGTCTAAATATGGGTTAATCCCCACTTGAATCAGCCCTAGATTTGAGGCCTGGTGTGAGAATTTCCAAAATGGCTCATTATTAAACACAGCTTAATATGTTTTCTTTCCTCCAAATTCTACTACACATAAACAGAATTCACATAAAAGGCAAGTGTTGCCGCATGCTCTTAGATGGCTGTCGGGTAGATACACCAGGGGATTGCCCTCCGGAGCTCTTGAATCTGGCTAGACTAAGCATGGAATTATAATACACCGCTGCAGACTTTTTAGTGGCCTTCTCAAAAACTTGCCAAACATGAAACGCAAAGAGCCCAAGACATGGAAGAAACAGGAAGCACGACGGCTCCCAATTTCTGCTCTGCCCTATCTCTGTGGCTATAAAATGTGTGGTTATTTACAGTTCGTGAAACAGTCTCTTCTTATTCATTTTTCACCATCATGTTACCAGCTTGATGTACATGCTGAACCAATGCACGGACCAAGCATGACAGAGTAGCTTCCTTCCCGTCCTGTGGTAAATTTTTAAATTACCTGTACTATTTTTTATGCGGTAAAGTCTAGTAAGAATAACTCAGAAAAATAAGAGGCAGAATCCGTGGTATTTGAGGTTATAAAAGGGAATTTATTCCTTACAAAGGAATTATGGTTCGAACCAGGCAATCGAGTTCCGTCACCACGAAGGTTCAGGAAGGGATCAGCAATACATTATTGACAGGTTGTCATATTTATATTAAAATGCATTACAGTAAAGACAGATGCAGGAGGCGTAACAGCTGAGAAGAGAGATAAGAATACACATACGTAATAAAAAAGGCGTTACAATAGGCGTACATAAAGGCGTATACTAGAAACGTCATTATGATGATGACACAAGTGGGTGGATCCATAAGAGAATCCTGCAAAGTCAGCAAAAAATACATGGCAGAGATGCGCGCGCAGCCGCATGACGTGTGATTGACGTGTAACTAGAGGATGAAGGGAATTTGACATTTAGCCTTACATGAGGAGACAGAAGTCTGGGATGTCAGGACAACCTAGTCCCAAATCGTATCTAATATCTTGTGTTTAAGGAACTATATTATCTGGAAGGAAAGGTCCTTTCGGACAGAGTCTATTCTATACTGACTGCTAGTGCGTGTACAAGCGTCTAAGTGTCTACATGAGATGCGAGGGGGCATAGGCCTACCATGGTAACGAAAGTCATGAATTACTTGCACGGAGACAGTAAGGCCGGGCCCTTTGCTCTGCAGCTGGAAGGATGTTTACCTAAGCTACTAGACAGGAATGCATTTCTCGAGGAGCGGAGCAGATAACTTGAAGGCTGAATACAGTTTTGGCAGGCAACAGGCCGGGCTAGGCACCGTTAGCCGCGCAGGAAGTAAGACAAAGTTCATGGATACAGATATAGGTCCAGGCTGGAGCATTCAGAGGCAGAAGCAGGAAAAGCTCGATGGCAGAATTCAGGGCCTACCTTGCCAGAGCTGGAAAACGTGAAAAGTATACCATATAAAGACGGTGGCAAGGCATACTTAGGAACGGAATATCTGACCCATTCATGGCAGATCTGAAAGAGGACATATTAACGTTGGACACAATTGTATTTGCGTCTTCATAACTTTAAATGGAGGGAACATACATGTACTTGTGGCATGTACATGGAGCCGTTGGGGTCTAGATAGGGGACACAATTGATCATAAAAATTCATATTTCCTCATTTCCTCCTTGTCCCCTACGGACCCTTCATGAAATATCGATCTTCAGGAATACATCAATCTGTTCATGTAACATCATTTGCTCTTCTTTCTTCTTCCGGGATCTTGAATGAAAACTTGAACGTGGAATACACGATGTGGCACACAGGCCGCAAATAGCTGGTCCACATTGTAGACACAGGCAACAACTGAATATTATGAGAAGGCCAATACCTAGGAATGATAGGACTTTCCATCCCCAGGCTGACAACACGCTCCAGAACCAACCGGACCATGTCCAGGTGCCTGGATTCTGATGTATCTGGTTTGCAATCTTGTGAAGACGAGTTATGGCTTTATATACGGATGGCGCGTTTTCTGGAATGAAAACACAGCAACTTGATCCGATGACCCTACAGGCTCCGCCCCTATCGGCTAGGATGACGTCAAGGACAAGACGATTTTGGAGAACAACAATCCGCATCGCAGACTGCTCCTCTGTTAAGTTGCCTAGGGCGGAAGTAGTTTCATTCACTACTGCTTCAAGGGTTCTGGTTAATCTACGTATCAGTTTACTATTTGAGACCACACCTATGTAAGGAAAGAGACCTTTATTGAAGTCTGTATATTGTTCCCATGCTGTTTCAGTGTAGTCAACAATCGGGATATCTCTCTGGGGTCTATGGTGTACTAGATTGGTATTTCTATGATAATCAGGAGGGGCTAGGAAAACAGGTGGCAGAAGGAATGCAATGTAACAGGTACCATCCCAATCTAGAGGTAGGCGTATATATGCGGTATGACCACATATAAAGTAGGAATGACGGGAAGCTCTAAATGTAGACTTGCCTTTATCACTGAATTCGATCACAGTAGTACATTTACTATGACCCAGGTGTACTGAACCATTCTTTCTTACACAGAATTCACCTTTGACTGATAATACTGACATAGCAGGCAAGACTAGTACAGCTTCAGATTCAACATTCAGAATCATGAGGTTAAGTGTAAAATTACCTAATCCATATACTTCATTTTCTAGATCAGTTCCTGTTCTTTTGGGAAGTCCCTCCTTGTTAGGATAACAGGCTTTAAGTAAAACTAAGTTCAGGTTTCCCCATACCCAGTTGCTCTGGTAAACTACAGTGTTTGAATCTAAAGAGTTAATCAAACTAAACCATGCTCCACAGGAACCATTGTGTGTGAACGGGTACGGAAAGAGAGGCAGAACTCCTTTGTATTTCTGATAGGGAGGAAGTCGGCCACATATCCAACAATTTGTAGCATTGCTGGTCTGATGGGAATGATGTAACATACTAATGAATGTGTTGTTGCGCAGCGCAAATCTATAGGACAACTCATGTGGAGGTAGTTCACTAAAAGAATGTTCGGCAGTAACATTGTAAGCAGAATAAGCACGCTTGAAAATAGGGTAGTACATGTGCAACAGTATACTTGCAGCAATAATAAAAAGACTTAGAAAAAACATAATCAACAATGTCACTATACAGTGACTATGAAGTGATTTACAATATGCATGTTTCTTGAGCTGTTTCTGTCTATTTCTCTCTCTAATTCGGTCTAGAGGATACATGTCAGAGACTTATTCAACCGATTCACCTTGGAGAGGACTTAAACAATCGAATTGTCTGACTGGCTAGACCTTAGTTTCAGTTTGTATTCCTGTGATTCGGTCTTGTCAACCAGGGGGAGTTTTGAATCAGTCTCTGGAAGGGGGCAGGGCTGAGAGTTCAAATCAAATGGTAGTCCATGAAATTTCTTGATATGGCTCGAGTGTAACCAACCCTTGCGACCCTCGACCTTCACTGCTGTCCTCGTGGTTAGAAGTACCAGTTTTGGTGTTTGCCAGCGAGGCTCCAACGGGCTCCTCCTGTCGAAGTTTCTGATGAAAACTAGGTCTCCAGGAACCACTTCATGGGGTTTTACCTCGGTGTTGTCGGGAAAGGCTGCAGCTACCTGTGAACGGCAAGATTGTAGTGCAGACATCAAGGAAGCAAGGTAATCTGTCAGCATATTACAATCAACATCAGTGATTTTACGAGGTATAGGCGTACCCCACATATTTGGTGGCCTACCGAAGACCACCTCGTACGGGGATAGCCCTGTGCGAGAATGTGCTACCATTCTCATGTAAAATAGTGCAACTGGCAAGGCTACTATCCAGTCGACACCTTTCTCTCTACAGATTTTAGAAAGTCGAATTTTCAGGGTCTGATTATGACGTTCCACGAGACCTGCTGCCTCGGGATGTCGGACACAGTGGAATTTCCATTGATAGCCTAACAAGAGTGAAATGTGTTTCATTAGCTCGGATGAGAACGGCTGGCCATTATCTGAGTACACGATACGGGGCAAACCATACCGTGGGAAGAATTCACGAACTAACTGCTTGGCAGTAGTCGGGGCAGTGTAATCTGAGACGGGATATGCCTCTGTCCAACGGGAAAGAGCGCATACAACTACGAGGACATATTTGAATCCTCGACATCGTTCCATCTGGATATAATCCATCTGGAGGACTTCAAAAGGGTGATCGGGAGGTTGAAATCCACCCTGCTCTACAGGTACGCCTTTACCTGGATTGAACTGACAACAAATCATACAAGTTCGGACTTTCTGTTTGGCTGCAGCTCGTAAGTGTTTGTTGAACCAAATGTGTTGAATACTGTCTAACATAGCTTTTTCTCCTAGATGTGCTGGACTATGTATTGTATTAATGATAACTTGAACCATTGAGTCGGGGAGAAACCATATAGATTTTCCCTTCGTCATCCATCCCTGATCTGTTTGGATCCCTCCTAATTCAGTCCATTTCTTTATTTCCTCTGGTGTAGCATGTGTCTGTATGTCAATTATATCAAGGGCGGGATCCCTAACTGTCATGCAGTGTGTCGATGTCGGAACTATTGTCTTTGTCACGTCCGTTGCGTGATTCCTATTCTGTGCTGTTTGCTTAGCTGTTCGGTCTGCTAGGTCGTTACCCTGGGAAATAATATCGGTGACCTTTGTATGGGCTTTGCACTTCATGATAGATATTGAAGTAGGTAGATGTATTGCATCTAACAGAGCTTGAATGAGGGGACCGTGTTGAATGTTGGCACCGTGAGAAGTCAAATAACCTCTCTCTCGCCAAAGGACTCCGAAGTCGTGTACAACTCCGAATGCATAACGTGAATCTGTGTATATGTTAACTTTTCTATTCTTGGCTTGAATACAGGCTTGTGTCAGAGCAATAAGCTCTGCTGCTTGAGCTGATAATGTGTCAATATAATTTGTTTCAATGACTTCGGTGTCTGTCGTGACTGCATAGGCGGCCACTAACTCTCCTGTACTTGTTCTCATACATGAACCATCTACATAAAATGTTAGGTCTGGGTCTGGTAATGGGACATCTGTCAAGTCTTGTCTGGGTTTCGTCGTAATAGTAATGACTTCGATACAATCATGTGCCAGTGGGTCTGTTCCACTTAATGGCAAAAGTGTGGCAGGATTTAATGTACTACAACGTCTGATTTCTATGTGTGGCTGAAATAATGTTAGTTCGTAACCTGTCAGTCGTGCTATAGTCAAGTGTTGTGTTTGTGTCCGGTTCAAGAGAACCTCTACTGCGTGTGGTACTTGTACTGTCAATTGATGTCCTAATACTATGGAATCGCTTTGTCTGATCGCTAGAGCTGTCGCTGCAACTGATTTCAGGCACGCAGGAAGAGCTTGAGCTACGGGATCTAATGTGCTAGAAAAGTAAGCACATGGTTTGTGTGATCCTGCTTGTTCCTGAGTGAGTACTGACAAAGCAGTACCTTCACGTTCTGTAACAAAGAGTGTAAAAGGCTTACTGTAACATGGTGTCGCTAAAACAGGTGCTTGGCATAAAGCTTTCTTTAAGTCTTCAAAAGCTTGTGTATGTTCTGGAGTCCAAGGGAGGACAGTCGATGTCGCTGCCTCCTGGGTTGTCAACTGAATGAGTGGCTTTGCTAAAAATGCGTACTGGGGGATCCACTGCCTACAGTACGAAGTGAGGCCTATGAAGGCCCGTACCTCCTTTTGTGTCTTGGGTGGGGGCATGTTTACAATTAACTGGATGCGGTCAGGTGTGAGCTGTCTCCCCCCCTTGGACAGCAAGTGCCCAAGGTACACAACTTGCTGGGCACAGAATTGCAGCTTCGAAGGGGACACCTTGTGCCCCTTGTCGGCCAGAAAATGTAAAACCGTCAGTGATGCTTTTTCACATTCGGGTTCGCTTCGGGCGGTGATCAGCAGATCATCGACATACTGAAGCAGTGCAGTGTTTACTGGCATGTGGATACTGTCAAGTTGTCTTTTCAGTGCTTGGCTGTAGATGCTAGGACTTTCTGTAAATCCTTGAGGTGCGCGTGCGAATTTAAAACTTCGTCCATTTAAACTAAATCCGAACAAATATTGGCTTTCCGGATCGATTGGGACGCTGAAGAAGGCGTTCTTGAGGTCAATTACAGTAAAGAACGTTGCTTCTGAATCAATGGCTGTCAGTAATGAAGAGATATCTGGGACCACGGGATATTGTGGTACAATGCATTTATTTAATTCGCGCAGATCAATAACTAATCGATATACTGGGGGTGCTTTTGGATCAGTTCGTTTAAGAATCGGAATGATCGGAGAATTACATATATTGGAGTCGGTTTCCACAACCACTCCTTGTGCAATGAGCTCGTCAATGATTTGCAGTAAAGCCACTACAGCATCTGGAGGTAACTTGTATTGTCGCATTCGTGGTAATACCACTCCTGCTTTGAGTGTGACTCGATATGGTGTAATGTGCATACAACCTACATCAGTGGGGCCTTTTGCCCATAAATGTGCAGGTAGATTCTGTAACCGGTGATCCATGTCTCTTGACACGTAGTGACCTTTAAAGTCACACAAAAATAGTCGTACTCCGTCCGGAGAACAACATATTATAGCTCCTAGAGCTTTCAATGTTTTTATACCTAACAAGTTCTCTGGGCAAGATTTTGTAAGCAATAGATCTGTAGTCCGTGTCAATGGACCAACTGTAAATGCAAGCGGTTGCGATACTTCGTTAATAGTAGGCTTTCCTGAGAAACCAAGGGAAATATTTTGTGAGCCTGAGAGGGGTGCCCCTGGGACTTCGTCGTGACTTATAGTTGTTCTGCTTGCCCCTGTATCAAGTAAAAACTTTCTGTCTTTCCCTAATACTTGACTCTGTACATAAGGACCCTCTTGATCTACAGGAACCTCAATAAGGGGTAAGCCAACTTCCCTCTCTAGGCTATTTCATGTGTAGCGCTGATAATCTGGATAGTCATTTTGTGCATATTGGTACATCTGTTGTGTCGTGTTTTGTGTTGCGGCAATAGACTGTGGCTGTGGTACCACTACGGTCTGTTGTGGAACCGGCATAGGCTGTACATGTTGAGGTGCTTGTTGTTGGATCTGGTCCTGTCTAGGCGGACGTGGTCTCTCCTTGGTTTTACCCGTAGAGATATTATGTTTCAGAACTGCACAATCATTTATATAATGACCTGGCTGTTTACAATAGTTGCATGTCCCTTTAACGGGAACCGCTGAATTACTGGACTGTGTCGCACCCTTCTTATGACCGTCAGCTGGAACTGACTGAGCGACGAGCATTTTCATTTTCGTGTCTTTCATACGTCTTTGTTCGTGTTCTTGTTCTTCTCTAATTCTATTCTGGTGATACTGTAACATTTGTAACATTTGTGAAGGAGTGTTAGCTTGCCAAGTGCTCTCAACTTTCAACACTCTGTTTTTGACCTGTGGCAGGGAATTCTCGACTAGTTTTGTTACAAAAAGATGTGGATATGAATCACTACTTGCTTTCAGGCCGCTATTAATACCAAAACATTTTTCAAATCGGGAATAAAAATCACTAGTGTCTTCATCTGGTTTCTGTTTACAAGCTGAGATTGCTCCCCAGTCTTCCTTTTTCGTAGTTAATAAACGTGGCAATACTTGTACTAATAATCCTGGTAATGCTTTAGTTTTGTCCCCAAGCCCTACGCCTGCAGTTCGGGCATTTTCCTCGTTTTCTAATCTTGTCCAATCAATCTTTTGATCTCCCACTTCCCACTCTTTTTCTTTGAGCTTCTCATAAATACCGGCAGGCAATAATACTTTCAATATTTTCATAATGTCAGGATAGGTATAATCACCCATGAGTAACATGTCCTTTAGTTCACGGTGGAAACCTGCTGGATCTTTGTCATGGCTGGGCACTAATTTTTTCATTTCCAATAGTTCTATTTTAGTTATGGGCGTGTACACAAACACGCGTCTAAACGTATTATCATCATTTCTAACTGGGTGTACTTCGCGTAAGGGATTCTGTCTGTCCATGTAATACGTTTTTCTTTCCATGGGAGGAGCTGGATCATGTTCTGGACACAAAAAGGCACTATATCTATGTCGGTATTCTAGAATTACTTTAATTAGATCGGTACCTAGACCTCTCCATTTATTCAGGAGTAGTTCTATCAGTATATCAGGTAGGGGACCAGGATCGGAGTGTTGGCCTTTATATAATATAAGGAGATGTTGTATCATGTATATACTAGCTAAACGTTGCTCATCTGGGGCGAGATTCAGAAACGTGTGTGCTAGCGCATCATCACTGTATTTTTCAGAACTGTCAGCCCATTGTACTGCTGACCTGGCTAATTCTTGTTCATCCATAGAATCGAGCACATGGTACCCCCTTCGTTCTCGAAGTAATTTATCAGTAGCCTGGAATAAGTGTTCAGGGGTCCTTGGATTTGAGATAGCTGTGTGAAAAATTCTGTTACATTCTGGACGTATCTGACGTATTGTTTTATTAAAAGATCTTCCTTTTCCTACATAAGCTATCGTTTGTCTAGCTGGTAATTCTAATTGTCCTGTGTTCATTTCTGACTGTTCCTCCTCCTCTTCCTCTGATTCTGTTTTATCTGCTTCTTTTCTTCTTTCATGTATTCGTTCTACTTCTTTTCTGATCTTTCGGCACATGACTTCTATATACTTCTGTTTATCATGTTTTCCGTCTGCTATATTCTGACCCCATCTGGTAAGTACTTGCATTTCCTCCGGATCTACCTCAGGCCTATCTCTGTTTCTGATCAAGCAGTTTATGAAAAAGCGTAACAATAATTTTTGCATGTCTACTTTCTGGTATTCCATGGCCTTGCCAATACTTTCAGGACCTTGCCCTGTTTGGACAAAGCGGTATATTTTGTCTAGATGTTCAACCATTCCTGGTAATGTCATTAAATAGTTTGCGACTCGTCGTAAACGTACTGAAGATAGCAACATTCTGTCGTGTTTACCTGGCACTGGGTCATATCTACAATCTGTAAGAGGTTCATTTAATATATTGTCATTAGCTCTTTGGGGTGTACGTTGGTGTGCTAAATCCCTATAAGTCAATCTAGTTGCTGGCGGTGGCGTGGAAAAACCTCCTGTCGCACCTCTTGAGGTGCCAAGTCCAAAAGGATTTGTTGGGTGTAGGGTAGAGAGTGTGGGTGCAGGAAGGACTGTAGAAACAGATGGAATGTTTAGAAAGTGAGGAGGAGTTTGTTGCTGCGGAGGTGAGTGCAGCTGATCTTGGGGTTGAGCGTCGTTAACAGGTGGTGTGCGTGGCTGCGCACCATTAGCATATTCGGGGGCTGCATCATCTAAATAGGAAGAAAGGAAAATGTCCTTTGCGGTCTTGGGATGTACTTTAATCGGGAGTAATGGAGGTGGCAGATCTTTTGGTACCTCCATGGTGGCCTTAGGCAAACCCTCGGCCAGAAGAGGATACATACCATTCATAAGAGTATTTCGTTGTCTGTCTACTTGTTCTGTTTTTACTCGGATACCTTCATCAATTAATACGTTTTCTCGGGCTCTTTCTGAATCTTCCCTACTTTTCTCTTCCTTTCTGAGCGCTTTCTCTGTGCGCCTATGCGATTCTTTACGCCATAATTCAATGGCATCTTTCTGTGACTGTCTGGCTTTCTTTTTCCATAATACTTCTTCTATTCTCATGATGCAATCTGCATCCCATGTTCCAGCAGCGGGCCATCTCTGACTCTCTGCTAAATCCTTGGTGTAGTCCACCCATAGATCAAGATATAATACGGCATCTAGGCCATGTTTATGGTACATAAAGTACCCTGGAGTGTCCCTAGGTGGAATGGGAACAGCTTCCTCGAGTATCCCTTTTTTAGTTTTTATCTGTCTTAATTTTGAAAATAACGACATCTTGAACCTTGCTACTTAATTCTTACTTGGTTTTGAACACAATAATTACAACAAACACAATAATGAAGATCGAACAGTCACTCATACCACGACATTTAGAACATATCAAAACATTTTAGAACGTTCAATAATATTTAAAATAAAACTAGTTAACTGCATAATACCAGATATACTGTATGTACTGCTAAAACAGTACAGATACACTGCTAAAACAGTGCAGACCAGGTCTGTGTACCCAAACCCGTCTTGACCGGCACAAACTAATGTGCACGTCTAGATGCGTCCCCAGCAACGGTACTCACCGGGAAGCACGGAACGGAAGGCCTCGGAAGTCTGGACTGGACTAGACCAAACTGGACTGGACTCGACTCGTGACTTAGATACTTCGGAACTTCGGAATCTGGTGGGCCTCTGTATACCTCGGATCTTGCTCTCTCAGCTAGGCTCTGGTCGGGATTCTCCGCACTCCTCACCGCCTCGTCTGGGTGTTGATCGCAGCCTCAGTCGCCCCCGTTGGCCTGAGGGAGATACAGGAAATCCTGCGGGTACGCGTAATTGTCCGTCCGGCTGTGGCAGGAGACCGGGTCTGCAACGCACCTCCGGCGCGTGGGGTGTGAGAGGTGTCCCTATTCGGGCGCCAATTATGTGGTAAATTTTTAAATTACCTGTACTATTTTTTATGCGGTAAAGTCTAGTAAGAATAACTCAGAAAAATAAGAGGCAGAATCCGTGGTATTTGAGGTTATAAATGGGAATTTATTCCTTACAAAGGAATTATGGTTCGAACCAGGCAATCGAGTTCCGTCACCACGAAGGTTCAGGAAGGGATCAGCAATACATTATTGACAGGTTGTCATATTTATATTAAAATGCATTACAGTAAAGACAGATGCAGGAGGCGTAACAGCTGAGAAGAGAGATAAGAATACACATACGTAATAAAAAAGGCGTTACAATAGGCGTACATAAAGGCGTATACTAGAAACGTCATTATGATGATGACACAAGTGGGTGGATCCATAAGAGAATCCTGCAAAGTCAGCAAAAAATACATGGCAGAGATGCGCGCGCAGCCGCATGACGTGTGATTGACGTGTAACTAGAGGATGAAGGGAATTTGACATTTAGCCTTACATGAGGAGACAGAAGTCTGGGATGTCAGGACAACCTAGTCCCAAATCGTATCTAATATCTTGTGTTTAAGGAACTATATTATCTGGAAGGAAAGGTCCTTTCGGACAGAGTCTATTCTATACTGACTGCTAGTGCGTGTACAAGCGTCTAAGTGTCTACATGAGATGCGAGGGGGCATAGGCCTACCATGGTAACGAAAGTCATGAATTACTTGCACGGAGACAGTAAGGCCGGGCCCTTTGCTCTGCAGCTGGAAGGATGTTTACCAAAGCTACTAGACAGGAATGCATTTCTCGAGGAGCGGAGCAGATAACTTGAAGGCTGAATACAGTTTTGGCAGGCAACAGGCCGGGCTAGGCACCGTTAGCCGCGCAGGAAGTAAGACAAAGTTCATGGATACAGATATAGGTCCAGGCTGGAGCATTCAGAGGCAGAAGCAGGAAAAGCTCGATGGCAGAATTCAGGGCCTACCTTGCCAGAGCTGGAAAACGTGAAAAGTATACCATATAAAGACGGTGGCAAGGCATACTTAGGAACGGAATATCTGACCCATTCATGGCAGATCTGAAAGAGGACATATTAACGTTGGACACAATTGTATTTGCGTCTTCATAACTTGAAATGGAGGGAACATACATGTACTTGTGGCATGTACATGGAGCCGTTGGGGTCTAGATAGGGGACACAATTGATCATAAAAATTCATATTTCCTCAGTCCGCAAACAGCTTCGGAAAATAACTTTTAAATAATGTTGTCATTTTGCTGCTGGTATAGTTGGTCAATAATTATATTTCTATTTGTTTTTAAGTCGCTTTGCAGAATAAAAGCGGACTAACAGTTTAAGCTTACTAGGAAAACACAAGGTAGTTGCGATGGGCCGGTTTTAGGGGGTGTCCACCTATGCGTTTCAGAGGGTTTCAATTGCTTCAGGGGAAAATAAATAGTCAGTTCCCTTCTACTTCAACAAACATTAACATTAGAAAAGCACTACCCAACAACAATACTTTTAACAACTTCATAATACTACTCTTTATTAATAACCACACAACTGAACTCAACAATACGGCGAGACCGATTGGCATTGCCAATGCTTGTTTTTCTATAGCCTAAGCCATTTCACGTTAATAATAATTCTATAAAAGCATTTAATTAATAATCGCATTAACAGAAGGTTGTTTCGCCTCAACTCCGGCTGGCTTGGGCAGTGAGGAGAGTTTCTAATTGGTGTCTAAAGGGAGCTTCTCACAGCCAAAAAGGGAGTAAAGGCAATGCGCTATAATTACTTTCCATGCTTCAAAAAAATCTTTCAGTGCAGCCTTTAATAATTTCGTGCATAGCTCTGCAAGTTTAATGTTATAAATATTGTAAAAGATGTCGTGAAAAATTGGTGGTAGCAGTAGACTTGATCGATTCGTCGCTGACAACTTCATTTTCAAACATGTTCAGTTTATTTTAAATTTCCTCTGCATGGCATGTGCCATCAAAAACGTGCGCCTGTACAATATTTTGGATAAAAAACATCAATGTGCGAGTGTTTCATATTATAGAAAGCTCGGTAAGGAAGCGCATGCGGCTTAAGGAGGGAGACGGGAGGTGGGAACATCAAAGCGGCCGTGCGGCCACAAAAGTGAAAGTGATCGCGATCAAACGTCAGAGCGGCCGTGTGGCCGCTAAAGTGAGGCGCACATGAACTGTAGCTCTAGGCTGGCCATGGTAGCACTTTTTTGAGCCCTCACAAAAAGTCTCGCCAGACCAGCGCATGCGCTGGGTCAGGCGAGACCTAAAAAGCAATTACTTACAGTGAGTTAGTGTGCTATGTTAATAGTGGGAGGAGAGGAGAGAAGTGCTGTTCAACCACAAATGAGAGAGAATACTTTACAGTGAATACAGAGAATTACTGAGTGGACATAAAAATGGGGTATACAATGGAGTAAGAGGGGATAAAGTAATGTGCATACAGTGAGAAGGGGGAAGGACTGCACTGTTGGTGATTTGGGAAAAATTATTGTGCAGATGGCGAGTGAGGAAGCGTCTCTGTGCAGTTTCTGAGTGGTAAACAAGCACAGGAGACTGTGCATGTAATTCCACACCTAGCTCAGATGGTCCCATTGACTCAGGAAGAACTTTCACACTACCTTGCGGTATGGCATATGAAACTACCTGAGGTGCTCTGCTAAATTATTTGGTGGTAATTCGGTTCCTTATTGCACCCCACTAATCTCATAGATGAGATATTGTTTTAATTTTTTTTTAATATAATCCTTATTGGGGGGTTTCTGTTACTGGTTAGACTGCCAAGGCAATGCCAAACAATGTTATCGTTATTTGAGGACTCGAAGACTGTAAGTAAACACCAGCTGGACTACTTCAGGCCAGGGCCTACTGACCCCAGTTTATAACCAGCTCAGAAGCAGCAAACTTTATAACTTTAATTCAGATCAAAAAAAGAGGATTCTCAAATATATTTTCAGCAAGACCTCAGGAGACCTCCTAATGTCCATATCACAACCAGGACACAGGGCTTCCTGTCTATAAAGGACATAATATTCGTTGGTTTGTCACTTTAAAGTGAATCATTTTTAACAAACAAACCTACCGGAGAGCCATAATTCTATTTGAATCAAACAGGACTACCACGTTTTTGTTCTCTGCTTTCATAGGTTTTCAAAGTGCATGTGAGAGCAGTGTTCTGAAGGGCCAGGCTTTCCTCCATACTTAGATCAGGTCTGTTTCTAACACGTTCCACTGTTAAGAGCTGTTGGATATACAGTGACTCGCCAGACTTGGGCACCCAAATATATTTAATGAACAGCCTCGTGCCATGAAAGGAAACAGAAAACTTTAGACCGGAAGCCAAACAGTGCATCTCAGAGACATTGCTCATTAGGGGATGGGGTGAATGCTAAGGGACTTCATGATTAATATATACAGTAGGGAGAAGACACTGTCCCTGGTGCCCCCGCTGGGCGCACCCAGTGGGAAATGCACACAACCGAGGATATTGTCATCAGAAGTGCTCACCCCCAGACCATCTCCTTCCAACCCCCCTACCCCTCTGCCCCCATCACCCCCTAACCTCACCCTTCGGCCCCACATCAGCAGTCTCTTTAATATGATAACCCTTAATTCACCATCGTCAGGGCTTCATCCCAAAACCCCAACATAGATGTTCTGGTCCCACAGTATTACAGACTCTGACTGGATGGCACGAGGCAGTGGAGGAGATTGAGATAGGCAAAAAGATACAACACTGACTCCATGTCAATGAAACATGTTGGTGTTCTTACCTCCCCTCCTCTTGATAAAAATGTTCATCTTCCTTTTTTGGCAGTAGATTTCTATATAGGAAATTGTCATCCAAAGTGTTATGGTTGTCCTCCGCTGACACATCCATTTCCTTCTCTTTTTCTGCACCATTCATAAACTTACAAACGGCAGAAAATGTACCGTATTTCCTGATATATGCCCACTCACAATTTACAAGTGGAAAAAACGGCAAATCCGGGTTTAGGATTTCCGGCACAAGAGGTAAAAGTTTTGTTGTTGTTAACTGGGCCCCTGGGGTCCTTATGCCCTACAATGTAGGTAGTAGTAAACAGAAGTAAACGAGAGTTTTGGGGGTAAATAACTTTTAAAAATGTGAACAACTTTAGATCAGTTCTAGTATATTCTGTTTGAATATATTTAATTTATAAAGACGTCGTATTCATGAAATACACATTTTTGTCATTAGCTACTTCATACGCAGCAAGCAAGGAAGTCAGTGGAGATGAACGGACAATCACTCCAGAATCAGCTTCTGGATTTAGAAAAGAGGCTTTCAAGAGTTCGTGTGGAAAATTCCCAGCTGCGGACAGACAAGACACATTTAGTAGCCAACATTTCCCAGTTGCATAAGCAGGTATACGTTTTGCTTGTAATTTTCACGTTTATCAATGCACTATAATAACATTCTCTTTCTCCTATTTTCCACATGTACCTACTAAAAGCTGGATTTAGTGAAGGATACAGGATGTTGCTGTGGAATGTTTTCCTGTTCTTGCTTTCCACATACAGGACTAAACATTGTTGTAAATTTTACTGTTGATTTGGAACCCAAAAGAAACGTCTTTTTCAAAGCTTTGATTCAAAGTATTCTCTAAATTGTCATTTTCTTAAGCTCACAGATGCAATCTCAGATACTAAATTGCTTACATAACAGTCGAATCACCTTAAAGGGAAAAACATTAGGGCCTCATTTATGAGGTTTTGGCATAGGGCAGCGTTGCAAGGAATCTTGCTGCTCTACCTTACGTCAATACAAAAGGGCAGGACTGCGCCTTATCATGTTATATGGTGCATTCCTGTCCTTTTTCCCTGCGCCGGCGCCAACGCAGGCACCCTTGCACCATGGTGCAAGGATGCCTGCGTTGCAGGGATGATTGATTTTGTTCGGGGAGGGATACCTTCCTGCACAAAATCAATCAGTTCAGGCAATTTCCTCTTTCTACATGTGCTGCAGACTGCAGATCACATAGAAAAAGGAAACAAGCATCTGCAATGCAATAGGTCTCGTATTTAAGTGTGTTTGAGCTATTGGCATTGTAAATGAAAATGCTTTTTATTTATGTTTTGGTTTGTAAAACATAAATAAAAGGCATTGTAATTTATAACGCCAATAGCTTAAACGCTCGCAAATGCGAGACCTATTGCATTGCAGATGCTTGAAGGCATTTCTGAGTTGCCCCCTTTTGTCTCCCATGGACCCTGAAGAGCTCCCTGTTTGCTACGAGTTGAATAAACAAGCCGGTGGTCACAACTGCCCGCGAGAGACCCTCCTGCAGTAAGAGAAACGTATTAAAGAAAATAGTGCTAACAAATTAAGTAAAACATACCGTGTAACAAGTGAAGTAAAAGCGCCAGTCCTCATGGAAGGTTACAAATGAAGACAAGGTGGTACTAAGGAGGGACTAACAAGCCTAACAACGAATCAGAAGCCAGCATTTACGAAGGACAATGACAAAAACCTATGACAAATACGGGCGGAGAGTGGGCGGGCTTTCAAGTACATACTCCAATACAGCATAGCTTGCAGAACAGCGCATGCGCTGCCCAGGCTCGACCTAAAAACAAGGAGAAATGGAAACATTTCTCCTTGTTGCGCCTCCCTAACGCCACTCATGGCGTGGCGTTAGTTTCTGACGCATTCCCAGGTTTACGATTTCTTGTAAATCTGGGAATGCTTCAGATTCCATGGGTGTTGCATGAGAACACCCACAGCAACACCCATGGAACGCCCCTTTCACTCAGTGTTGTGCATGAAAGGGGCACATATTTACAAGGCCATGAAAAGCCACATAAAGTGGCTTTATGTGGCCTATGTATGCCAGGGCACATTGCGCCACTGGAACCTCAAAAAAGTGACGTTCCAGTGCCACAAGGGGCCTCAGAAATGAAGCCTTAGGGCCCGATTCAAATAGGTTTTGTGCATCTCAGGTTACCATGCATCCCAAAACATAATTAATGAGAGTAAAACGCAGTTCCAAATTTACAGAATCAGGAATGGTGGATTTTTGCTGCCCCAAACTGCATTTTTACACAAACAAGTTACATCAGTATTTTGTAATTTACCTGTGAGCAAATCTGATTTCAGGAGCACGTTTGATGGGGATCCTGGATGGGTCCACCTGTCAAAAGTTGGGAAACACCATCATATTTTCTATTTCATTTATATTCTCCAATCCTTTGCAGCTAGTTTAAAACCCTGAAAACCTTTGTGCATGTATTGTTGTCAAAGGAAGGATTAATCAAATCTTCCAGGTGGAAATGGGAAGGGGATACACCTGCAAACTCAGTGGGGGTTTAGGATCATTGTTTCAAAACATGAAGAAATATTTCTCCTTGGAGAAACAAAAATAAAATCACTTTTGTACTGCAGAAAGATACATCTGCTACAGATCTTTGTGCAGATATGTTTACCTATTTGAGTACTGATGAGTATTGACGACTTGTGTTACTATGTAGGAGTAGTCCTAATTTCTTTCGGAATTTTAAAATAATCGAAATTTAATTCATACTTCGGCATAAGCCTAGGGGAGAGAATTGGCAACTTTCTCTGAGGGCTGGGGAACGTTTTTGAATCTCTCTGCTCTTATCTTGCCATTTGGACGGCACATAGTGTATTTTTGTTCCAGTTTTGCTCCATGACGCATGAACAAATCGTGTAAAGGCAAGACCATCCAAGTGTTGCCTGCCCATTGGGCAAATTGTTTGCTTAGGTCATCTAACAATGCATTCAGATTTTCCAGTAGGTGGGGGCTGTTGGAACTGGAATGTCTCTCGCCTGATAAATGGATATGTATCCCTACCCTGCGTAATTTGTCTGCCTGCGAGTCTGGGGTCCGACTTTTTGTTGGCCCATTTAACAAGGTCAATCTATCATTTGTGCCGAGGCCTAAGCCTGTCCATGGTACAGCCAATTACCTGTTTTGTGACCTAGAGGGGCACACCAAGCATGCCCTTTTTATTGACATGGTACCTACTGTTCATGTCTTGGGCTGTTGACATGAAGTAGTTTTGGCAGCATATTGATTTTTGAAGATTGATAGTCCTGAGCAGACTTTTTTCTGTTTCAAAGGGAGTGCGACCTACTGGCCCCACTCATGTAAAGTTCTGCTTAGATGTAGCACCCAGACCCTGACGCTGACATTCCATGTGCATGTTGAGTGCATGGTGAATGTAATGGTACATGTGTAATAGCATGACTCCGTGTGCATTAGAGTATGATTGCTGAGACCGTGAGCTCCATTTTGGGTTACCCCTGGTTCAGCATGGCACAGGATGAAAAGTGAATGTGTATTGCTTGCATTCCTAAAGTTGAAGGGAGGAGATCCAGACATTGAAGTGAGGGAAGATGGCAACAGGACTATCCATGGAAATTTTATAAGGACCTTTAAGCAAGGGATTGCTGATTAGTTATTCCTGAGTCCTTCCAAAAGATGGAAGATAGGCGAGAGGGGGTAAGTCAGGAGATTTTATTGGTTTTTCAAAGGTAAGGATATTTCTAGGCAGGGCCTTCCCTTTTCTCCTTCTCTGATTACTACTACAGTAAGGATGAAGACAGCCAAGTGCAGCATCCTCACGATACATTGTTCTCATGTTTTGGATACTCCTGCTTGAAGTCAGCCTCATTACTGCCTGCTGTCAGCGCCATCATATTGCACAAAACTGTATCTGCACCAGAGCCAGAAAATACCTTTTGAAAGCGAACCACTCCAAACTGGCACCAGGACCTTAGACAGTGGATCGACATTCCTTGTCTGATAAATGATTATGGGGTTGGGCAGTGCTTAATTTGTAAAATATGAAGTGCAGGTGCTCACATTTTTGTGGGAGGCTACACCCACTTCCCCTGGCTCCACCCACTTCCTTTACTGGCTCCACCCACTTCCTTTACTGGCTCCACCCACATCCTGAACTGGCTTGGCTGAAAGCCACATGTAATACCCAATTTGAATTCCTACCTTAGTAATATGATGGTTGATTTGAAATGTGCTGGTCTCGAGCTCCTTGGAAAGGATATCTTAATAAAATCAAGGCAAAACCGTAAAAGAAACTGGATGATATGACTTTTGGAACCAAAGATAATGAATTTTTTCTGACCATTAAAGACCTGACTCTAAAAGTAATGCTGATATGACTATCATCTTCTTCCTAAACCAATCTTTTACTAAAAGACAGTACCACTCCTTACACACTTCTCAATTCTTTTGCTCTGAGAATTTGGGGAATTCGCCACTGCTATATGTACATTTTGTTGCCAAAGCATACATGACATTACAGAGCTCAGAGGTACAAGCCCACTATGAAGGCATCTATCACATAAAGAATATATTGACTCTGCTAGAGGCACAATATGCACCCCACTGGTATATGCACAACCTGTAACGATTTATGCACATCATTCAATCTTGTAATATGCCCAATATTGTAATTGTATTTATATAGCGCCCTCACTCCTGACGAGGCGTCAAAGCACTTTTCGGTGAGTAGCAGTCTACTCCGGAACCAAAAAAGAATTAGTGGTGAGTTAATATAGGGAAATGTATGCTAATTTGAGCGATGGACATTTGAGTCTGTTAGTTTCATTGAATGGTATAATGGAGGGATAGAAAAGGGAAGGACCTAGAAAGTGTTATTTAGGAGATCATAGTAGTAAAATGAGGTTTGGGATGGGTCGAGGGAGGGATAGAGGAGGGAAGATTCTTGAAAGGGTTATTAGGGAGATCAAAGTAGTAAGATGAGGCTTGGGAGGAGTAAAAGGAGAGATGGAGAAGGGACAAGTATCTAGAAAGGGATTTACTTTCACAAGTGCATTGAAAATGGAAATAAACTGCACACCTCTTACTCAAATTGGCACCCCTTAGCCCTTAAAATAATGTTCCCAACATACAACAGGGCCTTTTGCTCCCTAACATGAAGGTAATACACAATGATGTAGCTGTTGAACCCCACCCAACATAGAATGCAATTGACAACAGACTATAAAGAGGTCTATGTTTGACAGGGTGCATAGAAGAAGAGACAATTGACCAAAATCATTTGAATGTTGATATCATCCTGCTTTGTTTTCATGTACACGCGACATTTGAAGGTTAATAAACTCAACTGTACAAAATGACTACACACAATATTACACATGCACAAAACACTTGAAACAGCCAAATACGCTCTGCTAGATTTGAGTACTAGTTTTGCATTCTGTCATTTTACCACTTAAAACGTTTAACGATCAAACAGTAACCTTGCAACAAAAACATGAAGGAAAATCACACTAAGCCTATATATTGGTATTTGTCATTTTTTTAAAAAAATTTTATTCGAATTGAATAAAAAAAAACACACAAATGTGTCTTACACTTAAGAAAATTAATGAAACTCATAGCACATGTGGCCAAAGTGCATTCTGGCTGTGTTGTTCTTCAAAATAGAACGAAACAGTGCAGTGTCAAAGCAGTTTTTTAAAACTTCTTTATGGCTAAATCAGCTTGCATGTATTTCGGGCGAGGGAGGGATGCTGCAGAACCTTAAGTGCTATTACTAAAGTAAAATACAGCATTTTGTATTCGTGGCTATTCCAACTATTAAGATTTGTGTAAAGTAAAAGAAACAAGCATTAGCATAGCCAATAGGTCTCGCCTTTGGGACCTTATAAGTGTTTAGCCATGCAACAGTTGCATAATTAAATACTTATAAGGTCCCAAAAGCAAGACCTATTGGCTATGCCAATGCTTGTTATAATTAATGGCAGGCTTACCTTTTGAGACTCATAACCTGAAAGAGGATGTGCTGTCAGTACAGAGCTCCTTAAATTTCTAGTGGACGCCAAGTGCTAAGAAAGAACACTTACCTATGGCGAGGAGTGGAGTTGGCAAGAAGGTTAACTTGGGGTTAAGCATTGGCTCACGGAGAACATCAAAGCGGCCGTGCGGCGGTGAAAGTGATCGCGATCAAACATCAGAGCAGCCGCGAAAGTGAAAGTGATCGCGATCACGCGCGGCGCGTGCCCGCACGCATGCACTGTAGCTCTAGGCTGGCCATGGTAGCACTTTTTTGAGCCCTCACAAAAAGTCCTAAAAAGGGCGGCAAAGTGTATGTCTGGATTTGAACTGTTACATTTTCTACAAAGTTAAAAACACTATTCCGTTTTATCTCACCACACAAGGTTATAATGAGCACTGTAATCAGGGCTGTGTGAAGTGGAAGGGGTAGCATTTCTAGGGGCGGCCTTAGGGAATGTTGTTGCTGACTCGAGGTAAATCAGGGGTGGGTGATTCATATCGCCCAACGCCCGAGACAGCATGATTTCTCGCAAGGGCAGGTTTTAATGACTGTTTTGTCCAAAGAACAAGTAGACATTAAATATGCTAAACTGATATGAAGTTATCCTCTGACCTTCAAATTGCTAAACAGCACAGGAGCACTGTGTTTAACCCAAACTTTAATAGTGTTTGCAGGGAGTCGAAGGGACAAAAACAGCTTTCAGAGACTTGCCTGTTATTGTAAATTAGATAAAATCTGGGCTATTGGAACGCTTGTGGGCTTGCCTGTTGTAAGTGAGACTAGAGCTATAGTTAGGGCCACTGGAATTATGCAGCAGGAGAGGGCCAAATTATGTGGCAGGGTTGAGAAAATTACATGGCAAGTAAAAGGCAAAATATGCAACATAATGCAGCACATATTGTAATAGAATTAGTTTATTGTTTCATCATTTTTAAACTTTCTAACACTCTGTGGGCATTACTTGCAACTCAGTACTAGTTTAGCATCCAAATACAGCAATAAGCAACTGAAGGTTGACTACTCCAGCTTTACAAAGAGGTTTGCACTGTGAGGCAAATCTATAATCATGTGAAAATCACCATGGTGGCTCAGTCACATAATACCAGTAGCCCTGGCTATAGTCTCTGTGAGAGCCTGAGGTCGCATCATGTAGCAGATGTCAATGGATGGCTTTTGTCCTGACTTAAAGAAATCACCCTCAGTCTAGCGCCCCAGTGCTGCTTTAAAGTCATATTTGGTGCTGCACATAACAGCTTCCAAAACCCCTCATAGTTTCAAGTGCAAGGTTTTGGTGACATCGTATTAATGACAGTAAGACTTTTAGTTTGTGGTAAATGTATCACTGTAAACCTGCCTGCAAAAGCAAACTCTACCTTGTACGTTTTGTTTTCTTTTTCTGGCCTGATTCCCAGGTGCTGTTGAAGGAATAAATCAAAGCTATAGGGGGAAGAAAAAGACCTAGTGCAGGCAGTGGTTTAGGAATTAGGGGCTCAGGAAAAGGAAAGTGATGGGGGTGGGCCTGTAGGCTGCATGGGAGCCCCACAGAAAAAGTAAGGCGCTTACATGTAGAGCTGGTTGAGACATTAGAGGCCGAGAACAGCAGTGCAGAGGCACCGGATGAAACAGACGGAAAGCAACTTGTGAAGGGAGGGCCCAAGAATTGCATGACAAGAGGAATCAAGGCGCTTCACTGCAAGCCTCGGATGTGAAGGGAGAGGAGAGGAGAAGAGTGGAGCGACCTCGGTTCAGCACGAGAGGCCCAAGGGTGGAGCAAAAGAAAGGGCAGGAGGATCAGAAGGCTGAACAAGTAAGAGGTTTACCCGTAAAACTCCAGTTCTTAAAATCCATGTGCACACTATTGGCACTGTGATTTCCGGAGTATTATCTCCATAAAGCTATGCGTCCTATGTAATACAAGCAGTAAAGGATCACTGCCTGCATCATGCCTCACATTTTAAAACAATCAGTACCTGTGGTGAGCAGAGCCATTCATAACTCGTTTCTCCTGGCTGGACTCGACTGCCCGGGCAGGTTCAATAATCATAAACAATCTCCTCTGCATCCTGAAAGAAGTTGTCATGTGTGCGTGGCTGGAGTGATCTCGGCCTGGAGTTTCAGTGTCTGCTGAGCAACTCCCTAGAGCTTTATTAACCAATAGGGAGCTGCTGAAGGCGTACGCGACAGGTAACAGGCATTAAGAGTCCAGCCTTCTTCCGCTCCTCAAGGGGCTCTCGAACTTGCTCTGAGGGAGGGGGAAGGGGCTCTCTAACTTGCTCTGAGGGAGGGGGAAGGGGCTCTCTAACTTGTTCTAAGGAAGGGGGAAGACGTTAACCGCGGAAATAAAGACAGCTCATGGAGAGCCCTGTTTGCTTTTTTTTATTATTAGTGAAAGCTTGAAAGTTGAAATTCAGTCACCAGCCAGCCAGGAGTTCATGCGTTTTCGAATGGGTGAGAGTGAGAGGCTGAGCAGCACAGACAACGTGGGAAAAGTAAAGCCGTCTTACTCTGTGTATTTTTTAAAAATTACGTTCACCACCACTGCCTCCTGAAAGAAATGTATAGCCCCGGCCCTGACAATAAAGTACCGGTGCTTAGCACCGGAAAGCACCGCCACAAATTAAGCACTGGGGTTGGGACATAAACCATCCCACTTTGTTCCAGTTCCAAGTTCTTCTTGACCCAAGAATAAGTGTTCAGCAGAGTACACGAAGAACTGCTGCCAGCCCAGGGCTGGTGTCTGCATGATAGTCAGACTCCCAGAGGCGAGGGGCATCCACCAACAAGGACTGCTGAGCTGTTCAACCCAGCAGCCTGCGTTACATGGTGCAAGGGTGCCTGCATTGGTGGGGTGGTTGTTGCTTGGTACTTGGCTTACTACTGTTTCTTTTTTGGCAGTAATAACTCTCACACGTAATTTGGCTCCACCTCCTATTGGTGGAGACATGTAGGTCTACACTTTTGAGTAACTTTACACTCTGATTTTGTAAATAGCTAAAAGTACTAAAGTTACTAAAAAATGTAAGAGTAAATTTCATGTATAAATTACGCACTAGCCCCTAAAGTATTTCATTATACAATAGAGGTTTTATTTATTTTATTTCTCATTTTTACAGTGCAACTTCACCAAACAGGTGTCAGTGGACAGTATAATGCCACAACTGGTGGGGTTGGGTTAACCCCTTATGGGGAACAACGTTTACAACGCAACTTTTACAACGCACTACACTTACAACGCATTTTTTACAACGCAACATCCACTACAACGCATTCCATTACATAGCATGACACTACAACGCATTTTTAAAAACTACCTTTACAACGCATTCCATTACATCGCATACTACCTTTACAACGCATACCATTACAACGCATAATATTACACTACACTATCCAACACTTACCCTACTGTTGCACCCCCTGGAGTTAGAATAGTAATTTTTACCCCTATACTATCCAACACTTACCCTACTGTTGCACCCCCTGGAGTTAGAATAGTAATTTTTACCCCTATACTATCCAACACTTACCCTACTGTTGCACCCCCTGGAGTTAGAATAGTAATTTTTACCCCTATACTATCCAACACTTACCCTACTGTTGCACCCCCTGGAGTTAGAATAGTAATTTTTACCCCTATACTATCCAACACTTACCCTACTGTTGCACCCCCTGGAGTTAGAATAGCAATTTTTACCCCTATACTATCCAACACTTACCCTACTGTTGCACCCCCTGGAGTTAGAATAGTAATTTTTACCCCTATACTATCCAACACTTACCCTACTGTTGCACCCCCTGGAGTTAGAATAGTAATTTTTACCCCTATACTATCCAACACTTACCCTACTGTTGCACCCCCTGGAGTTAGAATAGTAATTTTTACCCCTATACTATCCAATACTTACCTTAAATGCAATTTAATATTATGCATTGTAATGGTATGCGTTGTAAAGGTAGTATGCGATGTAATGGAATGCGTTGTAAAGGTAGTTTTTAAAAATGCGTTGTAGTGTCATGCTATGTAATGGAATGCGTTGTAGTGGATGTTGCGTTGTAAAAAATGCGTTGTAAGTGCATGCGTTGTAAAAGTGTGCGTTGTAACGACATACATCCACCCCTTATATATAATTTACATGTAAACAATGAAGGCATAAACTCAAAAATGGATAATGAAAACAATTAAAAGCAGTCTCAAAATGAAACAAAGAGGTAAGAGTCAATAAAGACTGCTGAAGGCTGATACTGCAAGTAATTAAGAGCATAAAAAAGGAAGGAGACACAGGGGGTATATTTACAACCCCCCACACTTTTTTTGACACTTCGGTGGTGCTGTGTGCTGACCAATATATAGGAGGCCACACAAAGCCACTTTGTGTGACTTTACATGTCCTTCTAAATATGGCCCTCATTCACACAGTATTCTACGTTAAGGGGCATATCATGGGTGTTGCTGTGTGTGTTCCCTCAAAACACTCATGGCTTTTGACACTGCCCGAGATTTAGAAAGATTGGTAAGTCTGAGGCAGCACCAAAAACGCCTTTCAAGGGAAGGCATTATTTGTCCTTGCTTTTTGCTCTTTCTTAATACCATTGATGATTGTTTTTGTGTAGAAAGGGGACACCTTCCTGTACAAAATCAATCAATTCAGGCGATTGCCACTTTCTATGTGTGCTGCTAGGGTCTTGGTCTAGAAAGCATGTTTTTGTTTATTTGGTGTAAATCCGTTCAGTAGTTTTTGAGAGATATTGAAATTTACAGATATCGATATTTAGGAATTCTGCCATCTGATTGGCTGAGGCGTTACGTGCACGAGCTTGCTGCTTATTGGTTGTGAGCGCTGCGAGCGGTTGCAACTAGGAAGTGTTGGCTGCCATTTCGTGATTCCGTTGAAGCGAGTAAGGGGAAAAAAGACCGAAAAGAGTAGGAAAGAGGAGGGTAGGAGCGCTGTGAGGTCTGTGGGGTGGTTAGGGTGTGCTACACAGGGAGTGTGAAGCGATGTATTCACCCTTACCGGTGTGAAAGTGCTGTTTTGCCCAGAGTGAGACGGTGCTAAGGTGAGGTGCCGGTACACTCGGGATGAAACCGTGAGCTGATTGCTGTAAACTGATGTGCTTTGGGCGCTGTAGGATACTGGCTGCTGTAGCATAGCTGTGCAAGTGGTGTTAGTATGGGTTTAGAGTATAGCGGTGTGAGCTCTGTGGGGTGGTTAGGGTGTGCTATACAGGGAGTGTGAAGCGAAGTATTCACCCCTAGCGGTGTGAAAGTGCTGTTTTGCCCAGAGTGAGCTGGTGCTGAGGTGAGGTGCCGGTACACTCGGGGATGAAACCGTGAGCTGATTGCTGTAAACTGATGTGCTCTGGGCGCTGTAGCATACTGGCTGCTGTAGCATAGCTGTGCAAGTGGAGTTAGTATGGGTTTAGACTATAACGCTGTGAGCTCTGTGGAGTGGTTAGGGTGTGCTATACAGGGAGTGTGAAGTGAAGTATTCACCCCTAGCGGTGTGAAAGTGCTGTTTTGACCAGAGTGAGATGGTGCTGAGGTGAGGTGCCAGTACACTCGGGGATGAAACCGTGTGCTGATTGCTGTAAACTGATGTGCTCCTGGGGCTGTAGCATACTGGCCGCTGTAGCATAGCTGTGCAAGTGGTGTTAGTATGGGTTTAGACTATAACGCTGTGAGCTCTGTGAGGTGGTTAGGGTGTGCTATACAGGGAGTGTGAAGTGAAGTATTCACCCCTAGCGGTGTGAAAGTGCTGTTTTGACCAGAGTGAGATGGTGCTGAGGTGAGGTGCCAGTACACTCGGGGATGAAACCGTGTGCTGATTGCTGTAAACTGATGTGCTCCTGGGGCTGTAGCATACTGGCCGCTGTAGCATAGCTGTGCAAGTGGTGTTAGTATGGGTTTAGACTATAGCAAGAGTGGGAAGCAAACTACTCACCCCAACCAGTCTGAAGACTCGAATGGAGTGTTTTAGCAAGCAGGAATAAAGAAATAATCTTGAAGAATATATTGCAGAATGTTGCAATGCCACAGAAGACAAATGGTGAAATCAGGTGTGTTTAAGAAAGTGGTTGTGTGGGATAAAGCGATGGAGTCTTCAAGTTATATAAAAAGTGTCTTTATGTAAGTGCCATAAATGGAACCACTGGTGCAAGAGCTAAGGCCTCCAGCTGATGCAAACTGCAACCGCTTCTGCTGTATTCAATGCTAAGCTTCTGCATCAGTCAATTCCTCATTACATGTTACAGTTCCATGTGACATAAACAATACCTATTAGACATGAATGACTGTAAATTGTAGAATGAAAATAAAGGTAGGATACGATTACCACACTGTGCCAACCAGTTCCTAAACAATGCAGTGTTTTTTGATCTTGATCGCCAGTTCGTGAGCAGAGGCTGAGGATGAGATAATTTGTGTGAGAGGGCTTCGTGGATAAGAGGCAGGCAGAGAGACGTGTGTACAAAGAATAGATATGCTTTCAAAATGGATGTCGGGTTTAGGCTAATTTAGCAAGTAAATAGCGTATTTGCATAGGCCATTCATCATCCATCCCTGGTTAGTGCGGAGAGGTAAGGGCCATTAATGAAAACAGAGTTTAAATGGCTAAGCATACATAGAAAGTTATTTTATGAAAATAGTTCAATTGAAGTGTATTAAAAAAAGTAATAGGAAAACGTCAAAAAAATTGGAAAAAATCAATCCAAGAATAAAGTGAATTTCTTACAAGCCTTGGAGATTGCAGTATGGAAGTTCTTCAGTGGCTTGAGATGCGTAATGTTCCAAGAGGCGATTGTTGCCATCGTGTGAGAAAAGCGAAGTGATCCAATTCATATCCTCGAAGGGACAGTAATGTTCCTCGAATGTTGGAGCGGCAATTTGAATTGGCAGGCAATCTGCGATGTTCTCAAAGGTCGCACGTTGCAGGAGATCTTTCGCGGCTGCGCAGAAATCCCATTCCGCCAGGATACCTTTTTGCGTTGCCCCCGCCATTGCTCCAATGCCCAAACAATCACGTTCATGGTTTTCAAGATACTCCATTACCTGCTGGATATCGGGAGCGTTTGGTGGGATGTTGGCAAGGCATAGATCCATTCGCCAGTCGATTGGGCAAGTTTTGAAATAAAAAGATGGTTGCACGCAGATTTTATATGTGTAAATAAATGTAATGTTGTAGCTGGCTCCGATAATAGATAGAGGCAGGCACCCAAAAAGTTTTTTTTTCACGGTATTGATGTAGGTTCGCCTAGATGCGTATTCTGTCGGACATGCTTGTTACCACAGGGAGTGTAGCCATTTTTAACAAGCTAAAATAGTAGTAGGATGGCCGCAAACAGAGCGAGAACTATGGGCACTGTTGCTGCTATTCCAGAGATGATCGAATGAATGAAGTCTGGTATTAGACTAAAAACAGTTTGAAAGCCTGTGAGAAGGCCGGAGGAGACAATGTTAAAAAAGTGTGCCAGACCTTAAATGTCAGATGTGTTGAAAATTGTGTAACAATTCACAAAGTGTAATGGGAGGTTCGTATTTAAAAGGGAGTGTATTTTACTTGAAGTTCGTGCTATCTGCAGTCGATAAATTACTTTTGGAGAAGTGAGGGACACTTCTGTTTGAATCAAAAGCGCTTTCAGTTTGCTCCGTTTAATAAAATCTGTTTTCAAAGTAGGTATTGAAGGCCAAGTTGAACTTTGGGAGTTACTTTGTGTGGGTGGGAATAGAGATTGCCAGAGGAAGTTATCTGGATTGAAATAGTAAGGACATACAGTATGCCAGCTCACATTGTGTAGCAGTCCATGTTATTAAGAAGCAGATAACTGCCGTTAGAAAGCTGTGTGAATGTTGGTCTGATTGTGGGAGTTGGCGTGCTTTTAAGAAAGCACGCACAATTGGGGGCTGTAAGCTTAGAAGCGTCGTGCAGTTGGACATTCTTGCATAGTAATGAATGATTGCCATTGTGGTCCCACTTTTCACCTGTGAGAAAAACTTCGGTATCCTCTTTAAGACAGCGATATGTAAATGGGAGAAACCACTGCTCGTGAATAAACGCGCTACCTTATATAATCACATACAACATGACAAACAACATGAACACCTAGCAGACACAACAACACTACGTACTGTGGAAACCGTGGCTAGCCATGTAAACAAACCAAACATGGCATGGCACCTCTGCCACACAATGCAGAATGCGGGGAGAGATGGGAGCAAAGTATGTGCGAAGGTGGCAAGTGATTCTCGATTATAAAAGTATACAATGCAAAGTGTTGAGGGGATGTGCCAGACAGACTTGAGTATGCAGAGCACAGACATTTTACATGTCAACATACACTGATGGTCTATTAAGTGAAGTCAACAGTGGACGCAACCATGATAGCCAGTCAGTCCAGTCCAGTCAGTAGGGAAGATTACGAAAACATAGCGCGTACGTTCCCCCTCCCCCTCAAATCTTTAGCGTAGTGGGCTGGCTCGGCGTACGCAAGGCTAGCGTAGGGGTATGAATAAAAGGCACGTTTCTCTGGGTGTGGTTCTCTTCCGGAATGGCGAACATGTCTGTCATGTCTGCGCAGCTTACACCGCCACAAGGCTGATGCTGTGAGTAAAGGTGGCTGCGGAAATAATGCTCTCAGCCTGCTGCTACCCAGAAACCGTCATGGCCGCTGCGACACACATATGCCCCACAGTTCACCTTTTGACACCGTCGTATGTGAAAGAAGGCCCACCGCGTGCTGGCGGAAGCTTTTGGGCAGAGGTCTGCGAGCTGGGAAGGCTCCTGAGATCAACGCTGGCTATCGTGACACAGGCAGACAGCGCCCAGCCTGAGGCCCATCACCATGAAGTGCTCTGTATACTACTAACACAGTAGTCGAAGAGGTACCATCAGTGGAACGGTGTCTTGATCCCACAATGGCGATGTTAGAACTGCATCTGAGAGTGCAGATGAAGGTACTCCTTTCGACCAGTTGTAACCAACTCTTGGTCCCAACAGTGGAACAGTGTCTTGATCCCACAATGGACAATGTTAGAACTACATCTGAGAGTGGAGATGAAGGGACTCCCTTTGACCAGGTGCAAGCAACTCTAGGTCCCAACAGTGGAACGGTGTCTTGATCCCAGAATGGACGATGTCCGATATTACCTGCTGCTTGGTTTTTAGAGAACTCCCTCTGTTGAGGTGCATCAGAGTCTGTGCTTCCGTAGCTAAGTGCTGCACATGCATTGGGCTTGGATGACTGCAGTCACTGGAGTACACCGCGGTACAGCAGGTCCGAAGAGTGAAACGGGGTCTTGATCCTACAATGTACGATGTTAGAACTGCATCTGAGAGTGGAGATGAAGGTACTCCCTTTGAATAGGTGCAACCAACTCTACTTCCCAACAGTGGAACGGTGTCTTGAGCCCAAAATGGACGATGTACGATATTACGTGCTGCTTGGTTTTCAAAGAATTCCCTGCGTTGAGGTGCATCAGACTCTGTGCTTCCGTAGCTAATGGCTGCACATAATTATTGGGGTTGGGTGACTGCAGTTGGTGGAGTACACCACGGTACAGCAGGTCCAAACAGTGGAACGGGGTCTTGATCCCACAATGGACAATGTTAGAACTGTATCTGAGAGTGGAGCTGAAGGTACTCCCTGCGACCAGGTGCAAGCAACTCTAGGTCCCAACTGTGGAACGGTGTCTTGGTCCTACAACGGACGATGTTAGAACTGTATCTGAGAGTGGAGATGAAGGTAGTCCCTTCGACCAGATGCAACCAGCTCTAGGTCTCAACAGTGGAACGGTGTCTTGATCCCAAAATGGACGATGTCCGATATTACTTGCTGCTTGGTTTTGAGAGAACTCCCTCCGTTGAGGTGCATCAGACTCTGTGCTTCCGTAGCTAACTGCTGCACATGATTATTGGGCTTGGTTGACTGCAGTCGGTGGAGTACACCGTGGTACAGCAGGTCGGAACAGTGAAACGGGGTCTTGATTCTGTGATTGAGGATGTCAGAAGTTAAAATTTGTGATGATTTCTGTGTACCCACTCCGATCAGGTGCAACCAACTGCGTGCTTCCGAATCCAGCGGCATGTGGCTGTGAGGCATTAATGACCACTGCCTCTGGCCTACAGTGCGGTCAGCAGGGCTCACAATTCAGATCGAGTGGTGATTGTTTAATTACAGAATCCAGTAGGCAACTAACTACAACATCTATTGAAATATACACAATAGCCTTTTAGTATACTTGCTTGAAGAAGTTTTTTAAGATGACTTATAGGTCTAGTACAATGACCAAATTCTTCTTGGTAGTGGTAAAGAACACTGAATAACAGTGTACACAGTGGACAACAGAGATCGCAATTCGAATTGTTTTGATTTATTTATTGCAGAGATTTGTTTAATTTATGTTGTTGTATTTTGTGACGAGGACGTGTGAAAAAGTATTCATGGAAGACTGTGCTCACTACGGCCTTCAATTTACACTGTAGACAGCAGTGTTCACAATTCAAATCGAGTCACTATTGTAGATGACGCGGTCTTGTAGGCAAAAGACATTGCTCCAGTGCGCTTTGTCCGCACCACGCATACACATCATTGCAGAGTCCGCACACGGTTTTTGCTGGTTCACGTATGGCAAACTGGGCCGCTCAAGTCAACGCCACGTGGCTGTGGGCCCTTGCTGATCGCTCTCTGGCCTACACTGCAGACAGCAGTGTTTACAATTCAGATCGAGTAGCTATTGCAGATGATGTAGTGTTGAAGGCAACAGACATTGCTCCTAGTACGGCCCGACCGCAGCACGCATCATCGCTGGCTGTGCACATGCTGAATGCATTTGATGTGGCTATCTAAGTGCACTAGACCTGATGGACAATTTATGATACAATCTTTTTGTGTATTATTTAAGATCTACTGCCTGTATCTTAGTATACCACAAGTTATGGTTGTTTTACGATAGAATCTTTACTGTATTATTTCACATCTAGTGTCCCTACCTTACTGCAGCACAAACTATTGACCCATTTATTATTGAATCTCTGTGTGTGATCCAATGATTACTGTTGTAGTTGATGCTAGCAGCAACTATTCCCTGAGGGCTGGTTTACACTCACCCCACACGCATCCAGCACAGACGTCACTGGATATGTGACCCTGGTAATAAAAAGGAGTCGCGCGCACGTGCCCGTACCCGCTTCCACTATCTATCTGTGTCCGTGTGTTCATTATGTATGCATGATACTGCCCCTGGGCCGTACCACATTACATTGTGCTGTGGACAGCATATGCAACCATGTTACCTCTGGCAGTGGAGAAAAGTTCTGTTATGTAGCTTTTATATGCATGGCTATCACAGGTGGAAGGCTGCTCTACAGAGCATGAATATTGATGAAGATGATGGTTGCATGTTGTGTGTACTGTCAGATATGTGTGCATAGTAAAAAGTTTTCAAAAAAGCTCTGTAAGCAGAAGAGGAGTCTCTCATCAAACGCTGTAGAGAGAATGGCGAAAATGGGTGGGGTCCTCCAACTGTTACAATGGGAAATGTTATAAACCAATCAAATGCTTTTCTTTAAGGTCACATGGAAATCGCGCAGCGAGCGCGCAAGGAGGCCGCACCCGACGCGATTTTGAAAAAATATTACCATAATATAAGTTTATTACAGTTAGAAATATATAAATGTTTAAAATATTTTAGATTATCGCTTGCTCTCATATACACTTTAAACTTATTTAGATATAGTTGTGAACCGAAAAAAAAATGAGGGTATTGCGTTCCCGGCGCGACACCATACGTCAATGGCGTAACACAGGGCCTGGCAACGTGCACTCTCCGCATACGCAACGTGCAGCGGGCGTGACCCCATACGTACATGACGTAAGGGACAGCTTGGTACTGCGTACCCATCGCATACCAAAGTAGCATCTGGCGCGACCACATGCGTATATGATGTTACGCGGGACGCGGTGCCACGAACCCGTCGGATACGAAATGCACATCCTTACGAGTTTAGCAATATGGCTGATAGGATTCGCGTGCTGATGGAGCTTGGTACACTACCGGTACGGGACTTCAGTTTTCTAAAAAGAAAAAAAAAAAGATATACATAATTTTTTTTAAGATATAAAACATTACATATTTTTCAAATTAAAAACAAAAAAGGATAAGAGAGTTCCAAAATATTTTTTTTAAAATGGAAAAAATTTAGGTTTTATAGATATTAAAATATGAAATTAACATTTAAAAAACCATTGAAATTCACTGAAAAAAACATAGGTTTTACAGATGTTATAGTTAGGAATTAGCATTTAAAAAACCTTAGAAATTCACTGAAAAAACAATAGGTTTCAGGGACGTTATAGTTAGTTGGACATTTGACTCATATACAGCCAGAGTAATTCGCCCGTTATAGTTAGTTGAGCTAACTATAACTCGCGCCCGCAATGCACTGGTGATGACGTCACATATTATATCACTCATAACATGGTCAGTGACATCACTGATGACATCACTGATGACATCTCAAATTACATCACTGATGACATCACTGATGACATCATCCACCTGATTATCTGATGCACATACTGATGACCTAATATAAACTTTGATACACGCACTCTAAAATACAGACTACTATTTTTGAAACCATACACACAACAATGCCAGATACTACATACCACCCGTATTTCCTAGGTCTACACTCACATCCACTCACCTATACATGCATTTACTCATCAATACAGTACTATAATATGCACTCATACACCTATACATACAGTCACAGTCCGCCACTCATCCATAGAGTTACTCACACACCTAGTCAGTCGTGCAAATAAGCAATCACATACCCATTTACTCATGTATACAGTTATACACACCAACTGCGTTATTTATACACACACCACATCACTTATTTATACAGATACTAACACATACTTACTGTCTTATACAATCACTGATACAAGCACACACTTTTATACACCCACTCCTTCAAATAACTTACTCTCACGTATAGTCATTTATATACTCCAACACTCACATATACTGCCTTAAAACATATGTAGTTACTCACACATATACCAGTGAGACATTAATTCACTTACCAACACACCCATACACACACTAACTCACCCATACGGCCCTTCCCAGATGTACTTTTGAATCCATACAACCAGTGAATCACCCACTCAGACATGTATGCACAGAGTCGCACACCCCCCCACCCACCCATACAGACACTCAGGCACTCATACAGATACTCAGACAACAAATCAATAACCCATATAGACACTCATGTAGCTACTCACCAACCCATGCAGCCGCTTATACACCAACTGAGACACTAATACAGACTTTCACACAGTTTAGTCACTAACCCATACATTCAGTAACACATATTCAATCACTAAGTTATACAGTCAGGCCCGCACCTACTAAATAATCCATTCAGGGACTTGTAAATTCACTCTTTCTTCAATACACCTTGGTATAGATATATATGAAAAATATTTAAACTTTACAGAAACAAACATTCACTGGATGATGTCATCAGTGATGTCATTTGAGATGTCATCAGTGATGTCACTGACAATGTCATGAGTGATGTAATATGTGACGTCATCACCAGTGCATTGCGGACGCGCGAGTTATAGTTAGCTCAACTAACTATAACAGGCGAATTTCTCTGGTTTTATATGAGTCAAATGTCCAACTAACTACAATGTCCCTGAAACCTATGTTTTTTTCAGTGAATTTCTAAGGTTTTTTAAATGCTAATTCCTAACTATAACGTCTGTAAAACCTATGGTTTTTTCAGTTTATATAATATAAACGCTGTGAGAGGAGGAACTAACCTGGTAAAAGGAGGAGGAGTTAAGAACTCAATGTCTTAATAAACTCCAGGTGAATTAATCATACCTATGATTCCGGCACTGATGAAAGCCGTATCCCGGCTAGAAACGCGTCTGCCCCAGCGTTTCACGGATTTCTTTGCACGCTTCATTTGCTGTATTAAAATCGGTTAAACCCCGGAGCTGTGTCCTGCCTACTTTGTATCAAGCAAGTAAGCATTTCGTGTGGATGTATAGCCGGCATTGTTGACACCGGCATAGGACACGCCCTCTCGATCAGGCGCTCTGCGTTAGTCAACGAACTCTCTTGGACGGCGCAACGAAATTGCACACGCAGAGCCCCCCCAAGCGGGTAATTGCCACGGAGCAGTACTTCACTGCAAGGGGAGAGAGGAGGCAAAACTGTATTGCCTGAGAAGGGGCTACGTAAGGCATGAATCGGACAAATTTCTGTCGTGGCAAGCTGCGGCGAAACATGTGGAATATCGCCAAGGTTGGGGACACCACTGTGTGTTTTGGACTTTCTTGATCACTTGATTAAGTCTCCACGAGTAACTACATGAACCAGCATGCAGCCTGCTTTTAAACGCTGTGAGAGGAGGTACTAACCTGGTAAAAGGAGGAGGAGTTAAGAACTCAATGTCTTAATAAACTCCAGGTGAATTAATCATACCTATGATTCCGACACTGATGAAAGCCGTATCCCGGCTAGAAATGCATCTGCCCCAGCGTTTCACGGATTTCTTTGCACGCTTCATTTGCTGTATTAAAATCGGTTAAACCCCGGAGCTGTGTCCTGCCTACTTTGTATCAAGCAAGTAAGCATTTCGTGTGGATGTATAGCCGGCATTGTTGACACCGGCATAGGACACGCCCTCTCGATCAGGCGCTCTGCGTTAGTCAACGAACTCTCTTGGACGGCGCAACGAAATTGCACACGCAGAGCCCCCCCAAGCGGGTAATTGCCACGGAGCAGTACTTCACTGCAAGGGGAGAGAGGAGGCAAAACTGTATTGCCTGAGAAGGGGCTACGTAAGGCATGAATCGGACAAATTTCTGTCGTGGCAAGCTGCGGCGAAACATGTGGAATATCGCCAAGGTTGGGGACACCACTGTGTGTTTTGGACTTTCTTGATCACTTGATTAAGTCTCCACGAGTAACTACATGAACCAGCATGCAGCCTGCTTTTAAACGCTGTGAGAGGAGGTACTAACCTGGTAAAAGGAGGAGGAGTTAAGAACTCAATGTCTTAATAAACTCCAGGTGAATTAATCATACCTATGATTCCGGCACTGATGAAAGCCGTATCCCGGCTAGAAACGCGTCTGCCCCAGCGTTTCACGGATTTCTTTGCACGCTTCATTTGCTGTATTAAATTCAGTTAAACCCCGGAGCTGTGTCCTGCCTACTTTGTATCAAGCAAGTAAACACCAAAACTTCTCTCCCAGGTAGGAAAAAAGCGACAACTCTGCTCCGGGGATTGGAAGGCAAAATCAGCTGTTTATTATTTTAGCACAGGAAAGCAGGAGCCATGAAACGCTGGGGCAGACGCGTTTCGCATAATAGCTTCTTCAGTGCCGGTTTCGATGGCTGCTTCTTCTTACCGGGGGGCCAAACGAGCAGGTCTAAATACCGTTGGTCACTCCCCATCAGGTGATCTCTCGCCCCTCCTCTCACCACGATGTTAGTGTGTCCTGTGCTACACCCAACCAGGCAGATGCATGCTGGGGCTAGGAGTCCTCAGAGGTAGCCCATACAGTGACGGGGCATATCCTGACCATAAGTAGGGTCCCAACGAGTTGGCAAAGGGTCCCAGCTCCGCCACAGGTACCCAGAATGGTGAAGCCTTCCTGTGTCCCCTTTTCAGGCAACCCTTGTTGCCTCCTCTCTCCCAAGATTGGGGGGCGTTGCGAATGCAGTTTAATGCAATACCAAAGTTCACAGGCTTTAGCGCAAAGCACCAGACCGAGAGGGCAGTTGTCACAGTCAGCGCCTGTTGCTGACGTTAAATACAAACACCAGAACTTCTCTCCCAGGTAGGAAAAAAGCGACAACTCTGCTCCGGGGATTGGAAGGCAAAATCAGCTGTTTATTATTTTAGCACAGGAAAGCAGGAGCCATGAAACGCTGGGGCATATATATATATATATATATATATATATATATATATATATATATATGCCATCAGTGATGTCATTTGAGATGTCATCAGTGATGTCATGAGTGATGTCACTGACCATGTCATGAGTGATGTAATATGTGACGTCATCAGCAGTGCATTGCGGGCGCGCGAGTTATAGTTAGCTGAACTAACTATAACGGGGCAATTTCATTGGTTTTTTACGAGTAAAATGTCCAGCTAACTATAACATGTGTGAAACCTATGGTTTTTTCACTGAATTTCTAAGGTTTTTTAAATGCTAATTCCTAACTATAACGTGTGTGAAACCTATGGTTTTTTCAGTGAATTTCTAAGGTTTTTTAAATGCTAATTCCTAACTATAACGTGTGTGAAACCCATGGTTTTTTCAGTGAATTTTCAAGGTTTTTTAAATGCTAATTCCTAACTATAACGTGTGTGAAACCCATGGTTTTTTCAGTGAATTTGCAAGGTTTTTTAAATGCTATTTTTTTCTTTTATTCTTCATTTTTTTCAAACATATTTTTAATTTAATTTTCTTATCTTTTATAAAGACTATGCTTAAATTTTTAAAATCCTTAAATATTTTTTTTATATATATTTTTTAAAATAAACATGTAAAATGTATTTCCAGATTATTTTTTATTTATTTTTTTTTTTTTTTATAGTACGCGTACCGTAAGCTCACGGTAAGCGTACGGTTTACGCAACGTCCGTAATCTATCTACGCTGCTTGCGCATAGTTACGTACTTTGCGTAGCCGCGCGTACTGCGCGTGGGACGCGTGCGCGCTTACGCAACACGCGCACGTTACGCGGAAGTGCCGGGAAATGACTGTTATGCGCATGCGCGCAAGCGCGTGTCTTTTTTACGCGCATGCGCACTTTTGCCGTAAGCGTACCGTAAGCGTACCGTAAGCGTACGGTAGGTCATGTGATCTTGAAACACAACTTTTGATTGGTTGAAACTACTTTCAGTTCTAGAACTCTCCTACACCACACCCATTCCCCTCATTTCTGCTTGTGATCCCTTGGGAGAAGGAGCTGGTTTGTCTTTGGGATACGATGGCAGAACAGCAGAGCTCTTCTGAGAGTGAGGCTAGCACCAGCAGCACTGTCTTGAGGCAGAGAGCGAGGAAAGTAAAGCCTTCTTACGTTTGGGAGTATTTTACTTTTCCAGAAGGCCAGCAAAAGGTGAATGCACCCTTAGTTACTTGCAAGCTGTGTAAGCGTGTACTTTCTAGAGGTAATCCTAACAGGAAGTATTCCTTTGGGAATCACACCATGAAGAGACACCTCCAGGAAGTACACAGAAGGACACATGGTCATCTTTTTGGAGGTAACTCTTCAGAAAGACGAGCCAGTACATCCACAGCAGCTCAGCCTGGACCATCATCTGCAGGGCAGACTCCTTCTTCTGCAGGTCAGGTGAGCCCTTCATCTGTGGGGGGAGAATCTCCTTTTGCTGGCCCTCTGGAAATGAACCTTCGATTTCGGAAGGTTGATATTCATTGCACATTTTGTAAAGGTCTAATTTGTCATAGGGAGACCAGTGTTTCCCTAGTGAACAACAAAATAGATCAGCACATTTGTAGCTTTGAATGATTTTCCCATGCTTCCTTTCCTCTGTCCCTGCATGAACACAACGGTTCTTTTAAGAGCCAACCTTATCTTCCATCTTTTTTTTACTTGTTTTTAAAAACTTTTTTTTTTTTTTTTTTACCGTACGCGTACGGTAAGCGTACCTTTTTTTTATTTTTTAAAAAAAACCACTAAAAATCATTTATCTCATTACAAAGTCCTTGAGAGACTACAATTTTTATTATTGACTTACCATACTCACTCAAAAAAATATTTATTCATTTGTTTTTTTAAAAAATAGTTTTTAAAATGGTTGTAGTTTCCGAAAATTTTCTATATCGATCTGAAAATAAAGAAAAAAGTATTAATATTTTTTATCCATTTTATAATACAATACACATATTTACATTTTTTACAAAAAAATATTTTTGCCTTATTTTTGCTGTTTTCAGAATATATTGCATTTCACTATTAATTGTGAAAGCAATTGCATTCATCATTTTACAGCGGGCAAAAAAAATTAACAATCACAAAGATTGTATTAAAAAAGCCCAGAATGTCTTCTCACTTAAACTTATCATTACAGAAATGCATATTATTCTAAAAAAATATCATCTAAAAACAATACTTTTTTCTTTAAAATACCGTCTGATATGTTTGTTTCAGAAGTATAATCACAATATTATATCTCAAATAACTCCAAAATACATCTGATTTTATTTCCTTTAGGCCAAATAGTATTTTTTTTTTTTCCTGGAATAAATTTCCAAGGGAAAACCATTAAAATTCTAAAGTTTAATCTGTCCAGATCTCACCAATTCTCTGTAACATTTTGGTTCACGAAAATTTTTTGAATAATTTATTTAGTCCACAATAGAATTGCTTACTTTTCCACATGGCCAAATAGTAATTTTTTAAATCATTTTTGAAAAAATTTCCAATGGCAGTCCAATAGCATTCCATAATTTAAAATGTGCAGAAGTTACCGATTATCTCTAAATTATTGGTTTTTGAAAATTGCATTAAAATTTAAAAAAGTCCACATTACAATTGGTTATCTTTCCTTTAGGCCAAATGATAATTTTAAAAATCTTTTTTCTACAAAATTGCAATGGTAATCCAGTAAAATGGTAAAATTATTTTGTCCAGATCTTGCCAAATCTCTCTAAAATTTAGGTTTCAGGAAGATTAGATAGGAATTTGCTAAATCAAAAGGCAAACGTTGTTTGAAAATCAATTGGGAATCATTACACAGTGTCCAGCCTTTTTCACATTTTAGATAAACTGTGTAATGTCCAGAAGTAACAGTAGGTCCATCATGGAAAATTATTGCAACAGTTACAAAAGTTTTTCCTGAAATTGATAATTGCTGTCCTGTAAACTTCTTTATTAAAGTATCCAATTTTGATCCATCAGCTCTACATCGTTGCATCATTAAAATTACATACTGTCCGTATTCCCTTAAAATTAATGTTGATAACATGTCAGAATTACACTCACCACATTTCATGCTATGATTAGCATCTTTAACTAATTTTGCAAAAGTGACTGTTTTACTCTCTGGCAATGTCAAATAAATAAACCTTTCATTATCAACAATAGAGCCACATATATTATAACAATTATCACAACTATGTTCCCATTTATAAGAGAGACCAAAAAAAATGTCAATGGGAACTCCTTCTTCTTCCACTACCTGAAGAAAATACATCAAAAATTCGTGTGCATCTTGCTGTTCATTTTGAGAAAACTGTGTTCGTCCTGAACATACATCTAAAAGTTTTCTAATTTCAGTAGCACTTTCTATTTGAGTTTTATCTTTACTCAGCTTTTCAAAAAGGAGACTGAGCTCTGAACAGAATCTTTTTCCCTGATTTACTATTATCTGCTCTTGCAAACTTTCCAGATAAAATGCAACATTCAGCACTACATTAGCGTTGCAGTTGACACCAGAGCTATTTTCAAAATAACATCCTACAACCTGTTCTTCATTTTCCTTATTCTTTTTGCTTGCACTTACATCACTCCTCTTTTTTTTCCTCCTCTCTACATCTTCATTACAGATATTCTCATTTCTCCTTTTACGAGAAACTACACGTTTCTCCAACACAGGATACTGACCTAAATGAGGAGCATAGGTTCTTCTTAATCTATTATACTCCTTTACACAGTTTGTATCAGCACTAACTTTTGAATCATCAAAGTCAATCATGAATAAACCTGATAATGTTTTGACTCGTGACAAAGCTACATATGCCATACCTTCTTTGAACACAGTTGAACCAATGTTCACAAATGCACAATCTACAGTCAATCCTTGAGACTTGTGGATAGTTACAGCATATGCTAGTGAAAACGGAAACTGCTTCCTACGTACATATAAGTCTTTCACAAGCAGGAAACGAACTGAACAACGACAAATGTCTTTAACTTCCTCTATCTGATCAAATTTTATCTGTAAACATTCAATTTCTTCTTTTTTCTGATAATTAATAAAACCCACAACTCTTCCCATCGCTCCATTCACTAAGCCTTTCTCAACATCCAAATTTCTCCTTAAAAACACTCTACAGTTCATGCAAACATAAAGATTTTTTTCTAATCCTGCTGTTTTGGAGATGTTCTTCTCTAGTGAGTCCAATTTATTTTTCAGTTTGCCTGTTACTGTGACTGTAATTCTTCCATCCTCAATTTTGTCCACTGCTTCCAATTTCCTGATGTCTTCCTTTTCCAATTTCAAAAGCTCCTCATTAAATATTGAGCATTCACGTAGAGTTGGCATTAAGCAGATGACACTTTTGTTTTCTGCAATATTCTTGTATATTTTCTCTGCAACTATTTCTTCCTTTGGAAATAAATTATGTAGCAGCCGACTCTGTAATGCTTTTTTCCCAACATCTGTGAGTAGTCCAATCCTGATATCTTTCAGAATACTTCCATATTCTTCATCGTTTGCTTGCCTCATATTAGTTGTAAGTTCCTTGTACTCAAAGAAGGACCAAATATTTGTATTTCCAATGCTTCCCAATGACTTCTTTGTGTCTTCATGTGTCACAGTATTAAACACTGGTTGTCCTTTAACTGGAGTAAGTTGCAAAAGATCCCCAAAAACTATGACGTGTTTTCCACCAAATAACACGTCATAGTCTGTCTTCAAAATTTGCTGCATTCTTAAATGCACAAAGGCAAGCATTAAGTTTGATACCATGCTCACCTCATCAATAATGAGAACTTGCATCTTCTTCAATACTCGTGAAACTTCCAAGGATGCTTCTCCAGTTAGCTTGTTGAATTGTATTTTGTTCTCATGCTCCACTGGTAACATTAGCAAACGATGTAAGGTGATTCCTTTTATGTTATATGCTGCTAACCCAGTTGGAGCAGTAACCACACAAGACAAAGTAGAATCCGTTTTTTGCTTTAGGTAGCTTCTGATGACTTTAATTAGGAAACTTTTTCCAGTGCCAGCTTGTCCGCTTACATACATCCTGATTGGATGAAATGATGTGCATGAGCACTCTTTTTTGATATGTAGAAATCCGTGATCAATTTTGTTTTTGATCTCTTCATAAATTTGTTGCTGCTCTTGATTCAGTTGTCTTTCCAAATTTTCTAAGTCTATAAATTCTTCTTGAGCTTGATTCATAGCCGTTTCCACTTCATTCATGGCTATTGATGCTTCATTTTCAACGATTGGTTGTCCTAGGGGATCTTGACTGTGTGTTCCTGAACTTTGGCTGTCCTGAGAACTGTCTCTAGCTATTTCTGCTGCAATTGTAGTTTCCTGTTCAATTTCTTCATTTAACATTTGCAGATAAGTTGAGAATGTACTGCATTGTATGCTGTCTTTGCAAGCATTAAAAGAATCTTCATAGCTCTGGAATTCTCCCAGTAGTTCATCCTCTGTACGCCATGGTTTAAACAACTGTAAAAGAGCCAAGTAGTAAAATTCTTTCTTGTCGGTAGTGTCGCAACTCAGCTTCCGGTGATTTATCAAACTTCCTTTGGTTTGCTTCACCAAACATCCTTCTTCACCAACAACTTTATATTTTCCACTGTTGATGTCTTCTGCAGCTTTCCGTGAATAAATGTAGTTCTGTAACACTTCATAGAGACACATGTTCTCCAGATGATGACTTCTCTTGGGATAATATGTGTCCAACATGTTTGTTTTCAATATGTCTGTACTTTCTGGGTCATTCTCAGCCAAATATTCAATTTCTCCAACAGATTTCAGTACCCGATTTCTCATTGCTGCAAGGCCTAAACTTGCCCAAATTATTCTTCTTGACTTCGAGTAGAGACTTGCAGAAGATAACCTATCTGAACATTCGTAGGATCCAATTTCTCGATGCGATAACATCTTCAAACTGAAACTGTACAGCTTCTTACTGACAGTCTTCTCGTGAGAAATCTCTTCCCACATTTCCTTCAATTCTGTTTTTTCTGATTTCGTAATGTAAGACGTTACATATCGAGCAACAGCAATGGAATTGTCAGCAACATACTGTATATCCATGTTAGCGTTCCACATGGATAAAATGACTGGGTTGTAGTCATTTATATTTTTTGATTCTTCTTTTCTTTTAAGGTTGTAGGTATTCTTAGGTGATTTTCTTGTGATAGTATGTCTCACAGCTGACATAAAACTGTTGACTCTTCCATTTGTAAGAACAGGTCTAGGAAATCCAAATCGACATTTAGTGTAGTATTTTTCTTTGCTCTTGTATTTCCGTCGACAGTATTTTCCACACCGATGACTTTGGAAACGTAGAACTTGCTCCTTTAACTTGTTCTCTTCTGTGCTTTTAGGTATAGCACATGTTGCATATTCTTCAATGTAAGATAACACTGCTTCATCAGTATCTGTTCCAAACTTTGGGGCATCCTTGATCCACAGCAGCATATGAATATGAGGAGCACCTCTTGCCTGGTACTCTTTTCTCCAAAAGAAATCCACTACTTCTCCAAGGGGTGGATTTTTTTTATTGCAGATGAAGGACATCATAGCCTCAAATCTATGATTGAAATATCTGCAAACATTAACCGGATCCAATGAGCACAGTTCTCCTGCTGTCTTGTATTCGATGTTTTTAATGTTTGAATTGGCCTCTCGTAGAAAATCCAGTAAATCATCCCAAGCGTACTCGGCACAGCTTAGGGTAAGGAACCATGTTGGTGTTCCTAAATTGCGTAACATGCATTTTAGTTCACCATGGCGTCGGTACCAATATTCATTTGTCCCACGCTGACAAGCCATCAGATTGATCAGTTGTGTTTCCAAATGATCATCTCGGTGCTGCACTTTCTCCATAAAATCCTTAGCAGACACATTTTGTAAATGTACTCCACTTTTTAAAATGTGATTTACTGCATAAGACAGTGCAGACAAGTCGCTTTCAAATAAAAGATGGAACAAATAAGGAATACTTTGTCGAAATCTGGGATCTTCAGCATATAGTCTTGTAGTTCGATACTCTGAAGCTGGAATCTGTTCTGGACGTTCATCGTATCGTCCTCCTTTTCCTTTAGGAAACAGCTGGGGAAAACATCGAGCTTCCAAGCTCTCCTCCCATACACTCACGGGATTTCCTTTTGCTTTCTTCATCTGAAAGAGATCAATATTGTCTCCCATAACTTCTTTCGAATGGAGAGGATGTATGCTAAAATGTTCATAAATTTCTTCTTCCTTTGACTTGTCCACTTTTTCAATTTGTCCAGTTGGTGTTTCTGTGTCTCCTTGTAAATCTTCTTCTTCTTCTTCTTCTTCTTCTATATAAATTGATTCATACCATTTGTTATTTTTTTTCAAATACAAATTTGCTCTTTGTACTTTCCGCACATCTACCAGCTCCTGCCAAATCTTCTTATTCTTTGTAGGTACACCATTAACCAGAATAATTAATGGTTCAGTTTCCAAAGTATCCGCATCAATAGTTTCCATATTTTTTTTCAAATCCAAGGGCAAATACACCACTCTACCTTTTAAACCTCTCAGTAAATCTGAAGGAGGTAATTTACCAGTTTTGGGCTCCATACGTACTATGGTCTGGAACGGATGAACACATTGAATGAGTATAGACTCATATGTATTTAATTCAGAAAGTTCAGCAGGAATAGCATCCAATTCTAAATTATTATGTACAGCTCTGGTCGGCATTCTATTTTCCTCTAACTTGTTGTAGCAGTATTTACAAATACGCTGATCTTCACCCAATTCAAAACAATTTTCAAGAAATATATATGTGGCAAAATCCATCCACTTATAATTATCTTCATTTTCACTCTTTCTGTAGAGATCAACATTCCTAGTTTGTTTTCTATAATGAGTTCTGCGGCAACAAATACAAGTAACATTTGGTCTTTCATTAGAGATTATTGCAAATTTTGTTATGTGATCATTAAATGTCTTACTTACACAAGGTTCTACATTCTCTTCCACTTCTGCCTCATTTACTGTGTCCTTCTCTGCACTGTTTTGTTCAGGACCAAAGTAACAAAACTGAATTTCATCAACAACCTTCTCTACATCTGATACCGTTCCTCGGAACAGAGCCCTATTCAATTCATTTAACTTTATTGCTGGACTTTTGGCAAAATACAACCGTCTCACAAACTTTCTCATTTCAGTATGATGAACAGCCAGCATCCTAAAATGATGGAAAACACTATTGCACACTTTTCTAGATAGACAAGCAAGAGAATGACCCTGCAAACCAGTATTCTCTCTCACTCTGCATGGATCCAGACTTTGAAGCACCTTAATCTTTTGTTTTACACTTTTTTTACTATATTCTCTTAGAAACTCTCGAAATCTGTCAATAGATTCCTGACGCACAGTGCAAATACTACTACAATTCCAAGTGTACACTGGGGCTTTAGGACGTCTCCCCATTGCCTCATCTGCCATCACTTGTACCTCATCTCTTGGAACCATTATCTCCTTCTCCATTATGCAACCATTTTTTACTTCGTATGAACGACCTCTGGTGTCAACTGCATGCAGCAAACTATTACTTTGAAAATAGCTTTCTTCATTAAAAAAAGGTTCACTACTTGAACTATGCATCCACTTTCCTAAAAAAACTTTACAAAAGTTTGTTCTGTTCACTACTCTTTTGCTTTTGCTTTGTGATTTCAGTACATTAACCATTTTATCTAATGTACGCATCCTATTCAAAATTAAAATGAATAGTTTCCTTTTTAATTCTAATGCCTTTGCTGCAATGGCTTCAATTTCTTTTTTTCTCTTGTAATATTTTGCCTTTTGCTTATATTTCTTTATATCCTTTATCAATTGGACATAACTCTTCTCTGAAACATTTTTCTACGTATCTCTTTAAATGCTGTTTTTCTGTTTATGTTAAACTTTTCAATTGCAGAAGGTATATTTGCATTAACTAAATTCTCAATTTTTTGCTGTTCTCTATTTTTTGTTACATTTTTCCGAGAACAGACATTTTGTACATTTTTCTTTGTTTTGAATAATTTGTTTAGAAATTGGTTTTTTTGCTTACCAGAAGATTTTTTCTTTTTCCCAACATCAGCATCTTCTACTAACTTTGGTCCTCCAGTTGTCTTCAAATATAGTTTTTTTTTTAGCGTTTTTTGAACTCGAGATTTTGTAGGCATCTTAAATTTTGTTCACTGTTCTTCAGCAATACCTGAAAAAAACTAAAAAAAAAAACCGTTATTGTATTTAAATATATTACTAAATTTCTTTTCACAATAGTCACAAAACGAAATTTCTTTGCCAATTTGAATTCACACAAACTGCTCTTTTTTTTGGGCAAGTGAAAATCTCTTTTACAAACTGTCACATTATGAAACCACTTTTCAGATTTTTTAAAAAGCCCATGTCCACAGTGCTACACTCCACCAAGAGCAACCAGCCTTAGTGATGCTGAATGTATTTGCATTACAGACTTAAACCTGAAAACCCCACTGGCTTGTACATACTGTGCATGACTATACACGGCAAGGACATGGGTGTGTGCTAAGCCTCTGCTTCTTCCCCCAAAAATTCGCTCCCCCTTTCCATCTAATGCAACTGTGAAATCACCAGAGCAAGACGCAATAAATCTCTGTCTATAATTCTTCTATGCACACAGAGTCATGTTTTCACATTAGTGCCAAAACGAAATTTCTTTGCCAATTTCAAAGCACACTTACTGCTCTTTTATTTTTTCAGGGGCAAGTGAAAATCTCTTTTTACAATTTGAAATCACTTTTACAGACTGACACATTATGAAACCACTATTTTTGCTTTATTTAATTGCACGTGTCCAAGCTGCTTTTTTTTCAGACCACCACCATGTGCATTCTCTGTGACTGCCTACACTCCACCAAGGGCAACCAGCCTTAGTGATGCTGAATGTATTTGCATTACAGACTTAAACCTGAAAACCCCACTGGCTTGTACATACTGTGCATGACTATACACGGCAAGGTCATGGGTGTGTGCTAAGCCTCTGCTTCTTCCCCCAAAAATTCGCTCCCCCTTTCCATCTAATGCAACTGTGAAATCACCAGAGCAAGACGCAATAAATCTCTGTCTATAATTCTTCTATGCACACAGAGTCATGTTTTCACATTAGTGCCAAAACGATATTTCTTTGCCAATTTCAAAGCACACTTACTGCTCTTTTATTTTTTCAGGGGCAAGTGAAAATCTCTTTTTACAATTTGAAATCACTTTTACAGACTGACACATTATGAAACCACTATTTTTGCTTTATTTAATTGCACGTGTCCAAGCTCTTTTTTTTTCAGACCACCACCATGTGCATTCTCTGTGACTGCCTACACTCCACCAAGGGCAACCAGCCTTAGTGATGCTGAATGTATTTGCATTACAGACTTAAACCTGAAAACCCCACTGGCTTGTACATACTGTGCATGACTATACACGGCAAGGACATGGGTGTGTGCTAAGCCTCTGCTTCTTCCCCCAAAAATTCGCTCCCCCTTTCCATCTAATGCAACTGTGAAATCACCAGAGCAAGACGCAATAAATCTCTGTCTATAATTCTTCTATGCACACAGAGTCATGTTTTCACATTAGTGCCAAAACGAAATTTCTTTGCCAATTTCAAAGCACACTTACTGCTCTTTTATTTTTTCAGGGGCAAGTGAAAATCTCTTTTTACAATTTGAAATCACTTTTACAGACTGACACATTATGAAACCACTATTTTTGCTTTATTTAATTGCACGTGTCCAAGCTGTTTTTTTTTCAGACCACCACCATGTGCATTCTCTGTGACTGCCTACACTCCACCAAGGGCAACCAGCCTTAGTGATGCTGAATGTATTTGCATTACAGACTTAAACCTGAAAACCCCACTGGCTTGTACATACTGTGCATGACTATACACGGCAAGGACATGGGTGTGTGCTAAGCCTCTGCTTCTTCCCCCAAAAATTCGCTCCCCCTTTCCATCTAATGCAACTGTGAAATCACCAGAGCAAGACGCAATAAATCTCTGTCTATAATTCTTCTATGCACACAGAGTCATGTTTTCACATTAGTGCCAAAACGAAATTTCTTTGCCAATTTCAAAGCACACTTACTGCTCTTTTATTTTTTCAGGGGCAAGTGAAAATCTCTTTTTACAATTTGAAATCACTTTTACAGACTGACACATTATGAAACCACTATTTTTGCTTTATTTAATTGCACGTGTCCAAGCTGTTTTTTTTTTCAGACCACCACCATGTGCATTCTCTGTGACTGCCTACACTCCACCAAGGGCAACCAGCCTTAGTGATGCTGAATGTATTTGCATTACAGACTTAAACCTGAAAACCCCACTGGCTTGTACATACTGTGCATGACTATACACGGCAAGGTCATGGGTGTGTGCTAAGCCTCTGCTTCTTCCCCCAAAAATTCGCTCCCCCTTTCCATCTAATGCAACTGTGAAATCACCAGAGCAAGACGCAATAAATCTCTGTCTATAATTCTTCTATGCACACAGAGTCATGTTTTCACATTAGTGCCAAAACGAAATTTCTTTGCCAATTTCAAAGCACACTTACTGCTCTTTTATTTTTTCAGGGGCAAATGTAAATCACTTTTACACACTGACACATTATGAAACCACCATGTGTAACTACAACAAAAACAATTCCCATTTCTATTATTCATTTCTTAAGTTACCACATACATACCCTCTCAAACTGAAAACTCACCTTTAAAATTAGTTAGTTCTGAAAGAAATGTGACACTCAAACAGCAGATTATCAGAGCCAGGATCTCTGGTCTGTTCACCTGTCTCCTCTCAGCAGAACCAGATAATGGCAAACTTTCCCTCTATTTTTCCACACATATACATGTAAGTTTCAAATCTCAGTGCTTCCCCCTTTTTTTTTAATGTAATCACACATTTCTATTGGTTGAAAACCAACCCTTTTCCAAAAGTACCCTGCCCCCAACTTGACTTCTGCCTAGTACCCTTCCCCCAACTTGACTTCTGCCTGCTACCATAGCAACAGCTCATGGAACACTGCTGTGTTCAGTTAGGTCAGAAGTTCGACACACAATGTTTCAATTCCACAGAGCAAGAGTGCTTGACTTTTCAAACCTAACAGCAAATCCATAGTACTGTTCTTTGGTTACACATTTTTTTGTACCAATACAAAACATGCTTGTATTAATTTTCACATACAGCCTAGTTTTTTTTCTAGAATGGTATGAAACAGCCAATCAGTTCTTTTTGTTTTCTAAAAAATATGTATGCCTCCATTTCCAAACTGTCTTTCTTTTCATATTGCCATTCTACTGAAAGACACCTCCTGAGTGCATCCAGTTCTCCTTTGAAGATGTTCACAGTGTGGATTGTAGGGCCCAGCTATGTCTTCTGGAGTGAAAAGTTTGCAGAGAAAACAGATATGGTGAGAGACCTTGCTTTGCCAAATGTAGACATTAAATGGATTGGTCAGAGAGGGTTAAAGTGGCACCAATTGATGCCATTGGTGAAATCCTTCATTCAAATCCAACACCCTGACCTCATAATAGTGCACTGTGGTGGCAATGACCTAGGCACTTTGACTGGGGTAGGTCTGGAAATGCTTATGAAGGACACCTTTGCACAACTGTTTACACTTTTCCCTAAAACTGCCTTTGTGTTTTCCAACATATGCCAAAGGCAAAAATGGAACTGGTCCAATCATTTCTGTCCACAGATTGACAAAGCAAGAAAGCACGTCAACAAATCTGTTTCTGCTTTCCTCCGTGACTATGGTATGGGTGCCATTTACCACAACAACTTGCGTTATGACATGCAAGACATTTATAGAGGAGATGGTGTGCACTTCAATGATGAAGGGAACAGAGTCTTCCTCTTGAACCTTAGACTCTGCATCGGTACTTACTTGTAGGTACCACTAAAAAAATGACTTCATAAACACAACAGCTCTTTTTAGAGCTCCCTAATTTCTAAACTCTTAAATCTGCTTTTCATTTATTTATTTTTATTTTTTTTACCGTACGCTTACCGTAAGCTTACCGTACGCGTACCCCGTGATTTTTTTTAAAATCAATAAATGTTTTTTTTGTACTTTTCTGTCCTTCTTTGACCCCCTTACAAATGTTAGGGGGTCTGTAACTCTCCTCATTGCCCCCTTTCCTTGTTTTCACTCTTTTTTTTCAGAGTGAAATACACAAAATGGCGGCCGCCGCTTCCTGGTTTCTGCCGATTCGAATGTTTACTAAGATCTAACAGCCAATCAGAATCGCGCTCGCGCACGCCGCCGTACGCTTACCGTAAGCGTACGGTAAGCGTACCGTAAGCGGGCTCAGATATATATATTGATTTAAAGGCTATTTTCTCAGAATCTACTGAACAGATTTACACCAAACCTACAAAAGGCACTTCCTTGACCTAGGGACTACCTCTCTGCCAAATTTTGAGTAATTCTGTTCAGCCGTTCGGGCTGTAGCTCGTTCTAAAGGTCCTATGGAAAAATGCATGGGAAAAACGCGTTTTGGGACCCCCCTTTTATCTCAGCCCCCGCTTGACGGATCCCCCCGAGACTTTCAGGGTAGGAGCGGAGCGTAGCGCCCCACCTATTTTGAGAAATTCGCCAGGATTCGTCGACCGGCGCCAAAGTTATTCAAAATAGAATGTTGAGGTTTTCCTATGGAAACGTGGTCCTAACTATAACTACCTACTGGCGACCGCCAGTAGGTAATATATATATTGTGCTTCTCGCTTGCAACTTCAACTTCTACTCCAGACTTCAAAAACGAGCGAGGACCCAAGTAAGTGTTGAATTTCTTTAATGCCACCAAGTTAGTCCGCCATGGCACGTTTCGGCCGTCCCACGGCCTTGATCACATGGCACAGCTCAAACTGTGATTCTCCAATTTAAAGTGCAAGTGCATACATTGCAACAATCAACATAGACAACACACTGCATAACTCTCAAAGTTGCGAGCAATAAATATATAAATAAATATATAAATATATATAATATTCAAATATACATACAGCATGGATTAAAACATATATAGATTTTCTGCACACAAAGCCCTGCATTGCATAAATATGTTATGTTGTCTATACTAGGGATCTAGATGACTTTTTACGTATACGAGTGATGTAATATGTGACGTCATCGGCAGTGCATTGCTGGCGCGCAAGTTATAGTTAGCTGAACTAACTATAACGGGGGAATTTCAATGATTTTGTACAAGTGAAAAGTCCAGCTAACTATAACGCCCCTGAAAACTATGGTTTTTTCAGTGAATTTCTAAGGTTTTTTAAATGCTAATTCCTAACTATAACGTGCCTGAAACCTATGGTTTTTTTCAGTGAATTTCAAATGTTTTTTAAATGCTAATTTCTAACTATGCCTACAGAGATAGGACATGTGAAGAAAGAAGAAAAAACGCACAGAAAGAAAAAAAAGAAATGCAGAAAGAAGCAACAGAAGTCCTCAAAGACGAAGAAAAATGCAGGAAGAAGGATAACGTGCAGAAAGAACAAACAGAAGAGCAGAAAGAAGCCTTGTTGCAAAATCATCCTGTACCCTCAACTTTCTCAGACGGATACTGGTGGTAACTGAATCTGACTAACCAGTCCTAGAGCCAGTGCTATGTTAAAAGACACTCAGAATACAGTGAAAACACCTACATAAACCAGGGAACACTATGCGTTGGAGTCCCCATGACCTCTCTGCAATGCAGCGCAGTGGCGCTTACTGGAAGCACCTGGTGGGCTAGTTGGCCCCCAGGGTCCCTCAGGATTGAAGGGGAATTATTTCCCCAACTTAAAACGCGCCACAGGGCGTGTTTGCATACGTTAACTCAGGCCCCGTCCCCTCCCTTCACCACTGTGTAAACACGCTCTGTGGCCGTTTTTAGATGGGATATTAAGTTCATTTGAATCCTGAGGGTCCCTAGGGTCCAACTAGCCCACTAGGTACCTCCAGTAAGCGCCACAGAGCTGCGTTGCAGAGAGGTGTAAAAAGTGGCACGGCCTGGACCACCTCTCTGCAACGAAGCTCAGTGGCGCTTACTGGAAGCACCTGGTGGGCTAGTTAGCCCCCAGGGGCCCTCGGGATTGAAGGGGAATTATTACCCCAACTTAAAACGTGCCACAGGGTGTTTTTGCACACGTCACCTGAGGCCCCGTCCCCTCCCTTCACCACTGTGTAAACGCGCACTGTGGCCGTTCTAAGTTGAGATATTAAGTCCCCTTGAATCCTAAGGGTCCCTAGGGTCAAACTAGCCCACTAGGTACCCCCAGTAAGCGCCACAGAGCTGCGTTGCATAGAGATGTAAAAAGGGGCGTGGCCTCAGAACACCTGTCTGCAACGCAGCTCCCTGGCGCATACTGGAGATACCTGTTGGGCTAGTTGGCCCTCAGGGACCCTCAGTATTGAAGGGGAATTAATTCCCCAACTTACTACTGGCCAGGGGGCGCGTTTGCAGAGTGCTGCAAGGAGGGGGCGTGGCCTCCGGCGCGATGCCGATCTTTTATTTATTTTATTAAGAAGGAGGGCCGTGTGGCCCCCCTTCTTTTTCTAATTTATTGGCTCTGGGGACCCCATCCCCCAGGGCCTGCACCCTAATTATTTTTGTGAAAAAAATAAATTTGGAAGGGGGCCGCGTGGCCCCCCTCCCAAGGCCTTAATCGGCCGCGGGGACCCCAACCCCAGGGTCATGGCCTTTTTTTTTTTTTTAATTCTTTAGGAGGGGGGCTGCGTTGCCCCCCTCCTCAGGCCACTTATGGCCCCAGAGACCCCATCCCCTGGGGCCGGCCTTTGTTTTTTATTATTTTTTAAAAATATATATTTATAGAAACACCTAGGACATGCTGGACAAAACGTGTGTTCCTATCACCATAACGATTTGCGTGATATTCATTAAAAGGCGACTATGCATACAATGAATCCACGTTGAATGTATTTGCACCGCTAGTGAAGCTCTGACGTGTCTGACGCCCTACCGTGCCTAATCCCAGCGCCCCCGCCAGTGGGTACTCTCCAAGTAGACACCCTTGTCGTTTATTTATACAAACATGGGTAGCTATTGACGGGCACATTTAATACATACGCACACCAAGCCATTCAAAGGGGATTCGACAAAAATTCGACCAAACTATGCAAGAAACCCCCCTCACGGTTAATAAAACACACATCCACAGCCGGATGTGTAATACTTTTTATTTTACTCTCTGGAAAGGAGACGAACCTCACTTGAGAGTCACAGCGTGCTCCTGGCTGAGCCCAATGCTGTGTTACACCCACCAGTGCCCGCCGAGGGCCACATACCTCTGTGTTTTATTCCACCAGCTAGTGCGTATGCTATGACACTCTCTAGCCCATGTGCACTGTAACACCACCCCGTGAATATGTCATGCCACACTTGCCTTCGCACGGGTTATATTGCCTCATCTAACGTGCCTTCCTCGATGCCTATGTTATAACGCACAGCTCTATGCCATACATATTACAATCTGGGATCCATATCTTTGTCACAGTGCATATGCAACGTTACACTCCCCAGCACATATTTTATATTACAACTTTAGAGACTAGTTAGGTTACACAACACTGCCCTGTGCATATTACACTTCAAGGCACATATCGCATAGCACGCGCTAGTGTCTGTGCTATCTCGCGCTCTACAATAAATCTGTCATTGCGCACAATGTATTGCATATTATATTTCACGCCCCGGTTCATCTTATATCACACTTTTTGGTGCATAGTTTATACCATATACTATATCTAGTTTTCATTTTCAATCGTGCTCTCAGGACTATGTTCTATATAACACTGCGTCCACCTACCCTTTTCACAGGCATTACATTTTGCGATAGGGGTGGAGCGTCAGGGGGTGTTTCTGCCAAGTGAGCCCGGAGTCACAGTCACAAACGTCCTCTTCTTCCTAAATAAAAGTGAGATTATGCTGCATACTTGTTCATATTTTAAGTAGTTCGCACAGACACACATTTTAAAAACAATAAAGTTCCTAATACCCACCTTCTCTGAACAGTTAGCTTGCTGCCCCATCCACCTCCTCCCTATCCTCTGTTGTCGGAATCCATGGACTAGCCTCCTCCCTCCTGCCATGCATGGTCTGATGTGCTGCCACTGCCCTCCATTTAGCATGATGTACCAGTCCACTCCTCCTGCCCTCCATTGCCCAATTCTATGGCCCATCATTGACCTCCTGCTTAGCCTCTGTGCTTAGCTTGCTGCCCCTATTCTCTTTCCCCCTGCCCTCCGATGTCTTTGTGCATGCCCCTGCTCCATCCTTTTTGCCCACCATGTTCCATGGACCTGCCACTCCTATCTACTTGAGTGTTCTGTTGAGCTGCCACTCCCCTCCCACCTGCCTAGCATTGTCAGATGACTGTAACCTGTCCCTGCCACCTTCACCCTGCCTGTCCACATGCCACGCCCCTATCCCCTTCCTCCTGTCCTCCATGGTCCATTTTACTGCCACACCCTTCCTCCCTCCCTGGTCTGTTGTGCTGCAACTGCTCCTCCTGCCTGCCCCACGCGGTCTGTTGTGAGGCCCCTTCCCCTGAACTCTCTTGTCTGTGCCCAGGTCCTGACCCTCCCTTCTATCCTCCATGGTCCTTTGTGCATGACCCTGCACACTCCTTCTTGCCCATCATAACCATTGTGCTGCCACTAACCCATCCGCTTGCCATGCATGGTCTTCTGTGCTGCCATGGCCCCTCCCACTTTCCCTGTGTGGTCAGCTAGCTGCCCCTGACCCCCTCCCACCTTCCCTCCATGGTCTGTGTGTATGCCATCATAGGCTCACTGTTGCTCTCCATGGTGTGTCTTGTTTCTAGTGCCCATCCTGCCTGACCTCCATGGTCATCTTGCTGCTCCTGCCCTACCCCCTTGCCCCCAGCCCGCTGTTTCCATGTGCAGACCCCTATTCCCTCCCTCCTGGCTTGTCTGTTCCATTGTAATGCCCCTGATCCGTCCCTCCTGCCCTTTATGGTCTGTTATGCTGCAGCTTTCTCTCCTGTCTGTCTATTATGGTCAGCTAGCTACCATTGCCTCTTTCCCCTCTGTTCTCTGTTGTCCATGTGCATGGTCCTGTCCCCTCCCTATTGCTTTCTATGGATTGTTGTGCTGCACTCCCATCCCGCATGCCCTGTGTGGTGTATTGTACTGCTGCAAACCCTGATGCCTGCCCTGTATGGTCAGTTTGGTGCACCTCTCCATGTCCCTCCTGTCCTTAGTTATCCGAGTCCATATCCCTACCCCAATTCCTCCTGCCTACCATGATCCAATGTACCATACTTGCGAACATTTTGAACTTGGTAAGAGGGTGATTTTGAAAAAAACTGGGGTATTGATTTTCCCCTTTGAGTTACATTGAAAAAGAGGAGATTGTTGACAGGAGACAGATCAAATAAAACCCATTTGAGCTTAAAAACATTGGACGTTTCCTGGCTGAAACGGGTCTGTTGGCATGTATGGGTGTACTGCCACTGCCTCTTCCTTCTGCCCACAATGGTCTATTATATTGCCACAGCCTCTCTTGCCAGTCCTGTATTTTTGGTTTGTTGCCCATGCCCCCCTTTCCACTGCCCTCCATAGTCTGCTGTGCTGCCACTGCCCTTCCTGCCTGCCCAGTGTGGTCAAATTGTTGCCTCTGCACCCTCCTACCTGCCTTCAATTTTCAGAGTCCGTGCCCCTGGCCGCTGCCTCTCAACAGTATCCCAATGAACAACTAGTCTGCTAACATTCTATATTTATTACAAAAGTGTGGAACGCCTGAAGTCATCTTGATGTAATCAAAACTGTAATACCTAGAGCATTTCCTTTAGAAATTACATATATGAGAGGGTCTTATTTGCATCAAAATTATGGTTAGTTGTGGTATCCTGGGTGTCATGGTGATCATGGTGTCATAGTGTTCTTTGGCTGTGGCACCGAGATCTCCATGGCTCTTTGTTATGACATTGGAATGTTCCATACTGTGTTTCCTAGGTTTTAGAATGTATATATTTGAAGTGTGATTTGAACTGATGAAGCTGTTATGTATTGAGAGCTGGCTGTGGTTTTGGATGGGTCCTAATACTCTTTGGATTAAACCTGCAAGTTCCTGTTGAATCTCCTGAGCCAAGTGTCTTTATTTCATCTAAAGGAGATTCCCACATTAGTGCTCTAAAAAACTAAAATGAGGACATCAATGAGTTTTCAAATAGCAACAAAGAACTTTTAAATTATTTGTAATCTTTATGTTTTTTTATCCAGTTGACCACTTGATTAAATGTTGCACTTAGGGGAGAGAATGTGGTGTTACTTCCAGAGCTGCAGACTTTGCAACTGGGGAACCAGGTTGGAGTTTCTGCTTCAGCTCAACATTCTGTGATTCTGGTCAAATCACTTAATCTCCCCATGTCTACAACCAAAATGAATTTGATCTTGTGTGATGTAACCAATGCTCATGTAAAGCACTCCAATACCTGACAAGTCTGCGCTATATAAAACTGCAAATACACAAAAAATAAGTGTTTTGCACACTTCTGTCATTGGGCTACATGTGGGATACATCTGGGTGATATTTGTGCTGCATTTGGGCTCTTTTGTCACTGGTGGCCATCTTGGGACTTTTATTTGTTATGAAGTTTCCTAATTTCCTCATTTACTGCAGTCTCCTCAGTAGGAAATGCTTTCAGTTTTTTACTTTGATTCCATCAAGAAGGTATTCAGATATGTCACACATTTGCCATAAATTCTGAATGTTAGCACTCTAGTTGCTCAATAGATCACTGTAGTAAAGCTACTGCTCACCACGGAAGTCTGCTGCTGGTATTAAAAGTGCATGTTTCAGTCTTCATATCAGAATTTTTTAATGAAATAGAAGAGGATTTGAGAAGTCACTCAAAATGTGCCCAAATTTTTCTTTCTTCAGCACTAATCATAATTTCTATGGCAAAATGAACCCCCTCATTGTGTTCCTTTTTAAATTAAATGTTTTAAGTGTTACCAGTTTATTCCAATCAAGATAGCTTCAGGTGGGGGAGGAGCCTAGCGCGCAACCAAGATGGCCGCGTAGGCTTGTGGCTCCCGAGGGCCTCCGCAACCTCCCACGTCTATCCTGTCATAATCCTGATTTTTTCGACGGGCTTTTGTTTATGATCTTGCGCTAAGGTGCCACTCGTTTTCCAAATCAAAATTGGACTCCGGGAACCGGTTTTTTTGGCGATCTGAAGTTTGCGGCCTTCTCCGACCTTGGTCCCGGACTCGGGTTGGTGAGGTGCCCGACTGCGAAGTGAACAACAGCGGCATGCCAGGCTGGGCCTGCCCCGGACCCCGTACTTTCACTTTCGGTTTCGAGTTGATCTACTGAAACTGATGAGGAGACATCGGGAGAGCTGCGCCGAGTACGGAGTGCAAAGCCTAGTCTTGACCTGTAAACGGGCCTACTTCAGCTAGCGGCCCGGATCTCCTGGCCTTTCCCCGGGTGCTGGAGGGTGCTGACCTTGCTGATCGCTGACGATGACGACAAGAGTGGATGGCGACAAACTGAAACCCAAATCTACCCGGAGGGGAGCCTATTCCCAGGCCAACAATATGGACCGCTATGCGCAGCCAAAGGGATCCCCTAGTGGATCACGTAAATCGCCTGAGCCGCCCAAGGAGGCCTCGGGCGCATCACCCAAATTGACTCTGCTGGATGTCATGGGGGCCATTGAGGAGATGAAGGTGACTGTGAACCAGCAATTGGATACTCTGGCCAACAAATTGGACTCGGTGCTGATTGATGTCACCTTGGTCAGAGCGGACCTGTCGAAAACCAATGACCGGGTCGACTCGTTGGCCCAAGCGGCGTCGAGCCTAACGGTAGATGTGGCCGCTTTGCAGACGACGGTGCGGAGGTTGCAGCTCGCTAGTGACCTGACTGATCGTCGCCTCGAGGACTCTGAAGGCAGGGCCAGGCGGAACAACGTCCGCATTATCGGCGTGCCCGAACGATCGGTGGATCTTTGTGGAGGATCTAGTGGTGACTCATCTAGCACCCAAAGGGCTGCGCAAGTTCTTCGCTGTGGAACGGGCCCACAGGGTTCCAGGGGGTGCGCCTAAGGTGGGTGCCCCCCCGCGGCCGATCATTGCCCGACTTTTTAATTTTCGGGATAGAGACGCTATCCTGCAGGCATCGAGGGTGGCTGGGCCATTACGATTTGAGAACTCTAATGTTAGCTTTTACCCAGACTTTACGCAAGCGGTTCAAAAGCAACGGATGGGTTTCTCGGCCATCAAACGGCGCTTGAGAGACATGGAGTTCAAGTATGCGATGCTATTCCCGGCTAGGCTGCGGGTCGAGCTAGATGGTCGCTCACACTTCTTCGACCGGCCGGAGGCGGTGGGAGAGTGGCTGGATGCCCTGCCCAAGAGTCGGGAGCCGGAGGGTCGGATGACGGAGAGCGGAGAGGGTTTGACGGAGTAGGAATGGAACTGTGATTCTGGCGCTGGACTGCACTGGTAACGTTTTGCACCTGTGGCTGCACTGGACTCCAGTTTGTGACGCTTTGCCCCGTGGTGTTTGGAGGTTGCGGGGGGCTTGCTGGGGCCCTTTCCTCCTTCTGGGGTTCTTTTTTTGTCCTTTCGGTAGTGAATTTTATATTGGGGCGACAGGCACACTGCAGGTTGGGGGGGCTGTTTGGGCTCACGCAGGGGTGCAGGGAGGGGGGAGTTTTGTTGGGGTTGATGGGGTTGTTTGTTTGTTTCACAAGGCGGGGTAATATTTCATGCTGTGCTACTATGATTGTGCTCCCCGGGAGGGGGATGTTTTGTGTTGGGAGGGATGGGGGGTAGGGGGCTGAAACTTCTTTCCTGGAATGTGAATGGGCTGGGGGACAGGATAAAGCGGGGGGTAGTCCTGCAGTTCTTGAAACGTATTTCGCCTGACATTGTGTTCCTGCAGGAAACGCACCTCATAGGGAACTCTTTCCATGCCATGAACAGACGAGGGTATCGCCTTCTGGCCCATTCTGGTTTCACCTCTGGCTCGAGGGGAGTGGGCATTTTAGTCAGGACCTCTCTCCCGTTGGTGGTGGATGAGGTGCTCCACGACGACAGAGGGCGCTACACTGCGCTGGTGGGAGGGTAAGTTGATTACGCTGGTCACGGTCTACGTGCCGCCGGGCCTGCAGACGGCCACCTATGCTGATTTGGGACGCCTGCTGCTTGGGCTTCCGGGGGGGGGTGTTGATCCTGGGGGGGGACTTTAACGCTGTGGTTGAGGATCGATACCCCCCTAGGGACCTCCCTCGGGCCCAGAACTGGCTGGGGGCTTTCTGGATACCCTGGGACTGATAGATTGCTGGCGGTTGAAACACCCTGGACAGGCGCAATATACCTTCCATTCCGGGGCCCATGGTAGTCTTTCGAGGCTTGACTATATGCTAGTGCCTGCGGCCCAAGCTGGGATGATCGGGGAGGTGTGACATTTGGCACGCTGTATATCAGATCACTCCCCCCTCTTGTTACACCTAGATATCGCCCTGGGGGCGGAGGGGAGGGTGGCGCCGATCAACCCCTGGTACCTACGAAACCCCACGATTCGTGCAGACCTGGTTAAGTCTCTGGAACGCTATTTTAATGACAACGTGGGGTCGGTGTCTTCCGCCATCTCCCTTTGGGAGGCCTTTAAGATGGTGCTCCGGGGCCAGGCCCTATCTCTCATTTCCTACACCAAAAAATGCGATGCGCAGGAGGTTGTTCGGCTAGAAAATGAGATCACTGAGTTGGAGAGTGATTTGGAGCAAGGTGTTACGGATGACAGATTGCATGTGTTGGAGCTTAAGCAGGCCGACTATAAGGCGCTGGTTACTGAATCTGCTAGGAGTATGAGCAGGGAGCAACAGGGGCGTTTGTACGATATGGGTGATAAGGCCGGGAAGTTGATTGCTTGGTTGGATAAGAAGGAGAGAGCGAGTCGAGTGGTACCAGAGGTTGAGAGGGTGGACGGTGTGCGTGTGACGGACCCCGGTGATATAGTTGATTGCTTTGCGGAGTATTTTCATGGGGTCTACTCTCCGGTCTCAGAACGCTTGGAGGAAGACTCTCGACTGCTGCTTCGAGACATTACTCTGCCTTCCCTATCTGATGAGGATAAAGTATTGATGGATGCGGCCCTGTCGCCAGATGAGATTGCTTTGGCCATTCGCTCTATTGCCTCGGGTAAGGCCATGGGTCCTAACGGACTTCCCATCGAATTATACAAGTTGCGCCCAGATGTGATTGCGCCGTATCTCCGGGACATGTTCCTTGAGGCTAAGGCGGCGGGCTCCCTCCCTTCTGACCAACGTCTTGCTACTATTGTTGTTATCCATAAGGAGGGGAAGCCGCGGGATCGGTGTGCTTCTTACAGGCCCATCTCTTTGTTAAACGCGGAGCCCAAAATCCTCGCCAAGGTACTGGCCAATCGTCTGATCCGGGTTGTGGGCGACCTGATTCATCAGGATCAATCCGGCTTTATACCCCATCGCAATACCGCTTTGAACCTGTGGCGATTGCATGGCGTCCTTGCTCGCGCGCCATTCATTCGTGAGCCGGCCATCTTGGCGTCCTTGGACGCTACCATGGCGTTTGACACCTTGGAATGGCCGTACATCTGGGCAGCATTGGCGAAGTTTGGTTTTGGCCCGGGGTTTATCGGTTGGGTGAAATTGCTTTATGACAATCCACTGGCACAGTTGGTGGTCAACGGACGGGTGTCGGCTCCCTTTGTTTTGGGTAGGGGCACCCGACAGGGATGTCCGCTGTCGCCTCTTCTCTTTGCGCTTTGTTTGGAGCCCCTTGCGGAGTGGTTGCGGTGGGACCCCTCGATGCGTGGCCTTAGATGGACGCCGGAATACGAGGATCGGGTCTCCCTATATGCGGACGATATCCTTTTGTATCTTGCATCACCGCGCAAATCGCTCATTGTGTTGGTGGATGTGTTGAGCTCCTTTGGTCGCAATTCCGAATTGGTCATTAACTGGGCTAAGTCCTGTGTATACGTTCTTTCCGGGGAGGCCCCCACCCCTTCCGCGGGGGTGCCCTATCCAGATTGCGACGTCGGGATTCACGTATTTGGGAATTTTTATAACCCTGGACCCGATGGCCCGGTATGAACGGAATCTTCTCCCCCCCTTCAGCGCCTAAGGGCGGATGTGGCGGGTTGGCGGCGGCTGCCGCTCTCGCCGCTTGGCCGGGCAGCATTGTTCAAAATGATGTCGCTGCCACGCTTTTTGTACGCCCTGCAGAACACCATGGACGTAGTACCGGCCCGTTATTTTCGGGAGGTGGAGTGTCTCCAGCGTCGATTGTTTTGGGATGGGCGGCCGCGGATTGCTCTTGCCAAACTAACCCTACCGTGGTATGATGGGGGGGTCGCCCTCCCTGACATTAAGCGATACTACTGGGCCTCCCAGTTGGCTGCCGTCAATCACGGGATGTATGGCCCTGCTTTGAACCCGGCTTTTGAGATGGACAAATTGCTATTGCCGGGCGGAGACTATAATCGAGCACTATACTCTGGGTCCCTTGATGCGCGGTTGACGGGCCCGACGCGGGTCGCGGTACAGGTGTGGCATGCAGCAAATGCGGCGATGGGGTGGAGGGATCGCTTGACTCGGGCTACGCCATTGTACGCATCCCAGCGTTTGGGTTATCTGTATACTACGAAAGGCTTTGAGAAGTGGGATACGATTGGCATCAGCACGGTAGGGGATCTCTGGACGAAAGGGAAATTTAAGACGTTTGACATGCTGAAAACTGAATATCAGTTGAATCATAGGGAATACTATCGGTATGCTCAGGTTCATCATGCCTTATGTTCCGTGTTTTCGGACGTGGCGGCTATTCCGGAGCATTCCCCGTTGGAAGACAGGGTATTGGACGGCTATGTGCCGGATAGCACCATTTCGCTGATTTATAAGAAGCTTATTAATGATCGGATGGGTTTGCTGGCCTCATTGCGGGAGACATGGATTGCCGACGGTTTAGAACTGGACGACGAGGATTGGGTGTCAGCGGTGGCCTCCCCGAAAGAGGTGGCTATCCCGGCCCGATTGCGGTTCGTCCAGCTTAAGATACTCCATAGAGTGTACGTCACGGGGCCTGGTTTGATGCGTATGGGGTATTCGGTGGATGGTTTGTGTAAGTGAGGCTGTGGACTACTGGGGAGTTTCCTCCATATCCTGTGGGAGTGTCCGGAGGTGACTCGGTTTTGGTGCAGAGTGCATGCGGTGTTAGAAGAAGTCACGCATGTTGCCTTGTTGCCGGAGGCACGAAGATGTTTGTTGAATGTCTGGGAGCTGACTGATTACAATGTGACGCAGACGCAATGGGTGACTCTGGGCTATATGGTAGCGAAGCGTGACATTGCACAATTGTGGGGCTCCCAGAGGCCACCCACGGTCTCCGAGTGGAAAGAACACATGGACTGGTGTATGTTCAGAGAGAAAACGGTGTATGTGGCGAGAGGCAAGCCTGGGAAGTGGATTAAGGTGTGGGGTCCCTGGAACTCCTATCGTGGAGGTATATGCGCCCCGCCTCAGACGCGTGAGATAGATGCCGCTCTGTCTCCCTAGCCCGCGCATTCCTGTATGCTCCTGCGACATGCGAATTTGTTTCTTCGACCTTGCCCCCCTCCCCCTCTGTCTACCCGGGTTGGTTTACTCCCTCGATACGAGGGGCACATGCTACTGCTATTAA